>NC_141695.1:1405721517-1407111938 GCF_964263255.1 Lissotriton vulgaris | reverse complement strand
AGCGGGCGGGGGGCACTGCCAGCAACTTGCCAGGTCAGGTAGTGTTCAACACGTGCATCACCCTTTCTCTGCCTGCTATTGCGCTCCATGCTTCGGAAAGGTAAGAAAAAGAACGTGCATTTGAGTTTGAAATGTCCGATCCTGCAGCAGCACACTTCCAAAGCCCACACATGACAATAACCCGATTCAAGGACCCATTCACCCGTTTTAAAAAAAATAGATAACACTCCAACAAAGTAAGATTATAAAACTTTATTAACTTTTAACTATAATGAACGGAACAAAAACTAAAAACATTTAAACATTTTTCAACCCAAAAAGCAACAATGGTTAGAAGCTGTCTTTTGTGCGAATAGTCCCAAGGCAGCACAACGTGCAGAGTTCTGGACGGCACCCAGGTGATGTCGCCTGGGTGCCGCACTGGTTTTGGGATCCTACAATGCAGCACAGAAAAACAGCGTGGGGCGTCCCGGGTGGTGCGGGGGGAGGCCTCGTCAGTAGCGGTCTGTTGTGCGAATAGTCCCAAGGCAGCAGAACGCGTTGAGATGTTGATGGCACTGTGTCCAGTGTCCCATGGCTGACACAACATGTACGACAGGCACCCAGGTGATGTCCAGTAAACTGCCGCACTGGTTTTGGTATCCTACAATGCTGCTCCGAAAATTGGCGTGCGGCGGCCCGGGGGGGGGGGGGGGGGCGTGGGGGAGGCGGAGTGAACGGGCCTCCCCAGGTGGCGGCCATCTAGCTGAGTTGCGCCCGCTCTTGCGGCTACAGCGTCTCGCTCACCATGTTGTTGAGTTGCTCCCACTCTTGCAGTGCAGCGATAGGCGGCTGCCACATGGCTCTTAAAATGGCGGACGGCTCCTCGGTTTTGGGCCTAGTCCACTGAAATGGCCCTGGGACACCTTGGAACTCGGACGCTTGCCTGCTAGGGCTTGGGCTCCATTCTCGAAAAGTGTCCCCTCAGCCGTGAAGATTCTACAAAAGTCTTGGGGGCCCCCGACTCCCGCAGGCTTCCGGTGGGGAGCGGCTGCCATGATTGCTCGCGGAATGACCACGACGGAGCCACGAGATGGTGGTGCTCTCATGCTGACGCCAGCTTCAGTCTGAATGATCCAGAAACAAGGTGGGGCTTTCATCGTTTGGGAAAAAAAAATGTTCTAAACCAATGAAAAGTGTTATTTTTAGGTCATATGACCAAGCCTTCCATCTTTAGGAAACCAAAAGTAAAATGAACCAATGAAAAGTTTTATAAACAAGTCACATGACCTGTTATGCGGCATAGGGCTACAAAAAGCGTAGAAAATCCGTTGGCACGTGAGGCGGCGTCAGTAGCGGACCGATGTGCGAATAGGCCGAAGGCAGCACAACGCGCCGAGATCCGGATGGCACCGAGGTGGTGTCCAGCAAATTGCCGCACTGGTGTGGCCATCCTACAATGCTGCGCCGAAAGACGGCGTGTCCAGCTGAGTTGCGGTCACTGTTGCGGTACAGTGACTCGAACGCGCCGAGATCCGGATGGCACCGAGGTGGTGTCCAGCAAATTGCCGCACTGGTGTGGCCATCCTACAATGCTGCGCCGAAAGACAGCGTGTCCAGCTGAGTTGCGGTCACTGTTGCGGTACAGTGACTCGAACGCGCCGAGATCCGGATGGCACCGAGGTGGTGTCCAGCAAATTGCCGCACTGGTGTGGCCATCCTACAATGCTGCGCCGAAAGACGGCGTGTCCAGCTGAGTTGCGGTCACTCTTGCGGTACAGTGAGTCGAACGCGCCGAGATCTGGATGGCCCCGATGTTGTGTCCAGCAAGTTGCCGCACTGGTGTGGCCATCCTACAATGCTGCGCCGAAAGTCGGCGTGGGGTGCCCCGTTGGCTTATCAGGTGATGTCAGTAGTGGACCGATGTGTGAATAGGTCGGAACCAGCACAAGGCGCCAAGATCCGAATGGCAAGTCCTGGATGTTGAGTGCCTCAGTTGAGAGTTCTGAGCAGTGCTTGTAAGACTGTCTGAAGCTTATTTGCACCTGCTGCAGCTTCACTATTGCCCTGGTGTGGCCAAAGGTCGCACATGACATAGGCGGCCGGCTCCCGAGGTCCGGCGGAACTTTTTGCCTTTTCCTTTCTGCTTCTTTTCCTACAATCCGTTTCATCTGAAGACACGACCAGGTCCCTGAATGTGTGCAGGGGGACGCTATTGATTGAATGAAAATGGCGGCTTGACACAAAGCTGACTCAAGCGTTACTGTTGATGCTATACAGACAAAAATTGGTTTTCAGTTTGTACATTCTTCAGGTTTTTTTTTCCATCCAAGTCTGATTGAGAGTTTGTAGAAAAATGGCTTCAGATTTTCCACATACTACTCTTCAACATTCTTCCTAAATGTAACAATGTGAAACTCACTAGGAGAACGGCTGTTTCTGTTTCTTTTCAAAATGCTGCCAACAATATTTTCTGAATGGAAGACACCATCTTGTAGCATAAAGGGCCGAAAGGGGTTCTGGTCTGGCCGATGGTTGGTGGAGACATTTTGACTATATCTTGGACCTGCCCGGACTCGCCCAGAATGGCGCCGGTATAAATGGGACTCGTAACTCCTTGCCCGCAAATGTATATCTAGAAAATGTTATTGTAAGTGGCCCTGTCTTATTTTAATTACAAAATGTACGTCCACCGATTCCGCAACTGTTAGACACCTTTGTTCTTGCAACCTAATGGCCCGCTCGTTACGTTCTTCTACAGTGTAAATGTCTCCTCATCATATACGATTTCAGTTTGCTCCGTGGCCGGCCCACGTGGTTATAGGCCCTTATTTGTATACTGACATTTTCACAATAAAGGTTTTTAAAACAAAACACGGTAGTAGTATTTACATTGGTAAAGTTTTTACTTTTAGTCACTGTTTTCGAATCAGTAAAAGGCAAGTGAAATAAAGCAGTCCAATTACATGACGGATAAAAGGTATAATATGTAGGAACGCAGTAAAGGTAAATGGTCAAAAGCAGTTGTGTTTTTCATGTCTGCAACATAAAGTGATCGATAAGAATCTGATAATCAGGCGTATCGGCGACTAAGACAGCAGGCCGAATCTCTTTTACTCAACGGCTCCGTCATGGAAGGAAGAAACGCCCTTTTTCTCGAAAAAGGAATATATTTTACTTGCAAGACAGTTGTAAATTTTCCGGGAAAGTACATTAGCCTGGAATATTATAACATATGTTTGAAAAAAAAATATTGTTCGAAAACAATAAAAAGCGTAATTTTTAGGTCATATGACCAAGCTTTTCAGCATTAAATTAACAAAAGTAAAATGAACCAATGAAAAGTTTTATTAACAAGTCACATGACCTGTTATGCTTACGTTACGCGCTGCGCGCCGCGCCTCGGATCACTTCCGGGTGCGCTAACGCGGCGTGTCATATAACGCATTACGCGACAACGTAGGTCAAGAATATAGTCAAAATGTCTCCACCAACCAGCGTTCGGAACACAACCCCTTTCAGCAGTCCAAAAAGTTCTGTTAAATGACAACAGAGGGGACAGGCAACAAGAACCATCAGTCAAAGAGGGGAGGGCAAGTTCTTCTCTTCCGGGTCATGTTGGGGCGCTACCGGAACTGATCGAATTGGTAGTCTACAGTGTTTCTGGATGTTTCAGACTAAAGCTGGCGTCAGCATGAGACCACTACCATCTCGTAGCTCCGTCGTGGCCATTCCACGAGCAATCATGGCAGCCGCTCCCCACCAGAAGCCTGCGGGAGTCGGAGGCCCCCAAGACTTTTGTAGAATCTTCACGGCTGAGGGGACGCTTTTCGAGAATGGCACCCAAGCCCTATCAGGGAAGCGTCCGAGTTCAAAGGTGTCCCAGGGCCATTTTAGTGGACCAGGCCCAAAACCGAAGAGCCGGCCGCCATTTTGAGAGTCCTGTGGCAGCCGCCTATCGCTGCACCGCAAGAGCGGGAGCAACTCAACTACATGATGAGCGAGACGCTGTAGTCGCAAGAGCGGGCGGTAAACAGCTGAATGGCGGAAGAGGCACAGTGTTGCAAAAGCGGGCGGAATGGCAACTGAAACGGTAAAGTGGCGCCCCACTACAGCGTGTCTTCAGGTCAAACGGATTGTGGGACAATGTTCAGAATTGAAGAGTCATCAAAAGGCAAAAAGTTCCGCCGGACCCCGGGAGCCGGCCGCCTATGTCGGGGGCGATCTCAGGCTACACCAGTGCTATAAGACTTGGGGAGGGTGTCGGAGCCAAGCGTCTTCTCCGAGTCCATGGCCATCACACCGCCCCTCAGGGGCCTCCGTCAAGCTGTTTAGGAAGGTAACATATCACATTGTTTTCTAATGCAGTCAGGTCCACAAACGACACTCACTTACTTTGAGAATAGTGAAGCTGCAGTAGGTGGAAATAAGCTTCAGACAGTGTTACAAGCACTGCTCAGAACTCTTAACTATGGCACCCAACATCCAGAACGTATGCCATTTGAGAATGGCAGTGACATCGAAGCAACTCAGGGACCAAAACCATTAACGTACGTTCACGTATGAAAATCTTACTTGGGGAGGGGGCAGGAGCGAAGCGCCCCCTCCCAGTCAGCGCCACCACACCGTATGTTGAAAATTTGAAGCCATCGTTCTACAAAGTCAACCAAACTTGGATTGAAAAATCTAGAAAAATGTACAAACTGAAAACCAGTTTTGGTCTGCATAGCATCAGTAGCAACGCTTGAGTCAGCTTTGTGGCAAGCCGCCATTTTGATTCAACAAAGCACAGGCATTGAAAAAGGCTCAAACTCAGAACTCTGAACTCTGAACTATGGCACCCAACATCCAGGAGCTTGCCATCCGGATCTTGGAGCCTTGTGCTGCTTTCGACCTATTCACACATCGGTCCACTACTGACATCATCTTATAAACCAACGTTATGTAAATAGTTTTTTAATAAAATGTTTTACCCTGTTTCTTTGCTGGTGTGTTGTCTATATTTTTAATATTTGCATAGGGTTTGTCGGTATTTTGTGCGGGATGGGTGATGGAGCCGAGCTGTCTTGCAGCCCTCATGGTGTGGAGCTCAGTTCATCTCACTATTTTCGTATTTCTCATGAAGGGTTGTTCCTAATATTTCTATTTTAGCGAGGTCAAAAAGAGATCCAATTAGTGGCCTACTGATTTTGCTCGATTACTTTTATTTTTTTACACGATTTTTCAAGATTTTTCACTATCTGCAAAGACTAAACAGAGTATTGCGACTTTGTGCTTGTTTGTAAATAGAGAAGGATCCAAAGAGAACCAATTCTAAAACAGTAAATGCTTGGACAACAATCAATCAAATGGAGAGACAAGCAGGCACAACGGATTACAACGGGGGCAAAGGCTTGCGTTAACTACCGTTCACTATCTGCAAAGAGAGAGTACTACTAAGACAAAAGAGGGGAGGGGGGGGGGTGCAGCGTTCAAAGCACATCAGCGTGCATAAATACGAAAATGTTTTTATCTATCACGTACTTGACATTTTAAAGCTTTTCATATTTGCTATTAAAAACCCAATGAAATTCACAGAAAAAACCATAGGTTATAGTGGATATATAGTTAGGAATTTGCATTTACAAAACCTTGAAAATTCAATGAAAAAACCATTGGTTTTAGGCCATATATAGTTAGGGATTTGCATTTACAAAACCTTATTTTACTCGCATAAAACCATTGAAATTCCATATATAGTTATAAGCGCTAACTATATATCGCGCACCCGCAATCCACTGCTGATGATGTCACATATTACATCATTCATGACATGGTTAGTGACATCACTGATGACATCACTGATGACATCTCAAATGACATCACTGATGACATCACTGAAAACATCTCATTTGACATGACTGATAACATCACTGATGATATCATTTATGTGATAATACGATGAACCTCTTCAGACTCTAATATAACCTTAGATACAATCAGTGTAAACAGACACTCACAGACTGTCACTCATCCATGGAGTTACTCACACACCTAGTCAGTCATGCAAAGAATCAATCACACCTCCATTTCCTCAACTATACAGTTATACAAACTTTACTTATTCAAACATATACTAACACATATTTACTCTATTATACAATCCCTGATACAAGTTCACAATGATCCATACAGCCACTCACACATTCACTGGCTCTTATGCACAGTTATTTATATATGTCAACTCTCACATGTACTGTGTTTTACATATGTACTTACTTTGACATGTAGCACTGAGATATCCATTCACTCACCAATGCACTCATGCACACAGTCAACCGCCCATACAGCTGTTTCCACATGCACTTTTGAAACCATACATCTAGTGAATCAACTGCTCACACATCTATGCACAGAGTCATACACCTCCCAGCCACCCACACACACACTCAGTATCCCATACAAATACTTGGGCAACCAATCAATAACCCATATAGTTACTCATATAGCTACTTATCAACACATGCAACAGTTTACAGAACAACAGACATAATGATGCACAAATTAAGACAGTTTAGTCACTAACCCATGCACTCAGTGAGACACATTTAATCACTCACTCATACAGTCAGTCATGCACCTACTAAATCCTTCATCCAGACACTTATACATCCACTCATTCTTCAATATGTAAGACATATTTTAACTTTACAGAAACATACAGTCACTGGATGTTGTCATCAGTGATGTCATCAGTGATGTCATTTGAGATGTCATCAGTGATGTCATCAGTGATGTCACTAACCATGTCATGAATGATGTAATATGTGACATCATCAGCAGTGGATTGCGGGTGCGCGATATATAGTTAGCGCTTATAACTATATATGGAATTTCAATGGTTTTATGCGAGTAAAATAAGGTTTTGTAAATGCAAATCCCTAACTATATATGGCCTAAAACCAATGGTTTTTTCATTGAATTTTCAAGGTTTTGTAAATGCAAATTCCTAACTATATATCCACTATAACCTATGGTTTTTTCTGTGAATATATATATATATGAACAACAAAGACTCCGGTAATGAAAGAAGCCATCTTGCAGGGCGGTCCGTGGTCAGGGCACCGGCAGCCCTGTACACTATTGAGCCACAGCACTCCCTCACTTAGGAAGAATTACCACGGACACCTCTCATGGATTGCAGGTAGTTTATTCGTATGTAGACTGCACAGCTGTGCAGTCTACATACGAATAAACTACCTGCAATCCATGAGAGGTGTCCGTGGTAATTCTTCCTAAGTGAGGGAGTGCTGTGGCGCTATATATATATATATATATATATATATATATATATATATATATATATATATATATATATATATTACCTACTGGCGGTCGCCAGTAGGTAGTTTTAGTTAGGATTTTTTTCAATGTTAAATCTCAAAATTCTATTTGTAATAACTTTGGCGCCGGTTGACGAATCTGCCTCAACATTTCCTCAAAATGGCCTTGCGACGTTCCGGTCCTTCCCTGAAAGTTTGGGGGGGATTTGTCAAGCGGGGCCGAGATAAAAAGGGGGTCCCAAAACGCGTTTTACCCATGTTAATTTCCATAGGGCGGTCGATTTCACTTTTAGCCCGAACGGCTGAATGGATTTCCACCAAACTTGGCAAAATTGTAGGGACTGGTAGCCTGATGTGCCTTTGCTATGTCTCAAGATTTGTGCTCCAGTGGATTTTGAGTAATTAAGGTTAAAAAAAATATATATATCTATAGCCGCGCTCTGGTACGTGCACCAGTACGCGCACCGGGCACGCCACGCGAGGTGCGCACGGAAAGCTGATTGGCTCTCGGGTGTCTGTAAACATTCGAAACAGTCTGGAGCGGCCGCCATCTTGTGTCTCGGTAGGATCGAGTCACGAGAGGTGGCCAAAACAAAGAGGGAAATGATCATAAGGGGGCAGAGTAGACCCCCCCTTGACCCCCTAGGTTTGATGTGGGGGCTATAAAAGGGCCCCACGGGGCATTTAAAATATTTTTATTTCGTTTTGCGCGGGGGAAGCGCCCGGTACGCGCACCGGGGAGCGGCCCGGGGAGCGTACTATGAGGGAAAAAGATGACAGAGTTTTTAAAAAATGAAGCCTTTATTTAGAAATTGGAGGTAGTCCTAAAAAGAACTTTTTTTTTCTTCTTTTTGTTGTTTTATATTTTTTTGTGTTTTTTGAACATTTTGTACTTTTTTTGGCTTTTCAAAACAGTTTTATATTTTCTTTGTATTTTTTTAGGGGGAGAAACAAAAAAAGGGAATTGAAACTGGCTCAACTGGAGCAAAAAAACAAAAAACCCAAAAAATTACTTCTTTTTGGGGCACTTGTGATTATCACCTGCAAGGACGATGAGCTTTATGCTTTTTTCACCATAGGCGATAAGCTTGCCACATGCAGAACAAGTGATTTTAAAATCAGCAAATCTTGGCTGAATACAAGGCATCATCTCTGATGTTTCTGGTCCCGATGAAGTGGGTTGGTTTCTTTGGGAGGTGGTCCTTGACGACTGGGGGAGGTTACTGGCCAGTTCCCTGAGCTCTGCACGAGAGTAGTTGTTTGGGTGCTTTCGGGTCATATGACGAATCATGGTATAGTTACCAAATGAATATTTTTTGTTTGGGTTGCCCCGTGAGAGTTCTTCATTGCAGATTAGGCAAGTTACCTTGGCCGCATTCACTTTTTTCTTGCCCTCTGGGATTGAAAAAAACTCCCATACAATGTGTGGCTTGGGTTTGTATGGGGTATTTTCTTCAGGCAGCCATCTTCTCCTCCCCTCCTCCTCTTCCTCTTCCTCCTCCTCCTCTTCTTGACCACCAATATAATCTGGAGCTGGTCCTGTTGGTGGTGCAGATGCACCAGCTGCTGCTGCTACTGAAGCCATTATTAAGATCAAAAAGGTACAGAGATGTACAAACAGGTCTTCCTCAGTCAAAGGACAAAGTCAGAATAAGGAGAAAAGGTGGGGTCTTTCATCATTTGGAAAAAAAACTGTCCTGAACCAATAAGAAGTGTTATTTTCAGGTCACAAGACCAGGGGCTTCATCATTATGAAACTAAAACTGTTATGAACCAATGAAAAGTGTTATTTTCAGGTCACATGACCCGAAGCGCTTACGCTACGCGCCCCCGGGCGCGCCCGGGGGCGCTCCGGGTCGCGTAGCGTAAGCGCGTCGGATGTTTACGTTGCGCGATCGTATTCGCTCGAGTACTTCTGGGTGCGCTTACGCCGTGCGTATCACACGGACGCGGCTACGCGATAAGTCACGATCATGTTTTCGTTCGCGATATTGGCGTTTACGGGACGCTCCCCGGAGCGCGCCCGGGGGGCGCTTTATAAAAGTACGCTTTTCGGGGCGCTCCCCGGGAAGCGCACCGGGAGCGCTCCAAAGCAAAAAATAAAAAAAATAAATTGGGAAAAATTGTAGGGACTGGTAGTCCTATTCTTAAGTGGTTTTTACGAAAATTAACTTTGAAAAAATATATATTGTGCTACATTGGGCTATATATATGCCAAAATGTAGCCCAAATGTAGCCCAATGTAGCCCAAAGATGGCCACCAGAGACCAAAAAATCCAAATGTAGCCCAAATATCAGCTAGATGTAGCCCAATGACAGAATGTACCAGAGTGTTCTAAAGAACAACTAGAGTGCTAACAGTATTATTTATAAAGTGAGACTTATAGTTAGGAATTAGAATTTAAAAAACGTTTGAAATTCACTGAAAAAAACATAGGTTTCACACCAGTTATAGTTAGGAATTAGCATTTAAAAACCAATGAAATTCACTGAAAAAACCATAGGTTTCACACCAGTGATAGTTAGGAATTAGCATTTAAAAAACCTATTAAATTCACAAAAAAAAACATAGGTTTCACATCAGTTATAGTTAGCTGGAAATGTTACTGACATAAAACCAATGAAATTCCACGTTATAGTTAGTTGGACTCACTATAACTTGCGCGCCTGCAATGCACTGCTGATGACGTCACATATTACATCACTCATGACATGGTCAGTGACATCACTCAAGCCTAACTCCATCCATAACTAAAACAGATAAGTCTATCTTATTCTATAAGTATTACAGAGGGATAGTATATAACTATCAGAAAAAGTTTTCCTAATTAACTTAAAGTACAGAACATACTTCAGTTTTTAAAATAACATCTTACCTTTCAAATAGAAGTTTAAGTTCTCAGTTGAAATGCACTTGATATGTACTTCAGGAAGTAGTAGTCAAAATGGCTGTGCTTCTCTTTCTTTCTTTATATATATTCAGGTACATAACCAATCAAATGTCATGAAATAATAGAAGATTTTGAAAGTAGTATTTTGATTGGTTGTCAATTGTAACACTTCATAAGTGTTTTTGTTAGGTAATTTACCTCAGGATATCTAGTCAGGCTTACAGCATAATTTTCTCAAAGGAATTCCATCAAATTTGGGTAAATGGTAGGGACTGCTATGTAGTAGGGGCTATTCTATATTTGATGAAAGTGTCTCTAGTGGTTTTTCTGTAAATTACTTTCCCACCTTTTTTTTTGCGAGCGCTCACCGGTGCGCGCCCCGGTACGCGAACCGGCAGCGTAACGGGAGTCCTCCATTTTGAGTATCGGTAGAATTGACACAAGATGGAGGACAAACAATGTTCGGAATGGGTAGGGGGCACGGTAGACACTTTGTGACCCTCTAGGTTTTCGGAGGGGGGATTAGGACGCTGATACATGCAAAAATAAAAAGCGAACCGGGGAGCGTACTTTGGTGAAAAAAAAAAGTAAGAAAAAGATAAACTTTTGAATGATCAGAGGTAGGGTAGCTCTGAAAAGAGCTATTGGGTTCTGTGGCTAATTTAGGTACCTACAAGTATGTTCCAATGCACACTTTTAAATAAAGGACGAATATTCTATTCCCTTCATCGGGGAAGTGCACACCATCTCTTCTGTAGATGTCTTGAATGTTGTAACGCAAGTTATTGTTGTATATTAAACCCATTCCATAGTCTCTCATGTAAGCAGAAACAGATTTATTCTCATGTTTCCGTTCTTTCTCAAATTGTGGAAAAAATTGGTTGAACCACTTACATTTCTGTCTTTGACATATATTTGAATATACCAAGGCAGTTTGGGGAAAAAGTGTCATCAATTGAAGAAAGATGTTCTTTAAAAGCATTTCAAGACCAACCCCAGTCATAGTGCCCAAATCATATCCACCACAGTGCACTATTAAGAGGTCAGGGTTTGGCAGATGCATAAATTTTTTTTATTAAAAACATAGAAAATATATTTTTGAATTAAAATAAAAATACTTTTTACAGCTTTTGATATTTACTATTAAAAAACCATTGAAATTCACTGAAAAACCATAAGTTATAGACCATATATAGTTAGGAATTAGCATTTACAAAACCTTAAAAATTCAATGAAAAAACCATAGGTTATAGACCATATATAGTTAGGGATTAGCATTTACAAAACCATATTTTACTCGCACATAACCATTGAAATTTGCATATATAGTTAGTTGCACTAACTATATATCGTGCACCCGCAATCCACTGCTGATGATGTCACATATTACATCATTCATGACATGGTCAGTGACATCACTGATGACATCACTGATGACAACTCAAATGACATCACTGACAACATCACTGATGACATCATCCAGTGACTGTATGTTTCTGTAAAGTTAAAATATCTTACATATTGAAGAATGAGTGGATGTATAAGTGTCTGGATGAAAGATTTAGTAGGTGCATGACTGATTGTATGAGAGAGTGATTAAATGTGTCTCACTGAATGCATGGGTTAGTGACTAAACTGTCTTAATTTGTGCATCATTATATCTGTTGTTCTGAAAAATGCTGCATATGTTGATCAGTAGCTATATGAGTAACTATATGGGTTATTGATTAGTTACCCAAGTATTTGTAAGGGAGTGTGAGTGTGTGTGTGTGGGTGTCTGGGAGGTGTGTGACTATGTGCATAGATGTGTGAGCAGTTGATTCACTAGATGTATGGGTTCAAAACTGCATGTGGAAACAGCTGTATGGGTGGTTGACTGTGTGCATGAGTGTATTGGTGAGTGAATGGATATCTCAGTGCTACATGTCAAAGTAAGTACATATGTAAAACACAGTACAAGTGAGAGTTGATATATATAAATTACTTTGTATAAGAGCTAGTGAATGTGTGAGTGGCTGCATGGATCATTGAAAACTTGTATCAGTGATTGTAAAAGTGAGTAAATATGTGTTAGAATATGTTTGAATAAGTAAGGTGTGTATAACTGTATAGTTGAGGAAATGGAGGTGTGATTGATTCTTTGCATGACTGACTAGGTGTATGAGTAACTCCATGGATGAGTTACAATCTGTGAGTGTCTGTTTACACTGAGTGTATCTAAGGTTATATTAGAGTCTTAAGAGGTTCATCGTATTATCACATGAATGATGTCATATGTGACATCATCAGCAGTGGATTGCGGGTGCGCGATATATAGTTAGTGCAACTAACTATATATGCGAATTTCAATGGTTTTGTGCGAGTAAAATAAGGTTTTGTAAATGCTAATCCCTAACTATATATGGTCTATAACCTATGGTTTTTTCAGTGAATTTTCAAGGTTTTGTAAATGCAAATTCCTAACTATATATGGTCTATAACCTATGGTTTTTTCTGTGAATATATATTACCTACTGGCGGTCGCCAGTAGGTATATATAGTTAGGATTTTTTCCCTATGGGATTTCTGAAAATTCTATGTCTAATAACTTTGGCGTTTGTGGACGGAATCGGCTGAAATTTTCAGGAAAATGGCACATTTTGTTTCTGAGCAGCTCCTGACAATTTGGGGGGGTTTCGTCAAGGGGGGGCCGAGAAAAAAGGGGGGTCCCAAAACGCGTTTTTTGCATTGAGTTTTCCATAGGGCGGTTGGACTCACTTTTAGCTCGAACGGCTGAATGGATTTGCACGAAACTTGGCAAAATTGTAGGGACTGTTAGCCCGATGTGCCTTTGCTAGGTCTCAATATATGTGCTTCAGTGGATTTTGAGAAATTAACGTTTAAATCAAGATATATATCTGTAACAGCGCTCCGGGCAGCGATCCGGTTCGCGTACTTTTCGCTTATCGGAACTATGCGAAGCGAAGCTGATTGGCTCTCTGGTGTCTGTCAACATTCTAAACAGTCCGGTGCGGCCGCCATCTTGTCTCTCGGTAGGATCGAGAGATAAGAGGAGGCCAAAACAAAGGGGGAAATTTCGATAAGGGGGCATAGTAGATCCTCCCTGACCCCCTAGGTTTTATGTGGAGGTTGTAAAAGGTTTCTGCAGGGCAAAAAAAAAAAAAAAAAAAAAATTATTTATGCGTGGTGAGCTCCTAGTACGCGAACCGGGAAGCGCTCTGGGCAGCGTACTATAAGGATAAAAGAATGATACTTTTCTAATACTGTATGTTAATTATTTGTTGTTTTTGTTGGGTTTTTTTTGTTTTCTTTATTTTTTTTTTTTTTTTATTATGATTGTGTTTCATACTTTATTAAATTTTCTAACATTTCATTGTCAGAAATGTCATAATTTATTATAGGGTGTAAGTTTTTTTTCATTTTGAAGCAGGTTGTCCACTGCTTCAACACATTGTAGAAGTTCGTGGTCTCTACTGTCATCCATAAAGTCATCAATTTTGTCTTGGCTGTTCTCCTTCAGTTCAATTGAAAATGTAACTTGTTGTTCGCCTTCCATTTTGCCTGAAATTTTGAATAAAAAAATATATATTAGTAGAGATTGGGCACTGTTGGGATTAATTTTAGATAGGTAGTTTTTATCAGTGAATTTGTCTTTTGGCAGTGTATAGTATCAGAGTGGAAATATGACTATAAAAAAGTGTATGTGATTTAACGAAGAGAAGCCTAACTCCATTCCTAACTATAACAGAGAAGTCTATCTAAATCCATAACTACTACAGAGGGATAGTGTATGTGTTTAAGAAAAAGTGTACCATATCAAGTTATAGTGCACAATATACTTCATTTTCAAAAATAACAACTTACCTTCAGAAACAAGTTGAAGTCTTAGGTAAGTTTTGTAATGTGATGTACAACAAGAAGTAGCAGTCAAAATGGCTGTGTTTTCTTCTGTTCCTTTATATATATACAGGTATATAACCAATCAAATATCAGGTAATAAAAGTAGAAAATGAAAGTAAGATTTTTATTGGTTGTCAATTCCAACACTTCAGATGTGTTTTGTGAAGTAATTTACCTCAAGGTATTTAGAGAGTTCTACAGGCTTAATGGCTAAATGGAATTTCAATCAAATTTGTGAAAATGAAAGGGATTGTTATGTAGTATGAGCTAATCTATATTTGGTGAGAGTGTCTCCAGTTCTTTTTTTTGTGAATTACTTTCCCACCTTTTCTTTGGGCCGCTTCCCGGGAAGCAGTTTAGTCCGCGAACTAGAAGCGTAACGAGAGTCCACCATTTTGTGTTTCGGTCGAATTAACATATAAAATGGAGGTTAAATAATGTTCAGAAAGGGTAGAAGGGGACACGGTACAAGTATTTTGACCCCCCAGGTTTTCTAAGGGTGGCTGAGGAGGACCATATGTGCGGAGAAAAAACATTTTTAAAATAATTTTCGGCGGTTAGCTTCCAGTTCGCGTACCGGGTAGCGCTCTTTGAGCGTAGTTTGTTGAAAATTACAGAAATAAGTTAGAGAAAAGTATTAATTGTGAGTGATCAGATGAAGGGTAGCTCTGAGAAGAGCTTTTGGGTTTATGTTCCATTTAGGTACTTATAAGTAGGTACCAATGCACAGTCTTAAATTCAGAATGAAAATTCTGTTGCCCTCATCTGAGAAGTGAACTCCATCTCCTCTGTAGATATCTTGCATGTAGTAACGCAAGTTATTATTGTACAGGGAGCCCATTCTATGGTCTCTCATGAAAGCTGAAACAGATTTGTTTACATGCTTCCTCGCTTTCTCAATTTGTGGACCAAATTGGTTGGACCACCTCCATTTCTGTCTTTGGCATATATTGGAATATACCAAGGCAGTTTGAGGAAAAAGTGCCATTAATTGCTCAAAGGTGTCCTTTAAAAGCATTTCCAGACCTACTCCTGTTAAAGTGCCCAAATCATTACCTCCACAATGCACTATTAACAGGTCAGGTTTTGGCAAATGCATAAAGGTTTTCACCAATGGTATCAATTGGTGACATTTTAATCCTCTTTGGCCCAACCATTTAATTTCCACATCTTGTAAATTGAGGTTGTGTAAATTTCTGTTGTCAGCATACCTTTGAGCCCAGTGGATGTAACTATGTCCAACAATCCAGACGTTAAACATGGTGGGAGAAGGTTGTGCTGCAGTCAGATGAAGTGTGGTAATGAAAGGGCAGTTGAAACAGTAGGAGTTTGTAAAGAAAAAAAACTGTGCATTTCCAATGCTAATGATTCATTAGCAGTGATTGGTGCATTTCTATTTCTGAAAACAGAAAGTTAGGGTGCATGGATGTGTTCTTTGAAAGATGTAATTTCAATGGTCAACGAAGAAACTTTTAATGAAAGATTGCACTGGATACGCAGGTGCACTGAGAGTTCAGAGTTCAATTGAAACATTGTTGTGTGAATTTGCAAACATGAGAGGTCTTCCAGGAGGTCGTTGCTATGGAAAAAAGGCAGAGAGGGCAGAGGGGGGAAGGGTTTTGATTTGAAAAAAGTGAGGGAAGAGTTATGATTGGCTAATATGAGAGATATGTGAAATGAATATCTGTATTTCTGTGCTTTCAATAGCTGCAGCCTCTGGAGTGCATCCTGTTTGATCTGCTCAAGACAATTTGGTGTATTTCTGAGACTGTTTTGAAACTCAAAAAGTATTTGCTAAGGTGAGAAAAGATTTATTTAATTTAGAAAGAGAATAGTATGATTTAAGGAGAAAATGATGAAGAAAGCTGTGTTTTTAAAATGTGGTATACAATGCAGGTATACAATTGATTTATATGCTGTGTTTAAAAACGATTCTTTTCTATGATGTTATTTTTTCTCTTTTAAATGGAAAGCGTTCCTCATGGGGCTCTGAGCAGTTCTTAGTCATGTTATCCAATGGGAGGTGGATAACATGGCTAAGAGCATTTGCTGAATAATGCATGAATATCGTTGACTTTTCACCGTTATTCATGCATTGCGGCCGTTTTTTTTCGCATTTGCGAGCAGTTCTTAGCCATGTTATCCAATGGGAGGTGGATAACATGGCTAAGAGCATTTGCAGGATAATGCATGAATATCGCTGATTTTTCAGCGTAATATTCATGCATTGCTACCGCTTTTTATCGCTAAGGAGAAAATGATGAAGAAAGCTGTGTTTTTAAATTGTGGCTTTGTCTGTAGTGATATAGAAATAGATTTTGTTACTTTGCGAAATTGTAATTGCATATTCGGTGTAGCATTCTGGCATGCAGTAACACAAGTGTTCTTGGCAAATTTAAATTTTGATTATGGGAGTTACATAGCCATGTTAATAATGTCCAAACAATGGTGCTGAGTAGTTTTTAGCCATGTTATCCAACATGGGCTTCGATTGGATTTCCACAGAGCATATTATGAAGCCCATTATCGCCGCTTTATCGGCCGTTTTCGGCCGATAATGCGACGATAATTTTAGTGTACAGGTTTGATAATATTTCCCTACATTCGCAGGGCTAGGTGATAGGCTGAGACCAGCCTGGCATGTAAAATGGCTGCCGTGCATGACAAAATTGTGGCATTGTAAAAAAGGCAAGTTGGCGCAGACATTGTGTCTCAATAAGGATTCATTTATAACAATGTGGTATTTTTTCAAGCCTGTGCGCTTCAATTATCGCCGCTTTATCGGCCGAAAACGACCGATAAAGCGGCGATAATGGGCTTGATAATATGCTCTATGGATTTCAAATCGAAGCACATGCTAGATGTGAAGACATCTAAAATGGGCTTCGATTGGAATTCCACAGAGCATATTATCAAGCCCATTGTCGCCGCTTTATCGGCGATAATTTTAGCGCGTAGGCTTGATAATATGCCCCAAAATATTTTATCGCACTGAGAAATTGGTGGTCAACACTTCCTGATTTCCTTCGAATCGAATGTTAACAGATGTCGCGCAGCAAAAATAAAAAGAAGCTCACGCACAGCCGCTGGAACACATGTATCAACATATATGAGACTCCTCCGCCACCCTCAGAAAATATAAGGGATTAGGATACGTCTCCCGCACCTTCTTATTCCTAGTAATTTAATTAAAACGAAGCACAAAATGGCGTATTCTCGTGCAGTTTGCGGCCTAGTTCGGTGTTTGGGAAGCGGTTCTATCGTGAAAAATATATATTTTTTTATTTTCCCCAGGGGACCCTTTAAAAATCCCAACAACATTCCTAGGGGGTCAACTGGGGTATACCTTGCCCCCTTTCATTAAATTTCCCCTTCGTTTTTCACCTCTTCTTCTCTCTCGATCCTACCGAGAGATAAAATGGCGGCCGCTCCGGACTGTTTAGAATGTTGACAGACACCGGAGAGCCAATCAGCTTTCTGCACGCAAAGTTCCGTTTCGCAGGTGGGAGCGTATTTACAAGAAACTTGCACCATGAAGAACGCTTTCCATTTAAAAAAGAAAAATAACATCATACACAGTCATATGCCTTGATTTGCTATGTTAAATAATAAGTAGGGCATTAAGTTTTTGATGACTGTTATTCATTTACTGTTTGGTAATAGTGGTTATTAACATTTTTTATTAAATTTTTCAACAGATTCAACTGCAGATTCTTTCATAGTTTGGAAAATGCCTACCAGAAATAGAATTAGAAAGGCTCGAAAACGTCAAAGACAGCACGGTGATGTTTTATTGCAGCAGTCCTCTTCCCTAAATACTTATCAAAACACCAAGAAAGCTCCGGGTAAGAGCACAAAATCTTTCTTAAAAAATATTTGTAGTACAAAAAGTATTTCTCGCCAAAATGTTTCAGTTCAGAAAAACAAGAGTAATTTAAATGGAAAGCAAAGACCCATGAAAAATGTTACTGGTAGAGGAAGAGATAACTCTGTGCATGATAGTAGAAGGAAAGAACAGTTTAGGGACATTCGACAACGAATGTTCCGTAATAGGATAATAGTTAATTTAATGAAAAATATTAAGAAATGCAAACAGAAAGCGGCATTTTATAAGAAGAAGAAAAATGTCGAGAAAATTATTGATCATGCTTTTGAAATTAAGCGAAAGTTGTTTATTTTGGTAATCAATAGAATTAGGAAACTAAGCAAGGTAATTTCTGATTTCCAAACAAACAGTCGATGGAAGAGAGTAGTAAATCGTACTAACTTTTGTGAAGTTTTTTCCGGAGAATGGATGCATAGTTCAAGTTCTGAGGCATTTTTTAATGAGGAGACTTATTTTCAGGATAATGATTTGGTGCATGCAGTTGACATCAGTGGTCGAGCTTATGAAGTGAAGGATGGTTGTCCAGTTGAAAAAGAAAAACTTGTGACAACAGAGACAGAAGAGGCGCTAAGTGATGAGGTTTTAGGAAGACGTCCTAAGGTTCCTGTGTACATTTGGAAGTGTAGTTCTATTTGCAGTGTGCGACAGGTTTCCATCAATTTGCTTTGTGATTTTATACGGACATTTAATAAGAAAAGTTTGAAGCAGAAAATGAAGTTGTTGCAAGATTTAGATCCTTGCAGAGTGAGACAAATAACAGGTTTGCGTGGTCATTCACTGGCTTGTCTTTCCAGGAGAGTATGCCAGAGTGTTTTTCATCACTTCAGGATGCTAGCAGTGCATCATAATAAAGTGAGAAAATTAGTGAGAATGTTGTATTATGCAAAGAGTCCAGCAATTATGCTTAAACAATTATGTGCTGCTCTTTTGCATGGTTCTGAAATAGATGTGAAGAATATTTGTGAAGAAATTGAGTTTTGTTACTTTAGTAGTAAAGATGAGAATGTTCAAATTGACCCTGAAGTAGAGAGTAATGTGGAAGATAATGTACAGGTTTACAGTACAGATAATTTTCAGAAGGAAATTGCCACGTTTCAGATGAAATCAAGTGAGAGGCCTAATTTCACTTGTGTTTGTTGTCGACGCACTTATTATAAGAATCAGACTAAGGTAGTGGATTTATATGCAAAAACTGAAAGGGAAAATAATAGTGAATGGAAGGATTTGGCCACATACTTGATGGTAGAAAATTATTTTGATTTGGGATCGGATCAACGTGTGTGTACTTATTGTTGTAATAAATTAAACCAAAACCAGATGCCTGCTAGGGCAGTTCATAATAATCTTGAATTGGTTGAGATTCCTTCTGAATTGAAGGATTTAAATACTTATGAATCTATTTTGATTCAAAGTATCCATCCCTTTCAGGCTATTGTAAGAATGGAGCCAAAGACAGGGAAGTTGCCTCCAGCAGATTTACAGAGAGGATTAAAGGGAAGAGTTGTTTATTTGCCTTTAGATTTGAATAAAAACATTAACACAATTGGAGTAGAGGAAGTGGAAGAGGAACCTCTGGTTATCTTGGTTAATGGGGTTCCGACAAAGAATAAGAAAATATGGCAAGATTTAGTGGATGTTAGGAAAGTCAAAAAGGCAACAGTGTATTTGAAGAAAAATAATAAGTATTATAAGAATGTGTATGTTGCAGAAGAGGAAGTAAGTGATGAAGAGGATAGCGATTTGTGTGCTGGCCAAATTGAGAAAGTAGAGGCCTCTAAAAGTGAAGAAATATATGAACATTATAGTGTTCATCCTTTGCATTCCAAGGAAGTCATGGGGAATGCTATTGAGTTGTTTCAAATGAAACAAGCCAAAGGGAGTCCCATTAGTGTTTGGGAGGAAAGTTTGGAAGCTCAGTGTTTCCCACAGCTATTTCCCACAGGTCGAGGAGGAAGATATGATGAGCGATCTCATCAAATTCCTGCGTCTGAATACCGGACTTTACGATTGTATGGAGAAGATCCTAGGTTTCGTCAATGCATTCCCTATTTGTTTCATCTCCTGTTTGAAAGCGATCTGTCTGGACTGTCATATGCAGTGAACCACATCTTAAAAAGTGGTATACAGATGCGAAATATCTCGGCAAGAGACTTTATGCATAAAGTCAATGTCCAAGATAGTATTTTGGATTCTCACTTAATTAATCTCATGGCGTGTCAGCGTGGTACTAATGAGTACTGGTATCGTCGTCATGGTGATTTAAAATGTATGCTGAGGAACTTAGGAACTCCGACATGGTTCCTCACTCTGAGCTGTGCCGAGTATGGCTGGGAAGACTTACTTGAATTTTTACGAGAAGCAAATGGAAATATTGAAAACATTGAATTCAAGACACCTGGAGAACTGTGTTCTTTGGATCCTGTGAATGTATGCAGGTACTTCAATCATAAATTTGAAGCTATGATGTCTTTCATCACAAATAAGAAGAATCCACCTCTTGGAGAGGTGTTGGATTTCTTTTGGAGAAAGGAGTACCAAGCAAGAGGTGCTCCTCATATACATATGTTGTTGTGGATCAAGGATGCACCTAAATTTGGAACAGATCCCGATGACTTAGTGATGAATTTCATAGAACAGTATTCTACGTGTGCTGTTCCAAATGCAACAGAGAAGAAAAGCCTAAGAGAACAAGTTCTACGTTTCCAAAGCCATCGTTGTGGAAAGTACTGTCGTCGTAAATTCAGAAACAAGGACAAGTTCTACACCAAATGTCGTTTCAACTTTCCACGGCCGATGATTTCTAAAGGAAAAGTGAACAGTTTGATGTCTTCACTACGACATAATGTGACGAGGAAATCACCCAAAAATACATACAATTTGAAAAGGAACGAAGAGTCCAAGTACATCAACGACTACAACCCAGTGATTTTGCCCATGTGGAATGCTAACATGGATATACAGTTTGTGGGTGACAACTGCATGGCTGTGGCTCGGTATGTGACATCTTACATCACCAAAAAAGAAAAGACAGAACTGAAGGATATGTGGGAGGACATATCCCATGAAAAGAGCCTCAGCAAGAAGTTGTACAGTTTTAGTCTGAAGATGTTGTCGCATCGAGAAATCGGAGCTTACGAATGTTCAGATCGATTGTCTTCAGCAAGTCTCTATGCCAAATCTAGGAGTATTGTTTGGGCGAGTCTTGGTCTTGCTGCAACGCGAAATCGAGTTCTTAAACCTGTCCGGGAAATTGAGTATTTGGCGGAAAAGGAGCCAAACAGTACCGACATTTTGAAGACCAACATGTTGGATACATATTATCCAAATCGAAGCAGTCACCTTGAGAATGTTTGTCTATATGAGGTTCTCCAAAATTATATATTCAAGAGGAACATCAAAGAAGATATTGAGAAAGGAGTGTATGCTGTAATTGGAAGTGAGGGATGCCTGGTCAAGCAAAGAAAATGCCAATTAGTAAACCATCGAAAATTGAGTGGTGAATCTCCAGAAAAAAAGGAGTTTTTCTATTTAGCACTTTTGCAACTTTTCAAGCCTTGGCGTGCAGAAGAGGAACTGCTTGGAGATTTCCTCTGTTACGAAGACTCTTTTAATGCAGCCAAGGAGTCCATAGAATGTCCTGCTTTTCCTAAATATCAAGAAATGCTAACTTTGGAAATTGAGCAGGAAGCAACGATTGCAGCCGAGATTGCCAGAGACAGTTCTCAGGACAGTCAGAGTTCTGTTTCATTGAGTCAAGATCCACTTGGAGGACCTATTATCGAAAATGAAGCTGCCACTGCTATGAATGAAGTGGAAAGAGCCATGGCACATGCTCAGGAGGATTCAGTTAACTTAGAAGACTTGGAAAAACAACTCAACGTTGAGCAGAGGAAAATATATGATGAAGTTACCAAGGAAATTGAGCACGGATTAAGTCATGAGAAGAAAGAGTGCTCATGTACGTCGTTGAAGCCTGTCCGACTGTACGTGAGTGGAGAAGCGGGAACTGGAAAGAGTTTCCTCATTAAAGCAATTTCTTGTTATTTGCAGGAAAGGACTGAGTCATCGCTGTCTTGTGTTGTCACCGCTCCTACTGGACTGGCAGCACATAACATTAAAGGTATTACTTTGCATCGTCTACTGATGCTGCCGGTGGAGCATGACAACAAATTACAATACAACAAGTTATCTGGAGATGCTTGCTGTGAAGTTTCAAGAGTCTTGAGGAAAATGAAACTACTTATCATTGACGAAGTAAGCATGGTTTCCAATGTCATGCTTGCCTTTGTGCATTTGAGAATGCAAGAAGTACTTAAAACTGAATATGATGTGTTATTTGGTGGCAAACACATCATTGTTTTCGGAGATCTTCTGCAGCTGACACCAGTAAAAGGTCAACCTGTGTTCAAAATACTCACGCATGAAGATACCAGGAAGTGCCTAGGGAGCATTGGCAACGTCAATATATGGTTAAACTTCAATTATGCTGAACTGCATCAAAATATGCGTCAGGCAAAGGATGAAGATTACAAGAATATTCTACAAGATATTAGAATTGGAAAAGTGACCGAGCATGGGAAAGAAGCTTTAAATGCACGATTACTGTCAAATTTATATCCCAAACAAGAGATTGTGCCTGAGAATATTTTTCAGAAAATTACTGAGAAGAAATCCGGGATATGTCTCATGCCAACTCTTGCAGAATGTGCCATCTTCAACAACAAAATGTTGAATTTAGAAAAGCAAGAGATTGTGAAACTTGAAGCTATCGACAAATTAGAGCATATGGGATCAACAATTATTTTGTCAGACAATTTGAAATCAAAATTGGATTCATTAGAGAAGACTATATCTAAAACAGCGGGTTTTGAAAAGACTTTGAATGTGTGTTTAAATTGCCGAATCATTTTGAGAAGGAATTTACATGTAGAAAGAGGTCTGGTAAATGGATCAATGGGTAATGTTGTTGATTTGGAGAAATACAGAAATAGATATGGAATCGAATTTTTAAGAATTAAATTTGATGGCATTGAGGAAGTACAGCAAATTGGTCGTTGTTCTGCTAGGTTTTTGCTTGTTAAAGACTTATATGTTCGCCGTAAACAGTTTCCTGTTTGCTTGGCATATGCGGTGACAATCCATAAATCGCAAGGTTTAAGTGTAGACTGTGCATTGGTGAATATTGGCAGTTCTGTGTTCAAGGAGGGTATGGCATATGTGGCATTGTCTCGAGTTAGAACTTTATCGGGATTGTACTTGATTGACTGTGATGTCACAAACATTTGTGCGGATCTAGATTGTGTTAAGGAATACAATAGGTTAAGAAGAGAGTATGCGCCACATTTGCCTCAATATCCTTTGTTTGAGAAACGTGTGATAGGCCAGAAACGTAGAAATATCAGTAATAGTAGGGAGGTTGTTGCAAAAAGACTAAAAGTCAATGAACCGAAAGTTGTTAGCAGAAAGAAAGTGGATTCTGTTGAAGATGTTGTCGGTTTTCAATTTGAAAACAGTTCTGGTGTCAACTGCTATGCAAATGTAGTGGTTAATGTTCTCTTTTCACTAGAGAGTTTAAAAGAACAGATTGTGTTCAATTCGGAGCAAAGTTTATGCTGCTTGTTGAATTCTGTGTTAGAGAAATGTAGCACTGATCGAACAAAAGTAGAAAGTGTGTCTGAAGTTCGTTATCTGTTAGATGAATGTTCAGGTCAAACAGACTTCTCTGAAAATAATCAGCAAGATTGTCAGGAGTTTTTAATGTATATGCTTGATGTATTGCAAGATGAGGGTGTAGATGTAGATCACCTGTTTGGGCTTTCTTATCAATGGCAGCATGACTGCGAGAACTGTATGGTATCAAGTACTACTAGTGTAGACTCAGAAAGATTTATATATTTAACTTTGCCAGATAGTAAATCAGTGTCCTTTAATAAGCTAGTAAATGCAGCGGATCACAACATGGAGTGTAGCCAATGTAAATGTGATATGATGTCAACATTATTTATACGTAGATATAGCCAGTATGTCATTTTAATGATCCAACGATGTAGGCCTGATGGATCAAAATTGTCAACTTTAATAAAAAAATTTGTGGCTTCTCAGGTGTCAATATCAGGGAGGACTTTTGTAACTGTAGCAATTATCTATCATGATGGTCCATCAACAACATCAGGACATTATACAGCTTACTTAAAGTCTGGAAACGGCTGGTCATTCTGTAATGATTCCGTTGTAAGTTTAAAAAAAAAATTGCCGTTTGACCTTAAAAATTCTTACCTGGTGTTTTTAAAACCAAAATTTTAAGTAGAGGGAATGTAAGTCTGCAATGCTGTCTAGATTAAAAATCCAACTATATAAACCTGATGCAAGTCGATCTGCTTCATAGTAAGCAGTATCAGTGTCATAGGAAAAGGAGAACATGAGTGACAAAGAAGAGTAAGATATTAGTAGTCCAGGATTGTGAAAATAATCTCAAATATTTTATTTTTGAAAGTTGCGAAAATAGAAAATGTCGGGATTTGATTGGAAGAAATATAAGACTTGCGAATCGCGGCAACATGATTTGGCCTAGTGGAAACATGTGATAGAATGAGAGAAGTTTTTTTTTCTATGTAACATATTTTACGTATCGATGGAGGTTTTCTTTCAGAAAGTGGCGGGCTGAAAATATTTATAGCACAACAGAGTGGATGCTGTTTATAGGAGATCATTCGACGTCATTGAAAGTAAGTCAATTTTAAGGAGTTTTGAAATCAGATTTCTTAGGTTGTATGGGTTTTTTAAACACAGTCATTTTGATTGTGTTTTTTTTTCCCCGCTGTTACATGAGGAATACCTTCAAGTCACTGATTTAAGTGAAATTTGATACATTCTGAGAACAGCAAAAATAAACCATTTAACATGTATAATTAATGTTATGGTTTTTGTACTTATGATATACATTTAGAAATGTGAGGTACATATGGGTAAGCTGAGTCTTCTGTAAGTGTCAATTTTAATGCTTACAGTGCTGTACTTCTGGGTACTGTTTTTTTTAAAAAAAAGAAAAGAGGCCTCACCTCAAAGAAAGCTCTTGAAAGCACACGTCTTATTTGCATCCTAAAATAATCATTTTAAATGTTAGACACAATTTTATGATGGTTTCACATCTCTTTTGCGCTGTTATGGCATCACTATTGTGAGACATAAGCAATGCAAAAGAAGCATCATATTTCAAAATAGGCCTCATTTCATCAGCATGAAGATACTGTTTGTTGAAAATAAATATATTTAGGATTGTGTAGGGGTCGTAGAGAAGTAGAGGTTTCTATAAGTGTCAAAGTTGTTTAAAAAGTGTTTCTTCTTGAACCTTTTCCCTTCTTTTTTCTAATTTTTAAATACATGTTTTAATATTTTTGGAAATGTTTGTTCTCTCTTTTACAGATTGAATGTATGAAAAATTTTCTTAAAAAATTAACAAGAATTATAAGGTAAATGTTTTCTACTTTTTTAACCTGCATTCCACTGCTGATGATGTCACTGACTATGTTATGAATGATATAATAATTGGGCATATCTGTTATCTCGTTAAAAAAACGAACAGTAAGTTTAAGGATAGGAAACAGACAGTTATGTTACAAAAAAGACAGCTATAGGACGTAAACAAAAAAAACTGTTACTCGCAATCCACTGCTGATGATGTCACTGACTATCTGAAAAATAGTGTAATATATGACATGATCAGAAGTGAATTGCGGGTCACAGTATCTTTTCTTTACTCCCTATAGCTATCTTTATAGTAACATAGCTGTCTGTTTTCTTTCCTTATACTTACTGTTCCTTTTTTAAAAAAAAAATTTTTGGGTGCGCTCAAAGTTCGCGTACCGGAGTGCGAACTGGGAGCGAACTAATACAAATAGAGCTTGGCAGAGTTCAAAGAATTCTACCAATTTTTTTTAATAATGGGGAGGTAGTTCTGAAAAGAACTTTTTTTTGTTTTTGTTGTTTTAAATTTTTTTTATTAGTTTTCTGAACATTTTTTATATTTTTTTGTTTTTTTCTGAACATTTTGTATTTTTTTTTATTTTTGGGGGGGAGGGGGGAAACAAAAATGATTCATCGAAGAGGGCTCAACAGGAGCAACAAAAAAAAGAAGAATTTATTTTTGGGGGCGTTTTGGACATACATGATTTTTGATGGCTCTAATGATAAGAGTTATACTACTTTCGCAGTAGCATAATGTTTGATTGCACCTCACACAAACTTGTTTGACTTCCCCCATGTCCATTTGAATATTTGGGATCAGCTCCCTTGCTTCAGGTCCCGTAACTTCTGGCACAACCGATCTTCTGGCTATTGCTGGTGAATTCTGTTGTTCGTCTCGAAGCTGAGCTGCACTGTAGTTATTTGGGTGCCACCTGCTCATGTGTCTGTGCATAGTGAAATTCCCATAACTATATTTTTTATCCATGCCTCTAGAAAGACGTTCATCACAGATTCGGCAAAAGACATACCTGGCGTTCACTTTCTTTTGCCCTGGAGGAAATTTGAAAAATTGCCAAATGAAATTTTCCTTCCTGTTGTATCTCCTGGGCTCCTCAGGCAAATATTCAGACTCTTCCTCCTCTTCCCGCTCTTCCTCTTCTTGAAAGATTGGTTGAGTTGGTGGTCCTTTCTTTCCATGAGGAGGTGGAGGTGGTGGTGGGGGAACACTACCAGAAGCAACAACAGAAGCCATTTCCCTGGATTGTACAAAGGTCTTTCTCTCATCAAGATGAAAGTCAGAGTGAGGAAAGAAGGAGGGGTTTTCATCATTTGGGAAAAGCCAAAGTTCTAAACCAATGAAAAGTGTTAATTTTAGATCACATGACCTAGTATTACATCATTAGGAAACCAAAAGTGAAATGAACTAATGAAAAGTGTTATTATCGAGTCACATGACCTGCTGTCTTTACGTTTCGCGCTTTGCGCCGCTATCCAATCCGCTTTCGAGTCCGCTAACTTGGCGCGTCGGATAACGTATTACGCGACAACGCAAAACGTCATGATAACGTAACAGTCACGCTTAAGGAGCGATTACCGGCTCGCGCACCAAGTCGCGGCTTTGAATTTTAAGAAAAATACATTTTACAGATAGAAATATTCGCTTTCAAAAAACCATTGAAATTCAATGAAAAAACCATAGGTTATACTCCATATATAGTTAGGAATTAGCATTTACAAAACCTTATTTTACTCGCATAAAACCATTGAAATTCCATATATAGTTAGATGCGCTAACTATATATCGCGCACCCGCAATCCACTGCTGATGATGTCACATATTACATCATTCATGACATGGTCAGTGACATCACTGATGACATCACTGATGACAACACCCAGTGACTGTATGTTTCTGTAAAGTTAAAATATGTCTTACATATTGAAGAATGAGTGGATGTATAAGTGTCTGGATGAAGGATTTAGTAGGTGCATGACTGACTGTATGAGAGAGTGATTAAATGTGTCTCACTGAGTGCATTGGTTAGTGACTAAACTGTCTGAATGTGTGCATCAGTATGTCTGTTGTTGTATAAGATGCTGCATGTGTTATTCTGTACCTATATGAGTAACTATATGGGTTATTGATTGGTTGCCCAAGTATTTGTATGGGAGAGCGAGTGTGTGTGTGTGGGTGTCTGGGGGGTGTGTGACTCTGTGCATAGATGTGTGAGCAGTGGATTCACTAGATGTATGGGTTCAAGAGTGCATGTGGAAACAGCTGTATGGGCGGTTGACTGTGTGCATGAGTCTATTGGTGAGTGGATGGATATCTTAGTGCTACATGTCAAAGTAAGTACATATATAAAACACAGTACATGTGAGAGTTGACATATATAAATAACTGTGCATGAGAGCCAGTGAATTTGTGAGTGGCTGTATGGATCATTGTGAACTTGTATCAGGGATTGTATAAGAGAGTAAATGTGTGTTAGTATATGTTTGAATAAGTAAGGTGTGTATAACTGTATAGTTGAGGAAATGGAGGTGTGATTGATTCTTTGCATGACTGACTAGGTGTGTGAGTAACTCCATGGATGAGTGACAGTCTGTGAGTGTCTTTTTACACTGATTGTATCTAAGGTTATATTAGAGTCTGAAGAGGTTCATCGTATTATCACATGAATGATATCATCAGTGATGTGATCAGTCATGTCAAATGAGATGTCATCAGTGATGTCATCAGTGATGTCATTTGAGATGTCATTTGAGATGTCATCAGTGATGTCATCAGTGATGTCACTGACCATGTCATGAATGATGTAATATGTGACATCATCAGCAGTGGATTGCGGGTGCGCGATATATAGTTAGCTCATCTAACTATATATGGAATTTCAATGGTTTTATGCGAGTAAAATAAGGTTTTGTAAATGCTAATTCCTAACTATATATGGAGTATAACCTATGGTTTTTTCATTGAATATATATATATATATATATATATATATATATATATATATATATATATATATATATATATATATATATATATATATATATATATTCACTGAAAAAACCATAGGTTATAGACCATATATAGTTAGGAATTTGCATTTACAAAACCTTGAAAATTCACTGAAAAACCATAGGTTAGAGACCATATATAGTTAGCTGGACATTTTATTGACATAAAACCAATGAAATTCCATATATAGTTAGTTGCACTAACTATATATCGCGCACCCGCAATCCACTGCTGATGATGTCACATATTACATCATTCATGACATGGTCAGTGACATCACTGATGACATCACTGATGACATCTCAAATGACATCACTGATGACATCACTGATGACATCTCAAATGACATCACTGATGACATCATCTAGTGTCTGTGTGTTTTTGTAAAGTTTAAATATGTTTTACATATTGAAGAATGAGTGGATGTATGGAAGACTGAGTGTGTGTGTGGCTGGCTGGGAGGTGTGTGACTCTGTGCATATCAATGTGTACTTGTATCAGTGATTGTATAAGAGAGTAAGTATGTGTTAGTATATGTGTGAAAAGTATGGTGTTCTGTGTTTAACTGTATAGATGAGGAAATCGAAGTGTGATTGATTCTTCACAGGACTGACTAGGTGTATGAGTGCATATGATAGTATTGTAATAATGAGTGACTGTATGTATGAGTGATTGTATGGGTGAATGAGTGAATGTGTGTGTAGACGTAGGAATCAGTGAGTGCGTATGTAGTAACTGGTATTGGTGTGTCATGATGTCATCAGTGATGTCATTTGAGATGTCATCAGTGATGTCATTTGAGATGTCATCAGTGATGTCATCAGTGATGTCACTGAAGTATGGTGTTCTGTGTTTAACTGTATAGATGAGGAAATGGAAGTGTGATTGATTCTTTACAGGACTGACTAGGTGTGTGAGTAACTCCATGGATGAGTGGCAGTGTGTGAGTGTCTGCATAGGTGTATGAGTGCATATGATAGTGTTGTAATAATGAGTGACTGTATGTATGAGTGATTGTATGGGTGAATGAGTGAATGTGTGTGTAGACGTAGGAATCAGTGAGTTCGTATGTAGTAACTGGTATTGGTGTGTCATGATGTCATCACTGATGTCATTTGAGATGTCATCAGTGATGTCATCAGTGATGTCATTTGAGATGTCATCAGTGATGTCATCAGTGATGTCACTGACCATGCCATGAATGATGTAATATGTGACATCATCAGCAGTGGATTGCGGGTGCGCGATATATAGTTAGTGCAACTAACTATATATGGAATTTCATTGGTTTTATGTCAATAAAATGTCCAGCTAACTATATATGGTCTCTAACCTATGGTTTTTCAGTGAATTTTCAAGGTTTTGTAAATGCAAATTCCTAACTATATATGGTCTATAACCTATGGTTTTTTCAGTGAATTTCATTGGTTTTTTAAAAGCTAATATCTATAGCTGTAAAATATATTCTTTATTACGTGACGTATCACGTAGCCACGTGAGATGCCTCATGACGCGTCGCATAACCGTGACGTATCGGTTCTGCAGCGCAAACAAAACCCGTAACGTAAGCGTGCCGGAGCACGCTTACAGATATATATATTTTTTTTAACCTTAATTAGACAAAATCCACATGTGCACATATCTTGAGGCCTTGCAAAGGCACATCAAACAAACAGTCCCTACAATTTTGCCAAGTTTGCTGGAAATCTATTCCCTTAATTTTTTTTTTACTGTTTTCCCCTTGTTACGCTTTCCGGGACGCTACCCGGTACGCGAACCGGACGCTCCAAAAACACAAGATGGCGGACTCCCGTTACGCTGCCGGTTAGCTGCCCGGTTCGCGTACCGGGAAGCGCCTCTACCGCGAAAAATCGCGGGGGACTTTAATATCCCCCTCATCAATCCTAGGGGGTCAGGAGGGGTTTACCTTGCCCCCTTTCCTTCATTTCCCCCTTCTTTTTTCACCACATCTTGTCTCTCGAACCTACCGAGAGACAAGATGGCGGCCGCTCCGGACTGTTTACAATGTTGACAGCTACGCTGCCGGTTAGCTGCCCGGTTAGCTGCCCGGTGAGCTGCCCGGTTCGCGTACAGGGACGCGCCTCTACGCGTAAAATCGCAAAATTTTTTGCCCCGCGGGGCACTTTAATATCCCCCTCATCAATCCTAGGGGGTCAGGAGTGGTCTACCTTGCCCCCTTTCCTTCATTTCCCCCTTCGTTTTTCACCACATCTTGTCTCTCGATCATACCGAGAGACAAGATGGCGGCCGCTCCGGTTTGTTTAGAATGTTGACAGACACCGGAGAGCCAATCAGATTCGCTTCGCGAAGTTCCGTTACGCGTCAGGTACGCGAACCGGGGCGCTAACCGGAGCGCTGTCACAGATATATATATTTTTTTAAACGTTAATTTCTCAAAATCCACTGGAGCACATATATGGAGACATAGCAAAGGCACGTCGGGCAAACCATATCTACAATTTTGCCAAGTTTCATGTAAATCTATTCAGCCGTTCGAGCTAAAAGTGAGTCCAACCGCCCTATGGAAAAATGAATGGGAAAAACGCGTTTTGGGACCCCCCTTTGTTCTCGGCCCCCCCTTGACGAAACCCCACCAAATTTTCAGGGGCTGCTCAGAAAAAAAATGTGCCATTTTCCTGAAAATTTCAGCCAATTCCGTCCACAAACGCCAAAGTTATTAGACATAGAATTTTCAGAAATCCCATAGAGAAAAAATCCTAACTATATATACCCACTGGCTATCGCCAGTAGGTAATATACATATATAAACATATGTAATCTGCATATCTATATAAATATAAATGCATGCATACATATACATATATGCATACATATGCATGTTATTTACATGAAAGTTTTAAAAACACTATTAAAAGCAAAGCTAAAAAGCCACCTCATTACAAACAGAATGGCTTTAACTTAAACGAGGGCGAGATCTATTGCATTTTTAATGCTTGTTTACTTTGGTTCTATCAAGAAGGCATTCAGATGTGTCACACATTTGCCATAAATTCTGAATGTTAGCACTCTAGTTGCTCATTAGATCACTGTAGTAAAGCAAGTGCTCACCAGGGAAGTCTGCTGCTAATCATGGTTTGCAGCCATTTTCCCGCATTTTTTATCCCACAGACTTTCAGTCCGCATACCATTATCCCGCAAGGTCATTGAGCTCGCATACCATTATCCCGCATTTTTTCAAAACGCATGTGCATTTATCGCGCATGCCTTTACAAAGAATTACGTTTTAAAGGCATGTATGGTAAATGCATTTGCGTTGTGAAAACCAGGATGACTAGAGAGGTAAGTGGGTTTGTGTAAATTTTTTCGTGGGTTAGTGATTGTGTAGTGTAGTGTAGTGTTGTGTAGTGTAGTGTTGTGTTAGTGTAGTGTAGAGTTGTGGTGGTTGTTTAGTGTAGGGTCATGCTGGGGGTAGTGTTTTAGGGTTTAGGGTTGTGTTGTAGTGTTTGCGTAGTGTAGGGTCATGCTGGGGGTAGTGTTTTAGGGTTCAGGGTAGTGTTGTAGTGTTTGCGTAGTGTAGGGTCATGCTGGGGGTAGTGTTTTAGGGTTTAGGGTTGTGTTGTAGTGTTTGCGTAGTGTAGGGTCATGCTGGGGCTAGTGTTTTAGGGTTTAGGGTAGTGTTGTAGTGTTTGCGTAGTGTAGGGTCATGCTGGGCGTAGTGTTTTAGGGTTTAGGATAGTGTTGTAGTGTTTGCGTAGTGTAGGGTCATGCTGGGGGTAGTGTTTTAGGGTTTTGGGTAGTGTTGTAGTGTTTGCGTAGTGTAGGGTCATGCTGGGGGTAGTGTTTTAGGGTTTTGGGTAGTGTTGTAGTGTTTGCGTAGTGTAGGGTCATGCTGGGGTGTAGTGTTTTAGGGTTTTGGGTAGTGTTGTAGTGTTTGCGTAGTGTAGGGTCATGCTGGGGTAGTGTTTTAGGGTTTTGGGTAGTGTTGTAATGTTTGCGTAGTGTAGGGTCATGCTGGGGGTAGTGTTTTAGGGTTTTGGGTAGTGTTGTAGTGTTTGCGTAGTGTAGGGTCATGCTGGGGGGTAGTGTTTTAGGGTTTTGGGTAGTGTTGTAGTGTTTGCGTAGTGTAGGGTCATGCTGGGGGTAGTGTTTTAGGGTTTTGGGTAGTGTTGTAGTGTTTGCGTAGTGTAGGGTCATGCTGGGGGTAGTGTTTTAGGGTTTAGGGTAGTGTTGTAGTGTTTGCGTAGTGTAGGGTCATGCTGGGGGTAGTGTTTTAGGGTTTAGGGTAGTGTTGTAGTGTTTGCGTAGTGTAGGGTCATGCTGGGGTGTAGTGTTTTAGGGTTTTGGGTAGTGTTGTAGTGTTTGCGTAGTGTAGGGTCATGCTGGGGGTAGTGTTTTAGGATTTAGGGTAGTGTTGTAGTGTTTGCGTAGTGTAGGGTCATGCTGGGGGTAGTGTTTTAGGGTTTTGGGTAGTGTTGTAGTGTTTGCGTAGTGTAGGGTCATGCTGGGGGGTAGTGTTTTAGGGTTTTGGGTAGTGTTGTAGTGTTTGCGTAGTGTAGGGTCATGCTGGGGGTAGTGTTTTAGGATTTAGGTTAGTGTTGTAGTGTTTGCGTAGTGTAGGGTCATGCTGGGGGTAGTGTTTTAGGGTTTAGGGTTGTGTTGTAGTGTTTGCGTAGTGTAGGGTCATGCTGGGGGTAGTGTTTTAGGGTTTAGGGTTGTGTTGTAGTGTTTGTGTAGTGTAGGGTCATGCTGGGGGTAGTGTTTTAGGGTTTAGGGTAGTGTTGTAGTGTTTGCGTAGTGTAGGGTCATGCTGGGGTGTAGTGTTTTAGGGTTTTGGGTAGTGTTGTAGTGTTTGCGTAGTGTAGGGTCATGCTGGGGGTAGTGTTTTAGGGTTTAGGGTAGTGTTGTAGTGTTTGTGTAGTGTAGGGTCATGCTGGGGGTAGTGTTTTAGGGTTTAGGGTAGTGTTGTAGTGTTTGTGTAGTGTAGGGTCATGCTGGGGGTAGTGTTTTAGGGTTTAGGGTAGTGTTGTAGTGTTTGTGTAGTGTAGGGTCATGCTGGGGGTAGTGTTTTAGGGTTTAGGGTAGTGTTGTACTGTTTGTGTAGTGTAGGGTCATGCTGGGGGTAGTGTTTTAGGGTTTAGGGTAGTTTAGTTGTTTAGTGTATGCTAAAGGCATATTCGTTCTAAAAGTTTTCGTTATTTTAATTTGCGGCCTAATAGTACATGCGGGATTTTTTTTGCGGACTGATGGTATGCGGGATTTCGTCATATATTCGCTAATCATACTTTCTATGGCAAAATGAACCCCCTCATTTTGTTCCTTTTTAAATTAAATGTTTTAAGAGTTACCACTTTATTCCAATCAAGATGGCTTCAGGTGTGCCATACCTTTGTAATAAGTAGGACTGTTCGCACTCTAGTTCTTCTTTAGAACACTCTGGGACAATCTGTCATTGGGCTATAGTTGGGCTACATCTGGCTGATATTTGGGCTACATTTGGTGTTTTTTGTCTCTGGTGGCCATCTTTGGGCTACATTGGGCTACATTGGGCTACATTTGGGCTCCAACATATATATAGCCCAATGTAGCCCAATATATATTTTTCAAAGTTAATTTTCGTAAAAACCACTGGAGCCTATATCTTGAGACATAGCAAAGGCACATCGGGCTACCAGTCCCTACAATTTTGCCAAGTTTGGTGTAAATCCATTCAGCCGTTCAGGCTAAAAGTGAGGCCAACCGCCCTATGGAAAATTGCATGGGAAAAACACGTTTTGGGACCCCCCTTTTTTCTCAGCCCCCCCTTGACGAAACCCCCCCAAATTTTCAGGGGCTGCTCAGAAACAAAATGTTCCATTTTCCTGAAAATTTCAGCCAATTCTGTCCTCATAAGCCAAAGTTATTCGACATAGAATTTTCAAAAATCCCATAGGAAAAAAATCCTAACTATATATACCTACTGGCTATCGCCAGTAGGTAATATATATATATATATATATGAAACATATTAACCTATCAGCCAATCCTATGGCAGGCCTGGACAATCCTGGAGGCAGAGTGCTTGGTTTTGTGTGAGAGGGTGCCCTAGCATGAGCTGAGCCCCTCTGCAGCTTTCGGAACCATCTCCATATAGCTGTTCTATGATATCGCCATACCATATACTCTTAAGTGCATTATAATCCTAGCAGTTAATGCTAACTTTGGTTTGGCTTTATCAAAACATGTTGTGTAAGGTGTCAAACACATTGGTATACTACCGCCCCCCCGCCAGTTCTGGCAGTGAGGGTAGCATTCCACCCTTCTAGAGGGAGAAGACATGTAGTTACTGCTAACCCCGGTTAAAGTTAAACAGAGCCCCAGCATCACAAAATGGATGCTGCTGCCACAGATATGTGTCTGCCCTCCTGCTGCCGGATGAAACTCCAGCCGGGGAGGCCTGGACAATAGGTTTCCTGTCCAGGGAGGTAATAGCACCTCCCCAGACAGGCTTTGGTGTATTGGGGCAGGGAGGGTTGCATTCAGTGAATGCGTTTCAGACACTACCTGGGGCACACAAGGTGCTTCATGCTTTTCCCAGTTCAAAACAGGTGCTGGGGCACTCAGCCCAAGCTCTGGTGCAAAACTGGACAAAGGGAAAGGGGCGTAACCACCCCCTCCCCAGGTCCACCCATAGGAGGGACCTTCGAGTTAGTCCAACCCCTAAACTTACTATAAGTATAGAATCCCAGTCCCTAGGACTTTCGATTACCGTGGATGAAACTTTGCAACATTTATCTTGGACCTTCGACATTCCATATCGACGGGAAGATGGAAGAAATCTCCCTTGTGGTCAAGGAGTGACCACCCTGTTCAAACAGGTACCAACTGTATCTTTGTCGGTCTGCATTTTTGAGGCTCCCGCCGAATCCCGAAGAATCTGCGACACAGGGCATGGACTTCCAGACATCTCTGACACTTACCAGAGCTCCCAGCAAAGCTGAGACCTGTAGCGGACATGAGAGATGTGGGACCGGAACTCCTGGACAAAAAGAAGCCGAAAATTCATAGGGACCTGGTGATTTGCCAGTTTCAATCTAGAGATAGCCGAAATCCCCTCCTCTATGCAAATAGCAGAATCAAGTGAATCTGCCATAGTCTTGGGGAGAGGGGGAATCTCGCAGGCATTCAAGTACGCAAGCGGGTCCAGTGCCGGTGGGTACAAGGCGCCATAAAGCGAGCAGAAGGTTTCCACTATGTGCATGTCAGAACTCTGTTCATCTCCGTTGTGATCCCTGATCGATTGAATCAGAGTCGTCTGTGTTTTAGCCCGTAATCTGTGGGCCAGCAGCTTACCACACTTATCACTGCTAAGGTAGAATTTGTCGCGGAGGCGAAGAAGGGCATACTCCGCTCTGTCGAGGTCAAGATGTTTCAACAGGCGCCTGCGGTTCTCCAACTCCCTCTACACCCTTGGCGCCCCAGTTCGTTTGTGTATAGATTCGAGCTCCTCCACCCCACTCTCTAGCTCGCTGCACTTCTCTTTCAGAGTTTATTATCAGCTGCAGATATAGCGATAAATTCACCCCTCATGACTAGTTTCAATGCCTCCCATACTGCTAAAAGCGGCGCGGAACCCACATCATTAAGCTGTAAATAGTCCTCCAATTTTTGCTTGAAGCTTTGGACCGTGTCTGCGGAATGTAGGAGACTCTCCGGCAAGTGCCACCCATGGGGAATTGCGTGCGACATCTGCGCAGGGACATGTACAGTGATAAGAGCATGATCAGCCAAGGATCGGGGTTCGATCGTTGCAGTGTGCAAGTGACATGCTAAGTGTGTGGAAGCCAAAAAATGGTCAAGTCGCATGTAGGTTTTGTGGGCTGCGGAGTAGTAATTGTAACCACGAACCCCAGAGTGCTGTGTGTGCCAAACATCATGTAGTCCGTTATCCGCCAAACACTCCTGACCCTGTGAAGAAAGTGCCCCTGTTTGATGCGGTCTTTGACCCAATCTATCCAGCTCTGTGTCCATCACTAGGGGAAGGTCCCCCCTGCCAGTATCGCAGCATCTTGTGTCGTAAGGACCTCCGTGAGGGCAGTGAGAATCAAGGTCTCCTGTTGTGTATTTGGTGCATAAAGTGATGCCACTGTTAAGTGCATCCCTCCCCATTGCACTCTAATCGCTAGCAAACGCCCCTTGATCTCTGCTACAGTCGCTATGACCTTACCCGGGAAACGCGCTCCAACCAGAATCGCTACCCCATTTTTCTTAGATGGACCTGCCGACCCAAATTGCTGCGGGGAGCACCTAGTGCGTATACGTGGGGTGTCCTTCGAAAGAAGGTGTGTCTCCTGTAGGAGACAGATATCACACCCTGCGTTTTCAAGTAAAGATAGTACCGCTGTTCTTTTGACAGGAATGTTTAGGCCCGCATATTAAGGCTAACTATCTTGAGGGCCTTCCCCATCGGGTGGGTGTGAAAAAATATTGAGCTGTTGTGTCAGCATCTCGCCGACGAGGTCTATGTCGAACCAAGAGCCCCCCTCCTTTGACAGGGAGGCAGTGCTGGAGTGCTAACTGGTGCGGAGTACTCAAAAAAGAAACCACAACAACCCCAAACCTCAAAGGGAAAACAAATGTCATAACATGTGTAAAAAACAAAACATGACCATAGTTTGTCAGGGAATGGAGGACCCAGGAGGTTGTGGCTCGAACAACAGTCTGGTTCGCAGAGGGCCAAAGCTGCCCCCACCTGCCAGCGGAGAGTTTGTCAGCGAACATCGGGGATAACCACCTGTGCCCCCCCGGCAGCCCATCGTAGTACCCACCACGGTGCAGTCTAAATGTGCCCCTTAAGGGATGGACAGATGGTCCGACGGCTGTGAAAGGGAGGAAAACACTGCTTTCCTCTCCTTGGTCTTCGTAGCCTGGCCAGGCTTCAAGGCGGAGGCCAACTTGCCAACTCTCTGCCATTGTGGCGCTCAATGAGAACCCCGCTCCCTAGCCCTCTCCACCTGCTTCACTGTCGGTGTACTGTAGAGGCCGAGGACTTCAAGGGCTTCTGTGAGCGAGCGAATCTGGTGCAGCTTCCCTTGTAATTTAAAAATGATGTGGAAGGGATGGCCCCAGGAATAGGGGATGTCCTTCTCGCGTAGATGTTAGGTTACCGCCCTGAAGTCATGTCATTTGATTAGAGTGGAAGCCACCAAGGCATGAAAAATGGAGTGCGTCTGGCCCCGGAAATGAACTGGTTGGGCCTCCAGTGCTCTCCGTATTATTCGCTCTTTTAACTGGAATTTATGGATGCACACAAGAATATCCGGCAGTGGAGCATTGTTTCCTCGTGGAAGACCCACTCTGTGATCCCGGTCCATCTGGATGTTAGTCGGGCCCTCTTCTCCCAGTATCTGCTGAAACTGAGCCCCGACATAGGCCATGAGGTCATCCCCTTCCTCTCGCCACAGCACACCTCTAATTTGTATATTATTCTGCTGATAGCGGTTCTCCACCTTGATCTCCAGCATGTGCCTGGAAAACAAGGTGCTGTTCCTGGAGGCGTTGCAAAAACAACACTTAATGGATGGAATGTTGCACAATGGCACAACATTCACCCCCAGTCACAGATCTGGGTTTAATCCATCGTTATTTTGCTCACCACACCACCCCAGTTCAGACATGGCCATATGCAAATCAGTCTTGACCCTGTGCCTCATGGGAACAGTCCAGCCCGAACTGCCAAGCCATGTCTTCCCTGGACCGGAATCAAGCATCCTAGGACCGGTTTCTGGCTATCAGCCATCATCAGCCAGGATAGCTTGATTCCAGTGGCATGGAGAGCACAGGACTCACGTCTGAGCATACCCGTCCCTCGGGGTGACAACTGCAAAAACACTTGATGGAAGGAATGTTGCACAATGGCAAAACATTCACCCCCAGGCACAGATCTGGGTTTAATCCATCGTTATTTTGCTCCCCACACCACCCCAGTTCAGACATGGCCATATGCAAATCAGTCTTGACCCTGTGCCTCATGGGAACAGTCTAGCTTGAACTGCCAAGCCATGTCTTCCCTGGTCCGGAATCAAGCATCCTATGACCGGTTTCTGGCTATCAGCCATCATCAGCCAGGATAGCTTGATTCCAGTGGCATGAAGAGCACGGGACTCACGTCTGAGCATAACCGTCCTACACAGGGTGACAATTGCAAAAACAACACTTGATAAACGGAATGTTGCACAATGGCAAAACATTCACCCCCCAGTCACAGATGTGGGTTTAATCCATCCTTATTTTGCTCACCACACCACCCCAGTTCAGACATGGATGCTTGTTTCCAGTCCAGTGAGGACCTGGCTAGGCAATTCAGGCTGGACTGTTCCCATGGGGCACAGGGTCAAGACTGATTTACATATGGCTGGGTTCAAACTGGAATGGCATGGTGAGCAACAAAACTATGGATTTAGGCCCAGGTCTCTGTACTGGGGTGAATGTATGACATTGTTCTGCATTCTTTCCATCAACTGTTGTTTTTGCATTTGTCACCCCGAGTGGGACGGAATGCTCAGACGTGAGTCCTGGGCTCTCCATGCCACTGGAATCAAGTGTAAGCAGGTATCTGATGTGGGGATATAGCCACCACTCCCCATTGGGGACCCCAAATCCCTTCTTAAGCTGCTTGAAGGACATAATTCCAGCCTTATCAAGGAAGTCACTCTCCTTTCTACAGTCTGCTTCCTGCCATGTTAAGTAGTTGTCTTCTGTCAAAGCTGAGGTAAATTCAGGGTTGGTTTACAATCGAAGGTGAGGGACAAGGGATAATTGGTCATGCCCCTGAGTATTGAGACCTTGTCCCAGGCTGTCAGTATGGTCCTGATTACTCGAATGAAATATACCCCTGCGCCCCATTGCCTCTACTTCTTGTGTATCCAGGATCCCTTCCAGATGTGGACGCCTGTAATGCTCTGTTATATGAAGCACCAACCTTTATTGGTATAGACTCTGTTTAAATGTAGGGTATATCTTAATTGTATGGCTTGATAGAAATTAATGATATTTAGTGTGCCAAGGTCCCCTTGAGCTAATCCGAGATAGTTGCGCTTCTTTGCTACTCATGATTTCTCCCCCCCCCCCCCCCCCAGCCCCCCCAATAAAAGAGTTGAGAAGGAATTGGAGCTTTGATAACGTCTGGAGTGGGGGCTGCATTACAGATAGAATTTTGGGTAAATGGGTCATCTTTATTTCAGCCATTCTAACTGCCCAGGATAGACCTCTGTATTGCCTGGACTGCAGGTGCCGCCAACCTGTGGACAGGAGCACTGCATAGTTGCAATCAACTGTCTTCCCTAAGATAGGGGTTTTATTTATCTAGGTTATTTACAGCACTGTTAGGACTAAATAAGACTTAATCATAGTACCTAAACATGAGTTAAATCAGTGGCTGTTTAAATTCAAATAGAAATCATATGATGTTACCACACTAACATCCAAATTTAGCAAAAATGCTCAATGAAACACGAAACCAGGGAATATTGTCAAAAAGTTATTATTAAGCTTCGAGACAAAATATATTAATATCTGTACAAAAACAGTGAGCAATCATAAAAATAGGGTGCATACATAGATACAATGTGGATATTAAGGTCTTGGTTACTTTTCCTTGGACATATCCAGATTTAAGTCCAAACTGTTACGTCACAGTAGTTGGTTTTAACTCAAAGTCAGATGGAAATCAAAAGATGACTTGAGACAAACTAGGCAGAATTGGACTGAACAGGTCGACGTTTCGGTCTTATTATGGTTACTCCTAAGACCATCATCAGGACTATACAAGTGGTATATACAGTTGATGACCCTTTTTTTTTTGTAAGTAGAGGCGGTGTCAATGAAAGAATCTTGGTGGCACCGGTACTCACGAATAGTGGCAATACGGTCGGGCGCAAAAATGAATCAATAGCCCCAAGCGTACACTTGCAACGAGTTAAACGAAGCAGTGAATTAGATCTGACAGTCAGTCCACTTATATTTGAAGATCAGCTGTACCAGATTTGAAGTTGGAAAGAAGTCTGCAACCGAACGTCCATGTGGTACGATCAAACGCGATTCTCTTACAAACCTTGCCCAAGCCCGCAAGGGTATATTGGGTTGCTCACCTTTTTGTAAAATTCCCTAAGATAGGGCATATCATGATCCCTAAATAGTGAGCATAGTCAGGGATGCAGGTTAGTGGGTACAGACTTTTCCGATAGAAAGTCATCTGCACATAGTGTCTGTTATGGGTATGCACAAGATCAAGGCACTGGACATACCCTCCTGGCCAGGGCATCCATGTACTGACCAAATAGGAATAAGGAGAGAAGGAACCCCTGTCTGGTGCCCCTGCCCACATGGAATGGCTCCACAGGGATCTCCTTCACTGTAGCTTTACGATGGTTGTATTAAACCCACACAAGTTGATAGGAGGATGCTTGCAAGAAGTCTGCACTTTCAATTGCTCTGGTTGCATTCCAACCCATTGTTCTTTTGCCCACCATGCCTTAACAGATTAGACCTAGCCATATGCAAATCAGTCTTGACCCTGCTCCAATAGGAAAAATCCATCCCTAATTGCCAAGCCAGGCCCTCTCCAAACTGGAACACAAGCAACCCAAGACCAGTTTCACCCTGATTGGGGCTCTTCAGTCGTGTGTAGCTCAGTTCCTGTGGAACAGTGAGCCAAGAGACCCACATCTGGTCTTACCCTTGGTGGGCTGTTCGTATTAGAGCAGGGTCAAGACACATTTGCATATGGTAGGATATAATCTGAGATGCATGGTGGGAAAAATAACAGTGGGTTGGAATGCTACTCCAAGCGATTGCCAGTGGTTAGACTTATTTCATGTATTCTCCCATCCGGACTCGTTCCAGACCGGTTGCTCCCACCCTCGCTCCTCTCCCATTACTGCTACCTGCTCTTGGTGATCGCACCCCCAGCTGGACACAACGGTATCGCCTGCGCTCTGCAATCAGTATCGCCTGCGCTCTGCAATATTTACATAAGCGTCATTTTAATGCTGTTTGACATTAAGCAGACTCTGCTTTGTAACTGACCTGTAATTATAGCGCATTGAATCGGAGCGCCGCCCACCCTGCTTTGTGCATTGTACACGCGGCTTTGGGTTTATTTTCATTAGCCTGCAAGTAGTAAGATAGCACTCTCGGTGCCACAGTCGATTTGTTGCCCATGCCTCGCCTCCCCTTTGACCTCCATTTTGTTGTGTGTTGTTCTTCCCAGGCACGCCCCTCCTCCCCGCTACCGCCTCCCTGATGCTGACCCTCCCACGCTCCGCCCCCTCCACCATCTATTTATGGCCAATGCCCCCACACGCAGCGTCCACGCGCTACGGCCACGCCGAAGGTGCGCCAAAGGTAAGCCCGTCTACGCCTGGACCGCGCCCAGCGCCAGACCCCCTGCCCCTCGCACTGCCCAGCCCTCCCACATTACCTACGATGCCGCCACCCTCCTAGCCCTTAACCCCGGTCGCGCCCCCAACTGCGTCCAAGCCGCTCCTGGACACACCCATGGTCCTTTCTCTTGCTACTCCTGCAAATTCATCGGCACCGACAACATCTCCGCTACAACCACACCACAGATTCCCGACCCCAACCACCTACAATGCATCCTTCTCAACACTCGATCGGTCCACAGACACGCCATTGACCTATGGAATCTACTAGACACCATCTCTCCAGACGTCGCCTTCCTAACAGAAACATGGATGAACGCTTCCTCCGCCCCAGACATCACCATTGCCATCCCTGAAGACTATAAGATCACACGCAAGGACCGAACCGGCCACACAGGAGGAGGAATCGCTATCGTCCATAAAAAATCAATCCACATCTCAACCAGCTCTGACGTCAACCTCGCCAACTCTGAACACCTTCACTTCCAGATCCACACCGACCCCAAAACCACACTCAGAGGCACCCTCCTTTACAGACCACCAGGACCCCGCGCAAAATTCAGTGAAGACATCACGGACTTCATCACTCCACACGCGCTCCCCTCCAAAGACTACATCCTTCTGGGAGACCTCAACTTTCACCTTGAAAAGAACAACGACCGCAACACCACCACCCTCTTGGACAACCTCGCCAACCTCTGACTTAAACAACTGGTCACTTCCCCCACCCACATCGCAGGCCACACACTCGACCCCATCTTCACCTCCAGCAATCATGTCTCCTTCAGCCACACTACGGATCTCCTCTGGACTGACCACAGCTGCGTTCACTTCACCTACAACAAACCGAAACCCACCAACCACCTCCAACCAACTCTGCAAAGAAACTGGAACAAAATCACCATCGACCAGATCTCCTCATCGCTCCTTCTAAACACCCCAGCCCACTCTTCTAACCCAGACCAAGCCGCCGCCAACTTCACCCTATGGTTATCCAACACCGCCGACATCCTAGCACCACTGAAAAAACGTCAACACAAACCTAGCAGCAAGAAGGCCTCATGGTTCAACGATGATCTTAAGAAGTCCAAGAAACTCTGCCGCTCCCTTGAAAAGGCCTGGAAAAAAGACCCAACCACTAGCACCAAGGACGCCTTCAAAAACGCCACCCGCACACACCACCAACTAATCCGAAAGGCCAAGAAAACAGCACTCAAGGATCGACTAGACAACAACGCCCACAACAGCAAGGAACTTTTCAACATCGTCAAGGAATTTACCAACCCCTCGGCCAACTCCAACGACATCACCCCTTCACAAGCCCTCTGTGACTCCCTGGCTTTATTCTTCCACAACAAAATTGCAGACATCCACAACAGCTTCGACAACCAACCCGAAGACCAACCCACCCAACAATATGCTGAACATTCTCCCCCCTTGAACGCCCTTAACGACTGGAACCCAATCTCCACTGAGGACACCATCCGCCTGATGAACTCTATCCACTCAGGATCCCCCACAGACCCATGTCCTCACCACATCTTCAACGAAGCAGACTCCGTCATAGCACCGCACCTCCGAGATGTCATCAACTGCTCCTTCAACTCCGCCACCTTCCCGGAAAACTGGAAACACGCTGAACTCACCGCCCTTCTGAAAAAACCCACAGCGGACCCCACCGAACTCAAAAATTACCGCCCCATATCGCTCCTTCCTTTCCCAGCCAAAGTCATCGAGAAAGCTGTCAACAACCAACTCGCCGCCTTCCTCGAAGCCAACAAATCCCTCGACTCCTCACAATCTGGCTTCCGAGCAAAACACAGCACTGAGACCGCCCTCATCGCAGCAACAGACGACATCCGAACTCTACTGGACAATGGAGACACAGTCGCCCTCATCCTCCTCGACCTCTCTGCAGCCTTCGACACAGTCTGCCACAGTACCCTTTTACAACGCCTCAGAAACATAGGAATACAAGGAAAAGCACTTGAATGGATCACCTCGTTCCTCACCGGAAGAACCCATTGAGTCCGCCTTCCACCATTCAAATCCGAAGCCACTGAAGTCATCTGTGGCGTACCACAAGGATCCTCACTCAGTCCCACCCTCTTCAACGTATACATGAGCCCCCTTGCGGCCATCGCTCGCCAACACAACCTCAACATCATCTCCTACGCGGATGACACTCAACTGATCCTTTCTCTCACCAATGACCCCAGCACCGCCAAAACAAACCTACACGAAGGAATGAAAGAAGTTGCCGAATGGATGAAACAAAGCCGTCTGAAACTGAACTCAGATAAAACAGAAGTCCTCATCTTAGGTACATCCACCTCCGCATGGGACGACTCTTGGTGGCCGGAAGCCCTTGGAAAAGCACCCATCCCGACAGACCACGCACGGAACCTAGGCGTTATCCTGGACTCTTCACTCTCAATGAACAGACAAGTCAACGCCGTATCCTCATCCTGCTTCAACATCCTTCGCATGCTCAAAAAAACATTTCGCTGGATCCCCACCGAAACCAGAAAAACAGTCACCCATGCTCTGGTCACGAGCCGACTGGACTACGGAAACACCCTCTACGCAGGTACTACCGCTAAACTCCAGAAGAAACTCCAACAAATCCAAAACGCCTCAGCCAGGATCATATTAGACATCCCACGTAACGAACACATCTCTGGCCACCTGAAAGACCTCCACTGGCTACCCGTCAATAAGAGGATCACTTTCCGACTGCTAACCCACGCACACAAATCACTCTACGACATCGGACCAGAATGCCTCAACTCACGACTGTCCTTCTACACCCCCTCCCGCCAACTTCGTTCTTCCAGCCAAGCCCTCGCCACTGTTCCCCGCATCAACAAGACCACCATGGGAGGCAGATCCTTCTCATACCTGGCAGCTAAAACATGGAACTCACTCCCCACCTACCTTCGCCTTACCCAGAACCACCTAGCTTTTAGAAAGCAACTTAAAACGTGGATATTTGACAAGTAAGCGTCCTCCCCTCCCTAAGCGCCTTGAGACCCTCTGGGTATGTAGTGCGCTATATAAATTCTTTGACTTGACTTGACTTGACTTGACTTTGTATTTTTCTAGGATGGGAGTAGTCACTTGATATCCACTTCAGAAACCTATGACCGAGACTATATCAAGTCTTGATTACAGGAAAGACGAGTGAACGTAATCAAATGCTTTCTTTGTATTGATTGAGAAACCTGCTGCTTGGAGTGGGAAACTTTATCTATGATGTGTAAAATTTGTTTGGTGTTGTTACCACAGTCCCTCTCCGGTATAAACTCGTTGGGATTAGATCCATCAGACTCTGTGTGTACGCTTTGAGATGCCTGGGCAGGATGCCTTCAAACAACTTGGCTGTGACATTTAAAAGGGATATGGGTCTGTATGAGGAGCAGTGCAGGGGGTCTTTCTGGGGTTTGAGGATTACTGTGATGACAAATTCTATCACAATGTCTGTGTGTCTCTGTAACCCCAGAGGAGTTGGTGAGGCGCTGGGCAAAAAGTCTTGTAGAATGTCAGTGTGAACTCGTCTGTGCCTTGTGCTTTATTGTGTTGCATTTTAGCTGTGACCGAAAACACTGCTTCTATTTAGATGTCAGTCTCAAATGTAGCTTTGTGGTGGTATCTGAGCACCGTAGTGTGGGCTGCACATTGGTATGTTTCTATGCCTGACTAATTGGTATCCCGTGCCGAGTAAATATTATCATAGAAATGATTGAATGCTCTGGCAATGTCTTTGTTCGAAAGTATTTGTTCCCCTTGGGCGTTTACAATGGCTGCCACTCTATACTTATTTTGTTTGGCCCGCGAAATGCTTACTAGTAAGCTCACGGCTCTATAGTACTGTTGTTTAATACAGAGGGCATTTCCCACTTTATCCCTATCTACAACCTTAATCTGTTCTCTAGCTGCGGGGAGTTCTCTCCAGAGTTTGTGTGCCCCTGTCTGCTTGTGAATGGCATCTAGCTCCCTGAGCCTCCTCTACAGCACTTCCGTATTCTCCTTTCTGTCCCTGTTTCTTCTCACTGCCAAGGCTCTAAACTCTCCATGGACCACCGCTTCCGGAGAAGGTGGGTTTGTGGGATGCCATTGTGTTTTATTAAATCTTGGAGCAATCACCTGATATCTTTCCCTGATGGTGTCATTTAAAAAAAGATTGCCATTCATTGTCCAGTTGTGGCCAATGTGATGTGAACTTTGTGTTTTAATAATTAGGGTCATAGGGAGTGGTCCAAGAGAGCAGAAACCCCTATATCAGCCTGAGTGGTGATCGAACATGTATAGGAGAGCCTAGGAAATAGACACGTTTCTTGTACGTCTGCCCTATAGAAGAAAAGAAGAAGTCCTTAGTGCTGGGGTTTTGGAGATGCCCGACTTCCACTAGCCCCATGTCAGACAACCATTAAACTCTCTCTGAGGACAGAGCACCCATCTGGCCTCAGAGCACCCATCTGGCCTACACGCTGGGCTATTGCATCTAGTATCGGGTCCAAAACAATGTTAAAGTCTCCACCCACCTGAATATTTCTTTCCAGCGAGGTCATTAGCAAGAGGAGGGCCTCATGGAGAAACATTTCCTGGGCGTCATCCGGTGCTTAAATATTAGCCAAAGTGAAAATGGAGTACGTTATGGCGATTTTTAGAGATTGCATTCTATGGGGAGTCCCTGCTGATTGTACGTTACTCAGAAACTTAGCCAGTAACATAGCTACACCACTTTCTTACTGGGACAAGCGTAGAAGTACTGTCTAATAAACCACTTTGAGTTCAGTAGGCAGCGGTCCTTCTTAAGAAGGTGTCTTGATGGGGGCATATGTCGCTATCTGAGTCATGGAGCAATGTCAGTAGGGCAAGTTGCTTGGTGGGGCATTGAGGCTCCATACATTTAAGATTAATACCTTATGCATCAGCAGGCAAGGGTGCTGTTGTGATGCATTGGAGCTGTCCATGTTTGAAAGGTACAGGAGTCCCTGTAGGTACCTTTGGGGGTCCAATACTATTGCTCTGGACAGAGGGTTGAGGGGTGGGTGAAGATGGGGGGTAGCTATAGAGAATGCAATAGCATATACATTGTCTTCGGAACTCCATGTAAGAGAAACCTGTGTCGGTGGAGTGAAAGGAATGTGTAGGAAGGTGGCTACCTGACTATGGTTACCCCAGATTTTTTGCCTTGTGTTTAGCTGGTTTTCGACTTAGCCTGGGACCCTGATTAGCAGGGAACAATGCCAACTATCTGCTCTCTCTGTAAAATGGATTCCATGTACCCTAGGTGCATAACTAAATTGGCTTGGGTCACCTTATCAGCCCCTGTACAGAGCAATATAGGTGCCCAGGGCATAGGTGCATCCAAGGCCTACCCGGGGCTGCAGCATATCTTTTGCCACCCCTGGCTGGCTATCCAAAATTGACACAACTGGCTGATTACTCAGCTGGGGCAAGGTGGTGTAATCACCCCTTGCTTAGATATAGTATGCCTATATCTAAACCTATCTGGACACATATAAACCTATAAGCCACTCCTATGGCAGGCCTTAACAATCCTGGAGGCAGAGTGCTTGGTTGTATGTGAGATGGTGCTCTAGCATGAGCTGAGCCTGTCTGCAGCTGTCGGGACCAATTCCCTAAACTGTTCCGGGATAATGCCATACCATATACTATTAAGTGCATTATAATCCTCGCGGTTATATGTTAACTTTGGTTTGGCATTATCAAAACATGTCGTGTAAGGTGTCATACGATTTGGAATACTACCCCCTCGCCAGTCCTGGCGACGGGGGTAGCATTCCACCCCTCTAGAGGGAGACGACATGTTACTTTGCTAAAACGCAGTTGATTTTAAAAGAGCCTCAGATCCACAAAATGGATGCTCCTGCCACAGACACAAGTCTGACCTCCTGCAGCTGACCGAAACTCAGCCAAGGAGGCCTGGACAAAGGATTTCCTGTCACAGGGAGGTGTCACACCACCCCAGACAGGAGATAGTGGATTGTAGCAGGGAGGTTTGAAAGAAACCAGACAGTGCCTGGGGAGCACAAGGCTTCCCCTTGCATAATCCGGCCGAACCGGTTCTGGTGCAGACCAGCCCCAGTCCCAGCGCGGCCTGGACAAAGGGAAAGGGGTGTATCCACCCCCTTCCTGGGTCCCACCCATAGGAGGGGACCTAGCAGGTAATCCAGGCCCCTAGATTGGTATAAGAATGGGGGCAGTGCCAACGCACTTAGATTATCCTGATGAAACATTTGAAATGAAACTCTGGACCCTTCGACATCCTACACGACGTAGAAGACCGAAGAATCTCCCTTGTGGTCAAGGAGTGACTACCCTGTGCAAACAGGCACCATCCAGCACCTCGACGTCTGCTTTGTTGCAGTTCCTGCCGGAACTCGAGCAACAGAGATCGACAAGATCAAGCTTGCCTGCCTTCTACTAGCCCGATCCACAGTCCCTGCAGAGCTGAGACCCGTGGAGGCGACCGAAAGCGTGGGGCCCGCCATCTTGCAGCCCACGAGTGACCCTCGAAGCTGTACAATGGGGTTTGAGAAGCCCCAGCCCTGAGCCACTTTTGCCCCGAAGCTCACCCCTCTACACTCGACGAGTGCTGCGTGGGGCCCTTCTGCTTCTTTTGGCTCAACGCGGTGGTCCGGTCACTTGCCCGCTGGCTTGTGGCCCCTGTGCCGACAAAACTTGAAATCCGACTTGTGATTCTGGTTGCTCCAGACTTGCACCCACTCCTCTGAAAAGGAGCACCCGCTCTGACCCTCCTGGTCCGAGTGAGAAGCAATCTTCCAGTCCTGCTTGGATTGCTCTTGCCCAGTGTTGTTTGCTCCAATCTTGAAGCCGACAGCGCCGGCGGTGAGAGCCTTTGTGGGACAGCTCGTGACCCGCTCCTGGACGTTGCAGATGCCCCAGAGCCCACGTGGCAGCGGAGAGAAGCTCCTCAACAACCACCTGATTGCGCCCGACATTGCCTGGTTCCGTCCTGGTTTCACCCTGGTCACTGTTTAGTGACCTAGACTCTGTCCCCTCTGCTTTCAGGTACGTTACGACTCTGATCCACCCTTGGATCACACCGGACACTTCTCCTTCACATCGCCTGCAGCATCTTCAGCTTCAAGCACCAACAACCTGCGTGACAAAACCCAACGCCACTACGACCCTATGCACCCGCTTCCTGTGGGTGAGGTAACTCAGCAACGCCGGTGTTCCCACACTGGTACACACCTCTAGGGTCTGTGTCTAAAGTTTTATCCTTCTAGGTTGACCGGAAGTATCCTTAAACTCTAACTGTGTAACTTTTACGCACCATTGACTTTGCATTGGTGTATGCGTGTGCTTTAAGCGCTGCACCCGAATCCCGCGGGCTTTTCCCGACTTTAGCATTGCTTGTCCCGACTGCTCCCAGCGATTCCCTAGGCCTAACCACTGTTCGATTGGTATCTCTTATACCACTTTCTTAATATATGGTTTGAGTGGCCACCCGCCCTCATCCATAATTGTGCAACTTTCATATGTTATACTGTGCTTTTGTTTTAACGCTTGTGCCCCTTTGCTCATAAAGAGTACTGGGGATTATTTTAGTAATAAACACATATAATTTTATGATATATACTTGTGTGGTGTCCTTTCATTTGATATTACAGGATTGTGATTGGTAAAACAGCTCGCTTAACACGACCTCTTGAGTTTAGCCTTTCAGGCTGCTTAGTCCATGCTACCCTTAGGATAGCTTGTCTATAAGGTTGACTTACAACCAGACACCATAGGGATTGTTTGGACTGATACAAGGTGGTTCCAGAATTGGAAACATCATATATCAGGCCAACTTCTCACAGAATGCCAGAAACCAAAGGGAGTCCAACCCAGCACCAAGCCCTGCCATCTCCCTCCCGACTCAGGCTCAATAAATACAGTGACACACGTCCAGACACATTCCAGGACCAGTCATGGTCAAGTCCCAGGATGCCCCACCATGGCGTTCAGTTTGTGTGATGGTACTTTGCCTTTTGAAATCTCTCCTAATATTCCAGCTGCGGGCAAAGCAGGATTCAGGCACTACATCGGTACCCTGGTCTTCGGCAATTACAGCATTCTTCTCCACTATGACTCGATTTCTAGAGTCTAGACCTATTGACTTTGCCCAGGGATTTTTAATGACCCGTTTTAGGCTCAACTTGTTGCATAATATTTTAGCCTACCCGTCTGGTTTTACGCTAACAATTGAGCAGAAGGGTGCCTGCGGCTGCGACAATAGGTCTCCGCAGGACACCCTTCATTTTGTATTACTTTGTTCTTTTTATAAAATCCCGCGTCGAAGATTGTTGTTGAACATTTTAAAGGAATCAAAAATTAACCATGCCAAACCTTCTCTATTCTTTTTGCAAAGAGCAACTGAGATGCGTACCTTGTGTGCTATTATGTGCTTTCTAAAAATGGTGGTCAAATTAAGAAATACAAGGGGTTGATGGAGGATGAAATGTAATTTACTGCTCCCTTTCATGCTTAAAGCCTGTATTTAATAATAACAAAACTTTTTTTTAAAATCGTTTTTAATTGTGATGTTCAGTATGATTTTATGTGGTTATGTGATGATATACATTTTTATGATGGTTTTTAACCATCGAAATAAATAAAGAACTGAACTGAACTGAACAGTACGAGTGCTTTGGTGTGCAGTGCAATAGTTATCAAACATGTACAATCAGACAGTAAGTGGATGTTTTCATGTGTCATAATTATCGCCCATTATAAGTTTTACCCGCAAAATGGGACATAACATAAGACTTTTGGTGCTTATAGCACCAACATTTGCACGTCGCAGTATTTTCCGGGTATATTTATACCGGTAACTTTCAGCAGATTTGACCTGTTGAAATATAGTTGGTGGAAGGCGATTTTAACACACACAGTATTTCTAATAATTCCCATATGCGCAGTAACGGAAGTCACTGTAATGAATGAGGCCCTAAGTGGATCACATAGCAAGGAAAAAGCAAGAAAGATGACCTTTTCAGCATTAGGAAAGCAATCCAGAGGCAAAGTGCTATTTTTGCTGACACGTATCTCATCTACTTTGTGTCCCATACCTTTTTAAGTTCAGTGAAACAAAAAGTGCCCTTTCCTCATTGCACGGGACCTCCCCGTGGCCAATGGATCTTCAACCCCTAAGCCTCAGAATGTTGTAGTACACACAGAAGTTGCTGATTCTAACACAATGGTTTGGACACTGACAACCTTCCGGTGCCCCTCCCCCCTTTCCCCACGCACACATACCCCCACACCACCCTCCCAGAAAGAGGCACAGCTAAACATCTTACATTGGGATTTGAAAATAGACTTCAGGATCGAAACTACGTCTTTTTGCAGTAAAAGTTTATCACATCTATTTAAATTCTTAACTTCTTTTGACTCTTCTACACCTCTAATTTGACATGCTCTTCTTCTTCTCCTCTTTGTAGGTGATTTACGTAGCTCGAAATGCAAAGGACATCATGGTGTCTTACTACCACTTCCAGAAGATGAACAAAGGGCTGATCGAGCCAGGAACTTGGTCTGAATATTTTGATGCCTTCCAGAATGGGAAAGGTGAGAGAGTGGAGAATGCAGGCTAACGAGTGAGAGAGAGTAGCGGCAGGTGAGGGCAGGTGTTGGGTCCGATTTCACATCAGTATTCATGCATGGACAAATAGTGGGTTTAGGGGGCAACGAGTACCATAGATGTGTTGCTTTGCATGAGTGGTCAAAAAAGCCCTATACAGATTGGCAAACTAAAGTATGCAAACAAGTGATGGATGGAATACTTGAATTATTCTCAGACACTGTTAATTACTCGGGTTGTGTTAGACTTGGCATATTTTGGAATGTTTCCCCTGTCTTTTTGCTTTCTGACCTCCCGGTTTTGAGTCTGTTTTTGCTGGTTTAGTGTCACTGCCGTTCATTGTTGAAGTGCAAGTTCTCCTGTTGTAAATTGATGTTATGGATTGGTGTTTCCATGATTGGCTGATTTGATTTACTAGTCAATCCTTAGTACAGTGCACCGTATGTGCACAGGGCCTGTAAATCAAATGCCGCTGGTGGGCTTGCAGCACTGATTGTGCCACCCACACAAGCAGCCTATAAATGTATCTCTGGCCTGCCATTGCAGAGCCTGTGTGCCGTCTGGTACTGCCATGTCGACTTGGCAAGTGTACCTTCCCTTTTCTTACATATCAGTTACCCCTAAGGTAGGCCCAAGGTACCCCTGGGGGCAGGGTGCAGTGTATGTGAAAGGGAGATATAGGTCCAGTGGTATGACACAACTGCGTTGGTATCTGTGGCTTACTCTCTACGACAGAGTGTTCAGAGCAGACAGAGTGAACAAGGAGCATTTCCAGGTCCGGGTTTTGGCAATTTACAGCAGCAGCAGCAGCAGCAGCAGCAGCAGTAGCAGAGTGAGGACGCACAGTGTGAGGCTGCGAGGAGAGGGGGGTTGCCGCGGTTCCCGCTGACCGGCTCTCCGCTCTTCATTCTCCGCCGATCCTTTGCTCCCAGTCGCCGCCAGGGGGGCTTGCGGTGGGCTTTCCTCATAAAAGAAAACTGGATTTTGACCCTCACCGGACTCCCACCGGATTTGCCGTGAAGACGCCAGTCTGCAAGTTTGTGACCCGCGTGGTGGAGCTGATTTGGCAGCTCGAGGGGTTTGGAAGGCAGCGAACGCAGATGGTGTAAGCCCGGAGCGGATTTGGGAAAACGACCCAAACCCACATTCGAATCAGCGGGGAAACAGCACAGCAGTTCTGTGCCTATTTTTTGTTGATCCTTCAACACTGTGACAGCAGAAACACTTCTAGAGAAGTCCTGATAGTATAACAGCTTGGCATGTTACCACAACGCTAGTTCCAGCTGCTTTATTGCCAGTTGTGACACTTACAGCAAGTCCTGATTTTTGTTTTAAGTCAACAAGAGGCGTATGTTGAGCGATGGAAGCGCAAAATACAAAATACAAGATACTTGACTGAAAAGCCAGGGCTGACTACCTGAAGGTGCCTCGCATAGGATGAGGACATAGGGAGCCCGTTATCCTTTATAACCTTAAAACTTTCATAAACCCTCACAAACTTCAATGCTGAGGAATTGGTGGGCCGGAGACCCTGACTGCTGTCCACTGTTGGCCAAATTGCTGCCGTTGTTGAAGCTGGCTGACCGGGGACTACATCCCCCAACATCCCCCATCATCCCTTGCGTACCGCATCGCACCTGCCAGGAGGCGCTCAAGAGGGGGCCAGGGCTCCCGCAGCGTGAAGCTCGGGCCAAGGGCGGGCCCGTCAGTGCCCGTCACAGACCGGAGGAGGCCGGGCTGGCCCCACCATGACTTATATCTAAAGAAGGTACAGTGGATGGTTCTTTTAACTATACATTACCTATACATCACCCCTAAGATCACTAAGTCACCACCTCCGACTCCTTGTTTATTCATACACCTGTCATAGTGATATAACATCAAGTTGAACAAACAAGAGTGGAAGGGAAAAGGCGTGCAGCTGGGCAGGAGTATTGTGGGGACATCTGACCAATTTTTGATCAGGGCTACCTCCGTACTTGAGCATGAGATAGTGAGGACGGAACGACGCCTGTCTCTGGAACCTTTCTCTAATAAAAGATTCTCGCTGAGGGGTATGGCTGCCTTAACTACTCAGGATTGCGGACTCAGTATTTATCTAGTGAGCGAAATAGCAACTGATGTTCCTGAAACAGCCCCCGAAATACTCATCGGCTCGACACCTTGCGAGCCTGTGACTGAGCTAGAGCAAATCAGTACCACCAAAAGAATCTCAACCAGGGCATCAGGAGTGACTAAAACCTTGAGCTTGGGACCATTTCCTGACCCCGTTCCGAAGAGGAGGAGGGGGGGGGGGGGGGGGCGCAGAGACCGAAACCTGCAAAATCTGCAAAGCAGTCTAGAAGAGGAGGGGATGACACAGCCGCCTATGACACAAGAGCCCCAAGTCCTGCAGAAGTACCGAAGACTGACATCACCCAAGCATTCTGCCTGCCCCCAGACGAAGCTTTGTGGCAGGGGCAGGAAACCTTGCTATGCCATTATCTTGAGATTGGCACAGATTGAAGATAAAATAAATGGTCTTGAATCGCAGGCTAAATCAAATTTTCGTACTACAGAGGCATTATTGATCAAAAGCAGGTCCCTCCCTCTGCCAAATTAAATTGTTCAGACCCCTAAAGACACTAACCAAGAGACAAGTAAATGGGTGCTCATTCCCAACCCAACTAGACCAACAAGGATGAAGTCTGCGTCCCAAAACTTGGCACTCTCCTAAGATATTCATTCAGCCAAGACTATGGATGAAACTGATATTGCAGCTGATACATCTGGCGAATTTGCCCAAATTCCTACGAGCCCAATTGATGCCAACAAACTAAATAAATTGGCCGACGTAAATAATCCTCTAATTGCTAATACTGACAGTGTACAATACCTCCGGGGCAGGGACGCTCAGGGGTAAATAGGAAGTTTGAAAGACCTGACGGAGGAACACCAAATACTGGTACTCAGACTTTGACTCTGCGCCTTCCACTGGCGGCTGCCCCCCTGGTGATGGTACTAGGAAATGTGACATTATTGCAGGAGGGCCAGGCTGAATCCACAGCTCAGCTAAGGACCAAAGCTATGCACTGGGTGGACCAAAAGTTGAGCGGGTTGGGGGTCTGGGATGTGGATATTCAAAGACAATTGATAATGGCCAGGAGAGTAACCTGGATAGGGCCTACAAGGAAAGAAAAGGGTAGAGACTGTGTAGTCCTAAACTTTAATAATGGTTTCATTGTAAAAATTTCTTTTTGGATATTCTGTGTACCGATTTTGACAGAAATCCCAATAATATCATTGTGCTACCACTGGGCTTCTTTTACAGGCCAACTCTCCTAAAATTACCAGAGACTAACCTACAACGTCTGATACTGTAGAAACAGACCTGGGTAGCCCCAAGAGGTCCATCCATGGCATATAATCTAAGCTGTGAAAATAGATTTGCCCGTCTTTATGATTTAGAGGCCTGTGATTGACTGCAGCCAGTACAACTGCATCATATTGAGAGCAGCATGAGTCAATCTTCAATAGCTATGTCCATTGGGGATAGTGCACAGGTAGCATCATCAAATCAAATAGAGAGTAGAGGTTCCCAACTCTTTTCGGTCTCTACCGCAGGTGATAGTCTACAGTCAATAAATAGACTAAAGGGGTCCTAAAATGCGGCATTTAAAGTCAATTTTAGGAACACATTGGGAAATGACTTAAAACAGTGTGATAAATATCAGTTAGACACACAGCGACATCACAATTGTTTGACCGTATTTTCGCCTCAGCAGTCGCTAGGGGAGGCCGAAGTGAAGGGGATGAACTTATGCATCCCCTCTAACATGGAGGAAATTGTCCATCATTGTACCACAAGTACAAACACGGGAAATGGTAATCCTAAAACAAATGCAGATAAGGTTAACTTAACAGAACCTCACCATATAGAGATAGAGGATGTACTTCAGCTTGATTATACTAATAGCCCTGATAACTTGCTGATAGCTGATTCTTGAATATCCCTGATTAAAAGTATAACAATTATGTCATGGAACATAGCTGGTATTAAAAATAAAATCTATGATGTTAACTGGCAACAAATGTTGGAGGGTTCTGGTGTTGTACTACCACAAGAAACTTGGTGCCCTGAACCTTTTTATGTAAATGGGTACCAAAGTATTTGCACTAATGCAATACCATCAAGAAAGGGAAGGGCGCAGGGAGGTCTGGCTACCCTAATTCCAGTTGCCTCCCCTCTGACCATTAGGAAAACCTTCATTGAATCACAATATTACCAGTTTTTACATCTTTAGTGCAATGGAAATCAGACTTTTGTCATAATAAACTTCTATAACTAATAGTTTTTATAACACAAGGAGCACTGTAATTAACCTATTAGAGGAGGATTTGGACCAAGTTGTGAAGGGAATTCTAGGGACTTACATTTTAATTTGGGCAAGGGATTTTAATTGTGTTAAATGTGATCTTGAGCCTTGTGGGTATTGTGACGATTTTGGTGACAAGATCCCACATTTCCACCACAATAGATATGGAGAAGCCATCAATAATGCAATGCATAAATATGATTCAATAATTTTGGAACCAATCATACCAGATGGTGAAGAAAAAAATCTGTACCTTTGTGGGAACATTGTCATCTTCAAACATAGACCATATCATAATATCTTCAAATGGTAACAATTTGGTCGAGAATGTTTTGATAAATATTGGTATGGTTAGTGACCATCATTCCCTAAGCGTGAAATTAAAGGTAAACTTGTTAACAAAACAAAGGGGCAAGAATGCAGATGTTGATATTGACACCCAAGGAAATAATGGTGTCTCAATAAAATGGACAGGTGTTAATCCATCTTCATTCATGGAAACCCTCAAAGGGAAAACACAAAACGAATGAGAAATCTGTCTGGATGGTTCCTCTGCGCAAACAGCTGTTACAGCTTCTTTCACCAACATCACCAAAGACATTGCAGGTGACCTAAAATCTAAAAGAAGGAAAAAAGTGTGTGGTCTAACTCCAAGATGGTTTAACCATGAATGTACAAGGCTAAATGGCTAAACTTGTGCTTGAACAAAAACCTAGAGACCCAAGCATTTGCAATGCAATAGGTCTCTCATTAATTAAGTTTGAGCTATTGGCATTGCTAAATATTGCAACACCAATTGCAACAAAAGTCTATAAATTGTAGGCCAAAAAATGTGTGTTTATTTTTGTAGCAATGGTGGCATGTTGCGCTTTAGATGAATAGGTTTAAAAGTAAAGTTCGCCATTCTGCGATTGCTACAATAGTTAATTGTGGATGCGTTAACAATTGATGTGTGCACTGATTGCTGGGGGTGTGTGTGCCTGTAGAAATTGTGCACTGATGGCTGGTAGTGTGTGTGCCTGGTGGAAGTGTGCACTGACTGCTAGTGGTGTGTGTGCCTGGTGGTAGTGTGCACTGGAGGCTGGTGGTGTGTGGGCCTGGTGAAAGCATGCACTGACGGCTGGTAGTGTGTGTGTGCCTGGTGAAAGCGTGCACTGATGGCTGGTGGTGTGTGTGTGTGCTTGGTGAATGCGTGCACTGACGGCTGGTGGTGTGTGTGTGCCTGGTGAAAGCGTGCACTGACGGCTGGTGGTGTGTGTGCGCCTGGTGAAAGCGTGCACTGACGTCTGGTGGTGTGTGCCTGGTGGAAGCGTGCACTGACAGCTGGTGGTGTTTGTGCCCGGTGAAAGCGTGCACTGACGGCTGGTGGTGTTTGTGCCCGGTGAAAGTGTGCACTGACGACTGAAGGTGTCTGTCTGGTGAAAGTGTGCACTGAAGGTGTGGTTGTGTGTGTGTGTGTGGTTGTGCTTGTGGTTGTATGTGTGGTTGTGGTTGTGTGTGTGTGGTTGTTGTTGTGTGCATGTGGTTGTGCGTGGGATTGTATGTGTGGTTGTGTGTGGTTGTGGTTGTGTGTGTGACAGTAATACTAAAAGCATCTCAAAATAAAGGAACACAAACATAGAGTTTGTGGAAAAAGAAAGCACGTTGTAAGTCAAACGGGCAGCAGCAAAGCATTGAAACCTCTTCAATTCAGATGGGTTGGTTCAGGGTTTTGCCCTAAAATAGCTGGGATTTTTGTTTCAGTGCATGCACGTTTTAGAGAAGTGAACGTGGAGGCTAGCCCCGTGACGAAATAGCTGTGGCATCAGCAGCTGCCTATCGACTAGGTTTGTTTGCGATATACAGAACTGCTGCAATAGCAAGACAACGCAAGCAGTGTGGCATATACTGGGACAGTTAGTTTATGAAAAACCCAGCTACGCTGCGGTGGCTGTGAATAGGCACGTTCATCATGGGTGGAGGGGGGGAAAGCCTCGCAGTCCATTTGGCTCTGTTGAAGCTGCTCTGTGCCTGGGGCGGTGACCGTTCCGGGTTAGCTTGGGTTCAGGTCAGGAGGCGATAAAGGGGACAGCCTTCTGTACTCAATTCTTCTTTTTTTTTTTTTTTTTAATTGTAGAAAAATATATATTTACATGGAGCATACAGTGATGAGAAAAGAGGAAGAAAGGAAAGGGAGAGAGAAAAAAAGCGCCGGGGGGGGGGGGGGGGGGGGGGGGGGCGGTGGTGTCGGGAACATGACTGTTCGAACTGTTCGCTGCCAGTCTTATTGACGTTAGTCCGATATCCGGTCTTCCAGTTCAGATTTCCGATGTCGCCCTCGCCCCGGGAGAGAGGAGATAGACAAAGATCAAGTAGCAGATGCTGGTTGTAATCGTGTTGTGCGCACAGGACTGTCTGGGTTATCCAGCTTCACCGCCTATGGAGGTTTGTGCGACGCTAGGTAGTCATCTAGGGAGCCCCACATGTTCGACTTCCTGTGTGTCTTTGGTGTGTGCGTCGCTGTTATGTTGTCGGCCGCTCGTAGAAAGGTAATCCAGTTAAGCCATGCTTTCGGCGTGGCTTTTGCTGTGTCTTTCCAATTACTTACAACCATTTTGACAGCCGCAGTCAGCAATAGATCGATTAAGTCGCGGTTCTCTTTAGTCGTGATTGCGGAGGAGGTGAAACCGAGTGCTAGGCTCTGGAAGTCTATGTGGATGGTTACCCCTATGATCTCGTTAATTAGCACTTCAATTTTGTCCCAGAACTCTCTAATCTTAGGGCAGCTGTAGAGTAGGTGTTCTAGGTTCCCTCCCCCCTTGCCCAATTCCAGCATGAGTCGCTCTCCCGGATCTCCATGCCTGCTAGGCGGGCTGGTGTCCAGTAGGCTTTATGTATTAGCCAGAATTTGGTCTGGTTTAACGTTGCAGTTACCTTTCTCCTAGTTGTGGATCTCCATAGTTCAGCTTTCTCGCCCTCCCCTGCCCGCTACTGTACCCCAAAAGTTCATGACTTTGTCATTGAGTTTGGTTGATTTGGGACTGAGGGCTCTGTAGAGGTGTGCTACTTGGTGGCCTAGTGTATTGAGTTTGGCGGCGTGTTGTATGAGTGAAGGTATTAGGCCCTTCAGGTTTGCCTTCCTTATAGCTACCTTGATCTTCAGGAAGTTGTATAGTTCTATGCTCTGTAGGTTGTGCTCTTCCCTTAGTGTGTCAAAAGTAAGGTGCGTGCCTTGTTTCTGAAGGTCATTGGCCGTGGATATTCCGTGTCTGTACCAAGAGGGCATGTTCAGAGTCTTGTCCCTATACTTTATTGTAGGGTTGTGCCAGATGGACTCAAGTTGACAATTCCTTATGCCTGTTTCCATCAGTTTGTCCACCCTTAGTAGCGCTATTTTTGTATTCTTTAGGACTGGGTTATCCTTGACCGCTGGGTGTTTGGTGGCTGGGAGAAGGCTGATTGGGTTCATGCCTTTTAGTAATCCCCGCTCTAGTGTGAGCCATGACTCTTCAAAGATGTGCTAGATTTGATTAAGACTCCACCAGGGCAAGGGGAGACGGAGAAGAGAGAGATAGTGAGGCTGGGAGTCGATTTGTTGGTAGGCAGAGTCCAGGGCACAACGCAGGCCTTAAAACAAGGCTCTTTTGTTATGCCGCTGGGTTCTAGAGCGTTAATTGCAGTCTTAAAGTCTTCCCTATTGAGTGACCTTCCTTCCGTACTCCTTACCTCTTTATCCTTAGAAGGAGTAAGGTGAAAAGCATTGATCACTGAAGCGCTTGTGCGCCTCCGTTCTACCTAATAGTGTATTTTTTGAGTGTCTCCCCAAGGTTACCCTACGTATTTAAATGATGTGTTTGTCGATTATTTGCGTGGAGTGGGGCATATTTGTAACGTGTTTTTATCAACATCCCCTTCTCATTTAACATCCCTGTCTAACTTTTGCCTATGTGTTCCACCTTACAACCAATCACAGCCACGAAGACCCGGAACCCAGCTCAGACATTCGGGGAACGTGCGCTCTTATCTTCTCACTACAGAAAACAACCGTGTTAGATCAAGTATGCAACTACAAGGGAAAATTCACCCTAGTTTCATGTGACAGAGGTCACAAAAGTATATTTCGCAAATGTGCCTGAAAAGCACGAAATATACGAGAAACAGAGAGAAGGAAAGGGAGCAGGGTGTGAGAGAGAGAAAGAGAAGGAAGGTGGAGGGAGAGTGAGGTAGGGAGGGGAGGCAAGAGGGCGAGAGAGAGAAGGAAGGGGAGAGTGAGAAAGGGTGCGAGAGGGAGGGAAGAGGGAGAGAGAGGGACAAGGAAGGGCCGAGAGATGGAGGGAGGGAAGAGGGAAGGGGAGAGGGAGCAAAAGAGAGAGAAGGAAGGGGCGAGATTGGGTGGAGAGAGGGGAGGTAAGAAGGAGGGGGAGAAAGGGAGGGAGAGGGGAGGGAGGGAGGGAAGAGGAGAGAGGGAGAGAAAAAAAGAGAGAGCGAAGGAAGAGTGCGAGAGAGTCAGGGAAGGAGGGGCAGGAAGAGGGAATGGGAGTGGGAGAGGGAGCAAGAGAGAAAGAGGGAGAGAAAGAAGAGAGGGCGGGTCTAAAATAATGACTCTCCATCAGAAAATACTTAGAACGTCCCAAAAAGCTAGACCTATTGGCTATGCCAATGCTTGTTTTGTTTGCAGTGGGAAGAGGCTCAGAGGAAGCAGCGATGGAGGAGCTGGGTGTTGGAGATGTAAACACATGGGAGGAAAAAGCATTTGGTTGGAAGAGTAACATAGAGAAGGGGGGGCAGGGATGTGAATGGGCAAGAAGCTGATGGCGAGGAAAGACCAAAACCAGAATTGCAGAGGAGCACACAAACTGTCCCTGAGGTGAAGCCTGGCAAAGAACTCTACCATGTTTTGTCACAATCATCATCTAAGCTGGGTAGCAGTGGTTATTTATGGCGCTTAAATAGGGAGAGTCTTGCACCAGCGTTAAATGTAAATACATTATTATTTCCATAATGCTTAGTTACCGCCGACTTCCTTTGTTAACACAGAGCACACTGTCTGCTCGTCTGCAATGGAATAATTACCAACTTTCATCTCATATAAACATAGCGTACAATTCACTTTCATCAACACATAGAAGCTGCTTTTATAGGAAGCGCCTAGAAAGCAATTTTATCCATGCAAACTCTGTTTCAAAACACATGATATTTTAGATTTCCCTTGCTGCCTCTGGGCGCTAGCAGGCGAACGGAGATAAACTGCTCTCTCTACCTTCTCCCAACCTTCCTTATATCCATATGTTGACGACTCGGAAAAAGCGCCTTAGGTTGTCTTTAAGGCGGTTTGGTGAAGAGCGCTTGGGTAGTGCAGAGTTCTTCACAGGTTTATGTGTCACTGTGAGGGGAAGCACACCCGCCTGGCAAAATCTCCCATGCAAATATGATTCGATCTGTAAGGGGCTCTTTTACAGCTCCAAGCAGCGCTTGGAAGGCCTGCCAGATTCCGGGGAATTATGGGGGAGGTTAAAAGCGGTTGTTGATAAACACGTGAATGAATCGGATATCTTTTAAGGTGTGTATTATACTCTACGAAAAGGCGACCTCTTAAATTTATTTTTTCACCTATAAAGTAAAATACAGCAACAGATGTTGGTCATACAGCCGCAAACATAAAATAGGTACGTTTGTTGCATTTCCTCATGTATTCCAATGCTCAAAACATAAATGCCAAAGTACTTAGCAGTATTCGAACCGTGACATTACTAATAAACCGTTGGTTGAGTTATGATAAGACAATTTGTATTTTTTAAATACTGAATACGCAAATATTTTTGGTAAAGATGAGCGTGAGTTACTTTCTGAATCGCCTACACCTTGGCAATAGCATCATAAACATTTTGCAACACTCGGGGGTCAGGTGCCACACGCCTGCTCTCCTTGTCACCTCGGCCCTGCTAGAGCGCTGTGCGGAGGGGAGACAGGTCGACTGCTATCTGAGCTGCAATTCTTGTCTTTAAGGGCCCAAGTGACAACGTTCATATCTTCTCTTCAAGTGTTTTCATCCCTAAAGTGTCACTCAGCCCTCCCCGGAAGACCCTCACACCCCACCCACACACACACTTCCACCAGCTCTTCTGTTGTTGTGCAGATTTCCCGTCTCCAGGCAAGATGTCTGTCAGTCCCTTCCCTTCCCTGGCCTCACTGGCAAGCGGTGCGAGAGGGCAGTCAGAGCCCGAGAAACCAAAGGGGACAGAAACAAAAACAAGCATTTGCAATGCAATAGGTCTCGCATTTATGCAAGTTTGAGCTATTGACATTGCAAATAACAATGCCTTTTATTTTTGTTTTAGTTAATAAAACATAAATACGAAAAGAAAACTAAAAGCCATTGTCATTTACAATGCCAATTGCTCAAACTCGCTTAAATGCGAGATCTATTGGCTATGCCAATGCTTGTTTTATGTTTGAGTCGGACCAGAGAGGTTTTGACCAGAGAAACAGTGCATTGACGAAGTAGGAGGAGATGGTACAATCCGTTGTAAATCTGCCACGCAGTAAAGATTGTTATCAGTGTTGAAAGAAGCATCTGTGTTTTTTATTGCACCGTGACCATGTATTAGTAAATGTTCCCATTAGAAAGTGCTCGCATACAGGTGGGACGGGCGGCATGGGGGTTGGAGGTTAGAGGAAGGCTGTTTGACCATATTCAGGGACTGCAAATTGACACTTGTAGCGTTTTTTCTTTGAAAAAATTGAAGGTGTAAGCACAGTAGAAGGTCCTATAGCCTAAAAGCATTTGAATACTAAATTAACTTTGCAACAAAATTTAGGACCCTTTGGTTGCAAAGATAGTAAATTAGCAAAGCAAAAAGGGTGGAGCAGCGGGAACAGGTAGAATGCTTTGTAGTTGTGCAAAGCTATAAAGACTGCTATCCAGTGGCGGCTGGTGACATTTGAAAGTGGTGGGGCGTAAATACTGCACTGTGGCGAGCGAGTGCAGCAAGCGAGGTCGAACCACCTATGGGGGGTTCGGGGGTTCTCCCACAAGAACATTTTGAAGAAAGGGTGGGCAAATGGTGTATTCTCAAGCACATTTGAGAAAGAGGTGGCTTGGTGAATACATCCCTGGGAGTAGCCAGACAAGTCTCTTTGCACAGATACATCTCTCTCCCTGCATTCACATGGGCACAGTCACCCTGCACTCATAGACCCATTACTCACCCTTCCCTGACACATTACTAAGCCAGCAATCACCCATCCACATCACTCACTCTGGGCTCACACAGGTACACTGCTCACCCTGCACTCACACAGACATCACTCACCCTGGATTCACACAGGCACACTGTTCACCCTGCACTCACACAGGCACACTGCTCACCCTGCACTCACACAGACATCACTCACCCTGCACTCACACTGCTCACCCTGCACTCACACAGACATGACTCACCCTGCACTCACACAGGCATCACTCACCCTGGACTCACACAGGCACACTGCTCACCCAGCACTCACACACACATCACTCACCCTGGACTCACACAGGCACACTGCTCAACCTGCACTCACAAATACTCAGTCGCCCCAGAAGCAGACTGATGATGGCAGGCAGCACTTATCTACTGTAGAATAGGCAGAGCCGAGGCCTGTGTGAATAGTCCAGATGTGCACAGTGCACGTTCGGTCACAACTGGTTGTGGCGAGGGGGAAGCTGTCAGCACACACTTGCATTAGAAACGCTGTGACTGAGGCATGTTTCCATAGTGCAGAGGTGCACCTAGGCCTGTGTGTGCTGTGTGCATAGTGCACTGCAGAGATGCAAGCTCAGTTAACATCGCTACTGTAGTAGAAGAGCCGAGGCTTGTGCCTGGCTCGTGCACACGGTGCTGGGTGCACCACTGCCCTGGCCTGCACTATGCGCAGGCAGTGCCTGCGCTGGATAGCAAGCAACACCGAGGCGCCAAGGAGCAATGAAGATTGCCAGCAGCGCTATATGACTGGTCAGAAATATTGTTTTCCCATTGAGTGAAGGAGAAACCCGAAAGAGGGCGCAAGTCCTCAGAAAAATAGTGTGGGGACTAATTCAAAGGAAGTGACGCCACAAAAATCTCAATCCTCACAACGCAAAGCGCCTCTTTTACGAAAATAAGTTAACATAACCAATTTAACCATGCAAAATAAAAACAAACGTATTTGGTTTGTTTGACTATTTTATAAATCATATTTAGGTTTTCCACACATCAACCTGTAGTCGAGCCCAGAAATGGCTGAAAGGGACAGTATATTTATTCAAACGCGTGGAACTAGAGATTACATTTTAAACTGCATTTAAGACAAAAACGAAACGCGCTGATGCATTTTTTAAATAGTCTATCTTTCAGTTAATCCAAGTAGCTGCTGTGCTGAAGCACAAGGCACACCTCCAGGCAGGGGAACGGAGTCCCCGCCCTCTATAAAAAAAACTGTGGGGAGACTCAGTCCACCGCGTCCACCCGGGACTTGTGCCCGGGTTTGAAGGCACATCCAGTACCATCTCCTTCTCTTGGTTGGGGGAGTTGTGTGAGGGGGGAGGGGGTGGTCAGTGTCCGACTCGAGCACAGTGGCGGATGCTGCTCCCAGCCACTCTCTCTATAGCTCCTTTTGAGCTCTCCTCCACCTCGGGCCTCCAAGCACATATCTGAGCCTGCCCACAATCTCAGAAGGAGCCCCTTGTCATTCCGTCTTCATGACCATAAATACTGCAGAGAACATGCGCAGGGGCGTGGCAGAGCTGCAGAAATGCCCTTCCTCTACCCTCCCCTGGTTACAACCCTCACCTAGTCTACCTGTTTTTTACTCTAACCACCTTCCGCCACTCACCCTCGTAGCTGGAGACGCACGTTCTAACATATAATTGTATTCTCATATAGCGCTTTCAAGAGCTGTAAAACACGTCCCAACTGCTATCCACAGTACTCCCTTCTTCAATGCTGTATCAAGTGATTTACAGGTTACACAGAATTTAGCAGCAGGTACTCCACCTGCTGAGCTAGTGTTTTGTTTGTTTGAATAGGTTTAATTATGTTTTGCTATGCTACGTTTATATGTGTGGCGCGCATCCTGGAAACAAACAACAGATCCGTTTTTGGAATGTCATGATCTGTATAACTTACGTCACGTGGGTGCGGGACGCGATCCGGTCGTGCTAATCGATCGATGGTCCGGACCTGGATGTAGTCACTAGTCAGCAGTACTGGTAGTCAGATGATCAGATCACCACCAGGCCAGCAGATCACACGACGACTTACGCTGCTGCAGCAGCAGCAGTGAGTCAGTGCACAAACATGCACCGTGCACGCAATTGCAAGGGGCTTCTAAAGCAGGCCCGGGCCGTCCAGGCAGCAGGCGGTCCGACTGAGTCCACACCCACGCAGGCAGGCATGACGACGACCTCAATCAGTCCCACAACAGTCCTCTTCGTCGACCTCTCCTCACCCAGTCACGCGCCCCACTGACTCTCTAGTCTAGGGACTACATCACATGATCTTATCTCGACTTACTTATTGGCTAAAGAGCAGACTGAAATCTGCCCATTTTGAGACCTGGGGCCCGGGGTCAATGCCTATAACTATAGTGGTAGAGGGGGGGTGGGGTGGGAGGTCTGAAGTGTGCGCATGCGCTGGCCAGTCGAAATCTCGACAACTCCGGCCTTTTACATGCGCTCGGCACTCGCAGTACACGTCACCCTCTGCCTGCCCTGTGCGCAGGCTGCCTGCCTGTCACTCTGCGCAGCCCCACCCCCCACGGGCCGGCCCACTTCCTTATGGATGCCCGATCCTGTCGGGCTTCTCCCGGGGCCTTGGTGCGCGCGGCGCTCCGATTTTTTATCGAACTGGAATTTGCTTTAGAAAACACATTTTATTATGCTGCAGTGCAGTCGGCGGTCGTCCATCCTAGTGGGGCAACGCCCCAACGCCCCCAATGGACGCACCGCCGTCTTTCTAAGAAGCATGTCTGTGTTTTGTCGAACTGAAAACAGTTGTCTCTGAAAGGAATCAACAGGAAAACACATGGTGGGGGCTGGTGGGAACGCAGGGGAGTGGGGTTCGGGGACTTTCTGTATTTGCTATGTTGGGGTCATTGAACACGGTGTGCTGAATACGTTGGGTGCACTTCAATTATGTACAGACAGAAAAACAAAATCCCTTCCATCTGAAATAAAAACAATTTAAGCCAAAGAGCACAAAACAAATTGTAAAATAAAGCAAAGCCCTTTGGAAGAAAAAAACACGTCTGTTCCAAACAGGGAAATGAGAATTAAAAGCAGATCTAGCCAGGGAACAGAAAATATTTCTCAAAATAAAGCACAATTCCTTCACAAGAGAAAAACATGGTCCGTTCCTAACAGTGAAAACGTAACCGCTAATAAAGCACAAATCAGCCTTCTAGTGAAGATTGTTATCTTTAGGTTTACCGCATCTGTGGAATACACATTACCTAAATTAAGAGAAGCAGCAAAATGTTAAAGTTAGAAAAAAAAATGCATTTCACTGCTAAAGCCCGCAAGGCAAGCTGCAAGCACGTTTAAATCAAGCAACTCAAAACCCCTAAATAAACACGTTCCTTACAACAAATAAATATCGCAAATGCAAAAACAAACACTTCATCACACCGGTGCAAACAATGACCTCCACGCACGTTCTAATTAAGGAACCAAAAACAAAAGAGTTCCAAACGAAATACTTCATCCCACTGCTGGCAAGTTTACAGTAGTTAGGCTGTGCTGCGTGGGCGTTAACAAACAAAAAAAAAGGAGGAACTACAAAACATATAAACGACTAAAAACAAAGAGATTTTATGACACAAGCAAACTAACCAATAAAAAGCTAATAGGAGGAGTGCCAACACACTTAGTAATTACTGAAAGTCTCGGAGAGACAGTGCATGCGCTGCCTAGGCCTCGACCTAAAAAGGGAGATCAGTGAGGAGGCCTGGGAGAAATTAAACCAGGCAGTAGAGCTGAAAGATTCAGCCCTCTTCTAGAAGATAATAAATAATCCATATTTTAAAAATAATAACGTGGTGAGAATCAATACTGTAGTACCACCAGAAGACTGGGTGTAACACTTTAAAAGTATTTTTAACCCAGAAGCAACAGATATGATTGATTTGAAAAAAGAAAAATGTATAACGGTAAACCCAGTAAAAACATCACCAATCACACCAGAGGAAATAAAATCAGCACTCCAAAAAAGTGCAATTGGGAAAGCAGCAGGCTCAGATGGGGTGCCGATAGATGTTTTTAAGTATGATTTGGAATTCTGGATACCAATATCAATGAAAGTTTTTATTGCTGCTTTGGGAAGAGTATTACCAGCCACATGGATTGAAAGTATTATTGTACCCATATTTAAAAAAGGTCACAGGGAAAAGGCAAATTGCTACCGCCCAATATCCCTTCTTGATCCCTCTTCCAAGATTATGGGCCGAATTATGCTGGAGAAGCTTGAAGCTTGGGCCAGTGAAAAAAATATACTAACAGAGGCGCAGTATGGTTTCAGAAGGGGTATTGGGACGGTAGAGCAATATTTAAACCTAGAGTTGTTAATTGGGAAGTACACAATAACTAAGGAGGGGATACTTCATTTATGTTTTGTAGACCTCACCAGTGCCTTTGACTTAGTCAATCATCAAAAATTATGGCAACATTTTTAAAAGGGCTTGGTGCTTCCACAAAAATAATCTTATTTTTCTCAAAAATGTATGCATATTTAACCTCAAGGGTATGCTATGGAAAATCAGAGGGATGTACGCCTGACTTTGAGGTCAAGAGTGGTATCAGACAGGGATGCGTATTAGCTCCCCTTTTATTTTCATTGTATACATATAACTTGGACTCGTTTTTACAAAAATTGGTTGTAGACGCCCCGAAAGTTGGAACACGCCTCACCCCCGTTTTATTATACGCAGACGACGCTGTCCTAATGTCTAGAACTGCAAATGGCCTACAATGTCTAATGGAAAATTTTGCCCAATACATGAATGACATAGACTTGCAGCTGAATCTAAAGAAAACATTTGTAATGTTGTGCAGGGGGAAGAGACAAAAGTGTAGACAACATAATGTGGGAGGGGTTTTTATAAATAAAGTCCCAACATTTTCATACTTGGGGATGTTCTTTTGTAATAACAGTACATGGAAATCACATATTAAATTATGCTAAATGAAATTTAAAAAACGACTAAGGGTATATTTAGATTTTTGGCTAAATTAGGGAACAAACCGATACGAGAAATGTTAACCTTGTATAGGAGTAAGTGTGTCCCAGCAGTTAATTATGGAGCTGTAATATGGGGGAAAGCAAATACAACAATCCTACAAACTAATGAAAACAAGTTTTAAAAAAGATTATTGGCTGTTCCCAATGCAACTGCAAACATCATTGTTCATAAAGAACTGTCCGTCCCATATGTAAATGATGCTATTAATATGGCTATTCTTAGCCTCTGGCATGGCATATGGACGAAGGAAGAAACACAATTTTCGAAGGATTTAATTATTGACTGCCTAGCTCTAGAACATAGAATGAAAATACCATGGCTAGGGCACATTTTTAATCTCTTGATGAAATGCAAAGTAAATACAGTTAAGCCCTATGTATAGAGCAATACAGTAAAAGCGAACTGAAATTAAGATATATTACCACTGCAGACTACGAAAGGGAAAGGGTGGCTAACAAAAACAGACTGTGGTAGCTTATTATGAACGTCCATAAATGAGGGGTTCCCAGTTATTCCTAATTTTGGTTCAGAATATTCAGCACAGGTTTACCTAACCAGGTTAAGGATGGGTACCTTACATTATCTAATTGCATTTCCAAGTACAGAGAAATGGCAACAAATATTGCCACCCTGCCCGTGTGATGGTAAAACCTTACAGTCCACCTTGCATTTTATCCTTTTTATATGGGTATCCGGAAAACCTTTTTAAAACCCCTCTTTTAAAAAAAATATGCTTTTTAACTATAAGGATGCGTTTAACTTTATATATAGTCTGGACACTATGAAAATCATTGGCTTAGTTATTTGCTTCATACAACAATCGATTAGAAAAAGAAAAGACTACGCCTTTTTGGAAGTATTGCTGTATGAAAAAGAAGATGCGTAACATTATTTCTTTTAAATTTTACCTTCCTGCACATTCTGCACTTGCACTTTATCGTATGAATAGTGGTAGCCTGTATTTTTTGAAACCTCCGAAAATAATGTACTTGCTCCTTTATCATGTTATCCTCCCCATGAAGCCCACATTTGTAAATATCATTTTTAGTTTTAATTATTGCCTATGGTAAACTGCAAGAAAGTATTTTTAGATATGAGTATTAGTATGCTTTTATGGTGTTTTTTTCATTGTCACCGAATAAAGCTGTTTTGATTTGATTTGTGAAAGGTAGGACATGCACTGATGTGTGTGGCATGTCCTGATAGTGAATAACTGCCCAATTGATTTTTCACTAATGTCAGGCTACCTGTTCCCATAGGACAGAATGTGGAGTTTGTTTATAGCATCTTCTAAACATAAATACCCCTGAGAACAAGGTGGGAAAATAATGTTTAGTACACCTGAACTCAGAATCTAAAGATGCATCTTTTAGTAAAGGTGATTTTTACATTCTGTGTTTGAAAAAAACACTTTTAGAAAGTAGGTATTTTCTTCCTTAGCCATCCAATATGCATCTGCTGGGTTTGTGGATTGATTGTCTGGCTTTGGGATGACAGGGGCTGGGGAGGAGCTGTGGCTCCAGACAGAGAGTCTAGATAGGTCATAATGGGCAGAATAGACCTGGGCTCCATTTAGAGTAGGGGAGGAGGTTTCCTTTCACCTGAATGGGCCTGGTCTGCCTCTGACAATGCTGTTTCCACCTCCTGCCAGGAAGCGCACCTAGAGGACAGAACTGCTTCTGTCTGGGCACAGACAGTCTCTGCCTCCGGGGAACAAAGAATTTTGTGGTATAAATATTGGTGCCCAGAACTTTAGAACTCTTTTGAACCTTGAAAACTGCCAAGACGAAGAGCCGGAGAAGCTGTGAGGAGGAGCTACCACTTTGCTGAGTGCTTTACTGTGTTGGCCTGCAGTGGCTGCTTCTGTCTTGGGCAGTGAAAGGACTGGACTGAACTTTCTGTATCTTCTTTATTGAGTATCTCCAAGGGCCTGAAATAGAGCTTGCCTCCTGTTCTGAAGTCTCAGGGACGCAAAGACTTCACCAACCTCTGGATACCGCTTCTGGAACCGGTGTTTCCGCTGCCACAAAGAGGGGAAACGCAACTGACTCCGCCGCTGGCTCTGTGTCCTGAGAGCACCGCAAACCGCACCATCCGCATCTCACAACACAACCCTGGTCCCACCAACGACGACGGACGTCGCCGCCGCCACCACCGAGCTGGTGCTTGTACCATGACCAGTGGGCACAGCTCTCTGCACCGCCTCGCTTCACTTTGCCATCCTGGTCTCACTGACGCCGCTTCTGCTGCTGACTTCGACACCCGTGACCGTATCATGGGTGGAGGCACCACTCGTTAGTTTCACAACACACTGCATCTTCCAACACAGCTTTCAGGGCTGACGGACAAAAAGCTCCTGCTAACCGGCTCTGTTCCCTGCACCGTAACCTACCAGCATTACATCAAGCACTGTCTCGCCCTGCACCGTAAGCCTTAGTTTCACTGACGCCGTCTGGACGATTGTCACAGAGCCGCTGCCTGCACCGCATCGAGAGGACACTGCACCCTGCACCGCTTCCATTTTGCAACGCAACTGGTACAGTTGCCACGACCGGCTTGCGCCACCATCTCAGCCATAGCAAGAAAGGTACTGTTACTGTATCTGTTTGCGCTTTCGCTGGCCTGTGCTGATGAGGTCGGCTGAAACTGTTGGACTCAGTTGTTTTCAGCATTGCGGTAGCCCTGGATGAAACTACCGATTCGTATGAATTGTGTATTTCACGTATTCTTGCAAAGTTTACCTTTTTAAGTACTGTATTGTGAATTCTTATCGTTTTGGTATTGTTTTAAGTATATAAAATGTTGGATATTTTTCTAAACCTGGTGTGGTGTCCTTTTCTAAGTGTTTTTACTGTATTACTTTTGCTTATGTGCAAATGCTTTACACACTGCCTCTAAGATAAGCCTGACTGCTCATGCCAAGCTACCAAGGTTGAGCAGGGGTTCTTTTAGGAGTGTAACTCCCTTACCTTGACTAGGGAGAAGGGTTCCTACTTAGGCAAAGGTGCAAACCCATGCCAACTAGAGACCCCCAATTCTAACAGGCCGCATCCCAGCCCATTGTTATTTTGCATACCATGCCTGCTCAGTTTGAACCCAGCTATATGCAAATCAGTATTGCCCTACTCCAAACGGAACAGTCCAAGCCATGTCCTCCCTGAACCGGAACACAGGCAACGCATGACCGGATACCCTCTAGTTATAGACTCAACAGCTGGGTACAGCCTGATTCCAATAGCACAGTGTGCATAGACCCATGTCTGGGCATACCCATCCCACTTAGGGCAAGGTGTCAATAGTCCTTTCTATTCTGTACCCAGAGGACTTTAAAGGTATCATTTATGTTATATAGACTTGTATCGCGCACAGATACTCCAATGAGTGTCCCGGAGCGCACCTGAAAAGGAGTCTGAGTCAAAAGGCAGAGCTAGAAGAGAAAGGTTTTCAACTTTTTCTTAAAATTCACAGAATCTTTGACACTGTGCAAAGCCAATGGCAGTGCATTCCATGCCAGCGACACTATCCGGGCACAGGAGCTCCCAACAAGCCTTTGGTGGTTAAACCGAAGAATCTGCGCCAAAATTTGGGAGGAAGAACGCAGCTGTCTCCTGGAATGTAGAAAGCAAACCTCTTCTGAAAGTAAATGGGTCTCAGACCATGGAGAGCTTTGTGGGCAATTGACAGAATTTTAAATTTTATTCGGGCCTCCACTGGGAGCCAGTGCTGAGATCGCACATGAGAACAAACACTACACCTGCTAGAAAGACCCAGCAGGAGTCTGGCAGTCAAGTTTTGTATCACCTGCAATTTGTTCAAGAGGTAACCTGGGATGCCAGCATACAGAGCATTAGCGTAATCTAACTGGGAGAGAATCAGGGCGGGGACAACGGTTTCCTTTGCCGATTTTGGAAGGAGAGGGAGAAACTTCCTCAGATTTTTCACCATTTTAAAACAGGTACCGGCCAGCTTTTTGACCTGTGATGAAAAGGTTAAGTTCTCACTGAACGAAACCCATAGATTTTGGGCAGAGTCACCCTTAGAACTGGGAAAAGGGAAACCTGGGGGCCACAGCTTCTCTTTGAAGTTGGCAGCAAATGTGCTGTGTCCCTCTCCATGTCTAAGCAAGTCAACGACGTCTCCTCCTCCTGCTACAACACCCTCTGCATGCTCCGCAGGATCTACAAGTGGATTCTGACTGAAACATGAAGAACTGTGACACAGGCCCTCATCAGCAGCAGACTGGACATCGGCAACGCCAGCCAAACACATATGACGACTACAACGCATCCAAAACACCTCCGCCTGACTGATCTTCAACGTCCCCTGCTGCAGCCACATCACCCCCCCCACCTGATAGATCTACACTGGCTCCCTGTTGACAAGAGGATCACCTTCAAGCTCCTCACCGATGCACACAAAGCACTCCACAACGCCGGACCAACCCGTGGCCACTGGTTGGGGAACAGAGACACAAGGTGGAAGCCAGACCTGCAGTGAGCGACCCTCCAAGAAGGACCCGATCCAACCCCAGACTGACCCTGAAACAACAATCTCCGAAAGGCGCTCAAGAAGCAAGGTGTGGGGCACTGTATCAAATGCTGCCGAGAGGTCCAGCATAACCAGAGTTGCCCTCCTGCTGGCATCCAGACACTCACGGATCGCCTCTGACACCTCCAGTAAGGCTGATTCCGTGCTATACGAGGCTCGGAAGCCAGATTGAGCCGGGTCGAGCAAACGGTAAGTTGATTCGTGACCACCTTTTCACAAACCTTAGCCAGAATCTGCAAAAGTGAAATAGGACGGTAGTTTCCGGGAGTCAAAGGGTACAGGGACAGCTTCTTGAGGAGATGAAGGATTTGAGCCTGCTTCCAAGACACCGGGACCAGAACCTCCTGCAAAGACATGTTAATGATCTGATTATCTTCCAGATTGATAGTGTCCGCGACGGTGGCCAAAAGTCTGACTACACAGGGATCAGTTGGAGAACTCGATTTCAGAGCCTTAGAATTTTAAGGGTACTGGGCAAATCAGCTGGCAGAAAAGATGACAGAAAAGGAGTGGGGACAACTAAAGGCCGAACAAATGGACAAGCAATAGGCGCCAAGGCACAAGAGGAGAAGGCTGCTTGGATAGTGCAAATTTTGTCCAGAAAACATTTCGCAAGGGTATTACACCAGGACTCTGAGACAGGGACGGAACGTGCCAAAGCACTGGGGGACATAAAACGTTGCACAAGAGAAAACATTTATTTTGAGTTGTTAGCCTGGTCGATACGCAATGTAAAGTATCAGCTTTTGGCTGCCGCAATAGCAGCATAGTAGCTTTTCTGTTAGGTTCTAAGTGTGTGTTTCGCCGAGGGGCAGTAGCCACTGGAGCCCCACGCCCGCTCCAGTACCTTGCGCTCGTGTTTCAGGACTTTGAGCTCAGGTAGAAACAAGGTTTGGAAGGAGATTCCCTCGCAAGCTTAGACCGGCATGGTGATGAAAGTGACGACACCGAGTCAGATATCCATTTAGTAAACCCAGTCACACTCCCTTCAAGGTCTTGCTGAAGGGAGGGTCTGGAGGCAGCCAATGAGCTATTAAAGAGAAGGGGGTCAAATTTGCCAAATGTCGGGGGCGATGGTAGCAAGTCAGCCGTGCAGGCTGAGTAACCTCCCAGGAGAAACAGATAAGAAAGTGGTCCGACCAAGGGACAGGGGAGGGCTCAGCCACCTGAATAGGCAAGTTGGGACAGATGGGATCTAAGATATGGCCCCCTTGATGAGTTGAATGAGTGACCCATTGAGAGAGTTCAGCCAGTTGAAGAGAGTCAAGAAAATCAGCAGAGTCCCTAGCCTCTTGTTGATCAAGATGGAGGTTCACATCTCCCAGTACCATGTACTGGGAGAATCGCAATGCACGCTCAGCTACAGCGTCCCCACAAGATTTAAGAAAGGCAGTAGCCGGATAGGGGGGCAGTAGATTAGGGAACCACCTAATGTGAAGTGATCAGAGAAATATATACTAAAATCCATTACCTCACAGTCACCACAGAGGCTAAATATTTCACTGTGAAAAACTCAATTATCCTTGTACAGGATGGGTAAACCACCCCCTCTTCCTACTGGGTGGTCCCCTGACAAAGCTTGAAGCCTACAGGAGTAGCCAGTGCAACAACTGAGTTAGATGCGGCATCCAGCCAGGTCTTCATAACAAACAACAGGTCCAATGAATTATCAGAGACCAGGTCGAACACATCAGCATGATGCTTCCTCAATGATCTGGCATTGATGAGGGCAGCTCTAATATGCGAGGACCTCGTAAATTTGCTAGGCAGTTCGAACGAAGAGAGTTCTAATATCGGAGAAAAGCCACAAGTAGCTCAGACAAAATCAGAGTCGAAAGGCATGGCGCTGCAATAGTGAGAAAGGCAGGTAGGAGGCCAAAGTGCTTTTAAGGACTCACCAGATAACTGTTTTTTATAGCCACCTGCTGGTTCACATCGGGCAGCATAACTGGGCCTGGCTGCTGACTTGATGCTGATGGGCACAGACGGGTTTGCCTGCGGCACGCCCGCTGTGTGTTCGTGCGGAGGTCATTAAGTAGGGTTGTATGGGGACGGCGAGCAGCGTGCAGCGACTAGAGTGCTGACAGCAAATGGTGCGAGGCACAGCCAAAATGGCCACCAAGAACCAACTGGCCCCGAAAAGAGCAACGTGCAAGTAGAAAGGAGTTTAACACACTCCAAGCATTTTCAAAAGAAAATAGCAGTTCAAAGGTGATAGGAGTTTAGCACACTCAAAACGTTACAACTTGGAAGCAAGTTTAAAAATTACATCACATAACTAAATAGTTCATCCCCCAAACAGCATAAAATACAGTGACACAAATTTAGCCCCTTTTAAAATTAGCCAAAGAACAACCTTTTCAAGCGTTGCTTGCCTGAGCACAGCCCGTTAAGTAGGGTTGTATGGGGATAGCGAGCAGCATGCAGCGACTAGAGCGCTGACAGCAAATGGTGCGAGGCACAGCCAAAATGGCCACCAAGAACCAACTGGCCCCTAAAAGTGCAACGTGCAAGTAGAAAGGAGTTTAACACACTCCAAGCATTTTCAAAAGAAAATAGCAGTTCAAAGGTAAGAGGAGTAAAGCACGCTCCAAACGTTACAACTTTGAAGCAAGTTTAAAAATTACATCACATAACTAAATAGTTCATCCCCCAAACAGCATAAAATACAGTGACACAAAATTAGCCCCTTTTAAAATAAGCCAAAGAACAACCTTTTCAAGAGTTGCTTGCCTGAGCACAGCCCGTTAAGTAGGGTTGTATGGGGCTAGCAAGCAGCATGCAGCGACTAGAGCTCTGACCGCAAATGGCGTGAGGCACATCCAAAATGGCCGCCAAGAACCAACTGGCCCCTAAAAGTGCAACGTGCAAGTAGAAAGGAGTTTAACACATTCCGAGCCTTTTCAAAAGAAAATAGCAGTTCAAAGGTGAGAGGAGTTTAACACCAAACGTTAAAAATTGGAAACAAGTTTAAAAATGACATCACATAACTAAATAGTTCATCCCCCAAACAGCATAAAATACAGTGACACAAAATGTGCCCCTTTTAAAATTAGCGAAATAACAACCTTTTCAAGCCCAAAACTACAGCTACTTTTCTGTGGTCCAGGGGAGTCATCCGCAAAAGGCCCCACATCAATAAATGGACAGCAAACATTGCTTGAGGTCTTGCTCTATTTGACCCTCACTCTTTTGCTGACTCGCCCTCACCTTCTGACCAGTCTCTTTGGCCCTCTTTCTAGTTCCACTCCAAAGCACTCCCCAACTGCCGGGCCCACACCAGGCACTGAAGTCTGATACCAGCCTCACCTCTCACAGTCATCCATACTTGCCCACATTATCACTGAGCCCATCAAAACAGTGAAGCAACTCAACCCTTCAATCACTTCACGGACATCTACCATGCCACACCACCTGGCACTGCTCTCAAAGCCCACTGGAAGGATACTCTAATAGTCTAACCTCGCCCTCTACCAGACACCTCTCAACCCACCTGCCACCTAATGAGTCTACTATGGGTCATTAGCCAATTCTGACAGCAGCCACAAGCCTTCCATGTCCCCAGTCCACATCTGTAGCTGAGCATTAACGCTTAATTTAGTAAATCCTAATACTCATGACGTTTTGCTGTCCAAAAGGCCACAGCTTTACCAGGTCAACAGTCAACATAACACAAAAGAAAGGGGAAGCAGGAAGTTTTTTAAGGCAATATGACACCTTACTTAAAATGCTAAAAAAATGCTTCACCTCCATCTGCTATTGTTATGATTAATAATTAGCTCCTGCAAAGCCACAACCTGATATTAGTCGGCATCACAGTGCTTTAAGTAGTCCGGGATGTGATTATTCTAACGTTTTGATCGCAGACCAGATCTTCAGTTTTGGGGAGGTGTGTGCTCTGCAGAGTGGGTATGTCAGTTTAAATTATTATTTTTTGTGGGTGAGGTCAAAGGGCGGTTCCAAATTGCTTCCATATTTCATGATTAGTTATGTATTAAGTAGCACTAGGCAGTAGGGACATGGGAGAATTTTAGTCCATAGTCCGCTCTGATTCCAAGGAAGGGCAAATTGCTCTTGCTCCTAATATTGCACCAGAGAGCTGGATGGACCACTATCAAAACCTATATGCCGCCCTGGCTGAAGAAATTCTTCTAGTAGAACCTTCCGATCAGTTATTACCCCAAAACCTGCTCCATATCAGGTATCAGGATTATTCCACCTTCAATGAATCTCTAGAGCCCAAAATAAGTCTGAAGGAGATAGAGGTAGCTATAAATAGGCTCCCAGTAGGTAAGGTGCCTGGCCTCGACTAAATCCCCGGCGACCTTTATAAAGATCATACTGGGATAGGGGGCCCTTACCTCTATCTGCTATTTAATGCTATTTTACAGGGCGCCAAATTACCTGCCACAAGGGTTGGAGCTGAGATTATACCAGTCTTCAAAAAAGGTTCCCCTCTTCTCCCGCTCAATTATCGCGCGATCAGTCTGATCGATGTTAGACAAAAACTATTCTCACGTATCATTCTTGATCGGTCCATAATTGGATGGAAGAACAGCAGATTCTCAGCCTCTTTCAGGCGGGTTTTAGGGAAAAGACGTCCACGGTCGACCAGCTATTAAGGCTCCAACTACTTTACTGGAAGACTGTGAGAGTAGAGGGTGGCAGCCTCTACTTCATTTTCGTCGACCTCCAAACTGCCTTTGATCTGGTGCCCCGAAAAATGTTGTGGGATGTTTTGGAGGACATGAGGTTACCTACTGATCTCCTTAACATCATTAGGAGACTCCATTCAGATAACTTTGCCCAAGTCAGGAGTGGTAAATGGGGTAGCCTTACATCTAAAATCCCAGTCAATAGAGGAGTCAGACAAGGGTGCGTACTGGCACCTACTTTATTTTGTCTCTTCATTAATGCTTTGATTGCCCACCATAAAAGTGTAAAAGACATTGACGTCCCAAAAGTGAGAGGCGAACAGGTGGTGGCACTAATGTTTGCAGACGACACTCTTCTGTTGTCAAAATCTCCCATGGGAATTCAACGTGCCCTAGACAGCTTTGCGAATTTTTGCCATATAAGGAGGTTAGAGATTAATACTCAAAAAACCAAATTTATGGTCTGCAATCCAACTAAAACCAGATGTCCCAATCCCTCTTTGAATGGCGTAGCTTTGAACAGGGTCACTGTTTTTGATTACCTTGGTATCACTCTTACGGACAAAATGGACTGGGCCCCCCAAATGGCAAAGGCTAAACTGAGACTAGCCCAGATTACGGGTGGTATTTTAAAATTACATCAAGAGTCCTCATCTAAGCCAGTAGCATCGATTATTGAAATCCATAAAGCCCAAGCCAGGGGAGCAATCCTATATGGAGCAGAACTGTGGGGCCATTGCCAGGTGGGTGGTATTAGTAAGACTGAAAACCAATTTCTAAGATCTTTGCTGGCCCTCCCCCAGTTGAGAATGGACCTGGGTATTAGACCTTTAGAAGAGGAAGTTGCCCTACGCCCCATTATTTACTGGTGCAGGTTGTGGGTAACTCCTGAACTAATTCATTTTAGAACAGCTCTGGAAGAGTTATTAATCCTCCCTGGGTCAGAGAGAATACCTTGGCTTGTTTTTATAAAAAAGGAATGTGTGAGATTAGACTTGCCTGGCCTCTGGTATAATCCTCCTGTTGTCTGCGCCCAGTTGTCCCGTCTTGAATTGATCAAGCTGGATCACAGAAAAAGACTAGAAGCCATGCTTGGTAATTCTTCTCTGGGCCCACTTACAGTTCAGTTTCTTAATCTTAAAGATGCTTATATAGTGGAACCATTCTTAGATGAAATTTTCCCTCCTACAGCGAGGAAGTATTATCTTCAATTTAGATATGGAACACTTCCGGTAAGGACCGTCGACATTAAATGGTCGCCCACGAAAACGATAGAATGTCCAGCGTGTGGGGCAAATGAGAAATCTGAGTCCCATATTTTCTTTTTTTGCCCGACTTACAAAACCATACGGCAACTTAGGCTTATCCGACTCTGTAAAACTTGGGATTCAGACATTATAAAGAGGCCCTCAGAATACTCAAGAGTAATACTTCTACCCCAGTTGTATTCTCAGTTTCACGCTTTATTGACGCCATGTGGCGAAGGAGAAGATCTTATCTGTAGAGGGAAATGATTTATGTACAGTATCTAGGTGTTTTTAATGTTGTACAGTGTTTAAAATTCTTATATTTTTATTTATTATTAGTGCTCTTGAATAGTGTTTTTAAGAAATGTTTTGGATGGTTACTATGTATCTTTTATGATCTTTTGATCGAAATAAAGATTATTTGACTGACTGATTAAGTAGCTGAATGGTAGGAAGTGCTTTTGGGTGCCTTAGTAGACAGTTAATTGCATTTTTGAGCTATTATAGGTGTAATTTCAGAATTGTATCTGAATTTGAGCTGTTGTAAGGCAGTGATGTATGGCACGTCGTTATGTCTGTATGCACTGTTTCTAAAGTAAAGAGTGGGTGCACCTATTCCACGCTGTACTTGTGTGACACTGCCTAGTGTGATCTATTGTTTGTGCTTTTATTTATCATGCATGATGCTGCAAGCTCATTGATACCTAGCTGTATTGAATATGTGAGCTCTGTTGGATGGGTGTGCGGCATACTCTCTAGTCTATTGTGCGGAATGTTTGTGTATTTCTGCTCAAGGGGACCACAGTGCGACCAAGCTATGTGGTGATTCTGCACTGCTTGATGTTTGAGAGTCATTGTCCCTAGCATTTGCTTTTGGACGGAAGAGTTCAGTGTGAATTTACTGTTGCATGCCAGTTTCTGCTAGAACAGCGAGGCATTTACATTGCATCAATGTAGTCAGGCAAGCCCTGTGTGTGTGTGTGTGTATATATATACCAAAAGAAGACAATAATCAAAGGTCCAGCAGGCGCAATGCAGCCCGTCCGTAAGGGCACAGAGGGACCCGCCCACCCCACCTTTTTGCAAACATGAAGAGTGTCTGCCATGCTGAGCAAAGGTCAGCCTGACAAACACTCTTCATGTTCAGGTCAGTCAGGCAGCGAGGTGCGGTACAACTGGATGCTTGGGTTGAACTTTGCCGGCATAAAGATTTAAAAGCAATATGGACGTGACATTTGCAACCCAGCAAAGCACATAGAGGTCATTCCCCCCATGATGAGTGGACGTGTCACAGATGGATTTGGACCTGGGCGCTTCAGTTTTAAGCCCTGAAGTGCCCACGACTAACTGTCCATCAGTAATGCTCGTCACAGAGTGGGGTGGGGTCAGCAAAACTCATTGACCCCATCACAATCAGGGACTTCTGCGTCGTCTCATTAGAAGACCCATAACAAGGTCAGCCAATGAGAGGAGGTGGTAGTCCCAATCATCCAGGAACCACCAAGGCTTCCCAATCACCACCCGTAATCCTAGCTGCAGCCCAGTAAGTTTTTAATGTTTTGTGCGTGCTTGTGTGTATGTATGGAAGCAAGTGTATTTGTGCTGGCTTGCTGTGAATCGGTGTGTGTATGTGCTTGTGAATGGGTGTATGCACGCTTGTGAATGTATGGGTGTGAATGAGAGTGCATATAGATAGGCATGTGTGTGTGTGCATGTGAGGCCTGACCATGTCCTGCTTGCGCAAATTACCAGCTGCCACTGAGGTCCAGTAACTCATATGGAAACTGGGCAAGGCAGGGATAGTGCCAAAAGAGAGAAATCATACCAAATTAGCCAAATTACATACTAGGACACCAATCAGAATTACATCACAATGTTCTTGTTTCCTTTGGATAAAATATCAATATAGAGTGAGCACAACTCTTTGGAATATTTCTCTTACGAATGCAAACGTAGCATCTAGCATCCTGCCCTATACTGACAGGGGCCTAATGCAGCACACTAGAATTCTTCACTTCCACATTTCACTGGCTCTCGCCAATGCAGTCACAGAGGACTATGTTCCTTCTTGGGCATTTGTGAATGATCATCTACTCAGCTTTACATATACCAGCTGCATGCCTAAGTACATGCAAATGCCTCCTGAGGTCTCCTGTAGGCTCCATGCCTTGCTACAAACGGGAGAATGCACATTTCTCTTTAGCATTCCCTGGCCACTTTTATGTGCTGGATCCTCTCATCCACTCAACTGGCAAGCAGATCTTGGCACTGTCTTCCTTCTCATCGGCAGATTGCAAATAAAGCCTTCACAATCCAGGCTCAATGCACAATTGTTAGAGTGAAACGTACTGCAGCCATTTATTCTACTGGACTGCATCTTCTTGTTTCTACCATTGCCAGGTGAGGTGTAACATCTTAACCTGACTGCAGTTACAAATGTTCAAAGCAATAACAATGTCATATAACATAGACGTCAACACAGTTAGGTGCAAAAACAGATACAATGTTAAGCTTTCCAGTTAGAGGAACAATATACCTGGGTATTAAGTAACATACATCAACAGGAGCTCTGTTCTGCAATTTAGACCCTTCAACAGTACACTATCAGGCGTGAAACCCTCACAGTGCCTTCATTCCATGCATTCCGCTGTGAAGGGATACCCCGCTCCACACAGCTGACACTGTGCACAGAGAATACGAGACCCTGACTGGCGTAGCAGGACACTTGTGCTCTTTATTCTCTGTATTGTTTTTTTATATGATGGCAGTGCTCATGTGTTCTGATAGCGGGTTCCCAATTTCTGCGCCCCAGGCATTATATGAATAGGTGCCTGAACTACACAGAGAAAGGACTATAATCAAGGTCACTACAACTGAACATGTTTATTTTGTTTTCCTCTGCCGTGTGTTCCAGTGCCATGGGGCTCCTGGTATGACCATGTGAAGGGTTGGTGGGAAGCGAAGGACTCACGACGGATTCTATACATCTTCTATGAGGACTTGAAGGAGGTGAGGGCTTATTGCTGTTGCGGGGGTGGGCTGAGTGTGGGGCGTTACTTCTTGTATATGGTATGACATTACTGCAAAAAGTGGGAATTGCATGGTAATAAAAGAACTGAGGTTCAGGCGCTGCGGCAGGAGCAGAGGGCATGACTGCGGGTTAGGAAGAGATGCGAATGAAACAGCGGACAATTTCACTTCCATGAAAGAGGTGAGGTGCAACATTAAAAAGGAGAGTGACTGCATTGCTGCCGAAAGGCAAGGGCACGATGTAGTTGTGATTCTATTTGAGCTGTAAAGGCACACATTCTACTACAGAAAGGTGTCGGTGTGCTGTTACTGCAGGAAGTGAGACTGTGACCCTAATAAAATCAAACAGGGTGTGACCCAACTGCAGGTAAGGGTGTTGCATAATGCAACTGGAAATGGATGGTGCCATCAGTCCAGTAAGTGGGGTATTACACCACTGCACATGTGGGTGTGGCATTTTTGCTGAAATATGGCATTGTGCAAGGCAAGGCTATAATAGGGCAACACTACTGCTGACTGTGAGACAACATTTCTTATTGGTGGCTTCAGATGCAGAGCACGGTTTATTGCTGCTTCAGGTCTCATAGTCATCCATCGAGAAGTACTTGCCCTGCATTAAAACAGGCCACCAGCCTGAGCTTCCTCCTGCAGTGCCCTGTTTTTACTGATTCCACCCCATATCTTGTCTCCAGGACCCAAGAGGTGAAATCGTGAAGGTGGCGCAGTTCATGGGTCTAGAGTTAAATGAAGAGCTTCTGGAGAAGATCATCCAGCACACGACCTTCCAGGCAATGAAGGAGAATCCCATGGCCAACTACACCACGCTGCCCTCTTTCATATTTGACCAGTCGGTGTCGCCCTTCATGAGAAAAGGTACAAGGGGCTCATGCTGATCCTTCCTTATTTTATGGCAGATATTGTGTTACCGAAAAAAGTGTGCCCTCAGTGGCAGGATTAAACATCTATACTTAGGGAAGAGAAGCTGTATGAAAACAAATAAGTGTAAGATAATTGTACATTCCCAGACACCCCCCGCCACCACATTGAACCCATAGTCAGAGGCAGTGGTGGCTGGTGGAATGTATATATGGTGAGGTGGAAACTGTAGGCAGGATGAAAATGTGTGAGCTCTGCGAGACAGCCAAACTCAAAAGAGTTATGCAGGGGTAGTTCCCGCCCCCTGTCCCCCAATTTCATTTTTTTAACAAAACAGATTCAAATTGTGGATTATACAGGACATTGCCAGTCATGGAAAACTGTGCATCTTATTGTAACGCATATAACAGCAGCACAGCGGGCATTATTTTCACCTAGCCATAACTGCACACAAACACAACTATGCACTGACTTGAGAACAATTAAGATCGCAGTAGAAAACGTGTATGTGTGTAGAATATTTTCTGACAGCTGTCACTTTCTACAGTTCTTTTGTATGTTTCAGTCTTTTGGCTACTCAAAAGTGTTAGAGGCCTGACTCATACAAGCAAGCTCCCCTCATATTAAGCTTACACCACAGTGATAGCGATCCCTTTCTGCTGGCATTAATTATGTATTGCACTCTCAATGTTTTGTACCATTCATCCTTACCATTTTCCCCAGAGAACCTCCATGAAATCGAAGTTTGACAATGCAAGTGCCAAGCTTCTCAGTGTAGTCACTTGGGTACTGCCTGCTGTTGTGACCAGTGTTCATTTATTCATGGAGGCGACGGGGCCTAATGGCCACAGCTGCCACCCATACAACTCTATTCTGTCCTTGCTCCACTGTCCAGCCAAACTCTTATGTAATCCTTCTCTCCTTCCTTTGTGCTCCCATGGTCTGTCCTCTTTCTTCCATCATTTATCATTTGTTTTGTCCATCATCTTCATTCTATTCACTCTTAGACCGTTCTCTTCATGACCTGCTTCCTCTCCCCTCTAACACAGCACTTTAGCGTATATACTTTTGCCATTATCAGCTCTCTCCACTTTACCTCTTCTCTGCTCATTTATCTCTCTACCCTTTCTCAGCTGTTTTGTTTCTCTCCTTTCAATCCCTGCTTTCGTTTCCCTATTGTCAAGCCTATCTCTTGCCCTCTCCTTCACACCTAGTGTGCCTTCTCTTCCCCGCTGTATTCAGGTAGCTCTCTTCTCTCACTTATTCCCTGTTCCCTTTCATCTTTCTTTTATCTTGTTGACATTCCTTTTAGCTCTTTCACTTCTGGGTCTGCTGTCTTTCGTCTCTCACTTTGACCACTGCTCTCTCTCTCTTTCATTTCTCAGCTGGTTCAATAGGCTAACACTTTGAGGGATTGAATAAATTAAGAAAGGAAGAGGCCCACAGACACGTTGATCTCTTCCTTCAACATTTAATTTATTTTAGGGTGGTTCATATAACCCTATACTGTTAGGTAACTTAGCTCTCAACGTTGGAATCGAAGAAATGGAGGCACGAAATACTGTACCAGAAAGTGAGAAACACAATAAGAATTATCCTCTGATAGCCCCAGAGGAAAAAATAGTAACAAGAATGTAATCGTTGGTATTTACAAGTACATTTCCAACTCTAGAAAATCCACATAACCATGACATTAAAGATTCTCTCTTGAAAAGGTAAAGACTTTAAAATGAACATTACTTTTGCGTGTAATTAATTTTGAATGCAATATTTCATTTTTAATAAATGCAGAATTTAAAATGTGTCAAAATCGCAAATATTTATTTAAAAATGCCCAGAAGTATTTAAGAACTCACACGCTCCATACTTTTAAAACATGTGCTCGCAGCCGTTTTGCGTTTCTTTGACTTGGAAGCTGTTCTGTTGCCAGGGACTGCGAGGACCAGCAGCCCATTATACCCTCAGCTGTGTCCTCTTCCTGCATTGCACACGCCCACTGCCTGCACCTTGAAGACTGCTTGCGGGGGCCGCTTTCAGAGGTTTTGCGTTTATTTGACTTGGAAGCTGTTCTGTTGCCAGGGACTGCGAGGACCAGCAGCCCATTCTACCCTCAGCTGTGTCCTCTTCCCGCTTTGCACACGCCCACTGCCTGCACCTTGAAGACTGCTTGCGGGGGCCGCTTTCAGAGGTTTTGCGTTTATTTGACTTGGAAGCTGTTCTGTTGCCAGGGACTGCGAGGACCAGCAGCCCATTCTACCCTCAGCTGTGTCCTCTTCCCGCTTTGCACACGCCTACTGCTTCTGGGTATTTATTGGATTATTCCTTCCGCTTCGCGGGACCGTCTGAGGCCATCCGAGGCCGATTGAGGCTGGGCTGGGCCACCCCCCTTGTTTTTGTATTTCCAACAGTGAGACTTTGTGCTTTATACTCCTTGATTGTAATTTATTGTGGGATTAGTACATCTTTTGTAGCCTTGGTCTATTAATCAATTTTCCACGTTTGCACTTTTCATCTATTTATAATATTTATCTATTTTTAGTGCACGTAGTCAAATGGCGCTTCGTTCAGGGAAAGGTAGAAATGTTATGACTAGTGCTATCGGGGGTCAGTGAGTGGAACTTTTGATCAATTAATCACTAGGGCAGCAGTAGTATTAGAACACGAGATAGCATTAACTGAAAAAACACTATCTCTAGATAGTCTGTAGGCTTGCTTGCCTGCACCTCATTGAATACCTCTAATGAAAGCACTTCATTGTTTGAAAATAGGAGGGTAGATTCAATCTTGCCAATTCCATTAATCTCATTAAGTACAAAGGTTAATACAGAGCCGAACCCAAGGAAAGGCACAAAAGCGCAGCCGCCCAGGGGTAAAATAAAGCGTGGGGGTGGTGCCCAAAAGGGTAGAAGTGCTAAAGTTACTAAAACGGCTACCACACCACCTATTGTGGAACCTGTTACTCCTGCTATTAACAAAAGAAGTTGGAATCCTAAGCAACCACCAAGCTAAGATGTCATTATAGGAACTAACGAAGGTCTCCTGGGTCAAATTGAGTGAAATCCCTGATGTTGCCACAACTTCTTTTATGATATTTAATCTGTTTTGTAAAATGTTTGCACTGGTTTTAATTACCTATGCATAATAAAATTACCTTACCTTACCTGATGTTGCCACTATTAGAAAGAATTAAACAAATAAACGTACACCTTGGGAATTTAGAAAAAGTGGTAACGTCGAGTTCTTGTATGTCAGAAAAAGCTGTGGAAAGCATGCAGGGCCGAGGCCCTCAAATACAACATTGAGCGACCTCAGGTCCTGTGAGCTCCACTAGTGACTTCCCCCAAGATTTAGCTGGTAGCGTGGATAATTGCAAATCCAATCTAGCATTGAGCGCTGCCCTGAGTCTAGAAAGTCTAACCTTAGTAGCAGAGAGGGCTCAAAAATGACCGGTAGGGATGGCGAAGAAAAGTCTGGGATCCCGGTTGTGGCTGGGGAGATACTACCCAAAGGGAATAATGTTTTGGGTAAAACAGGTGGGTTTAAGAAGTTCCCCTGCATTGATCTCCCCCCGAGTCTGTCCCCCTTAAGGTAGAATTGACTGGTGTCCCCGGACTAAGAGAAGACATGCTGGAAACTCACAGAGTTGAAAAATAAGGTCATCTATTGGTTGAATAGGAATAGATCGCTCCCAGCCTACACTAATGCAGAGATTATCCACGTTAGAAGGGTTAGCTGGTTGGGTTGCAGACCGAAGGACAAAGAGGGGGATTGCATAATAGTGAATTTCAGGGACCCTAGGGTGGTAAGATTTATTTGTAAAGGCACAGGGTCGGGTGGGGATGGTGAAATACAACCTTTTAACTTGAATTATTTTTATGTCCGTCCACCTCTGCGCCAGTCATCCAACTCGCATACCCGGCGAGAAAAACAATTCAGCAGATCTAATCCTGAATGCTGGCAGGAGTTTTGCCCCCTCTTGTCTAACCGTTTTGACCTGCTTTCTGGTTTGGAGGGAGTGGATTGACTGGGTCAAAATCCCATAGGTACTCCAGGGGTCCAGGGTTTGGTAAATGTTAAGCCCACCTTGTACAAGCGTATTGTTAACAAAAACATTCGCTTGGAGGAGGGATCTGATCTAGTTACGGGGTTCCTCAATGGAGATCGCTCTTTGCCTTAAGAGGGTGTTGATTTGAATATTATGTACCTGTTAATGGAAAATGGGGAACCGTGTGCCGAGAATAGTGCGGGGGGTCCACTGCAGGAAAGCTGTAATTCCAAAACGGTAGCCTCCAGGCCCATAGAGAATGGGGGTCCCGGCTATCGCGGGGTGTCCTCTACAATCTCCCAACAAGTTTTGGACCCCAACCCGTCCTTGCTAACTACTTTAACGCTTAAGTTAAAAATAGTTTCTTGGAATATCGCGGGCTTAATAAGTAAAGTGTCTATAGCTGAGTGGTCCGAATTTGTGGAGCACCATGACATTTTGATCTTACGGGAAACGTGGGCTGTGGTCCCTATACACCGCCCAGGTTACCTAAATTTTTATAAAGCGGCTGTGAACGGGAAAAAAGGAAGACCATCTAGGGGCCTAACTGTTTGGGTAAGGCAATCTATTAATTATAGTCCGATGGAAATAATTGTAGACAGCCCGGACATCCTTGTTGTAAATCTGAAACGACCTGATCAGCTAGATATCCTCATTGTTAATGTGTACATTAGTGGACAGCCAGGTGGGAGGGGCTCCTTAATTTTTATAGATTTAGACACCTTCTTTGACTCGACCAGGCTAAATTGCTATACGCTTGTAGCTGGGGACTTAAACTGCTCGTTCGAACCCCTCAATACTGATGGCGAAACATTATGGGCTGAGGAGGATGCAGACTGGAATATTCCTTCTCTTGATGTGAAGCCAAATAAGAAATGGACAGAGGCAGCCCTGCAGTGGATGGGTTTTTGCCTGGAACGTGGTTTTAGGGCAGTCAAGGGACGTTCTATCTCCGACAAAATCGGTAGGGCAACATTTGATAATGGAAAAACTACTAGACGTATCGATTATATTCTCCTCAAGATTGAATATTTGTCAATACTTGATGATATGATGATTTTTGACCGCCCTGAGAGTGACCACAACCCACTTTTGTTGAGCTTAATCTTAAATGGTGGCGAAAGGAGTGTAAACCAAAATGAGATAATGACTGCGGATGCTTTATTAAGTAATGATATGCGAAGGGTCCGCTGGTCAAGGATCATTGAAGACCCAGGTGCCTTAGTTAGGATTAATACGGTGGTCTCTAGGACTTTTGTCTGCTTTGCATTCCCTTCCGTCACAGGAAGATATTATTGGAAAGACATCTGCAATTCATGAAGCACTCTTCCAGGAGTTAAAAACGTACTTATCTAAACCCAGAAAGCCCCAAAGGTCTGAATCCCAGGCCTCCAGAAAAGTTTGGTATAATAAAACCTGCCGTGAATCCTATGGCCTGCTGGCGGCAGCTATAAGGTCAGGTAACCTGCCAGCCATTAGGAAGGCTAGGATAGACTATCGTAAAGTGCAAAGCCTTGCTAAAAAAGAGTGGAATGACCATCATTGGGAGGAGCTCCTAGATGGTAAAACACAAACAATTGAAGAAGGGTCTGAGGGACATTTAAAGACCTGCCCAGTTCGTATCCCCCTAGCTCCTAGATGCCAGAAGGTTGAAAAACCAGACGAAGGTTTGGCATATAGTTAAGTGGGGAAATAACCCCCATCCCCAAGATCCAGGATATCATGTGTCTCCTGAGGATTGAGTTCGGTTTTTCGAGTCTCAGTTTAGGGGGCTCGAACTGGAAGGTGATCACCCCCCTCCTGATACAAGTCCCTTGTTCAATCGCCAAGTTTTAAAATTTGAATGTAAAGATGTGGAGGATGCACTGAGAAAGATCCAGAATGGCAAAGCTCCGGGAATGGACTGCATCCCAGCAGATCTTTTTAAATATGACCTTGAAAACTGGGTCCCATACATTGCCTTTCTTGGCAATGCAATAGCGAAGGGGGCAGGTTATTCAGACTCCTGGCGGGGAGCGGAGATCCTGCCAATTTACATAAAGGGGGACCGCTCCGGGGAACTATCGTCCAATAAGTCTGTTAGACTCTGTACAGAAGATCGTTGCAAGGATGTTGTTAGCAAAAATACAGAGTTGGATAGAACTTGAGGACATTCTGTCTCCTCTGCAGGCTGGGTTTAGGTCCTGTATAAGCACCATCAAACAGGTGTTCCGTTTTATAATGATTTATTTGCGAGTTGTTAGCCTGGGAGGTGGTACTATTTATGCCGCCTTCGTGGACCTTAAGTCTGCATTCAACTTGGTTCCTAGGACAAAGCTATGGGAGGCACTTAGTAGTATGGGGATGCCCCAGGAGCTCTTGAATTTAGTGATTAAGCTGCATAATGACAATTTTGCCCAGGTGCGCTGGGGAAAGCAGGGTCAGGTCACCAAGAGATTCCCCGTGTCTCGGGGTGTGCGCCTAGGGTGCGTAATAGCACCAACCTTGTTTTTGTTGTTCATTAACAGGGTTGTTCAGTACTTCCTAGCGTTCCCAACTGATGCCCCTACGTTGGATGGTACTAAGTTTCCGTTACTTATGTTTGCGGATGACACCCTTTTAATATCAAAAACTCATCAGGGCCTGCAGGCGGCCCTAAATAAATTTGAGGAATTTTGCCAAATCAATGACCTACAGGTGAACTTAGCCAAAACGAAATTTATGATACTTACAAAATTTAAACCTGTGGTGGGACAGGTTACAATGAATGGTATTCCGCTTGAACAGACCAATGTCATGACGTATCTAGGGGTTATTCTTGAGAATAAGCTTAGCTGGAAGCCCCAGATTGATACTCTTTCACTCAAGTTTACCCAGTTATCGGGGTGTTTAGTTAAAGAGCAGAGGTCCTCACTAACAAAAAGGATAGGTCCTGCTTTAAAGATATTTAACTCCAGGATTAGTTCAGCGATCCTGTACGGAGCGGACCTCTGGGGTTTTGCGGACTTAACCCAAATTGTTAAAATCCAAAAGCAATTTTTAAGAAATTTAACAGGCCTCCCTCGCTCTAGCCCATTGAAGCCGCTTTTAATGGACCTAGGTTGCAACTCAATTGATGATGTGGCACGGTTCAAACCGGTGACCTTTTGGAGGAGGATCTGGACTACTCCAGAACCGGCTCTTTTTGCTAAAGAAATCATGAATGTTAGATCTGTAATGGGTTCGGGTAACCTACCCTGGTTTAAAAAAGTAAGATTGCTACTAGTAGATATGGGATTAAGTAACTTGTGGTCTGACCCAGTAAACAATCGCTTCCCTTCGAAAAAAAACTTTTAAGATTTATACTGGCTTTCAGTCCGACAAAAACATCTTGCACAGATTAATACTTCATCCCTGTCAGGAATGTTCTTAGAACACAAGCTCTATCCGTCTTTAGGGGGATAGTGAGTGTGTTTACAACAGTTCTTTGTATCATCAGGCTGAATCCTTACTCATATAGATTGAGTCAAAAGTCCATTTTTATGTAGAAAAAGGATCTTTATTGATTCTAGTAAAAACATGAACAGCCGGCACGTGTTTCGTCCCCTATGGCGATTCGCGCCAGGGCTTTTTCAAGGCTGTAAAAGATCAGAGTTACATGTATATGTTTAGTAAAGGTTGCCGAAGACTGACCTTTGACCCCAATACAAGTGAGTGAAGTGTTGAAAAAGAAAAGGGAAAGTGATTAAGGTAAAGCAAAAATACTCCAATTTCATTAGTCCATTGCTTTCATGCAAAATGTGATTTATAAAGAAAAAAAGGAAAAGGAAGTGCTCTTTTGAAGATTTGTGATAACACTTACAAGTTGAAGTTTCTGATTTTTAATCAGTGTAAGGAAGAGCCATAGTGACAAGCTTAAAGCATAAGGGAAGAGGTTGATACCAAGCGGAAAGAAGCGTTCACCTATGTGGTTTTGATACTTGAGTGTTTTAAAGATTGTCTATAAAACAAACTTGTAAGTGTTATCACAAATCTTCAAAAGAGCACTTCCTTTTCCTTTTTTTCTTTATAAATCACATTTTGCATGAAAGCAATGGGTCAAAGGTCAGTCTTCGGCAACCTTTACTAAACATATACATGTAAATCTATATGAGTAAGGATTCAGCCTGATGATACAAAGAACTGTTGTAAACACACTCACTATCCCCCTAAAGACTTTACTGTTCAAAACTCAAGAGGTCCAGAGTTTTTTTGAGTGTCCCTCTTACACAAAACTACGTGAAGACTGATATAGCCTTGGATTCTCCTTTGGACCACCCCTCCTTTCTAGAAACAAGCTCGATCCGTCCCTAGAAGATTATTGGGACATTATCACTAAGATGAGTGATAGGAAGCTATACCATCAGTTTAGGATTGGTTCTTTGCCTATAAGAACGTTCACAAAAAATTGGAAAGGACAGGAGGATGATTTTTGTTTCTGGTGTGCGGATCAGAGGGAGTCTATTGGTCATATATTTTTTGCATGTCCTGCCTATGCAGCCCCCCGTAAAAAATGGCTTAAACCTATTTGTCAAAACATCGGCACTCGGGTGGAGCTGGAGGCCTTAAGGATTCTCAGGACTGATATTAGGGAATGCATTGTAATAGCAGTAGCAAAATTCCTGGGTTGGATGTGGACTATCAGGACCATCCATCAGGTTAGGGGTTGACTGGGTTTAGGATCATTGTGTTTTTAATAGATCTTAGTGATTTACTTTTTTACATTGTGTTGTTGTGGTATTGGTTCATGGTAGTAACATCCTTTTTACACAGGCACAAAAAACGGTATCACGTGTATATATTGTGCTATTTTATTGTCTTTTAAATCTTTGGTTGTGTAATTTTGGATGATGCTATTTTTATGTGTGTGTCTTTTATGATGAAATATTCGAAATAAAGGAGTATGAACTGAACTGAACGGAAAACTATTCCAAATTTCACAGATCTGTAATGCCTGGTCAGAACAGGCGTCCCTTTTATTTGATTTATGGATTTAAGAAAGTACCATCCATACTGGAGGTAGAAACACTGCCTCGACACAACAACCCCAGGGTCAGGCCCAGGCTGGACAACAGCATTTCCTTTTCATTAAGGCAAATTTTATTTGGCTATACCAGAGCATGAATGGAGGCATGCATGATTAGCAAGATCACTCTTTCCATACATGAGTCCCGTGACTGCTTGCACTGCAGACCCCTCCAGCGTCCCTTCTGTTTGTGTCTGCTGTGCTCCCCGTGCACAGCCAGGGACAGTCTGAGTCCCTGGGAGACACCACTGTACAGAAAGAATAAGAGGACAACAAGCGCAATACAGTATTGTCTGTGCCAGTAGCGGTCGGTGGTGGGAGTGCTGCCGGGCGGTGACGTGGGGCGGAGGAGGGGTTGGGTGGGGGGGTAATAAACTATGGAATACTGCCAAATACAGGTAAGTAAACATATACATAAATAAAACCAATTTTGTTGTTCACACTGCATCGAATTTGGCGATGCAGTGTGCGCAACAAAATTCCTTTTAATTTATTTATATGTTTATTTACCTGTATTTGGCCGTATTCTGTAGTTTAGTACCCCCTAGCCTGCCCCTCCCCCACCCCACATTACCGCCCGGCAGCACTCCCACCGCCGACCGCTTCTGGTCTGTGCCCGTGCTGTATGACAATACACCCTGCGCTGAGGTTTAAAAATGTAGTACTGGTGTGTGTTTCTGTCCGCCGGCACAACACAAAAGCTAAACCTATGCACCCATGCTCGTTCTCTACAGATCGAAGGGTGACTCCTGGCAATGGACCTTGCATTTCTTGGGATGCAATATATTTTTCATTACTCTACACGTAGGAACTTCCAAGCACACAAAATAACCTTTTCAAAGGAAATATACAAATGATCTCCTTGCTTGAGCAGTTCTGCCATGGTCCTTTTCCCTCAAGCAAATTACCATTCGATTTGAACCAAACAAATTATAACTTGGCCCACGAATTCTTAGAACACGTGGATCAAATGAATAGGATAATTATGAGGAAAGGCGTATATGTTTTATAGATAAAACAGGCAAATATCTATGAGCTAAGCAGTTGTATACTTTTGCTTATACATTATAAATATCAGAATTACACAAAGTAAAGAAAGCTCTCGCGCAGTATGTTCTTTGGAGTATTCTTTTTAAGTTTAAAGTTCATTGAAAGAAAAGGTATAATATACATAAGAAGAAGAATATTATGCAATAAATAGCAAAAATACAGTCTGATAATTACTAAAGGGGGAGAGGGGGAGGGCATCTTAATAAAACAGTACAAATAAGAAAATAACCTGAATCATAAATCTTAATACATCAACAAGAAACAATATCAAGTAAACTATAAAGAATAAAACATTCAAAATTACAATAATGAGAAAGATAAAAAGAGTAAGAACAAGGAGTAAATCTGAAAAATAAAGAAATAAAGACAACAAAGGAATCACGTAGGTTTCCGAACTTCATCTGGGTTAGAAGATAAACTAGCCAAAGAGGGAGCAATTGTTGTTAAGTAGGAGGATAAGGGGAGCCATAAAAGATCCCTTTTGATGGATAAAGAGATAGGAGTAACATTCTTCGTATCCAATCTATGATGAAAACAAACAGCATTCCACCAAGCTTTGAAAGTAACCTTATCAGCCTGTTTCCAATTTGAAGTGATTAAATTAAGGGCAATGGCAAGGAACAAGTCAATTAATGAGGGGTTAGACGTTGAGTGTGGCCAGGAAGGTGATAGGGAGCCTAAAAAGACGTTGGAAATGGAAAAAAGAATTTGGGTGTTAAAAATGTTATTAATTTGGGACCAAACTGATAGCCAAAAATTAGAAAGAGAGGGGCAATCAAAAATCATGTGTTTTAGATCAGCAGAGGGCTCATTACATGACCAACAATTGGAGGAAAGATCAGTAGAAAAAGAGGCTAATTTCATTGGGGTAAAAAGGAGGCGTTTATTAATAAAATAAAGAGTCTGAGAGGTATTAGCTGCTCTTGACGTTTTATGAATTTTTAACCACAATTTGTCCCAAAAAGAAGTGGACCAGCATTCAGAGAGATCTTTTTCCCAGGCCAATTCAGACTTCACTTTGATCCTGTCAGAGGAGAAGAACGAAGACTTATATAGGGAAGAAGACGATGTAGCAATAGATAATAAAGGGAAAAGAGTAGAACATCTGGCAGGTAAAATGGGCGTAGGAGATAAGGAAAGAACATATTGAGAAAGGGAAGGAAGAAGGGAATCATACTGAGATTTACAGGAAGAGGGTAGAGAGAATTTGAATTGAAGATCTGAGAAGGATAAAGGTGTATTATTAAATACCAATTGTGAAATCCAGAGTAAACCCTTAAGTCTCCAAGTTTTCCAATAAAAAGTCCGACCTTTGATGCGTAATAAGCGATTATGCCAGATAGGTTGTTGATCTGACGAGGTAAAAGAAGGGTAAGAGGATGGAAGAAGAGGAATTAATAATTTACGCGTGTGAGAGATCACTAAAGGGCGAAAAGACGAGTTGTTAGTAAAGGCAAGAACTTCATTAAAATTAAAAGGAGCTATGAAGTGTTGTTCAATCACCAAACAGAGAGGAGGATGAACAGGTTGATCCAAAAAAAGCCAACAAGAAGACTGTTTCAGAGAAAAGGCATAATGATATGATTTAAAATCCGGAAATTTAAGGCCACCAGAGTTTTTGTCTGCTTTAAGAGCGTTAAGAGCTATTCGAGGAGATTTATTTCTCCAAAGGAATTTGTTTAAAACGGAATAAATTTTCTTAAAATAAAAACCAGGAATGTGCACCGGGGTCATAGACAGGAGATAAAGAATTAGTGGAGAGAGCATCATCTTAATAGAGTCCAGGTGGCCCCACCAAGAGAGGAAAAGTGGGTGCCATCGATCAATAGATGCGGATAGACTCTTGGAAAGAACATAAACATTTTCTTTTAGGGTTTCTGGAATAGTTGGGCAAAACCATAAACCTAAATATTTAATCGTAGAAGATTTCCAAGAGAAACCAGTAGAAATAAAGTCCTGTTTTAAACAATGAACATTTAAAGGGAGAATTTCACATTTATCAGAGTTAAGACGATAACCAGATAATTGCGAGAAGGTATCAACTTGAGAAAGAAAAGCTCGGAGAAAAATAGAGGGATTCGAGCAATATAAAAGGATGTCATCAGCGTAAACTGACATCTTAACATGGGTGGTATTGAGTTTAAAACTAGTAATCCTGTCATCCATTCGAAGTTTCGTTAAAAAGGGTTCTAAAGCAATCTATAAATAAGAGGAGAAAGGGGGCAACCTTGACGGACTCCTCTGAAAAGAGGAAAATAATCAGAAGTTTTCCCATTAACAAAAATAGAAGCCTTGGGACCAGAATATAATAGTGAAATAAGAGAAATTAATTTAGCAGGGATCCCAATCCACTTGAGCGCCTGAAACATAAAATCCCATCCAATCCTGTCAAAAGCCTTCTCAGCATCCAATGCTATTGCAGCAATGGGGTAGTCGAGGCAAGAAGCCTTACTTAAGATGTTAAAGAAAACCCTGGAATTGTCGGAAGATAGGTGACCTTTGACAAATCTCGATTGTTCAGGGGCAATAATATTGGGTAAAATGGGATCAAGACGAAGCGCAAGGATCTTTGCAAAAATGTTATAGTCTAAATTAACCAATAAGATAGGACGATCATTTTTACAAAAAGAGGGATCCTTATTCTCTTTGGGAATTAAACAGATTACTGCGTCCTGAAAAGAGCCTGTAGAGGACCCTTCTGAAATAAAAAATGCATAAAGAGATAACAAATGGGGAAGTAGTAAAGACGCAAAATGGGAATAAAATTCAATGGTAAAACCGTCCGGACCTGGTGCTTTAGCCTTTTTCAGAACTGACACTGCATTTTTTATTTCAGACAAAGTAATATCTGTCTAGTGGAGTAAAATCAGTGTCATGAGTAGGGGGAGAAATTATCGATTGAAAGAATGAGGAAAGTTCAGCAGGGCATGGTTGTTGCACCTGCTTATATAAATTTTTATAGAAAGAAACAAATTCATTTAATATATCTTGGTCTTTAAATAGCGAATCTCCAGCAGAATTACGAATGGACTCTAGATTTTAGATCGTTCCCGACGTATTTTTAAGAAGTTTGCAAGAAGTTTACCCATCTTATTCTGGCCTCCATAGTAACGAGCACTGCTTTTTAAAAGATAAGATGATGCAGCTTCTGTAGAAAATGTATTAAAAGACATTTTTGCCTCAATAAGACTTTTTAAGGATGATTCAGAAGATGAGTGATATTACTCATATTCAAGTTTTTTAATATTTGCTAATAATTGAACATGTTTGGCCTCAAAAAACTTCTTCTTTCGTGAGACAAAGTTGATGAAAAAACCTCTAGCTGCCGCTTTAAAAGAGTCCCAAATCATTACTGGGGAGGAATCTGGAGTGGAATTAATAGAGAAGAATTCAGAAGCAAAAGAGGTGAATTGGACTGTGAAATTGGGATCTGATAATAGAGCATTAATAAAACGCCATCTACCGGCGTTAGGTGAAAAAGGTAGCAAGTCAAAATCTACAAAAAACTGGAGCATGGTCTGATATAAGGGCAGAACCTATCGTGGCATGTGAGACAAGTTGAGAAAGGGGAATAAAAGGTATATTCTTGTATATCTGGATTACAGAGCCTCCAAATGTCAATTAGAGCATTGCGTCGTATGGCAGTGGTAAATTGTGAGTGCATTTTAGTATTGGCGAATTTCACAGAGGAACGTCTATCTAAAATAGGGTCCAGAATTTGATTACAATCACCTCCAAAAATAACATAATCATCATTAAATAGAAGAAGCTTATCAGAAACTAGAGTCCAAAACGTATTATCAACATTAGCTGGTGCATACACATTGAATAACACTAAAGGAATGTGGTCAATAAGTAGTTTAGTAATTACCCAACGTCCATCAGGATCACATTCCTGATGTATGACTGAAGGTTGATGTTTTTTATGACACAGTATAGAGGAGCCATTTTTCTTTCCTAAAGCAGGGGATGAAAAACATGACCAACCAACCTCTTTTCAACTTGGCTGCTTCAGCTTCTGATAGATGAGTTTCTTGAAGAAAAGCATCAGTATTCAATCTAGCTAAGTGAGTTAACACACGTTGCCTTTTTATGGGATTGTTAACTCTTCCATGTTACAACTCTAAATGTGAACCATTAAAATCAAACATAGGCAATTGTTAGGAAAACAGTAAAACAAATAACTATCAAGTAAAGCATGAAATATTGTTGTACAAACATTATGAAAATTCAGGAACTTCGAATTCAATGGAAAAAAAAAGAAAAGATGTTTATGTGAGAAAATCAGGAATAAGAAGATGAAAAAAAGGAGGAAAAGAAAGGTACTGTGAAATATAGGAAAATGGGAAGAATAAGAAAAGAAGAGAAAGAGAAAAAAGAGAGAGAGAAGGAGAAAGATGAGGAGAAGAGAAACAAATTAGAAAGAGAAAAGAAATAAAGATGAGTAAACTGTCATCCAGAGTAAATGGAATAGAGAGGAAAAGGAGGACATGAAAGAAGGAGAGAAGAAAAGTAAGAAGAACAAAAAAGAAGAGAACATAGATTATATATATAGAACATGAAAAACAATATATGAAAAATTATAAAATACCAAAAAGACATACCACAGAAAGACAATGAGAGCGGGCCTGCAGGAACCACATGAGGGGGATGAACACACCGAACAGAAGACTCCAAGAGGACGCTGCAAGGGGAGATAAAGCCTCCGGGCACAAAATGAGGGAATCATACATCAAAGGGATCACAAGACCTCACCTAGTAAAAAGGAAAAGGAAACATTAGCAGGGCATCCCAAGAGATGACAAAAAACGCAGCGACAAAAGGCGGCAAATATAATAAGACAAACAGCTCAGTTAAAATTGGGGAGTGTCCATGGAGTCATCTCTGCAGGAATCGAGGAAACGTCGAAGAAGCAGGATCCTCATAATTTGTCGTATTATTATTGTAAGTCACTTTGAACAGACATGGATGAAAAAGTCCATAGAGTGCATTCAGGGAACGAAGAGCAGGTCTCATGTCCAAAAATTGTTTGCAACGATCCGCAGTAGCTTTAGCATAATCTTGAGCAAAAAAGAGATTGGAACCATTCCATGCAATTTTCCCCTATTGTTTGGCAGCTTGGATAACTTTAAGTAAGTCTCTATACTCCAGGAAATACAGGATAACGCCTCGAGGTTTCGTTGGAGATGATGAGAAGCTTGCAGAACGAGAAAGTTGACCGAGTCGATGAGCTTGTTGAATATTCAGTGAAGGAGAAGGGTGACGACCAAGAAGTGTTGGCAAAAAGGATTGAAAGAAGGAGATGGGTTAGGCCCTTCCAGGCCTTCCGCAAGGCCGTTAATACAAAGGTGGTTGCGTCGATTGCGGTTTTTCCAAATTTTCCACTTGTTGTTTAAGGGACTGTATTTCTGTACGCAATCCAGGAACTTGATCTGAAATCACCTGCACAGAAGTAACCTTCCTTTCAAGATCAGCGATCTGTAAATCTGCATGAGACCATTTGTCTTCAAGATTTTGGAGACAAGCATTTGTTTCAATCATAACTGGTTTAGGTGCACGTATTTCTTCGAGTAGAAGCTCCATGGAGATGGGCGAGGAGGTATTAGGGGGAGCAGACGGTTCGCCTTCACCCGTTTACCTGATGTGGACGGTATCTTGGAGCCAGGTTTAGTGCTTGAGTGGGCAGTAGTAGGAGAGGAGCCTTTCACTCCAAAAGAATCAGTACTGGTGTCTTCCACATCATCTTGAAGTACACTGAATGAATTAACATCAAGAACCGGCATGCAACTAGAGGACATTTGCTGCGAGTTGTTGCGTTGAGAGCGAGCCATTGTTACCCAGCGTACAAGAAAAAATATCAGGCAAGAATAAGGAGAGATAGTATCGTAGAAAATGATGCAGAAGACTTGAGAAAATCATCTACTTTGCGCCAAAAAAAAAACCTCCATCCATTCAGACTCTCCTTCGACTGAGACAAGGAAAAATGAATTACGAGTTGTGGGAAGGAGGCATCAACCAGTAAAATGGCGGCAAGTGAAGCATCAAACCATGCTGTGGAGAAGAAAACTGCTGAAAAGATGAAAAATTTGCCAACTCGCCAGAGAACTACAGTTTCGCAATGAGGGAAGGAAGTAAAAGGGTTATCATTGCTGCCACGTTATCTGAGGCGAGGAAAACAGGAGAAAAATCCGTCAAGGAACGCACAGGGAGCCGCTAAAACACAAAATGGCGGCCGCGACTTTACTGGAAGCCGCAGCCGGTAGTTAGAAGTTAAAAAGTCATCATGTGCGCTGACCCCGCATTACCACTTCTGTGACTGAGCATGCTGCAAGTATTCGGCCCAAGGAAAAAGAGAGAAACTGCCTGCAACCTCCTTATTAATTCTACGTAACTAATTCAATGAGGACCAAACAGATCCTTATTTGTGTTTAGTCAGGTACTTTAATTTGTACCAATCACTTCATTTTATTTTTCAAAAAAAAATTTCATGAATATTTAGGGCAGAAAAATATACACATTCATGTATAAACATTTACCACGTATATGTACATTTCAAACAAAACGAATACTGTATCAATTATATTCACATATTAAACAACAACACATTGAAATGACAATTATTGCATAAACATTACAAACATCGCACTGAATATTTTCTTATTCTTATTTTGGAATAAGAAAATATTCAGTGCGATGTTTGTAATGTTTATGCAATAATTGTCATTTCAATGTGTTGTTGTTTAATATGTGAATATAATTGATACAGTATTTGTTTTGTTTGAAATGTACATATACGTGGTAAATGTTTATATGTGAATGTGTATATTTTTCTGTCCTAAATATTCATGAAAAAATTTTTTTGAAAAATAAAATTAAGTGATTGGTACAAATTAAGGTACCTGACTAAACACAACTAAGGATCTGTTTGGTCCTCATTGAATTAGTTACGTAGAATTAATAAGGAGGTTGCAGGCAGTTTCTCTCTTTTTCCTTGATCCAAATAAGGTCCGGCCTGTTCCTGTCCCGTTTCGACCTAACTCCCTCAGGTTTGCAAGTATTCGGCCGGCTGTACGAAAAGTCTCGGGTCCACTAGGTCGCGATGAACGCCCGGGGAGGTCCCGTCGCTCTACACTCTCTCAGAGCGGCGGCCATTCCTCCCGGCGCCTAAGCCACCCCCCCTCTTTGGAGTATTCTAAGCATAACTTTGGGGCCTGGGTGATCTCTAAACTTGAACAAGAGTTGTCCTGCAGTCGAGGCTGTCAATCAGTCCAGACAATTAAAGGAAACACCATCATGAGAATACAGACTCACATCACATGGGCAGAAAACATGTCAGGACAAGACTCAGTGTGATTTTCCTAGCAGCGTAAAGTGGTCAATCATTCCCAGCAGCTTTTCAGTTGTGTGATCGTATAGATCCAAGCCACTCTTGCCTATGGACCACTTTCAAGATAGGCCAAAGGTACTGTGATATAAGAGCACTGTGGTAAATGCACACTTTTAAAAGTTTAAAAAATCTGATGTATTATGTCGCAACACTTCAGAAATATGGAGTTTTTATTTCAAAGACACCTTTTCATATTCTAACCTGATATTTGTTGCATGATTTCACCCCTCTTTAAAACAAAAGTTATAAAAGTGTGAAGATGTTTCAGACCTGATGCATGCTATGGGCTGGAAGGCTAGCATCTGTCGCAGGCAGATTAAGCATCAGTTCCTTCTGGGCCTCTGTTGTAAGAAGCGAGATGAGGCTCCCTCCGAAGTGACAAGTTCAGGATGCCTTCATAACGTTTGCAAAAGAGAAACCATGCTGTTTGAAGCACGTATTACAGCAAATCATTCATTCATTATTACACCCCGCCCCCTCTTGTGATGACCAATCAACTACCTCCTTGTCTCCTGTGGCCGCTGCCTGGGCAACCCCTCCCATTGAAATGAATAGAGTTTGTTAACTCCTTCCAGAGCCACTGTATTGTGCGCCCCAACAGGATCCTTGTAGATGGCAATGTAATTCACCACTCCCTCTAAAATGATGTCACTGCTGCAGCTTGTGCCTGCAGGTCGAGCAATACCTCGCCTTTCTGGCACATGACATGCGCAGCAGGACATGTCCACACTGACAATTCAACTTCTTTATTACCGAGCAGCAAGTCATCATTTTTTTTTGTAGCTGCTGTGCATTTTTGCTTGCTCATCTTGCCTCTCCCTCCGGGTAGCAGGGCAACGCCAGCTACGCCCATTAACACCAGCCGCCCCTGGTCAGAGGGAAGTTGTGAACTCAACTGAAACTTGTTCTGTGGACTGAAAAGACAGGCTTGTGAAGCAAAATGATCAGTGCATGTTGACCATTGTGAACTGGGCGTAGTGTCTCACACAAACATGACACAGCGCCTGATTCACAAAGGGCCTCCGCACTGGTGGAGGAGGCCCGCAGTCATAGGGGAGGCCCTACAGTATTAGGAGAGTCTCTGTACTCAGGTGGCCCCACAGAAGTAGCTGAGTCTCTGTACTCAGGTGATTTCTCCACAATGAGAATTCTCATCCCGCCCAGGTGTAGAGAGACCCCCAAAGCTGCGGGGACGCTGCCATGAGTGAGGATGAATCAGGTCTACAGTGATTAAACTTAAATATAGCTGGCGACGTGCTGGTTAAAATGCTAGCAAATTACATGTTGGTTCAAATGTTGCCACAGGAATTCTTTTTATTGTGTGTCTATTTCTTTGTTTTATCATTCTCTTATTGAATTAACAATAATTTAATGATGAATGTCTGAACAGCTACTCCTTTTATGTTTAAGCGGGAAGTAGGCTCTTGTATTTTTAGCTGTGGTTTAATTTTGTGATGTGATTTTAACATAGCACTCTCATCGGTCACCCAGTGTTCCTGCCACTAGGGGGAAGAATATACGGCAGAAAAGCCTTGTATGTCCTCAGCTGCTCTCGCCGGTATCCTTCCTGAATCTCCTTCTAGACCTGTGGAGAGGGAATGGCATGTGTACATGTCTGTTAACCTTTAGTACGGGATGCTTACATCTCACAGCTTATTTCTTTGCCATTACTACTATGCAGAATCCATTATTTTGTATCTTCTCACCCCTGTGTAGGCAGAAGGAAATGTGAGACTGATTCTGCTATATTTGAGCTAGATTAAAAAATTCTCTGTGATCCAAGTAGAAATGGTGCTTTTTGGGTTATTCATTCATTCACTCTAGTCTTCTAAAACGATCTTTTTCAACTAACCAGGATTAAAGCAGATTGAATTCCTTACCACTAGCCACTGCAAGCTTGTACAGACAGATAAGACCTCTTTTATGTATTACATCATGTAAAGCGGTTTAAGGCTTCACACTGTCCAGTGTAGTGCTACTGCGGTGGCACTGGAAACTCTGAAGTAAGATGGACCTGCAAGAGCAGCTTCCAGTGAATTTATAAGCTAAACTTGTCATTGCGGGAGACTTGCAATGAAGAAGCAAATCAAGAAAGTATACAATAGATCAGTTCTCCCCAAACATTTTAGAACCACAACCCAAGTTTTAGAACCACAAATTTCACGACTCACCCTGCTTTAATAGACATAATGTGGGAGTGATTTTTTAATGTAATTACAGCAATTGTTTGTAAATGTCACAACCTTGACCATGCCCTGTGATATCAGACTGAAAGCGCACAGGTGCGTGATTTACAATCTCTCATCTGATGGATCTTTTTAAGTTGACTGAGACGCAAAGGGAGTTACCAAAAATAAAACAATTCAACTTTCGTGAAGCTCGTTTGGCCACACAATAAGGACCAGAACTCAGTAATTGAAGTTAAGTAGCTTTCTAACTGATAAATGATCAGAGCAGCATATATGCATACCAAAAAAACAACAAGATACAGGATTAGAGCTAGCAAACTGAAATATCGCTGTAGATTCAGTCTCAGTAGAATAAGACATGAAATAATCACAGCAACAGCAATAAAAAAAAATTGGGGAATAGGTGTTCCTTAAAGAAACTCTCATTCTCTCTCCTAAACTTGAATACGTTCTAAAGTCATCTAATCAAGGCTCTAAGTTTAGAATTAGGATGGTTCTTTGAATAGGGTCTCAAGGAAATTCGGACGTGAAAAAAAGGTGTCAGCATAGTAAAGACTCCTGTAGAAGTCTTTCCGAATTGCAATAAGTGTTTAGCATGAAGCTTCACACTAGTAAGAATAAACAAGCAGAGCGGTCTGTACCATTCAAAGTTCAAAGGAATCTGCCTTGGCTTCTAACAGTGTGGACACTAATTAAACCAGACAGAAACTTCAGCACCAATTATATCTCTTCCCATACCACCAGGAACCAATCATTTCTCTTTTTGTGTTGTGCATTTGCAACATTACCAGACTTTCCCATCCCACAGAACTTGAACAGCTACTGCAATCTTTAACATTTTCCGTTCCGAATACACGATAAATAGGAGGCTTCATCTGCTCATTAGGTCTTCACACTTCTTGCCAAGATTTCTTTTCTTGGGTCTTACTATCAAGAACCTAGTACAGACAACAATACTACTTTTCTCTAGGCAATGAAACTTTCAGAAAACACAGCTGCAAATGAAAATAACACACTAACTAAGCAAAGTACATTTCAAAATTAAGGCCTTTAGTCAGGCTAACTTTAATTAAACATTTAAACATGCACTTCAAATACATTGTTACACTTGTGCACATGTAACTCAAGAACAAATGCAATAAGTGAGTAAAAGCACACATGATTACACATTCAAAGGTAACTTATGAATATGTCTTCATGTTAAACTGAACATTAGCACACAGTTTATAAAGTTTCTACACTAAATACATTTCAATAATGCGTTTAAATGTTCACACGTGTTAAAACAATTATGAAACACGTAAATATAATGTCACATGTAGGTACATAAGGGTATTCTGTGATGTGTAAGGGTGGAGTCTGAATTTGCGCTACTGGCCAAGATATTGATCTATCCATTTTTGCATTAAAACCAGGCCCAGTGGTGAATTTGTGAATTTTGGATATGTGCACCGAGTGTCTCCACACACGCTACTTCCAATCACCCAGGATCGGCGAAGCACAAAGAGAGAGACGGACCACAGGATCTGACTTCGGGTTAAGTTTTAATGTGCAGGTGAGGCAACAACAGCACAACGCGTTTCGGGCCCGTGGGCCCTTGGTCACATATATATATATATGTATATAAATATATATATATTTGAACAAGAGCTGCAAAGCCCGAAACGCGTCATGGTTGGTTGTACCACGATGAACTGCAAATAAACTTACCTGAAAGAAACTGTGGTCTGACTCCTGCTTCGCCGGTCCTGGGGGGATCGGAGGTGGTAATGCGGAGTTCCAGTATATATATATATATATATATATATATATATATATATCCAAATTATTGCCTCCGTGAAGAAACAACGAGGGACTCGGCGGGCAGTGCTTCAGTTAAGTTTATTTCAACAGTTCTTATGTGGCATGACACGTTTCGGGAAGTCGTCCCTCTTCAGATGCCTTCCCTCCCTGTACTGGCGCTGCACGCAGTTCTGCTCTAAAAGTCCAATGCTTCCTTCTCATTAGAGGACATCGTCGAACTGCATGTCCAAGCATCCTTCTGGCTGGATGCCGGTAACCGCTGCCAGTAATTCAAACAAAATGTTTTCTCCGGGCTGTTGTAACCTTCAAGCACCACCCAACGCCTTCTGCAGCCTCCAGTGTGTGCGCAATGTGCAGGGCGCTGTGGCAATACTGCAGGCCTCACCGTGAAGTTACAGTCCCATTCAGGTCAGAATTACGTTCACCCGTGGCATGCAGCAATCCAAGCCCATATCGATCCCTCGATCTACCTCCAAAGTGTTCCACAAATGAGCTTGGGTTGTCAGGGCGGGTCACCTGTATTGCGCTGTGGCCTCGCAAATTATATCCAAATTATTGCCTCCGTGAAGAAATAACGAGGGACTCGGCAGGCAGTGCTTCAGTTAAGTTTATTTCAACAGTTCTTATGTGGCATGACGCGATTCGGGAAGTCGTCCCTCTTCAGATGCCTTCACTCCCTGTACTGGCGCTGCATGCAGTTCTGCTCTAAAAGTCCAATGCTTCCTTCTCATTGGAGGACATCGTCAAACTGCATGTCCCAGCATCCTTCTGGCTGGATGCCGGTAACCGCTGCCAGTAATTCAAACAAAATGTTTTCTCCGGGCTGTTGTAACCTTCAAGCACCACCCAACGCCTTCTGCAGCCTCCAGTGTGTGCGCAATGTGCAGGGCGCTGTGGCAATACTCCGGGCCTCACAGTGAAGTCACAGTCCCCGTATATATATATATATACACAAAACCAAGGGTGTCCCCAATAGAGATGTCGCACGTGGTGGGGAATCCGCACACGAACCTGCGGCAGCCAGCATTCAGCTTTCTATGCAATATGCCAAACGTGTTTCAAGCCATTAGCCCTTGATCACTGGCTTGCAACAACTCCACAGAGGCAGCTTGAATTTCGGAACACCTTTATTTAATTAACACCGTCCCACCCCAATGGGTGTCATCAGGCAAGGAATTCTGGTCAAAGTAGTCCATATACCTGTGGTGACCGCAGTTCCATTAAAGCCCCAGTGGATCTTGCTGCCTCCATCCAAATGAATCCCCAGTGGGATATGTATTATTAAAAATGTTCTCCCCAGTGGGTGAAAGTTCAAGAAAGAACGCTGCCCGCTCACCAATGTAACCCGCAGGTCAGGCCCCCTCCACTTCTGAGAGCACTCAGGGTTACGAGCACAAAGAATCCGCTGTCTGGGCGGCGGGACGTCTCTGCGGCCGGACCAGCCGCTATACAAACAAAACCAAGGGTGTCCCCAATAGAGATGTCACACGTGGTGGGGAATCCGCACACAAACCTGCGGCAGCCAGCATTCATTTAGAATGTTAAAATGCTCCAGCTGAGTGTCCTGTTCTGTAAAAAGTTTTCGTGCCAGGATGCATATGTTGCCAGAAAGAAATGCAAATGCTTCTTTTTAGTTAATCTGCAAGCGTAACGAGTGCGTGAATCGTTACAAGCTAATGTAACTTGGTCTATGTCTACTAAGGGGACAGGAGAAAAGTGAATACTGGAGCTGCCCAAGCAAATTTTGACCAGCACTGTTGTAAATGTTTTTTTCTGTAAATCTTGCCTCTTGGACTGCACTGCCACTTGTTGATCGGTAGCATGTAATTTCTGATTTTACTACTTCATGTGAGTAGTCTTTTGACGGTGCTTGTGAAGCTAGAAATGCATAGCTTTAACTCAGCCAATCTAAATATTAAACCACCTGCTCTTCCTTCCCTGTTTGCACTTGTGCTTTAGATTTTACCCATTTTAAAGGGATTGGCTGCCGAATTTAGAAGTTGTCTCAAGCTTTAAATTCTCGGCCATCTTTTGGCATAAGCAAAATAAATGGCCTATTAACTGACTGATCAAGCCCGTAGGACCCTAGTTTTTTTTGTGGGGAAAAACAAGTGACTGTCAAAGTACTTATGTGAAAAGTGAATGTGACTAGCTTCATGAAGACCAACCAGGTCAATAGGCTGCAGGACGAGAGCCCATGTTGTTGACATGGTGCATGGCGTTTGAAATATAGCTAAATTAATGACAGGGTGGCCCAATATTACTAAAGTAGATTTTTTTGCTGACTCTGGCCGAAGCATTAGATTTTTAACAGTGACTACTGATTTTCTTTGCCCCTGTACCTAGTTTTCAGCGTGTTCTTTTCCTTCCTCCCAGCTCCCAAATGTAGGGTGCACTATCAAAGTCATTGTTTTAAGTGCAAATTTGGCATGGCAGAATTTTTTTGTCTCGGTCAAACCTTTGCTATACCAGTCACTTGGCTGGTGCATGCTACTTAAAGATGTCAACTTAAGCCTTACATTTCATGACAGTGATATTGACTGCAGAGTGATTCTCATAGAAAAACATTGAATTATTTTATAGGCACTTTATATTAAATAACTTCAGTTTAGTAATAGCAAAAAGCATGGTTCATGGACTCAATTCGTAATTTAAAATTTAAACCAACAGGAAACTGATTTGAAAATACTCTTGTAGCATTTTCAAACAATGATGGGACGTGTAAATTGCTTTTGCAAAGGAACAAAGGACCCTGCCTGGGGGATTGGGCTGTGCCCAACTACCATGATGGCAGCTGTAGCTCTCACCATGCCATTTTTGAAGTCGCCAGAGTGGCAGCAAAGCCAGTAGGGGAGAAAACCCTGTCACAACTCTTTTTTTTTTTTGGAAGTTAACTTCTGTAGACACCATGGGAGGAAGATTCTGACATTTAGTGTTAATCGCCCAGGAAGCGATGCATGGCTGGGTAGGGCTACCTCTCCACCCATAAACTCTAAACTGGCTACCAGCCTGAGTGCTGCTGCTACCTGAGGAAGTTGAGCACACACCTGCTGAACCAAGGGACTAGAACTCTGCACTGAGGCTACTGGTTTACCTGTGGGGAGAAACCCCAAGGGCTGGACCTGCTCCCATTTAATCCCAGGATAGAAGAGTGGATTCAAAGGGCTAGTTGGCTTGCACCCTGTTAATGCCCTAGGACAGAGGTCTTCAATTTGTGGGGCGCGACTCCCAGGGGGTGACACATCCTCCAACCTCACTTGTGCCTGGAATCCAAAACGTTTGCTTTCGTCTTAGAAAATGATGGCTAATTTTGATTGTTAAAATAATCCAGCTCAGTCTCCTGTGCTGTAAAAAGTTTTCGTGCCAGGGTACCTGGTTGCCTGAAAGAAAGGTGCCCCATTAGTTATTTGCCAGTGTAAAGGGTACTTGAGATCCGTGAATTGTTACAAGCTTTGTGATGACAAAGATTTGCTTTTTTTAGTGGTATTGAAAAGCGTTAACATCTGGATTGTGAAGTGCTTGCTTTTAATCATAACCGTATTTACACAGCGCTTAGTACACCTAAGGAAGTGCTGAAGGCACAGATATGTAAAAAAAATAGCATGACATACGCCCTGGTATTACTAAAATCTACATTTTGGATTTACCATTTTATCATAAAACTATTTACACATTTTGTACCAGTCTATCTTCTACTGTGGGTAATGCACTACAAGTATAACATAATGACTTACATATTCACAGTGCTTTTTGTCACAGGCTGTAACCTTGGAGCACTACATATACACAAGTCACTATTTTCCACTGAACCAACCATGAATTACATTTGTGGCCGTCTGGTTATACACAGACCTCTGCAGTGCATTAAAGTGCATTAACTAATAGATGTTTTATAATGTACTACAGTGCATTTCCCACTGAGTAACAACTTTTTAAAATGTATTTTTCATTACTTCGCACATTATTTTATATGTAGGTGCCTGAAAGTGAAAGACCTAACACTTTTTTTGACTCTCCCGCGGCACAAGCTTCTCAACCATACCTATGAGGCAGCACAAAGTATCTCTTTTTTTTTTTTATAACTCTCTTTATTGATTTTTCTCAACACAGCTTGGTACACATGTAGTCAAATACAGGTCACTCATATCCAAATCTTTTACAATAATTGATATCAGGCAGCAGCATAAAAATATAAATTCACATATAAAGGAATCAGAGAGCGGCAACAAGTTACACATTGATGAAAAAGATACATTAGTAATCGAGGTTTAGACTACTGCAGTACATCAGCATCGGCAAATCTTCTTGGATGTATATACACGACAAATTCTATCAACAAGGAATCGCTATTGCAAGCCAGGCAAACATCAGGACACAACATTTTAAACAGTGCAACAGGGGCCAACATCGTACTCCCGTTAATCCGCCAGTGCACCCCAGTAGGACCTCCCCCGTCCCATCCCATCCACAATCCTTTCATACATCGTGTACTCATGGAACGTGTAAGCGTGCAACCACAGTGCGCTATTCCATAGGATCAGACCCTGTCGCCCCCTGGGGGCTAGTTGTTAGTAAATAACACTTTAATGGGGCCCATATATCACCCGGTCTGGATGTCACAGGTAATAACTCCGCATAAGTCGCAAGTTGTTCTTGACAATAAATTAGATCATCTATCCATACCTTGAATTTAGGCGCTCTCCCTCTGCCCCATCTACATGCCACTCTTCTCTTAGCCAATAGTAGCGCCAGAGCAACAAATTTGCGGTGTGCCGCTTGTAGTGGTTCCACATACCCTAAGAGAGCCAGTACCAGGGAAGGCTCCATGTGGATGTTTATCATGTTGTACAGAGCAGCAAAAAATTGCTTCCAGTATGCTTGTATCCCATCACACTCCCATGCCAGGTGTAAGAAGTCAGCCTCTGGGGCATGACATCTATTCCAATTGTCCGAATCCCGTAGGTTGTATCTGTGCAGGCGAGCAGGCGTGTAGTATAAACTGTGTAGAAACTTATAATGAATTATCCTGAGTCTACTGCTAGCCAAAATCCTCTCAGTCTGCTGCGAGCAGAATTCCCACTGCCTAGCCGTCAGGGCCATGCCTAGCTCCTGGTCCCATCTCGTTTTTGCAGGCACAACAGGCCATTCCCTCTGTGTGTGCACCATCCTACATATCACAGATAACAGGTTTTTGGCTATGTCACCTTGTAGTATCAGCTGTAATGGCGCAAGGGGGTGGGGCTCGTTGGGAAAATCTGGGGTAACAGAGCGAAGCCCCTGTCGGAGACGAATATATAGAAAGGCGTCGAAAGGTGTCTGCTGTATACCTTGGAACATGTGTTCTAGTGTGCGAAATTGTCCCCATGATATAAGTCCCCCCAAGTTTTAACTTGTGTGCGTTCTGTAAACTTATGAAAAATACCCTCCTGAAGGAGGGGCATGTCCGGGTGATACACCAATGGGAGAAGCACAGAATAGAGCATTGAAATATCCAGCATCTTGCTGAGCTGTGACCAGGCATTGACTGTGCTCGACACTGTCGTTGGTGTCTTGTCTCTGCCATGGGGCGGGGCATATAATACACCCTCAATAGGAACCGGTAGGGCAAGCCAGTGTTCCGCCGCCACCTGAGGCACATACCGTGGTTGATGTGTCCAAAAGAAGGCATAGTGCGCCTGTGCACTATAATAATATAATTCAAAGTCTGGAATCCCAAACCCTCCCTGCGAGTAAGGTCTGGTGAGAACATTCCACTGGAGCCTGGGGTTCTTACCCCCCCCCCCCCCCTCCCACACCAAATGCGTCAGCTCAGACCGTAATCGTTTAAAAAAATAAGCTCCTGGATGAAACGGAATAATCATAAATAGGTAAAGTAATTGAGGTAGTATCACCAACTTAATCAAAGATGCCCTGCCCGCCATAGACAAGGGTAAAGTGATCCACTGCGATATGTTATCTGAGATTCGGACCATAGTGGTCCCGTAATTAAGGCGCATTAACTCATCTCTATCCCTCGTTATACATATCCCTAGATATTTCAACTCATCCTCGCACCACGCTATAGGGTAATCTAGCGGAAACTTAGTCATTGCAGCAGTAAGGGGAAAAAGGTACGAATTGCTCCAATTCATTTGTATACCGGAAAGCCTTCCAAAAATCATAAATTCCCTAAGGACGAGGTTCAAGTTGTGCTGGGGATCACGAATGTAGAGCGTGATATCATCAGCATATAGTGATATCAAAATTTGTCTCATATTGCATTTCAATGCTCTGTCCCTATGGTGTTGCCGCAACTTCGCCCCCAGTGGTTCCACTGCAATCGCAAAAAGTAGGGGCGATAGGGGGCAGCCCTGCATCGTGCCTCTTGAGACCGAAAATTTCTGAGACACTTTACCATTAATGGTTACTTTAGGCACTGGTGAGCAATATAATAATTTTATCGAGGAGAGAAAAATAGGGGGAAATCCCATACGCGTCATCACACCAAACACATAATCCCATTCGATGGATTCGATGGAATCTTTAGCATCCAAAAATATAACAGCCATAGGGAATTCGGAGGAGACATTATTCATGACTGTGAACAAGGTTCTAAGATTGTGACATGTTGCCATACCCAGCACAAATCCTGATTGGTCAGGTAAAATTAAGTTTTCCATAAGGAGACTAAGCCGTGTGGCAATGAGTTTAGCAAGTATTTTAACATCACAATTCAGCAATGACAGGGACCTATAAGAGTCACATTGTTGTGGTGGCTGTCCCGGTTTAAGAAGTGAGGTGATGAGGGCTTCTCTCATAGAGGGAGGGAGGTGTCCCACTTCTAGTGCATCCTCATACACTTTCCGCAATACTGTGGCCATCAAGTCTATATAAGTTTTATAAAACTCTATTGGGATGCCATCCATCCCTGTGGCCTTCCCAGATTGCATGTGCATAATTGCTTCTCGCACCTCATCCAATTCAAACGGGGTGCTTAGATTGTTGCTGCGTGTCGCTTAACCACCCTAGAGAAACATCTCCCAAATAGTCGTCCAAATTGAGCCTGTCCGTCCTCGTGGTAGTATACAGTTTAGTATAATGCTCTGTGAAGGCATTCAGTATGTTGGTAGTATCCCTATACATCAGCCCATCCAACCCCTCTAATTCCAGCACCACATTAGAGCCACAGGCCTTTCTAATTGTGTCGGCCAGTGCCTCACCCTGCCTTTTCCCTTCTCCATATCGGCGAGCTGTCCAGTATCGTCCGCGAAACCGAGATTCTCTTCGGGCCGCATCCTTATATTCCGTAAGTTTCTCTCTAATTTGTGACTGAAGAACCTTATCTGGATGGAGGGCAAGCGATGTCTTCAGCACTCGGAGTTCGGCCTCAAGCGAGCGAAGAGTGTGCAGTATGTCTTTAAGCACACCAGCCCCCTTCGCTATACAAAAGCCCCTTAACGTAACCTTAAATGCCTCCCATATGATCTCAACACAGTCAACAGTCTCTTTATTACGTGCGAAGAAATCCTGTATTTCCTCCCTAAGCTCCTCTTAAAACATAGCATCAAGTAGCATAGTAGGCTGCAACCTCCAGTTATTCCGTGGCGGGCCAAAATCCGCCGAGGACAAGGTAAGCCTCAAAAGCGCATGGTCCGAGTAAGTTCTGGCCAAGTGTTGCACTCCTGAGACCGCAGGGCATAGTCCCACCAAAAGAAAGATGTAGTCTAGTCTCGCCCACGATGCCGCATGTGCAGTGAAATGGGTACCCTCTCGTAAAGTGGGATGCAAATGTCTCCAGGAGTCAATTAAGTTATATTCCTTGAGCGAGGTGGACAGTACCTTTACGTGCCTTGTTATAACGATGGAGGGCAGGGTGTGACCTATCTACATCCGGGTTATATGTAACGTTAAAATCACCACCCCATATTATATGATTGGATCCGATATCTACAATTTGGGCCCATAGTTCTGTATAGAACTGGGGGTCATCTACATTTGGTCCGTAACAACAGGCCAGGTTGACCAAGTCGGGCCCCAGTCTCCCCAAGTCAACGCAATACCTCCCCTGTGCATCGCACCTTGCCCCGGCCAATGTGAAAGGCGTACCTCTTTTTACCAAGATCGCCATGCCTCTCGCGTACGATGAGTAGGAAGAAAATACCCTGTGTGTTGCCCACCTTCTAGCAAAGGTGTTATTAGGTTGTTGGCTAAAGTGTGTTTCTTGTAAGAGAGCCACATGCATCCGATGTCTGTCTAGATAAGATAACACTTGGCGTTTTTTACGTGGATCCCCGAGTCCCCTCACATTCCACGTAATAATGTTCAACTCACTTACAACCGCTGAGTGCATGGATCCAAGCAGTCAACATCTCTAGAGTTCATTTTACCTTGGCGATGACTAACATCTTATCGCATCGCACATGTAGTGTCAGTGATCGTGTAACATGCAGACTTGTGCCACCTCAAACCCCGTTCAGGACTACTGCTGAGACATAAACATGTAAAAGGCATGACATTCATGTGTACTTTCCGGAAACAAACCAATCCCCCACCCCAAATGTGCATCCAATCATTCAAATTCGATGCCCCCCCCCTCCACTGAAGCAACCCAAACCTGCCAGAATCCTGAACCCCCCCCTCCCTTCCCCTCAACAACTACAACCTCTCCGTTAGCATCCCTCCACCCTCTGCATCATAAACCTTTGTTGGGGAATACCCATTGGGGTACACAACTAGACAGTCGCACAGGTCCTCCACTCCCCGCAAACCTTCCCGTGCTGGTGTGGTAGGCCCGGGCTTGGGGGAGCCGGTCCTGGGATTGAATAACTTACATGCAAATAAGCCAATTGGTAAAGGTCTCACCTCTCAGTACACAGTTCAGGTCAAGTGCTACAACAGTACACACGTGTCAAATCTAAAAGTTCTAAATGCAACTTGGAGTAGCTGTTATTCCATAAGTTCCTCAACGTCGTCGCGGTCTCGTCGCTGCTGCGCCTCCTGTCCACCTCCTCCCTTATTCGTCCCTTTCGCTGAGCATAAAAAATCTTCCACTTGCTTGGGATTCGTATAAAAGTGCTGCTTCCCTTGGTGTGTCACTCTAAGTTTCGCAGGGTATAGGAGTGCATAGTCAATTTGTGCGGACCGTAATTTTCTCTTTACGTCCAAGAATTTGCGCCTATCCTCCTGCACCATAGGGGTAAAGTCGGGATATATGGAGAAGGCATTTCCTTCATAGGTCAGCGATTGCTTGTTCCTTGACGCTCTGAGGGCCACATCCCTATCACGGTAATTCAATAATCTTGCGATAATGGGACGTGGCGGGGCACCAGGAGCAGGTCTCGGCCCAAGTGATCTGTGCGCCCTTTCTACGATAAACTGAGAAGAGAAAGCATCCTGTCCAATAGTCGCCAGCAATAGTTTCTCAATATATTCCTCCATGTATCCAGTGTTTGTCGATTCTGATATACCTATAACGCGTATGTTATTGCGTCGACTGCGCGCTTCCAAGTCCTCATTCTTGGCTGCTATCGTGCTCAGGATTTTATCCGTTCTTGTAAGCTGTGTCATGTGTTGGGCACTGACGTCATCGGCCTCAGATGTGCGGGGTTCCGCCTCTTTGATGCGATCTTCGTGGCCATCTAACTTTTGTGTGATTGCGTCCATCCTGGACGACATCCGGTCCACTTTGTCCACTACTGTTGCGAAACCTTGACGGATCTCCTGCAGGATATTGCTTATGTCCGATGTTTGAGTGCCAGTGCTGCTGCTCGCCCGTGTCATTGTGTCTTGTTCCCGGCCCTCCTGCACTTGCTTAGTACTTCTTTTTCCCGCATCAAAATTCAATTTAGGTTGTTTGGCGTCAGGGCGGCCCATTGTGTAAGCGCCGCAGGGGCTCGCTTGCAGGTATTCCAGAGTTAACCAAACCGGTCTTTCAGAACCGGTACCACCAACTTCGATCCGGTGGCAATTGCCTCACGTGTGTGTATCGCAGGCTCACTTCATGCGAAGGGCTTTCTTATATGGAGGGGTCGGCACTCCTTGTCACTCCTTCCTAATACTGCATTACCTCATGTATGCGCTGACCCAGTCCTTATGTAGGTTCGTGGCATCGTACTTGTGCACGTCCCCAGTGCGGCAGGTGCAAATCCCGTGGCTCGAGCCCCCACTAGTGCCACTGCAGATGAGCGCCAAAGTTTAAAGTTGCATGCACAGTTCTCGATGGGGGGGAGGGGGGATCCAGCACCGATTAACTGGGTCAAGAGTCCACAGCCCCACTGCTGCAGGGCTCAGGCATAGATAGGAGAATGATTTGTGTTTGTCGCTTTGCGGTCTTCAATGCCACTAGGAGACCCAAGCAGACCCCCGAGACTCCAGTGGTAAACTCATTCTCCGAGCGGCCGGTGCCCTACTTCTCAGTGTCTCTCTCCTCGTAGGTTGCGGGCCTCAATCACCAGTCCGCACAGCGCCGTGGGAGGTGGCCAGGGGTCGAGGAGAGGGGTCCGCTCCACAGACCAATCTAGCAATGTTATGCGTCACGATGCAGGCCTCTTCACCACCAGGAACACCCGGCTCCCCTCTGACACTCCCACGACCGTCTGATCAGCCCGTCGCAGCATAGGCATTGAATGCGTCCTTCCATCGCGTGTGCCGCTCTATTTGCGCTACTCAAGATGGAGGGCCCCTCAGTGTGCAAACAGTCTCCCCCCTCCAGCAGTGGCTACGGGGTGTGGGGTATAGTCATCCCCAAGACTCTCGGGTGGGTTTTCTCACCTCCGTTTGCTTCCTGAGGCCATCGCTCGTCGCTGTAGGCTGGGCATTAACTTCCGGCGCCAAAGTGTAAATGCTTGATGAGGCTGGGGCCGGGCGGCCTAGCGGTCTCGTGCAAAGCCCCGGTGTTTCCTGGATGTGGCAGCTGGCACCCAGCACCTCTCCGCTTCCGAGCACAGTTGAGTCGCAGCTGCTGACGTAATCACGCGACCTGCAAGCTCCTGAATACTCTGTACTCTTCACCGGACTATTGGGGAGACTTCACCCCACATTCTCCGAAGGCCACAGGCTGGGATAAAGGGCTGAACCCAAAGTGCAGGTGCCAGCAGGATAGAACAGGTGCAGACCAGGAATTAGGACAGGTACGGACCAAATTGGTTCAGGACAGGACCACCTCAGGCTAAGACCGGCACCCACAGCTAACGTGCTACAACTGCGTCGCACACTCTCTGCAGCCAAACAGCCAAATCCCAATTAGGTCTTCGATTCTCCTTCCCAGTAACCCCGATTGGGTTATCGATTCTTCTGATAGTGTGCTCCGCCAGCACCTCTGATCACGATCGCCTATTGAGTGCGTTGGGTCAGTGACAGGTCAGCTATTCGGACAAGTCGGACAATCTTTCTAGCTAAGCCAACTCTAGATATACCATTTTCCAGGGCAGTGTTCCACCCCCCAATGTTGCAAATGTGTGAATCCCCAATTTCAATTGGACAAAAAGACGAGGAGAGGTCATCACAACATATTGATATGAGGTAACTTGCATTTTGTATTTAAATTACGTTCTCTCCCATAACTTTATTTTCCCATCCACTTTTATTCCACCCAACAATGAATGTTCTGATAGCAAATACATTGTTAAACAATTTAACAAATCATCTTCCTCTTGGAAGTTCATACGGTCGAGTTCCCAGTAAGCATGAGCGGATTTTGCGGATTGGCAATCCGCGAATTTTGCGGATTTGCGGATTCAAAATCCGCGAATTTGCGGATTTTTTTTTTTTTTGTGTTCGCCCGTGTTTCTGCCAGTTCGCGAGGGTTTTTACAATTTCGCAATTTGCGAACTTACCTGTCGGGTCGCAAGTTTTGCGAACTTGTTGTTTCTACGTGTCCAGCCTGTTTGGGACACTCTTCTTCATCACTGCCACTCTCTGTCACCACTGCCACTCTCTGACTACTCATGCCACCCTCTGGCCCACCCATGCCACCCTCTGTTTCATCACTACACCCTCTGGTTGTCCAGTGTACATTATTTTCGGCAAAGCAAAGCACACCTTCCCTGCCTCAAGTGACCTGAATTAATTTGGGGCTGATTAATGTGTCACAGAATATTTTTTTAGCTGGCACCTGCTTCCTTAGTGCGCCCTGATTAGTGATCTTTTGCACTTGCTAAGTGCTTTCATTGTTGCAAAATTAGTTACAACACCTGCCCTGCCCCAACTGACAATAATGAATTAGGGGCTGATTAATGGATTTTAACTTCCAGCCTGGCTCCTGCTTGTCTCCCTTAGCTGTAATTCAGGACCTTTGTGGCATATGTGTAACTATTCTGAGGTTCAGAGCAGGGTCACATAATAGTTTCAACTGGCAACTGAACTCTGGAGGGGCCCCTCAGGAAGCACTACAGGAAATGGCTACTAATGATGTGCCTGAACTTTTGAACCTGGTAAGTAGTTACTTTCAGTTTTGCCAAGATCGTATTTCTGCAATTTTGCACTTATTCGCGGGGCGCGAACCCACGCGAACAGTGCGAGCAGTGCGAGCAAAATCCGCTGCTCGCGGATTTGCGGATTTTGCGGGAAATTCGCAAATCTCGCGGATTGCGGATTTCCCGAAAATCCGCAAAATCCGCGAGCGGAACGGATTTTCCGCCCACGCCTAGTTCCCAGGCGCATTGCAGGCAAGACGGTCCTTGGCTTTATTTCAATGCCACTTACTTGTGGACTTGGGAGGTTTCGGTACATGCGCAGTTGCGGGACCCAAGATGGAGCAACATTGTACCTGAATGGTCCAAACACGAGCTAATAGCAAAGTCAAAGAAGAACAGTTTTAGAACAAAGAATAAATGAATGCACTGTCAGGGCTGGACTGGCCATAGCAGGCACCGGGCAATCCCCCGGTGCGCCGCACTGGTGAGGGCCGGTGGGGGCTGCAAAATCGGCCCTGTACCAAAATCGGCCGAAAACCGGACGCGCCAAAGAGCTCGGCGGCCCCTCCATCCCCCTCGAGTGGGGAGGGGGGGACGGCCTAGCACTTTGCCTGGGCCGGTTGTGGTTCCCAGTCTGGCCCTGTGCACTGTATACCACTTATCTCTATTCTATTCCCATTACTTTATTTTATCTATAGCATTAGATATTAGGCAGAACGAACGGTTTAGTAAAAGCAGCGAATTGAGCATTAGCACATTACAACACAGAGTAGCCATCTTAGTTCTAGTGCGCACAAGCAAGAATTTCCCTCCAAACAGAAAGAAAACGTCATGTCACATGAGTATGACAGACACATGTGTAGTACAGATCCCATATTGCGGCGGCCATATTAGATCACTCGAGTTACTGTTAGTAAAAGCACATAGAAAAGCTTCCCCTTGATGCTAAAATGTCGTGTGGTGCATTATTAGTAAGTCAAACAAATTATTTAATACATATTAGACTATTCTGAGAGGACTTGATCCGAGCAAGTCGCTTTACGTGTGAAACCTTGCTTCATCAGTCCCCTCTTTGATGATATTTTCTATCATCACCAATTAATGAAACAGATGCCAACTTTCACATCTTTCCCAATTCATTTTCTCCAAACTTTCTGTTTTGTTTCTTGTCATTATTCATGTGAAAGTTTTTCACTTTCTTGTACAGATTTCCATTCAACTCTTCTAACTCAATTTCATCAACATTTCTCTTCTTTCCTTTCTTGTTTACCTTATTTGTCTTTTTATGCTTGCAACAAATTGTTATCCCTAAAATCAGTAGGGCTAATCCCACCATTGGCATCAGTATTGTACCTACAAAACCTTTCCCTACATTAGTAAACCAACTACCTACAGAGGAGAGACCATCTGTTAGTCTCTTCCATGCACTATCAACCTCCAGTGGTTTGAGTTCTCTTTCCAAATGTGTAATATTCTTTACATACCCTTTAATTTCAATACTTTTGTCACGTATGTAAGTGCAACAATGTTGCGCTTTCAGCATTCTACAGACTCCGTCCTATTTTGCTAATAAGGTGTCAAGATCAAGTCGATTTTGTAAAACCATTGATCTTATCGCAACCAACTCGGTATTGATCATCAAAAATCCTGCAGCAGTGTCAGTCGATAAGCGATCCACCACTGTTGACAATTTGCATATTCTTTGAGTATTCAGAACCACTCCCACTGAAGGTATCAATGCACTAAATATATCACCAACAATTTCAGAAAAACTAGCTCTTTTACTACGTATTAGTCCATGTGATCGTGGGCTGTGTGCGGACCGGAATAACAGGCGTGGAGGCCATATATAGTGGGCTATTTCTGAGCCGGTTTTTATTAAGGTACACAGAGGTTTTAGTTCGTGAAGAAAGGAAAGACAAAGATGGCTTTGAAGTGCTGTTAGGTGGTAAGCCGTTCCCGAAGGGCTGGTTCCTGGGTAGGCGTTGCTTGGGCTCGTCCAGCGGTCCAGTTGGTTGTTCGTCGTGACGGTGGTTCCTCGGAGGTGAAAGAGAGACACAGAACGGGCCGTTAGTTACACAGTTGTATGATGACTTGATACCGAATACCGTCACCAGGTGTGGGGGTAAGAACGGACCGTGAGGAGGGTCGGGAACGGGAGAAGATGGAGGGGAAAAGAGTATCAAGGAGAAAGAGGGGTTGGTGTTGCCGTGAATAAGTGTCGGGGGGGTTTCTGTACACTGGCGTCCGTGACGAAACGTGAACTATACAGTACATACAGTGATAAGTGCAAACGTGCAGTCGTGACTGTTTTACGGGACGGCTATTTACACTCTTCAATAATACAAGGGGTTCGTTACTCACATGCCCCGCCGCAACTCTCCCGTGAGTTGCGGCCGCTCTCCAGCGGACTCCACCAGTCCTCGGTCCAGACTTTCTCGTCTTCCTCGACTTCACCGATGGTCTTCGGAGGTTCAGCGTCAGTCGTCTCCTGCCACGAGTCCAACTCCTTGACTATTTGCCGTCTTCGCATCCGGCTTTTCCGTGTTCCGGCTCCGAGTCTGGGGATGGACTTCCGGGGTTACTCGGGAGTCCTTCCAGTTTTTCGCTTGTTCTGATTGGGTCCTGCAAAGAAGGAGAGAAGGGTGGAGTCCGAGATGCTTGAGAGGGTGTAGGATCGGTCGAAGATGTCCGGGATCTAGAGCAACATGGCAACCTAGGCGAGGTAGGGGGCGTGTCCCGTTCACATCCCCTTCCCCTAGCTGTCCTTCTTGATCTGGGTGGAGGGGGAGGATAACGGGAGAGGTAGTCAGCATTTCCTTGCTCAATGCCTTTTCTATGTAGAGTCTTGAACTTATAAGGTTGTAGGGACAAAAACCAACGAAGGACGCGATCATTGTGTCCTTTGTTGCGGGCCATCTATTCCAGTGGGGCGTGGTCGGTGTACAAAACAAATTCTCGCCCCTCTAGATAATATCGGAGACTTTCCACCGCCCATTTGATGGCCAGGGCCTCCTTTTCATCTACGGCATAGTTCATTTCTCTAGGGAATAGCTTCCTGCTCAGGAAAAGAATGGGCTGTTCTTCTCCGTTGTGATCCTTCTGCGACAGCCAGCTCCCAAAACCTGTTCCGATGCATCAGTCTGCAGAATGAAGGGTAGGGAGTAGTCCGGGCTGAGGAGCACAGGACCAGACATCAGGGACTGCTTCAGTTGCTGAAATGCTTGTAGCATACGGGGGTCAGGGTGTTTGAGAGAGTCCTCTGTTTTCGTAGACTTTTTCAAAAGATCAGTCAGGGGTGCTGCAGTCGGTGAAGTTAGGTAAGAACCTCCTATAGTATCCCAGGAGCCCTAGAAATGCTCAGAGTTCTTTTCTTGTTTGTGGAAAGGGGATTGCCTGTATAGCTGTGATTTTTTTTGTTCTGGGGACGGATAACACCCTCGCCTAGAAGGTAACCGAGGTACTTGACTGTTTGGGCAGCTAACGTGGTTTTTGCAGGGTTAATAGTAAACCCATAGGAACCCAGGGAGGAGACTACCTCTTGTAAATGATGTAGATGTTGCTCCCAATCATCGCTGTAAATGATTATGTCATCCAAATAGGCACCTGCATATTGGGAATGAGGCCGTAACACATGATTCATGGCCCTCTAGAAAGTAGCAGGAGCACTGTGAAGGCCGAAAGGCATCATGGTGAATTGATACAGACCATCAGGAGAGGAAAATGCAGTTTTCTTTTTGTCCTCATCCCTTAATGGGATCTGCCAATAACCTTTACAGAGGTCGAGGGTACTGATATATTTGGCCCTCCTTATGCGTTCGATCATCTCGTCCACACGAGGCAAGGGGTATGTATCAAAGGACGAGATCTTATTCACCTCACGAAAATCAATACAAAACCTAATCGACCTGTCGGGTTTTGGGACCAAGACTATGGGTGAATTCCAACTACTGATAGACGGTTCTATGACGCCCAAACGCATCATCTGGTCAATTACTTCCTTGATGACAACTCTTCGGGCCTCAGGGACCCGATAGGGTTGTTGTCGTACTGTTTTCCCAGGTTCGGTTATGATGGAGTGTTCAATCACAGAGGTACGACCGGAGTAGGATGAGAAAATCTGTTTGAGCGGGGTCAGGGATTTACGGAGCTCCTGTCTCTGTTTCTCTGTCAGATCCTGATCCATACAGACTTCATATGACAGAGTCTTCTCGGGCCCTGTGCTGGACAGTACGGGAGGAGGACCTACCCATTTTTTCAGTAGATTTACATGGTAAATCTGGGAGGTATGTCGGTTAGGGTCTGTTTCCACTTCATATGTAACCGGGTTACTTGTCGTAGGACAGAGAAAGGACCCTGCCACTGACCTAGTAATTTATGGTCTGAAGAAGGCATTAAGAGAAGAACCAGATCTCCTGGGAGAAAAGACTGTGGTTTCATACCCTTATCCTATTGATGTTTCTGGTTTGCTTGTGCGGTTACTAAACTCTGCCGCACGATATCCCGTATCTGGCCTAAATGGGTCTTGAGGTTTTCCACATACCCGGGGAGGGGTTTGGTTCTGAAAGGTTCAGCCTCCCATGCTTCTTTGGCCATATCTAGGAGGGTTCGTTGGGGTCGCCTGTATAGGAGTTCATAAGGAGAATATCCGGTGCTGCTTTGTACCTTGCAGCGGATCGCAAACAGGGCTAGGGGTAACATTTCTTCCCACCTCCTACTCTCAAGGGCTAACAATTTTTTCAAAGTGGTTTTCAGGGTGGCGTTGTAACGCTCAACAAGTCCATCCGTTTGGGGGTGGCAAGCAGATAACGCCTAGTTGAGAACACACCTGCCTCATGAGGGCGGACACAAAGGGAGTTCCCTGGTCTGTTAGTAAATCTCTGGGGAAACCTACCCTAGCGAAGATTGATATCAACGCTTTGGCTATGTTTTGTGCTGTGGGTTGTCTTAAAGGGGCAGCTTCCGGAAAACGAGTGGCGTAGTCCACCAAGACTAAAGCATACCGACACCCGGTTCTGGAGGGTAAGAGGGGGCCTATGATGTCCATCCCTACCCTACTAAAGGGTATGTCAATAACAGGTAGGGGTTGCAAAGGGACTTTGGGGGGTCTGTATCTGCTATTCTTTTGACATATTGGGCATGCACGACAATCTTGTTTAATTTGCTGATAAACACCTGGCCAATAAAACGAAGTAGGGACCTACTTGTAGAGGGTCTTCGTTGTCGAGGGCCCGCCCCCATGCATCTTGAAGGACGGGATCTTCCTGTTGTGCAGCACGGAATTCCCTGTCTGTTTCCCAAGGGTGTTCTTCTACTCGAACAGGGCAAACTGTTGCGTAGCTTCTTTTTTCTTTCTTCTTCTGATTTTTGGTTTTATGAGGTCTGCTTGATGTCTCTGAAGATGGTTGTCCGTGGGGAAATGGTGCTTCCGACCACCATTTTTCTAAAGACTCGGTGGTCTCATGAAGAAGACGGAGAAGTCCTGAGTAGTCACTGCCCAATATTGCTTGTTCCGGTAAGTTGGGTATGAGACCAACAGTTAGTGAGCTTCCTTGATCTGCAGGATGTTGAACCTTAACTCGGGCGGTTGGATACAGTTTTGTGTCCCCGTGTACACACTGAATGGCCACTGTACCGGTCACTGGTCCCACGGGGTTTGGGAACTCCTGGGGTCGGAGTACGCTTTGTCTACAGCCCGTGTCAGCAAGGGCTAGTACCGGGTGTCCATCTATTTTAACCGGGCAATGAATCTTGGGAGGACTAGAGTCGGCACTGAGACACAAAAAGTTCCGAGCGAGACCCACTTCCATTGGTTCTTCTTTCTGGGGCATACTCGAGCGATGTGTCCATATCCTCCACAGTGGTAGCACTGAGAACCGGGAGGTGGTGCTCGGGGAATAACAGGATAAGGGAGAACCGGTATTGGATCCGGCTTTTTCGGTAGTGGAGGTCTCGGAACCCGGTTCGCGGTATGGGGCTTGGGACGGTGTGCTGGTTCATCCTTGGGTTTTTGTAATTCTTGTGCTCGGCTATACGCACTGGCGATCTCTATCGCGTTCTCGAGGGCGTGTTAGCGAACCCATTTCTGTGTGGAGGGATGTAGGGATGCCAGAAACTGTTCCAAGTAAATTTTAGAAAGGATTTCTTCCATTGAGGCAGTGGCGGGTCGCAGCCAACGGTCTGCCAAATCCTTAATACGAAAAGACAAAGCCCTAGGCGTTTCTTGGGGTCCCTCTCTGGCCTGTCGTAGCTTCAACCTGTAGGTTTCGTCGTCTATGCCTAGACGTTCGAGAATGCATGTTTTAATATCAGCGTAAGGGGTTTGCCCTTGAATGTTGGCCTGCTTGTAGTTCGCCCGTTAGCAGTGGACCCAGATAATGACCCCAACGATCAGGTGGCCAGGCAGCAGCTTGGGCCAGGCGCTCAAAATTAGTAAAGAAAAAGTCCGGGTCTTCTCCGGGGACATACTTCTGGAGAACCACCGAGGGGAGTGATGCGATAGGTCTTTGATGGCCTAGTACATCGGTGAGGCGGCCCATAGCTTGATCCTGAGCTGCCCCTTGGCCTTTCACGACATCGTGTAACTGTCCCCGGTCGTCTTCGGCGGTTTTCAAAAACTGTTCCATCATTTTTCCCAGCTGCTCCTGGGTCTCCGCCAGCTTCTTTACAGCGGCCTCCATGCTTCCGGACGATCCCACTTCTGACACCACCTGTGATCGTGGGCTGTGTGCGGACCGGAATAACAGGCGTGGAGGCCGTATATAGTGGGCTATCTGAGCCTGTTTTTATTAAGGTACACAGAGGTTTTAGTTTGTGAAGAAAGGAAAGACAAAGATGGCTTTGAAGTGCTGTTAGGTGGTAGGCCGTTCCCGAAGGGCTGGTTCCTGGGTAGGCGTTGCTTGGGCTCGTAAAGCAGTCAAGTTGGTTGTTCGTCGGGACGGTGGTTCCTCTGAGGTGAAAGAGAGACACAGAAAGGGCCGTTAGTTACACAGTTGTATGATGACTTGATACCGAATACCGTCACCAGGTGTGGGGTTAAGAACGGACTGTGAGGAGGGTCGGGTACGGGAGAAGATGGAGGGGAAAAGAGTATCAAGGAGAAAGAGGGGTTGGTGTTGCCGTGAATAAGTGTCGGGGGGGGTTTCTGTGCACTGGCGTCCATGACGAAACGTGAACTATACAGTACATACAGTGATAAGTGCAAACGTGCAGTCGTGACTGTTTTACACTACGGCTATTTACACTCTTCAATAATACAAGGGGTTCGTTACTCACATGCCCGCTGCAACTCTCCCGTGAGTTGCGGCCGCTCTCCAGCGTCCTCCAGCGGACTCCACCAGTCCTCGGTCCAGACTTCCTCGTCTTCCTCGACTTCACCGTTGGTCTTCGGAGGTTCATCGTCAGTCGTCTCCTGCCACGAGTCCAACTCCTTGAACGACTTGCCGTCCTCGCATCCGGCATTTCCGTGTTCCGGCTCCGAGTCTGGGGATGGACTTCCGGGGTTACTCGGGAGTCCTTCCAGTTTTTCGCTCGTTCTGATTGGGTCCTGCAAAGAAGGAGAGAAGGGTGGAGTCCGAGATGCTTGAGAGGGTGTAGGATCGGTCGAAGATGTCCGGGATCTTGAGCAACATGGCAACCTAGGCGAGGTAGGGGGCGTGTCCCGTTCACAGTCCATTAATTTCTTCATTGCTTACAGTGATTGTCTTCACATGGTATACCTTTGGGAATACTATTCCTAAATAGCAACTCCCATACCCATGATCAGGCAGTTTGTAATATGCTTTGTTTCCACATATATAATAAATTCCTGGAAACACAGGTTCAGTTCCATCTTTGAATCCCCAACCCCCAATTACCTTATAATTGTGTTCACATTCACTGTAACCAATGAATATATTGTTATAATAACTTGTTCTCTCTCTATGGAGACAGAGTTTCCCTTTCTTTTCAAAATCCAGCTTGAGTCTTGCCATGCATGGTAAACTCTTTATTCTCAGCCCATTTAGGAATCTTTCGTTTCTGATCAGAGGCTTTTCTTTAGAAAATCTTGTCTCCTTTTCTCAACTAAATTCAGAAACATGTTCTCCTTCTCACGTAAAATGCATGTTAGATTATCTTTGTGTGCTTCAGCTATATCTATAGGTTTCATTGCTAGGAAATATTCACCCATATAACTAATTACATCACTTTTAGGATGTACAGGGTTTAGGTAACTACGTATAGGAAGTTCAGAAAATACTACATCTGAGTTAGAATAATAATAGTGTAATGGTCCTTTCTTATAAAACAAACTGGCTCAAATACTACAGGAAATACCATATGTCATGGGCAAATGGTGATAGGTCACACCTTCGGCTACAGAGGTTGGTAATTTCATACAAACATAACAGCCACTAACTTCCATAGTTTCTACATAATGTACTGACAGATTAGCAAACACATTTAAAGGAGTTTCATTCTTAACTTTATTATAGTGTAATCCTTCCTCATCTGATGCTTCTAAATCTACCTTTTGTTGTCTGAGACTATTTACCCTTTCATGTGTATCTAACTTTTCAGGTGTATCTACCTTCTCATGTATACTAGTGTCATTCTGTTTGTTTTTACTCATTAGATAAGGAATACCTATTGTCAGTCCTAACCATACAATGAGTACTATCACTATGCTACATATGCATATTCTACAGCACCTCTTTAGACACTTTCTTTTCGATTTTCCATTAACATTATGGTCAACCATTTCTGACTAAGGAGAATTTTCCCCTCTTTGTGAATTGCAACAAACTTTGACCTGTAATTTTTCTTATCAAGTAGGTCTCACTTCTTCGCCAGTCTGATCAGCAATCACCTCGTCATCACTTTCACTTATTTCTAAGTTCTCAAAATCTTCAAGGATTACGTAAATTCATTCAGGACCTTTGAATTTATTGTTCAGTCTCTTAAGTCGTGGACTCCTTCTAGGCTTTTCTGAGGACTGTCCTGATTGACTTGAAATTTCATTCACTTGGTCTGGTTCTTCATTTATTGTTTTAAGGCCAAATTTCAGTCTTTTTACGAACCCAGGCCACTTATCTCCTTTTCTGAGCTTTTTAGCTTGTACTGTGTTTTGTTCTCCTTCAATTGCTATTTTATTTTCATTTAGTTGTGGCACCATTTGTTCGTTTCATCTTCTATACCCTTTCTATCTGACTTGGTCCAGGTCTTATTTCTGTTTCTTCTGCCTGGATACTAATCTGGCCTTGTTCAGGATGGTGCTGAATTTGATGTTGACTTGGTTTGCCTTCTTCTTCGTGAACACGATTTTCTATCCTATTCTGGTCCTGCTCAGGTAACTCGATCTCTTGTTCTACTTCTTTTTTCTGAGCCTTCGCCCTAGTACCTATCTGTCCCTCCCAGACTCTGGAGTTGTGACAGGTATGCTGAATGTCTGAGTATATTGATCTAACCCTATATGTTCCTCCTCAGAAATACTATTGGCTTTGTTATCTGTAATCTGAGTACCTTCTTCTATTCCTGACTTATCCTCACTATCACTCTGTCTATCTAGATAGGTTTGACTTCTGGTTCTCACAAAATCTGCAGGGATGTCGATCACTGGAATCCATTCATCCTGACTGGTGCTTGGTTGTTCCTCATCACTACTTCGGGATCAACTTCTAGAGACCCCTCAGCTGCACAACCTTCAGCATCGCCTTCATCAGGTTCTGTCGCCCTTTTAGTGTGACTTGCATGGATCCAGTTTTGGATTCCCTGGCACTTTACAGCTGTGGTGGTAAGAGATATTACTTGTTTTGGTCTTCCCCACCGCGTTGCTAGGCAAGATTCTCGAGTGTTCTTTTATCAGTACCCAGTCACCTTGAATCAGATCATGTGCTGGAGTTGATTGTCTGGCGACAGCGTCTTGTCCAACCTGGTAAGAGATAGACGGCACTTGGTCAGCCAGTTCTTTACAGTACTCGAGCACTAAATCATCAGATATATTTATCAGCTTGTGTCCTGGCACCCATGCCTGCCTCATTGCTCTTTCCATGAGTATCTTATTGGGACTTAAGCCTTTATTTCTGTCTGGAATGCTTCGGAGTCCCATCAGAACAAGAGGTAAAGTATCAGGCCATTGCAATCGAGTTGATTCATATATTTTTCCTAATCTTGATTTTATTGTGCCATTCTGTTGTTCTACTACGCCAGGAGCCTCTGGATGGTATGCACAGTGCAGCTTTTGCTCAAATATAAATGCTTCACAGAACAAACCAATTATTTTATTATTAAAATGTCTTCCTCGGTCTGACTCAATTGTTACTGGAAAACTGAAACGTGGAATGAGCTCTCCGAGTAAGAGTTTTGCTACAGTGATGCTATCATTTCTCTTGGTAGGGTAAGCCTCCACCCACTTTGAAAATAGGCAGACAATGACAAGGATGTATTTTAGTCCTCGACAAGGGGGTAATTGGATAAAATTAATCTGTAGTCGTATCAAGGGACTTTCTACCTTCCCACACTCATAAAAGGAACAAAAGAAAAGGGAAGAGTTAAACCGAGTCAAGGTGCCAGGCCAACGGGGGAGGCTCTAGCTCCAGGCCACGGTAGTCCACCCAGCGCTTCCAAATTTTAAAGTGCTTATGTGGGCACCCCCTTGCCACAAAGATAGGAACTTCCAAGTCCATACATAAGTCCAGACTGTTCTTCCACGCAGAGACGGAGGGCGCTGCCGTCGCCTTCCAGGTCTTGGCAATATCCCTTTTAGCTAGGGTAAATCCCAGAAGCATGAGATCGCATTTGTAGATATTGCCCCCAATTCCATCCATAACATGCAGGAGCACAATTTTCGGTGAACAGGGAAGGTCCCAACCCAAAACTTCAGAGAGGCAGGGCATTGCCCCCCCTCCAGAATCGCACCAATGCGGAACAGTGCCATACAGTGTGTAGCAGGGTACCCTCCTCATGCTCACATCGAAGGCACTCTGGGGAAGCCACCAACCCCGCCCTCCACAGCCTAACCCTGGTATAGTATACCCGATGGACGTATTTAAACCGGATAAGACGTAGGCTCATCACAATGACTGCCCCACGCAGGGAGGCCAGGGCCTTTGTCCAGTCTTCCTCCTCCATCTGGCCTACGTCTCCCTCCCAAGTCTCCCTAAGATCCTGCAGTGAAGGAGAGCTATGCGTGACTAGGGACTGGTAGATTTTGGAGAACTTGTGATCCTGGAGATCCTCCATAAAAACCTTTGCCTCCACCGGACTAAACTCTGCCAGCGTCTCCAATCCCTCCAAGCTAGAGGAAATGGCATGTCGGAACTGTAAATATTAAATCTATTGTGTTTTTGATATAAGGAAGTCTTTTTGTATATCTTGGAAGGATTTCAAAATAAGCCCCAGCATAACATCACCCAGGGTAGATATCACTATAGTTTCCCAATCACGAAATCCAGGCATCTCCCAAGTCAACCTATGCCACCAACCCATCCTACATAGCACCTGTCTCCAGATTTGGAAAACAATCCTTGTGGCAGACGGCAGGAAGTGTCTCAACTGTGCAAAGTAGAGAATCGTGTGTAGGGTGTGGTCCCCCATGCACCTCCGTTCGACAGCGTTCGCCAGATCGGTTCTGTCCCCATACCACCATTCGTTAAGGACTAGCAGATGCGAGGCAATGTAGTATGATAGAATGTCAGAGGTTGCCAACCCCCCACAGTACGTGGGCTGAAACCAGGGCCACACTTGCCACCCCTGAGAAACTGGCTCAGGGCCGCATTAACCTGAGGGAACCACCTAGGAAAAATCGGATATGGATGTTTTTGCAGCTAGTACAACAAACGCGGGAGTGAAACCATCATGAAAATGGCCGACTGGCCATATATAGATAGGGGCATGTGGGACCAGGTTCTAATATCCTCTCTACACGGTCCCATGCCAGCACCAAATTTCTATCCCAGGATGTGGTAGGCGAATCTGATAGGATCACGCCCAGGTATTTCATCCCCCATACACCACCTGTACCGCAGATGCCCAAGAACCGAGATCCCCCTCACCACCTAGGACTCAAAGGGTAGACTTCCACGGGTTCATGTACAGGCCGGAGGTCTCCCCAAAAACCTGCATGATGTGTAACAGCCGGGGGCCTGTCCTATCCAGATTAGTAAGGAAAAACAGCACATCGTGAGAATATAGGGCAATACGATCCAATAATCTTTGTGTCCATCCGAGACCGGTCACTTGAGCGTCGATCTGTACCCAGGCAGCAAGGGGCTCCATCGCTAACGCGAACAAGTAGGGAGACAGTGGACAACCCTGTCTGGTGCCCCATCCGATGGAAAACGTAGAAAAGACAGAGCCCACTACGTGCACAGAGGTGGTTAGATCTGTATATAGGAGGGTTAGATAGGACAAGAAACGAGGTCCTATGCTCAACCTGCGAAGAAGTGCAAATAGGTACACCCAGCTCAGAGAATCAAATGCCCTATTCATATCTGCCAGTAAAAGGACAGCCTGCTCCCCCAATCCCCTGACGGTCGCAACAGCAACGTGCGCCCGGCGAATATTATGACGGGTCGCTCGTTGGGGCATAAACCCGGTCTGGTCGGGATGAACTAAGGAGGTAATGTGCGGCTGGAGGCGGTTGGCAAACGCCTTGACCAAAACCTTGGCCTTAACATTTAAGAGGGAGATAGGGCGGTACAACGCATGTTGATCGGGGTGGTCTACCTTGCTTGTGGAACACCACCACTTCTGCATGCCTCCAGTCACTAGGCAAGCAACCCGGTTCCCTGGCTTCTTCCACCACCTTGCGGTAGTGGGGACCCAGCTGCAAGAAAAACCGTTTAAAATGTGTTCGCAAAACTGTTCGGTCCCAGGGCCTTCCCGGGGTGCAAGTCCCCTAGGGCGTCTCCCAACTCGTCCTCCGTAAGTGGGCGATCTAACTCCACACTCACTTCGTCTGAGAGGGCCTTAGATGGGAGGTCATCTAAGAAGCGGCCTATCACCTCTGCCGATAAGCATTCTTTGGGGGCAAAGAGATCTGCGTAATACGTAGCAAAGCTCTCTGCAATAGCCGAGGAGGCTGAAATGGGTGACCCGTCCAGTCCCACAATATCCGGGAGAGCCCGGGGGCAGAGTGACCCCTGACACAGTCTATGCAGCAGCTTGCTAGATTTATCCCCCAATGACAGATCCTGCTCCGGGTCACCAACCATACCTGGCGGGCTTCTCTAGTAGGAGATGCGAATAACCCTTTTGCGCAAGCCCCAATTGGCGGCGGACCTGCCGCCCCATCCTCCCTACTGTGCGCCTCCAGCCCCAGAATTTCAACTTCCGCTCATACGAGGGATTCTCTACGCGTTCTATGGGCCGCAGCACAGAAGGAAATTTCCACCCCACGAATTGTGGGCTTCATTGCCTCCCAGAGAGATTCTGCCCCCTTTACCGTACCGACATTAAGCGTCAAATATTGATCAATGGCATCTTCCATATCTTCTCTGTAATTCTCCTTCTGGAGGTTCCAAGCCAAGAGGCACCATCCCCGCACGTATAGTGATGGCCACCGGCGAATGGTCCGAAAGTCCATGAGGAAGAATATCGGTTGCCACCACCCTGCTGTCAACCGCCCGGGGAACAAATAGGTAGTGGATGCGGGAATATGAGTCTTGCACTGCCGAAAGGTTGGGGCTGTGCCATGTAACCTATGCTAAGGGTCTGCCCAGTCAAGGCTCATCACAAGGGAATTACGTTTTAGTGGGGTGTTGGGCCTCCAGTGGATCCCCGGGCCTCCACCGATCTCTGGCCACATCCATCACATCATTCCATTCCCCACACACAACTGCCAGGCCATCTGGTAGATTCACCCACAAGGTCACAAAGCTCCCCAATAATCCCCAGGACAGTGGCGGGGTACACTCCCCAGTACCACAGTTTCATCACCTACTGTACCCTGCAAGAATAGGTACCTGCCCTGAGTGTCCCCCCATGAATTAACATGAGTGTATGAAACCTGGCAATGGATCAGGACTGCAACCCTCCAAGACCCCCTCACAAACCCAGAGTGGAAGGCATGTATATAGCAGTGGCAGCTGGTGAAATTTGAAACTGGCGCGGCGTATGCAGGATGAATCAACGTATGCGAGCGTAGCGAGAGAGGCCGGCGGCAATAATCCAGATATATGGCACAGCAACTGACATATTCCTAAAGCCTGTCAGTATGATTGGCTTTGTCACTGAGTGTTAGCTGTTTAACCCCTTGCGTGCTGCCGTTGGCCGACAGCAGCGCTACCTCGATAGTGCTGCCGTCGGCCAACGGCCGACACGGCCCGCCCATTTTGCGGAAGTGCCGCACTGCTGCAAAATTGCGGCAATCGGGTTAAGATAAATGAGTAACAACCATGATTTCTTATTAATAATTAACATTTAAAATGTTTAAATTCTGAACTAGTGAGTCTGTGAATTAAATAGCATTGAGGCATGTGGAAGAAGTTTTGGTCTTTATGTGTGCTTTATGTTGGATATGTAGCCTCTTTTTCTCTGCATATCTTGTCCATGTGCACATCTTCAACCCCCTCTCTTTCCTCTTCAACATCCTCTTTTTACTCTTCGCCGAATGCCCTTCCTCACATCTGTCACTTGACTTCACCCCCCCAACACGCACTGCACTCCCTCAAATATAAGCACTTTCATTTTTCTTACTTTTGCCTTGCAAGTATTTTGACATCAGTGCACCCCCTTCACACACATTTCCACAGAATTTCAGTGAATTTCAGTTGCAAATGGAATACACAAATATTGTTATGTGTGCTTTGCAGAGAGGCCAACCAACTGACAGGCTCTTTCGCTTTAGCGCCTGCTTGCTCAATCAAAGCCCCTCCTAAATACCTGGCATGGCTCAAGCCTCAAAGTATGCACAGAAAAAAATACAGATAAACAACAACATTATAAAATAGCTAACTCGTGGAAATGCAAGATCAAGTAAACCTGTAAAATAAGAGAGGAACTAAATCGCTGAAATGCATTCCCTCGACATTTTTAACATTCATTTTTTGCAAGGATCTTGCAACAAAATGTGAAGGGGTGCTGTCCATGTACAACACCAAAGCAGCCCGACTAGGGCTGCCTGGCCAACATTGTTGAGGGACATGCCCCAGTGATGCCATCCATCTGTCTTTATTGAACGTCAACCCCCCACTCCAGTGGGGCTGACCACATTTTCATCTTAACACATGGTTGTGGTGAGACTCCCGGCAAAACATTAGCCACAGAAAGAGATATGACCTCCTAAAAAGTCAACACGATGCTGAACTCTTGAGGATGAAAGGAGTGACCAGTCCAAAAGCAGAGAGAAACCAAGAGATGGCACAAAAAGGTCCAAAGCAGGAGCAGGTAAAGACATTTAAACACATTCTCCGAACACATTGACAGGGCCATTGACAGTCTGCAGGGCTCTCAGTGTCTCACTACCAATCAAAGACCTTTCTATAGTTGGATTCTCGAAGGCAATGCAGTTATATTGTATGAAACAATAGCTCATCATCTAATAAAGACAACAGACAGAGTTGATTTGCATCTGAGCTTCACCCACAGAACCATCGCGTTTAGTGAGAACACACAATTTATTGACATTTTAACTTTGCATGTTCTCTGAGTACAGGCAACAGAAGAACGCCCTGCGAGCGCACCGACCATGTCTACATCCGCTCGGGTACTCTAGCACAAGAGCATAGCATTCTGTGCTGCGCCAAGACGTTAGAGGGCACTTGTGTAACAGCAAAACCGACGTGCTGGAATACATCACAAAATGCACAGCACTTCAGAGAACCAGCGTTCCGTACTGCCTTTGTTAAACATCTCTCCAGTAATCAGAGTGTCACCTGAACATGTATGCCTTCGCTCAGCCTTTCACCCACCTATATCATACAGAAAAAAGTGATATGTAATGACAGCGCTTAGAAACCCTGAAAACAAATCACTGTAAACCACACCAGTAATCACAAGAGCTGCATGAGAGCTATCGATTCTTACAAAAATAAAGGTCACAACCCCCTCTCCCCACCTCTGTTCATGTTTGCATTAAATGACCCCCGCTTCCCACACCATTCATTCACCCTTTACACACTCCCGTCTACAAATCACTGTCATTCATTCATTAACTCGCATACTACTGCAAAGTTGTAAATTGCAGCCATTGGTCTAAACCAGTCAGCAAACATCATAGAAAAGGAGACTCATTCATATTCAGTGGGGCACAAGAATGCCCTAAAGTATTTCATTTTCAACAGGAGAGGAGAATATACCGGACGGCTCGACCTTCTCTAACAGAAGTATACAACGGTGTTTCGATTTAAATGGTGTTTGATGTCTGCCCACCTGGTTAGTTGTACAAACGAAGAAATACGTCTTTTCACATTCCCCGTGGTGGTTAAAAGATATTTCCGCGAGGCTCCCATGACATAAGTTCTCTGTGAAAGATCGGCCATTACTGATTGCTGCAGACAGTGTGCTGCTCAGAGGGTGCCTGATACGCAAATACCTACAACTACACCTCATTTACTGAAATAAAAGGACACGCATGATTGTGTGGGTTAACTTCATTTAAACATCTCGAGCTGCGCTTGTTCCCTTGAGACACTGGTGACAAGTTAACGGGCAGTTCGCGAACAGACACAAAGGCCGCTCATTGGGAGGGAAGAAGGGGGGCAAGCACACCGACTACCATTTTGTGTGTGTAAAAGGCCGCTTTATTGAAACAGGTGCACATCACATTTATTAAACTGGCCAACTGCCTTACAAAACTGAAACCTCTCTAAACATCGAGTTACCTGACCCCTTTTTGTTTTACTCCCCCCACCCCTACGATCCCCACATGATAAAATCCCCCACCCTGCAATATACAAACATATAACTCAATTACATCATAATACTATCCAGTTTTACCTCCTAACTCCAAAACCTCCCAAGACCTACATTCCTATTTGCCTTCTTGCAACTGTAACTAACTACCCTCTAATGTCAACTCCCAAACTGGTTACGCTTTCCCCGCTCCCGTTTCCCAACTCCCCAACTTCACGAGAAAGTACCGAAATCCAGCCAAACTTGACCAACATCAAAAACAACTCCGCCCGCACCTGTTCCAAGCGACAACTTACATATAAACCCCCCTGTGCACCTGTCCCAAACCCAGCCACCTGACACAAAAACCCCTCCTGTCCTTACCTTCCCAGCACAACCAAAAACCCAAGCCAAAAAACCTGGGGAGGGTGGTCGGGGACAAAAAGCTCCTGACTAAACCCGTTCCCAGCCACCAGGTCTCAGTATCTAAAATGGTGGCTGGGAACACTCGGGAACGCTATTTATGCTTTGGGCTGCAGGGCTCCTTTTGGGCTGCTTTTGGTCTGACCCCAACCAGCCCAACGTGGCAAAATGGCCGCTCGCTTGTTCTCCCCCCTTCCCCCTCCCAAATCTGCCCGGGGGGCAGACCTCGCGGCTCGGCTGCCCCCCAAACCCCCTTGGGAGGGAAGAAGGGGGGCAAGCACACCGACTACCATTTTGTGTGTGTAAAAGGCCGCTTTATTGAAACAGGTGCACATCACTTTTATTAAACTGGCCAACTGCCTTACAAAACTGAAACCTCTCTAAACATCGAGTTACCTGACCCCTTTTTGTTTTACTCCCCCCACCCCTACGATCCCCACATGATAAAATCCCCCACCCTGCAATATACAAACATATAACTCAATTACATCATAATACTATACAGTTTTACCTCCTAACTCCAAAACCTCCCAAGACCTACATTCCTATTTGCCTTCATGCAACTGTAACTAACTACCCTCTAATGTCAACTCCCAAACTGGTTACGCTTTCCCCGCTCCCGTTTCCCAACTCCCCAACTTCACGAGAAAGTACCGAAATCCAGCCAAACTTGACCAACATCAAAAACAACTCCGCCACCCAGGGAAAGGCGGAGGTTAGGTGCTTACACCGCCTCCCCCTTTTCCTGCCCCCCCCCACCCCCCTTTGTTTTGATGCAAAAATTTTGACGTCAACCGCCTGCCCCCAACTCCCGGCGCACCCCCCAATAACGGGCCTCCCTGACCCATGCAACTGAAACCATTCAGGATTGAGACACAGCTTACCACCAAGTAAGCTATCCCGTGCTTGCCACTTGGCCTTCTTTACAAACGAAAGCTCCGCCATCCAACTCAACACGTCCCGGGCTAAGAAACCATTCCCGACCTGCACTAGCAACCATTGTCAATAACTATGCCCCCTCACTTCCCGTGCGCATTCAACATTCAAAAGAAATTCGCTGAGCACATGACGCCGATACCACTGCGGATCATCGCCACCGACGCGTGAATGTCCCCCCGGCCGCCCCACCGTCCATACGTTTCCGACGCCCCACAACTCCGAAGCCGGACACGCCCTACTACTGTTATCCTCCCCCCGCCCTTACCTGAGGCTTCCACCCCGCTAACCTCCCCGACACGTACCACTCACCCCCAAAACCACAGTGTCCCCCAGCACATGAGTTTCCTACACTACCCCCATGTGCTATGCCCCCCAGAACTCTAGCAGCCCCGATATCCGCTGCTGTTTGTCTGCCGGCCACCAGGCCTCCATCAACACCCGCGTCCAACCAACCCAAATATTGACCGCGCCAAGCCGGCCCCATTGTCTTTGAATTTCCAACACTGGCACTTTGTGCCATGCCTCATCACCTTGAGCCGCCTCAACACCTGCTGCTACCTGCCTGCCGGAAACCGTGCTCCCAGTAAACACCAATACCAGCTCAATACCCAGAAGTGACAGCGCCGTGCCTGGCCCCACTGTCTTCTGACATTCCAACATTGGCACCTCGTGCCTTGCCTCCATCCCCTCTAGACGCCTCAACATCCGCCGCCTGTCTGCCAGCAACCGTGTCTCCAGCAACCCACGCCCCGCTCCATACCCAAATTCGACCATGCCATGCCGTCCCCACTGCCTTTTTACTTTCCATACTGGCACATTGTGCCTTGCCTCCATCACCTCCAGTAAGCCCCGAGACAGCTCAAAACCAAAATTGACAGCGCCGTTCCTGGCCCCACTTGTCATTTGAAATTCCACACTGGCACTGTGTTCCTTGCTTCCCTCACCCCTAGCAGCCTCCACATCCGCCGCTGCTTGTCCACCGGCAAACTTGTGTCCAGCAACACCGAGCCCAGCTCCTTCCCAAAATTGACAGCGCCGTGCCTGGCCCCACTTGTCTTTCTGAATTTCCCCACACTGCCACTTTGTGGTTTGGCTCCATCACCTCGAGCCGCCTCATCATCCGTCGCTGCTCGCTTGCCGGCAACCGTGCCTCCAGCAACAACGAGACCAGCTCCTTACACAAAGGTGACAGCGCCGTGCGTGGCCTCACTGCCTCAACCGGCGCCCATGGCACCCCAAGGACCTCCGTGATCTCCTGAAACCTGTCCAGCGCCACCTGGCAGTTCGTGAAGTCCGGGGCCCCGCCACGAAAAAGAGTCATCCAGGTAGGGCTGAAACTCCCCAGTGACCCGTTCGTTCCATAAAGCCATTGCTGGAACCTACGAAACCTTCAACCCCGCGCAGGACCTCGCGCAGCCCAACGGCAATGCCGTGTCCACCTACCTAATGAACATACATTTGGCAAAACAATATTCCCCAGGAACTGGGCCTAGTCAAAGACTATATTAAAAAGTGGCCCTTAGGGAATTATTTTAAAGTCTTTTTTTTTTTTTTTTTATACTCTTTCAACTGTGTCACCATAGTGAACAACCTTCCATAACGCTCCAGGGATTATTATCAAATCAAAATGTTGCAGTGTTCATAAGCCACCTAAGAGCCTATCTTGCGTACATCACCCATGTTAAGCCATATTTCATGCATGTCTGGCGACTCAAATATCCAAGCTACTCAGGTTTACCATGTGCGGTGTTGTTTGACCCTTTCCCCCCCACTATGTGGTCAATATGTGCCATTCGCCATATAACCTTATTCCCCCTTTATCCACCTAAACCCAATACCCTGCTCAGTAGTCTTATCCATGGAAGAGTGTCATAGCGTTGACGTTTGTTCTCACACACCATTATCCCTGATACCCTCGCCAGGACAAGCGTTGCACCATGAATCTATTGTAAAATCACAGATGCACGAACCAGAACCTATTTTCGACCCATCTCCTAAGAACCTGTATGTGTATCCTCTGCCCACCCCACACGGAATGCCCCCAAGCGCATATTCATAATGTCCCTCACCTATTCCACTCCCAACGTGTCCGAACACCACTACCCCCTCACATATTTGTGGAGTCAACGTAACCCAGGTCCCATACGGCTGTCCCCTCCGTGGTGCCGCACCATACTACTAGGCGAAATGCACCCTCCTCTAACATCCATGTTTGCTCCTCATTACTCACCAACACGCCCGGCAACGAAGACCTAACGTCTGCTCCTAAAAGGAACCAACGACCGCCACCGCAACCACATGAATTGACGTTGCGTCCTAATGCTGTGTAACCATGCACCACTCCGTATTTTATACCTTCCGCCTCTCTTTGAGCAGAAACTAAAATTGCACACATGCCCCAACAGTACCGATATTCTATCGTGTTATGAGACCTTAGCGCCCCCATGAATGAATCCAACTGTACTTGCATCCCCTGTACTTTGCCCGTGCAACCTCGCAAGGAAACCTAACGTGACAAACTAAAATAATGACCGAGTTCCGTGCATAGCGCTGTACAACCCAACAAAAAACCCCCAGCCACGGTAGAAAACTTACAGACGCATGGTTGCCTGAATCAGTCCTCCTCTCATGAAACTCGCTTCACCAATCGAGTGCTTCGCTGGTGCGGTGCAGCTACGCTATGGTCGCTCCTGCGATTACGTGACCCAACTGCACGGCAAACGTGTCGGCCTTAATGGTATGGAGTCCCGTGTCTGACTTTGCCTCTAACAAAACGGGCACGTGGCTAATAGCCCCAATATCCCCAACATCACTGCGACAACTTTGGACCACTTTAAAGGCATAGCATTACTGTCGCCGTTACCCCCGTCTAATGTCTCCCTTCCCACCCGCAATAGAGATCTCCTACGTGGCTGCATGACCAAACCTCACCGGTGATTACCACACACTCCTGCCCGACCTTGCTAGCCACAACCTCTGTATAACAACCTACCCACTGCTAACCACTCAGGGGTACTCATGATCCCCAAAAAGCCCCTTTTCCTGTCCCTTAACGCCGCTTGTCGAAAAAGGAACACTGACCATACGCTGCGTCCTTTATCTGTAAATCTCGCGATAGCTTATTCTCGTATATATTGGAACTAATGTGTCGGAAAAGAAATATACCACAACCTCCCGTCCAATGTAGTTCAACATCCACCCATAGCTTCGCATAACCACAGGCCTCCTCCATTATTCCCACAATTATACAAAATATTGTCTCAGCTAACACCACCACCTCGCTCTATCTAAGAGCGCCTTACCCTTGCTGCCCGCGTAAGGACCACCCAATCCTCCCGTTAGACTGATTGTCGCAGGTTGCCCATCCATCTTACCCTACTGGCGACATACGTTGAGGTTCCCAGAAAGCCTGATGTGGTAATGACGAACTCCTATGCTAGATATAGTACCAGTGTGCTTAAGCGTGTATAAGGAAAAGCACGTGACAATGAAATGAATATCCTCGGCCTCAAGGCATGTAAAGCTTGCACGCGAGCCCTCCACAATTGTAGCCCCCAATGTCATCTGCATTGTAATCGTGTAGAAGGAAAGCACAGGACAATGAATTGAATATCCTTGGCCCCAAGGCATGTAAAGCTTGTACGCGAGCATTCCACCATTGTAGCCCCCAATGTCACCTGCATTGTCTTAAAAAGAGGCGACGCCCTCACCAAGTCCCCCGCTGATTTGATTGGTAAACACAATTTCATCTTTGCTACCCAGACTAGTCAAGTATTCCTCTGTGCCGTTGTTCCATGGCTGCCGACGATCCCCAGGCCGCTGGGGGCCCTGTGGGTGTGAGGGACTGCCGAGCCCGCCTGGGGCCTTCTTACTCCCCAAGCCGCTGGGGGCCCCGTGGGTGGTGGGACTGGCGAGCCCGCCTGGGGCCTTCGTAACCAGCCGCGTCGAGACCCTCGCGTACTCCGGGCCTGCTGCAGGAAGCACAGCCCTCCCTTCTCCTTGGTGCCGCCGGGCCGCCCCAAGCCATACCAAGTCTGGAGCCCCACGCCGGCCGCCCCCCTGCCAAAGAAAGTACTGCTGGTGTACTGGGACCCCTAACCGCGTGCCCCCCCTCACCGCCCCCCTGTTTTCCCCCCACCTCCTCGTACCCTCTCCCTATTAACCCCCCTTACCCCCGGTGTTCATGCCTGTGCTGTGTGTTTAATGTTTTCATACAGTTACGTGGTGTTTCTAACGAGAAATACCTAATAGAATTATGTTTCCCACATCCCTGCACTAGTCAGGGTGGTCACACGAAGGGGGGCTTCACTGGCTGTGACTGACACTGGTGTCTGTGAAATGGGTGGTGTCACACAACTTCAGACTTGGGGGAAAAAAGAAAGCAGGCGGGCTTCTTTCAAAACGGATGATGATCGGGGTGTCTGACTAGGCTGCTGTTCGAGCCACCTCCCGACCTCGCGTCGTCACCCAGAGCAGACAATGTGCAAAGGTGCACTTGAGCCCTTCATATAGAAGTGGCGCAGAGTAGACATAATAGTTTCTCCCCAAAACATTCTCTCTCTCATGACAGATTGGCTATTCCTGCTTTATTTCGGGACATACGCGCCTCAGCCGGCAGTGTCTGAGGAGTACTATGAATGACGTGCATTAGCCTACACTGAATTGTGCATGCTCCGTTTACATACAATGTGCAGTCATGTCAATTCTATCACAAAACCAGAATTACAAAAATGTCCCTTGGCTCGTAACCAATACGCCGCCCTCCCCGCCGATTCCATTCCCAAAGACTGCGGGGCGCCGCTGGCAGCGCGCCTCGGCCGCCCTCCCTACATCATTTAGTTTCCCGCACCGCCTGTCCCAAACCTACCTGGGAATGCGCAAACTTCTGTGGCGGCGCGCAGGCGATGGCCGCCCGCCTCGCCCAGCCGGGTAGTGCATCGAGGGCTCGCCCCTCGCCATAAAGCCGAAATTGCAACTATGCCGAAACCGGGATTGAACCCGGGTCCCCTTAAAAATAGCGAAAGCCGCCGAAGAACTAACCATATCAATAGACTCAAGCAGAAAGACAAAAAGCTCCTGACTAAACCCGTTCCCAGCCACCAGGTCTCAGTATCTAAAATGGTGGCTGGGAACACTCGGGAACGCTATTTATGCTTTGGGCGGCAGGGCTCCTTTTGGGCTGCTTTTGGTCTGACCCCAACCAGCCCAACGCGGCAAAATGGCCGCTCGCTTGTTCTCCCCCCTTCCCCCTCCCAAATCTGCCCGGGGGGCAGACCTCGCGGCTCGGCTGCCCCCCAAACCCCCCTTCTTCACATTTAAAGAAAATAAATGATGTGCTTGTTGGTCGTTACTTTCTTTGTCTCTTTAATTGTAAGTAAAAGAGCTTAAAAATAAACAAATTAACGTTACCATTCAGATCGGGGGTCCCCGCTGCTGCAGGTTCAGCCGGTTCCCGTCGCAATGAACACAAGGCAAGTGCCGCCTGCCTCTCACCCAATCCAGACGCTGCTCTAGCAGCAGCGCCAGGATTGGCTTGAGCAGTAGTGGTGCTGATGTTCTGTGTAGTGCTTAAACATATTTGCGGCGAGGCCGACCATGCGCACTGGGCTGCTCATTAGAAGAGTGGCATGGAACAACCCTCGCTCTTCTAATGAGCAGCCTAGTGCGCATGTTTGGGCTGGTCGCAACATTTTTAAGCACTACACAGAACATGCGCACTCTTGCTGTGCTTTCCACCGTTCACCAGTGATACAAATTACCGACGATGTCATGATGACTCATCTGACACCAGCACTGAACTCTTGCTGCCCCGCCCCCTACTGCCTCCGGCGGCCTGGGACTGCAAATTGAGTGAGAGAGAATGAAGGTGTCACAGCAACGCTTGTTACTCAGCTCAACACTCGAGTGCCTCAAATTAATTAGTGGGGCAACGCCCAAGCGCCCTAATGGATGCACCGCCCATGGAAAGCATTGAAAGCACAGCACCTTCGTCCCCATGAGGTGCGTTTCCTGCAGCATTAGTATGTCTGCATGGGCGCGCTTTGCTTGTTTAACCCTGCGGTTAATCTTGTCAAGCGCCCCTCTGACGTTCCAGCTAATTATCCGAAGGGACCCAGGGGGACTGTGAACTACCCAGCATACCTGCCATTGGAGGGCTCAGTAGAGGCTAAAGACACAGATGACATCATACTAGAAGGGCGAACTAACTCTGAAGTAATGTAAGACAGTGCATTGGAAGAACAAAAACTCCCCAAAACAACCCAACAAGTCCCCCCATCCTATACCTCAATAACAGTGAAGTACTTGTTGCGGCAAGCAGAGCAGGCTGACCCCAACAGGAGGTCCCACCCCTCACCTGCCAATGGATCCCCAATTTACAGCCCATTGTCTGCTGGGCCTCTCTCTGTTTGCTAAGGTCCCACAGAGATACCGCCCTTCTTCTGTTCTCCAGGCGAAGCAGCATAACAGATACACTGAGACCATAGTCCCATCTATCAGCTGGTCCGCTGACTCATGCTGTCGTGAAGGCAACCCAGCCCGAGAGGAGGCACCGCAGGATTGGGATCGCCGTCTGGATCCGGAGCGCCTGGTGCCCCTCCCCTTCAATTTGAGCTGATTCTGGGCCACCCCACTCGAGGAAGAATCAGACTCCCTCCCGGGTGGTGTGTGGGGGCACAAACGCACCGTCCACTAGAACACCTCCTCCGGGGAGTCAAAGAAGTGAGTATGGGATCGATACACTACCCGCAACCTGGCTGGATAAAGCAAAGCATAAGGAACTTTGAGCTCACAGAGGCGGGCTTTGGCCGCCAGGAAGGACTGCTTCCGCTGCTGAACCAATTTTGTATAGTCAGGAAATTTCAGAATGCGGGCATTGTCAAGTAGTAACGGTTCTTTAGCCCTGGCCTGCTTCAGGATAGCGTCCCGATCATGATAATTGAGTAGCTTTGCAATGATGGGTCTCGGGCGATCTCCCGGCAGGGGCTTCTGCATTAAGGCCCACAAAAAAATATTTGGATAAGGGTTCCGGGGGAAGCCAGCTCTCCAGCCACTGAGTGAGGAACCGTTCCAGGTCTTCATTTTCGCATCCCTCCGGAAATCCAACGAAGCATAGATTGTTGCGCCAAGCCCTCCGCTCGGCGTCCTCCACTTTCGATTCTAGGCCACATTGGGTGGTCTCCAGAGAAGTCACCCGCTGCTGAAGGGTGGCAACTACATCTTCCACTCCCGCAATTCTTGGGTCAGTCTCAGTGATGCGTGCAACCACATTTCGTAGGTCCTGCCGAAACAGCATGACGTCGGAACCAACTGCCCCTATCTTGGCCTCGAGGACGTCCCTGGACTGTGTGTTAGCAGCCATGAGATGGCCTTGTAGGGCACGTCTCCATGCGTCCCCCATGTCGCTGCCGCAGAGGCCCCCTGGCCTGTAAATTTGCCGATCGTGCTCTGCTTGGTCGATCCTCCCCCTGGCTTATCTCTCATCATGGCAAGCAGCGCGCATCCCCTCACCCTAGACAACGTACTGTTCGTGGTCAGTGTAGCGCCATCAGGATAAGGGAGTCCATCTAGGCAGATCAGAATTCACAAGAGTATTAGAACACGGCTCGAGCAGCCTGACCTGACCGCCGATCACAACGATATTGCAGAGGAATACGGAAGAGGGTCAAGGAATCCATATTCACCAGAGGCACCCCAAGGAGGCGCTCGCGATGCCCGACTGACCGCCGATTCAGGCGCTCCGCGCAGCGGGAGGGTGCACCGTGCCGGTCCCTCACCGGAAGGCAGGATGAATAAGCAAACACGCCCGGTCCCTTGCCTGAACTTCGGGATGCTTGTACTCACCTCACAGCACCTCCAGGCGGCACCCCCCACGGCCCGACAAAGCAGCGAACCCCATACCCATTTCATGCAGGGGGGCGAAGAGAGGGAGGCACCTGGAGAACAAGAGGGGCTCTGGTAGATGAAAGGCCCCGATCCCCGAGGGCCCCAGAGTTTGCTCGTGCAGCTCGACAAGCCGCCGCTGCGAGGATGTTACTGGGCGAGAGGAGAAGGGAGGCACAAGTCGAAATCCACAGAGGGAGTTGCGCTGCCTGATGGCCCACCAATGTATGCGCTCCGCGCAGCGAGAAGGAGGAATCATGATGCCGGCCACACGCTAGGCGGCAGGATGTGGAAGCGGACGCACCCTTTACCTTGCCCGAGCTTTGGGTCTTGTATGTGTGCCCCACAGGATCTCCAGGTGCCCCCCCCCCCCCATGGCCCAGCAAAGTCGTCGAAATCCCTGGTTCGTTCCATGCAGGAGGGGGAATGCGGAGGCACCCGGATAGAAGAATGGGCACCGGACAGTGAAAGGCCCTGATCTCCGAGGGCCCCGGACGTTGCTTGTGCGGCTCACCAAGCCGCCGATGTGAGGATGCCGCTGGGCGGGGGAAGGCAGGCACATGCTGAAATCCAAGGAGGGCCGCTGGCACCAGCACGGTTCGGGACCCGACCAAGGACCGGCAACACAATGAACCGGCTGGGTGCACCTCCAGCTCCTTTCCCTCGCGGTCAGACACGACCGCCGATTGAGGAGACTCGCCCTGTAAATTCCAAGAGGTGGGGAGGCAGCCAACCCCCAGCAGGAGACACCCGGCCAGGAATCACCCTCCAGGAATCAATCAACCAGCCTCACCCACTCAGAGTGCCAGCCCAGCAGCCACAGCGCTGCATCCCACACCCATACCCCCGCAGGGTGACCCAGGCAACGCCTTACTCAAGATCCCGGCTCCCATGCTGCCTACAGGCCCTGCCTTTGGCCGTCGCCGCTCTGCCGCTCCAGGTCACGTCGCGGGTCGGGACTCAGCTCAAATGTGCAGCGCCAGTTCGCATCACTCCCGGGGCAGTCTTGAGGCGTAGAAGCGGACCCGAGAAGCAGGCTATTTTCAGTATAAAGGTCAAGGCTCGACGGAGCTCACTTAGCACACGTCCGCCATAGTGGCTCGCTAAGCTACGCCCCCCAATACACATCCCTTCTTTACCCCATTTTTTGCTGAGATTTTAGCGCTGAATGTGTTTGCTGACACCAATGCGAGACTCCATTTTTCCAATATGGGCCCTAATAGTGGGCAATCAGCCTGATCAAAAAGAGATATAAACTCATTTAGTTTAAATGGTAGTATAGGTGTGACACTGAACACTCTCTTGGTTCCACTGAGGGTTTGGATCATTGACGAGTAACCCATCATCACTAAATATTACTTTGATTTGTGCCTCAAATGCAGGAGGTGTCCATGTGGAATAGATCATATGGCAGATGTTGATCTTGTCTATGAAGTAGTTGGAATTTAAGTACAGCAGTAAAGATAGGTCTTATTGTAATGACTGAAAAATACAACCTTATGTTTGGCGGGCGTCCCAGGAAATCTCTTTTTGGTGTTGGAATGTTTTGATGGTGGGCACATTTATTTATGGCACTTTGGTTGTGCCATGTTTAAACATTAGGTCCTACATCCTCATGCTTTAGATTGTTTGCTTTGGCACTAAAAGAATTATTAAATTTCAATCTTGACTTTTGGTCATCAGAGCTTGATACTTTTCAGCTGTTCGCAGCAAATGGATTGACAGAAAAGTCTTATGCTGTGCTGGACACTTATGTGGTGGGCTGTCGTGAGGTGTGGTGAGACACTACCTCCCAGTTCTTCTCATGATGCCCAACAAAGGCCTTATTCCAGCCTTGAGTCTAACATCAGGTGTCAGAGCACACATTGCAAGTGTCCCATTAGCGTACCTCTGTCCTTTATTTCTGACCAACAAAGTTGAATGCAGCCTTGGTGTAAATGGATGTTTTCAAAGCAGCCTAGGTATTAATGGAGATTTAATTGTAGTCTTGGTGTTAATGATTTGAGTAATCCCATTTGAGAAGTCCTGATGTACCAACCTCAGCACTAATTAAGGGTATGGATTAAAAGCAACATCAGCAGGTCGCTTCTGAAGTGGAATTGTATAGGACCCTCTATGAAGGGTTGTAGGGCGGTGCATACTAGAATAATATGAAACCATCATTAAGTGAATGCTCCCCTTTTAGAGGTAAGTAATATGTGGCAGTCCGGGGGCTGATTGCATTATTCAAGAGGGAATGTTATTTTGGCACCTTCTCATCCTTGCCAGCACCCAACCCACTTCCCCAAGAGAAACTAAAGTTATAGATCCCTACCATCTATCCTTTCAGGCTTTATGCAGGACAGTGGAGGTTTGGTAGAAGGCAATGTTTTTCCACCCGCACCTCATTGCTCCTCCGGTTAGCAGATGTACAAAAACTCTTTAAACCAATAGCATTACTACATTAACACTAGTCCAATATTTAAACTGATGACAAGAGATAGTTTGGAGCTCCTGCTGCTCGGTTTTGGTGAACCTTAAAATGCTGTGTCTAGGTTATATGTGCATGTTCATCTCACAACTGTTCTTCAACAGGCCTGAGAGGCTAAGGACTGTGTGAGACTCTGGAAAGGAGGGGGAGGCAAGAAAGAATTCAGAAGAATTTAGGCTGGAGTTGCAGGGGAAGAAGGAATCTGTAACAGATTTCTTTAGATGTCATGACTTTATATACAAAAAAATATACTTTTAAGAAAGTAGTTAAACAGTGACATTTTTTATGACTTTGCAGATGGAAGTATATTCATGAACTGTCCATTCTATTTCTACTTCTTCGCAGGGATTGTAGGTGACTGGAAGAACCATTTCACTGTGGCTCAGAACGAGAGGTTTGATCAAGAGTACGAGAAGAGGATGTCCGGATCATCATTGAGATTCCGCTCTGAGCTTTGAACTAGAGGGAATGTGGGGGCTCAATAGCGGGAATGTTTTTCTAATGGGGGAGGCAATTCTCCTCTAAGTCTCTCACACTGAGAGAGAGACATTCTCCGGCTTCCCCCAGGCCCTCACCACTGCATTCCAGCAATCTGAAATGAACTGGATGGTACTAGACTGCAATAGGAGCTTCCCCTGATGGTCAGCTATAGGACATTTTGTACAATACCCCAACACATTCAAGCAGACGTTTTTAAAGTTAAATTCAGACTTACACATCATTGGTCTAGGAACATTTGCAATCATAAAATCTTGATTTGAAGTAAACCAAAGTGTGTTATAACCCAGTATAGTCTTTCTAGCCAGTTCTGACTGGGTTCTTAATCATGACCCAATCACCAACTTCAAAATCTTGTTCTTTCACCTTGTGTTTGTTATCAAAGTACTTTTTCTGAAGGTACTGTTTGTGCAAGGTAGTGTTCACTACTCTTCTTTTGTCGAGATACCTGTGGTGTTAATTGGTGTAATTAAACATGTCCAACGTTTTTGTTTCATTCACTCCTCTACTGGAGTTTTCATGGCCAAGACCATTTGAAGTCCCTCCTTCAAGAATGTGTTCATTCTTTCCACAAGACCATTAGAGGCCAGTGAATGAAGTGCAACTTGTAAGTGTTTATGTGGTGTGCTGAAATAAAGATTTTCATTTGCAAAGAAGTGAAGTGTGTGCCGTTGTCTGTAACTTGCTCTTTGGGTGAGCCCTCATTGTCAAAAACTTTAGTCAAACTCAAAATATACCCACTTGGAGTAGTATTCAATTAGAACAATGAGGTATTTTTTGTCAAGTGGTAATGGATCAAATGGTCCTGCAAAGTTAAAGGCAACTTTGTACCATGCATCTCCATGTAATGACACAGTATCTAAAGGCATATAACTTGTCTTCTATCGTTTATTAGATAAGGCATGTGTTGCAATTTTCAATCCACTTAGATACCTGAGAGTCCATTCAGGGCTACCAAAAATGCAGTTTTATGTTTCTTGAAGTAGCCCCACAGCTTGATGTCCTTCATGAGCAGTCCTAATAAGTAGCCCATGGACAGCAATGAGAGGTATGCAGAGTTCAGCAAGCACGAGGACACCTTTTACAATGGATAACACATTTGCAATTTAGGCATACAGTTTTAGAGATGACAGTAATTAATGACCTTTCCTTTGGCCACCCTTTTTAAAAATAAAAAAAATCCATGGCTTTGCACAAAATATGATCTTTTTCCATTGCAGTCATCCAATCTTTGTCCTGGAAAACGCCTGAACACTAGAAAACATCCTCCTTTGTGGCTACAGCACATTTAAACTCATCTGAATCTTCATCCTCAAATTGTGGCTGTATAGGCATTTCAATCAGCCCCGGTATTACGCCAGCCAGAAATGTATTTGATGACAGAGTTAAACTCTGGCAGGCATGACAAGAGTCTAACCAATCTGGCAGAGGCCTAGCCAGTCCCCTTACCATTAAGAAAATGTATGAGCAGTTTATGATCCGTGTACATTTCAAAACTTGTTCCCCAGAAAAAAAAAATCAACTGCCCAAGAACAGGCAAGGGCTTCTCTTTCTATTGTGCTGTGGTGGGATTTGGCTTGTTTCAAACCTCTAGAAGCAAAGACAACAGGATTTTCTTTTCTATAACCCACTGAGATAAAACTGCACCTAACCCATTCTGGCTGGTGTCCACAGTAACAAAACATTTTTATCAGCCGAGTACAGTGAAAGAGCTGGAGCCTTAATAATCAACATTTTTATCTTTTCAAATGATTCATTAGCCATGTTGTCCCAATTAAATGTCAAGTCATATTTGAGAAGATTACAAAGGGCTGTGAAACTTGAGCATAGCCACAAACAAATCTTGAGTAGTATTTACTCATTCCTAGGAATGAACTTAAGGCATCTTTAACCCTGGGAGAAGTGACTTCAAAAATGGCCTGAATAAGCGAAAATCTGGGTTTGATACCAGAATAAGTGATGCTATGACCTACATAATCCAATATAGTGATTAGAAATTGTCATTTGTCACGCTTCAGAGTGATTCCCACATTTCTAAAAACATTTAAAACTTTCTTTGAAATTAATCTGGGGCATATTAGCAAAGGCGATATCGCCGCTTTAGCAGGACTTTTTCCCGCTAAAGCGGCGATCTTTTTTCCGCACTATTAGCAAGCTGTCGCTAACAGCAGGTAGCGACAGCTTTTAGGCGATGGCTACAGGTTTGGGGCCTGTTTTGCATGTCAGCGATATTTATCGCTAATGACATGCAAAGTGGGCGTACCCAAACTGTTAGCGACTGAAAACAGTCGCTAACACAGCTATCGCCTATTAGCAAGGCAGGCGAAGCGATAAAAAAAATCGTGCTAAGCGCGATTATCGCTAGATTCTAATGCCTGCTACAAAGTTGACTTACCTGTATAGTCAATGGGGGGTGGATTATCACGTTAAGTCCCCATTGGCATTAATGCGAGAATATCGCTGGATTTCCATCTATATTCTCGCATTTCACCACTATCGCTGAATATTTTAGCACAATGGAGAAAAACGTTGCTAATATCAGGTTTTCTCCGCTAAAATATCCAGCGATAGGCAGCGATAAAAAAAAAAAAAATGGGCTAAGCGCATTTAGGGATAATTATCGCTACTCCTTGCTAAGATGCCCCTCTATGTTCAAACACTGATTCAAAAAATATCAGGATGACGTCCTGATATGCTTGAACACCATCCAGCCCTGTTAAAATGTTGTCCATAAGAATTTGAAATACGCTTGCCGTGGAAGCTAATGCAAAAGTTAATCTTAGAAACATGTAAATGGTGTAATAAACATCGTAAGGTCACACGATTTTGGTGCCAAAGGAACCTGTCGGTAGGCTGACCTTGAAGCTAACAAAGTGGCAATTTTGCAGAACAAATATTGGACAAGAAGTTCTGAATCCTTGGGAAGGGGATGACAATTACTAATTATGTTTTTTGTCAAGGGAGCATAAATTGACACACAAGTGGATGTCCCCACCTTTTTTTCGGGAATATAACGATAAAAAAAATCGCGCTAAGCGCGATTATCACTAGATTCTAACGCCTGCTACAAAGTTGACTTAACTGTAAAGTCAACGGGGGGTGGTGGGGGGGGGGATTATCACATTAAGTACCCATTGGCGTTAATGCGAGAATATCGCTGGATTTCCAGCGATATTCTCGCATTTCACCACTATCGCTGGATATTTTAGCACAATGGAGAAAAACGTTGCTAATAGCATGTTTTCTCCACTAAAATATTCAGTGATAGGCAGCGATAAAAAAAAATGCGCTAAGCGCATTTAGGGATAATTATCGCTACTCCTTGCTAAGATGCCCCTCTATGTTCAAACACTGATTCAAAAAATATCAGGATGACGTCCTAATCTGCTTGAACACCATCCAGCCCTGTTAAAATGTTGTCCATAAGAATTCGAAATACGCTTGCCGCGGAGGCTAATCCAAAAGGTAATCTTAGAAATATATAAATGGTGTAATAAACATGGTAAGGTCACACGATTTTGGTGCCAAAGGAACCTGGTGGTAGGCTGACCTTGAAGCTAACAGAGTGGCAATTTTGCAGAACCAATATTGGACAACAAGTCCTGAATTTCTGGGAAGGGGATGACAATCAATAATAATTTTGTTTTCAAGGGAGCGTAAATTGACACACAAGTGGATGTCCCCAGCCTTTTTCAAGACTATAACAATGAGGCTGACCCATTCTGAGGAGTCTGTTGTAGTTATAACCCCTACAGCAACCAGTTTATCTAGTAACAATTTGAGATCTTCACTCACACTGAGGGAGATTGTTCTAACTTTGTGTGCTCCAGGAACTGCGTCTTCTTTTAGCTTGATCAAGCGCTCAAACTTCTGAATATTGAAATTTTTGAATTGAACACCTAAGGATATTTCTTTACAATGTATCTTTATGAATGTGATCCTCATTCACCAGAGCCACACATTTGTCATTAAATTGTACAGGATTCTCTGCTCCAAGGACAAGTTTTAAGTCATTCTTTGCCCAGTCCTGCCACCCAACTATGTTTTTTCCTTTAACCCCTGCAAAAACAACAGTTGATGGACAGAATGCAGAACAATGTCATACATTCACCCCAGTACAAAGATCTGGGCCTATATGCATTGCTTTTTGCTTACCATGCCATTCCAGTTTGAACCCAGCCATATGCAAATCAGTCTTGACCTGTGCCTCATGGGAACAGTCCAGCCCGAACTGCCAAGCCAGGTCCTCAGAGGGGACAGAGTCTGGGTCACTAGCCAGTGACCAGGATGGCGAGGAGCAGATGCCAGTCGAGCTTGACTCTTCAACCACCACGTCCAGGAGGCGTCGACGACGACCAGGAGCTGGATTCGAGTTGTCCCACGAAGGATCTCGAGTGCTGCAGTATCGAAATCTGGATTGGACCCAACAAGCCTTGGCATTAGCAATCCATGCAAGATGAGAAGATTGGCTTTGGTTCAGACCCGCAAGGCCTGAGGTACTTCTCCTTTGGAGAGGAGTGCAAGCACGCCTGGAGCAACCAGGCAAGCTGAAGAAAACAAAGATGGCCCTTTGTGGGGGCTCACTAGCCAACGGACTAGGAACCAAGAAGGAGCCTCGAGCGGAAATGCACAAAGAGGGCCCACGGGACACTCGTGGAGTGTAGGCCTCTGAGCTTCGGTGCAAAAGGTGCTCGGGTAGGGGCTTCAAATACCTCAATGCACACCTTCGGGAGAGGGAAGTAGGTGCATTGCAAAGATGCAGGATGTCCAGGAGTTCCAGTCCCACATCTCTCGTGTCCGCTACAGGTCTCAGCTTTGCTGGGAGCGCAGGTCAGCGTCAGAGATGTCTGGAAGTCTGTATCCTGTGTTGCAGATTCTTCGGGATCCGGCGGGAGCCTCGAAAATGCAGAAGGGCAAAGATGCTTTTGTTGCCTGTTTGAACAGGGTGGTCACTCCTTGACCACAAGGAAGATTTCTTCCATCTTCCAGTCGATGTGGAATGTCGAAGGTCCAAGATTTATGTATCAGAGTTTCGTCCAGGGTAATCTAAAGCCCTAGGGACTGGGCTCCTATTCTTATAGTAAGTTTAGGGGTTGGACTAACTCTAGGGTCCCACCTATGGGAGGACCTGGGGAGGGGGTGGTTACACCCCTTCCCCTTTGTCCAGTTTTGTGCCAGAGCTGGGGAAGAGTGCCCCAGCAACCAGTTTGAATTGGGAAATGCATGGAGCACCTTGTGTGCCCCAGGCAGTGTCTGAAAAGCATTCACTGAATGCAACCCACCCTTCCCCAATACACTAAAGCCTGTCTGGGGAGGTGCTAGCACCTCCCTGGACAGGAAACCTATTTTCCAGGCCTCCCCTGCTGAAGTTTCGTCCAGCAGCAGGAGGGCGGACTCGTGTCTGTGGCAGCAGCATCCATTTTGTGATGCTGAGGCTCTGTTTAACTTTTACCGGGTTTACCAGTATGTACATGTCTTCTCCCTCTAGAAGGGTGGAATGTTACCCCCTGTAGTATTCCAAAGTGTTTGACACCTTACACAACATGTTTTGATAAAGATGGTTCTGAAAGCTGCAGAGAGGCTCAGCTCATGCTAGGACACCCTCCCACACAAACCCAAGCACTTTGCCTCCAGGATTGTCAAGGCCTGCCATAGGTATGACTTATAGGTTACTATGTGTCTATATATATATATATATATATATATATATATATATATATATATATATATATTTTCACTGAAAAAAACTATAGGTTATAGATCATATATAGTTAGGGATTAGCATTTACAAAACCTTGAAAATTCACTGAAAAAACCATAGGTTATAGACCATATATAGTTAGGGATTAGCATTCATAAAACCTTATTTTACTCGCACAAAACCATTGAAATTCGCATATATAGTTAGTTGCACTAACTATATATTGCGCACCCGCAATCCACTGCTGATGATGTCACATATTACATCATTCATGACATGGTCAGTGACATCACTGATGACATCACTGATGACATCTCAAATGACATCACTGATGATATCACTGATGACATCACTGATGACATTATCCAGTAACTGTATGTTTCTGTAGAGTTAAAATATGTCTTATATATTGAAGAATGAGTGGATGTATAGGTGTCTGGATGAAGGATTTAGTAGGTGCATGACTGACTGTATGAGTGAGTGATTAGATGTGTCTCACTGAGTGCATGGGTTAGTGACTAAACTGTCTTAATTTGTACATCATTATGTCTGTTGTTCTGTAAACTGCTGCATTTGTTGATCAGTAGCTATATGAGTAACTATATGGGTTATTGATTGGTTGCCCAAGTATTTGTATGGGAGACTGAGTGTGTGTGTGGGTGGCTGGGAGGTGTGTGACTCTGTGCATAGATGTGTGAACAGTTGATTCACTAGATGTATGTGTTCAAAAGTGCATGTGGAAACAGCTGTATGGGCGGTTGACTGTGTGCATGAGTGTATTGGTGAGTGAATGGATTTCTCAGTGCTACATGTCAAAGTAAGTACATATGTAAAACACAGTACATGTGAGAGTTGACATATATAAATAACTGTGCATAAGAGCCAGTGAATGTGTGAGTGGCTGTATGGATCATTGTGAACATGTATCAGGGATTGTATAAGAGACTAAATATGTGTTAGTACATGTTTGAATAAGTAAGGTGTGTATAACTGTATAGTTGAGGAAATGGAGGTGTGATTGATTCTTTGCATGACTGACTAGGTGTGTCAGTAACTCCATGGATGAGTGACAGTCTGTGAGTGTCTGTTTACACTGATTGTATCTAAGGTTATATTAGAGTCTGAAGAGGTTCATCGTATTATCACATAAATTATATCAGTGATGTGATCAGTAATGTCAAATGAGATGTCATCAGTGATGTCATCAGTGATGTCATTTGAAATGTCATCAGTGATGTCATCAGTGATGTCATTTGAGATGTCATCAGTGATGTCATCAGTGATGTCATTTGAAATGTCATCAGTGATGTCATCAGTGATGTCATTTGAGATGTCATCAGTGATGTCATCAGTGATGTCATTTGAAATGTCATCAGTGATGTCATCAGTGATGTCATTTGAGATGTCATCAGTGATGTCATCAGTGATGTCACTGACCATATCATGAATGATGTAATATGTGACATCATCAGCAGTGGATTGCGGGTGCGCAATATATAGTTAGTGCAACTAACTATATATGCGAATTTCAATGGTTTTGTGCGAGTAAAATAAGCTTTTATGAATGCTAATCCCTAACTATATATGGTCTATAACCTATGTTTTTTTCAGTGAATTTTCAAGGTTTTGTAAATGCTAATCCCTAACTATATATGGTCTATAACCTATGGTTTTTTCAGTGAATTTCAATGGTTTTTTAATAGCAAATATCAAAAGCTGTAAAATGTATTCTTATTCTAATTCAAAAATATATTTTAGTATTATATTTTTTTAATTTAATTTATATTATAATTTAAATTATTTTTTATTGTTTCGCTGCCGGTACGCGAACCGGTAAACGTTCCGTTAGTGCAAGTACCGCGTTAGAAAGCCACATCGTGACGCGTCACGTAATCGCAACGTATCGCGTTACTGCGTAATGCGCCTTATGACGCGCCGCGATAGCGCACGCGGAAGCGCTCTGGAACGCGAACCAAGGTGCGCAGAGCCCCGGAAACGATCCGAGGCGCGGAGCGGAGCGCGTAACGTAAGCATAACAGGTCATGTGACTAGTTCATAAAACTTTTCATTGGTTCATTTTACTTTTAGTTTCCTAATGATGGAACGCTTGATCATATGACGTAAAATAAACACTTTTCATTGGTTTAGAACATTTTTTTTCCCAAATGATGAAAGTCCCACCTTTTTTCCTCACTCTAACTTTCATTTTTATGAGAGAAAGACCTGTTTCTGCTTGTTCAGTCATGGCATCTGTAGTAGCTGCAGCTGGTGGACCCCCAGCACCACCACCACCTCCAAGGAAGAGAGGACCACCTCCTCAGGTCATCCTCCAACAAGAGGAGGAAGAGGAACAGGAGCAAGGGACAAGGGTTTTTTAAAAGAACAGCCAAGGAGGTCCCATATTAAAGAAAATTTTATTTGGCAATTTTTTTCATTTCCTCCACATGAAAAAAAAGTAAATGCCAGGTACGTTACCTGCCTCATCTGCCACGATGTACTCTCCAGAGGAACCGAAAAAAAATATAGTTATGGTAATTATACCATGCATCGTCATATGGAGAGGTGGCACCCGATTAATTACAGTGTTGCCCAAATTCGAGATTTGGTGGATAACCCCCGACCTGTCAGTACATCCACCAATGAAGTGGCAGTGACAGAATCAGAGGCAAGGGAAACGGTCCCAAATCTTCAGAAGAACTTTGGACAAATGAAAATGACATGTTTAACTTGCGGCAAATTAATTTCATGTGGAGAGAGGAGTGTTACTCTAATCAATAGAGCTTATGAACATCATCAATGTTCAAAACGTCCCAGAAACTAAACTTTCTTTTTTTTTTGTTGCTCCTGTTGAGCCCTTTGTAATGAATCATTTTTGTTTCCCCTCCCTCCAAAAAAACACAAAAAAATATAAAACAACAAAAATAATAAAAAAAAGTTCTTTTCAGAACTACCTTCCCTTTAAGAAAAATTGCTAGAATGTTTCGCACTCTAGCATCCTCTATTTCTTTTGATTCGCTTCCCGGTTCGCGCGCCGGTACGCGAACCGGAAGCGAACAATTTTTTTTTTTTTTTTTTTAAAAAGACGAGTAAGTAAACAGAGAGTAATGTGAAAAGAAAGACAAATAGAGGGAGTAACACACAGTTACTGTTGAAAGAGGGACTGAGAAAAGGTGTGAAAAGAGTAGTATAAATAAGTAATAGAAAAAGAAATGAAGGAAGTATCAAAGGCAGGAAACTAAGGGTTAAAGAAATGAAGCAGTGGAACTAATAAAAGTTAAATGTGATAGAGATGTAACGTAAAGAGTACTAAACACTTACCTTATAATTGTCATTAACGTAGTCAATTGTCATTTTTATACTTTTAATCTGTGTAAGAAAGAACAAAAAATTTTTAATTAATAGAAGGTAGTAAAAAAAGAGTGAGCATGAGACAAAATGAATGCATATTATAAATCACAATTCAAAGTACAAAATTAATTATACATATTTAATGGTTTATTTTTGCTGTTATCAGAATATATCAAATTTCACTGAAAACAGGGAGTTGAAGGTATTCATCATATAACAGCGGGGGAAAAAAAACACAATCAAAATGATTGTGTTTAAAAAACCCAAATAATATAACTAATCAGAAATCAGAACTCCTCAAAAGTAACTTACTTTCTATGACGTCAAAGGATGTCCTATGAACAGCTTATACTCTGTTGTGCTGTTACTATTTTCTGCCCGCCACTTTCTGAAAGATAAACTCCATCGATTTAAGAAAAATGAGACATACAAAGCAATTTAAAACAGCATACTAAATTACATCCACACCTCAAATCATTATAATCCAGTTACCTACCCTAAATTCTCACTTCAGAAAACAAGTCAAAAGGCAACATTGCTTCATACTAAAATGATAACCATTGCCGAAAGACTAGCCTTTTTTATATTTCAAATAAGCTGTGTAATATCCTGATGTTATCAAAGGAACATCATAATATATAATAGCTGCAGTTGCAAATATTCTTCCTGAAATCGATGACTGTGTAGCCAAAACATTTTTAATTAGACTTAACAACTTTTTTTCATCCAGTTTATGTAGTTGAAATTGTAAAATGACATTTCACCCATAAGTTTCCATAAATAATATGGACAGCATTGCAGACTTACATTTCCTCTACTCCTTATTTTGATCTGCTGCTTGACTTAGCTTATAAACACAAACAGTTTTCGCTCTGTACTACAATTATCCACAAGGCCATATAGAGTAGGAGCCATTAGAACCTCTTGAAATTCCTCTGAACAAATCCCAAGATTCCTTTCCTAAAATTTTGGTTGTAAGAACACCAGGTAAGAATTTTGAAGGTGGAAAGGCAATCTTTTTTTGAAAGTTAAAACCGAATCATTGCAGAATGACCAGCCGTTTCCAGATTTTAAATAAGCTGTGTAATGTCCTGAAGTAGTTGAAGGACCGTCATGATATATAATTGCAGTATTTACAAAAGTCCTTCCTGATATTGAAGACTGCGAAGCCATAAAATTATTAATTAAAGTTGTCAATTTAGTTCCATCAGGCCTACATCGTTGGAACATTAAAATGACATACTGGCCATAACTTCGTAAAATTAACGTGGACAGCATTGCAGACTTACATTGGCTACACTCCATTTTTTGATCGGCTGCCTTTACTAGCTTATTGAAGGATACTGATTTACTGTCAGGCAAAGTTAAATATATAAATCTTTCTGAGTCTACACTAGTAGTACTTGATAGCCTACAGTTCTCGCAATCATGCTGCCATTGATAAGAAAGGCCAAACAGATAATCTACATCTACACCTTCATCTTGCAATACTTCAAGCAAATACATTAAAAACTCCTGACAATCCTGCTGAATATTTTCAGAGAATTGTGTTTGACCTGAACATTCATCTAACAGATAACGAATTTCAGACACACTTTCTACTCTTGTTCTATCAGCGCTACATATCTCTAACACAGAATTCAACAAACAGCATAAACTTTGTTCCGAATTGATCACAATCTGTTCTTTTAAAGTCTCTAGTGAAAAGAGAACATTAACAACTACATTAGCATAGCAGTTGACACCAGAACTATTTTCAAATTCAAAACCAACAACATTTTCAACAGAATTCATTTTATTCCTGCTTACAATTTTTGGTTCATCGACTTTTGGTCTTTTTGCTTCAACCTCCCTACTATTACTGATATTTCTTCGTTTCCGGCCTACCACACGTTTCTCAAACAAAGGATATTGAGGCAAATGTGGCGCATACTCTCTTCTTAACCTATTGTATTCCTTAACACAATCTAGATCCGCACAAATGTTTGTGACATCACAGTCAATCAAGTACAATCCCGATAAAGTTCTGGCTCGTGACAATACTACATAAGCCATACCCTCTTTGAACACAGAACTGCCAATATTCACTAAAGCAGTGTCTACACTTAAACCTTGCGATTTATGAATTGTCACCGCATATGCCAAGCAAACAGGAAACTGCTTATGGCGAACATATAGGTCTTTTACAAGCAAAAACCTATCTGTGCAACAACCAATTAGCTGTACTTCCTCAATGCCATCAAATTTAATTTTTAAAAATTCAATTCCATCTCTACTTCTGTATTTCTCAAAATCAACAACATTACCCATTGATCCATTTACCAGACCTCTTTCAACATGTAAATTCCTTCTCAAAATGATACGGCAATTTAAGCACACATTCAGAGTCTTTTCAAAACCCGCAGTTTTAGATATAGTCTTCTCTAATGAATCCAATTTAGATTTCAAATTCTCAGACAAAATATTTGTTGCTCCCATATGCTCTATTCTGTCAATAGCTTCCAGTTTCACTATCTCTTGTTTTTCTAAATTCAACATTTTGTTGTTGAAGATGGAACATTCTGCAAGAGTTGGCAACAAACATATTCCAGATTTCTTCTCAGTAATTTTCTGAAAAATATCCTCTGGCAAAACGTCTTCTTCTGGATATAAATTTGACAGTAATCGTGCATGTAAAGCTTCTTTCCCACGCTCAGTCACTTTCCTGATTCTAACATCTTGTAGAATATTCTTGTAATCTTCGTCCTTCGCCTGACGCATATTTTCACGCAGCTCAGCATAATTGAAGTTTAACCATATGTTAACGTTGCCAATGCTCCCTAGGCACTTCTTGGTATCTTCATGTGTAAGCAGTTTAAACACTGGTTGTCCTTTCACTGGTGTTAGCTGCAGAAGATCACCAAAAACAATGATGTGTTTGCCACCGAATAACACATCATACTCTGTTTTAAGAACTTCCTGCATTCTCAAATGCACAAAGGCAAGCATGACATTGGAAACCATGCTTACTTCGTCAATGATAAGAAGTTTCATCTTCTTCAACACTCTAGATACTTCACAACAAGCATCCCCAGATAACTTGTGGTATTGTAATTTGTTATCATGCTCCACTGGCAGCATCAGTAGCCGATGCAAAGTAATCCCTTTAATGTTATGAGCTGCCAGTCCAGTTGGAGCGGTCACAACACAAGACAGCGATGACTCAGTCCTTTTCTGCAGATAACATGAAATTGCTTTAATGAGGAAACTTTTTCCAGTTCCTGCTTCTCCACTCGCGTATAGTCGGACAGGCTTCAACGACGTACATGAGCACTCTTTCTTCTCATGACTTAATCCATGCTCAATTTGGTTGGTAACTTCGTCATATATTTTCCTCTGCTCAACGTTGAGTTGTCTTTCCAAATCTTCTAAGTTAACCTTATCCTCCTGAGCATGTGCCATGGCTCTTTCCACTTCAGTCATGGCAGTGGCAGCTTCATTTTCGATAACTGGTTCTCCTAGTGGATCCTGACTCAATGAAACAGAACTCTGACTGTCATGAGAACTGTCTCTAGCAATCTCAGCTGCAATTGTTGCTTCCTGCTCGATTTCTGCATTCAACATTTCTAGATATTTTGGAAAAACAGGACATTCTATGGACTCCTTGGCTGCATTGAAAGAGTCTTCGTAACAGAGGAAATCTCCAAGCAGTTCCTCTTCTGCACGCCAAGGCTTGAAAAGTTTCAAAAGAGCTAAATAGAAAAACTCTTTTCTTTCTGGAGATTCGCAATTCAATTTTCGATGATTTACCAATTGACATTTTCTTTGCTTGACCAGACATCCCTCGCTTCCAATTACAGCATACACTCCTTTATCAAAATCTTCTTTGATGTTCCTCTTGAAAACGTAATTTTGTAGAAAATCATACAGACAAACATTCTCCAGGTGACTGCTTCTATTTAGATAATATGTATCCAACATGTTGGTCTTCAAAATATCTGTACTGCTTGGCTCCTTCTCCGCCAAATACTCAATTTCCCGTACAGGTTTCAGAACTCGATTACGCATTGCAGCAAGACCAAGACTCGCCCAAACGATACTCCTAGATTTGGCATAGAGACTTGCTGAAGATAACCGGTCAGAACATTCGTAAGCTCCGATTTCTCGATGCGACAACATCTTCAGACTGAAACTGTACAACTTCTTACTGAGGCTCTTTTCATGGGAAATATCCTCCCACATATCCTTCAGTTCTGTATTTTCTTTTTTGGTGATATAAGACGTCACATACCGAGCCACAGCCATACAGTTGTCAGCCACAAACTGTATATCCATGTTAGCATTCTACATGGACAAAATCACTGGGTTGTAGTCGTTAATGTACTTGGACTCTTCGTTTCTTTTCAAATTGTATGTGTTTTTGGGTGATTTCCTCATCACATTATGTCGCAGCGAAGACATCAAATTGTTAACCCTTTTGATATCACCGACCGTGGAAATGCAAAACGACATTTGGTGTAGTACTTGTCCTTGTTTCTGAATTTACAACGACAGTACTTTCCACAACGATGGCTTTGAAACCGTAAAACTTGTTTCTTAGACTTTTGTCTTCGTTTGTCTTTGGAACAGCACATGTAGCATACTGTTCTATGAAACTCATCACTAAGTCATCCGGATCTGTTCCAAATTTGGGTGCATCTTTGATCCATTGCAGAATATGTATATGAGGAGCTCCTCTTGCTTGATACTCCTTTCTCCAGAAGAAATCCAACACCTCTCCAAGAGGTGGATTTTTCTTGCTCATGATGAATGACATCATAGCTTCAAATCTATGATTGAAGTACCTGCATACATTCACTGGATCCAAAGAGCACAGTTCTCCGGGTGTCTTGAATTCGATATTTTCAATGTTTCCATTTGCCTCACGTAGAAATTCAAGCAAGTCTTCCCAGCCATACTCAGCACAGCTGAGAGTGAGGAACCATGTGGGAGTTCCTAAGTTCCTCAGCATACATTTTAAGTCACCATGACGGCGGTACCAATACTCATTAGTACCACGCTGACAAGCCATGAGATTAATCAGGTGAGAATCCAAAATACTGTCTTGCACATTGACTTTATCCATAAAGTCCCTTGCCGAGATATTTCGCAGTTGTACACCACTTTTCAAGATGTGGTTCACTGCATAAGACAATCCAGAGAGATCACTTTCAAACAGTAGATGAAATAAATAGGGAATGCATTGACGAAACCTAGGATCTTCTGCATACAATCATCAAGTCCGGTATTCTGAAGCAGGAATTTGAACAGGTCGCTCATCATATCGTCCTCCTCGACCTGTGGGAAATAACTGTGGGAAACATCGAGCTTCCAAACTTTCCTCCCAAACACTAATGGGACTCCCTTTGGCTTGTTTCATTTGAAAAGACTCAATAGCATACCCCATGACTTCCCTGGAATGCAAAGGATGAACACTATAATGTTCATATATTTCTTCCTTTTTAGAGGCTTCTACTTTCTCAACTTGTCCAGCACACAAATCGCTGTCCTCTTCTTCACTTACTTCCTCTTCTGCAACACATACATTCTTGTAGTACTCATTATTTTTTTATCAAATACAATGTTGCCTTTTTGACTTTCCTAACATCCACTAAATCTTGCCAGATTTTCTTACTCTTTGTCGGAACACCATTAACTATGATAACCAGAGGTTCCTCTTCCACTTTCTCGACTCCAATTGTATTAATGTTTTTCTTCAAATCTAAAGGCAAATAAACAACTCTTCCCTTTAATCCTCTCTGTAAATCTGATGGAGGCAATTTCCCTGTCTTTGGCTCCACTCGTACAATAGCCTGGAAGGGATGGACACTTTGAATCAAAATAGATTCATAAGTATTTAAATCCTTCAATTCAGAAGGAATGTCAACTAATTCCAGATTATTATAAACCGCTCTAGCAGGCATCTGGTTTTGGTTTAATTTGTTATAACAATAAGTACACATACGTTGGTCCGCTCCCAAATCAAAACAATTTTCTACCATCAAGTATGTGGCAAAATCCTTCCATTCACTATTGTTTTCCAAATCACTTTTTGCATATAAATCCACTAACTTAGTTTGATTCTTATAATAAGTCCGTCGACAACACACACAAGTGAAATTAGGCCTCTCACTTGATTTCACCATAAACGTGGAAATTTCCTTGTGAAACTTATCTGTACTGAAAATCTGTACACTCTCTTCCACATTACCTTCTTCTAGTGGGTCAATTTCAACATTGTTCTCTTTACCAGCAAAGTAACAGAACTCAATTTCTTGACAAATATTCTTCACATCTACTTCAGAACCATGCAAAAGAGCACTGCTTAATTGTTTAAGCATCATTGCTGGACTCTTAGCATAATACAACATTCTAACTAATTTCCTCACTTTATTATGATGCACTGCTAGCATCCTGAAATGATGAAAAGCACTCTGGCATACTCTCCTGGAAAGACAAGCCAGTGAATGACCATGCAAACCTGTCACTTGTCTCACTCTGCAAGGATCTAATTCTTGCAACAACTTTATTTTTTGTTTTAAACTTTTCTTATTAAATGTCCGTATAAAATCACAAAGCAAATTGATGGAATCCTGTCGCACACTGCAAATAGAACTACACTTCCAGGTGTATACTGGTCCCTTAGGACGTCTCCCTAAAACCTCATCACTTAACACCTCTTCTGCATCTGCAGACACAAGTTTTTCTTTTTCAACCGGGCGACCATCTTTTACCTCATATGCTCGACCACTGCTGTCAACTGCATGCACCAAATCATTGTCTTGTAAATAACTCTGCTCATTAAAAAATGCCTCACTATTTGAACTATGCATCCATTCTCCTGAGAAAACTTCACAAAAATTACTTCGATTAACTACTCTCTTCCATCTACTATTTGATTTGAAAACATAGATTACCTTGTTTAGTTTCCTAATTCTATTAATTACTAAAATAAATAACTTTCACTTAATTTCGAAAGCCTGATCAATAATTTTCTCTACATTTTTCTTTTTCTTATAAAATGCCACTTTCTGTTGGCCTTTCTTAAATTGTTTTAGCAAATTGACAATTACCTTGTTGCGGAACATTCGCCTACGAATGTCCCTGAATGTATTTTCCCTTCTACTGCCATGCACAGAGTTATCTCCTGCTCTAGCAGAAACTTTTTTGACGTGCCTTTCCTTTCCATTTAAATTGGCTCTCTTTTTCTGGACTAAAACTTGTTCGGTAGTTATACTTTTGTTTCTACAAATGTTTCTAAGGAATGATTTTGTTCTCTTTCTTCGTGCGTTGACGTGATTTTAATGTAGAGGACTGCTGCAAGCATTTAGTAATCTGCTGTCTTTGACGTTTCGTAGCCTTTCGGATTCTATCCTTAGACGGCATTGTCTAATTTCTAAATAATCTGCAGTTGAATCTGTGGTAAAATATAATAAAAAATGTTATTAACCACTATTACCAAACAGTAAATCAATAACAGTAAGGATTTGATTCAGCAATGCTATAACGATGATTCAGTGAAATCTTCTTAATTTTACTGTGATAGTGATAGTATTACAGGGCTTTCATGCAAATGACTGCCCTACCTGCAACAAAAAGCCCACATGAAACTTGACGCACATTAAATTGTGTACTTACCTGCAATAATACATATGCCAGTGTTTAGGTCCCTCCACCCTGCCCCTCCCCCTCCCCGCCTCCCTGCCCCACCGTAACTCCCTCCACGACCCGCTGCTGCTATCTTGCAACATGGTGCATCTTGAAAATCTCTCCTGCATTATAAAAGTGACGCAACAGCACCACAAAATAGACGCACAGCCATCATAAATCTGCCCCTAACACTTTAAATGATTGATTTAGGATGACGATAAGGTGTGGACTATCTAGAAGTTTGTTTGAGGTGAGGCCTACTCAGGGTTGCAGATGAAATTTACACTTGTTGAAGAGTACAGAGGTGATAAGACATGTACAGGCCTACCAAAGAAGTGAATCATGTCCACTGCACTCTTGAACAAAGGCCAGACCTCCTCTATCTCCCTGAACATGACTAAATATCATCTGCACAATGTGATTCTTAATGTTAGGAAACACAAGTGATATAATTGAAAAACGTGAAAATATTTTTGCACATTTAACAATCACATCACCTGTATTTCTTCAGCTTACTTATCTCATTATGCAGATGTAGTTTTCGTCTTATGTAGAAGCACACCCTATCAATACTTAAATTACCCAAGCACACATGGGAGCGTATTTACAAAGACCTTGCTCCAGGGGAAATGTCTTAAATTAAAATTGGAAAAATTACGTCAAAGGGACTCAAAGGCCTTGTAAATATGCCCCAAACAACCTATGAACCACTAGCAGTACATATCAAGAAACCTAATTGATTTCAAAAAACGTTTTTAAACCTTTTATGTAAAACAATTATATACTTACATTCATAGGGAACTGACTTAAAATGCCCTAATACACATGAAAACGTTTTTTTAAGGTCCTTGCACCTTTTTTTCAATAACTTTTAACATAGCTATGTAACTCAAACAATCAAAATCAAAATTTTTCAAGCACACATGGGGGCGTATTTACAAGGACCTTGCACCACGGGGAAAGTGATTACAAATGACCAGACACACATGGGGACGTATTTACAAGGCCCTTGAACCAGGGGGAAGTGACTTGAAATGGCTAAGCACACATAGGAGAGTATTTACAATGCCCGTGCAACACTTATGCATAATTTTTTACATGTACACTGTAGAGCAGCATGGGGCACTAACAACACAGATGCATCATGCATCTGTTCCGCAAAAACGACGCATTGCAGGAGTTACATCACAAGTAAATAAAATCTCATAATTTTTTAAAGCATTCCTTTTCCTTAAAAACGATTTTCTGATCATAATTTGAAAACACAGCACAGCTCCTATGTACAACCACACCTTGTCAGTACTAATACTTTACATTATCTGCAATTACAATTGGTAAAAGAATGCAAAATCGTCTTTGAAAGCATAATGCAAACACTTGACTCAAAACATCATTTTAAATACACAGCTGGCTTTCTTATTTACGCAAAAAAGCATACTAGACTTTATCTAAAATATAGAAACGATAACTCACCTTTACAAATGCTTTTTGAATTTCAAAACAGTCTCAGAAACACACCAATTTTTCTTTAGCAGAATAAAAGGTATGCACTCCGGAGGCTGCAACCAACAAAGGCACTGAAATGCTGATATTCATCACACATATTTCTCATGTCAGCCAATCAAAACTCTTCCCTCACTATTTTCAAATCAACACCCTTCCCCCCTCTGCCCCTTTCTGCCCTTTTTCCATAGCAACTACCGCCTTCCAGACCTCTCATGTTTACAAGTTCACACAACAATGTTTCAAATGAACTCTGAACTCTCAGTACACCTGCTAATCCACTGCAATCTTTCATAACATCATTTTTAATTAACCATTCAAATTACATCTTTCGAAGAACACATCCATGCACCCTAACTTTCTGTTTTCAGCAATGGAAATACACCAATCACTACTTATGAATCATTTGCACTCAAACTCCACAGTTTTTTTTCATTACAAACTTCACTATTTCAACTGCCATTTCATTCCCACACTTCATCTGACTGCAGCAAAAACTCCTCTAGCCATGTTTTCAGTCTGGATTCTTGGACATAGCTACATCCACTGGGCTCACAGGTATGCTGATAACAGAAATTTACACAACCTCAATTTACAAAATGTGGAAATCAAATGGATTGGCCGAAGAGGATTGAAATGTCACCAATTGATACCATTGGTGAAAACCTTTTTACATTTGCCAAACCCGGACCTCATAATAGTGCACTGTGGAGGAAATTATTTGGGCACTTTGACTGGGGTAGGTCTGGAAATGCTCTTAAAAGACACCTTTGAGCAATTGATGACACTTTTTCCTCAAACTGCCTAGGTATATTACAATATATGCCAAAGACAAAAATGGAGGTGGTCCAATCAATTTTGTCCACAAATTGAGAAATCGAGGAAGCATGTAAATAAGTATGTTGACCCAGTTCCTGAGGCGGAAAGCCGGGAGCTGGAGGTACGAGTGTTAGCAAATACTTGTGTAAATCTATTTTAAAAAAACAAAGCTTACTTTTATATATTGCGTGGTGTCACATAACTTGTTGCTTTTAACCTGCACCACCGCCAGGACCTGATTGCACTTAGCGCACAGCTGATCAAAACGCTGTTGACGCTCCTCACCAGCCCCAGCGGCCGCCATCAGACGAGGCGTGCACGCTGACCACGCCCACTTGGCCACGCCCCCCCGATCGCTCTACAAAAGCGCTGAGCACTAGCGCTCCTGTAGACTGTTGACCCAGTTCCTGAGGGGGAAAGCCGGGAGCTGGAGGTACGAGTGTTAGAAAATACTTGTGTAAATCTATTTTAAAAAAACAAAGCTTACTTTTATATATTGCGTGGTGTCACATAACGTGTTGCTTTTAACCTGCACCACCGCCAGGACCTGATTGCACTTAGCGCACAGCTGATCAAAACGCTGTTGACGCTCCTCACCAGCCCCAGCGGCCGCCATCAGACGAGGCGTGCACGCTGACCACGCCCACTTAGGCCACGCCCCCCGATCGCTCTACAAAAGCGCTGAACACTAGCGCTCCTGTAGACTGTTGACCCAGTTCCTGAGGCGGAAAGCCGAGAGCTGGAGGTACGAGTGTTAGCAAATACTTGTGTAAATCTATTTAAAAAAAACAAAGCTTACTTTTATATATTGCGTGGTGTCACATAACGTGTTGCTTTTAACCTGCACCACCGCCAGGACCTGATTGCACTTAGCGCACAGCTGATCAAAACGCTGTTGACGCTCCTCACCAGCCCCAGCGGCCGCCATCAGACGAGGCGTGCACGCTGACCACGCCCACTTGGGCCACACCCCCCCTCTGGTTAAATATGTGCATCTACAGGAAGCGCAGCGGACGAGCGCAGCGGGAGCGCCGTTTGCGCGCCGAAGGCCCGCCTAAGGCAAGCCCGTCTGCGCCCGTCCGCGACCAGCTGGGACCCGGGGCCACAAACCTTGGCTCCCACCCCACCCAGAGCAGGACCTACAGCTCGGCGACCTTATACAGCATAGGTAGGACTACTATCCCCCAGTGCTCTCATATCTTCGCACCCACAGATCTACCTGCCCGATGTTCAGGGTGCAAACACTCCTTCTGCAAACCCCCGTCGACCGCGACACAAACGTACCGCATGTACGTGCTAAACTGCCGTTCCTTACCTAAACACAGCACACAGATCTCCATGCTGCTTGAGAAGGAAAAAGCAGACGCGGCATTCCTGACAGAAACGTGGCTCACTGCCCACTCCGAGCCAGACGTGGTAAAAGCCCTACCCGTAGGCTACTACATCCTCAGAGTGGATAGACCGGTAGGGAGAGGCGGAGGTCTGGCGATCATTTTAAAGAACCAGTACCGATGCCGCATTACAGCAGAAACCATCCCTGAGTGCGAGAGTGTAGCATTCTGCATAGAGTTTAACGCCAATAGCACATTCTCCGGCACCCTAATCTATCGCCCCCCGAGCCTGTAAAAGAGTTCCACAGGTCTCTCCCAGAAATTACAGCGCAAAGAATCCTCTCCTCCGCCAACCACACAATCCTAGGTGACCTCAATCTCCACTTTAACTCCCCCTCAGACCACATTGCTCAGGAACTACAAGAGGACCTGGAAGCTCTCCAACTGGTTGCCGCCCGACCCATGAAAAAGGCAATTTACTCGACCCTATTTTCAGTAACTGCCTGAATCTAACTGTGGATCAACCCATCCCCCTTCCATGGTCGGACCATTTTTTGATCCCATTTACCTGGGTCAAACACAAGACCCCCCAGCTACCTCCCCAAACCACCACCAGGAGGAACTGGTCAAAACTCCCATTGGAGCTCTGGATGCACAACTTGGACTCCACTCGCCCGTTACCCTGCGCAGACCCTAATGTGGCAAACGCCCACTATGAGAGTTGGATCACCCACTCGCTAGACGCGATCCTCCCGCTTCGTAGGTCCTCCTCGAAGAGACTACAGAAATCTGCCCCCTGGTTCTCCGACTCTCTAAGACAACTAAAACGCCTTTGCAGACAACGAGAGAGAGCCTGGCTCTTAGACTTCCTCCCAGACAAGAAGGCTGCCTACAAAGAGGCGATCAGAGCCTACAAAGAAGGGATCAGATCAGCCCAGGCAACCCACTACTCTGAGAAAATACTAGAAGCAAAATCTAAGCCAAAAGAAATCTTCCAAATTATAAAACAATGCTCCAATGTCAACACGGTCCCCCCACCTAACAAAACCCAGGACCAATGCAACGAGCTCGCGGACTTTTTTCACGACAAAGTTCAAAAAATTTACTCCACATTCCCAACTGCAGCCACATCCCTGGACTCCAGCAACTCACTCCCCCCTAGACCACCCCTCCACCCAGACCAGCCCTCCCTCGAGCACTTCCACCCTCTGGACCTCGACACCTTAAGCAAGGTGGCACGACAAGTCAAGTCGGGCTCCCCCTGTGATCCTGCCCCTCCAGAGATCCTGATGCAGGCTAGCAAAACCACCCTGCCTACAATCCTAGATCTCCTTAACACATCCATATCCGCTTGCTCAGTCCCCATGGCTTGGAAACAGGCCATGGTACGGGCACTGTTAAAGAAACCCAGTCTAGACCCAGACGACCATTCCAGCTACCGCCCCATCTCACTTCTCCCTTGGGCGAGCAAGGTGTTAGAGAAGCACATAAATGCGCAGCTGGTCCAGTTCCTGGAGGACCACTCTCTACTACATACATCCCAGACAGGCTTCAGACCGAAGCACGGTACTGAAACCGCCTTACTAGCGGTCACCGAAGAAACTAGAAGGATACTGGACCAGGGAGGATCAGTGGCAGTGATCCTCCTTGACCTAAGTGCCGCCTTCGATACGGTCAGCTATACCACCTTGCTGGACCTTCTCTATAACATCGGAGTTTCAGGTGACGCTTTAAGGTGGTTTGACTCCTTTCTGTCTGAGAGGTCGTTTCAGATCTTCGACGGAAAGACAGTATCCTCCAGGAAACCCTTGAGCTGCGGAGTGCCACAGGGCTCCTCTCTGAGCCCTGTACTGTTCAACGTGTACATGAGACCGCTGGCGGGTGTTGTCGAACCATATGGCATTAAAATCGTGTCATATGCCGACGACACCCAGCTTGTGGTCTCGTTGGCCACGGAGAACAACACTCACTCCCCAGCAGACCTGCTAAATTGCCTAGAGGACGTCAAGGGATGGATGACCAACTCCTCCCTTAAACTAAACGGAGACAAGACGGAGCTCATGCTCCTAGGCCCAACCTCCCCTGCGTCTTTCACCTCCTTGTGGCCCAGTGCTCTGGGTCCCCCCCCACTCACAAGGAAAGTGTTAAAAGCCTGGGAGTTTGGCTGGACAACAAACTTTCCTTCTCCACCCAGGCCAAAAAGCTGTCTGCCACTTGTTTTGGCCTACTTAGAATCCTGAGGAAAGTGCTCCCGTTACTTCCCCTAGAGGCCAAAAAGGTGGCAGTACAAGGTCTTATTCAATCCCGCCTGGACTCAAACAATGCGCTTTACTTGGGGGCCCCGGAGATGACCCTCAGGAAATTGCAAATTGTTCAAAATTGCGCAGCACGCACCCTGCTGAAAATTCTGCGCACCCAGTCGGCCAAACCGGCTCTAAAAAGTCTCCACTGGCTGCCAGTGAGGCAGAGAGTGGCCTTTAAGGCGCTATGCTTGGCGCACCGCGCCTTTTGGAAAACGGGCCCTGCCATAAACACCGACCTGGTCACCCCCTATCACCCCAAGAGGAACCTTCGGTCGACGGAGGCATTTCTCGCCGTTGTTCCCAGAGTGAAGCGAGCCAGGTCTGGAGGTAGGTTGTTCTCCTTGAACACCGCCAGGCTTTGGAATGCTCTTCCCATCTCACTCCGTTCCAACCCAGACCTCCTCGCATTCCGGAAAAATCTAAAGACACTGCTGTTTGCTCAATCCTATGTACCTTAGCTCCTTTCCAGTCACTTTCCCTTCAACCCAGCGCTTGGACGCCTGGGTGCAGCAACCGCGCTCAATAAATACTTTTACAATTACAATTACAATTACAAGTTTGAGCTTACATGAGAGAACATGGAATGGGCTCCATCTACAACAATAACTTGCGTTACTACATGCAAGATATCTACAGAGGAGATGGCGTGCACTTCTCAGATGAGGGGAACAGAGTTTTCATACAAAATTTAAGAATATGTATTGGTTCCTACTTATAAGTACCTAGAACTTACACAGAACACAAAAGCTCTTTTCAAAGCTACCTTAACTTTATTTACTCTTTTGAAATTTCGAATGTACCTTTTTTCACTAATTTTCACTTATGTTCGCTTCCCGGTTCGCTACCCGGTTCGCGTACCGGCAGCTAACCGCGCACAAAATTCAAAAAAAAAATTCGACATATATGAGCCTCCTCAGCCACCCTCAGAAAACCTAGGGGGTCAGGATACATCTAAAGTACCCCCTTCTATTCATTCTGAACATTATTTACCCTCCATCTTGTATCTCAATTCTACCGAAACACAAAATGGAGGACTCCCGTAACGCTGCAGGTTCGCGTACCGGGACACGCACTGACAAGCACTCGCTCAAAAAAGGTGGGAAAGTAATTTACAGAAAAACCACTGGAGACACTTTCACCAATTAAACATTAGCTCATACTACATACCAATCCCTACCATTTTCACAAATTTGGTTGGAATTCCATTTAGCCATTTAGCATGTAGAACTCTCTAAATTCCCTGAGGTAAATTACTTCACAAAACACATTTGAAGTGTTGGAATTGACAACCAATTAAAATATTACTTTCAATTTCTACTATTATATCATGACATTTGATTGGTTATGTACCTGAATATATATAAAGAAAGAGAGAGAAACACAGCCATTTTGACTACTACTTCTTGAAGTAAATATCAACTACATTTCAACTGATAACTTCAAGTTCTATTTGAAAGGTAAGATATTATTTTAAAAACTGAAGTATGTTCTGTACTGTAAGCTAATTAGGAAAACATTTTCTGATAGTTATATTCTATCACTCTGTAATACTTATAGAATAAAATAGACTTCTCTGTTTTAGTTATGGATGGAGTTAGACTTGTCTTGTATAATTAAGAATTGACTTTATTTCATAATTTTTTTCATATTTCTACTTCCAGTTTGATACCATACACTGCCCAACGAAAAAATCACTGTTTAAAAAACCAAACTACCTGTCTATACTTAAACCCAACAGTGCCCTATCTGTACTGATATATTTTTTTAAAATTTATTTTACAGCATACAAAATGGAAGGACAACAGAAAAATAACTTGGAAATTGTTGCAGGAAGCAAAACAGATACAGAAATTGACTCTGAATTCTATGATGATTCACGGGACTTTGAACTTCTGCAATGTGTGGAAGCAATAGATTTCCTTCTTGAAAATGAAAAAAAACTGATAATGAATTATTAGAATTTCTTTTTAATTTTGAAAAAGAATCAGAAAAATAAATTTTTATTTAATAATTCAAAAATTGTTTGAGACATTATTCATTTTTATATATATTTTGTAAACTAGTACCAAATTGATTATAATGTAAAGTCAGACTTTAAATATACTGTGCAACTTTTTTGTGTTACATAGTAAGTTTGCTCATAGTTACTTCCTTTCTTCCACTATATTATCTTCAATGTGTATTTAACATCTCTTTATCATCTCCTACCTCCATATTGTTTCGGTTTTCCAGACAGACTATGGTATGAATTCCATATACCACAAAAACTTCAGAAACAACTTGCAAGATATCTACAAAGGAGACGGTGTTTATTTATTTATAGACTCTGCATTGGTACCTACATGTTGCTACGTAAATAAAAAAAAACAACAAAAAACCAACAAAACGAACAATCAATAAACATACAATATTTTGAAAGTCAATCATTCTTGTTTTCTTATAGTACGCTCCCCGGACCGCTTTCCGGTGCGCGTACCGGGCGCACCCCACGAAAAAAAATGATTTTTTTTTTTTTTTTTGCCCCGCGGGGCCCTTTTAAAGCCTCCACATCAAACCTAGGGGGTCAGGGAGGATCTACTAAGCCCCATTATGGTCATTTGCCCCTTCGTTTTGGCCTCCTCTTGACTCTCGATCCTACCGAGAAACAAGATGGCGGCCGCTCCGGACTGTTTAGAATGTTGACAGACACCGGAGAGCCAATCAGCTTCGCTTCGCAAAGCTCCGTTACGCGAAAAGTGCGCTAACCGGAGCGCTACCCGGGACGCTGTCACAGATATATCTGTTTTTTTAAACGTTAATTTCTCAAAATCCACTGGAGCACATATATTGAGACCCAGCAAAGGCACTTCGGGCTAACAGTCCCTACAATTTTGCCAAGTTTCGTGCAAATCCATTCAGCCGTTCGAGCTAAAAGTGAGGCCAAACGCCCTATGGAAAAATGAATGGGAAAAATGCGTTTTGGGACCCCCCTTTTTTCTTGGCCCCCCTTGACGAAACCCCCCCAAATTTTCAGGGGCTGCTCAGAAACAAAATGTGCCATTTTCCTGAAAATTTCAGCCGATTCCGTGCACAAACGCCAAAGTTATTAGACATAGAATTTTCAAAAGTCCCATAGAGAAAAAATCCTAACTATATATACCTACTGGCGACCGCCAGTAGGTAATATATATATATATATATATTCACTGAAAAAACCATGGGTTATAGACCATATATAGTTAGGGATTAGCATTTACAAAACCTTATTTTACTCGCATAAAACCATTGAAATTTCATATATAGTTAGTTGCGCTAACTATATATCGCGCACCCGCAATCCACTGCTGATGATGTCACATATTACATCATTCATGACATGGTCAGTGACATCACTGATGACATCTCAAATGACATCACTGATGACATCACTGATGACATCTCAAATGACATCACTGATGACATCTCAAATGACATCACTGATGACATCTCATTTGACATTACTGATCACATCACTGATGATATCATTCATGTGATAATCTGATGAACCTCTTCAGACTCTAATATAACCTTAGATACAATCAGTGTAAACAGACACTCACAGACTGTCACTCATCCATGCAGTTACTCACACACCTAGTCAGTCATGCAAAGAATCAATCACACCTCCATTTCCTCAACTATACAGTTACACAAACTTTACTTATTCAAACATATTCTAACACATATTTACTCTCTTATACAATCCCTGATACAAGTTCACAATGATCCATACAGCCACTCACACATTCACTGGCTCTTATGCACAGTTATTTATATATGTCAACTCTCACATGTACTGTGTTTTACATATGTACTTACTTTGACATGTAGCACTGAGATATCCATTCACTCACCAATACACTCATGCACACAGTCAACCGCCCATACAGCTGTTTCCACATGCACTTTTGAAACCATACATCTAGTGAATCAACTGCTCACACATCTATGCACAGAGTCATACACCTCCCAGCCACCCACACACACACTCAGTCTCCCATTCAAATACTTGGGCAACCAATCAATAACCCATATAGTTACTCATATAGCTACTTATCAACACATGCAACAGTTTACAGAACAACAGACATAATGATGCACAAATTAAGACAGTTTAGTCACTAACCCATGCACTCAGTGAGACACATTTAATCACTCACTCATACAGTCAGTCATGCACCTACTAAATCCTTCATCCAGACACTTATACATCCACTCATTCTTCAATATGTAAGACATATTTTAACTTTACAGAAACATACAGTCACTGGATGTTGTCATCAGTGATGTCATCAGTGATGTCATTTGAGATGTCATCAGTGATGTCATCAGTGATGTCACTGACCATGTCATGAATGATGTAATATGTGACATCATCAGCAGTGGATTGCGGGTGCGCGATATATAGTTAGCGCAACTAACTATATATGAAATTTCAATGGTTTTATGCGAGTAAAATAAGGTTTTGTAAATGCTAATCCCTAACTATATGTGGTCTATAACCTATGGTTTTTTCAGTGAATTTTCAAGGTTTTGTAAATGCAAATTCCTAACTATATATGGTCTATAACCTATGTTTTTTTCTGTGAATTTCATTGGTTTTTTAAAAGCTAACATCTGTAGCTGTAAAATGTATTCTTCTTTAAATCCCAAAATATATTTTAGATGTTTGATAATTTTTTTTTAAATATTTTTTTTCTTCGCTTCCGGTAAGCGAACCGGGAAGCTTTCCGTTAGCTCAACTTGATGCCGCGACCTAGTCCGCGAACCGGTAAACGTTTCGTTAGCGCAACTGTGACGCGTCGCGGAAGCGCGACGTATCACGTTGTCGCGTAATGCGTCTTATGACGCGCCGCGTTAGCGCTCCCGAAAGTGTTCCGGACCGCGAACCGGAAACGATCCGGGACGCGGCGCGCACCGCGTAACGTAAGCGGAACAGGTCATGTGACTTGTTTATCAAACTTTTCATTGGTTCATTTCACTTTTGGTTTCCAAATGATGTATGACTAGGTCATGTGACCTAAAAATAACACTTTTCATTGGTTCAGAACTTTTGCTTTTCCCAAATCATGTAAACCCCTCCTTCTTTCCTCACTCTGACTTTCATCTTGGTGAGAGAAAGACCATTTTCCAGTATTTCAGCAATGGCTTCTATCCTTGCTTCAGCTGGTGGACCCCCACCACCACCTCAACCTCCTCATGAGAAGAGAGGACCACCATCACAATTCATCTCCAACAGAGAGGAGGAAGAGGAGGACCTAGAAGAAGAGGACACAGATGAACCTCAATTTATACAGGAGTTGCCCCGTGTTTCCCGAAGGAAAACAAGTTTCATATGGCAGTTTTTCTCAATCCCTCGAGGGGAGAAGAAGGTTAATGCGAAATATGCCACCTGCCTAATCTGCAAATACAGATTATCTAGAGGCACTGACAAAAAGTATAGTATGGGCAACTATACTATGCATCGCCATATGGCCAGGTGGCATCCATTAAACTACAGCCGGGCAGAGTTAAGGGACCTTCAAGATAATCCCCCGACAACTCCTGTGGCCAGATCAAAATCAACTATATCTTTGACAGGAAGAGAGGCACAGGAAACTGTGCCAAACATACAACCAAACTTCAAACACATGAAGCTAACCTGCATATATTGTGGTGCTCTGCTCTCATGTGGGAACATGAGTGTGAACTTAATCAACATGGTGTACGAAAACCATAAGTGCCCTAACCCACCCAAACAGTAATTTTTTTTTGCTCCTGTTGAGCCCTTTTCAATGCCTGTTTTTTGTTGTTTCCCCTCCATAAAAAACACAAAAAAAACCTAAAACTGTTCTAAAAATACAAAAAAAACAAAAAATGTTCAGAAAAAATAAATAAATACATAAAACAACAAAAACATAAAAAAGTTCTTTTCAGAACTACCTCCCCTTTCAAATAAAATTGCTAGATTGTTTAGCACTCTGGCAAGCTCTATTTCTTTTGGTTCGCTTTCCGGTTCGCTGCCCGGTTCGCGAACTTGAAGCGAACCAAAAAAATATTTTTTTAAAAAAAAGAAGAGTTAGTATAAGGGAAGTAAACAGAGAGTAATGTTAAAAGAAAGACAGCTATAGGGAGTAAACCAGAGATACTGTTTAATAGATCTATTTATTAATTCAGGATGACGATAAGGTGTGATCTCTCCTGAGGTTTGTTTAAGGTGAGACCTACTCAGGGTTACAGATCAATTTTACACTTGTTGAAGAATACAGAGCAGATAATGCATGTGAAGGCCTACCAATGAAGTAAGTCATGTCCTCTTATTACATCATTCATGACATGGTCAGTGACATCATCAGCAGTGCATTGCGGGTAAAAAGAGTAGAAAACATTTACCTCATAATTCTTGTTACCTTTTTAAAATATTTTTTCATACTTTCAATCCGTAAAAGAGAGAACAAACATTTCCAAAAATATTAAAACATGTATTTAAAAATTAGAAAAGAAAAGGGAAAACGTTCAAGAAGAAACAGTTTTTCAACAACTTTGACATTTACAGAAGCCTCTGCTTCTCTACGTCTCCTACACAATCCTAAAGATATATATTTTAAACAAACAGTATCTTCATGCTGATGAACTGAGGCCTATTTTGGAACATGGTGCTTCTTTTGCACTGCTGATGTCTCACAATAGTGATGCAATAGCATCGCAAAAAAGATGTAAAGCCATCATAAAATTGTGTGTAACATTTTAAATGATTGTTTCAGGATGCAAATAAGATGTGTGCTTTCAAGAGCTTTCTTTGAGGTGAGGCCTATTCCTTTTTTTTTTTAAAAAACAGTACCCAGAAGTACAGCACTGTAAGCATTAAAATTGACACTTACAGAAGACTCAGTTTCTCCATATCTACCTCACATTTCTAAATGTATATCATAAGTACAAAAAGCAGAACATTAATTATACATGTTAATTGGTTTATTTTTGCTGTTCTCAGAATGTATCAAATTTCACTTAAATCAGTGACTTGAAGGTATTCATCATGTAACAGCGGGGAAAAAAAAACACAATCAAAATGATTGTGTTTAAAAAACCCATACAACCTAAGAAATCTGAATTCAAAACTCCTTAAAATTAACTTACTTTCAATGACGTCGAAGGATGTCCTATGAACAGCGTCCACTCTGTTGTGCTATAAATATTTTCAGCCCGCCACTTTCTGAAAGAAAACCTCCATCGTTTTGAAAAATATGTTACATACAAGAAAAGACTTCTCACATTCTACCACATGTTTCCACTAGGCCAAATCATGTTGCAGCGATTCACAACTCTTGTAATTCTTCCAATCAAATCCCGTCATTTTCTATTTTCGCAACTTTCAAAAAGAAAACATTTAAGATTATTTTCACAATCCTGGACTACTAATATCTTACCCTTCTTTGTCACTCATGTTCTCCTTTTCCTATGACACTGATACTGCTTACTATGAAGCAGACTTACTTGCATCAGGTTTATATAGTTGGATTTTTAAATTGACATTATAATTAAAAGTTTTGGACCAATAATCTAGACAGCATTGCAGACTTACATTCCCTCTACTTGATGAACCTTTTGCAATTCCTCACAGGAAATCCCGAGATTCTTTCTTTAAAATTTTGGTTTTAAAAACACCAGATAAGAATTTTTAAGGTCAAACGGCAATTTTTTTTTGAAAGTTACAACGGAATCATTGCAGAATGACCAGCCGTTTCGAGACTTTAAATAAGCTGTATAATGTCCTGATGTTGTTGAAGGACCATCGTGATAGATAATTGCTACAGTTACAAAAGTCCTTCCTGATATTGACAGCTGAGAAGCCACAAATTTTTTTATTAAAGTTGACAATTTTGATCCATCAGGCCTACATCGTTGGATCATTAAAATGACATACTGGCCATATCTACGTATAAATAATGTTGACATCATTTCAGATTTACATTGGCTACACTCCATGTTGTGATCCGCTGCATTTACTAGCTTATTAAAGGAGACTGATTTACTGTCTGGCAAAGTTAAATATATAAATCTTTCTGAGTCTACACTAGTAGTACTTGATACCATACAGTTCTCGCAGTCATGCTGCCATTGATAAGAAAGCCCAAACAGGTGATCTACATCTACACCCTCATCTTGCAATACATCAAGCATATACATTAAAAACTCCTGACAATCTTGCTGATTATTTTCAGAGAAGTCTGTTTGACCTGAACATTCATCTAACAGATAACGAACTTCAGACACACTTTCTACTTTTGTTCGATCAGTGCTACATTTCTCGAAAACAGAATTCAACAAACAGCATAAAATTTGTTCTGAATTCAACAGAATCTGTTCTTTTAAACTCTCTAGTGAAAAGAGAACATTAACCACTACATTTGCATAGCAGTTGACACCAGAACTGTTTTCAAATTGAAAACCGACAACATCTTCAACAGAATCCACTTTCTTTCTGCTAACAATTTTCGGTTCATTGACTTTTGGTCTTTTTGCTACAACCTCCCTACTATTACTGATATTTCTACGTTTCCGGCCTACCACACGTTTCTCAAACAAAGGATATTGAGGCAAATGTGGCGCATACTCTCTTCTTAACCTATTGTATTCCTTAACACAATCTAGATCCGCACAAATGTTTGTGACATCACAGTCAATCAAGTACAATCCCGATAAAGTTCTAACTCGTGACAATGCCACATATGCCATACCCTCCTTGAACACACAACTGCCAATATTCACCAATGCACTGTCTACACTTAAACCTTGCGATTTATGGATTGTCACCGCATATGCCAAGCAAACAGGAAACTGTTTACGGCGAACATATAAGTCTTTAACAAGCAAAAACCTAGCAGAACAACTACCAATTAGCTGTACTTCCTCAATGCCATCAAATTTAATTTTTAAAAATTCTATTCCATCTCTATTTCTGTATTTCTCAAAATCAACAACATTACCCATTGATCCATTTACCAGACCTCTTTCAACATGTAAATTCCTTCTCAAAATGATTCGGCAATTTAAACACACATTCAAAGTCTTTTCAAAACCCGCTGTTTTAGATATAGTCTTCTCTAATGAATCCAATTTTGATTTCAAATTCTCTGACAAAATAATTGTTGATCCCATATGCTCTATTTTGTCAATAGCTTCAAGTTTCACAATCTCTTGCTTTTCTAAATTCAACATTTTGTTGTTGAAGAAGGCACATTCTGCAAGAGTTGGCATCAAGCATATTCCGGATTTCTTCTCAGTAATTTTCTGAAAAATATTCTCAGGCACAATCTCTTGTTCGGGATATAAATTTGAAAGTAATCGTGCATTTAAAGCTTCTTTTCCATGCTCGGTCACTTTTCCAATTCTAATATCTTGTAGAATTTTCTTGTAATCTTCATCCGTCGCCTGACGCATATTTTCATGCAGTTCAGCATAATTGAAGTTTAACCATATATTGACGTTGCCAATGCTCCCTAGGCACTTCCTGGTATCTTCATGCGTGAGTATTTTGAACACAGGTTGACCTTTTACTGGTGTCAGCTGCAGAAGATCTCCGAAAACAATGATGTGTTTGCCACCAAATAACACATCATATTCAGTTTTAAGTACTTCTTGCATTCTCAAATGCACAAAGGCAAGCATGACATTGGAAACCATGCTTACTTCGTCAATGATAAGTAGTTTCATTTTCCTCAAGACTCTTGAAACTTCACAGCAAGCATCCCCAGATAACTTGTGGTATTGTAATTTGTTGTCATGCTCCACTGGCAGCATCAGTAGACGATGCAAAGTAATACCTTTAATGTTATGTGCTGCCAGTCCAGTAGGAGCGGTGACAACACAAGACAGCGATGACTCAGTCCTTTCCTGCAAATAACAAGAAATTGCTTTAATGAGGAAACTTTTTCCAGTTCCCGCTTCTCCACTCACGTACAGTCGGACAGGCTTCAACGATGTACATGAGCACTCTCTCTTCTCATGACTTAATCCGTGCTCAATTTGCTTGGTAACTTCATCATATATTTTCCTCTGCTCAACGTTGAGTTGTTTTTCCAAGTCTTCTAAGTTAACTGAATCCTCCTGAGCATGTGCCATGGCTCTTTCCACTTCATTCATAGCAGTATCAGCTTCATTTTCGATAATAGGTCCTCCAAGTGGATCTTGACTCAATGAAACAGAACTCTGACTGTCCTGAGAACTGTCTCTGGCAATCTCGGCTGCAATCGTTGCTTCCTGCTCAATTTCCAAAGTTAACATTTCTTGATATTTGGGAAAAGCAGGACATTCTATGGTCTCCTTAGCAGCAGTGAAAGAGTCTTCGTAACAGAGGAAATCTCCAAGCAGTTCCTCTTCTGCACGCCAAGGCTTGAAAAGTTGCAAAAGTGCTAAATAGAAAAACTCCTTTTTTTCTGGAGATTCGCCACTCAATTTTCGATGGTTTACTAATTGGCATTTTCTTTGCTTGACCAGGCATCCCTCACTTCCAATTACAGCATACACTCCTTTCTCAATATCTTCTTTGATGTTCCTCTTGAATATATAATTTTGTAGAACCTCATATAGACAAACATTCTCAAGGTGACTGCTTCGATTTGGATAATATGTATCCAACATGTTGGTCTTCAAAATGTCGGTACTGTTTGGTTCCTTTTCTGCCAAATACTCAATTTCCCGGACAGGTTTTAGAACTCGATTTCGCGTTGCAGCAAGACCAAGACTCGCCCAAACAATACTCCTGGATTTGGCATACAGACTTGCTGAAGACAATCAATCAGAACATTCGTAAGCTCTGATTTCTCGATGCGACAACATCTTCAGACTGAAACTGTACAACTTCTTGCTGAGGCTCTTTTCATGGGAAATGTCCTCCCACATATCCTTCAGTTCTGTCTTTTCTTTTTTGGTGATGTAAGATGTCACATACCGAGCCACAGCCATACAGTTGTCAGCCACAAACTGTATATCCATGTTAGCATTCCACATGGACAAAATCACTGGGTTGTAGTCGTTGATGTACTTGGACTCTTCGTTCCTTTTCAAATTGTATGTATTTTTGGGTGATTTCCTCGTCACATCATGTCGCAGTGAAGACATCAAACTGTTCACTCTTCCTTTAGAAATCACCGGTCGTGGAAAGTTGAAACGACATTTGGTGTAGAACTTGTCCTTGTTTCTGAATTTACGACGACAGTACTTTCCACAACGATGGCTTTGAAAACGTAGAACTTGTTCTCTTAGGCTTTTCTTCTCCGTTGCGTTTGGAACAGCACACGTAGAATACTGTTCTATGAAATTCATCACTAAGTCATCCGGATCTGTTCCAAATTTAGGTGCATCCTTGATCCACAGCAACATATGTATATGAGGAGCACCTCTTGCTTGGTACTCCTTTCTCCAGAAGAAATCCAACACCTCTCCAAGAGGTGGATTCTTCTTATTTGTGATGAAAGACATCATAGCTTCAAATCTATGATTGAAGTACCTGCATACATTCACTGGATCCAAAGAACACAGTTCTCCAGGTGTCTTGAATTCAATGTTTTCAATATTTCCATTTGCCTCTCGTAGAAATTCAAGTAAGTCTTCCCAGCCATACTCGGCACAGCTCAGAGTGAGGAACCATGTCGGAGTTCCTAAGTTCCTCAGCATACATTTTAAATCACCATGACGACGGTACCAGTACTCATTAGTACCACGCTGACACACCATGAGATTAATTAAGTGAGAATCCAAAATACTGTCTTGGACATTGACTTTATGCATAAAATCACTTGCCGAGATGTTTCGCATCTGTATACCACTTTTTAAGATGTGGTTCACTGCATATGACAGTCCAGACAGATCGCTTTCAAACAGAAGATGAAACAAATAGGGAATGCATTGACGAAACCTAGGATCTTCTGCATACAATCGTAAAGTCCGGTATTCAGATGCAGGAATTTGATGAGGTCGCTCATCATATCTTCCTCCTCGACCTGTGGGAAATAGCTGTGGGAAACACCGAGCTTCCAAACTTTCCTCCCAAACACTAATGGGACTCCCTTTGGCTTGTTTCATTTGAAACAACTCAATAGCATTCCCCATGACTTCCTTGGAATGCAAAGGATGAACACTATAATGTTCATATATTTCTTCACTTTTAGAGGCCTCTACTTTCTCAATTTGGCCAGCACACAAATCGCTATCCTCTTCATCACTTACTTCCTCTTCTGCAACATATACATTCTTATAGTACTTATTATTTTTCTTCAAATACAATGTTGCCTTTTTGACTTTCCTAACATCCACTAAATCTTGCCATATTTTCTTATTCTTTGTCGGAACCCCATTAACCAAGATAACCAGAGGTTCCTCTTCCACTTTTTCTACTCCAATTGTGTTAATGTTTTTGTTCAAATCTAGAGGCAAATAAACAACTCTTCCCTTTAATCCTCTCTGTAAATCTGCTGGAGGCAACTTCCCTGTCTTTGGCTCCATTCTTACAATAGCCTGAAAGGGATGGATACTTTGAATCAAAATAGATTCAGAAGTATTTAAATCCTTCAATTCAGAAGGAATCTCAACCAATTCCAGATTATTATGAACTGCCCTAGCAGGCATCTGGTTTTGGTTTAATTTATTACAACAATAAGTACACACACGTTGATCCGATCCCAAATCAAAATAATTTTCTACCATCAAGTATGTGGCAAAATCCTTCCATTCACTATTATTTTCCCTTTCACTTTTTGCATATAAATCCACTAACTTAGTCTGATTCTTATAATAAGTGCGTCGACAACATACACAAGTGAAATTAGGCCTCACTTGATTTCATCTGAAACGTGGCAATTTCCTTCTGAAAATTATCTGTACTGGAAACCTGTACATTATCTTCAACATTACCCTCTACTTCTGGGTCAATTTGAACATTCTCATCTTTACTACCAAAGTAACAAAACTCAATTTCTTCACAAATATTCTTCACATCTATTTCAGAACCATGCAAAAGAGCAGCACATAATTGTTTAAGCATAATTGCTGGACTCTTAGCATGATACAACATTCTCACTAATTTTCTCACTTTATTATGATGCACTGCTAGCATCCTAAAATGATGAAAAACACTCTGGCATACTCTCCTGGAAAGACAAGCCAGTGAATGACCACGCAAACCTGTCATTTGTCTAACTCTGCAAGGATCTAAATCTTGCAACAACTTCATTTTCTGCTTCAAACTTTTCTTATTAAATGTCCGTATAAAATCACAAAGCAAATTGATGGAAACCTGTCGCACACTGCAAATAGAACTACACTTCCAAATGTACACAGGACCCTTAGGACGTCTTCCTAAAACCTCATCACTTAGCGCCTCTTCTATCTCTGTTGTCACAAGTTTTTCTTTTTCAACTGGACAACCATCCTTCACTTCATAAGCTCGACCACTGGTGTCAACTGCAAACACCAAATCATTATCCTGAAAATAACTCTCCTCATTAAAAAATGCCTCACAACTTGAACTATGCATCCATTCTCCGGAAAAAACTTCACAAAAGTTGCTACGATTTACTACTCTCTTCCATCTACTTTTTGTTTTGAAATCAGAAATTACCTTGCTTAGTTTCCTAATTCTATTGATTACCAAAATAAACAACTTTCGCTTAATTTCAAAAGCATGATCAATAATTTTCTCTACATTTTTCTTCTTCTTATAAAATGCCACTTTCTGTTGGCCTTTCTTAATATTTTTTAATAAATTAACTATTATCCTGCTACGGAACATTCGTTTTCGAATGTCCCTAAACTGTTGTTTCCTTCTACTATCATGCACAGAGTTATCTCTTCCTCTACCAGTAACATTTTTGATGGGTCTTTCCTTTCCATTTAAATTGCTTTTCTTTTTCTGAACTGAAATATTTTTGGGGATAAATACTTTTTTTACTAAAAATATTTCTTAAGAATGATTTTGTGCTCTTACCCGGAGCTTTCTTGGTGTTTTGAAAAGTATTTGGGGAAGAGGACTGCTGCAATAAAAGATCATCCTGCTGTCTTTGACGTTTTCTAGCCTTTCTAATTCGATTTTTCGTTGGCATTTTTCAAATTAAGAAAAGATCTGCAGTTGAATCTGTGGAAAAATATAATAAAAAATGTTATTAACCACTATTACCAAACAGTAAATGAATAACAGTCATCAAAAACTTAATGCCCTACTTATTATTTAACATAGCAAATCTTTTGCACCAGCACTGCATCACAAAAATGACACACAGTGGTACAAAACAGGCATACAACAATCATAAATCTCTCCCTAATATTTTAAATGATTAATTCAGGATGACGATAAGGTGTGGCCTATCTAAAGGTTTGTTTAGGCCCAGATCTTTGGACTGGGGTGAATGTGTGTCATTGATCCACATTCGGTCCATCACCTGTTTTGTTTGTTTGAGGTGAGGCCAACACATGGTTGCAGATAAGATTTTCACTGAAGAAAACAAAGGAGATAATACATGTGAAGGCCTACCAATGAAGTAAGTCATTATTTGAAATCAATTACATTTCTGGATATGTCCTGCTAGAGCTTCATAGGTTGTTTTGGGTCATATTTATAAGGCATTTGAGTGTCTATTATGTTATTTTACCCTTTTCAAATGGAAAGCGTACCTCATGGGGCAAGTTTCTTGTAAATACGCTCCCACTTGCGCTTGGCAAATTTAGATTTTGATTATGGGAGTTACATAGCCATGTTAATAATGTCCAAACAATGGTGCTAGGGCATTCCAAAAAACGCTTTCATGTGTCTCAAGGACATTTTCAGTCATTTCCTCTTGAATGCAGGTATACAATTGATTTATATGCTGTGTTTAAAAACGATTTTTTGAAATCAATTACATTTCTGGATATGTACTGCTAGAGCTTCATAGGTTGTTTTGGGTCATATTTATAAGGCATATGAGTGTCTATGATGTTATTTTTCCTTTTTAAATGGAAACGTTCCTCATGGGGCAAGTGTCTTGTAAATACGCTCCCACCTGTGCTTGGCAAATTTAGATTTTGATTATGGGAGTTACATAGCCATGTTAATAATGTCCAAAAAATGGTGCTAGGGCATTCCAGAAAACGCTTTCATGTGTCTCAAGGACATTTTCAGTCATTTCCTCTTGAATGCAGGTATACAATTGATTTATATGCTGTGTTTAAAAACGATTTTTTGAAATCAATTACATTTCTGGATACGTCCTGCTAGAGCTTCATAGGTTGTTTTGGGTCATATTTATAAGGCATATGAGTGTCTATGATGTTATTTTTCCTTTTTAAATGGAAAGCGTACCTCATGGGGCAAGTTTCTTGTAAATACGCTCCCACCTGCGGTTGGCAAAATTAGATTTTGATTATGCCCTTACACCATTTTTGGGACATTATTAACATGCCTATGTAACTCCCACAATCAAAATCTAAATTTGCCAACCGCAAGTGGGAGCGTATTTACAAGAAACTTGCACCATGAAGAACGCTTTCCATTTAAAAAGGAAAAATAACATCATAGACACTCATATGCCTTATAAATATGACCCAAAACAACCTATGAAGCTCTAGCAGTACATATCCAGAAATGTAATTGATTTCAAAAAGTCGTTTTTAAACACAGCATATAAATCAATTGTATACCTGCATTCAAGCGGAAATGACTGAAAATGTCCTTGAGACACATGAAAGTGTTTTCTGGAATGCCCTTGCACCATTTTTTGGACATTATTAACATGGCTATGTAACTCCTATAATCAAAATCTAAATTTACCAAGCACAGGTGGGAGCGTATTTACAAGAAACTTGCCCCATGAAGAACGCTTTCCATTTAAAAAGGAAAAATAACATCATAGACACTCATATGCCTTATAAATATGACCCAAAACAACCTATGAAGCTCTAGCAGTACATATCCAGAAATGTAATTGATTTCAAAAAATCGTTTTTAAACACAGCATATAAATCAATTGTATACCTGCATTCAAGAGGAAATGACTGAAAATGTCCTTGAGACACATGAAAGCGTTTTCTGGAATGCCCTAGCACCATTTTTTGGACATTATTAACATGGCTATGTAACTCCCATAATCAAAATCTAAATTTGCCAAGCACAGGTGGGAGCGTATTTACAAGACACTTGCCCCATGAGGAATGCTTTCCATTTAAAAAGGAAAAAATAACATCAAAGACACTCAAATGCCTTATAAATATGACCCAAAACAACCTATGAAGCTCTAGCAGTACATATCCAGAAATGTAAGTGATTTCAAAAATCGTTTTTAAAAACAACATATCTGTTTCAGCTTACATAAGAGACCATGGAATGGGCTCCATGTACAACAATAACTTGTGTTACTGCATGCCAGAATGCTACACCGAATATGCAATTACAATTTCTCAAAGAAACAAAATCTATTTGTATATCACTAGAGACAAAGCCACATTTTAAAAACACAGCTTTCTTCATCATTTTCTCCTTAAATCATACTATTCTCTATCTAAATTAAATAAATCTTTTCTCACCTTAGCAAATACTTTTTGAGTTTTGAAAACAGTCTCAGAAATACACCAAATTGTCTTCAGCAGAAGAAAAAGGATGCACTCCAGAGGCTGCAGCTATTGAAAGCACAGAAATACAGATATTCATTTCACATATCTCTCATATTAGCCAATCATAACTCTTCCCTCACTTTTTTCAAATCAAAACCCTTCCCCCCTCTGCCCTCTCTGCCTTTTTTCCATAGCAACCACCTCCTGGAAGACCTCTCATGTTTGCAAATTCACACAACAATGTTTCAATTGAACTCTGAACTCTCAGTGCACCTGCGTATCCAGTGCAATCTTTCATTAAATGTTTCTTCCTTGACCATTCAAATTACATCTTTCAAAGAACACATCCATGCACCCTAACTTTCTGTTTTCAGAAATGGAAATGCACCAATCACTGCTAATGAATCATTAGCATTGGAAATCCTCAGTTTTTTTTCTTTACAAACTCCTACTGTTTCAACTGCCCTTTCATTACCACACTTCATCTGACTGCAGCACAACCTTCTCCAACCATGTTTAAGGTCTGGATTGTTGGACATAGTTACATCCACTGGGCTCAAAGGTATGCTGAGAACAGAAATTTACCTAACCTCAATTTACAAGATGTGGAAATTAAGTGGTTGGGCCAAAGAGGATTAAAATGTCACCAATTGATACCATTGGTGAAAACCTTTATGCATTTGCCAAAACCTGACCTGTTAATTGTGCACTGTGGAGGTAATGATTTGGGCACTTTGACAGGGGTAGGTCTGGAAATGCTTTTAAAGGACACCTTTGAGCAATTAATGGCACTTTTTCCTCAAACTGCCTTGGTATATTCCAATATATGCCAAAGACAGAAATGGAGGTGGTCCAACCAATTTTCTCCACAAATTGAGAAAGCGAGGAAGCATGTAAACAAATCTGTTTCAGCTTTCATGAGAGACCATGGAATGGGCTCCCTGTACAACAATAACTTGCGTTACTACATGCAAGATATCTACAGAGGAGATGGAGTTCACTTCTCAGATGAGGGCAACAGAATTTTCATTCTGAATTTAAGACTGTGCATTGGTACCTACTTATAAGTACCTAAATGTACCATAAACCCAAAAGCTCTTCTCAGAGCTACCCTACATCTGATCACTCACAATTATTATTTTTCTCTAACTTTTTTCACTAATTTTCCACAAAATACGCTCCCCGGGGCGCTACCCGGTTCGCTAACCGAAAGCTAACCTCGCGGTATTTTTTTTAAAAATGTTTTTTTTCCGCACATATAAGCCTCCTCAGCCACCCTCAGAAAACCTAGGGGGTCAAGATAAGTCTACCATGACCCCTTCTGTGGTAAATTTAAATTACCTATACTTAATTTATTCAATAAGAATAACTCAGTCAAAAATAAGAGGCAGAATCCGTGATATTTGAGGTTTTAAAAGGGGTTTTATTCCTTAAAAAGGAATTGGTTCGAACCAGGCAATCGAATTCCGTCACCACGAAGGTTCAGGAAGGGATAGACAATACTTTATTGACAGGTTATCATATATATAGTCAATGCATTACAGTAAAGGCAGATGCAGAAGGCGTAACAGCTGAGAGAAACGAGATAAGAAACATGTGCGTAACAGAAGGCGTGCATGAGGGCGTACACGGAGGTGTGTGCTTAGACAACGTCACATGAAACGTATCACAGGTGGGTGGATCCCTAGAAGAATCCTGCAGTGTCAGCAGAAATATGTGGCAGGGATGCGCGCGCAGCAGCATGACGTGTAATTGACGTGGGACTGGAGGGTGAAGGGGACTTGACATTTAGCCCTACATGAGGAGACAGAAGTCTGGGGTGTCAGAACAACCTAATCCCAAATCATATCTAATATCTTGTGTTTGAGGAACTGTATTATCTAGAAGGAAAGGTCTCTCGGGCAGAGGCTATTCTATACTGACTGCTAGTGCGTGCATATGTGACTACGTGTCTGCGTGTAAAGCAAGGGGGGCATGGGCCTACCATGGTAACAGGAGCTATGAATTACTTGCATGGAGACAGTGAGGCCGGGCCCTTTGCTCTGCAGCTGGGAAGGATGTTTTCCTAAACTACTAGACAGGAATGTATTTTCGAGGAGCGGAGCAGATAACTTGAAGGTTGAATACAGTCTTGGCAGGCAATGCAGGCCGAGCCAGGCACCGCTCGCCGCGCAGGGAGTAAGTCAAGGGTCAGGAAGCAGATGCAGGTCCAGGCTGTAGCATCCAAAGACAGAAGGCAGGGAATAGCTTGATGGCAGAATTCAGGGCCTAACTCGCCAGAGCTAGAAAGCATGAAAGTGCACCATATAAAGACGTTGGCAAGGCACACTTAGGAACAGAATATCTGACCCATTCATGGTGGATCTGAAAGAGGGCATGTTAACGTTGGACGCAAATGTATTTGCGACTTCATAGCTGGAAGTGGAGGGAACATACATGTACTTGAAGCACGTACATGGAGCCGGTGGGGTCTAAGATAGGGGACACAACTGACCATAAAAATTCATATTACCTCATTCCCTCCTTGTCCCCTACGGACCCTTCATGATATATCGATCCTCATAAATCTATCAATCTGTTCACGTAACATCATTTGCTCTTCTTTCTTCATATGGCGTTTTGGATGAGAACTCGAATGAGGAATACATGAAGTGGCGCACAAGCCGCAAATCGCTGGCCCACATTGTAGACATAGGCAACAACTGAATATTATGAGAAGGGCAATACCTAGGAAGGATAGGACCTTCCATCCCCAGGCTGACAACGTGGTCCAGAACCAACCAGACCAAGTCCAGGTGCCTGGATTCTGGTGTATCAAACTTGCAATCTTGTGAAGACGAGTGATGGCTCTATATACTGATGGCGCGTTTTCTGGAATGAAAACACAGCAGCTCGATCCGATGACTCTACAGGCTCCGCCCCTATCGGCCAGTATGACGTCAAGGACGAGACGATTTTGAAGAACAACAATCCGCATAGCAGACTGCTCCTCTGTTAAGTTACCTAGGGCGGAAGTAGTTTCATTCACTACTGCTTCGAGGGTTCTGGTTAATTTTCGTATCAGTTTACTATTAAAGACAGCACCTAAGTAAGGAAAGAAACCTTTATTGAAGTCTGTGTATTGCTCCCATGCCGTTTCAGTGTAGTCGACAATCGGGAGATCTCTCTGGGGTCTATTGTGTAATAGATGGGTATTCCTATGATAATCAGGAGGGGCTAGGAAAACAGGTGGCAGAAGGAATGCAATGTAACAGGTGCCATCCCAATCTAGAGGTAAGCGTATATATGCGGTATGACCACAAACGAAGTAGGAATGACGTGATGCTTTAAACGCAGACTTGCCCTTATCACTGAATTCGATCATAGTAGTACATTTACTATGACCCAAGTGTACTGAACCATTCTTTCTGATACATAATTCACCTTTGACTGGTAGTACTGACATGGCGGGCAAGACTGGTTCGGACTCGGATTCAACATTCAGAATCATGAGGTTAAGTGTAAAGTTACCTAATCCATATACTTCATTTTCTAGATCAGTCCCTGTCCTTTTTGGCAGACCCTCCTTGTAAGGGTAACATACTCTATGCAGAACTGTGTTCAGGTTTCCCCATACCCAGTTGCCCTGGTAAACTACGGAATTGGAATCTAGAGAGTTCATTAATCTAAACCATGCACCACAGGAACCATTATGTGTAAACGGGTACGGGAAGAGGGGCAGAACTCCCTTGTATTTCTGATAGGGAGGAAGTCGGCCACATATCCAACAATTTGTAACGTTGCTGGTCTGATGAGAGTGATGTAACATACTAATGAATGTATTGTTGCGCAGCGCAAGTCTGTAGGACAATTCATGCGGGGGTAATTCGCTAAAAGAGTGTTCGGCTGTAACATTGAAAGCAGAATGTGCACGCTTGAAAATAGGGTAGTATATGTGCAACAGTATACTTGCAGCAATAATCAGAAGACTTAGAAAAAACATAGTCAGTAATGTCACTATGCAGTGACTACGAAGTGATTTACAATATTCATGTTTCTTGAGCTGTTTCTGTCTATCTCTCTCTCTCTATTTCGGTCTAGGGGATACATGTCAGAAACTAATTTAACCGATTCACCTAGGGGAGGACTTAAACAATTAAACTGTCTGACTTGCTAGACCTTAGTTTCAGTTTATATTCCTGGGAAGCAGTTTTCTCGGCCAGGGGGAGTTTTGAGTCAGTCTGTGGAGGAGGGCAGGGCGGCTGAGAGTTCAAATCTGGAGGCAGTCCATGAAATTTTTTTATGTGACTCGAATGGAGCCAGCCCTTGCGGCCCTCCACCTTCACGGCTGTCCTTGTTGTTAAAAGTACTAGTTTTGGTGCTTGCCAGCGGGGCTCCAGCGGACTTCTTCGGTCGAAATTCCTTATAAAAACATATTCTCCTGGAACCACTTCATGGGGCTTCACCTCGGTGTTGTCGGGAAAGGCTGCAGCTACCTGTGAACGACAAGATTGTAGTGCAGACATCAAGGAGGCAAGGTAATCGGTCAGCATAATAGAGTCAACATCAGTAATTTTGCGAGGCAGAGGCGTCCCCCACATATTTGGTGGCCTACCAAAGACCACCTCATACGGGGATAGCCCTGTTCTGGAGTGTGCGACCATTCTTATGTAAAAGAGTGCGACTGGCAAAGCTACTATCCAGTCGACTCCTTTCTCTCTGCAGATTTTAGCAAGTCGAATTTTCAGAGTCTGATTATGACGCTCTACGAGACCTGCGGCCTCGGGATGTCGGACACAGTGGAATTTCCACTGATAGCCTAACAGGAGTGTAACTTGTTTTACAAGCTCGGATGAGAATGGCTGACCGTTATCTGAGTATACGATACGGGGCAAACCATACCGTGGGAAAAATTCACGAACCAGCTGCTTGGCAGTGGTCGGAGCAGTGTAATCTGGGACTGGATATGCTTCTGTCCATCGGGAAAGTGCACATACGACTACGAGGACATATTTGAATCCTCGACAACGTTCCATCTGGATATAATCCATCTGGAGGACTTCAAAAGGGTGATCGGGAGGATGAAATCCACCTTGCTCTACGGGAATGCTTTTACCTGGGTTGAGCTGACAACAAATCATGCAAGTACGCACTTTCTGTTTGGCTGCTGCTCGTAAATGTTTATTGAACCAGATGTTTTGAATACTGTCTAACATAGCTTTTTCTCCTAAATGCGCTGGACTATGTACTGTGTTAATGATAACTTGAACCATAGAGTCGGGGAGAAACCATGTAGATTTTCCCTTCGTCATCCATCCCTGATCTGTTTGGATCCCTCCTAGTTCAGTCCATTTCTTGATTTCATCTGGTGTAGCATGTGTCTGTATATCAATTACATCAAGGGCGGGATCCCTAACTGTCATGCAGTGTGTCGGTGTCGGAACTATTGTCTTTGTCAAGTCAGTTGCTTGAGTCCGATTCTGAGCTGTATGCTTAGCTGTTCGGTCTGCCAGGTCGTTACCCTGGGAAATGATATCGGTGACTTTTGTATGTGCCTTGCACTTCATGATGGATATAGAAGTAGGCAGATGTATTGCATCTAACAAAGCTTGAATAAGGGGACCGTGCTGAATGTTGGCACCATGAGAAGTCAAATAACCTCTCTCTCGCCATAATACACCGAAGTCGTGTACAACTCCGAATGCATAACGTGAATCTGTGTATATGTTAACTCTCTTCTTTTTCGCTTGAATACAGGCTTGTGTCAGAGCGATGAGCTCTGCTGCTTGAGCTGACAGAGTGTCAATACAATTTGTTTCTATAACTTCAGTTTCTGTTGTGACTGCGTAGGCGGCCACTAACTCTCCTGTACTTGTTCTCATGCATGAACCATCCACATAAAGTGTCAGGTCTGGGTCTGATAATGGAGTGTCTGTCAAGTCTTGTCTGGGTTTCGTCGTGATAGTAATGACTTCAATACAATCATGCGCCAATGGGTCTGCTCCACTTAATGGCAAAAGTGTAGCAGGATTCAATGTGTTACAGCGTCTGATTTCTATGTGTGGCTGAAACAATGTCAATTCATAACCTGTCAGTCGTGCTATAGTCAAGTGCTGGGTCTGTGTTCGATTTAGAAGAACTTCCACGGAGTGTGGAACTTGCACTGTCAATTGATGTCCTAACACTATGGAATCGCTTTGTCTGATTGCTAGAGCTGTCGCTGCTACTGATTTTAAGCACGCAGGCAAGGCCTGGGCTACTGGATCCAATGTACTAGAAAAATAAGCACACGGTTTGTGTGAACCTGCTTGTTCCTGAGTGAGTACTGACAAGGCAGTACCTTCGCGTTCTGTGACAAAAAGTGTAAAAGGCTTGCTATAACATGGTGTTGCTAAAACAGGTGCTTGGCATAAGGCTTTCTTTAAGTCTTCAAAAGCTTGTGTATGTTCCTGAGTCCAAGGGAGGACAGTCGATGTCGCTGCCTCCTGGGTTGTCAACTGTATGAGTGGCTTTGCTAGAAATGCGTATTGGGGAATCCATTGTCTGCAGTAAGAAGTGAGGCCTATGAAGGCCCGCACCTCCTTTTGTGTCTTGGGTCGTGACATATTTATAATTAACTGGATGCGATCAGGTGTGAGCTGTCTCCCCCCTTTGGACAGCAAGTGCCCAAGGTAAACAACTTGCTGAACACAGAATTGTAGCTTCGAAGGGGACACCTTGTGCCCCTTGTCGGCCAGAAAATGCAAAACCGTCAGTGAAGCCCGTTCACATTCAGGTTCGCTTCGGGCGGTGATCAATAGATCATCGACATACTGAAGTAGGGCAGTGTTTTCAGGCATGTGAATACTGTCAAGTTGTCTTTTCAGTGCTTGGCTATAGATGCTGGGGCTTTCTGTGAATCCTTGAGGTGCGCGTGCAAATTTGAAGCTTCGTCCATTTAAACAGAATTCGAAAACGTATTGGCTTTCCGGGTCTATTGGAACACTAAAGAAGGCGTTCTTGAGGTCAATTACAGTAAAGAACGCTGCTTCCGAATCAATAGCTGTCAACAATGAAGAGATATCTGGGACCACGGGGTATTGTGGTATAATGCATTTATTTAATTCGCGCAAATCGATAACTAATCGGTAAACTGGAGGTGCATTGGGATCGGTACGTTTAAGAATTGGAATGATAGGGGAATTACATACATTGGAGTCGGTTTCCACGACCACTCCTTGTGCAATGAGCTCGTCAATGATTTGCAGTAAAGCCACTACAGCATCTGGGGGTAACTTGTATTGTCGAATTCGTGGTAAGACTACTCCTGGTCTGAGTGTGACTCTCGATATGGTGTAATGTGCATACAACCTACATCAGTGGGGCCTTGTGCCCATAAATGTGCAGGGACATTCTGTAACCGGTGATCTATATCTCTCAATACATAGTGACCCTTAAAGTCACGTAAAAATAGTCGTACTCCCTCCGGAGAACAGCATATTACAGCTCCTAGAGCTTTCAGTGTCTTTATACCTAACAAGTTTTCTGGGCATGATTTCGTGAGCAATAAATCTGTAGTACGTGCCAATGGACCAACTGCAAGAGGAAGTGGTTGCGATACTTCATTAACAATAGGCTTTCCTGAAAATCCAAGGGAAACATTCTGTGAGCCTGAGAGGGGTGCCCCTGGAACCTCGTCGTGACTTATAGTTGTTCTGCTTGCCCCTGTATCAATTAAAAACTTTCTGTCTTTCCCTAATACTTGACTATGTACATAAGGACCTTCTTGATCTACAGGAACCTCAATAAGAGGCAAGCCAACCTCCCCCTCTAGGCTGTTTCATGTGTAACGTTGATAATCGGGATAATCATTTTGTGCATACTGGTACATCTGTTGTGTCGTGTTTTGTGTTGCGGCAATGGGCTGTGGCTGTGGTGCTGCCACAGTCTGTACTGACTGTTGTGAGGCTTGCATAGGCTGGATATTCTGTGATACTTGTTGTTGCATTTGATCTTGTCTAGGTGGACGCGGTCTCTCTTTAGTTTTACCTGTAGAAATATTGTGTTTTAGAACTGCACAATCGTTTATATAATGACCTGGCTGTTTACAGTAGTTGCATGTCCCTTTAACAGGAGCCGCCGAATTACTGGACTGTGTCATACCCTTTTTATGACCGTCAGCTGGAACTGACTGAGCAACTAACATTTTCATTTTCGTGTCTTTCATACGTCTTTGTTCGTGTTCTTGTTCTTCTCTAATTCTGTTCTGGTGGTACTGTAACATTTGTAACATTTGTGAAGGGGTATTAGCTTGCCATGTGCTCTCGACTTTCAGAACACGATTCTTAACTTGGGGCAGGGAATTCTCGACTAATTCTGTTACAAAAAGATGTGGATATGAGTCGCTACTTGCTTTCAGGCAGCTATTACTACCAAAACATTTCTCAAATCGGGAATAAAAATCACTAGTGTCTTCATCGGGTTTCTGTTTGCAGGCTGAGATTGCACCCCCGTCTTCCTTTTTCGTCGCTAATAATCGTGGTAATACTTGTACCAATAATCCTGGTAATGCTTTAGTTTTGTCCACGAGCCCTAGGCCTGGAGTTCGAGTCTTTTCTTCGTTCTCTAATTCAGCCCAAACAATCTTTTGCTCTCCCACCTCCCATTCTTTTTCTTTCAGTTTCTCGTAAATACCGGCAGGTAACAAAACTTTTAATATTTTCATGATATCGGGATAGGTATAATCACCCATGAGTAACATGTCTTTAATTTCACGGTGAAAACCTGCTGGATCTTTGTCATGGCTAGGCACTAATTTCTTCATTTCCAATAGTTCTATTTTAGTTATGGGTGTGTATACAAACATGCGTCTAAAAGTATTATCATCATTCTTGACTGGGTGCACTTCTCGCAAGGGATCCTGTCTGTCTATGTAATACATTTTTCTTTCCATGGAGGGAGCTGGATCAAACTGTGAACACAGGAAGGCACTATATCTGTGCCGATGTTCTAGAATTATTTTAATTAAGTCGGTACCTAGACCTCTCCATCTATTCATGAGTAGTTCTATTAATATGTCAGGTAGGGGACTGGCTTTTATATAATATAAGGAGGTGTTGTATCATGTACATGCCAGCTAAACGCTGTTCGTCTGGGGAAAGATTTAAAAACGTTTGCGCTAACGCGTCATCACTATATTTATCAGAACTGTCAGCCCATTGTACTGCTGACCTGGCTAATTCTTGTTCATCCATAGAATCGAGTACATGGTACCCCATTCGTTCTTGAAGTATTTTATCGGTAGCTTGAAATAGATGTTCAGGAGTCTTTGGATTTGACATGGCTGCTTGAAAAAGTCTCTTACTTTCCGGACGTACCGGGCGTATCGAATTATTAAAGGGTCTTCCCTTACCTACATATGCTATCATTTCTCTAGCTGGTAACTGCAATGTTCCTGTTGTTGTTTCTGGTGTTTCCTCCTCCTCCGAGGATTCAATCTTGTCTGAATCTACTTCTCTTTCGGGCTGTCTTCTTTCATGTATTTGTTCTACTGCTTTTCGGATCCTTCGGTACATATTCTCTATACTACTCTGTTTATCATGTTTTCCGTCTGCTATATTCTGACCCCATTTGTTAAGTGCTTTCATTTCTTCCTGGTCTACACCAGGCCTATCTTGGTTTCTTATCAAGCAGTTTATGAAAAAGCGTAATATCATCCTTTGAGTGTCAACTTTCTGGTATGCCATGGCCTCGCCAATACTTTCAGGACCTTGCCCTGTTTGGACAAAATGATATATTCTGTCTAGATGTTCAATCATTCCTGGTAGTAACATTAAGTAGTTTGCGACTCGTCGCAGACGTACTGATGACAGCATCATTCTGTCGTCCTTACCGGGTACTGGATCATATCTACAGTCTGTGAGAGGCTCGTTAAGTATGTCGTAACTCGATGTTTGAGGTGTACGTTGTTGTGCTAAATCCCTACAAGTCAATCGATGTGCTTGTGGCGGGGTCTGAAAACCTCCTATGGCACCTCCTGAGGTGCCAGGCCCAAAAGGATTTGTTGGGTGTATGGTAGGGAGAATAGGTGCAGGAAGGAGTGGAGGAACGGGCGGAAGATGTGGAACGGGAGGAGGAGTATGTTGTTGCAGAGGTGGGGGTAGATTAACTCGGGGAGTGCCGTCAGCAGGTGGTGTGCGTGGCGGCGGAACATTAACATATTCGGGGGCTACATCATCTAAATAGGAAGAAAGGAAAATGTCCTTTGCGGTCTGGTGGTGCAATTTAGTCGGAAGCAATGGAGGTGGCAGATCTTTTGGTACTTCCGGGGTGGCCTTAGGTAAACCCTCGGCCAGAAGAGGATACATACCATTCATAAGAGTGTTTCGTTGTCTGTCTACTTGTTCTGCTTTTACTCGTATACCTTCCTCAACTAATACGTTTTCTCGGGCTTTGTCTGAATCCTCCCTACTTTTCTCTTCTTTTCGGAGTGCTTTCTCTGTGCGTCTATGCGATTCTTTACGCCATAATTCAATGGCATCTTTCTGTGACTGTCTGGCTTTCTTTTTCCATAATGCTTCTTCTACTCTCATGATGCAATCTGCATCCCATGTCCCAGCAGCGGGCCATCTCTGATTTTCTGCTAAATCTTTGGTGTAATCCACCCATAAATCGAGATATAATACGGCATCTAGGCCATGTTTGTGGTACATAAAGTACCCTGGAGTGTCCCTAGGTGGAATGGGAACAGCTTCCTCGAGTATCCCTTTTCTAGTTTTTATCTGTCTTAGTTTGGAGAGCTATATATTTACAACAAGGGGTGGTGAGGGACAGAGTCTCTGAATTAAACAGAATACTCTCACCCAGTCAAGAGATCAGGGCTAGATCCAACACCGTTTTTTAGCTCACTGCACCATCCCAGTTTCAGAACCTGGCTGTATGCAAATTAGTCTGTTCCTGTCCCAGTGCATGATGGGAACAGGGCAAACCAAACTACAAAAGCCAATTCTTACACTGGGAAGGAAACAAGCTACCGGGGACCGGTTTCTGGCATTTCAGCCTCTTCGGCCCGGCTTGCTTGAATCCTGATGGTGCAATGAGCAAGGGACTCACATCTGAGTATACCCTTCCACGCTTAGGGTGGACAAAAATATTTACAACAAGGGGTGGTGAGGGACAGAGTCTCTGAATTAAACAGAATACTCTCACCCAGTCAAGAGATCAGGGCTAGATCCAACACCGTTTTTTAGCTCACTGCACCATCCCAGTTTCAGAACCTGGCTGTATGCAAATTAGTCTGTTCCTGTCCCAGTGCATGATGGGAACAGGGCAAACCAAACTACAAAAGCCAATTCTTACACTGGGAAGGAAACAAGCTACCGGGGACCGGTTTCTGGCATTTCAGCCTCTTCGGCCCGGCTTGCTTGAATCCTGATGGTGCAATGAGCAAGGGACTCACATCTGAGTATACCCTTCCACGCTTAGGGTGGACAAAAATATTTACAACAAGGGGTGGTGAGGGACAGAGTCTCTGAATTAAACAGAATACTCTCACCCAGTCAAGAGATCAGGGCTAGATCCAACACCGTTTTTTAGCTCACTGCACCATCCCAGTTTCAGAACCTGGCTGTATGCAAATTAGTCTGTTCCTGTCCCAGTGCATGATGGGAACAGGGCAAACCAAACTACAAAAGCCAATTCTTACACTGGGAAGGAAACAAGCTACCGGGGACCGGTTTCTGGCATTTCAGCCTCTTCGGCCCGGCTTGCTTGAATCCTGATGGTGCAATGAGCAAGGGACTCACATCTGAGTATACCCTTCCACGCTTAGGGTGGACAAAAATATTTACAACAAGGGGTGGTGAGGGACAGAGTCTCTGAATTAAACAGAATACTCTCACCCAGTCAAGAGATCAGGGCTAGATCCAACACCGTTTTTTAGCTCACTGCACCATCCCAGTTTCAGAACCTGGCTGTATGCAAATTAGTCTGTTCCTGTCCCAGTGCATGATGGGAACAGGGCAAACCAAACTACAAAAGCCAATTCTTACACTGGGAAGGAAACAAGCTACCGGGGACCGGTTTCTGGCATTCCAGCCTCTTCGGCCCGGCTTGCTTGAATCCTGATGGTGCAATGAGCAAGGGACTCACATCTGAGTATACCCTTCCACGCTTAGGGTGGACAAAAATATTTACAACAAGGGGTGGTGAGGGACAGAGTCTCTGAATTAAACAGAATACTCTCACCCAGTCAAGAGATCAGGGCTAGATCCAACACCGTTTTTTAGCTCACTGCACCATCCCAGTTTCAGAACCTGGCTGTATGCAAATTAGTCTGTTCCTGTCCCAGTGCATGATGGGAACAGGGCAAACCAAACTACAAAAGCCAATTCTTACACTGGGAAGGAAACAAGCTACCGGGGACCGGTTTCTGGCATTTCAGCCTCTTCGGCCCGGCTTGCTTGAATCCTGATGGTGCAATGAGCAAGGGACTCACATCTGAGTATACCCTTCCACGCTTAGGGTGGACAAAAATATTTACAACAAGGGGTGGTGAGGGACAGAGTCTCTGAATTAAACAGAATACTCTCACCCAGTCAAGAGATCAGGGCTAGATCCAACACCGTTTTTTAGCTCACTGCACCATCCCAGTTTCAGAACCTGGCTGTATGCAAATTAGTCTGTTCCTGTCCCAGTGCATGATGGGAACAGGGCAAACCAAACTACAAAAGCCAATTCTTACACTGGGAAGGAAACAAGCTACCGGGGACCGGTTTCTGGCATTTCAGCCTCTTCGGCCCGGCTTGCTTGAATCCTGATGGTGCAATGAGCAAGGGACTCACATCTGAGTATACCCTTCCACGCTTAGGGTGGACAAAAATATTTACAACAAGGGGTGGTGAGGGACAGAGTCTCTGAATTAAACAGAATACTCTCACCCAGTCAAGAGATCAGGGCTAGATCCAACACCGTTTTTTTAGCTCACTGCACCATCCCAGTTTCAGAACCTGGCTGTATGCAAATTAGTCTGTTCCTGTCCCAGTGCATGATGGGAACAGGGCACACCAAACTACAAAAGCCAATTCTTACACTGGGAAGGAAACAAGCTACCGTGGACCGGTTTCTGGCATTTCAGCCTCTTCGGCCCGGCTTGCTTGAATCCTGATGGTGCAATGAGCAAGGGACTCACATCTGAGTATACCCTTCCACGCTTAGGGTGGACAAAAATATTTACAACAAGGGGTGGTGAGGGACAGAGTCTCTGAATTAAACAGAATACTCTCACCCAGTCAAGAGATCAGGGCTAGATCCAACACCGTTTTTTAGCTCACTGCACCATCCCAGTTTCAGAACCTGGCTGTATGCAAATTAGTCTGTTCCTGTCCCAGTGCATGATGGGAACAGGGCAAATCAAACTACAAAAGCCAATTCTTACACTGGGAAGGAAACAAGCTACCGGGGACCGGTTTCTGGCATTTCAGCCTCTTCGGCCCGGCTTGCTTGAATCCTGATGGTGCAATGAGCAAGGGACTCACATCTGAGTATACCCTTCCACGCTTAGGGTGGACAAAAATATTTACAACAAGGGGTGGTGAGGGACAGAGTCTCTGAATTAAACAGAATACTCTCACCCAGTCAAGAGATCAGGGCTAGATCCAACACCGTTTTTTAGCTCACTGCACCATCCCAGTTTCAGAACCTGGCTGTATGCAAATTAGTCTGTTTGGAGAGCAGCGGCATGTTTCAGCCGTACTGCTTGATACTTGATACTTACTTGGATTCGAACACAATTAATACAATAAACACAATAATGAAGATCGAACAATCACTCATACCACGACATTTAAAAACCACATTAAAACAATTTAAAACGAACAATAACAATTAGGATAAAACTAACCACCTGCATACTCGATATACTGCTAAACAGTACAGATACACCGCTAAAACAGTGCAGACCGGATATACTGCTAAACAGTACAGATACACTGCTAAAACAGTGCAGACCGGGTCTGCGTACCCAAACTGTCTTGACCGGCACAAATTAATGCGCTCGTCTAGATGCGTCCCCAGCAACGGTACTCACCGGGAACTCTGGACTGGACTGGACCGGACTCGACTCGTGACGTAGACACTTCGGGACTTCGGAACCTGGTGGGCCTCTGAATACCTCGGACTTTGCTCTCTCACAGCTAGGCTCTGGTCGGGATCCTCCGCACTCCTCACCGCCTCGTCTGGGTGTCGATCGCAGCCTCAGTCACCTCCGTTGGCCTGAAGGAGATACAGGAAATCCTGCGGGTACGCGTAGTTGTCCGTCCGGCTGTGGCAGGGGACCAGGCCTGCAACGCACCGCCGGCGCGTAAGGTGGGGGAGGGGTCCCTGTTCGGGCGCCAATTATGTGGTAAATTTAAATTACCTATACTTAATTTATTCAATAAGAATAACTCAGTCAAAAATAAGAGGCAGAATCCGTGATATTTGAGGTTTTAAAAGGGGTTTTATTCCTTAAAAAGGAATTGGTTCGAACCAGGCAATCGAATTCCGTCACCACGAAGGTTCAGGAAGGGATAGACAATACTTTATTGACAGTTTATCATATATATAGTCAATGCATTACAGTAAAGGCAGATGCAGAAGGCGTAACAGCTGAGAGAAACGAGATAAGAAACATGTGCGTAACAGAAGGCGTGCATGAGGGCGTACACGGAGGTGTGTGCTTAGACAACGTCACATGAAACGTATCACAGGTGGGTGGATCCATAGAAGAATCCTGCAGTGTCAGCAGAAATATGTGGCAGGGATGCGCGCGCAGCAGCATGACGTGTAATTGACGTGGGACTGGAGGGTGAAGGGGACTTGACATTTAGCCCTACATGAGGAGACAGAAGTCTGGGGTGTCAGAACAACCTAATCCCAAATCATATCTAATATCTTGTGTTTGAGGAACTGTATTATCTAGAAGGAAAGGTCTCTCGGGCAGAGGCTATTCTATACTGACTGCTAGTGCGTGCATATGTGACTACGTGTCTGCTTGTAAAGCAAGGGGGGCATGGGCCTACCATGGTAATAGGAGCTATGAATTACTTGCATGGAGACAGTGAGGCCGGGCCCTTTGCTCTGCAGCTGGGAAGGATGTTTTCCTAAACTACTAGACAGGAATGTATTTTCGAGGAGCGGAGCAGATAACTTGAAGGTTGAATACAGTCTTGGCAGGCAATGCAGGCCGAGCCAGGCACCGCTCACCGCGCAGGGAGTAAGTCAAGGGTCAGGAAGCAGATGCAGGTCCAGGCTGTAGCATCCAAAGACAGAAGGCAGGGAATAGCTTGATGGCAGAATTCAGGGCCTAACTCGCCAGAGCTAGAAAGCATGAAAGTGCACCATATAAAGACGTTGGCAAGGCACACTTAGGAACGGAATATCTGACCCATTCATGGTGGATCTGAAAGAGGGCATCTATAAATAACTGTGCATAAGAGCTAGTGAATGTGTGAGTGGCTGTATGGATCATTGTGAACATGTATCAGAGATTGTATAAGAGAGTAAAGTAAATATGTGTTAGTATATGTTTGAATAAGTAAGGTGTGTATAACTGTATAGTTGAGAAAATGGAGGTGTGATTAATTTTTGGCATAACTGACTAGGTGTGTGAGTAACTCCATGGATGAGTGACTGTCTGTTTACACTGATTGTATCTAAGGTTATATTAGAGTCTGAAGAGGTTCATGGTATTATCACATGAATGATATCATCAGTGATGTGATCACTCATGTCAAATGAGATGTTATCAGTGATGTCATCAGTGATGTCATTTGAGATGTCATCAGTGATGTCATCAGTGATGTCACTAACCATGTCATGAATGATGTAATATGTGACATCATCAGCAGTGGATTGCGGGTGCGCGATATATAGTTAGCGCTTATAACTATATATGGAATTTCAATGGTTTTATGCGAGTAAAATAAGGTTTTCTAAATGCAAATCCCTAACTATATATGGCCTACAACCAATGGTTTTTTCATTGAATTTTCAAGGTTTTGTAAATGCAAATTCCTAACTATATATGGAGTATAACCTATGGTTTTTTCTGTGAATTTCAATGGTTTTTTAATAGCAAATATCAAAAGCTGTCAAATGTCAAGTACGTGATAGGTAAAAACGTTTTCGTGTTTATGCACGCTGATGTGCTTTGAACGCTGCCCCCCCCCCCACTCCCCTCTTTTCTCTTAGTAGTACTCTCTCTTTGCAGATAGTGAACGGTAGTTAACTCAGACCTTTACCCCTGTTGTAATCCGTCGTACCTGCTTGTCTCTCCATTTGATTGATTATTATCCAAGCATTTACTGTTTTACAATTGGTTCTCTTTGGATCATTCTCTATTTACAAACAAGCACAAAGTCGCAATACTCTGTTTAGTCTTTGCAGATAGTGAAAAATTGTGTAAAAAAATAAAAGTAATCGAGCAAAATCAGTAGACCACTAATTCGATCTCTTTTTGACCTCGGTAAAATACAAACATTAGGAGTAACCCTTCATGAGAAATACGAAAATAGTGAAATGAACTGAGCTCCACACCATGAGGGCTGCAAAACAGCTCGACTCCGCCACCCACACCGCCCAAAATAACGGCAAACCCTATGCAAATATTATAAATATACACAACACACCAGCAAAGAAACAGAGTAAAACATTTTATTAAATAACTATTTACATAACTATTTTATACTTTTTATTGCCCGATCCGGCTAGCTCAATCGATCGAGCATGAAACTCATGCACTGATAACAAGCGTTGAGAGTTTGTAGAATGATGGCTTCAGATTTTCCACATACGGTGTAGTGGCGCGAACTGGCAGGGGGCTTTTGGATTCTACCCCTTCTCCAAATAAGATTTTCATACGTGAATGTTCGTTCATGCTTTTTGTCCCTGACTTGCTTCCATGTCACTGCCTTACATAAATGGCATAAGTCCTGGTTGTAGAGTGCCATACTTCAGAGTTCTAAGCAGCTCTTGTAACACTGTTTAAACCTTATTTGCACCTGCTGCAGCTTCACTATTCAAAGTAAGTGGGGTCCATTTGTGGACCTGACTGCATTGGAAAACAATGTGATACGGTGCCTCCCTAAACCGCTTGACGGAGGCCCCCGAGGGGCGGTGAGATGGCGCGGACTGAGAGGGGGCGCTTGGCTCCTGCCCCCTCCCCAAGTCGTGTTGCCCTGGTGAGGCCTGAGATCGCCCCCGGCATAGGCGGCCGGCTCCCGGGGTCCGGCGGAATTTTTTCCCTTTTGAAGAATCTTTCATTCTGGACCTTGTCCCACAATCCGTTTCACCTGAAGACACGCTGTCGTAGGGCGCCCCTTTACCGTTTTAGTTGCCATTCCGCCCGCTTTTGGTACTCTGTGCCTCTTCCGCCATTCAGCTGTTTACCGCTCGCTCTTGCGACTACAACGTCTCGCTCACCATGTAGTTGAGTTGCTCCCGCTCTTAAGATTTGACCAAACTTTTTGGACTGCTGAAAGCGGTTGTATTCCGACCGCTGGTTGGTGGAGACATTTTGACTATATTCTGCAACTGCATTGTCGCGTAATGCGTCATATGACGCGACGCGTTAGCGCACCCCGAAGTGCTCCGGTGCGCAAGGCGCAGATTCCCGGAAACGATCCAGAGCGCGCCGCGCAGCGCGTAACGTAAGCATAACAGGTCATGTGACTTGTTAATAAAACTTTTCATTGGTTCATTTTACTTTTCTTTTCCTAATTATGTAAGACTAGGTCATGTGACCTAAAAATAACACTTTTCATTGGATTAAAACATTTTTTTTCCCCAAACGATGAAAGCCCCACCTTGTTTCTGGATGTTTCAGACTGAAGCTGGCGTCACCATGAGAGCACCACCATCTCGTAGCTCCGTCGTGGCCATTCCGCAAGCAATCATGGCAGCCGCTCCCCACCGGAAGCCTGCGGGAGTCGAGGGCCCCCAAGACTTTTGTACAATCTTCAAGGCTGAGGGGACGCTTTTGAGAATGGAACCCAAGCCCTGGCAGACAAGCGTCCGAGTTCCAAGGTGTCCCAGGGCCATTTTACTGGACCAGGCCCAAATCCGAAGAGCCGGCCGCCATTTTAAGAGTCCTGTGGCAGCCGCCTATCGCTGCACCGCAAGAGTGGGAGCAACTCAACTACATGGTGAGCGAGACGCTGTAGCCGTAAGAGCGGGCGCTAAACAGCTGAACGGCGGAAAAGGCACAGTGTAGCAAAAGCGGGCGGAATGGCGACTGAAACGATAAAGGGGCGCCCCACTACAGCAGACAAGCCTCCGCCATGTGCTTCAAAACTGCATATGTATCTCGTGATATCAAGGTTGGGCAACCAGTACAGAACAAGCAGTTACGAGTCCCATTTACACCGGCGCCATTTTGGGCGCGGCCGGGCAGGTCCAGGATCTACTGAAACATAAAAAATGAGGCTGACGTCTCTGAAGCAGTTGACGAACAGCAGGACATAGCAAATAAACATGAACTCTCTAAAGCTGTTAACTCACTGCAGGACAAAACAAGTGAACCTGAAACCTCTGGAATAATTGTCGCTCAAAAGAACAACACACAAAACTCTGTAGAGCCTGAAGAAAAAAAAACAGAAGGGAACTGTAGTTTCAGACACACTTAACACTAATGACTAAACAAAGATATCGTCTGTTTATAAAGCAGTTATCATCTTGACAGAATTGACAAAGAAGTGTACAGACACCAATGCATCAGCATTCTCGGAGATAACATCTTAAGGAACAAAGAAAGACCTGTTCACTCTTGACACCCCAGGTGCTGTGTATATTGCACTATAGTGCTGCATCGAGAAAACGGACAACCCTATTGATGTGGATTTTTCATTATTGATTATTGTAAAGAAATTGCGACTCCCCCCTTTAGCAGATTAGCTAAATGTTTGCGTAATTTAGGCATAAAAGTTATATTATTGTTGATGTTGTTGTTATCGTTATAGTTCTGGTTAATTTCAAAAAATGGTTAAATATATTTACAGTTTTTGTTGCGTTCGTTATATTTAAATGTTAATAAAGTTTTAAAATGTAACTGTCTTGGAGTACTATATTTTTTTAAAAAATCGGGTGAATGGGGCCTTGAATCGGGTTATTGTCATGTGTGGGCTTTGCAAGTGTACTGCTACAAGATCGGACATTTCAAACTCAAATGCACGTTCTTTTTCTTACCTTTCCGAAGCATGGAGCGCAATAGCAGGCAGAGAAAGGGTGATGCACGTGTTGAACACTGCCTGGCCTGCAAATTGCTGGCAGTGCCCCCCCGCCCGCTCCTGAAAGAGGGCACACACACACCGCCGCCCCGAGTACTTCACAAATCTTTAAAAGACCATGCGCTTGTTCAATGGGAAGTGGATAACATGGCTAAGAGCATTTGCTGGATAATGCATGAATATCGCTGACTTTTCAACGATATTCATGCATTGCGGCCGTTTTTTATCGCATTTGCGATAAACCTTGCTAATAGCAAGGTTTATGTGCGATAAAATTCGCCGATGTGCGGCGATAATTTTTGTCTCTAAACAAGTTAGAGACAAAAATTACCGCTAGTTGTTGGTAATATGCCCCCGGGTTTTTCCTTGCAGGAATCGGGAAGCGAAAGACTAGCACTGAAATCAGTAGTCTCACGCCTGAATCGGGAGGGTTGGCATGTCTGGATACTCTACAGCTGGGGCCATAAACTACATCCGCAGGGCTAGGTGATAGCCTAGGTCCGGCCTGGACAATCGGACACAGAGGAAGAGGAGTGTCAGAGGGTGCGGTAGTGAATAGGGTGAAAGGGAGGTGTCGAGCCGGCACAGGGTGTGATTCTCAGAGAAGAGCAGCGCAGATGGGGGAAGTATATGGCCCATGCATGAGAGAGAGAGCGGGGGTGACCATTGCGTGGGGGAGATGCGTGCGAGGGTGGGGAGCCATGCTGAGAATCGGCGGCGTGCAGAGAGTGGCCCTGGTCAAGGCATCTAAAATGGCTGCCGTGCACGACAAAATTGTGGCATTGGACAAAACGCAAGATGGCGCAGACAATGTTTATCAATAAGGATTCATTTATAACAAAATATTTACTCGCAGTGACAAAATGGTGGTTAACACTTCCTGATTTCCATCGAATCGAACGTTAACAAACGTCACGCAGCAAAAAAAAAAAAAAAAAAAGCTCACGCACAGAGCAGTTTTTAACCATATTATCCAATGGAAGGTGGATAACACGGCTAAGAGCATTTGCTGGATAATGCATGAATATCGCTGACTTTTCAACGATATTCATGCATTGTGGCCGATGTGCGGCGATAATTTTTGTCTCTAAACAATTAAAACGAAGCACAAAATGGTGAATTCCCGTTTCGCTACCAGTTTGCGGCCCAGTTCGCGGCCCGTGAAGCGCTTCTACCGTGAAAAATCATTTTTTTTTTCTTTTCCCCACGGGACCCTTTAATAACCCCAACAACATTCCTAGGGGGTCAAGAGGGGGATACCTTGCCCCCTTTCATTAAATTCCCCTTTCGTTTTTCACCTCTTCTTCTCTCTCGATCCTACCGAGAGACAAGATGGCGGCCGCTCCGGACTGTCACGCAGCAAAAAAAAAAAAAGCTCACGCACAGCCGCTGGAAGAGATGTATCAACATATATCAGCCTCCTCAGCCACCCTCAGGAAACATAGGGGATTAGGATACGTCTCCCGCACCCCCTTATACCTAGTAATTTAATTAACGAAGCACAAAATGGCGAATTCCCGTTTCGCTACCAGTTTGCGGCCCAGTTCGCGGCCCGTGAAGTGCTTCTACCGTGAAAAATCATTTTTTTTTTCTTTTCCCCACGGGACCCTTTAATAACCCCAACAACATTCCTAGGGGGTCAAGAGGGGGATACCTTGCCCCCTTTCATTAAATTCCCCTTTCATTTTTCACCTCTTCTTCTCTCTCGATCCTACCGAGAGACAAGATGGCGGCCGCTCCGGACTGTTTAGAATGTTGACAGACACCGGAGAGCCAATCAGCTTTCTGCGCGCAAAGTTCCGAAACGCGAAAAGTAAGCGGACCGGATCGCTGCCCGGAGCGCTGTTACAGATATATATCTTGATTTAAACGTTAATTTCTCAAAATCCACTGAAGCACATATATTGAGACCTAGCAAAGGCACATCGGGCTAACAGTCCCTACAATTTTGCCAAGTTTCGTGCAAATCCATTCAGCCGTTCGAGCTAAAAGTGAGTCCAACCGCCCTATGGAAAACTCAATGTAAAAAACGCGTTTTGGGACCCCCCTTTTTTCTCAGCCCCCCCTTGACGAAACCCCACCAAATTTTCAGGGGCTGCTCAGAAACAAAATGTGCCATTTTCCTGAAAATTTCAGCCGATTCCGTCCACAAACGCCAAAGTTATTAGACATAGAACTTTCAAAAATCCCATAGGGAATTAATCCTAACTATATATACCTACTGGCGATAGCCAGTAGGTAATATATATATATATATATATATATATATATATATATATATATATATATATATATATATAATATCTACGTAAGGGGTGATTACACCACCTTACCCAGGCTGCAAGTGCAGACCTGTGGTGTCATTTTGGAAGGCTTTCCAGGGGTGGCACAATACATGCTTCAGCCCCTGGTAGGCCTCTGGTGCACCTATGCCCTAGGCGTGGGCGGAAAATCCGTTCCGCTCGCGGATTTTGCGGATTTTCGGGAAATCCGCAATCCGCGAGATTTGCGAATTTCCCGCAAAATCCGCAAATCCGCGAGCAGCGGATTTTGCTCGCACTGCTCGCACTGTTCGCGTGAGTTCGCGCCCCGCGAATAAGTGCAAAATTGCAGAAATACGATCTTGGCAAAACTGAAAGTAACTACTTACCAGGTTCAAAAGTTCAGGCACATCATTAGTAGCCATTTCCTGTAGTGCTTCCTGAGGGGCCCCTCCAGAGTTCAGTTGCCAGTTGAAACTATTATGTGACCCTGCTCTGAACCTCAGAATAGTTACACATATGCCACAAAGGTCCTGAATTACAGCTAAGGGAGACAAGCAGGAGCCAGGCTGGAAGTTAAAATCCATTAATCAGCCCCTAATTCATTATTGTCAGTTGGGGCAGGGCAGGTGTTGTAACTAATTTTGCAACAATGAAAGCACTTAGCAAGTGCAAAAGATCACTAATCAGGGCGCACTAAGGAAGCAGGTGCCAGCTAAAAAAATATTCTGTGACACATTAATCAGCCCCAAATTAATTCAGGTCACTTGAGGCAGGGAAGGTGTGCTTTGCTTTGCCGAAAATAATGTACACTGGACAACCAGAGGGTGTAGTGATGAAACAGAGGGTGGCATGGGTGGGCCAGAGGGTGGCATGAGTAGTCAGAGAGTGGCAGTGGTGACAGAGAGTGGCAGTGATGAAGAAGAGTGTCCCAAACAGGCTGGACACGTAGAAACAACAAGTTCGCAAAACTTGCGACCCGACAGGTAAGTTCGCAAATTGCGAAATTGTAAAAACCCTCGCGAACTGGCAGAAACACGGGCGAACACAAAAAAAAAAAAATCCGCAAATTCGCGGGAATTCGCGGATTTTGCGGATTGCGAATCCGCAAATCCGCAAAATTCGCGGATTGCCAATCCGCAAAATCCGCTCATGCTTACTATGCCCTGGGTACCTAAGGTACTCACAAGGGTGACCCAGTAACCAATCTGGTATGTACCGAAAGTACATGGTATCAATTTAGAGGGAGAACAGCTAGGCTGTGTCCTGATTAGCAGGGCCACAGCCATACTAAAGTCGAAAAAACTGTGAAACAGCAAAAAGTGGGGGTAACCATAGGAAGCAGACCCTACTCTCCTACACCACCCCCCCCCCCCAAACGCAGGGACATTAAACTAACCTTGACCAGTTGAGCCTTCATGTTCTACGTGGAAATATCTGGAGAGTCCATATGCATTGGCATGGTTACTCCCAGGTCAATGTTCTACTGTATAGTACATCCCCTGTACGAAAATGGACCACCTGAGCAGTTTAGGATTTTCACCTTTCATCTGTTTTAGCTGTAAGAGGGGCTTATAGTCTGTCTGAACTGTGAAGTGAGTACCAAACAAGTATGGCCTCAGCTTCTTCAGAGCCCAAACCACAGCAAAGGCCTCCCTCTCAATAGCTGACCAACGTTTCTCTCTAGGGGTCAGCCTTCTGCTAATGAAAGTTCCTGGCTGGTCCCAACCTTCATCATTCAATTGTGATAGCACAGCCCCTACCTCCAACTCAGAAGAATCGCTTGTACAATGAATTCTTTGGAGTAGTTAGGACTTTGCAGAATTGGTGCAGTGCACATGGCTTGCTTCGGTTCATCAAATGCCTTTTAACAGCTGACTGTCCACTGACCTTTTTTTGGCATTCTTTTGGAAGTTAAGTCATTCAGGGTTGTCACAATAGAACCATACCCCTTGACAAATCTCCTGTAGAACCCAGTCAGGCCCAAGAAAGCTCTGACATGAGTCTGGGTGGTGGGAGCAACCCAGTCCATTATGGTCTGGATTTTGCTCTGCAATGGTTGAACCTGGCCTCCACCCACAAGGTGGCCCAGGTACACAACCTGCCTCTGCCCTATCTGGCACTTAGTATCCTTGATAGTTAGGCCTGCCCTTTGCAGGGCCTCCAAAACATTTTTCAGGTGGATCAGGTGATCTTCCCAGGTGGAGCTAAAGACAGCAATATCAGCAAGGTAAGCTGCATAGTAGTTATCCAGGCCTGTAAGGATTTTAGTCACCAACCTTTGAAATGTGGCAGGTGCATTTTTCAGACCAAAGGGCATACCGCCAACTAATAATATCCACTAGGGGTTGAAAATGCTGTCTTTGCATCATTAGCTAGTCTGATCTGCCAGTAGCCAGCTGTCAGATCAAATGTGCTCAGAAATTTAGCAGATGCCAACTTATCTATGAGCTCATCTCCTATGGGTATTGGATGGGCATCAGTCCTAGTGACTGCATTGAGACCTCTGTAGTCTACACAAAGCCTCATCTCTCTCTTACCACCCTGGGTGTGAGGTTTGGGTACTAGGACTACTGGACTGGCCCAAGGGCTCTCTGAAGGTTCAATTACTCCCAATTCTAACATTTTCTGGACTTCAGTCCTGATACAGCCCCTGACATGATCAGTTTGCCTGTAAATATTATTTTTAATAGGCAGACTGTCTCCAGTGCCCACTTCATGAGTGCACCAGGTAGTCTGACTTGGAGTCAGGGAAAACATATGTCTGTACTGCTGCAGAACTTGTCTGCAGTCAGCCTGCTGCTGATCAGTGAGGCTGCCTGCCAAGGCTACACCATCTACTGGTCTATCATCAGGGTTCTGAGAGAGCAGGTCTGGGAGTGTTGTATAGCCATTTAGGAACCTAGTGTAATTTTCCCGATTCATGCCCATATATAGATATAAAGTACTGTATCCTAATATAGGCATAGAAATCAGAACCATATCAAGACATAGCTCATGTAGTCCTAATACGGCTTGGCTACTTCCACTAGTTCAGAAAATCTACAACGATTTCTTGGAAAAATCCGCCTTCAGCAGTCAGGGACTTCCCCCTGCATGAATATTAATTTATCCAAGAACTCATGGAGTTTTCATAGAATTAAGTCTCTGATGACGTTATTATGTCCAATCTCAACCTCGGCACCTTCAAGGTATAAATATGCCCACACTTGTCCAAACAAACACACGGTGGTTTGGAGCAGTTTGACTATCTACTTGCCCGACGCGCCCTGCTGCTGCAAGTGCTGAAGGAAGCCGACCCTCCAGCTGAGGCACTGAGAGACGCTGAACTTTCTCCAGCCGAGAAATCCAGCTCCAGTGTTTCCAGGCTACCCTTGCAGGTTGCTGGGAAATAACTATCTATTTTTTTTGCGATTCTAGAGATTGATTTCTTATTCTTGGGAAACAAAGTTGTCATGTTTAAAGTGGTTATCAGAAACTAATCCCTTCTTGTTCATTCAAGAACATTTCTAGTGACCTCTGAGCTAGCTGGCACACCCTTAATTAAGTCTAGTATATTCAGTAGAGACCTAGTCGACTTCAGTCCTACTTCTAAACTACAGGATACACTATTCCAATGCGCAGAGCCCATTGGGAATATAGGAACTACACTACAGGAGAGGTTCACTCTCTTCCTCCTGCCCTTCATCGGTAGCCATGAGCAAGCCCATGTCTGTCCTGTCAACATATGGTTTCAGTCTGTTGACATGAAGCACCCTATGGGGGCTCCAGGGAGTTCCAAGATCTACCAAATAGGTGACCTCTCCCTTCTGTTTACCAATAGTGTGGGGTCCACTCTACTTGTCTTGGAGTGCTGCTGGGGCCACAGGTTCCAACACCCACACTTTCTGTCCTGGCTGATAAACAGTCAGTCCAGCCTTTTGGTCATGCCAGGCTTTCTGTTGTAGCGTAGTTCCTATTTTCCCAATAGGCCCTGCGCATTGGAATAACATAAACAGTAGTATCGACGTAGAAGTGCGGATCTTCCAGGCCTCTACTGACTATGCTAAACTTAATTGGGTTTGTTACCAACTAGCTCAGATGTCACTGGAAACTTTCTTGACTGAAATAGGAAGTGATCAGCTTCCCTGGCACAGACAAGAAGGGATTCAGTTTTCCAACAACCTTGCAACATGACAACTTTGCTCCTCAGATCAAGAGTCAATCTCTAGGGTCGTGTGAAACAATAGATAGTTATTTTACTCAGTCAGGTTGGTGCAGTTTACTTTCACAATATGTAGAGAATAGAGAGACGGGCGTTTGTCAATAAAGGGTTAACATTTATTGAACAGTCTTTCTTCTCGTACAAGAGAAATGTATTGCCACAATTGCAAGACTTGTTATTATAAAAAGTACGTACAGTAAGATAAGTATTGCGAAATAATACTGTAAAAGCATTGATATGGTTTCTTAGCCATACAATGGTTTAAAAGTAATAAAACATATATACATTCATATATACATTAGGCTAAAATACTCAACTGGTGCTTCTAACTACGCCTACCCCAGTGTACCTGACCTAAGTCTAATACTTGGGAGGGGAGTAAGTAAGTAGCTTTAAGTTAAGTTGGTTTTGCCAAGGTTTGCTTCAAGAATTCTCACTAAGGGTGTAGTCAACACCATACCTCTGAATAGAATGATGGAGGTCTGGTATCTCCTTCAGGGAAACTCGGTATCCCAGTCACCCGCGAGGGTAGATCAGAAACGCTGGAGCTGGATTTCTCGGCAGGAGAAAGGCAGCGTCTCTTCTTCAGCGCGTCGAGGAGGAGGAGGGGGGACAGCGTCCGCGGGCAGCTTGCATCTGCTGGGCTCTTGCAGAGGTACGGCTGTTCAGCTCCTAAGTTCACCACACCATCGTTCGCGCTTTAGCAGCGATAATGGTATCAGCGGCTTGCATACAGCAGCTTCATCAAGCGACGGGCAACAGGCTATTGCTTAAGGCAACGTTGGTAGTATTTATACCTGAAAGGTGCCATGTTTGAGGTAAGTTTGCTGGACATAAGACGTCAATAAAGATGTCACAGGAAGGGATCGCTATCAGTTGCTCATTAGAGTTCTATTACTAATCAAAACACAGCAAGCGGGGATTTCCAGGTTTGCTGAGTTTTTATCTTGTTGAAGAACTCAGAGTGTTAATCTAGGAATCTCAGATAGTGACTTCTGCTCTGTCATTGCACTAATTGGTTGCAAAGGAAGTGGCAGAGAAAGCTATCCTGGAATGTGGCTCTGTTCGTGTGAGGCCAGAGATGACTTTCTGAATATTGTACTTGAACGGTTATGCCAATATAGGGAATAAATGGATTTATAGCCGAATAGGGGCATAAGGTCACAGTATCGATCAGGATCCTAGATAAGCACGCAACACCCACTCCACGAATTCATGTCCATCAAATTACTAAACTAGAGCAATAAGATGCATGTGTAACATTGCCCACCCCAAAATACATAAATGCATTTGAAATAGGCGTATGTTGTAATACGTGAAAATATAGGTACTGTACGTTTTTTTGAAGCATAGAAATCATTCAAAAATTATAGCATATGAAATCATTGAACGATTATGCAAAAGGAATTACACATGAAATATCTCTGAAACAGAAGAAGGGCGATATAAATCATCACATATAAATGCATTGCAATAACATGTGCTAGAGGCTGATGTAAGTTATTATGTCTCTAGATGTGTGTAGAAAATAGAAGTTGAAGTTTCTGTTCTCTAAGAATAGTTTTTACTTTTAGCAAAGAATTTTTCGTGCCAAAAAAAAGGTCAATATTAAAAATGTTCAATTCAAAAAGAATTAATGCTTGAACGGGGAAATAGAGTTCCAACGCTTTTAGCAGTTTTTGTTGTTCAAAACTGAAGGCCGAATTCAGAGTTCATGGGAACGCTGTGTGTCGGAATGTTTCTCCAAAGTTATTGTTTCTGTTCGGGTGAGAACATCACATCAGACAGGCTCTCAAAGAATTGGTCTACAAAATCAGGTGACAGTTCGACAAAATTCGATAGTGCTGTAACTTGGCAAGTGTGAGAATGATTGCTGTCATCATAGTCGGGATCAGCAATGCTCACAGAAGGTCGTACCTGGTTGATGCTGCTTTTGTCACTCGCTCCACTGTTACCACCTAGTCGTAGCACAGGAGTCTCAACGAATGCCGTCATCAGGATTGGTAGCCGCTGGGGACAACACAATGCGTGAGCCGTTATCGGACTGAGCAAAGTATCGACGTCCATTGGTACTGCTGATGGAAGTGAAAGACAGATGTCCAACACGCACTCATCTCCGCATAGCATACATCGAAGTACCGGTAAGATACAGTTCTGCCATATAGGTCTGAATGAAAGGAACCAGGTCATGTTTAGATCTCTCAGCCTGGCCAAACCAAGGACGTTAGTTATCCTGTCCCGGTAGCGCATTGCTAGGATTGTCTCTTCCATTCCCATGGGAGCTATGTCTGAGCTTTGGCTTGCCATAACGAAGCAGGACGGTCAAAAATAAAATCCCTGCTACAAGTCCCAAAAATAAGGGTATGCCGCCAAAAACAGAGTGGACAAAATTTGGAACGATTCCCAAAATTGCTTGAAACGGTGTTAGCAGTCCCGTAAAAATCGTCTTAAATATGCCTGGGATGCCTGTGGCACTAGACATGTTAAGGAGTTGGCTAAGCATTTCTACAAAATGCACGGGGCAATTTGTTGATAAAAGTTCATGAACCTCCGTAGCTGTCCTTGCAACTAGAAGATCATACGTCTCTTTTGATGACGTTATGGGCACTGTTGTCTGCAAAAGCACAGACTTCATTTTGCTTAAAGTATCAATTCGTATAGAATAGAGATTCAGACGAGGCCAGATGGGAGTCTCTGTGTCTACAGGCCCGCTCGGAAACAATGCCTGCATACAGCATTTGACCATGGATGTTACTCTTACTAGATAACTTTTCCCTGGCACAAGGCCACAACATCTGTGATCCGTTCTAAGAATGTAACTCCCGTTTGCAAGTTGCATAAAGAAGGGCTCTATCTGAGTTGCAGGTGTGACAAGCTGGTGGCATGAAAGGTTGTTAGAATTTCCATCACAAGCTCCGTGTAAATTAATACCCTGGCACAAAAGTATACCGCTTAGTGAATGTTTACAGTTTTCACCACTAAGAAATACATTTTTGTCGCTGTCACTATAGCAAGAATGTGTGTATGGTAATTTCCATTCAGATTTTACATATCCTTTACCCAATCGTTCATACTGGCCAGTAGGTATGTATTCAAGGCACTTTTTAAATCGGAAAGTTGTTATTGGAATAGTGATAATTCCGTGTATTATCCATTCAATGACGGGACTCTCTGACATTGTCAATGGTAATCTCTCAAGTTTTTCGATGCTCAGGATTGTATAGTCTGCTCCTTTCTGTGCCAAACTGATTTGTTTATCAGTAAGGTTAAAAATGGAAAATAATGACGTTGTGTTTATTAAACGCCAAGGCACATAGCCTGAACGAAGATTTTGCAGCGTCCAGCCTAATTGTATAATAGAATGTAATTGAGATTGGCCATGCTGTAATATTATCAAGTCTCTGTCTATTACATCAAAGGCAGAGGATACAATACTGTCCAACGAATACATTCTGGAGGACAGAGTCATTAACCCATTGTCCACTACAGAAAGTGATTTTTCCAAATTAATACGATCAATTTCTCGTATTTTTTCTGCTGTTTCAATTTGTGTGACTTTCCAAGCCTCGTTGTACGCAACATAGATGCTGGCCGCTATGAAACGCTTTTGACGCTGTTTGCGTGGTCCAAAAATGAAATCGCGCAAATCAGCACCATCTTTTAGTAAAGACAAGTGCTGCTTAATTTCAGCCAGTGTGGATGATCCTAGCCATTCGAGGCAGAGTTTCCCTACACTGTATGTTGTTACTATCCCTGGATGTTGTCTCTGGGAGTATCTAGGGTCTTGTCTGGACATTTTTAACCCCTGTGTTTTGTTCAGGAATCTATCTTGACAGTTGTTTGTGTCAGTAGGCCAGATTAACCACTTTTTCCAATCAGGATGTGTTCTGTTAAAATGTACAATTTGTGACACGTCTATCTCAATATCTGTTGTTGCATTCTCAGGTATTGGCTTTGGAATAGACAGTGTTTTAAGGTCTTTGATCTTAGCTAGGCCAAGACAGGATGTTTGGTGTATTGTGTCATTTAAAAACATCATTTGTTCTGGTATCATGCAGGTTCTGAATAGTGCTTCAAGGCCTTGTACCTGCCAATCTTTTGTATCCCAAATTGTTTTTGTTTCAATGTTATTTTTCCAATAATCAAAACCAAATGTCATCATTTTATCATAAAATGCTTCTGAATATATTAATTTAGAATTTGTTAGCATTGTTTTCATTCCTGTTTTATCTAACAGTTTGTAATAAAACGTTTCTGCATCACTGGTGTTAAACCCTGAGAAGTATTTGAATTTCTCAAAAAATGCTTTCGAACTGCTTTTAGGTGGTGTAGCACAATGTTCCCATTGATTATACTTAAAAACATTTCTAGGCTGTGCAGATTTATGCAAGTAATGATCACCATAATGTGTGTAGCAGAATAATTGCTCATAACTAGATGAACCTTGTAAATAATCATGATCTGTGAATCTAGCTGACATTACTAAATCAGACATCATGTCAATAATACTGTTAAAGTCCCAATCATCAGAGAATGTACTAGGTTTTACAAAGTCACTTAAGGAAACCTTCAGTTGATGAGGATACTTCAGGATCTCGACCGGACCATAGATCTCATAGTCAGTTTTCTCCCAAACTACCCCACCAGGTATTGGAATTTCTGTGACATTTACTGTTGACAGTTCTCTTTTCTTCACGTGTGATGATCTGTGTGGTTTGAGGACTAGGTTGATGTTCTGACTTGCTGTGTCCATTGTACTATATTTTCCCTCAATGAATTTTCCCAAACAAAGTACCATGATGAGCCAAAGCAGGAGGAAAAATACGCCTAGACCGAACCAGAACTCTAACCAAGGGGAAATAAGGTAGATTTCCTTCAGTTGATGAAAGAGTTCCGTTGCTTTTTCTTTAAAAGTCTTTTTAGTTTCTGGCATCACTTCGGGGTCGTTTTGATCTTCAGAGAAGTTGTCGAAGTTGATGAAATAACCAGAGGCAGTTCTGTCAATTGTTGGGATTGTTCCTTCAATCTGTCTCTCAGTAGCATTTTCAGATGCCACATTATTGTAGACTGGTGTTTCTTGACGAACTGTTTCAATCTGTGTCTCAAGAGGCACGAGTTCCATGGCATTATTGCATAGTCCTTCTCTGTGCACTGCAGGCTGATCGAATGTGATTAGTCTTTCAGTTTGACCCTCTTGGATTGTTGCAAGTTTGGGTATTCTGTTGTTTCTTGGGAGTCCACTGGGCCTACTGTTGATTATAGGCCACATGGTTGTGGTTTTACCAGGTCGATAGACACAACTCTGTTCTCCTTTTTACCAGCAAGGGGCGGTAGTACTACTGATCTTGTTCCGGTGACTGCCAAGACAGGGACTGCTTTTCTGTAAGAAGGCCCAAATTCTTCTTCACCGCGATTTTTTCTCTGACTAGATCCCCAATCTTTGGAATCCAGACAGGCCTTGCTGGGGCTGTTGCTTGTGGTGCCTCGTCAGTGGTATCTGGCTGTTGCTTTAACTTTATGTTGCTTAAGGATTTTCTTGTTTCATTCAGTTCCTGTAAAACAGCCAAACGATCTTTGATGTCAAAGTCTGTTGTTTTTTCTTGTACCACTGACATCTGACTATCGAGGTCCTGAATGTTCATTCTAATTCCGAACAATAGTTCGTATGGGCTGAAACCTTTTAGAGATTTTCTTGGCAAATTGTTAAGACTGGACTGGACACTTATTAGATGTTTGACCCACCCAGCGCCTGAACCTAATACCTTCGCTGTTATAGATCGCTTTATGTCCCGGTTTTTTCTTTCAACCACACTATTCCCTTCGGGGTGCGACGGACAAGAATACCGCAACCCAATTCCCATGCTGGCCATGGCCTCCCTATAAGCTCGAGAGCTAAAAGCAGGACCCTGGTCAGAATGGAACGTGGTAACTGCGTATGTGCCTATAAAGACTCGCAGATCTTTTATAACCGTTCTAGCGTCAGCCGAGCGCTGGAGGCCACATTTTTTAAGTGTGTTTAGCCTTAAGGATGTACAATGGGACGCGCTTCTCTTCTTTGATTGCGCAGATAGACCGCCTTATGCTGTCTAGCAGGGTTCCTGAAACTACACTGGCCTGTTCATTACTGCGATCTCTGTTGCAGTTTTCACAATTTTGAGCAAAACATTGAATATCTATGCTCATTCCTGGCCACCAGTACTCTGATTGTAATTCTTTCAGAGAATCCTTAATTGTTTGGTGTCTCAGACCCAACCCCATGTGTGCTTCCAGTAAGAGGAAGCCCCTCCTGCTCCTGCTTGGAATTACTCTGTCCCCCACTCCAGGGATTCGAGCAAAAGGAACGGAGTTTGCATCGGTTACGTATGCATAATTGAGTGGATAGTTCACGGGTAGTGCTGCACAGTCGCCTCTTACGGTCGTTTTTACTGCCAGCATGGTTTCCCCGTCTATGTATTTTTCTGTACGCTTTTTTGTGGCTACGGAAGCCGGTTTAGTTGCTTCCGCTGTGGCTGTATTAGCCAATGAATTCCCTGCAACGTGAACGCCATCACGTTGAAGACTCTGTGCGTGAATCACGTGAGTCTTTTGTAGTTCTTTATGTAAAAGAGCTACCTGTTTCCAGAGCAATTTTAAGCTTTATTGTTGCACCTGTGTCATCTTTGTAGTCGTTTTCAATCCACCTCTGCAGTTTATTATTGTAAGAGTTGACGCAAAAATGAGAATCGCACACGATAAGTGTGGGGAATTCACGTTCTGCATTTTCGAGCGCCATCTTCAAACATCTGATTTCAGCTCTCCGAGCCGAACAGTTTCTCAATGATTCAGTTTTTGTTACTTTCGGTCTGAATTTACCGCACAGCCAACGACCTTTAACAATCGCACAGGCTGCATCGTAGGATTTGCTCTCTACATTGAAATGCTGTACAAATCTATCTGTATAGATTATACAGGCGTATTGTGGGAGAGGCAGAAGTTCGATTGGCAGAGGATATTCTTCTTCATATTCTAAATCATTCAGTTCTTCAAAGTGCGGAGCGAAATAGTATCTCACATCTTCTGCTCCTAGAGAATCTACACACTGTATCCATTTCGGATCCAGTGATACTGTAGGCAGGTTTACTGGGCTGAATAGCGCCTCGAAGGCGGATTCCGCTGTGAGGATATTAATCCGTTTGCCGTGTGCTAATTCTCGTTCATTTGCTAATGCAATTTGCACTGCTTTCACAGTTCTTTCTGTGAGACTGAATGTTTTTTCTGCTTGTGTGTACAAGTGAGATTTAACTGAAATTGGTACCTTTTCACCCTCATTAGAGGTTAGGTACGTGAATCCGCATCTTCCTGGGATGACTCAGATTACAAGACCGCGTGTGTTGTCACGTGTATCTAATTTTGTTTTAGCTAACATGTCTGTTTGCAGTGATCTCAAAATTTCTGTGTGTTTTTGAGTCCAATTGATTTGTTCAAAATCAGGTTTAATCAGTTCGTAGAGAGCTTTAACCCTCTCCGCGTAATTTAGAATGTAAGTTCTTCCGAAATTCAGAAAACCTAATATGGATTGTAAATTCTTCCGCGTTTTTGGAGCTTGGAGTACAGCGCACTTCTCTAAGAAGTTGTCCGCTAGGCTTTTCCCTTCACTTGATAATTCGTATCCCAAAAATAATACTGTCAGATGGGCAATTCGAGACTTTTTAAAGTTGAATTTGTAACCCTCTGCTGCGATCCCAAGTATAATGGTGTTCACTCTTTTCAAGTGAGTATCCAAGTCGTCGTCTGTGAGATAGATATCATCTACGTAAGATAATGCCTCATCATCATATATTTGTAGTAACTCTGTTACCCTAGCTGAGAATAGTCCTGGGCTGTTCTTGAACCCCTGTGGGAGTCGACAGAATTTTTTCTGCGACCCAAATGCTGAGAAAGCGGTCAAATATCTGCTTTCTGGTGCAATAGTTTGACAAAAGAAACCATTAGATATGTCTAATGTTGTTTTATATTTTTTACTAACTATGTTATTCATTAGGGCTGCACTATGCGAGTTTTGTACTGCAAAAGTTTTGCAACATGCATTAAGGTGTCTGTAGTCCAAAACTAGACGATATGAATTGTCTGGTTTGGAGACAGGAAACAAAGGATTTTTCATTTGAGAGGTGCATGTTTCAATCACCCCCTGGTATTCAAGTTGATTTAAGATCTCCCTGACCTGTTTTTTAGCTTCTTGCTTAATGGGATACTGCCGTTGGGCAGTTGGTTCACTTTTTAATTGGATTTTGTGAGGAGGTGAGTCCTCATCCCATCCTACATGATTTTTATATAATGCCGGTGCCTGGGCTACTGCCCATTTCCTTGCATATGTATATTTTTTGTGAATCGGAATGTGATTCGAGAAGGCAGGCATAATCACTTCTTCGCCACGAGAGCACTCCCTGACAAACTCTGGGGGCCAATCTTTTTCAGCTAACAGAATATCATAGCCTTTTGAGAGTTTATCCCAAAATAGACCCTTTATTTTCCTAGTCTTATCACCCTCTATACGCAATGTTATTTTGTATATTTTATGGGGCTCGCTAAGTCTGGTGTCGGCAGTTTCAACCTGAATGTATTCATTCGTGTCCACTGTCTCCAGATGACTCATCAAGATCTTGCGGGCTATACTGATTTCTGCTGCACTGTCCAACATTGTCAATGCCCACTCCCCATTTTTCAACTGTGTCCTCAGTATTCTCGGCATGGTTGATTACTCTAATACTGGCTACCTTCTTTTTTGAAAATTGAGATTTTTTACTCTGAGCAGGTTCCTTGTCTTTGGACTTGGTGTGCTCTCCTGGGTCTGACCGTCCTCTTCTTTCCGATTTCTGCGAAAAAGATCGAGAGGGACGTGTATCAATACTTTGATATCTATCAGGTTTTTTCAAATTATCCCTATTCCTAAGGTTATATCTTTTCTCAGAGGGCTCCGTCTGGGGAAACTGGTGTTCTCGAGTCGGAGTTCTTTCCCTCCGTCGAGGAGACCTTCCTCTGGACTGGAAAACTTTATCCTTGGGAGTGGATTGTTTATTTCCATCCCAGCTCTTTTTAGGAGTGTTTGAATTATTTTTAATAAATAATTTTTCAGGATTTTTGAGCAGTTGGGGCTTTACTGGTTTTCCACCCAAGCTGTCTCTACCTAATTCTTCATAGCATTTTTCTATGATTCTGGCAAGCTCAACTGGCTGCTCTGTTATATCTGTTTCCTTCAACTTCTGGCGGATCGCCACAGATGCTGCTTCTCCCTTTATGTTGGCTAATAATATAGCCGAGACCTGCTTAAAGTCTTTCAGTAATTTCATACCAAGATTTAAAGCGGGCTCTGGACCGTATTCATTTTGAATCTGTTTTAGCACTTCTGGTATTACTGCCATAGACGGAACACCGTGTGTTTTTGTGTAAATGGAAGCAAAGACTGTACCCCAAGTGTTGCAGTCCTCCACGTGTGGTGCGATTCCCACAGGAAGGCAGATGGTCAAGATTCTGTGTTTCTCAATAGGGGTAGTATCAGGAAATACTGCCTCTATTTGAGTGATTTTCTGTGCTAACCAGAAAGGAATTTGTTCCCGTTTTATGGGTGTTTTACCAAGACATGACTGTATGTTCTGTGGTGTAATTTTATTAGTGTTCCCCTGATGAGGGGTCAGCTGTGGTACATTAACAGCTGGTTGGACTGTTGCAGTCCGCATTACATATTGGACTAATTGCCTATCTATTTTAATTAATGTTTTTAGCTGTACTAACAGCTCTTCTTTAGACATTTTTGCAATGTCAGGATGTGGTGTGTAGCCGGCTAGAAGCGGCCACGTTGCTCCTGGTCTACCTAGTGGACCGAGCCTAGTTATGTGATCATTACGTTTTAGGGTGCCATTAAACCAGAGCAGGTGCTCTTGGAATTTTAGTGGGATTTCAGTCTCCTCGAAAGGAGCGTACTCTTCCGGTGGTTCCTCTATTTTGTAATAGTGAAACTCTTTTGTTCTAGCGTTTGCCGCTGGAAAGTTTATCCATGAATAGAATACCTCTGTCTGCCGATATTCGTGTGCCTCTATCACGAAAATTACTGTACCACCTTGTGGTGTCAGTCCGTTCTCTATAAGTTTTAACGTTATAGATTTTCTTAAGTGGACCGGGATGATAATTGCATCCGGGTCAGTGTCTAGGAGACTCGTGTCTTCCTCTATTAGTAGGGTTGCCAGTCTAACTGCTTCCCTTTCTTCTTCACTGTCTGTCATTTTATAAATGCAGGCTTTGCAGAGTAGGTCTCCAAGGAGACAAAGATTAGGTGCACAATATTTTGGAACACTGTATCCTTCAACGTTGAATAAACCAGAGCTTTACATAGGAATCTCTTCCTACTGAGTTCGGGCAGATTTTAACCTTTCACCCACTCCAGACGTCTATTGGAGTATTTACGGGAGAAAGGGGTCTGTGTGAAATGTGCACGACTGAGTTACTCTAACGTCTTGCGTTAGTTTATCGCCTTACCAAACGTTGGGCGCCATGTAGCGTAGTTCCTATTTTCCCAATAGGCCCTGCGCATTGGAATAACATAAACAGTGTAAATGTAAATGTATAGGCATTTATATAGCGCACTACTTACCCGTAGGGTCCCAAGGTGCTTCGACCGCTGCGAAACCCTTCCTGGCTTCCCTGAGAGATGGTCCTTTAATGGGTATCTCCAGGGTGAGACCAGGCATCCCCGGCGGTCTGGTGGGGCCGTTAGTGAAGATGAGGCAAGCTAATGCCCAGAGTTGCCGAGTGTGATCGCTGATCAGAGTGGGCACCGAGGCGAGAGAATTATCGAGTCCGCTGACCCTAGTCCAGAAACCTGCCGCGCCGGGAATCGAACCCTGGTCCCGGGCCGTCCTCTGCTCTCGGGTCTGCTGCCTCTAACCAGTGAGCCACACTACTTCACAGTATCGACGTAGAAGTGCGGATCTTCCAGGCCTCTACCGACTATGCTAAACTTAATTGGGTTTGTTACCAACTAGCTCAGAGGTCACTGGAAACTTTCTTGACTGAAATAGGAAGTGATCAGCTTCCCTGGCACAGACAAGAAGGGATTCAGTTTTCCAACAACCGTGCAACATGACAACTTTGCTCCTCAGATCAAGAGTCAATCTCTAGGGTCGTGTGAAACAATAGACAGTTATTTTACTCAGTCAGGTTGGTGCAGTTTACTTTCACAATATGTAGAGAATAGAGAGACGGGCGTTTGTCAATAAAGGGTTAACATTTATTGAACAGTCTTTCTTCTCGTACAAGAGAAATGTATTGCCACAATTGCAAGACTTGTTATTATAAAAAGTACGTACAGTAAGATAAGTATTGCGAAATAATACTGTAAAAGCATTGATATGGTTTCTTAGCCATACAATGGTTTAAAAGTAATAAAACATATATACATTCATATATACATTAGGCTAAAATACTCAACTGGTGTTTCTAACTACGCCTACCCCAGTGTACCTGACCTAAGTCTAATACTTGGGAGGGGAGTAAGTAAGTAGCTTTAAGTTAAGTTGGTTTTGCCAAGGTTTGCTTCAAGAATTCTCACTAAGGGTGTAGTCAACACCATACCTCTGAATAGAATGATGGAGGTCTGGTATCTCCTTCAGGGAAACTCAGTATCCCAGTCACCCGCGAGGGTAGACCAGAAACGCTGGAGCTGGATTTCTCGGCAGGAGAAAGGCAGCGTCTCTTCTTCAGCGCGTCGAGGAGGAGGAGGGGGGACAGCGTCCGCGGGCAGCTTGCATCTGCTGGGCTCTTGCAGAGGTACGGCTGTTCAGCTCCTAAGTTCACCACACCATCGTTCGCGCTTTAGCAGCGATAATGGTATCAGCGACTTGCATACAGCAGCTTCATCAAGCGACGGGCAACAGGCTATTGCTTAAGGCAACGTTGGTAGTATTTATACCTGAAAGGTGCCATGTTTGACGCAAGTTTGCTGGACATAAGACGTCAATAAAGATGTCACTTAGGAAGTGATCGCTATCAGTTGCTCATTAGAGTTCTATTACTAATCAAAACACAGCAAGCGGGGATTTCCAGGTTTGCTGAGTTTTTATCTTGTTGAAGAACTCAGAGTGTTAATCTAAGAATCTCAGATAGCGACTTCTGCTCTGTCATTGCACTAATTGGTTGCAAAGGAAGTGGCAGAGAAAGCTATCCTGGAATGTGGCTCTGTTTGTGTGAGGCCAGAGATGACTTTCTGAATATTGTACTTGAACGGTTATGCCAATATAGGGAATAAATGGATTTATAGCCGAATAGGGGCATAAGGTCACAGTATCGATCAGGATCCTAGATAAGCACGCAACACTGTAATTCCTGGCTAATCTCAGGGTTTTTGGTTGCCTTTTTCATGTACTCAGCCATCCGGCAGCGGAGATCAAGTACATAGTCCACAATATCCAGTTTGGGAGGTTTGAGAGGTAACTCCCATCCCTACTTCACCAGACAAAGTGATCCTCTGACAGGGTGCCAAACAGAAGTTCAAATGGGTTGTAGCCAACCCCCTTCTGTGGAACCTCCCTGTATGCAAACAAAAGGCAGGGTAGCAGGATATCCCATCTTCACCTGAGATTTTCTGGAAGACCCTTAATCATACCCTTTAAGGTCTTGTTAAATCTTTCAACTAGACCATTGCACTGTGGATGATAGGGTATTGTGAACTTGTAGTTCACTCCACACTCCTTCCACATTGCAGTCAAGTAACTAGACATAAAGTTTGCACCTCTGTCTGATACAACCTTCTTAGGGAAACCCACCCTTGAGAAAACTCCCAAGAGGGCTCTTGCCACAACAGGTGCTGTAGTGGTCTTAAGTGGTATAGCTTTTGGGTACCTGGTGGCATGATCCACTACCACCAGGATAAACATGTGCACAGAGGCTGTCTAAGGATCCATTGATACAACAATATCAATCCCCACTCTTTCAAAGGGAACCCCCACCACAGGTAGTGGTATAAGGGAGGCATTTGTAGTGTCACCTGCTTTGCCACTGGCTTGGCAGGTTACACAGGAGCAACAAAACTCCTTTGTGTCTTCTGACATGTGAGGCAAGTGAAAGTGAGGGACACGCCTGTCCCAAATCTTGTTCTGGCCAAGATGTCCTGCTAGGGGTATATCATGGGCTAGTGTTAAAAGGAAGCCCCTGAATGCCAAAGGTATGATCAGCCTCCTGGTAGCACCAGGCTTGGGGTCTCTACAATCTGAATACAGGAGCCCTTCATCCCAATATACTTTGTGGGTGCCACTAGCATTCCCTGCAGCCTCAGCAGCAGCTTGATGTCTGAGGGATTCAAGAGAAGCGGTATAAAAGGGGGTGGTGATGGACGGAGCATCTGAACCAATCAAACACTCACACCCAGTCAACAGATCTTGGTTTAATCCATCACCGTTCTTTAGCCCACTCTGCCACCCCAGTTCAGACATGGCCATATGCAAATCAGTCTGACCCTGTGCCTCATGGGAACAGTCCAGCCCGAACTGACAAGCCATGCCTACCCTGGACCGGAAACAAGCTTCCTAGGACCGGTTTCTGGCATTACAGCCGTCTTCAGCCAGGCTTGCTTGAATCCAGTGGCAAAGTGAGCAAGGGACTCATGTTCGTGCATACCCCGCCAACTTATGGCGAACAAAGCGGTACAAAAGGGTGAAGTAATCAAAAATCCTTCTCAGGGGTCTCACTGATACTTAGTCCTTTTAAACCAACAAAGAAGAAATTGGTACAGAAGCTGAAATATAAAAGATCATATTGATTAACCTCAAATGAGGTGAGACTACGTAACACAGAAGCCTTAGCAACTGAATGAGGCAGTCTTAGGAGTACAGAAAAACGGGGGCTTTATATATGCTTAGAGTTACATAGTAAGCATAAAACCAAGGGGCAGTCCTGGCTCATGTAAGCATGCAAAATGACTAAGGTGGGCATACAAGATCTACTTGCTCAACAAAGTGGAGGAGAGATACTTCTCCATACAGCAAAAAAAAATAGTCTGACAGTTATACTAGAGAAGCAGGTGCATTCTACTAGCTAGGCCCTTCTTGGCATGTGCGAAGTGGAAGAGGCTGAATATAGTTTGTCTCTAGGCAGATTTCAAGAGCAGTTAACACTGAGGGAGGAGCGAGCACATGGCAAACAAAATGGCTGCCAGAAATACAAAATGGCTTTCACAAAGCGGATAAGATAACTTCTAAATACAGGATGGCTTCAGCTAAATGCTAACCCATTGCTGTCAATTTACGACAGACATTAATTTTCATAATTTTATCAATTTCCTAATTCATTGCTAGGTGGGCATTTTCCATTCTAAACATTTCATTAAGCTTGTATGAGCAGGAATACAAGGGGAACAGAGCATTTAGTCATCATTAACATTCAGATAGCAGTAGAAAGCAATGACCACTATAGAATTATCATTTTTTCTAGTCCTAAGCAAAAGAAAATGCAAAAATCATCTAGTAAACATTTTCAAGTCTCCTATGCATTTCAGTAACTATTATATACTCAGGTGAGACAGTGGCGATCCTTATCAATGCTCTCAGGGGAAATGGGAATACCCTTTATCAGAGTACAGACAGAACACTGCTTTAAAACGATACCAGCAGAACAGTAAGAACAGTCACACAAATTCACTTCTGGTGGACCATTGTGGATGCTAGGGGCGGAGCCACTAGAGGCTATTACTCTTCCATGGCAATTCAGTCAAATGGGAACATATCCAACACCCACTTTATACAGTTGCACTGGAAACACTTGTGCAACTATGCCAAAGTCCGTTCTAAGCCTCTTTGTTAGGCTTCTATCGTCCATCAAATCTGCTTCCGTTGTCGTCTTCCACGTTGGGCCTCTTGATCCAGGCCTTCCATGAAAATAATGATTCTCAGTATCTGTTGGAGTGCCCTCCTGGCAAATACTCACAGCTCACTCGAAAGTCTCAATGTCTCAATGCAGTGCACCAGTGTCTCTCCTCTGCGGCAGGCACTACAGATGTTGTGCTCTTCGTTGGTTGTGGGCACAGATCATCTTGTGCAGACCCGGGAACTGCTCAAACAGAAAAAGCAATAACATTTCATGTCCAGCTACATTCTCAGGCTCCAACACTCATATTTCAGTGTCAGAGTACGCTTGGGCTGCTCTTTCATTTTATTTTTCCTTTCAACACGGGTACCACAATGTAGTTCCTTTTGCCAATCTTGGATCCTCTGGTGCACTGCCCTTCCATCGGAGCAAAGAAAAGGGGGAGGTGGCCAAAACTCAGGCCAAGGGGCTCAAGGGACCGCACGCTGTCAGAGGTTACCAGCACATGACAGGTAGAAAACTGAAGCCTCAAACCAGTCCTGCCATCAACAACAGGGATCCTTATCTTTCGCACTTTTGCACTGAAACTCTGGTTCTGTGACAAACAGGGAACCAGCATCTCCTTCTTGTCTGATGTCCAACGCTGTCTGATGGAGCAAGCACGATGCTCTGGAGATGCCATTGATGGCGCGCTGGTGATCGCTGTCCAGCCTTGCTACTTTCTGGGTGCTGGGACTGTAGGTCCAAGACGTCTGCCCTTCATCTGTAGCTGTCATGATGGGAATTAGGACTCATCTTTATCACCGTTCTGCAGGGTTTTATGACTCTTCCTTTTACTCTGGAAGATCCCGCAGAACCTAGTGATGTAGGGAATGTGACACAGTTGTTAGTTTTCTTCAATATAGTACAAAAACAATTCATTGTATTTAACAATGGGACTGCAGGCAGATGGCTGTAATCTTCAAAGGAGTGGCCAGAAGCCATGGGACAACTCTGGTCTAGAATGCACTGTCACTCTCTAAGGCAAAGGCAGTACTTCTAGTCTCTTCAATTGGGTACTCTTCATTATCCTCACTAACTTCAATGTGGGAGCATTATCCTCTGCCATTTAAGGGTCGATAGCTACATGGGAAGTCTATCTGCTGGAAACTCTTAGGAAAAATGGAAATTTTCTACACTTTTGCTCATAAATTTTACATTACTCGTACAGGACTGCAAACACTTCTAAAATGATTCTTCTTACTAAAAATAACCTAGATTGGATGCTTAGGACCATGCTCTCATGTTATAGAAGCAGCGGAAAACCTAAAACTGCTAATTTCATAGGGGCTCTTATCTATAAAACAACATTTTCTTCAAAACATTTGTTTGCTAAGGATCACATGGGCATCCTACCTGTGTTCTACTTTTCCTGATCCAGACTATATAACATCAGCTCTAATAAGGACTGTCAGTTTAAGTAGCAATGCCCTTGCAAAACTACAATGATGGTGTTATCACCTAAGACTTGTAGAACAAAACTACCCACATCTATTTCTCCTTAAAGATCAAACTAAGTGAACAACAGTCTAAACTACTGATCCTGTCATAGTTTCATCAAAGAGGATGGGCAGTAATAAAACCTATATATTTATTCATTTTATTTATGCTAACAATGTTTAAAACAGTATTACTGAATAGCCAATTAAATGTCTCATTACTATTTCACAGACAGTTTAGACAGGCTAAAAAAAATTGAGAAAAGGAGAGAGCAACATACACATTATCTAGCCTTAATTTGTAGAGGAGATAGCCTCCTTCCTCCAGTTTGACAGTAGGAAAACCTGAAGCAGGTTTCACTTCTGTCAACACTATCAACCCCTATATGTAGCAACTAGGCATAAACAAAGTTATAGGAGGTACATAGCACTTTTGAGAGGGCTAAAAATCCTTTTAGCAAAAGTACACATTTCATTGCCTTAGCTTTTAAGCATTAGTGCTGTATATATATGGCAAAGCTTATCTGTTAATCAAAGTTCACATATACCATTATATCATTTTCTATCACATAAGTGCATAAAACTTGCTTCGCCAAAAAAATTAAGCACAACTCCTCCATGTGCTACCAACTTGTCTTACAAAAAAGTTCAGATGTCAGAATGTCAAAGCAGCACTTTACTGTGGGAGCCCTGCCAGGCTTCTAAATATAGATCTGACATTTAACTTTTCCCACCTAATGTATTCTGTATTCAAGGGTGTCCATGCGGCTGTCCCAATTCGCCTAGAGACAGAAAGCTGGAAAGCACTTCTCCCCCTGTTTGTAGTTAAAAGAATAACTTCTGCTGGTTTTTTATACATTTTTCAATTATAAGCAGTGTTCAATATGCTCTTGCAGCAAAATTAAGGTTAGCTATTTGTTTTATACCTAAATGTATGCATTTACTGCAAAAGCTACTCTAAATGAAAAAAATGCTGTTTAAATAGTGCTTTTTACCCAATTTCGACTTTGATATTTGGGGCACTTAAAATTGAATATCCTATAATTTTTTTGCATAATATTCATTATCAGAATGTTCATTACATAGCCTAGGAGTTAGAAATTGAAAATAATCATTTATACCTTTATAAAAATGAGTTTTTTACACCTACGCAGAGTTATATTCCACATGCAAATGTCCTCATTATGCTGTACAGCACAACTTACATTTAATTTGGATGCTAGAAGGTCACAGTATGAGTATTAAGATTTATAACTATTAAAAAACGAATTTAAAAGCAGTTATTTTATTAATAATTTTTCATAATTAATAAAAACAATTTTATAATAAAACAAATCATTTTGATAATTCCACATAGGAAAAGCAAGCTGCATCCCTTGCCTATCATATTTAGACGCATTCATTCACAAGCCTAAGAACAGAAGCCTAACTTGAAACATGAAACGTTTTGCCGCACTTTTTTTTAAAAGGACAGTCATTTTCTAGCATCAGAACCAAAAATGTGCTTAGAAAAAAAGGCTTCAAGAAAAGGAAATCCAGTTAAATATTTTCCTGTTATCCAAAATAATGAACCTCATTTTTGTAACTTTTGAAAAACAGCAATCTGAAATGCAGAGTTTCACCTGTGTTTAACTGACAAAGTCCTGGCTGAGTGAAGATTCCTGTCTATTCGTGGCCTACAAAACGACAGCTGTTTGCTTAGCGACAGTAAAAGCTTTTCTCAGTGTTGAAACATGAGCACGGTGGCAGTCTATTTAAAACCTTTCTTGTTTTAAAATGTGTGTGCAGTTCAGAAAAATCCTATTTATTCAGATTATGTGTTTGCCTGTTATTATCTAATTCAATGTATCTAAGGAAAATGCTTTTAATTGTTTATTTATTTCAAAACACACAATTTCGTTTTTGAGGCCTTTATATTCCTATTCAATGTAAATTCTAATTTTATCGTTTTAAGCATTTAGTAGTTTGTACATGTGCATAATTGCTTACTCTATAACTTAAATAGTAACATATAGCTATTTTAGCATATCCTATGGTTCATTTCTGGATGTTTATTTAATTTTTATTTAATATTAATTAAATGACATTTTGCATAACAGACTGAAGACAACAAGAACAAGTGACATGGGGCCATCTCGTAACCCAGGTTACGACACATTTGGCCTCATGCCCGGGCAATGTTTCTGAACAGGAAGTAGGACTGAGGCTTTGGGAGGGAGGGGTGTCGGGGGGGTGGGGGGAACAGACCACAATGACCTTTTGTGAGTAAAAGGCCACTTTATTGGAACAGGTGCACTTAACAATTACACTTCTCGGCCAATGTCTAACAAAACTAAACCTCACTAAATAAAAACACTTACCTAATCCCGTCACCCCTCCCCCACCCCTAACATTTTTTTTAACCCGCCCCCACCCGTACATTGCAACATTATAAAATTACAAACACTATAATTCAATGCTTAAACATATAAACCTATAAATCCAAACCATCTGTTACACAAACTCCCCTGCCTGCTCCTTCACCACTTTACGATCACCCAACCTCTGCAACTACCCCAACAATCAACCTAACTAAACAGTCCCTGCCGATGACCCAACTTTAAAATAAACAACAAAAACTCTGCCAACCCTGGCAAACTTCAACTAATCCCCGCACTGCACCTGCTCCAAGCGACAATACAGAAACATACCATGCACACCAAAACCAACAAAGCCACCTATAGAAAAAAGAAAGGAGGGCTAAAGAAAAAAACACAGTAAAAAAGAAAGAACTAAGAAAAATATAAGGGTGGGGGGCTGGTAATTTTTCCCTGACTAAAGCTCCCAGCCACCAGGTCACCAAACCTAAAATGGTGACTGGGAGCAGTAGCCCAAGGCATTTATACCTTGGGCCACATTCGGGCTACAAAAAACCAGCCCAAATACAAAATGCCTGCTTGATGGATGCTAACCCCCTCCGCCCCTCCCCTCCCAAACCGCCCGGGGGGACCTCCCTGTGGTCGGCTACCCCACCAATCTCCCCTTGGGAGGGAGGGGTGGGGGGGAAGCAGACCACAACCAGCTTTTGTGTGTAAAAGGCCGCTTTATTAGAACAGGTGCACATAATAATTACATTCCTCGGCCAATGCCTTAAAAAACTAAACCTAAATAAAAACATTTACCTAACACCGTTTCTTCTCCCCCACCCCTAACATTTTCGCAAACCCGCCCCTCCCATACATTACAACATTACAAAATTACAAACACTATAATACAATGCATAAACATTTAAACCTATAAATCCAAACCATTTGTTACACAAACTCCCCTGCCTGCCCCTTCACCACTTTACGATCACCCAACCTCTGTAACTACCTCAACAATCAACCTGCCTAAACAGTCCCTGTCGATGACCCAACTTTAAAATAAACAACAAAAACTCTTCCAACCCTGGCAAACTTCAACTAATCCCCGCCACCCAGAAAGCCGGGGGGGGGAGAAACTACCCCCCTTTCTGCCATCCAACCAAAAGTAACTTAGCTATGCCTCTCTCGAATGCTCTTGAACATTCAAGCACCTAGATAAAACTTCTCTAGCCTCCAGCAAATAAAGGTTTATACCCATCCTGGAAAAGTGAACCCCATCACTCCTGAAAAACTCAACTGACTCAAACCGAATGTCCCTGTGAGCCACTCTCCCAAAGCCTAATTCCTGCAAAATCTTGAAATCTCCAAATTCACCTTCTTACGCGCCCTGTCAATTGCCCTGGGATTCAGGGCGCCCCTCCAAATTCTCCTCGGCACCAGCTCCGTCCACAAAACATGGCAACCCGACCACTGGTCCCTCAAAAGAGCCAAGTCCCTCTTCATTGCCCTTAACAACACTACACCTTTGACCCCACAAAGATCATTCTCCCCCAAATGTATTAAAAAAACATCCGGGCTCTGGCCCCCAACAAGCCACTTATGCAAGGCAGGTACCAATTCCTTCCACAACATCCCTCCCTTCCCTTTCCAAACAATTTTAAACAAGCGCTCATTAAAACCCAATATTTCTCCGAAATAAGAATGACAAGCCTGGACATGAGACCATTTGACGAAAGAATGGCCCACTATCCAGATGGTCAGTTCCGAGGAGCTAGGACCAGCTACTGTACCTGTAACAATAAAAACAATATGAGACTCAAGGTAAAGAGAATGCGCAAGCGCTTCTTCAGCATTACACCTCACATAGCGCTGGAAGCAGTTTGATGACCAGCACCCTAGCCGCATAATATCTCCCCTAGACCAGCCCCGATTGCAGGCTTCCATTGCTGCCCCGATCCTAAAAGAATGCATCCCAAACTGTGCTCCATCCGAACCAATATTCCTCAAAGCCTTACGCAGCACCATGCACAGCTGTTACCCGGCCCCCATCAGCGTGTCGAAAGACCCTTTCACTTCCCTCCCCCCAGACAGAGTCCTCCACCGCCTGGCTCAATGTAATGGGCATGTCGACGCCGGAGAAGCTGCTCCATCCATACGCCCTTCCCTAGGCTCCTCTGGTCTGGTTTTTTTTTTTCACAACCAATTTTATTGAGCAAATGAGCATCAAGAATGTGGTATCTCCACACACCAAGATCACCACAACAATATCAATGTAGCAATTACATAGGCAGTAAAGGATGGAGTAGATTCGAAATAAGCTCAGTATAAAAAACTCCCCAGCAACCTACCCTAACCCACAACTTTGCCCCCCCGCTCCAACCCCCCCCCCCCCCAACCCCCCCTACCACACGTGTATAGAAGGCAACAGAAAAGGAAATGTAAAAAGAATAAGCAGGTGTAATGCCACCAGGGCTTTGCCGCTTCAGGCCAAAAGTGTCACTGTGATCAAATGTCCTCCTCCTGCTCCGCCGGGGGGTCCAAGGATAGGCCACGGTAGTCGGCCCAACGCTTCCAGATCTGGAAATGTTTGCGCGGGCAGCCCCTCGCCTCAAAGATCGGCTTTTCCAGACCCATAAAATAATCCAGCCCAGCCTTCCATGCAGACAGGGGGGGGGCCCTCACTGACTTCCATGCCCGGGCCAGGTCCCGCTTAGCCACTACCAGCCCCAAGAGCAACAGGTGACGCTTATATATGTTGCCCCCAACCCCTTCCATAATATGCAGGAGACCCAGCCGGTGGGTACGAGGAAGGTCCCAACCTAGGACCTCAGCCAGGCAATTCCACACACCCCTCCAGAACCCAGTCAATCGGCTACACGACCACACCGTGTGCATCAGGGAGCCAGGCACCACCCCACAACGCAGGCATTCCGGGGATGCAATCAAACCAGCCTTCCACAAACGTTCACGCGTATAATAAGCGCGGTGCAAGTATTTAAATTGAATCAGTCGGAGCCGGACTGCAATGGCGGTGCCGCGTGGGGATTCCAGCGCCTCCCTCCAATCGTCCTCATCTAGGGCGCCCACGTCCATCTCCCACGCCTCCCGAAGGGAGTGTAGGGTGGAGGAGCAATGGATAACAAGCGTCTGATAGATCCTAGAGACCTTCCTGTCCCCCAGGTCCCCCATAAACACTTTGGCCTCAATCGGGCTGAACTCCGGCAGGGAGTCGAGGCCGGCGATGCTCGGGGCGAGGGCATGCCGCAGCTGGAGGTAGCGGAAGAACTGGGACTGAGGCATCTGGAACTCCGTGCGGAGCTCCTCGAAGGATTTGAGGGTGGTGCCGGACATGACCTGGCCCAGTTGTCTAACCCCAATGGCCTCCCAGCCCTCAAACCCGGCCAGGGCCGCCAGTTCCGGAAGCAGACCATTGTGCCAGAGCGGCGTCTCAGCCGTCAATTTGCCCCACCATCCCATGCGGCGTAGGGACTGCCGCCACACCGCAAATACTACTCTGGTGACCGACGGCAATCCACGGCGTAGGCGAGCCGAATAAAGGATGGTGTGGAGCGTGCGATCCCCCATGAGCAATCGTTCCAGGGCATAAGCCGGATCACCTCTGTCACCATACCACCATTCATTGAGGACAAGTAGTTGGGAAGCTTGGTAGTAGGAGAGGAGGTCCGAGGTGGCCAGGCCACCACAGTACGTGGACAGAAAGCACGCCCTCAAGGCCACCCTGGCCGCACCGCCATCCCACAGGAAGCGGCCCAGCACAGAATTAACCTGACGGAACCACTCCAGGCCAATGGGGTGCGGGAAATTCTGGATTTGGTATAGGAGCCTCGGAAGCGCCACCATCTTGAAGATGGCTGATCTCCCAAAGATAGTGAGTGGCATTCTGGACCAAGTCTTAACATCAGCCTGGACCCGTTCCCACACCGGCAAGACACCACGCGCCCAGGCCACGGCCCGCGACTCCGAGAGGAAAACGCCCAGATATTTTAGGCCATCGGTCGCCACACGCAACTCGGCGGCCCAGGGGTCGGCAACCACTCCGCCACCCAGCACCCACAGGGTCGATTTGTTCAGGTTAAGATGAAGACCCGAGACCTCGCCAAACGCCCGCATGATCTCCAAAACTCGGGGACCCGAGTGCCGTAGATCAGTGAGGAATAGGAGGACGTCATCCGCATACAATGCAATCCTATCCACCAGGTCCTCATTCCAGACGAAGCCACGCAACCGGGCATCTATTCGTATCCGCGACGCCAGGGGTTCCATGGCAAGGGCAAACAGGTACGGGGACAACGGGCAACCCTGCCGAGTACCGCGACCTATGCGGAAGCGCCCAGAGGTAGCACCGGCCACACGGACCGAGACCGTAACATTAGTGTAGAGGAGACGAATGTACGACAAGAAAACCGGCCCTAGGTTGAGGCGGGCTAACAAGGTGAACAGATATGCCCAACTCACCGAATCGAAGGCTCGGTCCATGTCCGCCAGGAGGAGTGCCGCCTGCTCATCCCTAGCACCCATGCCATCTACCGCTGCCTGCGCCTGTCGAATATTATGCCGGGTGGCCCTGTGAGGCATGAATCCGGCCTGGTCGGGGTGGACCAGGTCAGCAATGTGAGGCAAGAGGCGGTTCGCTAAGGCCTTTGCCAGAATCTTGGCCTCGATGTTGAGAAGGGAAATCGGCCTGTAAGAGTCGTGCCTGTCCGGCGCCCTGCCCGGCTTCAAGAAGACCACGATTTCGGCATGACGCCAGTCCGGTGGCAGCTCTCCCTGAGCCCGTGCCGCCTCCAGGGCGCGGCGATAGTGGGGTCCCAGCTGGACGTGAAACTTTTTATAGAATTCGCTTGGGTAGCCACTCGGGCCGGGCGCCTTACCAGTATTTAATTGACCAAGGGCTTCCCCGAGTTCCTCAGCCGTAAGCGGGGCTTCTAGGGCGGTTCTGGTCTCATCGGGGACGGCCTGCGGTAGCAGGTCATCGAGGTACGTAGATATCTCGTCCGTCTTCAAATGATCACGAGGAGCGTATTGCGCCTCGTAATAACGGGCAAAGCTAGCCGCCAGCAAATCCGGATCGGTTATGACCGAGCCGTCGTCCGCCGCAAGACCCGGCAACACCAGGGGCTGGAAAGTCGCCTGGCATAGCCTATGGAGCATAGTACAGGACTTGTCGCCCCACTGATACACCCTGCTGCGCGTGGCGAGCCACGCCTGCCGGGCTTCCTCGTACAGGACGGAGGCGTACATCTGTTGGGCCTGCAGGAGCTGCCTCACAACACCTTCGTCGCCCCCGAGCCGACCACGCTGCTCCAGCTCCTCCACGCGGGCCGCGGCGGTCACAATGGCCTCCCGATGTTTTCGCCGAGCTGCCACGCACCAAGCTATATCAATGCCCCGGAGCGTGGGCTTCAGCGCCTCCCACACAACCAGTGCATCCACATCCCCCACCAAATTCTCGCGCCAGAAATGATCAATCGCCTCTCGTAGGTGACGCACGTACTCAGGCCGCTGCAGCTGCCAAGATGACATCCGCCAACGAAATGGCTGTCGCTTGGAGGGGAGGGTCATGGTAGCTAGGACAGGGGAATGATCAGAGAGGCCTCTGGGGAGTATTGCGGCATCTCTGACTCGACTCAGACAGGCACCCGGTACAAACAGATAATCTAGTCTCGAAAAGGACCCATGCACCGCCGACACATACGTGAATTCACGCACAGCAGGATGAAAGTGCCGCCATACATCAACCCAGCCCAGGCCACTCACAGTCGCACACAGTTTGGTGGGAGCAGCAGCAGGGGGGGATCCAACACAACGGGCACCCGCCTCAGGCGATCCAGGCCCACATCCATAACCTCGTTCCAATCGCCCCCCACCATGGTCAGCACCTCCGGAATCTCATCCCACAGCGCGAAAAGCCGCTCAGACAAGGCCCACTGCAGGGGGGGGCGTACACACTACCAAAAACCACTTGTTTGGTACCCAACAGGCCCTTGATGAAGATATACCGGCCCTGAGGATCAATCCATTGCTTCTCATGTACATAAGCCACCCTGCGGTGTACCAGGATAGCCACCCCCGCGAGCCCCTCGTGAAGCCCGCATGGTACACTTGTTGATATCCAAACCTCTGGAGGCTAAGGGCCTTGGAGCCCAGCATGTGGGTCTCTTGAAGCAGTAGCACATCCACCATCTCTCTCTTCCCCCAACGCAGCACAGCCCCACGCTTGATTTTATCCAGGATACCCCTCACATTCCACGTCACAACCCGCAGGGTCTTTTGAGGAGACATAGTCACAGTAGCAGCCATTATCATCACAGGGTCCAGTATCCGGCCCTCCGTCCCACCCTGGCGCACCCCACAAAGCAACAAAATCAAAAGCCATATACACGTGCGGTCCCACCCTCCCAGCCCGAACACTCAGCAACCCCCCCCCAGATCCAGACCCCCCCAAACATCAGCAACAAAAGAACCTCCCCCCTCACCCCGCACCCCCCACCCCAATACCTCAGAGAACATTGAAGTATCTGTCGCGGCATGGAGAGACCCGGGTCCAGAACAGAGAACCCAGGGCACGCCATACCAATGGATCCCAACATCCCAACCATGACACACTCACCACCCCCCCAACAACACTCACAACCGTGAGGGTCTGAGGCCCACAAAAGGTGCCCCCCGAGCCCCACTGCGTCCCCATGAAAAAGTAACAGGAGTCCTCACATGGGAACTGACTGGCATATGAAAGTCATAATGGAACAGTCTCACCAGCCAATGTAGGGCAACTCAGTACTCAGCAAATAAGGTCCAGTCCCAGCAATGTTCAGCTGCCGGCATCGGAGTGCTCCGAGTCCCTGGTGCCACCCGTCTGCGATGCACTGGCGGAGGCCGACCTCTTCTTAGAGCGAGACCTCCGATAGCGGCCCTTCCTGTTCGGGCGATCTGTCCGCTCCGGCGACGATCCCTGGGACCTGCCTGGGTCCAGCCCCGGCTGGGGATGCGGTCTGAGTCGCACCGCTTCGTCGGTCCAGCGGAATACCTCCTCGGGTGAATCAAAGAAATGTGTCCGGGACTGGTACACCACTCGCAGGCGGGCTGGATACAAGCGAGAGTATTGGAGCTTGAGGCCCCTCAGCTTGGCCTTAGCGGCCACGAAGGATTGTCTCTGCTGCTGCACCATCTTCGTGTAGTCAGGAAAGATCATGATGGTGTGATTCTCGAAGGTGAGCGAGCCTTTGTTTCTCGCCTCCCGCAGGATAACATCGCGATCATGATAGTTTAGCAGCCGGGCGATGACTGGCCTAGGGCGCTCACCCTCCGGTGGCCGCTGGGTCAGGGCCCTGTGAGCTCTCTCAATAACAAAGCACGCGGACAGTGTCCCTTCGGGGAGCCAGCTCTCCAGCCACTGGGTCAAAAACCGCTCCATGTCGTCCTTCTCGCACCGCTCCGGAAAACCAATGAAGCGGAGGTTGTTCCTCCGTGCGCGCCCTTCGGCGTCCTCCACTCGGGCCGCCAGTGTCTTCTGAACACCCTCCACCTCCGCCAACCTTTTCTTCAGGGCGCCAATGTCCGCTTCGGTCACTGTGATGCGGCACTCAGCCCCGGTGATCCGCTCCACCGCTTTGCGGAGGTCCTGGCGCAGCAGCGTAACATCCGCTCCTACCGCCCCAATTTTGGCATCAAGCATGTCCCGGGATTGGGTGATGGCCGCCAGTATAGCTGCATTATCCGGCCCGGGGCCACCGCTGCCACCGGCCGCCCCAGAGCCACCACTAGGCCCTGTGAACTTATCGATATGGCCATGTTTAGGCGGACCACCTCCTCTATCCCTGGTCATGGCACACACTGGGCAGGGCGGGCACCACTCCCGACAAGGCTCAGGAACCCTTGGGCACTGCCACAAGCTCTGGATGGAACGTCAGTATCGGAGTCCCCAAGGAGGAAGTGGGCAGGTCGGCACAGGCCCGATGTCGCGAAAATCGAGGTCCCGGCTTCACCCAGGAGGGACAGGCCTCCTCCACGCTCGTCGCCACGAGCGTCTGTCCAAGGCGCAGGAATGAGTTGCGGCTCTGCGATCTGTGGGCAGCCGTAGCTGTAGAGCCGAGCCAAGAGCGGTGCAGCGGATGCCACCACCACCCGCCAGTCCGCCACCGGTCGTCCCGAAACTCGAGGACCCCGGTCTCCAGCCGGTCACGAGGCCTCACAGTGTCGTCGCCTCGTTCTGGTCACGAAGGGGAAAGTTGTTCGCCCAAGGCGCAGGAACGAGTGGCGTTGTTGTGGTCCACAGGCGACCGTAGCAGTAGAGCTGAGCCAAGAGCGGCGCAGTGGATGCCACCTCCACCCGCCAGACCGCGACTGCCACCAGGCGTCTCGAAACTCGAGGACCCCGGTCTCCGGCCGGTCACTAGGCCGCACGTCGCCGTCGCCTCTCTCCGATCACAGGAAGGGGAGAAATGCAGAATCGATACACCGGAGCAGACAGGAGACTTCATCAGATCGGCGCCAGCCACTGGGTATCAACAGCGGGCTCGGGGGCCAGGATAAATGAACGGATTAAGTCCGGGCCGGCGGGAGCTCTACAAGGCTGCGACCGCCATCTTCGCCCGCCAAGCCACGCCCCCCCTCTGGTCTGTTTTTGCACTGGCCAACCAAATATGTATCCCCTTCTCTGTGAAAAAGACCTCCTGCCAAGTGATTCCCTTTTTTGACCTGGAACCCAGAAGTTCAGAAACCCTGAAAGCCCCAAAAAACATCCATACCATAAGGGTAGAAAACAAACATGCTTCAAAACTATTCCTACAAACAACAAATAACGCTTCCAACAAACCCGCCAAAGTCTGCCATGATAACGGCCTACGTGCCAAATGCTTCCTGCCCCGCTTTCTAGCCCAACCTTCCAACATCCTTTTCCCCACTTCCCCTGCGGAAGGGGAGTAGCCCCACAGAAGTACAAATACCCACCAATTTCCCTGTGATGGTGACCTTAGAAAGACCGTTCTCAATGAGGTCCAACATAAACTGTATTACATCTTCTGATCGCCTCCATCCCTCATCCCGGCGACATGCACCTGATGCTATGAAGTCTCTCCAGGCTTGTGCATATGCTGCCCTTGTGGACGCCGACAAAAGAACCTACAACCAGCTGTATAACTCTACGTTGCCTACATACCAAAGATGCTCCGGCATTGAGGTCGGTGTCCTGTCCGCCTCCTTGGCCAGCCCACAGAATTTCTCCCACTGCGAATGCGACAAAGCATCTGCAATGTCATTGTCCACACCAGGGATGTGAAGTGCCATGAACGCAATATCACGTCGAAGGCAGCCAAGAACAAGCACCTGCAACAACTTCAAAATCTGCTCATCTCTTGCCGACTGCCTGTTGATGATTTCCACCACTGCCATATTGTCAATCTGGAACAAAACTTTCTTATGTGCCAGTTCCTCACCCCACAACGTCAATGCCACTAGTACCGGAAAAACTCCAAAAAGGCAATGTTCCTCCCATCATCCTTCCACTGCTCAGGCCACTTCTCAGCACACCACCTGCCCTGCCAGTACACGCCAAAACCATCACTGCCTGCTGCATCCGAAAAAATCTGAACAATCCAGTGAAAGTCATCCTCCCTGGCCAATAGTATTCCATTAAAGGAGTGCAAAAATACTTTCCACATACGCAAATCTTCCTTCACCCCAGCCGACAAGCGGACATGGTGGTGAGGTAAGTGCTTTCCTGTCAATGCTCGTCCAAGTCTTCTACAGAAAGTTCTCCCTGCCCTGACAACCCTGCAGGCAAAGTTGAGATGGCCTAACAAAACCTGGATGTCCTTCACCATCACTTTGTGTTTTGCTAACATTTCTTCCAACAGGTCCAACATCTTTGCTTTCTTATCTGCTGGTATCCGTGTCTGCATTCCCACCGAATCAATTTTAATTCCCAGAAATTACATGGTCATACATGGCCCCATTGTTTTCTCAGGTGCCAAAGGCACCCCCAACTCTACCATGAGCTCATGGAACGTGTCCAGCGCTACCTGGCGCTCCGTGGAGCCCAGGGAACCAACAAAAAATAAGTCGTCCAAATAGTGTGTTACCAACTCATGACCAGTGTGCTGTGTGAAATACCACTGAAATACCACTGTAAAAAGGTGCTGAAACACTCGAACAAAGCACAGGACATTGAACAACCCATCAGTAATGCCTTATCCACATACCATTTACCTTCAAATTCCAAGTAGGCTCCAATCATCTGGATGGACGGGAAGCAACCGAAATGCATTTTTTTTGTCGGATTTCGCCATTTCTGCAGCTGTGCCCACTGTCACGACTAGTGACATAGCAACGTCAACTGAGGAATATGACACTGAGGCCGCCTCCTCGTCAATAAAATCATTGACCGAAGACCCCTCAGGCCACGATAGGTGTTGTATTAGTCTGTACTGCCCCACCTCTTTTTTGGGGACCACCCCAATTGGAGATACAATCAAGTCTTCAACTGGCCAGTCATCAAAAGGACCCGCCATCCTTCCTTCTCGCACTTCTTTATCAAATTTGTCTTGCACCACTGATCTATGTTCCAACGCTGACTTCAAATTTTGTGCCCACCGCCTCCGCCGTGGCCCCTTGCAACCCAAATGAAACCCCTCTTCAAATCCTTCCAACAGTATCCGTCTTGCTTCCAAATCCCCATACTCCCTCAATCCTGTCGCCAATGCCTCCAGTTTAATCGGAGTAGGAGATCTTTGGCCCAGCCCCCTGAGATTTCTTACCTCCCCTACTACCTTGGAATTGCTGTGAGGGCCCAGACATGCTAGCACCTGTCTGTTGCCACTGCTGGCCTCCCTGCGGCTTGACTCTCCAACATTTGACCAAGGGGTGTTTCTTTCCACACTGAGAGCATTCGTGTCTGAACCTATAGTACTCCCTTGTGCACATACCGTTATTAAAATCCCAGCACGCCCCGACCCAGATTGTGTAGCTATTGTACTCCCCACCCCTCCCCGGGTGGGTTTCCCCTGAAAGGGCCGGTAAACCAATGGCAAGCTACTCGCTGTAAATATGGTCTTGCCCACCGCTGGTACACCCATTGTGTGTTGCCACAGATCAGTGTCCAACTCCCACCACTTTGCCTCCGAATCCCAACCCATACGGGCCCTAAACACTTCATCATATTGCGCCCATGCATAACCACTACCCGTGATCTGGGCTTTCTGAATTACATCAATATATTTAAAAATGGCCACGGAGCGCTTGGGGAATTTTTCGCAATACTCGCTGGCATATATCAAAAATGCCGCCGTCCAGTTTTCAATTGTTGACGGCACCTTAGGCCGCTTAGCCAACTCATACTCCTCTTCCTTGGACCCTTCTTTTGAGCAATTCAACATAGTCCCCTTTCCAAATGCGCTCTTTAGTCGCGAACATCAAATGAGCACCCAGAGGCTTCGTCACACCCATGTAGGGCAGCTTTTTAAACTTTAACTCCTTACTCTACAAAGGCTCCTTGCCTGGCACATCTGGGTCAGTATTATTCCACTCTCCACTTTTGTGCCCGGTGCACCCACATCGCCCGTCCTTACCCCCTGATCCTTAACATATTTCACTTTATGTAGCTTCCCCTCCAGCACTCCCCTTACCCCTTCACCCCATGTCCCCACAGACACCATTTTTGGTTTGGCCTACAGTGTAGTTCCTATATTCCCAATAGGCTCTGGGCATTGGAATAACATAAACGATAGTTTAGACGTAGGACTTAGGTCGACTAGGTCTCTATTGAATATGTTAGACTTAATTGTGAGTGCCAGCTAGCTCAGAGGTCACTAGAAACTTTCTCGAGTACACAAGAAGGGATTAGTTTCTGACAACCATATAACATGACAACTTTGCTCCCCCAAGAATAAGGAGTATATCTCCAGAGTCGCGGAAACAATAGATGTCTATTTCACCTAGTCAATCGTGCATGCTTCGTTTCACCAGAAGTGCAGAGAAATAGAGAGACGGGCGTTTTCAATAATAAGGTTATTTATTGAGCAGTCTTCTTTCTCATGCAAGAGAAGTGAATTGCTACAATCGTAATACTTGCTATGAAGTAAAGTGCGTACAGTAAAAGGAGTATTATGAAATAATACTGAAAAAGCATTTACATGGTTTCTAAGCCATAAGATACTTAAAATAGATAAAATACATACAATGGTAAATAATGACTAAAAGTACTCAACTGGTGCAGCTAAAATACGCCTACCCCGGTGTACCTATCCTAAGCCTAGTACAAGGGAAGAAGTAAGTGAGGTGTGGCTGGAGTTAAATGGTTTCTGCCAAGAATCTATCCAAGAATTCTCTAAGGGTCTAATCAGCTCCGTACCTTGGTTATAGAATGAAAGAGGTCTTGTATCTCTCTCTCAGGACTCGATCTCCCAGTAACCCGCAAGGTTAGCAGGGAAACACTGGAGCTGGATTTCTCGGCAGGAGAAAAGACAGCGTCTCTCACAGTGCGTCAGTTGGAGGGTCAGCTTCTTTCGGCACTCGCTACAGCAGAGCGTCGGGCAAGTAGTTCAGTCGATCTGCTCCAAAACCACTGTGTGTTTGATAGGGCAGATGTGGGCATATTTATACCTGGAAGGTGCCGAGTTTGACGTAAGGGTGGACATAATAACGTCACTAAGAACTTGCAGTTCTTTACACGCTCCAGGAGTTCTGGGACAAATCAATGCTGAAGCAGGGGGAAGTCCCGGGCTGCTGAAGGCTGGTTGTCTTCAAGAACTCGTTGTACTCTAGGAGCTTAGTGGAAGTAGCCATGCCGTATTTGGATTGCATTGGCTGTGTCTAAATATGGTTATGAATCTTATGCCTATTGTAGGATATGATAAGTTATATCTATATAAGGGCATGAATCGGGAAAATTACACTAGAGCCCTAGATACGTTACAACACCCACTACACGTAGAATGTCCATCTTTACTAAATACTAAGCAGTTATAACATTTCTAAGCATGTGTTTACAATCCCACCCCAAAAACACATAAAATGCATTTGAAATGGTATGTACACGAAAAATGAGTATTGTACTGTACGTTTCAAAGCAGTGGTATCATTCAAACAATGCATATATTTTTACTTTTGAAGTGCTGGCTGAATGAATCACGAAATTACATTTATGAAATGGCTCTTAATACAGAAGAGAAGGTCGAGACCATTTCATCACATATATATATAATACTGTACATGTGCTAGAGGCTAAGTTTAAATATTGTCTCTAGGTTTCAAAAATAGAAATCGTGTTCTCTAAGAATAGTTCTACATTAAGCAGATTACTCTGTGCCAAAAATATTTTGGTAATGAGAAAAAATAATTTTGTTGTAGTAAAAAATAGTTCCAAATTTTAGTAGTTCTGTTTATCAAAACTGAAGGCCGAAATCAAAGTTCAGGGAACGCTGTGTGCTTGTTTCTCAAAAGTTATTCTCGTTGTTAGGAGAAAACATTAACTCAGATGGGCTGGCAAAGAATTCGTCTACCACAGTAGGTGAAAGTTGGGCCATTTCCGAAAAAAGTGGAAATAGTGCATTTGTGAGAAGCATTACCGTCAGCATTATCCGGGTCAGCAATGTTCACAGAAGGTTGTACCTGTGTGCCGTTTTCATCTCGTACCTCACCGCCACCTAGTCGTAATGGTGAGGTCTCAACGAATGCCGTCATCAGAATTGGTAGCCGCTGGGGACAACACGTTGCATGAGCCGTTACCGAACCAATCAATCAATCAATCAATCAAGAAATTTATATAGCGCGCTACTCACCCGGAGGTTCTCAAGGCGCTTGGTGGAGGGGGGTCTGCTACTGCTCGAACAGCCAGGTCTTGAGTTGCTTCCTGAAGGAGAGGTGGTCTTGGGTCTGGCGGAGGTGGATGGGGAGGGAGTTCCATGTCTTGGCTGCCAGGTAGGAGAAGGATCTTCCTCCCATGGTGGCTCTTCGGATGCGTGGAACGGCGGCGAGGGCATGGCTGGCCGATCAAAGCTGGCGGGTGGGGGTGTAGAAGGTCAGGTGGTTGTTGAGGTACCTGGGGCCCAGGTCGTGGAGAGCCTTGTGTGCGTGGGTGAGGAGTCGAAACGTGATTCTCTTGTGGACGGGGAGCCAGTGCAGGTCTCTCAGGTGTCCGGAGATGTGGCTGTGACGGGGATGTCCAGGTTGAGTCGTGCTGAGGCGTTCTGGATGCATTGGAGTCTTTTCTGTAGTTTGGCTGTGGTTCCGGTGTAGAGGGTGTTTCCGTAGTCCAGTCGGCTGGTGACGAGTGCCTGGGTGACCGTCTTCCTGGTATCGGTGGGGATCCATCGGAAGATCTTACGGAGCATGCGTAGGATGTTGAAGCATGAAGATGAGACGGCGTTGACTTGTTTGGTCATCGAGAGGGAGGAGTCCAGGATGAAGCCCAGGTTGCGTGTATGGTCCGTTGGTTTGGGTGCGCTGCCCAGGGCAGGGGGCCACCAGGAGTCGTCCCAGGTGGCGGGAGATGGTCCCAGGATGAGGACTTCCGTCTTGTCTGAGTTGAGTTTCAGGCGACTGTTGGTCATCCACTCGGCAACGTCTTTCATCCCTTCGTGTAGGTTGGCTCTGGCGGTGGTGGGGTCGCTGGTGAGGGAGAGGATGAGCTGGGTGTCGTCGGCGTAGGAGATGATGTTGAGGTTGTGCTGGCGTGCGATGGCTGCGAGAGGGCTCATGTAGACGTTGAAGAGGGTTGGGCTGAGTGAAGATCCTTGTGGTACGCCGCAGATGACTTCGGTGGCCTCGGATCTGAACGGAGGGAGGCGGACTCATCACCCTCCGCCTGGGACGACTCCTGGTGGCCCCCGGCCCTGGGCACCGCTCCCAAACAGACGGACCACGCACGCAAGCTGGGCTTCATCCTGGACTCCTCCCTGTCAATGACCAGACAAGTCAACGCCGTCTCATCCTCGTGCTACAACACCCTGCGCATGCTCCGCAAGATCTTCAGATGGATACCCACGGAAACCAGGAAGACCGTCACCCAGGCACTCGTCACCAGCCGACTGGACTACAGGAACACCCTCTACGCCGGAACCACAGCGAAACTTCAAATAAGACTCCAACGCATCCAGAACGCCTCCGCCCGACTCATCCTCGACATCCCCCGACACAGCCACATCACCGGACACCTGAGGGACCTGCACTGGCTCCCCGTCAGCAAGAGAATCACGTTCAGACTCCTCACCCACGCACACAAGGCTCTCCACGACCTGGGCCCTAAGTACCTCAACGACCGCATGACCTTCTACACGCCCACCCGCCAGCTACGATCGACCGGCCACGCTCTCGCCACCGTACCACGCATCCGCAGAGCCACCGCTGGAGGAAGATCCTTCTCCTACCTGGCAGCCAAGACGTGGAACTCCCTCCCCACCCACCTTCGGCGAACCCAAGACCATCTCGCCTTCAGGAAGCAGCTCAAGACCTGGCTGTTCGAGCAGTAACTTTCCCCTCCCCCAGCGCCTTGAGACCCTTCCGGATGAGTAGTGCGCTATACAAATGACGTGATTGATTGATAGATCATACGTTTCTCAAGACGAGGTCAAAGGCTCAGTTTTTTGTAAAAGAATGGCTTTCATTCTGCTTAATGTATCAATTCGAATAGAAGAGATATTCAATGAAGGCCAAAGCGTTGCCTCCTTGTCTGGTTAGCTGTTTGGATACAATACTTGCAAACAACAAGTGACCCTGGAAGTAACACTCACGAGATATGCCGTTCCTGGCAACATGCCACAACAGCTGTGGTCACTTAATATAACGTAGCTACCGTTGGAAAGCTGCCTGAAAACAGGTTCTATTTGTGTGGCTGGGGTGCCGTGCAAGTGGCAAGAAAGATCATTAGATGAACCCTCACAGGCTCCATGTAAATTAATTTCTTGACACAGACGTGTACCACTTAGCGAGTTTACACAGTTTTTCCCACTAAGAAATACTTCTTTGTTACGCCCACTCCAACATCTTTGTGTGTATGGTAATTTCCAGGTCGACTTAATGTATTCTTTACCCAACCTTTCATACAGGCCCGCTGGTATATGCTGTAAGCAGTATTGAAACTGGAATGTCGTTATTGGTATTGTTATGGTACCATGTATTATCCATTCAATGACCGGTTTCTCGGAAACTGTTAATGGTAATCTTTCTAGTTTTTCAATGCTCAGCACCGTATAGTCTGCTCCTTTTTGTGCCAACGAGATTTGTTTATCTGTAAGGTTAAAGATAGAAAATAATGACATTGTGTTGATTAGACGCCAAGGCATTAAGCCTGAACGCAGATTTTGTAACGTCTAGCCTAACTGTACAATAGAACGTAATTGGGACTGGCCATGTTGTAACATTAGCATATCCGGTTCTATTATATCAATAGCAGATGATACAATGCTGTCCAAACAATAAATTCTGGAGGACAGAGTCGTTAACCCATTGTCCACCACAGACAGTGATTTTTCCAAATTAATACGATCAATTTCACGTATTTTTTCAGCAGTTTCAATTTGCGTTATTTTCCAAGCTTCGTTGTAAGCAGCATATATACCGGCGTTTATGAAACATTTTTGACGCTGTTCGCGAGGTCACAATAAGAAATCTCGCAAGTCAGCACCACCTTCTTTAAGTAAGGTCAAGTGTTGCTTAATTTCAGGCAGTGTGGATTTCTGTAGCCATTCGAGGCATAGTTTTCCTACTCTGTATGTTGTTATTATCCCTGGATGTTGTCTCTGGGAATATCTTGGGTCTGGCCTGTTCTGTTTGAACCCCTGTGTTTTGTCCAGGAATCTATCTTGACAGTTATTAGTGTCTGTGGGCCAGATCAACCATTTTTTCCAATCAGGATCAGTTCTGTTTTGGTGTAAAATATGGGACACGTCTAACCCCTCATCTGTAGTGTTATTTCTATCAGGCATAGGCTTTGGTATAGACAGGTTGTTTAAATCTTTTATCTTGGCTAGGCCAAGACAGGTTGTTTGTTGAATGGTGTCATTCAGGAACATTATTTGTTCTGGGATCATGCAGGCTCTGAATAATGATTCTAATCCCTGTACTTGCCAATCTTTTAAACCCCAGATTGTTTTTGTTTCAATGTTATCTTTCCAGAATTCAAAACCAAATGTGGACAATTGTTCATAACATTTTTCAGAATAAATCAGTTTTGTATTGGTCAACATATTTTTCATTCCTGTCTTATTCACATTTTTGAAATAAAACGTTTCTGGTGGCATTAAACCCTGAGAAGTATGGAAATTTCTCTTAAAATGTTTTCGAGCTTCCTTTTGGCGGTGTTGGACAATGTTCCCATTGATTATAAGTAAAAACATTTCTAGGTTTTGCAGATTTATGCAAATAGTGGTGCCCAAAATGATGAAAGCAATACATTTCTTCATAATCAGATGTACCTTCTAAATAATCATGATCTGTAAATGTTGCTGACATTTCTAAATCAGACGTCATATTATTAATAGTCTCAAAGTCCCAATCATCAGAAAATGTGCTCGGTGAGACAAAGTCACTTAAAGAAACCTTGAACTGATGTAGATATTTCACGAGTTCAACCGGGCCATAGATGTCGTAATCAGTAGCATCCCATGCTGCACCTCCAGGTATAGGAATGGCTGTGATGTTTACTGATGACAGGTCTCTTTTTTCAACATGAGATGACATGTGAGGGTTTAGGACCAAGTTGATTTTCTGACTTGCTGTGTCCATTGTACTGCATTTCCATCAATCATTCTTCCGAAGCTTAAAACCAAAATTAGCCCGAGCAGGAGGAAAAGTACACCCAACACAATCCACAATTCAATCCATGGTGAAATCAGATATGTTTCTCCAAATTGATGAGAGTTCTCTAATTTTTTCTTTGAAAGTTTTGTTTGCTGGCTTTTCTTCATGTTCACTGGGATCTTCAGAAAAGTCATCGAAATTGATGAAATAGCCAGAGCAGTTCTGTCAATTGTTGGAATTGCTTCAGGGTTCCCATTAATCTTAGTATTTGCTTCTTCCTTTGTCATATTAGTATAGTCAGAGGCTACATCATTGTAGACCGGTGTTTCTTGACGAACTGTTGCAATTTGGGTTTCAAGAGGGACTAGTTCCATGGCTTTGTTGCATAGTCTTTTTTTATTCACTGCAGGTTTATCAAATTTGATTAGTCTTTCAGTTTGAACCTCTTGAATAGTAGCAAGGTTTGGTCTTCTGCTATATCTTGGGAGTCCACTGGGCCTACTACTTATTATTGGCCACATGGTTGTGGTTTTACCAGGTCGATTGATACAACTATGTTCTCTTTTTTACCAGCAAGAAGCGGTAGTACTACTGATCTTGTTCTGCTGATTGCTAAGACAGGTACTGCTTTTCTGTAAGAAGGCCCAAATTTCTTCTTCACCGCAATATTTTCTATGACCAGATCCCCAATCTTTGGAATCCAGACAGGTCTTGCTGGGACAGGTGGTTTTTCTTCAGTGGCCGTAGGCTTTTGCTTTTTGTTACTCAGACTTCTTCTTGTTTCATTTAAGTCCTGTAAAACAGCCAAACGATCTTTGATATCAAAGGTTTTTTGTTCCACCACTGAAGTCTGACTATCGAGGTCTTCGATTGTCATTCTAGTACCAAACAAAAGTTCATACGGAGTGATTCCACCCAGAGAATTTCTTGGCAGATTATTAAGACTACGTTGGACACTTATTAGATGTTTGACCCACCCGTCACCCGAACCTAATACCCTTGCTGCTATAGATTGCTTTATTCAACAAGTGGAGGAGTACCCCCTGGAGGCGTAACAGAGAAAGGCTCTGTACCTAGAGCTTAACGCTCAGTGAAGCACAGTGTGCCCAACCTTTTTGCAGGACAAAGCATGTCCTTTTAAAAGACCCCTCACTCACCAACCTGGTTGGTGACATGCTTCATCATCGGGGTCCCACCCTGAGGGCCGAGTGCCAACAGGGTGTGCTTCGACACCTGACTACAGTGGAGCGGGTATGTTTTCTTTTTTATATGTGCAAAAGCTCTAAAAGGTGATAAGTGAATTAAAAAGGGGCCAATACTACTCACTGCAAGACTTTATTCCTGAGTGATTGAACCCCATAAAAAAGATGCAACACCTATGTCTAATTAGGTAGACTCCGGTGTCTAAGACGTTTAGTGTTTAAAATAGCGAAGTGTGCTATGTGATTTTAAAATGTAGGTCTACATGTTTCAACCATCTTGCGATTATGGGTTTTCATCAGGACCAGTATGGGTGACCTGGACGGTACGCACACGCTAAGGTGCGCCCTGCCCTCGATCACGTGAAAATTGTTTGGAACCACAAACTTGTGGACCTTTGCAAAATATAGTCTTCTCCCCAATCTGGAAGAAAAACCTGTAAAGAGAAAAAAAGGGGGGGTTGGGATCACGTAGACAAGCAGACAAACATTTGTTGTACATTTAACATATATTGTGCTTATAGAGGTGGTTAGCAGAATTAGCTGCTCAGCTGTTGACCCATGCTAGTTGCTAGTATAGCACCAGGACACACCTAAATGCGGTGGGGAGGTGCAATTGTGTACTTAGCAGTCTGTGCTTAGGTGGTTGTTTCCCCAGGGCCTCTCATGGTAAGAGCCTGGCATGGCGCCTGGGGGGGGGGGGGTTTTAGAGGAAAGGGCGGGCAAATTGATTGTGCGGTAAAAAATTGTGCTGCGGTAGTCACAATGCTGTGGGATATGAAACATGCCTGACATACACCCAGGGCGCTACAACTATAGATCCAAGTGGTAGGATTTTCATTCCAAAAATGTAGCCCTGTGAAGCCCAGATTTATGTAAAACATTAGGCTTACTGAGAGAGCGTTGTAAGCCGCTACATGGGCGTCCGGGTTCCAAGAGCTGTGCTCACGTCGCCTGGATAGAAAAACACACAAGCGGGTACATACCGAAATGAGCGACGTTGCGTCATCTCCCGTGTTTTGGTCAAGTCCCGTGGGAACATTGAAGTACGACTTACTTGTGGCTTCTGCTCATCGGACTGGAAACCTACTTGGTTCCTGTTCAGTACGCCCCGTGGAAGTCCTTAGCTGCCTGTGTCAGCGTCGGAGTAAATCTGTACCTCAGCGCTTCCTGGAAGGGGCGGGGTGGGCGAGCCCTTTGTTACGTGGGACAAGGAACCAATCACCGGGGTGTCTCACGTGAGCGAGGCTTGGGAGAGGTTACCACGGGAACCAAAACCCGATCGAGTGTCCGTGAGCATTAAAGTTTTCGCATGTTGATGGACACAGACCGCTCCATATTTGAAGGGAGCGGAAAGCGGTAGATATGAATGCATTTATCTATAAATTAATTAGGTAAACAAACGGATAGAAAAACAACTTGAGAAACACACAGTGGTGAACAAAGGGAGAAAAAGACTGATAGTCAAATGGGAGGGCAGAACCTTTTGGCCTAATGATGCCTGTATGATTCTCAACCATCATATAGGTCTGTCTAACACGTGTATTTACGGTTGTGACCACACTCGAATTGAGTTTTATGTTTCTATTGGCACTGGAGGGGTTGTACAGGGGATGGGTTTAAGAGGTGGTCACTTCCCCTTTTGAGTAATGGGTGGCCAATGAAGGTCAATACTTCATGGCCTGCTGGTTCGAAAGGGTCAATGTTGTCAGGTACCACTAGCCTATTTCTTAGGTGTTAATACATTTGTGATCTTAATACACAAAGATGCCCACTGTCATCCCATAACTGAGTTCCAGGGAATGTTATCGTTCAGGCCAGTCCTGTGGGTGGCCAGCCTGTACACCCATCTCTGTTCCTTCTCGAAAAGGCGTTGGTTTTGATTGTTCCCAGGACTAATCTGCTCAATAATTGTCCATTGTAAGTCTTCAGGCGTGTGCCCGGCCGTCAGATAGTGTTCTGTAAGCTTCGTCATAGACTTCTTGCACCTGATGGTGCTTCTCTGCTAGCTGATTCGCAATTTCACTTTTCTATTGGTCATGCCTACGTAGTATAGGTTGCAGGGGCAGGTTATCCTATACTATTAATCAACAAGGTCCACCTCACGTAGGGTCAGTATGTATCCTGTAGTTAATGGAATACACAAAATGTGTTAAAATACCCCTCACACACCAAAAGGGCCCTTGGTGTCATGCTTCATCATCGGGGTCTTCCCGCCCGGCTACGCTGGAGCACCTTTTGAGATGAAAGTGCTATGTGAGTGAAATGGAGTGAGTGTCAGTGGGGTCAGGGGTGAGATAAATACGTGATGTGAAAAAATACCTGGCCTGGTGATAGAAAAAACTATTTAATAAACACTGGCTGGTATTGTTAAAAAAAAGGTGATTCGGAAAGAGCAAGCAGGTTAATGTGCTTCCTTTCCTGTGTGGGTCAACATGTTTCGGGGCGCCACGCCCCTTCGTCAGGACCGTCAGGACCGGGTTCAGATCCCCCTGTCACTCACTGATGTCTTTCCACAATAAAAAGAAAAAAATATATAAAGGTGTATGTACAGACTAGTGTAATGGTACTGTTACTATCAATGTGTATATGTATATATTTTATAAATATACACAGCCCTAACTAAAACAGAAATACTGATGTAGTATGCTTAGGGAGGTAGGGAGCAATGCCCCATGAGCCAGCTCTGGACAAAGGGTATTTGAGGTCCCAATCAACCCCTAGCACGATTGTGCTTCCTCCTTCGTCCGTGGCTTCCCTGTTTGTCATCATATACACCACATTTTCGCTGTTGCAGTTTGTGTGTCCTCGGATAGTCCAGGTCTTACCTGGTTCGAGCTGTAGTGTCTTGGTGTTGGTAGTGAAAGGGCACACACTACAATTGCCACATTAGTAATGGCCTGTCACCTTCGGTAAGCCCAGGCGTTCAGCACTGATTCTTCTTCTGCTGCTTTTCTGATCGGTCTGGTGTTTACTACTGCGTCCTTGATGCTCCTCGCTTTCTTGTAGGAGAACAAGGGTTTCTCCCATTTCATCTTACCAGACTTCAGAATGGACCAATGTTTGTTAATTACCCTGGTCACATCATTGGAGATCGTATTGTATGTCGTGACGCAGGTAAGAGGAGCGTCCTCGGTCGTTTTTTCTGTATTTTCCAGAAGTGCATCCCTGGGCTGGTTGCGAGCGTAGCGCTGGACTGCTACATAGCCTGCTTTTAAATTGTGCCAGATTGGTATCGTAGCGCAGCGCTGGACTGTTACATTGCCTGCATTGTCAATTGTACCACATTGGTATCGTAGCGCTATATCTCATTGCCTGAGTGTTTGCTTCGCCTTGTTTCGCTTTTGTTTCTGCTGCCATTTTGTTGTTTGTTTGCATCCCAGCCCGTCCCTCCACCCTGCTCCCGCCTCCCAGCTGCTCCTCCCTCGCCCCACCCCCCTCCACTATCCACTTATGACAGATGCTTTTGCGCGCAGCGTTCACGCGCAGCGGTCGCGCCCTATGCGCGCCGAAGGTGCGCCAAAGGTAAGCCTGTCTATGCCGGTCCGCGCCTGGACTGCGCCCAGCGCCAGATCCCCTGTCCCTCGCAAACTCCTCTCCACCCGCATAACGTACGACTCCGCTACCCTCTCCGCACTCAACTCCGGCCGTCTCCCAGACTGCTACCAAGCCGCCCCAGGACACACCCATGGACCCTTCACCTGCCACTCCTGTAAGTTCGACTGCATCAGGACCCACACCAAATCCACAGACTCCAAACAGAGCTCCGACACTAACTACCTGAAGTGCATCCTACTCAACACACGCTCGATCCACAGACACGCCATTGAACTTTGGAACCTACTCGACACCACATCGCCGGACGTCGCCTTTCTTACAGAAACCTGGATGAACGCCTCATCAGCGCCCGACATCACCATAGCCATCCCAGACGGCTACAAGATCATCCGAAAGGACCGCATCAACTAAACAGGAGGAGGAATCGCCATCGTTCATAAGAACACCACCCGCATCACGACCAGTTCCGATGACAACCTCACAACCGCCGAACACCTTCACTTCCAGATTCACACTGACTTCATCAGCCCTCACGCCCTCCCCTCCGAGGACTACATCCTACTGGGAGACCTCAACTTCCACCTGGAAAAGAACAACGACAGCAACACCACCACCCTTTTGGACAACCTCTTCAATCTCGGACTCAAACAACTTGTTGACACCCCCACCCACTTTGCCGGGCACACGCTCGACCCAATCTTCACCTCCAGCAAGCACATCTCCTTTAATCACACCACAGCTCTCCATTGGACGGACCACAGCTGCGTTCATTTCAACTACAAAAAGACTACGACCCACAACCACCCACAACCAATCCCCCGGAGAAACTGGAATAAAATTACCACCGACCAGCTCTTCACATCGCTTCACCAAAACCCTCCTGCAAATTCATCGGACCCAAACCAAGCAGCCACCAACCTCACACAATGGATCACCCACAGCGCTGACGAATTAGCACCCCTGAAAAACCATCAAATAAAACAAGGCAGCAAAAAAGCCCCCTGGTTTAATGATGACCTTAAGAAATCCAAGAAGATCTGTCGGACCCTCGAGAAAGCCTGGCGAAAAAACCCAACCACTGACAACCTGACCACCTTCAAGAACGCCACCCGCAAACACCACCAGCTGATCCGATCCACCAAGAAATCCGCATTCAAGGATCGACTCGGCAACAACGCCCACAACAGCAAAGAACTATTCAACATCGTCAAAGAGTTTACCAACCCCACCGCCGGCACCAACGACATCACTCCATCCCAAGACCTCTGCGACTCTCTAGCCTCGTTCTTCCACAACAAAATCGCTGACATACATAACAGCTTTGGAGACGAGCCCACCCCACCTACCTCCGAACTAAAACACCCCTCCAACAACCTTTACGCCTGGAACCCAATCACCACTTAAGACACCATCCGCCTGATGAGCACCATTCACTCAGGATCGCCAACCGACCCATGTCCCCACCACATTTTCAACAAAGCAGACTCCATTATCGCACCCCATCTCCGAGACGTCATCAACTGCTCCCTCAACTCCGCCACCTTCCCGGAAAGCTGGAAATACGCCGAACTCAGCGCCCTCTTAAAGAAACCTACAGAAGACCCCACTGAACTTAAGAACTACCGCCCCATCTCACTCCTCCCATTCCCTGCCAAAGTCATTGAGAAAGCCGTCAACAGTCAACTCGCCGCCTTCCTCGAATCCAACAAATCCCTCGACCCTTCACAGTCCGTCATCCGAGCCAAACACAGTCCGAGATCGCCCTCATCACAGCAACAGACGACATTCGACTCTACTGGACAACGGAGAAACTGCTGCCCTCATCCTACTCAACCTCTCCGCAGCCTTCGACACAGTCTGTCATAACACCCTTATACAACGCCTCAGCAACGTCGGAATACAAGGAAAAGCATTGGACTGGATAATCTCGTTCCTCGTCGGAAGAACCCAGAAAGTCCGCCTCCCCCCTTTTAGATCAGAGGCCACCAAAGTCATCTGCGGCGTACCCCAAGCATCTTCACTCAGTCCCACCCTCTTCAACGTATACATGAGCCCCCTCGCATCCATTGTGCGCCAACACAACCTCAACATTATCTCCTACGCAGATGACACTCAACTGATCCTATCCCTCACCAAAGACCCAAACACCGCCAAAACCAACCTACACGAAGGGATGAAAGAAGTAGCCGAGTGGATGAAGAACAGCCGTTTAAAACTAAACTCAGACAAAACGGAAGTCCTCATCTTAGGATCATCCCCCTCTGCCTGGGACGACTAATGGTGGCCACCGGCCCTGGGAACCGCACCCATACCAACGGACCACGCACGTAACCTGAGCTTCATCCTGGACTCCTCCCTCTCGATGACCAGACAAGTCAACGCCGTCTCATCATCATGCTTTAACATCCTACGTATGCTCAACAAAATCTTCCGTTGGATCCCCACCGAAACAAGAAAGATGGTTACCCATGCACTGGTCACAAGCCGACTAGACTACGGAAACACCCTTTACGCCGGAACCACAGCCAAACTACAAAAAAAACTACAACGCATCCAAAACGCCTCTGCTAGACTCAACCTAGACATCCCCCGCCAAGCTCACATTTCCGATCACCTGAAGACCTCCACTGGCTCCCCGTCAACAAAAGAATAACGTTCCGCCTCCTCACCCACGCACACAAAGCCCTCTACGACCTAGGACCCGAATACCTCAACACGCGCCTGTCCTTCTACACCCCCACCCGCCAACTTCGATCATCCAATCAAGCCCTCGCCGCAATTCCACGCATCCAAAGATCCACCAGGGGAGGAAGATCCTTCTCCTACTTAGCGGCCAAGACCTGGAATTCCCTCCCCACCCACCTCCGCCTCACACAGAACCCCCTCTCCTTCAGAAAACAACTAAAAACCTGGATATTTGATAAGTAAAGCTCCCCCTCTCCCTCAAGCGCCTTGAGACCCTCTGGGTGAGTAGTGCGCTATACAAATTTAAACTTGACTTGACTTTGAGTTTTTGAGTGAGGTCACTGGCCTGTTTTTTGTAGTCACTGAGTTGACTACAATTTCTGCGAATTCGCAAAAATTGTCCGTAGGGCAGGTTCTCCCGTAAGGGTCTGGGGTGGAAGCTTTCAAATTGTAGCAAGTTATTTTTTGCTGTTGGTTTGTAGTGTGTCAGTGTTTTGAAAACTCCATTTTCTTTTTTGATTACTAGATCCAGAAACACCATGGTGCTGTGGTCTTTAACATACGTGAACTTGAGGTTGTCATCACATGTGTTTAACCAATTGAAGAAGGAGACCAGCGAATCCTCTGGTCCCTTCCAAATAGCCAACACATCGTCAATGTATCGCTTCCAAAGTAGGATGTTTGAGCTGTAGGGGTTCCTGTCATTGAGTATGTACTTCTCCTCAAAATCGTGGACGTAGAGCCCTGCAACGCTGGGGGCAAAAGTACTCCCCATCAAAGTCCCTCCCGTTTGGAGGTATATTGTTCCTTCGAACTCGAAATAGTTCCTCTTGAGGGCCAACCTTGCACACTCTAGTATGAAATGCCTGGGAGTTCTGGAGGTCCATTCCTCTTTCTCAAGAGCATTTTTCAGTACTTCCAAGGTCGCATCTTGGGGAATGCTTGTGTACAGACTCTCGATATCAAAACTCACCAGGATGGTGTCATCGCCCATGGTGAGATCATTCAAAAGTTGTAACAGGCTTTTGGTGTCCTGGAGGTAAGTGCTGGTCTTCTGGACCAGTTTTTTTAAGAAAACGTCGCAAAAACGGGAGAGAGGTTCCAAAAGTGAACCCAGATCAGAAACTATCGGTCTCCCAGGTGGGGGAATCTTGTTCTTGTGCATCTTCGGGAGCGTGTAAAAGTATGGTATTCTCCCTTCACTGTTGCACAAAAAATCAGCCTCTTGTTTAGAGATGTATCCTTCAGCTTCTCCATATTCCACAAGCGATTTTATCTCGCTACGTAGGTCTTCTGTAGGATCGACCGGTAGTCTGATGTAGTTTGTCTCGTCAGACAGTAGTCTTTGGCATTCAATTTGATAGGCTGACTTGTCTTGCACCACCACCCCGCCTCCTTTATCCGCGGGTTTGACTACGATGGTATTACAGTCTCTTAGTTGGTCCAGGGCGATCCTCTCCTGTCTAGTCAGGTTCATGAATGTTTTCTTCGGGGTTAGTGTCTCTACCTCGTTGAAAACAGCTTGCTCGAAGGTGGTAACCTCCACTGGGATCGTGTGTGGTGGTGGCATAAAGGTTGACTTTGTTCGTTGACCAGTTTCGTTCGGGTCCTCATCGGAAGCGGTGTCATTCCTCTTGTCAAATAACGCTTTAAGGGGAAGAGCTTAACGCGTATCCAAGATGGACGCTTGAGCACAGGGCTCCCGAGACCCTTTCCGCCTCCCGCATCTATCCTGCAACGTATCCTGATTTGGACGACGGGTACTTTTAGCTGATGCCCTGCTGACACGAAAGTCTTTTTCAAAATTCGATCTGGCCGCCGAGAACCGGACTTACTGCACTTTGAAATTTGCGGCCTACACCGAAGACCAACCACGGACTTGAGTCCCCGAGGTACCCAGGTGGCAATTGAACAACAACGGCTGATGCGACACGTCCACTGCCCCTGTGGTACTTTCGGTTTCGCTTTTGGTCATTGTTGACGGCAATTTGCTGCCGGTCGACACGGCTGACCTGATTCTTGCTGCCAGCCCTACGCTTGTCCTTTACCCTCGTCCATTTGCCTCTCCAAGTCTGCTGCGCAGGGAACCATTCTGACTAGATCCCAAAGGTTCCATCAGAGCTCGTCGCCCATCATGGCGGGCAAGGCGGATACCGAGAAGCGTGCAACCAAAGGCACATATCGAGGGGGGTTGCCCAATCCCATACCATAGATCGCTTTACCCGCCCGAAAGGATCCCCTGGCGGAGCGAGTAAGGTCTTCGAGGAGACTGGAGATGTCTCTCCTGCAACTGAGGAGCCGACATTGAAGGACGTTATGGGCGCCATCGCAAGTGTTCAGACATCTATGGGCAAGCAGTACGAAACCGTGGCTGCTAAGATAGACACAGTGGCGATCGAAGTCAACCTTATCAGGACGGACTTGGGGAAAACCAATGAGCGGGTCAAGTCCCTGGACATCAAGACCACAAGCCTCATTACGGATGTCTCGGATCTTCAGACCGAAGTCCGCAATCTCCGGACGTCTAATGACTTGTTTGCCCGTCGGCTGGATGATTTCGAGAGCCGGGCCAGGCGCAACAACGTCCGCATTGTAGGTGTTCCAGAGAATTCTGCAGACTTATCTACAGATCTTTTGGTGGAGGACCTTGTTCTGAATCACTTGGCACCAAAGGGCCTCAGTATCTTTTTCACGGTGGAGCGTGCCCACAGAGTCCCCGACGGGAAGCCCAAAATTGGGAGCCGCCCCGAGGCCTATAATAGCCAGGATTTTTAATTTCCGGGACAGAGACGCTATCCTTCAGGCATCGCGCACCAATGGTCCCACCAAATTTGAAAATGCGTCGATCAGCTTCAACCCGGACTTTACACAAGCGGTGCAGAAACAACGCATGGGCTTCACGGGGGTTAAAAGGCGACTCAGGGACATGGGACTGAAATACGCCATGCTTTTTCCGGCCCGCCTGAGGATTGAATATGAGGAACGTGCGTTCTTTTTTGATCGCCCGAGGTGGTTAGCGACTGGCTTGACACTCTGCCGACACATCGTACCAGCCCTGAAAGATCGAGGGGCGCTGAAGGTGGCCTGGAAGAGCAGGAGTAGTGAGTCTGTACCGGCGAGCCAACTTTATGGACTTATGGCAGTGGCTCAATGACTGTTCTGTATATACGGTGTGAATACCCGGGGGTGGGGGGGAATCGGGACTCTTCCTCCTCGAGGGGCTTTTCTCTCTCTTCTTGTAGGTTAGTTCTATGGGGCGACAGGCACACTGCAAGTTGGGGTGGCTTTTTGGTCTACCGCAGGGGTGCAGGGTGGGGGTGTGTGTTTTGGGGGTTCTCTGGGGGGTGGTGGGGGGTCTTTCATTTCTTGTTTGTGTCGAGGCTGCGCTTTGTTGCATATCATATCTTTTGTGCCTGTTTCTTGGCGGGGGCAAAGTGTTTATTTCTGGGATGGGGGTAGGGGGCTGAGGGTGTTGAGCTGGAAAGTCAATGGTCTGGGCGATAGGATAAAGCGGGGAATAGTTCTGCAATACTTGAAGCGTTGCTCCCCGGATATAGTCTTACTCCAGGAGACGCATCTCATTGGAAACACGTGCCATGCACTGAATAGACGGGGCTACCGCCTGGCGGCTCATTCTGGATTCACCACTGGGTCGAGGGGGGCGGGCATCCTGGTTATAAACTCCCTCCCCCTAGAGATAGATGGCACTGTGCTGGATGATAGAGGCCGCTATGCGGCTATTACGAGCCGATGGGAAGGGAAGACGATCTCCATTTTGTCTGTGTATGTCCCATCCGGTCTACAGTCTACCACATTTTCTGATTTGGGCAGGGTGGTCCTGGGGTTCCCTGAGGGCATGTTGGTTGTGGGTGGCGACTTTAATTCGGTTGTCAGTGGGGAGGAGGATCGTGGCCCCCCCAGAATCCTCCTGACATCGCAACTATGGCTGGGCAATTTTTTTGGATGCTCTGGGTTTAACGGATTGTTGGAGGCAACTACATCCCGGACAATCCCAATATACCTTCTATTCGGGACCTCATGGGAGTCTCTCGAGGCTCGATTATATCCTTATACCAGCGGTGCAGATGGTCTCTGTAAGGAAAATTAGGCATTTAGCTAGGGGGACCTCGGACCACTCTCCACTCTGGCTCACTATTGATGTACAGTTGGGGGCCGGGGGTCGGGTTGCTCCGATTAACCCCTGGCACCTTCGTAACCCTAAAATTAGAACCAAGGTGGTTAAGTGTATGGATTACTACTTTGCAGAGAATGAGGGTTCGGGTCCTCCCCATCTCCTTGTGGGAGGCTTGTAAGACTTCGTGGTCAGACTCCGTCCTTGATTGCTAGCGAGAGGAAACGTAAGAATGCGGAAGTGGTGAGTCTGGAAAACGAAATCACCGGGTTGGAGGAGCAGATGGAGTCTGGGGTTACACCCGAGGGAATGCTTTATTTGGCCCTCAGTCTGACTATAGAGCTCTGGTGACTGACGCGGCAAAGGCGATGAATCGTGAGCAACAGGGGCGTTTGTATGATGTTGGTGATAAAGCGGGAAAGTTGATTGCTTGGTTGGACAAAAGAGATAGATTGAATCGGGTGGTGCCTGTTGCTGAAAAAGTGGATGGTACGCGAGTGGTGGACCCGGTTGAGATAGTTGAGGTCTTTGCCCAGCACTTTCAGAAGGTTTACGCACGGCCTCGGATAGGCCGGAGGAAGACTCGCATTTGTTGCTTCGGGATATTGCGTTGCCTAGCCTGTCGGATTCGGACAAAGAGCTTATGGAGGTGGAATTTTCCACCGATGAAATAGCGCTCGCTCTCCGCTCTATTCGCTCGGGGAAGGCCTCAGGCCCGAATGGCATCCCGGTTGAGCTGTACAAGCTGTGCCCTGATAAAATGGCGCCACATCTTCGCAGGATGTTTTCGGCATCGCGAGATCTCGGATCCCTTCCCTGGGACCAGAGACTGGCGTCCATTGTGGTCATCCATAAAGACGGAAAACCCCGTGACCAATGTTCATCGTACCGGCCGATTTCGCTTCTGAATGTGGAACCCGCGATCCTAGCGAAGCTGTTGGCGAACCGGCTGATTACGGTGATTAACGACTTGGTACACCCGGACCAATCTGGATTCATCCCCCATCGAAACACCGCGCTTAATCTTCGCCGTCTTCATGGCGTCTTAGCAAGGGCGGGGTCTCTTGGTGAGCCGGCCATCTTGGTTTCACTTGTTGGCTTTGACACAGTGGAATGGCCGTACCTGTGGGCGGCCCTTGCCAAATTTGGCTTTGGCCCTAATTTCATCGGGTGGGTCAGGCTTCTATATGAGCAACCGCTGGCCCAGGTGGTGGTCAATGGCAGGGCCTCGGAACCCTTTGTTCTCGAACGCGGCAGGCGGCAGGGATGCCCTTTGTCGCCACTTCTTTTTGCGCTTGCCCTTGAACCCCTTGCCGCGTGGCTCCGATGGGAACCTTCGCTCAAGGGCATTCGATGGTCCCCTGACTTCGAGGATCGTATATCGTTATACGCGGACGATATCTTGTTGTACCTCACCTCTCCCTGCAAGTCCCTGGGAGTCCTGTTCGACGTCTTGAGTTCCTTTGGGAAAAATTCCGGTTTAGTCATCAATTGGGCCAAGTCCTGTATCTACCCTCTCACGGGAGAATTGCCCCCTCTGCCCCGCATTTGCCCGATACCCGTCTCGAGCGCCGGTTTTAAGTACCTAGGAATCTATATATCCTTGGACCCCGCAGTACGCTACAAGCGGAATTTACTGCCTCTGCTTGCCCGGCTCAGATCGGATGTCGCGGCGTGGTGTGGCTTGCCGTTGTCCCCTTTGGGGAGAGCAGCCCTATTCAAGATGATGTCTCTCCCTCGATTCTTGTATGCCATTCAAAATACCATTGATTTGGTGCCTGCCAGCTATTTCCGTGAAATTGAGTGCCTCCAGAGGAAACTGGTATGGGGCGGGCGACCTCGCATAGCATTGGCAAAATTGACTTTGCCCTGGTATGATGGTGGTATAGCGTTGCCTGATATCAAACGCTATTACTGGGCATCCCAACTGAGTGCGGTCAACCATGCTATGTACGGTCCTGTTCCGAATCCCGCATTCAAGATGGATAGGTGGCAGTTACCCGGGGGCGACTATAATAGGGCGCTCTATTCTAGAGCTGCCAGGAAGAATCTCACGGGCCCCACCGGGGTGGCGGTACGAGTATGGGGTAGTGCGACTACGGCTATGGGATGGACGGACAAGCTGACTAGAGCAACTCCCCTATATGCTGCGGAGAGACTGGGTAGCCTATGGACGACGAAGGGATTCGACAGATGGGACCTTATTGGTATCAGTAAAGTGGGCGACCTCTGGGTCAAGGACAGAGTTAAGACCTTTGACGAACTAAAACGGGAATATAAATTGGGTGATAGGGAATATTTCCAATATCTCCAGGTCCGCCACGCACTTGAGTCGGTTTTCCCAGCTGGGACTACTATTCCGGAGTCCTCTCCCCTGGAAGATAGAGTGCTTGACGGGTATGTCCCTGATAGCACTATATCTCTCATCTATAAAAAACTCATTAATGACCGTTCGGACCTCCTTGTACAGCTCCGTGGGGCTTGGACTGCTGATGGGTTGGAGTTGGACGATGAAGACTGGCAGGCTGCGATATCCTCTCCCAAAGAGGTCGCGATTCCGGCGCGTCTCCGGCTGGTGCAATTAAAGATTCTGCACCGCGTCTATGTCACGGGTCCACGATTGACATGTATGGGTTATTCTGCGGATGGGCTATGTAGGCGTGGTTGTGGTATGCTTGCTACCTTCCTTCACATTATATGGCAATGTCCGGAGGTGGTGGTTTTCTGGAATCGAGTGCATGCGGTTATGGGTGAGGTGACGGGTGTTGAGTTATTGCCAGAGGCCAGACGTTGTTTGTTGAACATCTGGGAGCCGAATGACTGCAGTGTTGCTCAGACCCAATGGGTCACCCTTGGCAACATGATTGCGAAACGGGACATTGCCCAATTGTGGGGCTCTCAGAGGGCACCTTTGGTTTCAACTTGGACAGAGAACATGGACTGGTGCATGTTCAGAGAGAAAATGGTATATGTCTCCCGTGGTAGGCCCAAAAAGAGGGGCAGGATATGGGGTCAATGGAATTCATACCGAGGAGAGATTTGCACTCCCCCTTTTATAGAAGCAAGTCGTACTTCAATGTTCCCACGGGACTTGACCAAAACATGGGAGATGACGCAAAGTCGCTCATTTCGGTATGTACCCGCTTGTGTGTTTTTTTATCCAGGTGACGTAAGCACAGCTCTTGGAACCCGGGCGCCCATGTAGCGGCTCACACCGCTCTCTCAGAAAGCCTAATGTTTTACATAAATCTGGGCTTCACAGGGCTACATTTTTGGAATGAAAATCCTACCACTTGGATTTATAGTTGTAGCACCCTGGGTGTATGTCAGACATGTTTCATATCCCACAGCATTGTGACTACCGCAGCACAATTTTTTACCTCACAATCAATTTGCCCGCACTTTCCTCTAAAAAAAAAAACCCCAGGCGCTTTGCCAGGCTCTTATTATGAGAGGCCCTGTGGAAACAACCACCTCTGCCCAGCCTGCTAAGTACACAATTGCACCTCCCCACCGCATTTATGTGTGTCCTGGTGCGATACTAGCAACTAGCATGGGTCAACAGCTGAGCAGCTAATTCTGCTAACCACCTCTATAAGCACAATATATGTTAAATGTACAACAAATGTTTGTCTGCTTGTCTACGTGATCCCAACCCCCCCCCCTTTTCCCTTGACCGGTTTTTCTTCCAGATTGGGGAGAAGACTATATTTTGCAAAGGTCCACAAGTTTGTGGTTCCAAACAATTTTCACGTGATCGAGGGCAGGGCGCACCTGAGCGTGTGCGTACCGCCCAGGTCACCCATACTGGTCCTGACGAAAACCCACAATCACAAGATGGTTGAAACATGTAGACCTAAATTTTAAAATCACATAGCACACTTCGCTATTTTAAACACTATACGTCTTAGACACCGGAGTCTACCTATTTAGACATAGGTGTCACATATTTTTTATGGGGGTCAATCACTTTGGAAGTCTTGCAGTGAGTAGAATTGGCCCCTTTTTAAATCACTTATCACCTTTTAGAGCTATTGCACATATAAAAAGAAAATATACACTGTAGTCAGGTGTTGAAGCACACCCTGTTGGCACTCGGCCCTCAGGGTGGGACCCCGATGATGAAGCATGTCACCAACCAGGTTGGTGAGTGAGGGGTCTTCTAAAAGGACATGCTTTGTCCTGCAAAAAAGGTTGGGCACACTGTGCTTCACTGAGCCTTAAGCTCTAGGTACAGAGCCTTTCTCTGTTACGCCTCCAGGGGGTACTCCTCCACTTGTTGTTGAATACTCAAGAAGGGGACCGGGAGTTCCTACCTCACAGATTTGTTAAATACCCTTACTCTCTCTTATTGTTTTGGAATAGATTGCTTTATGTCACAGTTTTTTCTTTCCACTACCGCATTTCCCTCAGGATGGAAGGGACTAGAGTACCGCAATGCAACGCCCAAGCTGGCCATGGCCTCCTTGTAAGCTCGAGAGCTAAACGCAGGACCCTTGTCAGAATGTAGCGTGCCAATTGCGTATGTGCCGATAAAGACTTTCAAATCTTTTATAACAGTTCTGGCATCAGCAGAGCGCTGGGGCCACTTCCAAATTAATTTTGTCTTAGTAGTTGTGGGGCCGCATTCGTCCGTAGGGACGCCTGCGTGTAGACAGTCTAATGCTATCTAACAGAGGTGTCTGGGATGGACTGACTGTGCTATTGTCAGTTACCTGGTCCGGTTCATAACTGCGATCTCTGTTGCAGTTCTACCAATTAATTGCAAAGTTGTAAATTTGCACACTCATTCCCGGCCACCAGTACTTCATTTGTAATTCTATTAGAGATTTCAAGAATCCTTGATGTGTCAGACCCTCTCCCATATGTGCTTCTTGAACCAAGTTGTAAACCCTGATTGCACACAGGATTGGATGGTGACACCCCTCTGTTTAGTCGCACAAAGCAGAAAGAAAACAGTCGCAGACTGATGTGGTATGGTTCAGGTTTTTACTCTATAAAGAACACAGACACCGGTTCAAGTATTACTAAGAGTTACTCCACTCTGTTCCTCTGGGTGCTGTCTAAACCGTCCTCCGCATGAGTGTCGTCCTGACACTCTCCAACGGAGGGCACTGTGCTAAGCAGTGGCCGACAATGCCACTCGACTCTCGAACAGCTAGCCAGCTGTTCTTAAACCGTCCCCCTCAGTGGTGCTGGTCCCAGCACCTTCCAACGTGGGGTACAGCACGTCCTAGTTAAGTATGCACCAGAGACCCAAGAGTCAGTAGTTGTCTTGCCAGTGCTTGTTAAGTTTTGGGATAGCTTACGAGCATCTGCTCATCCATTTATCCCACACGAGGGTTTGAATTGTCCTTAAAGCTCAAGGAGAAGGAGCTGCTGCTCTCTCTCACCGGTTTAGGGAATCCTGTCAGCGTGTAACTGACGAGGTCTGTCATGTAACCGGGGCACCCGAGTTCGTGCCAAAGCTGAGTCGATTACGAACTCCAGGGTTGGGATGACCAGGCTGAAAGGCTATGGGCGTCTAAGGCTAGGCAACGAGTTCGCTGAGTCAAACCTAGAACAGGGAACGCTTGTCCCTTACCTTTCCGGCGTCTTCCCTCGATCCCTGCAATATCCGATGCTGTCGCCCGGCGCCGCTTCTGTTTTTATGTGTCACTGCATTTCGCGCATGCGCGGCGCACAGACTCACGGGATACGTAGTCCCATCGTCGGCCGTTCTTGTAGTTTCCTGCATTCGGCCAAGCGCACAGCGGAGCTGAATATGACACAAGTAAGCCCTCCGTTTCCTGTTTGGAATTATTCTGTCCCCCACTCCACGGATTTGTGCAAAAGGAACGAAGTTTGCATCAATTATGTATGTATTTCCGAGTGGATAGTTTAGAGGTAACGCCGTATAATTGCCTTCCATTGTGGCTTTTACTGCTAGTAGCGTTTCACCGTCTATTCTTTTTTTAGAACGCTTGATTGTAGCTACGGAAGCCGTGTAGACAGCTGCCTTTTCGGCTTTCTCAGCCAAGGAATTCCCTGCAACGCGTACGCCATCACGTCGATGACTCCGTGTATGGATCACGTGAGTCTTTCGTAGTTCTTCCTGTAAAAGAACTACTTGTTCCCAAAGCTTTTTGTGCTCGATTGTGCTACCTTTTTGCATTTTTGAAACCGTTTTGAACCCAGGTCTGCAAGTATTCATTGTAAGACTGGACGCAGTAATACGAGTCGCACACTATTAGTGTGGGGAATACGCGATCAGCATTTTCAAGCGCCATCTTTAAAGTGTGTAGTTCGCTCGCTGAGCTATACAGTTTCTGAGTGATTGAGTTTTAGTGACCATTGGTCTAAATTTGCCTATGCGCCAGCGACCTTTTACAATCGCACATGCCACATTGTATACTTGTTCTTCCACAATCCAATGTTGCGCAGATCCATCTGTGTAAATTATGCAGGCGTTCTGGTCAAGAGGCAGAATTTCGGTCGGCAGAGGAAATTCGTGTTCATATTCTAGATATTTTAGTTTTTTCATATTGAGATCAAAAGCGTGTTCAAATTCTGTTGCAGCAAGAGAATTAGCCCATTGTATTCATCTTGGATGTAAAGCTTTAGCATTTGGAATGCTCGCTCTTGTTACTGCCTCCAGGGCAGGTACAGGTGTAACGACTGATATGCGTTTTCCCTGTGCCAGGGGTCTTTCTTTTGCTATAGCAGTTTGAACCGCTGTCCGAATTTTCTCAGTTGAAGTGAATTTTATTTCAGCTTGTGTGTACAAGTGTGATTTGTAAGCTATTGGTACCGTTCCACCTTCGTTATAGGTCAGGTACGTGAATCCGCATCTATCTGGGATGACTCGGATTACAAGGTTGCGTACGTTTACGCGTGCTTGCAGTTTTGTTTTTGCTATCATGTCTGTTTGTAGTGAACGTAAAATTTTTGTGTGTGTTTGAGTCCAATTAGTTGGTTTGAAATCAGGTTTTATTAATTCGTAGAGAGGTTTAACCCTCTCTGCGTAATTCAGAACGTAAGTTCTTCCAACATTCAGAAAACCTAGAATTGATTGTAAGTTTTTCCGCGTTTTTGGAGCTTGGAGCAGCGCACATTCCTCTAAGAAATTGGCTGCTAGGCTTATCCCTTCACTTGATAATTCATATCCTAGAAATAGGACAGTGTGATGGGCAATACGTGATTTTTTAAAGTTTAATTTGTACCCTTCAGATGCGAATCCAAGTATAATGGTGTTCACTCTTTTCGAGTGCCTGTCCAAATCATCGTCTGTTAGATAGATGTCATTGACATAAGATAATGCCTCATCATCATACATTTGTAGTAACTCTGTTACTCTGGCTGAAAATAATCCTGGGCTATTCTTGAATCCCCGGGGGAGACAGCAAAATTTCCTCTGGGCCCCCATTCTTGAGAAAGCGGTCAAATACCTGCTTTCTGGTGCAATGTTTTGACAGAAGAAACCATTCAAAATATATAATGTCGTTTTATATTTTATGTGCACGATGTTATTCATTAATGCTGCACTGTGTGAATTTTGTACTGCAAATGTTTTGCAACAAGAATTTAAGTGTCTGTAGTCCAATACTAGACAATATGATTTGTCTGGTTTGGAGACAGGAAACAAAGGATTGTTCATTTGTGAGGTGCATGTTTCAATCACCCCCTGGTACTCAAGTTGATCTAAGATCTCCCTGGCTTGTTTTTTAGCTTCTTGCTTAACAGGATACTGCCTCTGTGCAGTAGGTTGATTTTTTAACTGGATTTTATGGTGAGGAGAATCCTCATCCCATCCTACATGATTTTTATATAATGCAGGGGCTTGGGCCACTGCCCATTTTCTTGCATATGTTTATTTTTTATGAATTGGAATATGATTTGAGAAGGCAGGCATAATCATTTCTTCACCATGTGGGCACTCCCTAACAAACTCTGGGGGCCAGTCTTTCTCAGCTAGAAGAATATCATAGCCTTTAGATAGATTGTCCCAAAAGAGACCTCTTATTTTCCTAGTTATGTCCCCTTCTATACGCAATGTTATTTCATATAATTTATGGGGTACACTAACTCTGGTGTCTGCAGTTTCCACCTGAATGTACTCATTTGTGTCCACTGTCTCCAGAAGATTCATCAGGATCTTGCGAGCTATGATCACTTCTGCTGCGCTGTCTAGCATTGTTTGGGCCCACTCTCCATTCTTGAGTTGTGTCCTCAGGATCCTCGGCATGTTTTATCTTTATGCTTGCTACCTTCTTTTTGGAAAATTGCGATTTTTTACTTTGGTGAGCGGGTTCCTTGTCTTTGGACTTGACGCGCTCTTCTTTATGTTCTGACCGTCCTCTTCTTTCCGATTTCTGTGAGGAAGTCTGAAAAGATCGAGAGGGACGAGTATCATTATCTTGATATCTGTCAGGTTTTTTCAAATTATCCCTATTTCTAAGGTTGTATCTTTTTTCAGAGGGCTCCGGTTTTGGAGACCTACCCCCCCCCCCTTCTGGAGATCTATCTCTCCGTTGGGGAGACCTTCCTCTGAACTGAAACTGTTTCTCTTTAGGAAGAGACTGTCTGGTAGTTTCCCATTTCTTTTTAGGAGTAATTAAACTATTTTTAATGAACGTTTGTTCAGGATTTTCTGTTAGTTGTGGTTTTAGTGGTTTCCCACCCAAACTATCACTACCTAATTCTTCATAGGATTTTTCAATTATTCTGGCGAGTTGAAAAGGCTGGTCTGTTATATCTGTTTCTTTTAATTTTTGGTGGATCGCCACAGATGCTGCTTCTCCTCTTATGTTGGCTAGTAATATAGCCGAGACTTGCTTAAAGTCTTTCTGTAATTTCATACCTAGATTTAAAGCAGGCTCTGGACCGTATTCATTTTGAATCTGTCTTAGTACCTCTGGTAAAACCGCCATAGACGGAACACCATGGGTTTTTGTGTAGATTGAAGCAAAGACTGTTCCCCAAGTATCACAGTCTTCCACATGTGGTGCGATCCCCATTGGTAAACAGATTGTCAGAATTCTGTGTTTTTCATGAGGTGTACTATCAGGGAATACTGCCTCTATATCTAGTAATCTTTTGAGCTAACCAGAACGGAATTTGTTCCCGTTTTGCGGGTAATTTGCCAATGACTGATTGTATAGTCTGTGGTGTGATTTTATTTGTGTTCCCCTGGTGAGGGGTGTGCTGTGGAATTTTTATTGCTGGTTGGACTGTTAGAGTCCGCATGACATATTGGACCAATTGTCTATGTATTTTAATTAATTGTTTTAGTTGAACTAAAAGTTCTCTGTCTTACATTTCTTCAATGTCAGGATGTGGTGTATAGCTGGCTAGAACCGGCCATGTAGCTCCTGGTCTACCTAGTGGACCGAGACTGGTAATGTGATTTTGATGTTTTAGGGCGCCATTAACCCAGAGCTGATGCTCCTGGTAAGTTAGTGGAATTTCAACGTCCTCGAAAGGAACGTATGCCGCTGGGTGTTCCTCTGCTTTGTAGTAGTGGAACTCATGTGTTATAGCATTTGCTGCTGGAAAATTTATCCATGAATAGAATACCTCTGTCTGCCGATATTCATGTGCCTCTACCACAAATATAACTGTACCACCTCTCGATGATACACAACTATTTATTAGTCTGTAAGTTACACTCTTTCTTACATTTACCGGGATGATTATTGCATCCGGGTTGTTTTGCTGAAGACTTGTGTCTTCCTCTAATAGTTGAGTTGCTATTCTAGCTCTCTCCCTTTCTTCGTCACTCTCTGACATTTTGCTGACAGAAAGTTTGCAGAGCAAGTTTCAAGGAAGCAAAGATTAGGTGCACAATATTTTGGAACACTGTATCCTTCAACGTTGAAAAAACCAAAAAACGAATACATAGGATTCTCGTCCTAGTTAGTTCTGGCGGATACTAACCTTTCACCCACTCCAGACGTCTATTGGAGTTTTTACGGAAAAAGGGGTCTGTGTGAAAAGCACGACTGAGTTACTCTAGTATCGAGCGTTGAATTATCGCCTTACCAAACGTTGGGCGCCATGTAGTGTAGTTCTTATATTCCCAATAGGCTCCGAGCATTGAAATAACATAAACGATAGTTTAGACGTAGGACTTAGGTCGACTAGGTCTCTATTGAATATGTTAGACTTAATTGTGAGTGCCAGCTAGCTCAGAGGTCACTAGAAACTTTCTCGAGTACACAAGAAGGGATTAGTTTCTGACAACCATATAACATGACAACTTTGCTCCCCCAAGAATAAGGAGTATATCTCCAGAGTCGCGGAAACAATAGATGGCTATTTCACCTAGTCAATCGTGCATGCTTCGTTTCCCCAGAAGTGCAGAGAAATAGAGAGACAGGCGTTTTCAATAAAAAGGTTATTTACTGAGCAGTCTTCTTTCTCATGCAAGAGAAGTGAATTGCTACAATCGTAATACTTGCTATGAAGTAAAGTGCGTACAGTAAAAGGAGTATTATGAAATAATACTGTAAAAGCATTTATATGGTTTCTAAGCCATAAGATACTTAAAATAGATAAAATACATACAATGATAAATAATGGCTAAAAGTACTCAACTGGTGCATCTAAAATACGCCTACCCCGGTGTACCTAACCTAAGCCTAGTACAAGGGAAGAAGTAAGTGAGGTGTAGCTGGAGTTAAATAGTTTCTGCCAAGAATCTGTCCAAGAATTCTCTAAGGGTCTCATCAGCTCCGTACCTTGGTTATAGAATGAAGGAGGTCTTGTATCTCTCTCTCGGGATTCGATCTCCCAGTAACCCGCGAGGGTAGCAGGGAAAAACTGGAGCTGGATTTCTCAACAGGAGAAAAGACAGCGTCTTTCTCAGTGCGTCAGTTGGAGGGTCGGCTTCCTTCGGCACTCGCTACAGCAGGGCGTCGGGCAAGTAGTTCAGTCGATCTGCTCCAAAACCACTGTGTGTTTGCTAGGGCAGATGTGGGCATATTTATACCTGGAAGGTGCCGAGTTTGACGTAAGGGTGGACATAATAACGTCACTAAGAACTCTCAGTTCTTTACACGCTCCAGGAGTTCTGGGACAAATCAATACTGAAGCAGGGGGAAGTCCCGGGCTGCTGAAGGCTGGTTGTCTTCAAGAACTCGTTGTACTCTAGGAGCTTAGTGGAAGTAGCCATGCCGTATTTGGACTGCATTGGCTGTGTCTAAATATGCCTATATAAGGATATGATAAGTTATATCTATATAAGGGCATGAATCGGGAAAATTACACTAGAGCCCTAGATATGTTACAACAGGCCCGTGGTACAACGTTCTCACCTGACTCTAACAAGGCTGCCTGGCCGGACGCCAACCTCCATGCCACTGGCTCCACGTGGTCCACCGTCCGAGTATCCCTCACCAAGCAGACGCGCTCTCTTCTGTGTCCCAATGACACTGCCCTCCTGGCTGCACCGCCTCTGGTGCCTGTAAAACACTAGAAGACACATGAGAAGGCACCCCCCTCCTCATTGTCCCTCCATTCCCCTTCTTCGCGGCTCTCCTCATCATAATTCAGTACAACCGTCTCCTCTATCTGTAGAGGATCCGCAGAAAAATCAACACCACAGGCCTTATCAAACCCAACATTGTTTGCACCAGCCCTAACGGCCCCTGTGTTCACTCCTGGCAGGGGAGCCGACTGTACTCGCCGATACTTCCCCCTGCGTTGACCTTCCCGAGAATTCCTGTCCAATGGCTATGCCGACCAAAGAGTCCCGCTTGACGTTGGAGCCAGAAAGGTCGCGCCGGATCGTCGTATGCTGGCCATGCCGGGATCCCTCGCCTGTTCAGAATGTGCTGCGCAAGGTTCCACTCTCCCTTCTCCTTGGCGCAGTTGGGCCGCACCTCACCCTACTGAGTCTGCTGTCCAGCGACGCTCCCTACCCTGTAAAGAAAAAATTTGGACTGGTGTGCTGGGCCCTCCAAAAACACGAACTGACCTACTTTCCTGCCTGTCCAAAAAACTACCCCCACCACCTTATCCATACCCCGCCCGCGCACCTTGCTCTTACCCTACTTACCTGAAGGGTGAAGGGAGGGGAGGGGTCCCCACCCTCCTCATCCCCACTCCATTCTAACATTGCTTGTACCACCGTGGCAGAAGGGCCCAAAACCCGGCTATCCCTCCCCTCCCCCCAATACCCCCAAGGGATCCAACCCTCGCCCCTTCCTCTCCCCCTGATTTTCCCGCACCTCCCATGCTGCCACTATTCCGGGCGGGTTAAGACACTCACAGCGACCCCCGGCCCCAAATCCCTGCCCCCCCCCTCTGACCAGGACGGAAAAACATCCAAACCCTCCCATGCCTCACCCCCTTCAGCCGGATCCAAGACCTCATCTGAAAACCCAAAAGCCCCCACACTGCTTTCCCCGACCCTAATGTTTTGCCTCTGCTCCACCACAGGAGATTGTAGCCCCTCCACCCACTGACCTGTTCCCACTCCCCCTCTCCAGCAGAGCTGCCCCCCACTGATATAATCTCCTCTCTAGAGGAATAAGGAAGAGAAAAAAAGGAGAGGGCTAGCTGTATCTCTCCCTCCTACAGCCTCCATGCTTAACCCAGCTCCCTCGCCCCTGCCACCGCGCTCAGAGAAGGTGGGCCATATCCCCGAAGGAACCCTCACCTGCGAGGCCCACTCCCTCCTCCTACAACACCAACAGTCTCCCTCCCGGCAACCATTACAGGAGGGGGAGCAATATGCCCTTGCTGCTCCCCCTCAATTGCCCGGCTACAACCAGGTTGCTCCATCCTAACAGGAGAGGGAGCAATATGACTGTGTTGTTCCCCCTCCCTCGGCTAAACTTGGGAGACGCGCTGGGTTCCTGGCAAAACCCCCACTCCCGCCTACCCAACGCTGCCTCATTCATGTCTTACGCGGCTGATAACGAGGCCGAGCGCCTGCTGCTGCCCCGCCCTCCCCGCGCTTTCCTCTCCGCGTGGGGGCAGATAAAGCCCCCTGTCCCGATACCGGCGCAAAAATAGGCTCCCCCGCTGACAATGCGGCAGCGCTCCCGCCCGCCACACCTCCCCCGCATTCCCTCAAACCAGCTCTTACCTCCATGTCAATGCCTTCTCCGCCGGGCAGTAAACAAAACACCGGGGCCACCTTCTTTGAACGCGGGCGGCCCCGCTCAATCAGGGGGGTCATCCTGGGACGCTTAGGCAAAGTGCAGGCAGCCACCGCTGCTGCCACGCCCGCTGAGGCCTGCCGCGCCGGGTACGGCGGCCCGGTCACGTCCCCAATGACCAAGTCCATTCGCCCAGCTTCGCTCAGGAGCCTGAGGGCTTCGAGCACTCTAATATCTTTTGCCGCCATAAGTAGACCGCTCTAATCTCGCTACTAATTAAACAAACCACGCCAAAATAGCCCTGAACATGTTTCCCTGACTAAAGCTCCCAGCCACCCGGTCACCAAACCTAAAATGGTGGCTGGGAGCAGTAGCCCAAGGCATTTATACCTTGGGCTACATTTGGGCTACAAAAAACAGCCCAAATACAAAATGCCTGCTTGATGGATGCTAACCCCCTTCCCTCCCGCCCCTCCCAAACCGCTGGGTAGGGGGGGAAGGCTGTGGTCGGCTACCCCCCCCAAGTCCCCCATGTGCATCTCTTGTCCTCATGGCCAGGAGATTGGGAGCACGTTAGGTACCTGGCAGGCTGGTGTCTCTGTAAGTCCCAACAAGTGTCTTTAGTGGGACACTAAAGACATCCCTTTGGGCACACCTTTTCTCCTCTATGCGCACAAAGAGGATTCCAAACACTTATGCTTATTGTTGTATGCTTTCTTTTATTATTGTTATTCTTCTTTCATTTATCCTTTTGATACATTTGCCATTATGATATTTGTAATCAGTTTATCATATTCATATCAGCGCCACAATTGTAATTTAAATCCAATGCATTTCGGGCGTGTTTATCCCGCCCTTCGTCAGGGAATCAACACTATAAATAAAAAATGAAAACCATGAGTAAATGTACTGTGTATGCCTCCAGTGAAAACAAAACCGATTCCAATACAACATCAGGAGCGAAAAACTAGAACTGTGTGTGTGTTACCGATATCACCAAAAGGAAACCTTATACGCCTGTGTCAACACAAACTGAGTTATGTCTCAATGACAAGCACTTACGTGTCGCGCTTGTGCTTGTGCTTAGCTCATGTACAAATCTTAATCCATGTTAAGAACGCTAAAAAGAAAAAGACAAAAAGAAAAAGACAAAGTGCCCTGTAAGATTCCTTGTTAGATCTGGAATCACATCTTCCAAGCCTAACGCTAACTCTGCGCTCGCTCACTAGAGGTAAAACTAACCTTAGCTGCGACGTAGCAGCGTCTTCGTCGCCTTCTTCCCGCCAAACTTCCAACGCCCTTCTGTTATTGCCGTTCAACATATAAACAACCGACAGCTTCCACTATAGGTTAATGCTCCGATCACGTGACTATGAGACTCGACAAAGTGCAGTCTACTCAAAGACCGTGTTTCCAATCTAGTAATGGAGGCGTGTTCCGACCGGTTTTATCCTAAATTACATTATGACCAGTCCTGCTGTTGGGTGCAAAAACTAAAGACAAAAAATTAAATGAGCGTGGTGAAAAATGAAAAACGGTGTTTAGGGAGTCGAACTCCCTCGTGGTGTGGTGCCTAAACCCATCACCAGCCTGATGTGCTATCTTCGTGGAGAGAGAAGAGTGTGGGTGATGTGAGGATACACAGTATTGCTATTTTTACTCACCAATTAGAAAATGAAAGAATTACAAAATGAAATATACCCTCGCAGGTTACCCATTCCAGATTAAGGAACAACATAAATTCTGTTACAAGACAGTTCCATACGTTAATTGAGCCCATGTGGACTCTGGGTACACAATTTATGAATCCAAAAATTCTCTTGTTGCAGCATGAATTTGGTATTCTCCCTTCCTTCGGTTTTTGCCACCGTCTCCAGTATCATGTATTTTAGTTGGGAGATGTTATGTTGCGCCTCCAAAAAATGTGTGGCTACTGATGATTTGGTGTTTTTCATGCGGATATTAGATTTATGTTCTGTTAGCCTTGTCTTTACGCTTCTTTCCGTTTTACCAATATATAGTTTTCCGCATGGACATTTCAGCGCGTAGATTACAATTTTGGTTTCGCATGTCGCATTGACTCTCACTTTGATTTCATGTCCTTTCATGGGGTGATTTATTATATTACCTTTGATGATGCTGTTGCAATTCCCACAGTTTAGACAGGGTTTCGTGCCCTTGTAGGTTCTGATTGCAGGTTGACGTTGTTTTAGGATTTCTCCCAAGTTTTGGGCTCTTGTGTAAGCAAATAGCGGTGTTTGGTCGAAAGATTTCCGGAAATCTGGTTCAAGCTTAAGCATCTGCCAATGTTTGATGATGATTTTCTTGAAATTATGACTCTGTGTCGAGTATTTAGATACCGTTACTATCCGAGCTTCTTCATTTTTAGTGGTTGGTTTCAGAAGTTCCTTTCTTTCAATGGCTTTAACCCTGCTTTTTGCGTTCTCAAGAACTTCTTTGGGATAACCTCTGTTCAAGAACCTTGTTGACATTTCCTCTAGTGTTGCGTCCACTTTCGTACTGTCAGAGGTAATTCTTTTGGCTCTTGTCATCTGTGAGTACGGTAGATGCTTTTTGAGACTGGGTTGATGGAAACTTACGAAATGCAACATGTTATTCCTGTCTGTCTCTTTTCGATACATGCTGGTTTCAAATCCTTTATCTGTGATATTTATTCTGACATCCAAAAAGGTTACTGTGGTGTCTGAGATATCCCATGTGAGTTGTATCCGGCTGTCTGTGTTGTTGAATTCACATAGGGCTGAATGTAACAAGTCTTTTGAGGATTTCCAGATGATGAATATATCATCAATGTATCGCACGATGAATTTGATATTGTTATTCCATACTGCTTTAGAGAAGATATTGGTTTCTTCGTAGTCCTGCATAAAGATGTTAGCGTATACCGGCGCCGCCGGATTTCCCATGGCTGTTCCTGTGAGTTGTTGGTACCATCGGTCTTTGTATTTGAAATAACTTTGGTACAGAGTGAATGTCATGAGCTCCATCAGAAATGTTTGTAAGTCAAGGTTCAAGTCTGTGTTTAATAGAGCTTTCTCTATAGCTTGCATGCCCAGCTTATGTGGTATTGAGGTATATAAGGAACGTACGTCTGCTGTACAGATGATGAGGGCTTCTTCCGGCTCCATAGTTATGGTCTCTAATTTGAGTAAAAAATCTGTGGTGTCTTTGACGTATGTTCTCATATTTTTAACCGTGGGTTGCAAGTGTTTGTCTAGTAATTGACCAATGGGTTCGTGAATGCTTCCTCGTGTTGAGACTATTGGGCGTAAAGGCGGATCCATTAAGTTCTTGTGTATTTTCGGTATCATATATAATACCGGACTTTTAGGGTTTGGTTTGGTCAGGAAATTCTTAGTCTTTAGGTTAATGGTCCCCATTTCGTAAGCTTTTTCAATGATGGTTCCTATTGTTTTGGAGAATTCCATTGTGGGATTTCCACTTAACTGCATGTAAGTGTTTCCATCTGAAATGTGTTCTAGAACTTTTGCCTCATACATAGAGTTATTCATGATGACTAAAGCTCCCCCTTTGTCTGCTTTGGTGAACCTTAAGTTGGGGTTTGAGGCCAATTTCCTTAAGCAACCGAGATCCTTTTGGGTCATGTTTTTCTTGATGCGTTTATCACATTTTAAATGGGCTAGTTCTTGTTTCACCATTTTTTCAAAGATATCCAGCGTTTTGTGGCTGACTGGAGCTTGGAAGTTGCTAGTGGCTCGTAGGCCACATAGTTGATCTTCGGATTCTTTGTCTTGTTGGGGAAGAATGTTGTCAAAGAAATGGTGCAGTCTTATTTTTCGCATGAGCTTGAAAAAACTCACCTCCAATTCTAATGTGTCCGTGTTAGTCGTGGGCACAAAGGATGTGCCTCTTTGTAGTAGATTGAGTTCATACTTGCTGGGTTGATAATCGCTGATGTTTATAACCAGTTGATTTACGTTTGAGTCTTTTTCTTGTCCTTGTCTTTCCTCGGTATCGTGGTGCTCCTCGTGTTGGGTTGTTCCTTCTCCTTGTCTTTTTCTTTTGTTCTTTCCTCTCAGGGGTCTCCTTTTTGGGCTTGGCCTTGTTCTAAAAAAGGATTGACGGTTAATGGGACGCTTGTGGTGGGTTGTTCAGTTAAAGTGTTCTCTTGTATTCTTACTTCTATTTGAGACCTTTGATCCGTGCCGGTTGGAGTCTGTTGTTTTGAACTTGGTTGTGGTCTTTGGGTTCTCTGTGAAGTGTCACTTCCTGAGGAGGATGTATCGGTGTTGGGAGAGTATGGACGATTTCTTCTTTTTTGAGCGTAGATGTCAGCCCAAGTGTACACTTCCCCTAACTTGTAGTCAAGGGTGTCCCTTTTGAATTTCCTGATTTTTCTTTCGTTTATGTCCCTTGTATGTTTTTCCATTTGTTCTTTTATGTCTCCCAATGTTTGTGTTAGTTCTTCCTCGGTCATCATTTTGGATAGTTCCTCTGAGACGTCCGTTATTTCTTTTGTTAGGTCATCTAGTATTCCTGATAGTACCTCTATTATTAATAGGATGAGGTCCAGAGAACATTTATTAAGGATAGCGAACCATTTGTCCTGGAAAGCCTTCGAGTTCTTGCAAAGAGAGGGTTTTAGGGAAATCCTTAGGCCTCTAGGTATACGCAGGGCTCGGTGATATCTTATGAGTGTACTAGCATGTAGCTTTTGATTTATTTGCCTCTTTGTTAGGTAGATTAATTGTCTAACGTTCTGTTCCTTAGTCCGGGTTGAGGATTCCTGTAAGTCCAGCAGGACTAGAGAAAACGACCTACAAGTTAACATGGGCGGGAACTAGCGCACTGAACTATTTGACGTCTGAACTGTTCATTAAGTCCTGTTTTTTTTTATTGGGTACTACTTGTATTTTAAACATCTCGAGTGTTGGTTAGACCCGGTATGTCAAGTGCTGTTTGTAGCATTGTGCTACAAAGAAATACAGACACTGCTTGATGTTTAACTGGAGCTTTATTACACACTTCCAGTATCTTCCCTGTCCCTACTCTAACTGACCCTCATCCTGTCCTGACCCCTCCTCTTCCCCTCAGCCCACCTAGCTCCGCCCACCCCAGCTACTAGACTGTGAACTGTGTTACATCTCCCCCTTTCTTAATAAAGCAAAACAGACAAACCAACTTCAGTCCATCTCTACAATGAGTCTCTTTGGTGGCTGAATGTCACGACGTGGTCGCAAGGACATGGTCCCAGTAGACGCACTTGGCGAGGGCCCATCCTGCTGACCTTTGTTTTCCGGGTGACCATGGTCAGATTCTACAAGTGCAGGAGTGCTGGTTGCGCTCGTCACCGGCTCCTCCATGTCTTGAGGACACCTCTTGAAGTGAGAAACATTTCTGGTAATTCGACGGTGTTCAGATTCCGCAGTCAGCATGGTGCCCTTTTGTTGGGTAACCAGCAGTGGCTCATCACGAAAATGACAATCAGTCTTTTTCTGTTGCTCCTGTTTGACGAGGACATGATCTCCCTCATGCAGGGATGGCGACCTCGCTCTCCTTTTGGCGTCGGCGTATGCCTTCATTTTGTCTTTGTTGTGTCTGTCGATCACGGCCATTTCTTGGTGATTGTGACTTGGCAATGCCTCTTGCAGGGCTCCTTCCCATGTCGGGATGCGATTTCTCATTGTCCACCCCAGCATGAGGGCCGCAGGGCATTGCCCGGTAGTTGAGTGAGGAGTCGTCCTGTAAGCCCTGAGAACTTCATTCAGGGCAGCCTGCAGCTCCTTCTTCTCAGCTGTCGCTTGCTGGAAGGTCTTTTTGATGGTCGCCATGAACCTTTCAACGGTGCCATTGGCTTGTGGCCAGAGTGGTGTAACTTTTCTGTGCTTGAAGTTCATGTGCTTTGCAAATGCACTAAATTCGTGTCCATTAAATGGGGGCCCATTGTCTGTTTTAACCTCTCTGGGAACACCCCAGGTTGCAAATACCTCGTCAAGCACCTTGAGTGTGCAGGAGGCGCTGGTGGACGGTACTATTTGGGCGATAGGAAATCTGGAGTACTCGTCGATTATAGCAACCACATACTTCCCAGATTGAAGTGGTCCATAAAAGTCCATGGCAACTTCTTGCCACACTCCGCTGGGCAGGGTGGTCATTTGCAGTGGTGCCGGAGGATTGCTTTTGCTGGTCAGCTGACAGAGATAACAGTCTTTCAATGTATCTTCTACCATTTGGTCAAGAGAAGGAAACCAGACACGTTCTCTTAATGCGCGCTTGGTGGATACTACTCCTCTGTGGCCTTCATGGGCCAGATTGACAACTCCCTGCCTTAATTGACTAGGAATGACGAGTCTATGATCTCGTAGAATGATTCCGTCAGTGGTGACTGACAGTTCATCGCAGACGTGCCGGAATGCTTGTATCTCTTTCCGGATTGTGGGGTCGGTGTCCTCTTCCTGCGGGTTATATCTCCATCTGTTGGTTTGGATCCTGTGGAGTACCATTTGCAGGATGGTGTCTTGGGCTGTGACCTCCCGGATAACATCCATGGGGATGGCAGGTGGCAATGCCTGGTCAGCCACGAAGTGGATGTATTCCTCAGCGATCGATGGTTTGGATTCCGAAGAAGGCTGAGGGTGGCGGGACATGTAGTCAGCCGGGTTCTCCGCCTTCCCCGGTTTGTGAACAATTGTGAACGTGTACTCCTGAAGCCTGAGACCCCATCTCTCGATTCTCTGAGGCATCTTGGATTTCGGGTTGCCATAAATGGTGACTAGCGCCTGATGATCCGTGATCAGGGTAAAATGTTTGCCATAAATGAAAACATGAAAGTGTTCGCATGCCCACACCACGGCAAGACTCTCCTTCTCTGGCTGTGAGTACTTCTTCTCAGGATCAGAGAGGCTGTGGCTGGCATAGGCAACAATCTGCCTTTGGTCAGAGTCGTTATCATATTGAGCCAAGATGGCCCCTAAGCCAACGGGGCTGGCGTCGACTGTGATCTCAGTCTTCCGCTGGGGGTTGAAGTACGAGAGGCTGTCAGCTGATTCCACAGCACGCTTGATGTCCTTGAATGCTCGCTCACACTCAGGGGTCCAGTCGAATGGTTGACCCTGTTTGGTGAGGGCCCGAAGGGGGTGACTGATGGTCGCATAGTCACGGATGTAGCGGGCACAGTAGCTGGCCATCCCCAAGAAGGATCTCAAGTCATTGACATCTTGGGGGCTCCTGGTATTGTTCAGAGTTGCAATTTTGTCTGGATCTGGCTTCATGCCCTCATCGGAGAAGATGTGGCCAAAGAATTTCAGAGTAGCTTGGTGAAATTCACATTTCTCTTTGTTCAACGTCCGGTTTGCCTCCAACAGGACATGACAGACACAGTCAAGAGCGATGTCGTGCTCGCGAACATCGGATCCATAGACCAGGATGTCGTCACTATAGTTCAAGGTGTTGGGGATATGTTGAATAATTTCCCGGATCGCCTCCTGAAAGATCTCAGCGGCAGAAGAGACACCAAAACTCAGCCGTTTGTACCTGTAAAGTCCCAGGTGAGTAGCAAACGTGGTGATATAGCGAGAGTTGACGTCTAGCTCAAGTTGGTGATAGCCCTTGTTCAAGTCCAACTTTGAGAATACTTTAGCGCCATTCAGCGCAGCAATCATGTCGCTTAGATGCTGTCCAGGGTGTCGCTCCCTTTCAATCGCAGTATTCGGCAGGCGCATGTCAACGCATAGTCTCACTTTGTTGGGAGTTCCTTTCTTGGGTACAATGACCACCGGGGACACCCTGGGCGTCGGGCCATCTGTCCGCTCTATGATGTCCGCGGACAAAAGTTCCTGTAGTTCGTCTTCAACGGCACTTTGCAGATGAAATGGAACACGTCGTGGGTGCTGTGCAACGGGTTTGATCCGTTCGTTGATGTGCAGATGGATTTGACACCCTTTTAGCTTGCCTAGGCCTTGGAACAGCTTGGGAAATTTGCTGATGCAGTCTGGATTATCACTGACTTTGAACAGTATTTCCACTAGACGCAAACGCTCTGCAGTGGGGAGACTGAGTAGGCAGTCCACTTCAGGGCCCTTGATGACGTGTATTACTGCCGGTATGGAAATGTTGTCATGCGTGAGTGTCGTGTGGAATTTACCCAGACAAGGAAGCGTTTTTTTGGACATCCACGTGAAGACACGGACTGATGCAAAAGTTAGTGGAGGCTTCGGATTCATTTTCTCGTGTTCCGTAACTGGAATGTAGTTCAGCGAAGCCCCGCTGTCCATTACAAATTTGGTGTCATGATTCCCCACTTTTATGTGTAGGCGTGGATATCTTTTGAGTTGATCGGGATCGGCAATCATGTTTACATACTCCACGGTGTAGGCCGAATCCCTGGAGGATGATGATCTTGACTCTCGAGATGGAGATCTGCGTTCTCATCGGGACCTGCGCGACTCTCGGCTGGAACGCGATGAACTTGGGGGCCGCACGGGCTCTCCTTGGACGGCCCGGATGTGATGCTTCCTTGTGTTTGAGCGAGGCGATCTTGTTGCTCCACTTCGCTTTTCTTTGTGATAGTCCCCACACATGGCCTCGAAGTGATTCGATCGCCCACATTTCCTGCAGCGCTGGCCCATGGCTGGACAGGAGTCTATATGAGGGTAATCATATCCACATCTGTAACATCGTCGAGTCCTTTCTGGCTTCCGGTCTCTTCGCCCTGGTTCTTTTCTTCTATATTCCGGGCGTCGTTGGTGCGATGATTGTCTTGGCCTCCATTGCTTCTCTTGTGAATACTTTCGTCCGCTCCAGCGTTGTTCTTGAACGCGGTGTGCTTGCTCATGACTCACACTGTGTCCCGTTTCAATGGTGGCGGCGTGGTGTTCTTCTGCTTGGTCGTACAGGCGAGTCATCTCCTCAATCTCTTCTAGCTCATGGGGTTTTCTTAGCAGCCACCTTCTGAGCGTTTCTGAGTGACAGCCAGTTATGATCTGCGATTTGATGGCAGCATCGGGCGAGAAGGTTTCGAACTCGCAATGCCTCGACAGCCGTCGTAGTCGGGGGTTGAATGCACTCATCGCTTCCTCTTTCCCCTGACGTGCCTGATGGAATGTGTGGCGTTCATAGTCCACGTTTCTTTTATGAAGAAACTTCTTATTTAATGCCTCACGCACCTTGTCATACGTATCAGCATCCGTAGGAGGGATATCTTTGATCAATTTGCTTATTTCTCGGCCTGCTAGGTTGCGTAGGGCAATTAGCTTTTCCTTATCTGCTGTTACTTTAGACCCCTCGATGTAGTCTTCGAAGTCTTCTAGCCATTCTTGCCACTTGGGGCCCATGCTCCCACCTGTGGTCACGGTCAGGGGTTCTGGTACTCGCAGGTGTGTTCCTCCCTTGACCTCATTCCGCGGCGGTGAATTGGCTGGGGTCGTCATGGTGTCGCTGTGTCCTTATTTATCCTCACTAATGCTTGTGTTTTATTTTCCTTTTCTATTCACCAATGCTTGTTTATTTGCTCTTTTCAATGCTTGTTTGTTTCTTTCCGCCAATGCTTGTTGGTTTCCACTCGCCAATGCTTGTTTATTTGCTCTTGACAATGTTTGTTTCTTTCTTTTAGCCAATGCTTGTTTATTTGCCCTTATCAATGCTTGTTTGTTTTCAATCGCCAATGCTTGTTTATTTGCTCTTAACAGTCAATCAATCAATCATAGACATTTATAGAGCGCTCTACTTACCCGGAGGGTCTCAAGGCGCTAGGGGGGGGGGGGGGGTGCTGCTACTGCCCGAACAGCCAGGTCTTGAGCTTCTTCCTGAAGGCGAGGTGGTCTTGGGTCAGGCGCAGGTCGGTCGGGAGGGAGTTCCAGGTCTTGGCGGCCAGGTAGGAGAAGGACCTTCCTCCTGTTGTCGTTCTTCGGATGCGGGGGACGGCGGCGAGGGCGTGACTGGCTGATCGGAGGTGTCGTTTGGGAGCGTAGAAGTTGATGCGGTTGTTGAGGTCGCTCGGGCCTTGATCGTGTAGGGCTTTGTGTGTGTGGGTGAGGAGACGGAAGGTGATTCTCTTGTTGACCGGGAGCCAGTGCAGGTCTCTTAGGTGTCCGGAGATGTGGCTGTGTCGTGGGATGTCGAGGATGAGTCTGGCTGAGGCGTTCTGGATCCGTTGGAGTCTCTTCTGGAGCTTGGTGGTGGTTCCGGCGTAGAGGGCGTTGCCGTAGTCCAGTCGGCTGGTGACGAGGGCCTGGGTGACAGTCTTCCTGGTCTCGGTGGGGATCCACCGGAAGATTTTCCGTAGCATGCGCAGGATGTTGAAGCACGACGAGGAGACTGCGTTGACTTGCTTGGTCATGGAGAGGGAGGAGTCCAGGATGAAGCCCAGGTTGCGTGCGTGGTCTGTCGGTTTGGGTGCAGTTCCCAGGGCGGGGGGCCACCAGGAGTCGTCCCAGGCGGAGGGCGAGGATCCCAGGATGAGGACTTCCGTCTTGTCCGAGTTCAGCTTCAGGCGGCTGGTCGACATCCACTCGGCTACTTCTTTCATTCCTTCGTGAAGGTTGGCTCTGGCGGCGGCGGGGTCGTTGGTAAGGGAGAGGATCAGCTGGGTATCGTCGGCGTAGGAGATGATGTTCAGGTTGTGTTGGCGTGCGATGGCCGCGAGGGGGCTCATGTAGACGTTGAAGAGGGTTGGGCTCAGCGAGGATCCTTGGGGTACGCCGCAGATGACTTCGGTGGCCTTTGATTTGTACGGTGGTAGGCGGACTCTCTGGGTTCTTCCGTCGAGGAAGGAGATGATCCATTCCAGTGCCTTCTCCTGGATTCCGACGTTGTAGAGGCGCTGCACTAGGGTGCGGTGGCAGACGGTGTCGAAGGCCGCGGAGAGGTCTAGGAGGATGAGGGCCACTGTTTCTCCGTTATCCATCAGGGTTCGGATGTCATCGGTGGCAGCGATGAGGGCGGTCTCGGTGCTGTGGTTGGCTCGGAAGCCAGACTGTGAGGGGTCGAGGGATCCGTTCGTCTCGAGGAAGGCGGCCAGTTGCTTGTTGACGGTCTTCTCGATGACTTTGGCTGGAAACGGGAGGAGCGAGATGGGGCGGTAATTCTTGAGTTCGGTGGGGTCCGCTGTTGGTTTCTTGAGTAGAGCGCTGAGTTCGGCGTGCTTCCAGCTCTCAGGGAAGGTGGCGGTGTCGAATGAGGTGTTGATGATGTCCCGCAGGTGGGGTGCGATGACAGCGTCGGCCTTGTTGAAGACGTGGTGAGGGCAGGGGTCGGTCGGAGATCCGGAGTGGATGGAGTTCATCATGCGGACGGTGTCTTCGGTGCTGATAGGAGTCCAGGCGCGGAGGGTGGTTCGGTTGAGTCGGACGTGGCGTTCGTCGGTTGGGTGTTGAAGCTGTTGTGTATGTCCGCGATTTTGTTGTGGAAGTAGGAGGCGAGGGAGTTGCAGAGTTCTTGCGATGGGGTGATGTCATTGTTTCCGGCGTTGGGGTTGGAGAGCTCTTTCACGATGTTGAAGAGTTCCTTGCAGTTGTGTGCGTTGTTGTCCAGTCGGTCCTTGAATGCAGTTTTCTTGGTGTCGCGGATCAGCTGGTGGTGCTTCCGGGTGGCAAGCTTGAGGGTGGTCAAGCTGTTGGCTCTCTTCTCCAGGCTTTCTCGAGGGCTCGGCAGTTCTTCTTGGAGCTCTTGAGTTCGTCGGTGAACCATGGGGCCTTCTTGCTGCCGGGTCTGCTGGGCGGGGTCTTCAGTGGGGCGAGTTCGTCCACGCAGTTGCTGATCCACTTCGTGAGGTTGTCGGCGGCCTGGCTGGGGTTCGCTGAGCTGGCGGGAGGGTGCTGGCTCAGGGAAGCGGCGAGCTGGTCGACTGTGATCTTGCTCCAGTTTCTGCGGGCGACCTGTTGCTGGTGGTGGTGGATCGTCATTCTTCTGAAGGTGAAGTGGACGCAGCTGTGGTCCGTCCAGTGGAGTCCTGTGGCGTGGCTGAAGGCGATGTCTTTGCTGGATGAGAAGACGGCATCGAGTGTGTGTCCGGCGAGGTGGGTGGGGGTGGTCACCAGCTGCTTGAGTCCGAGGTTGGCGAGGTTGTCGAGCAGGGTGGTGGTGTTGCGGTCGTTGTTGTTCTCCAGGTGGAAGTTGAGGTCCCCCAGGAGGATGTAGTCAGCGGAGGGGAGGGCATGCGGGCTGACGAAGTCGGCGATGTCCTCGCTGAATTGTGTGCGTGGTCCCGGGGGTCGGTAGATCAGGGTGCCTCTGAGGGTGGTCTTCGGGTCGATGTGGATCTGGAAGTGTAGGTGTTCGGCGGTAGTCAGGATGTCGTCGGTGTAGGTCGTGATGCGGATGGTGTCCCTGTGGATGATGGTGATGCCTCCTCCCATCTGGTTGGCGGTGCGGTCCCTCCGGGTGATCTTGTAGCCCTCTGGGATGGCGATGGCGATGTCGGGCGCTGAAGAAGCGTTCATCCAGGTCTCCGTGAGGAAGGCAACGTCAGGAGCTGTGGTGTCGATGAGGTTCCAGAGTTCGATGGCGTGTCTGTGGACTGAGCGGGTGTTGAGCAGGATGCACTTGAGGTGGTTGCTGCTGGTGTTCGTCTTGGCGGGTGCTGGTGCGAGGCAGGTCCGGATGCAGGTGAACTTGCAGGCGGTGCAGCAGAAGGGTCCGTGGGAGCGCCTCGGGGTGGCACGGTAGCATCCCGGGACTCGTCCGTCGTTGAGTGCGATGAGGGTGGCGGCGTCGTACGTCCGGCGGGTGGGCTGGGATCTGCGGGGGCCAGGGGTCCTGGCACTGGGCGCGGTCCAGGCACGGACAGGCGCAGACGGGCTTACCTTTGGGCCACCTTCGGCGCTCAGTCGGCGTTCCCGCTGCGCGCGTCCGCTGCGCGGTCGCTGAGGGGGCGTCATAAGAAGGGATCCGGGAGGGCGGGTCAGGCGGGAGGCGGGGAGCGCGTGGGCCTATCGGCAGGCGGGGGGCGGGGTCGCGTCAAAAACCGGCGCGAAAATCCAGGCAGCCGGCCCTGCGGCGGCTGGGGCGCCGGGCTGGATCGGCGATCGAGGCGGGCGGCCCTGCGGCGGCTGGGGCGCCGGGATGGATCGGCAGCAGGCAGGCAGGCAGCAGGTAAGAGGCAGGCAGCAGGCGGGGAGCGAGGGGGCAACCAGGCCGAGGGCACAGTGGTCGCTCAACAGTGCTTGTTTCTTTCTATTAGCCAATGCTTGTTTATTTGTTCTCATCAATGCTTGTTTCTGCTGGGTGCCTGACTTCAAAATGGCCGCTCTGCAACAATCAAGGGTTCTGTCCTGAAAAACACCTGACTTCAAGATGGCCGCCGTCACTGCAGGCATACACAAGGCTTTCTCTCCAGGTTCATCCCCTCCAATTCACTCAGGACTCACCGGCGATCGTCTTCAGGGGCAGTCCACACCAGGATTCACTCTTCTTTAGCCACTGCGACCACCAGGTGAGGTTGGGGTGGGCTCCCAGCTCACTTTCTCAGTTCCCGCTCTTCTGCGCCGATAGCGCGCCAAACCTCACGCATCGGGCGTGAGGTTTTCCGACCTCCGACGGCACCCGGGCTCTAATTGTAGCGCGCTCAGCGGCGCTTGCTAGCAGCACGTCACGGACGATGTCCGCTGCTCTGGGGGCACTTCTTCTTCGTTCTTGGGCGCAACACAGGGTCGGAGTGGGCTCCCGATCTCTGTACACGGACTACTCACCTAGGGCACACGCTTCCAGCGTGAGACGTGTTTTAACGCGATTAGCTTCTTGGCTGTTGAGCGATTCAGCGCTCGTTTCTGCGGCCCCTTTCGGCTCCCTCACAGACTCTGGAGGGGCAGGTTCAACAGCTGCTGGCCTCGTCCTTCAGGCGGCAGAGTGGTTCCACTCGGCAGCGTTTTCCTCGATGCTGCTTGGGACAGGGTGTTCTTTCAGGGTGTTGCAGACAGTGAGTTTAGCATCCCACCCTCGTCGCCAGTTGTAGCATAGTGCTACAAAGAAATACAGACACTGCTTGATGTTTAACTGGAGCTTTATTACACACTTCCAGTATCTTTCCTGTCCCTACTCTAACTGACCCTCATCCTGTCCTGACCCCTCCTCTTCCCCTCAGCCCACCTAGCTCCGCCCACCCCAGCTATTAGACTGTGAACTGTGTTACACTGTTGGTTAAAAAAAACACAGGACTACATGAAGGTGCCCCTCAAGGCATAGATGATTCAGAAAAGGGGGTGGTGATGAACAGAGTGTCTGAATTAAGCAGACCACTCTTACCCAGTCCAAAGATCAGGGCTTGATCCATCACCGTTTTTTAGCTCACTGCACCATCCCAGCTCAGAACTTGGCTATATGCAAATTAGTCTGACCATGGCCCAGTGCATCATGGGAACAGGGCAGACCAAACTACCAAGCCAATTCTTATACTGGGAAGGAAACAAGCTTCCGGGGACCGGTTTCTGGCATTTCAGCCGTCTTCGGCTCGGCTTGCCTGTATCCTGATGGTGCAATGAGCAAGGGACTCACATCTGAGTATACCCTTCCACGCTTATGGTGGACAAAAATGATTCAGAAAAGGGGGTGGTGATGAACAGAGTGTCTGAATTAAGCAGACCACTCTTACCCAGTCCAAAGATCAGGGCTTGATCCATCACCGTTTTTTAGCTCACTGCACCATCCCAGCTCAGAACTTGGCTATATGCAAATTAGTCTGACCCTGGCCCAGTGCATCATGGGAACAGGGCAGACCAAACTACTAAGCCAATTCTTATACTGGGAAGGAAACAAGCTTCCGGGGACCGGTTTCTGGCATTTCAGCCGTCTTCGGCGCGGCTTGCCTGTATCCTGATGGTGCAATGAGCAAGGGACTCACATCTGAGTATACCCTTCCACGCTTATGGTGGACAAAAATGATTCAGAAAAGGGGGTGGTGATGAACAGAGTGTCTGAATTAAGCAGACCACTCTTACCCAGTCCAAAGATCAGGGCTTGATCCATCACCGTTTCTTAGCTCACTGCACCATCCCAGCTCAGAACTTGGCTATATGCAAATTAGTCTGACCCTGGCCCAGTGCATCATGGGAACAGGGCAGACCAAACTACCAAGCCAATTCTTATACTGGGAAGGAAACAAGCTTCCGGGGACCGGTTTCTGGCATTTCAGCCGTCTTCGGCCCGGCTTGCCTGTATCCTGATGGTGCAATGAGCAAGGGACTCACATCTGAGTATACCCTTCCACGCTTATGGTGGACAAAAATGATTCAGAAAAGGGGGTGGTGATGAACAGAGTGTCTGAATTAAGCAGACCACTCTTACCCAGTCCAAAGATCAGGGCTTGATCCATCACCGTTTTTTAGCTCACTGCACCATCCCAGCTCAGAACTTGGCTATATGCAAATTAGTCTGACCCTGGCCCAGTGCATCATGGGAACAGGGCAGACCAAACTACCAAGCCAATTCTTATACTGGGAAGGAAACAAGCTTCCGGGGACCGGTTTCTGGCATTTCAGCCGTCTTCGGCCCGGCTTGCCTGTATCCTGATGGTGCAATGAGCAAGGGACTCACATCTGAGTATACCCTTCCACGCTTATGGTGGACAAAAATGATTCAGAAAAGGGGGTGGTGATGAACAGAGTGTCTGAATTAAGCAGACCACTCTTACCCAGTCCAAAGATCAGGGCTTGATCCATCACCGTTTTTTAGCTCACTGCACCATCCCAGCTCAGAACTTGGCTATATGCAAATTAGTCTGACCCTGGCCCAGTGCATCATGGGAACAGGGCAGACCAAACTACCAAGCCAATTCTTATACTGGGAAGGAAACAAGCTTCCGGGGACCGGTTTCTGGCATTCCACCGTCTTCGGCCCGGCTTGCCTGTATCCTGATGGTGCAATGAGCAAGGGACTCACATCTGAGTATACCCTTCCACGCTTATGGTGGACAAAAATGGTGGACAAAATGTCTGAGTATACCCTGCCACACCTATAGTGGCCAAAAACGATTCAGAAAAGGGGGTGGTGATAGAATTGGCTTGGTAGTTTGGTCTGTCCTGTTCCCATGATGCACTGGGCCAGGGACAGACTGATTTGCATATAGCCAGGTTCTGAGCTGGGATGGTGCAGGGAGATAAATAACGGTGATGGATCAAGCCCTGATCTTTGGACTGGGTAAGAGTGGTCTGCTTAATTCAGACACTCTGTTCATCACCACCCCCTTTTCTGAATCGTTTTTGGCCACTATAGGTGTGGCAGGGTATACTCAGACATGAGTCCCTTTCTCACTGCACCATCAGGATTCAAGCAAGCCGGGCCGAAGAAGGCTGAAATGCCAGAAACCGGTCCCCGGTAGCTTGTCTCCTTTCTGGTGAAGAATTGGCTTGGTAGTTTAGTCTGCCCTGTTCCCATGATGCACTGGGCCAGGGACAGACTGATTTGCATATAGCCAGGTTCTGAGCTGGGAAGGTGCAGTGAGATAAATAACGGTGATGGATCAAGCCCTGATCTTTGGACTGGGTAAGAGTGGTCTGCTTAATTCAGACACTCTGTTCATCATAACCCCCTTTGCTGAATCGTTTTTGGCCACTATAGGTGTGGCAGGGTATACTCAGACATGAGTCCCTTTCTCACTGCACCATCAGGATTCAAGCAAACGGGCCGAAAAAGGCTGAAATGCCAGAAACCGGTCCCCGGTAGCTTGTCTCCTTTCTGGTGAAGAATTGGCTTGGTAGTTTAGTCTGCCCTGTTCCCATGATGCACTGGGCCAGGGACAGACTGATTTGCATATAGCCAGGTTCTGAGCTGGGATGGTGCAGTGAGATAAATAACTGTGATGGATCAAGCCCTGATCTTTGGACTGGGTAAGAGTGGTCTGCTTAATTCAGACACTCTGTTCATCACCACCCCCTTTTCTGAATCCTCAAGGCATAGAGGCAGTTGGCAATCGTGCATCAGTCCAATACCTGTGAATGAAGGGTGGTGGAGACGCGACTGACTGAGTCCTGAATATATGAAGACCTGTAGGCACAACAATGACCACCACTTATTCTCTATCAATTTCCTTGATAAACTGAAAGGTAAGGTTATAGTAGAAGAACGTGGCCTGCGGAATGTTTTTGGCGCCATGTCGGGTTGGGCTCAGGGCCAGCTGTTTGTTAATTATTTACTGACTCGGACGCAGAGCGTGAGAGTTGGAAGAAAATTTAAACTGCACGTGCAGGAGTCGATCTGGGAGAAGGGTAGGAGTGCAGACTATAGCGATTGCGGGGTACCCTCGGCAGAAGTGTTTCCTGTGGTGGGTGATGTTGGAGTGCTGGCTCTGAGGTATGTATAGGACTGCTGGCTGCTAGAGGTGGGTTATGACTGCTCGCTGTGAAGCACTGAATAGGATTGCTGATGAGTGTATCCAAATGTTATCACGGACGCTATTTTCCGGTGCTGGCTTTCTTTTCTCACGTAATGCATTGTGGGGGATGTAGTGTTAGTTTATTTAAACGGAACGAATTAAACCAATACGGTTGGAAACGGGAACATGAGCACACTGTCCCAGGTGACGTGGAGTAATTACGGCACCAACACTGCGGGCAGTAAAGTCTGTACGTTTGTGGTTGACTGGCATGTTGTAGGATTGCTTGCTAAGGTGGATTCTGTAGGATTTCTGGCTGCGATGCGATCAAGTGTTTTAAGATGCGGCTAAGAGGCATGGTGTAAGTGTGCTGGATCTGAGCAATCCTATAGGACTGCTGGGGGAACTGCATTCTTCATTGTATTTGTTGTAGGTATGCTGATGAGCGCAGGCTTTGTGAGGAGACTGTAGTATGGTGTGTGTTTCTAGTTTCTGTGTCAGAACCGTGCCCTCTAACTGCTGCTAAGATGTGATGGTATTACTTGTGAGGTGCAGGCGCACTGTTTGATGTAGATGTTCTGATTCATGAGCACGTGGCTCAGGGCTGTTGTGTATGAGCGCTTCCAAGGAAAGTTACCCACCCCTCTCAGATTGTTCCATGCACAGCGCTTTTCTCAGGTCAGTATTGAGTTTCCGATGCAGCCCTGGTTTTTTCTTTGTTTTCTGTGGCTTGCAATACTGATTTTATAACAGGATAAACATAAAACATATCAAGAATACAAAGAAAGCAGACTGGTTAAACTTCACAAACGCATGAAACTGGTAAACTAGGAGCTTTCTTCTGAGGCATGTGTGAGTAGCTGAACATGTCCTGGTTTTATTCGTGCATTCTGGAACTCGTAGTGTTTTTCTACCAAAGTAAATGCAGGTTTCAAAGTCCCTTGTTGAAACAATGCGAGACCTATTGCATTGCAAATATTTGACGAGAGTTTACGCTATTGGTAATGCAATAGCTTAAACCAGGGCTCGAGTCGGGGTACCACGCGGGTGGACAGCGTCCCCCCACTTATTTTACTGGGGGGGACGCCCCCCCCCTGCCAAACAGCTGGACTTCACTCTTTGGCCTCTCTGGGACGAGGAGCTGTTCACACACTGACTTCTCAGATGCAATCGCATCTAAAGGGTGAGTGAGGGGAGGCAATGAGCCCGATGGTGCAAGCCACCTTTCGTGACGTCACTTCCTGTTGTGACGTCACTTCCGGTGACAGCGTCCCCCCACTCTTTTTTTAGGACTTGTACCTTGGCTTAAACTCTCGCAAATGCAAGAACTATTTCACACTAGCGCCCATGCGGCGCTTTCACATTCATGAAGCCCATGCCCCTTTCTTTAGACAAGCCAGGTCAAAAGGAAGGGGCGTGGTTGACTTTAAAGTGAAAGCGCTGCATCGGGGCTTTGACCAAAAAAAAGCATCTGTTTGTCAAGCTGACAAACAGATGTTTTTTTGGGAGTAAAAGCGCCCATGACACGCTTTCACTTTGATGTTGGTCAAGCTTGTTCCTTTAGACACTGCTTGTAAAGAAAGGCACGCAGCCTTCATAAATGTGAAAGCGCTGCATGGGCGCTTGTACACAAAAAAGTAAGTAAGTAAATAAGTAAGCGCAGCCGCTATACTTAAAGCAGACAGTGTTGCTAAAATAAATAACTAAAAGTTCATGTGCGCGCTCGCCAATAGTACATGAAATAAAAGCGGGTGGCGTGCTGCGAGTTAGTGGGTGGAATAGAGCCAAATTATTTAATAAAATAATGCTCACAGCCAAAATAAAGCTGACCGTGTAACAAGACAAGTAAAAGGTCCAGTCATTATGGGAGGTAACAAATGCAGACAAGACAGTACCAAGGAGGGCTAACAAGCCTAATAACGAATCGCAAGACAGAGTTTAGGAAAGACAATGACACAAGTCAATCAAAAATGGGGGCGGAACGTGAGCTGAGTCCATACTCCACTGCTACATGCCTCGCAACAGCGCATGCACTGCCCAGGCTCGACCTAAAAACCCAGTTTAGATGAGTTACTCATGCCAGACTGCAGCTTCTGTTTTCTTCTGAATTTGCCCAACCTGTTGATTACATCCTCTACAAAGTATTTACTCTCTCACTAATTGTTTGTAATCTGTTAAAGAGGGAATACGAATCTCCTGCACTGCTAGAAGTCCTTCCTCATCCTCTTTACTTTCAACACCAGTCGACCTTCCGTACCATATGTATCTGCCTATGTTACCAATGTTGAGTTGTGCATGTTTCTGTATTGATAAGTTTAAGTGCTTAAAATGGTGTCTTTCCTCTGGCAAGTCACATGTCCATACCATGCTGTTTATCATATGGTTCAGCCCACTGTAACCGTGCAGCATTCTCTGCTGACTACACATGACTTTATGATGTTGCTGTTTCACGCTTTATTTTTTAGACCCTTTCCCTCGACTTGACAAATTGACACTTGTTGGACTTGGCCCTTTTTGCAGGGTCATCCTTGAACTTTCTGCCTTCTTCCTATATTTTTTCTGACCTGCTGTTGGCTATTTTATGACTCTGGGCACTTTACCACTGCTGATCAGTGCTAAAGTACATATGCTCTTCCTATTGTAAATTGATGTATTAATCAGTGGTACCATGTTTGTCTATTTGGTTTACTTGTCAGACCCTAGTCTAGTGCATGGAGTGTTCCCAGGGCGTGTAAATCCAAATGCTGCTGGTGGGCTTGCAGCACTGGTTGTGCCACCCACAGAAGCAGCCTTGTAAAATGTGTCTAAGGTCTGCCATTGCAGAGCCTGCGTGCAGTCTGGTACTGTCATGCTGACTAGGCACGTGCACCCACTTGCCAGTCCCTAAACCTTCCTTTTTAGGGCTCGCCTGCTGTGCGCATGCGCATAGCTGGCAAGCTCTATAGGGGCTTAAATAAGCTTTACCTAGACTGGCGATTGACTGACGATTTGATGCTGTGCCCGTGGCTTTTAGGTCAATGCGCAAGCGCATTGACCTAAAATGCGCGTGCACATCATCAAATCGCCAGTCAACCGCCAGCAGCACTCCTCCCCTGCTGCTTCACACCCTCATGCCGCTCTCCCCGCTCCGCCCCCTCCCCTGCCCGCCGTGTCGCATTTCTCATCCCCCCTCCCCACAGCAATGCCCTCAGCCGGCCAGCGGTACTTTCACTTTGACGGCCGCTGGCCGTCTCTCTTGTTTCTCCTTGTTTCGCTCTGTCCAATCAATCTCGCGCACTCTCTCACATTCACTAATTCTCACTCGTTTGCACTCTTGCTCATTCATATTCTGACTCACTCATACTTTCTCACTCACACGAATTCTTACTCATTCTCAATCACAGATAAACTCACTGTCATTTGTTCAGTCTCACTCACACTCCCCAGACTTGTTACTCATTCATTCTCCGACACCCACCTTCCTCACTTGCAGTCACTCTTTCATTCTGATTCACATAGACTCAGTCCCACTCATTTTCACAAACTACTTGCCAATTAATTTCACCCCCCTGCACTCACACGCATGCTCACACATCCACTCACAAGCACGCACATGACATACATTTAAAATTGAGCACTTTTTATTTTTCTTACTCCGCTGCCAGTGACGGTCTCATTCTAGTCCCTGGCGCTCAATTTTCTATTACAGTAACAGTTAATAATCGAACAATATTTAACTTGCTAGTGTAATAATCAATGGGTAGAAAACCAGGTGATAAGAGCCCATAGTTCTGCGTTCCTGGCACCGATTTTGCCACCTCGGAGGCCAGGGGTTGGAAACACAGCCGGTACCAGGAATTGCAAGGGGGAAGCCAGAGGTTGCAGCTGGGATGCGAAGGGTTGCAGCTGCGAGCCCTAAATGATGTCTGTGTTGAAATTATTTTGCCCGCACCTCATTATTGTTCATATTAGGTCTTGCTATACAATAAGGTTGTCCACAGGACCTATTGTTACAATTTCCTAGAAATGTATGTCCAGTGGGTTTTAGCTCTATTCAGCGGTGTATTTCTCTCTCAACTCATACGATTAGATTCTTGAGGTATAATGTCACTGCCTAAGGACTACTCGTATTGCAAAGACAAGTTTAAATATCTAAAGGAGTACACTGAATCATTACATTCTTAATATCATACCTACACAGTATACTCAAAGCAAACCATTTTTGTTTTTTCACAGAGAAAGACTTTTTTAATGTTTAGTCAGGAACTGTGTTCGAGTTATGCCCACATGTACACATTTATGTTTACACGGACAGATGTACAAGCCCGCTGCTTGTAACAAACAAACATTAACAAAAACTTATGGGTTTTGATTTAGTGTAATAATGCATTAAGACAAAGGCATTTCACAATCAAAACTGCAGTCTGCATAGATTAGTACCTCGATGCCAAACCCATTAGCTTTATCAATGCTTGTTTTTATTTAAGAATACAATTTACTTCCAAAATGTAAAACATGTTAGAATTTAGTCTTCCGTAAAAAAGAAAAATAAAAAAAAAAAGCAAATGACTTTCAGGCAAGAAAGGTTAGGTCTCCATGTCACATGTGAATAGCAGCAGACCTCACATTTATGGGAACGTTTTGTTGCACTTTGCATTTCGAGACAGCTTTATCTTGTCCGATTTCCTCAGTGAGGGTTTTAACACTGTTTTTAGTTCTGGTCACCCCTGACCTTGGACATTTAATCCACTTTTGCGCACAATGTTCCCAACCAACCTTCTGTTGGCATGCTTCCAAGTAGAAGTGCTGATGCAGCGACCCATAAAAACGTCTCTTAGCCCCTTTCGAATAACCTTAGTTGCCTGCTGGGGTTTTCCATGCCCTTCTTTGAATCCGGCTGGGAGTCTGTCCGATCTTGCTCTGAGGCTTGCTATTAGCTCAGACGGCTATCAACTTCAAACAAAATATACAATCTAGGAATTCCAGCGTCTGAGCGGGAGAGGGACAGCACTGCATGATATTTTTGCTTATGAGGAAAAAGTAAGCAATTCAGGTGTGGGCCAAACGTGCTCAACAATAATTACAGGAGCCTGCGCGCTGTTTAACTATTGGCATTACACTTACCACAGTGAGAAGAGTCGGTGTCAGACAAGGTAATATTTTCATGTTGGAAATTGGCTTTTGAAATAATCGAAGTTCATATGTCTGTTGTTCTAAACCACAAGTACTAGCTGTGTGACGGGTTGGAACGCCGCATCCACCACCACCACCGCATCCACCATCACCACATCCACCGCATCCACCACCACCGCATCCACCATCACCACCACATCCACCACCACATCCACCACCACATCCACCATCACATCCACCTCCACATCCACCATGACATCCACAGCCACATCCACCACCACATCCACCACCACCACATCCACCACCACCGCATCCACCACCACCACCACCCCATCCACCACCACCACCGCATCCACCACCACCACATCCACCACCACCGCATCCACCAGCACCACCGCATCCACCACCACCACATCCACCACCACCACCACATCCACCATCACCACATCCACCGCATCCACCACCACCGCATCCACCACCACATCCACCATCAACACCACATCCACCACCACATCCACCACCACATCCACCATCACCACCACATCCACCATCACATCCACCATCAAATCCACCACCATATCCACCATGACATCCACCGCCACATCCACCACCACATCCACCACATCCACCGCATCCACCACCACATCCACCGCATCCACCACCACATCCACCACCACATCCACCACATCCACCACCACTTCACCACCGCATCCACCACCACATCCACCACATCCACCGCATCCACCACCACATCCACCACATCCACCACCACTTCACCACCGCATCCACCACCACATCCACCACATCCACCGCATCCACCACCACATCCACCACTTCCACATCCACCACTGCATCCACCACCACCGCATCCACCACCACATCCACCACCATATCCACCACCTCATCCACCACCTCATCCACCACCTCATCCACCACCTCATCCACCACCTCATCCACCACCTCATCCACCACCTCATCCACCACCACCGCATCCACCACCACCGCATCCACCACCACCGCATCCACCACCACCACCACACCCACCACCACTACATCCACCACCACCATCCACCATGACATCCACCGCCACCGCCACCACCACCACCACATCCACCACCACCACATCCACCACCACCGCATCCACCACCACCACATCCACCACCACCGCATCCACCACTACCACCACCACCGCATCCACCACATCCACCACCACCACATCCACCATCACCACCTTATCCACCATCACATCCACCATCAAATCCACCACCACCACATCCACCACCACATCCACCACCACATCCACCATCACATCCACCATGACATCCACCACCACCAAATCCACCACCACTTCACCACCGCATCCACCACCACCACATCCACCACCACCACCACATCCACCGCATCCACCACCACCACATCCACCACCACCACATCCACCACCACCGCATCCACCACCACCGCATCCACCACCACCTCATCCACCACCTCATCCACCACCTCATCCACCACCTCATCCACCACCTCATCCACCACCTCATCCACCACCTCATCCACCAACGCATCCACCACAACCACCACATCCACAACCACCACATCCACAACCACCACATCCACCACCACCACATCCACCACAACACCACCACATCCACCACCACCACATCCACCACATCCACCATCACATCCATCATCTTCACATCCACCATGACATCCACCACCACATCCACCACCACATCCACCACCACCGCATCCACCACCACATCCACATCCACCACCACCACATCCACCACCACCATCACAACCACATCCACCACCACCACCACATCCACCACCACCACATCAACCACCACCGCATCCACCACCACCACCACCTCATCCACCACCTCATCCACCACCGCATCCACCACCACCACATCCACCACCGCATCCACCACCGCATCCACCACACCCACCACCATCACTTCCACCACCACATCCACCACCACTTTCACCACATCCACAACCACCACATCCACCACCACCACCACCTCCACCACCACCACCTCCTCCACCACCACCACCACATCCACCACCACCCCCACATCCACCCCCACATCCACCACCATCACCACATCCACCACCACATCCACCACCACCACCACATCCACCACCACCATATCCCCCAGATCCACCACCACCACATCTACATGTGTGTGGCTCTGTGTGTGTAGGTGCAAATGCAATGTTCTTGGATTGTCGTCACAATAAAATACACTGAACATAATCTTCACAAAAGTTATTTACAAACGTTTAAGCTATTGCCATTATAAATTACAATAACTTTTATTTAAGTATTAATTATTTACAAAATTAAAAGCCATTGTTATTTGTAATATCAAGACATCTAAGTCACGTAAATACAACACACATTGCATTACAAATGCTATAGGTGTCACATTTGCAAAAGTTAAAACTATTGACATTGTAACTGACAAAGCTATTAATTTTGCTACTTTCAAAACCAACACGTAAATAAAAAAAAGTGTCATTTACAATACCAATAGCTCAAACTTTCCTAATGCGAGACCTATTGCATTTCCAATGCTTGTTCTTCATAGCGGTCACCCCTATGGTAGGCCCGAGGGCAGGGTGCATTGTAAGTATAAGGTAGGACAAGCCCTGGTGTGTGTGGCATGTCCTAATAGTGAATTACAGCCATTTTCGTTTTTCACTATTGCAAGGCTACCTGTTCTCCATAGGCCAGAATGGGCTGTTAGATTATTACATGTTTATAACCCTAACAGACTCGGAGAACATGGTAGAAATTCAAGTTTAGTATGCCTGAACTCAGAATTTTACAATACACCTTTTAGTGAAGTTGGTTCTAACATTCTATGTTTGCAAATTCCACTTTTAGAAAGCAGGTATTTGCTTGTCTAACTATCCAAAGCCTGCCTCTGCTAGGTTGTGTATTCCTTTGTCTGGTTTTGTGAGTGACATGGCTGGGGGTTTCCAACAGACAGGATGAGTCAGCCGAGTGGTGAATAGAGAGATCTGCATCTAGATGGGAGGGAGGAGTTGCACCTGAACCTTGAATAAGGCTGTGCCTGCCTTCCACAAGGCTGTTTCCACCTCCTGGGGAGCGGCTGATGTCTCTGCCCTGCACACTGAAAAAGAGAAGGAGTCCTGTCAACAAAGTGCTCCAGGACTGTACTTGCCTTCCACAATGCTGGCTCCACCTCCTGTAGGGCGTCTGAGGTTTCTGCTCTGCACTTGTGGAAGGAAAGGAGAAGTCTGGTAAACAGAGTGCTTCAGAACAGAGAGGGGATCAAAACGGCGAAAGCAACCTTTTACTCTGACAAAATCCTAGAGGCTAAATCAAAACCCAGGGAAATTTTCCAGATAATAAAACAATGTTCTAATGTCACCACTGCCCCCCCTCCGACTAAAACCCAAGTTCAATGCAATGAACTTGCGGACTTTTTTCATAATAAAGTCCTGAAAATTTACTCCACCTTTCAAACAGGAGCCACAGTTCCAGAGACAGCTGACCCACCCCCCCCGAGAACACTCCCTCCCCATGCCCAGTCAACCCTCGAGCACTTCCCTCCCCTGGACCTTGACACCCTCGGTAAAATGGCACGGCAAGTCAAATCGGGTTCCCCACGCGACCCAGCCCCACCAGAAGTTCTGATGCAAGCTCACGAAGCCACCCTGCCTGTTATCTTAGAACTCCTTAACACATCTATAGCCTCAGGTGTTGTTCCTATAGCATGGAAACAAGCCATGGTGCGGGCGCTGCTAAAAAAACCAAACTTGAACCCCGACAACTATTCCAACTATCGCCCCATCTCCCTCCTCCCTTGGGCCGGCAAGGTGTTGGAAAAATATATAAACGTCCAACTGGTCCAGTTTATTGAAAACCACTCCCTACTGGATACATCCCAGACAGGTTTCAGGCCAAAACACGGCACCGAAACTGCCTTATTAGCGGTCGCCGAGGAATCTCGAAGGGCTCTGGATCAGGGAGGATCAGTGGCAGTGATCCTCCTTGATCTAAGTGCTGCTTTCGATACGGTCAGCTATGCCACCCTGCTGAACCGTCTCCGGGACATCGGAGTCTCTGGCAATGCTCTAAGGTGGTTCGGCTCCTTCCTGTCCGACAGATCATTTCAGATCTTCGATGGGGACACAATATCAGCCAGCAAGCCCCTCAGCTGCGGAGTACCACAGGGCTCCTCTTTGAGCCCTGTGTTATTCAATGTCTACATGAGACCACTGGCTGGAATCGTCGAACCGTACGGCATCAAAATTGTGTCGTACGCCGACGACACTCAGCTAGTGGTATCACTGGCTCAAAAGAACATCAGTCACCCCCAAGGAGGCCTGCTGAGCTGCCTAGAGGACATAAAGGAGTGGATGACCAGCTCCTCCCTCAAACTAAATGGAGATAAAACAGAGCTCTTGCTTCTAGGCCCTGGCTCGCCAACACCTTTTATCTCCTTGTGGCCCCAAGCCCTGGGCACTCCCCCCACCCCCAAGGAAAGCGTCAAGAGCCTAGGAGTGTGGCTGGATAGCAAGCTGTCCTTCTCCACCCAGGCTACCAAACTGTCCGCCACCTGCTTCGGCATCCTCAAAACCCTAAGGAAGGTCCTTCCACTTCTGCCTCCAGAAGCCAGTAAAGTGGCAGTCCAAGGCCTGATCCAGTCCCGCCTTGACACAAACAATGCTCTATACGTGGGGGCTCCCGAGATGACCCTCAGGAAACTCCAGATAGTGCAAAACTGCGCAGCACGCACCCTGTTAAAGATTCCTCGAGCTCAGTCAGCCAGATCTGCACTAAAAAGTCTTCACTGCTGCCAGTTAAACACAGAGTGTTATTCAAGGCGTTGTGCATTGCACACCGAGCATTCTGGAAAACAGGACCTGCTATTAATAGCAAGCTCGTCATCCCCTACCACCCAAACAGGAACCTCCGCTCCTCTGAGGCTCTTCTGGCAGTGGTCCCCCGAGTAAAGAGAGCCAGAGCCGGGGTAGGATGTTCTCGGTGAACACCGCCAAACTCTGGAACACCCTCCCCCTCTCACTCCGTTCCAACCCGGACCTGCTGTCATTCCGTAAAAAGCTGAAGACCTTACTATTCACCAAAGTCTCCGAGCTATAATGTGTCACGTCACCGGTCCCTTCGATTCTTACCCCCAGCGCTTGGACGCCCCCGGGCAGCAATCGCGCTCAATAAATCTATTTCCAATTCCAATCCAATTCCAATTCCAACTGGTTTGGACTGGGCAAAGGTCCCTCTACCCTCAGAGAAGAAGAGATTTTGGGGTTTAAATATTGGGACCCTGATCCCATGAAATTAGATCACTACCTACCTTGGTCCAACTCCCTTCCCCTAGACAACCTCTCACTCCAGTTAGAGCAAACATTCATTCTCACTCCCCTTGCACTCCCTTCCCGAACCTTTACTCACTCCACGGCCCTAGCGAAGGGCATCCCCTTACCCTGCGACGAGCATCAAACCCAACCGCCATCCCAGTCGCACCAACAGGAACACGCGAACCCTACTCCGTGGGCTCTGGTCCCCGACCTTCATCGCATCCCTGTAGAACTCGCGTCCCACGCCCCCTATGCCACCCCTAAAGAAACCACGAGGTTGAATTCCCATTACGACCCTTTGCACCCCGCAGCAAGGACCAATAAGAAAGGCAGCAAAACAACACAAACAGCGAGAGACACGAAGAGCAAGAAACAACTTTACTCAGTCCAGCCCCCTACACCTCAGAAAGGTCCTAACCCTGCCGTCATCTCCCCAGCTCCGGAAAACATGATGCACCGTCTGACCCTCTTAGAAAACCAGCTAGAAATATTATTACTGGGCCCCAGCAACTCCAACCTAGGTCTCCTACTCTGACCAAGCTTAACCTTCCAAATCACCGGATAGCAGCTTCACCCACCCATGAGACCCGGCTACAGCGTTCCACTAGATCTGACGTAGAGACCTTGCTACTGAGTCACACAAAAACCATAGCCCCGGCTTCCTAGAAACAAAGTCTCCAAAGAAAAGAGGCCGAGACCCAGTCACACAGCTGCAACGTCTGAAGAGACCCAGACATGTAGACTTACCAGACCCATAGCTGTAATGTCTGAAGAAGATGCAGCAGCTCTAGCCTCCACTTACAACCCTCCCCCCACAACCTCCCCCAACTCTAAAATTCAAGTAATCATGGGCGTCAGAAGAGACTACCCCTCACAAAAACCCCTAGACCCCCACCCCTCCTCACCTCCATACCTAGGGCCCCTCCGGGAAAGAGTCTCAGCAAATCTGGGTTCTCCACCAACTGCATGCTCATCAATTGTAGATCAGCCACTAAACACGCAACAGAATTAGCGGAAGCCATCCTCTCTCAAGACATAGACATTGTGTTTATCACGGAGACTTGGCTAATGAGATCTCCCCACTATGCTTAGAAATGCTCGTGCCTCCTGGTTTCACTATCATAAACAAAGATACGAAAGATCAAAGTGGTGGAGGTGTAGCTATCATTCACAAGGACCACACCGACATCTTGGAAATGGACGCATGTAAATACAACTCCTTTGAATGCCTTACTACTGTTAACATCAAAACCAAGCCCAACAATCCAATAATCTGTCACCTACTCTACCACCCTCCAGGTAACACTACCACATTCGGGGAACATTTCTCAGACCTGATTTCATACTGCGCACTCGGAGACGCCAACAACCTAATTTTGGGTGATCTGAACCTACGATGGAACGAATCGAGCAACGGGCTACTTCAAACCCTAAGCAATCTTCTATGTGACAACAATCTGTTCCAACATTGCACAGAGGAAACTTACAACAAAGGAGCTACCTCGGATGCCATCATCGCTCAGCGAGATGCAATCACGATTGACTACATGCTCCCTTTGGACTGGTCGGACCACCACATGATCCTATTCCATATCAACCAAAAAGTGCTATTCTGGCTCCCCACACAAGACCCACCCAAATGGTCTAGGAATCTTACCAAGATTCCTCTGGACATCATGGAAGAGAGGCTAAGTACGCTACTCCCCAGCGGCAACAAGCTTCTCTCTACAACAGATCTCACCTCGCTCTACAATTAGAGCATGGGGGGCCTGCTGGATCAACTAGCTCCCTTGAAGAAAAAAAAAGCAGAGCCATCCCTTCCAGATCATGGTTTGACTCAGACATAAACGAAGAAAGGAGACAATTAAGAGCCTATGAAAGAGGCTGGAGGAATAATCCTACCAATATCCACCGAGATCAACTCAGATCACTCTGGAAGAAGTAAAAAAACCACATCAAGGAAACAAAATCCACGTTCTCCCGCTCCGCTCTAGACAATGCAAAGAACAGACCCAAGGAGCTCTTCAATATCATCAGACAACAAACATCCAAACCAGAACTGTCCACTGTTCAGGCATCCAAAGGTCTTTGCGATAACTTCGCCAACTTCTTCAATGATAAGATTTCCAAGATCGACCTCTCTCTGGTCCATAACAGCCTCTCCCTTCTCAATAGCTGCATGACTGGATTCCTTGGCACCGCTCTCTCACCCCACACCAAACCCTGGTTACTCTTCCACCCCATCCCTGAAGCAGAGATATTCAACTTGATCTCCAACTCCAAGCCCTCCACGCATGTCTTAGACCCTTTACCTACACAAATGACCCAAAAACTGAAATGCGCCCTCGTTCCACTTTGGTGCAAGATTATAAACAGTTCCCTAAATAGCGGAATCGTCCCAGACTGCCTCAAAGTCTGCTCAAAAAACCTGGCCTAGATACATTAGATCGGAACAACGTCAGACTCGTCTCCAACCTCCCTCTTCTAGCCTAAATCCTTGAAAGATGTGTACTACAACAACTAACGCAACACATGGAGAGTATCAACTTTCTTGACTCCCATCAGTCTGGCTTCTGGCAGCACAGAAACCACGATCCTCAACATCATCAACGACATCCACAAATCTCTGGACTCAGATCAATGCTACCTCCTCATTCTCCTCGACCTATCGGCTGCATTCGATACGGTAGATCACAAACTTCTCATCAAAGCTCTGCAAGAAAGGGCAGGGCTCGATGAGATAGTCCTCAAATGGTTCTCTTCCTTCCTACACAACCGCTCCCAGGGAATCAAAATCAACAACTTTGAATCAGACCTACACCCAATCAACAGGGAAGTTTCTCAAGGGTCAGTGCTCTCCCCTCAACTATTCAACATCTACATGCAACCCCTCACTGCCCTACTCAAAAAAGCCAAACTACCCTTCCATCTGTATGCCGATGATACGCAGAACTACTTTGAATGTCCTTCGCCGTTGAGATTTCTAAGACTCAACGCCGTACTGAAGGAAGTCCAACTTTGGTCGACAAGCAATCACCTAAAACTAAATCTTGACAAAACTGAATTACTCCTCATATCAAACAAAGCAGAGAACCCCCAAATGGTAGATTGACTCTGTTAAATCACTAGGCATCACACTAGACCCGAAACTGGACATGACCAAACACATAAAGAACTCAGCTAAGAGCTCCTTCCTCAACCTAAAGTTATTGAACAAAATGAAACCTTTCATCCCACCCAAAGATCTCAAACAAGCCACTCAATCATTGGTGCTGTCAAGACTAGACTACGGTAATGCAGCCCTCACAGCAATTTCAAAAGTGCATCTTGCTCCTCTTAAAACTACTCTCAACGCAGCTGCCAGAATGGTCACTGGACTCAAGAAATACGAGCACATCTCACCGGCACTCGAAGAACTCAAATGGCTTCCTGTCGAAATGAGGGAAAATTTCAGAAAAGCTTGTCTTACTCACAAAGCCCTACACACCAGCAAACCGGAATACATGGCTGCTAAACTCAAAAAAAAGAGGACAGAACAAGAACCTCAGAAGGTCAAACACCCTTCTACATACCCACCGGTCAGTTCAACGCTATATAAAACTCTGAAAATAAAAAAAACAACAAGAAACCTTTACTGAGGAGAGGAACCTGAAGAAACTGAGGAGAGACTATTCCCAAGCTGAAGTGCTGCTTGGGGGATTGGCCTGCAGTGGTTGCCTTACTGCCAAAGAAAGGAGAAAGGAAGGAACTTTGTGTACTTTGCTTTCAACTTGCAAAGGAAAAGAGCTTGCCTCCTGCTGACGTCTCAGGGACAACAGACTTCAACCCCCAGCTCCCCAGAGATCTTTGGAGGGCCTTCTGAGGGACTGCGTGTTGCAAGGAGCTGGAAGCGTGACTCATCGAAGAAGAAGCGTGTTGCGGTCGCTGTGCCTGCTGTCGCAACTCCGAAGGAGGGTGACACCGCTGGAACTGTCGCACTGTACCACATTGAGAGAAGCGTGTCGCAACGAAGAGGAAGCGTGTTGCAGTCGCTGCTGCTGCCATCGCAACTCCGAAGGAGGGTGTCGCCACTGTAGCTGTTGCACTGCACCCCATCTCTATCAATTTCCTTGATAAACTGAAAGGTAAGGTTATAGTAGAACGTGGCCTGCGGAATGTTTTTGGCTCAGGGCCAGGTGTTTGTTAATTATTTACTGACTCGGACGCAGAGCGTGAGAGTTGGAAGAAAATCTAAACTGCACGTGCAGGAGTCGATCTGGGAGAAGGGTAGGAGTGCAGACTATAGCTATTGCGGGTTCCCCTAGGCAGAAGTGTTTCCTGTGGTGGGTGATGTTGGAGTGCTGGCTCTGAGGTATGGTATAGGACTGCTGGCTGCTAGAGGTGGGTTATGACTGCTCGCTGTGAAGCACTGAATAGGATTGCTGATGAGTTTATCCAAATGTTATCACGGACGCTATTTTCCGGTGCTGGCTTTCTTTTCTCACGTAATGCATTGTGGGGGATGTAGTGTTAGTTTATTTAAACGGAACAAATTAAACCAATACGGTTGGAAACGGGAACATGAGCACACTGTCCCAGGTGATGTGGAGTAATTACGGCACCAACACTGCGGGCGGTAAAGTCTGTACGTTTGTGGTTGACTGGCATGTTGTAGGATTGCTTGCTAAGGTGGATTCGGTAGGATTTCTGGCTGCGATGCGATCAAGTGTTTTAAGATGCGGCTATGAGGCATGGTGTAAGTGTGCTGGATCTGAGCAATCCTATAGGACTGCTGGGGGAACTGCATTCTTCATTGTATTTGTTGTAGGTATGCTGATGAGCGCAGGCTTTGTGAGGAGACTGTAGTATGGTGTGTGTTCCTAGTTTCTGTGTCAGAACCGTGCCCTCTAACTGCTGCTAAGATGTGATGGTAAATACTTGTGAGGTGCAGGCGCACTGTTTGATGTAGGTGTTCTGATTCATGAGCATGTGGCTCAGGGGCTGTTGTGTATGAGCGCTTCCAAGGAAAGTTACCCACCCCTCTCAGATTGTTCCATGCACAGCGCTTTTCTCAGGTCAGTATTGAGTTTCCGATGCAGCCCTGGTTTTTTCTTTGTTTTCTGTGGCTTGCAATACTGATTTTATAACAGGATAAACATAAAACATATCAAGAGTACAAAGAAAGCAGACTGGTTAAACCTCACAAACGCATGAAACTGGTGAACTAGGAACTTTCTTCTGAGGCATGTGTGAGTAGCTGAACATGTCCTGGTTTTATTCGTGCATTCTGGAACTTGTAGTGTTTTTCTACCAAAGTAAATGCAGGTTTCAAAGTCCCTCGTTGAAACAATGCGAGACCTATTGCATTGCAAATACTTGACGAGAGTTTACGCTATTGGTAATGCAATAGCTGAAACCAGGACTCGAGTCGGGGTACCACGCGGGTGGATGGCGTCCCCCCACTTATTTTACTGGGGGGACGCTGTCCCCCCTGCCAAACAGCTGGACTTCACTCTTTCGCCTCTCTGGGACGAGGAGCTGTTCACACACTGACTTCTCAGATGCAATCGCATCTAAAGGGTGAGTGAGGGGAGGCAATGAGCCCGATGGTGCAAGCCACCTTTCGTGACGTCACTTCCTGTTGTGACGTCACTTCCGGTGACAGCGCCCCTCCACTCTTTTTTTAGAACTTGTACCTTGGCTTAAACTCTCGCAAATGTGAGAACTATTTCACACTAGCGCCCATGCGGCGCTTTCACATTCATGAAGCCCATGCCCCTTTCTTTAGACAAGCCAGGTCAAAAGGAAGGGGCGTGGTTGACTTTAAAGTGAAAGCGCTGCATCGGGGCTTTGACCAAAAAAAAGCATCTGTTTGTCAAGTTGACAAACAATGTTTTTTTGGGAGTAAAAGCGCCCATGACACGCTTTCACTTTGATGTTGGTCAAGCTTGTTCCTTTAGACACTGCTTGTAAAGAAAGGCACGCAGCCTTCATAAATGTAAAAGCGCTGCATGGGCGCTAGTACGCAAAAAAAGTAAGTAAATAAATAAGTAAGCGCAGCCGCTATACTTAAAGCAGACAGTGTTACTAAAATAAATAACTAAAAAGTCATGTGCGCGCTCGCCAATAGTACATGAAATAAAAGCGGGTGGCGTGCTGCGAGTTAGTGGGTGGAATAGAGCCAAATTATTTAATAAAATAATGCTCACAGCCAAAATAAAGCTGACCGTGTAACAAGACAAGTAAAAGGTCCAGTCATTATGGGAGGTAACAAATGCAGACAAGACAGTGCCAAGAAGGGCTAACCAGCCTAATAACGAATCGCAAGACAGAGTTTAGGAAAGACAATGACACAAGACAATCAAAAATAGGGACGGAACGTGAGCTGAGTCCATACTCCACTACTACATGCCTCGCAACAGCGCATGCACTGCCCAGGCTCGACCTAAAAACCCATTTTAGATAAGTTACTCATGCCAGACTGCAGCTTCTGTTTTCTTCTGAATTTGCCCAATCTGTTGATTTCATCCTCTACAAAGTATTTACTCTCTCACTAATTGTTTGCAATCTGTTAAAGAGGGAATACGAATCTCCTGCACTGCTAGAAGTCCTTCCTCATCCTCTTTACTTTCAACACCAGTCGACCTTCCGTACCATATGTATCTGCCTATGTTACCAATGTTGAGTTGTGCATGTTTCTGTATTGATAAGTTTAAGTGCTTAAAATGGTGTCTTTCCTCTGGCAAGTCACATGTCCATACCTGCTGTTTATCATATGATTCAGCCCACTGTAACCGTGCAGCATTCTCTGCTGACTACAAATGACTTTATGATGTTGCTGTGTCACGCTTTATTTTTTAGACCCTTTCCGTCAACTTGACAAATTGACACTTGTTGGACTTGGCCCTTTTTGCAGGGTCATCCTTGAACTTTCTGCCTTCTTCCTATATTTTTTCTGACCTGCTGTTGGCTATTTTAGGACTCTGGGCACTTTACCACTGCTGATCAGTGCTAAAGTGCATATGCTCTTCCTATTGTAAATTGATGTATTAATCAGTGGTACCATGTTTGTCTATTTGGTTTACTTGTCAGACCCTAGTCTAGTGCACGGAGTGTTCCCAGGGCATGTAAATCCAAATGCTGCTGGTGGGCTTGCAGCACTGGTTGTGCCACCCACAGAAGCAGCCTTGTAAAATGTGTCTAAGGTCTGCCATTGCAGAGCCTGCGTGCAGTCTGGTACTGTCATGTTGACTTGGCACGTGCACCCACTTGCCAGTCCCTAAACCTTCCTTTTTCTTCATAGCGGTCACCCCTATGGTAGGCCCAAGGGCAGGGTGCATTGTAAGTATAAGGTAGGACAAGCCCTGGTGTGTGTGGCATGTCCTAATAGTGAATTACAGCCATTTTCGTTTTTCACTATTGCAAGGCTACCTGTTCTCCATAGGCCAGAATGGGCTGTTAGATTATTACATGTTTATAACCCTAACAGACTCGGAGAACATGGTAGAAATTCAGGTTTAGTATGCCTGAACTCAGAATTTTACAATACACCTTTTAGTGAAGTTGGTTCTAACATTCTATGTTTGCAAATCCCACTTTTAAAAAGCAGGTATTTGCTTGTCTAACTATCCAAAGCCTGCCTCTGCTAGGTTGTGTATTCCTTTGTCTGGTTTTGTGAGTGACATGGCTAGGGGTTTCCAACAGACAGGATGAGTCAGCCCAGTGGTGAATAGAGAGATCTGCATCTAGATGGGAGGGAGGAGTTGCACCTGAACCTTGAAAAAGGCGGTGCCTGCCTTCCACAAGGCTGGTTCCACCTCCTGGGGAGCGGCTGATGTCTCTGCCCTGCACACTGAAAAAGAGAAGGAGTCCTGTCAGCAAAGTGCTCCAGGACTGTACTTGCCTTCCACAATGCTGGCTCCACCTCCTGTAGGGCGTCTGAGGTTTCTGCTCTGCACTTGTGGAAGGAAAGGAGAAGTCTGGTAAACAGAGTGCTTCAGAACTGGTTTGGACTGGGCAAAGGCCCCTCTACCCTCAGAGAAGAAGTGATTTTGGGGTTTAAATATTGGGACCCTGATTTCATGAAATTAGATCACTACCTACCTTGGTCCAACTCCCTTCCCCGGACAACCTCTCCCTCCAGTTAGAGCAAACATTCATTCCCAGTCCCCTTGCACTCCCTTCCCGAACCTTCACTCACTCCACGGCCCTAGCGAAGGGCATCCCCTTACCCTGCGACGAGCATCAAACTCAACCGCCATCTCAGTCGCACCAACAGGAACACGCGAACCCTACTCCGTTGGCTCTGGTCCCGACCTTCATCGCATCCCTGTAGAACTCGCGTCCCACGCCCACTATGCCACCCCTACAGAAACCACGAGGTTGAATTCCCGTTACGACCCTTGGCACCCCGCAGCAAGGACTGATAAGAGAGGCAGCAAAACAACACAAACAGCGAAAGACACGAAGAGCAAGAAACAACTTTACTCAGTCCAGCCCCCTACACCTAAGAAAGGTCCTAACCCAGCCATCATCTCCCCTGCTCCGGAAAACATGGCCGCCGTCTGACCCTCTTAGAAAACCAGCTAGAAATATTATTACTGGGCCCCAGCAACTCCAACCTAGGTCTCCTACTCTGACCAACCTTAACCTTCCAAGTCACCGGATAGCAGCTTCACCCACCCATGAGACCGGGCTACAGCGTTCCACTAGATCTGACGTAGAGACCTTGCTACTGAGTCACACAAAAACCATAGCCCCGGCTTCCTAGAAACAAAGTCTCCAAAGAAAAGAGGTCGAGACCCAGTCACGCAGCTGCAACGTTTGAAGAGACCCAGACATGTAGACTTACCAGACCCATAGCTGTAATGTCTGAAGAAGATGCAGCAGCTCTAGCCTCCACTTACAACCCTCCCCCCACAACCTCCCCCAACTCTAAAATTCAAGTAATCATGAGCGTCAGAAGAGACTACGCCTCACAAAAACCCCTAGACCCCCGCCCCTCCTCACCTCCATACCTAGGGCCCCTCCGGGAAAAAGTCTCAGCAAATCAGGGTTCTCCACCAACTGCATGCTCATCAATTGCAGATCAGCCACTAAACACGCAACAGAATTAGCGGAAGCCATCCTCTCTCAAGACATAGACATTGTGTTTATCACGGAGACTTGGCTAAATGAGATCTCCCCACCATGCTTAGAAATGCTTGTGCCTCCTGGTTTCACTATCATAAACAAAGATACGAAATATCAAAGTGGTGGAGGTGTGGCTATCATTCACAAGGACCACACCGACATCTTGGAAATGGACGCATGTAAATACAACTCCTTTGAATGTCTTACTACTGTTAACATCAAAACCAAGGCCAACAATCCACTAATATGTCACCTACTCTACCACCCTCCAGGTAACACTACAACTTTCGGGAAACATTTCTCAGACCTGATTTCATACTGCGCACTCGGAGACGCCAACAACCTAATTTTGGGTGATCTGAACCTACGATGGAACGAATCGAGCAACGCGCTTATTCAAACCCTAAGCAATCTTCTGACAACAATCTGTTCCAACATTGCACAGAGGAAACTCACAACATAGGAGCTACCTTGGATGCCATGATCGCTCAGCGAGATGCAATCACGATTGACTACATGCTCCCTGGGAACTGGTCGGACCACCACATGATCCTATTCCGTATCAACCAAAAAGTGCTCTTCCGGCTCCCCACACAAGACCCACCCAAGTGGTCTAGGAATCTTACCAAGATTCCTCTGGACATCATGGAAGAGAGGCTAAGTACACTACTCCCCAGCGGCAACGAGCTTCTCTCTACAACAGATCACACCTCGTCCTACAATTAGAGCATGGGGGGCCTGCTGGATCAACTAGCTCCCTTGAAGAAAAAAAAAAGCAGAGCCATCCCTTCCAGATCATGGTTTGACTCAGACATAAACGAAGAAAGGAGACAATTAAGAGCCTATGAAAGAGGCTGGAGGAATAATCCTACCAATATCCACTGCGATCAACTCAGATCACTCTGGAAGAAGTAAAACAACCACATCAAGGAAAAAAAATCCACGTTCTACCGCTCCGCTCTAGACAATGCAAAGAACAGACCCAAGGAGCTCCTCAATATCATCAGACAACAAACATCCAAACCAGCCCCGTCCACTGTTCAGGCATCCAAAGGTCTTTGCGATAACTTCGCCAACTTCTTCAATGATAAGATTTCCAAGATCGACCTCTCTCTGGTCCATAACAGCCTCTCCCTTCTCAATAACTGCATGACTGGATTCCTTGGCACCGCTCTCTCACCCCACACCAAACCCTGGTTACTCTTCCACCCCATCCCTGAAGCAGAGATATTCAACTTGATCTCCAACTCCAAGCATGTCTTAGACCCTTTACCTACACAAATGACCAAAAAACTGAAATGCGCCCTCGTCCCACTTTGGTGCAAGATTATAAACAGTTCCCTAAATAGCGGAATCGTCCCAGACTGCCTCAAAGTAGGTCAAGTCCCCCCTCTGCTCAAAAAACCTGGCCTAGATACATCAGATCGGAACAACGTCCGACTCGTCTCCAACCTCCCTCTTCTAGCCAAAATCCTTGAAAGATGTGTACTACAACAACTAACGCAACACATGGAGAGTATCAACTTTCTTGACTCCCATCATTCTGGCTTCTGGCAGCACAGAAACCACGATCCTCAACATCATCAACGACATCCACAAATCTCTGGACTCAGATCAATGCTACCTCCTCATTCTCCTCGACCTATCGGCTGCATTCGATACGGTAGATCACAAACTTCTCATCAAAGCTCTGCAAGAAAGGGCAGGGCTCGATGAGATAGTCCTCAAATGGTTCTCTTCTTTCCTACACAACCGCTCCCAGGGAATCAAAATCAACAACTTTGAATCGGACCTACACGCAATCAACAGGGAAGTTTCTCAAGGGTCAGTGCTCTCCCCTCAACTATTCAACATCTACATGCAACCCCTCACTGCCCTACTCAAGAAAGCCAAACTACCCTTTCATCTGTATGCCGATGATACGCAGAACTACATTGAATGTCCTCCGCAGTTGAGATTTCTAAGACTCAACGCCGTACAGAAGGAAGTCCAACTTTGGTCGACAAGCAATCACCTAAAACTAAATCTTGACAAAACTGAATTACTCCTCATATCAAACAAAGCAGAGAAACCCCAAATGGTAGATTGGCTAAAAACTATAGTTGCGCTCAATGGAAACCTCTCCCTGGCGGACTGTTAAATCACTAGGCATCACACTAGACCCGAAACTGGACATGACCAAACACATAAAGAACTCAGCTAAGAGCTCCTTCCTCAACCTAAAGGTATTGAACAAAATTAAACCTTTCATCCCACCCAAAGATCTCAAACAAGCCACTCAATCATTGGTGCTGTCAAGACTAGACTACGGTAATGCAGCCCTCACAGCAATTTCAAAAGTGCATCTTGCTCCTCTTAAAACTACTCTCAACGCAGCTGCCAGAATGGTCACTGGACTCAAGAAATACGAGCACATCTCACCGGCACTCGAAGAACTCAAATGGCTCCCTGTCGAAATGAGGGAAAATTTCAGAACAGCTTGTCTTACTCACAAAGCCCTACACACCAGCAAACCGGAATACATGGCTGCTAAACTCAAAAAAGGAGGACAGAACAAGAACCTCAGAAGCTCAAACCCCCTTCTACATACCCACCGGTCAGTTCAACACTATATAAAACTCTGCAAATAAAAAAAACAACAAGAAACCTTTACTGAGGAGAGGAACCTGAAGAAACTGAGGAGAGACTATTCCCAAGCTCAAGTGCTGCTTGGGGGATTGGCCTGCAGTGGTTGCCTTACTGCCAAAGAAAGGAGAAAGGAAGGAACTTTGTGTACTTTGCTTTCAACTTGCAAAGGAAAAGAGCTTGCCTCCTGCTGAAGTCTCAGGGACAACAGACTTCAACCCCCAGCTCCCCAGAGATCTTTGGAGGGCCTTCTGAGGGACTGCGTGTCGCAAGGAGCTGGAAGCGTGACTCATCGAAGAAGAAGCGTGTCGCGGTCGCTTTGCCTGCTGTCGCAACTCCGAAGGAGGGTGACACCGCTGGAACTGTCGCACTGCACCACATTGAGAGAAGCGTGTCGCAACGAAGAGGAAGCGTGTTGCAGTCGCTGCTGCTGCCATCGCAACTCCAAAGGAGGGTGTCGCCACTGTAGCTGTTGCACTGCACCCCATCGAGAGAAAAGTCTTGCAACTCCGAAGGAGGGTGTCGCCGCTGGAACTGTCGCACTGCACTGCATCAAAGAAGAGCACCTCGCATTCCCGAGAAGGGCGCCGCCATCGGAGCTGCTGCCATCGCATCTTGGATGTCGCCGCTCTAGTTGCCGCATCGCGGGGAAGCTTCAAGCATCCTGGGAGAAGAGTGTCACCGCTGGAGCTGCTGCCGTCGCATCGCGGAACAAGGGTGTCGCTGATGCGGTCCACGCATCGAACTGACAACTTCTCGCATGCCCGGAGAAGCGTGCCGCATCTGGAAAATCTTCACATCTTTATTTCTTTGTACCTGAACTTTTCTGCATTTCCCTCGCTGCGACACTGCTTGTCATGGAAGCGCAACGCAACCTAAGGTGTATTGACGCAAAGTGTTGCATCTCAAGAACTGAACTGAACTAAGCTTAAATCTACCATCTTCAAGTAACAGTATTGTGTATTTTTGTTGTTTATGGTCTTGTGATAACTCTATATAAAGTATACTTATTTTTGATATAAAAACATTGTGTGGTGTCCATCTGTAGTGCTGTCACTGAGTTACTGTGTGTGGTCACAAATGCTTAACACACTGCCTCTGAGATAAGCCTATATGCTCGTGCCAAGCTACCAAGGGGGTGAGCAGGGGTTATTTTAGGAGTGTAATCCCCTTATCCTGACGAGGCAAGGGTACCTATTTGTCACAAGTACCTACCTGTGCCAACCAGAGACCCCCAAATCTAACATTGGTGGTCAGCAGTGAGGATTCTGGACTTGCATTTGTGACTCATGTACAGTAATTGGTGAAAACTACTTAGTGATTGCAGACCATAACGCAACCACATACTGTTTTTTCTGTTTGATGGTGCCCCCTGAAGGTATTTTTTGATACTATGTCTCTGGTTAGATGTTGCAAAATGGAACTCAACTTCTGGCACATGTTTGTTTACACAATGAAGGAGCTACGTGTATTTTGAAAGGAAAGGAGGCTGCCTGTGAAGAAAAGGTCCAGGGAGGATCTAGAGGCATCCCTATTTCAGTATGAGTTACCCAGCTGGAAAGCAACACTACCAGTTGAGTCTGAGAAGGAGGAATTCTCTAAAAATGAGGGAGAAACAAAAAAGATAGTTGGCTTCTGGCTCATGAGCAGAGGCTGTAAGAGATTGATGAAGAGCTGAGAAAGCTTGATGAGGCCAAAAGAGCCTTAGCCCAAGAAGAAGAAATGTGGGCAGCTCAGGAAGTGAGATTTGCTGAGTTGGAGGTGGAGTCCAGCTCAGATGGTGGCAGCAAAAGTGAGTTATCTAGTGCTGAGGGAGTGGTACACACACCTAGAGATTTGGCACCTGCCTTGGAGGGGGTTAACATACACCTGGAGGTTCAAGGACATGAGTTAGCTCCAGTAGTGCGCAGTGTCCCTAAGGGGAATAGGGTAACTGGCGCAGGGGTTCATGATCCTAGTAGTGGGAGGGACACTCTACTGACTCTAGCATCCTGGGCTCCTCGCCCTCCGCCTGGGACGACTCCTGGTGGCCCCCCGCCCTGGGCACCGCACCCAAACCGACGGACCACGCACGCAACCTCGGTTTCATCCTGGACTCCTCCCTCTCCATGACCAGGCAAGTCAACGCCGTCTCCTCGTCGTGCTTCAACATCCTGCGCATGCTTCGGAAGATCTTCTGGTGGATCCCCACAGAGACCAGGAAGACCGTCACCCAGGCCCTCGTCACCAGCCGACTGGACTACGGCAACGCACTCTACGCCGGAACCACCGCCAAGATCCAGAAGAGACTCCAGCGCATCCAGAACGCCTCAGCCAGACTCATCCTCGACATCCCACGACACAGCCACATCTCCGGACACCTTAGAGACCTGCACTGGCTCCCGGTCAACAAGAGAATTACCTTCCGCCTCCTTACCCACGCACACAAAGCTCTCCACGATCAAGGCCCGAGCTACCTCAACAACCGCATCAACTTCTACGCTCCCAAACACCACCTCCGATCTGCCAACCACGCCCTCGCCGCCGTCCCTCGCATCCGCAGAGCCACTACAGGAGGAAGGTCCTTCTCCTACCTGGCCGCCAAGACCTGGAACTCCCTCCCGGCCGACCTGCGCCTGACCCAAGACCACCTCTCCTTCAGGAAGAAGCTCAAGACCTGGCTGTTCGAGCAGTAGCGGCCCCCCCCCCCCCCCCCCCAAGCGCCTTGAGACCCTACGGGTAGGTAGTGCGCTCTATAAATGTCTTTGATTGATTGATTGATTGATTGAGAGGTGCAGGGAAAGGGGTTCCCCAAAGGTTAAAGTCCGGGTATGTGAGTGTGAAGGCCGCCCAGAAGAGTGTGGTTTGAATGACAGAGACAGCCAGATACTGTCTTGCCAATCTAAGGACTTTTGGTGGATTCCAGAGGGTCTGGAGAGGCATTTGGGGGAGATCTTAAGAGGAGTGGCTCAGGTATCTTCCAACCCAGAGTGGTGGGGTGCAGAGTAGCCCAGCTGGGTCCCATTGTAGTGGGAGGGGTGTAGGGGCTCACGTCCTGTCTCAGTGGAGAAGGAGTGAGTGTGGGGCTGCATGTCCCAAGGTGCCCTAAACCCAGTCTCAGGACCTGTATGGTTCTTTAAGGGAACACCAGGTGGGGAGCCTAGGCTGTCCTGATGGTCCGCCTGTTGAGGGGGATCCCTTAGTGTCTGGTGAGTTGGGAGTGTCTGTAATCTTACCTCTTTCAGTTCTGGTGTCTGGCAGTGCCGCTCCAGTTGGGAGGGTACAGAGGTCAAGACTGAGGGGGGAGAGGGGGAAGAGTCCCCAGTGGAGGAACCAGTGGGTCAGAGGCCAGCCAGAAAGGCTATGTCACCAGTGAATGACCATAGTGACACCACTTCTGTCCTGGGGGATCTTCGCGCACTGTCAGGTGGACAGGGGCCGGGAGATCTGAGCCAGGCAGACTGTCACACTACACAGGAGTAATGTGTCACCCTCGGGGGAGCATGCGTGCTCCCAAGAAAGTCCAGGTTTGCCAGGCAATTGTTCAACCGAAGGGTTTGGTTCCTGAGTTGGGAAGTCAGGTCCAGATGTTGTCTGACCTGGAGGAAGGGGCAACTGTAATCAGTGTCCTGACCGACATAGCTTCTGGGGGTACCACTCCAGGTGGGAAGGTACAGCACTCTTGAAGGGGTGCAGAGGGAGGGAGTCCTTGCCTCTGACCCCGGTTCAACTAGAGGAGGATCGGGTATGGGAGAGGCCACCCCAGTCTCTGGTACAGCCGCCGGGTACAGGCCTGGGGCTGGTGGGTCAGTGTCAGGATGTCATACCTGGCATGACAGGAGGGAGAATGGACAAAGAGTGCCAAGCACCTGGGGTTACTGCCCCCAGCTCTCTGATGCCACAGAGGTTTGAGAGCCCTGAGAGGCACAAGGCCCGGGTCTCATCCACGACTACTGTAAGTGGCTACACTGGCTTGCTGTCTATCTGTTGGGACACACCTGTGAGCAAGTTAAGGTTAGATACTGCACAGGTGGTGTCCACAGGTGAGGAGAATGGTTCCACCTGGGTTAGCTTGGTGGACCCTGAGAGTATGGACAGAGGAATTGAAATGGGTTCAGAATGGCATAGAACTGGAATATGTCCCTGCTGTTGCGGGCCAGGTCCATGTTCTATCACCCAAAGCAGGGAAGCCCATCAAGGTAGTGATTGGTCTACTCTGCGGTTTGGCTGGAAGGGGGTTGTGTTGGACTTGGCCCTTTTTGCAGGGTCATCCTTGAACTCTTTGCCTTCCTCCTATATTTTTTCTGACCTGCTGTTGGCTATTTTATGACTCTGGGCACTTTACCACTGTTGATAAGTGCTAAAGTGCATATGCTCTCCCTATTTTAAATTGATGTATTTATCAGTGGTTCCATGTTTGGCTATTTGGTTTACTTGTTAGACCCTAGTCTAGTGCACGGAGTGTGCCCAGTGCGTGTAAATCCAAATGCTGCTGGTGGGCTTGAAGCACTGGTTGTGCCACCCACAGAAGCAGCCTTGTAAAATGTATCAGAACGCATCTTAAACCGTATGTTCCTATTAGAGAACTGCGCTCCTCCCAAGCCAAACTAATTCAGGTTCCCCGCTTCAAACAAGTTAGGTGGGGCGGCAGAAGTTTCCTACTGCATGCAGCTAAGGATTGGAACCGTCTTCCCCAGGCCATCAAAAACTGTACCTCCCTGCTGCCCTTCAGAAAGTTGGTTAAAACCTGGCTCTTTAATTTACAATAACCATGTTACTCTCTCAGTACTGCTCATACATCTCTGTTCAGCGCTAAGACGCCCATGGGCATATGCACGCTTTATAAAACTACAAATAAAATCAATCTAAGGTCTGCCATTGCAGAGCCTGCGTGCAGTCTGGTACTGTCATGCTGACTGGGCAAGTGCACCCACTTGCCAGTCCCTAAACCTTACCTTTTCTTCATATCAGTCACCCCTATGGTAGGCCCAAGAGCAGGGTGCATTGTAAGTATAAGGTAGGACAAGCCCTGGTGTGTGTGGCATGTCCTAATAGTGAATTACAGCCATTTTCGTTTTTTCACTATTGCAAGGCTACCATTTCTCCATAGGCCAGAATGGGCTGTTAGATTATTGCATGTTTAGAATCCTAACAGACTCAGAGAACATGGTAGAATTCGAGTTTAGTATGCCTGAACGCAGAATGATAAAATACATGTTTTAGTGAAGTTGGTTTTAACATTCTGTGTTTGCAAATACCCCTTTTAGAAAGCAGGTATTTGCTTGTCTAACTATCCAAAGCCTGCCTCTGCTAGGTTGTGTATTCCTTTGTCTTGTTTTGTGAGTGACAGGGCTGGGGGATTCCAAGAGACAGGATGAGTCAGCCCAGTGGTGAATAGAGAGATCTGCATCTAGATGGGAGGGAGGAGTTGCACCTGAAGCTTGAATAGGGCTGTGCCTGCCTTCCACAATGCTGGCTACACCTCCTGGGGAGCGGCTGATGTCTCTGCCCTGCACACTGAAAAGAAGAGAAAGAGTCCTGTCAACAAAGTGCTCCAGGACTGTACTTGCCTTCCAAAATGCTAGCTCCACCTCCTGTGGGGCGTCTGATGTTTCTTCCCTGCACCGTGAAAGGAAAGGAAAAGTCTGGTATTTGAGTGCTACAGAACTGGTTTGGACTGGGCAAAGACCCCTCTCCCCTCAGAGAACAAAGGATTTTGGGGTATAAATATTGGGACCCTGATCCCATGAAATTAGATCACTTTTGGACTATAAGAAGAAACAATTACTGAGGAGAGGAACCTGAAGAAACTGAGGAGAGACTATTCCGAAGCTGAAGTGCTGCTTGGGGGATTGGCCTTGCCTTACTGGCAAAAGAAGGAGAAAGGAACTTTGTGTACCTTGCTTTCAACTTGTGAAGGATCTCCAAGGGCTTGGAAAAGAGCTTGCCTCCTGCTGAAGTCTAAGGGACAATAGACTTCAACCCCAGCTCCCCAGAGTTCTTTGGAACTGCCTTCTGCTGTTTTGGGCCTTCTGAGGGACTGCGTGTCACAAGGAGCTGGAAGCACAACTCATCGAAGAAGGAGGGTGTCGCCGCTGGCACGGTCGTACTGCACCGCATCGAGAGAAGAGTGTCGCAACGAAGAGGAAGTGTGTCGCCGTCGCTGTGCCTGCCTTCGCAACTCCGAAGGAGGGTGTCGCCGCTGGAATTGTCACACTGCACCGCATCGAAGAAGAGCACCTTGCATCCCCAAGAAGCGCACTGCCGTCGGAGCTGCTGCCATCGCATCATGGATATCGCCGCTGTAGTTGTCGTATCGTGCGGAAGCTTCACGCATCGTGGGAGAAAAGTGTCGTCTCTGGAGCTGCTGCCGTCGCATCACGGAGCAAGGGTGTTGCCGCTGCAGTCCACGCATCGAACCGAGAAATTCTTGCATCCCCGGAGAAGATCTTTACGTCTTTAATTCTTGGCACCTGAACTTTGCTGCATTTTCCTCGCTGCGACATTGCTTGTCGTGGAAGCGCAACGCAACCTTAGGTACATTGACGCAAAGTGTCGCATCTCAAGAACTGAACTGAACTAAGCTTAAATCTACCATCTTAAAGTAACAGTATTGTGTATTCTTGTCGTTTATGGTCTTGTGGTAACTCTATATAAAGTATACCTATTTTTGATATAAAAACCTTGTGTGGTGTCCATCTGTAGTGTTGTCACTGAATTACTGTATGTGGTCACAAATGCTTAACACACTGCCTCTGAGATAAGCCTGTCTGCTTGTGCAAGCTACCAAGGGGGTGAGCAGGTTTTTTTAGGAGTGTAATCCCCTTATCCTGACTAGAGGCAAGGGTCCCTATTTGTCACAAGTACCTACCTGTGCCAACTAGAGACCCCCTAACAACACGGTTTGCTGCATTACGCTTGTTTTGTTGTTCAAGTATGCACTCTACATGCCTGCTGCTTCCACTCTTGTTGTACATTGCTCTGAGACCTATTATGGGTGAAGTGTGCACCGTACAAAATAGTACATAAATTAATGAAAAATTGTTGTCCCTTTTACAATTATTTGCTTGGTGGCTGAAGTAAGAGTGCCGGATATAGCTCTGGTTGTTGGACGGAGGGAGGGGGAGACCCTTGCAGTCAGAGCTCACATATTTCTCTATTCTCCTGAACCCAGAATGACTTTCCAGAAGAATTTAAAGGACCTGAAGGCAGAGAGCATGACTAGGCCTAATATGGGGCGCATTGGTGGAATCCTTCTGGATGAGAACACATGTAACACCTGGCCTAAAATCAGTGACTTCCAAGCTTCATCAGAAGACCTGCTGGTGGCAGCTTATCCGAAAGCAGGTGGGTACCAAATACCTTGCCCCTTGAAAGGAACTTCTTTTTAACATGTTTATGTTATAAGAACATGTTTTAGTTTATTTAAAAAAATCGATTTTATAGCTTCACTGGGAAAAAAATGGAAAGATGTGCATTCACTGCTGAAAAAGGAATTCTGCTTTCTACTTGACATTTGAAGGAGCACTGGTGCTTAACCTCAACGTATTGGGAATGTCGACAAAGATTGTTCCCTGTTGGTCATATTCACATTTGTTGGTTGATATGAAGAATTGAAAGGGAGTAGACATCAACAATACAGCTCAAATTTGTAAAGCCAATGTGACTTCACAATAAGGACCAAGAATTGCCAAATATTGCTCCAAGTGATTTTATTTTGGATTACCAATCAATCTGGTATATAAGCAAACCAAAAATAAGTTCAATAGATGGATACAGCAGATAAGATGAAATATCTTAGTAGCTTGAGCCATGATAAATTGAAATACAGAATTGTGATAGACACAACAATAGAAAAACAGATCAAGACAAACATGTGTATATATATATTTTTTTACAGAGTTTTATACAGTGTGAACTTGAACTGAATAAGGTATCAGAGCACATTACATTGCACCAGTTGCATTACATGAGGACACATTAAATTTTGTTAGGCACGGGGAGGTTAAGTCATTTGCCCAGAATCACAGGATGTTCAGCATCATTGCAGAGACTCGAACCCAGTCTCCCAGATTCGAGGTTGACCACCCTAGCTGTTAGGCCAACTCCTTCAAGAATAAGGCTAGCAGAGAGATCTGTACCTCGAAGTCTAGAGAGAATGTGCTTTCTCTAACTGTGAGAAAACCAATGAAAAGTAATAGGATATTTAAAAATGACCTTATCTCCTTTCACACCACCAGACACCAACCAAATCATTACCCGAGAGCACTTAGATCAAGCAAGGGAGGAAAAGCACCAGGATGGGATCCCGGTTGATATTTTCAAAAACAATGCTGATCTTTGGGGCCCTCACTTGACTTTGGTTTTTAAGTCTTGCCGGAATCCCAGCTTCCCAAGTTCCTGGTCCAAATCCCATATTGTGCTGATATTTAAAAAGGGGGATCATAACTGCCCACACACTACAGACCCATCTCTTTGCTGGATTCTCTAATTAAGTTGGTGGGCCGCATTGTGTTGGGCAGATTACAGGAGTGGGTAGACCATAACAACATCATGTTCGACTTTCAATATGGCTTCTGCCAGGGAATTGGGACCACTGAACAGGCCATTAACCGGAATTTACTGGTGAGCAAATATACACATATAAAAGGGGGCAATCTGTTTTTGGTCTTGGTGGACTTGACCTCTGCATGTGACTGTGTTGTTCATGATAAACTTTGGTCTATCATGACTTCAATGGGCGTTGATTGCACCATTGTCAATTTCCTTAGATACTTATACTCAATGAGCTATGCAAAGATTCGCTTTGGTATGAGAGGTGAATGTACACACTCGGTTGACATTAAAAAGTGAGTCTGCCACGGGTGTGTACTTGCCCCGTATTTATTAAATTTATACATTAACAGCTTGGGCAGCACCCTTGCGGACTCTTGTATGGACCTGCCTCAAATATACTTCGGCCATACCAGCATTGCTATACGCGGACGACGCAGTGCTTATGGCCCACACTCACCATGGCTCTGCAGCACCTTTTAGATAAATTTGTATATTTTATGGAAAACTTGGGGTTATTAATTAACATAAGTAAAACGTAAGTTATGAAAGCTGTCCAAAAGTTATCTAAGGGGCGCAATATTGTAATAGGAAATGCGATTATACCTCAAACGCCTACCTTTTCATACTTCAGAAATGTATTTGATTGTGATGGCAATTGGAAAAGTGCAGTAAATTCGAGAAGGCTGCAGTTTTATAGATCAATTACGGGCCTGTGTAACTTCTCAAGGAAATTGTGCCATAAATACCCTAAAGAAATGTTGAATATTTATAATGCTAAATGTCGGTCAATTACGATGTATGGTTCCGAGCTGTGGGGCATGAATATGTGGATTCATTACAGCTGCTAGATTTTTTTGTTATTCTCCTTGGGCTCCCAATTAGTTGTTCCAACCTTCTGTGTCATGCAGCATTGGGTGCAACTTATTTAGAAGATCTGATAAGCATAAAGTCAGTCCTAAACCATGGACATCAGATCGTATGGGATTTAATTGCGGAATTGCACATGACTGTTATGGCTCTGAGCACGCCTTGAAAATCTCATGGCTAAAATATATTAAGAATTTTATGTCCGATATTTGCCACCCAAATATTATGATAATTATGAAATCTTGATGCATACCTCGAGGAAATTATCAATAAAAGAATCTGTAAAAATCTTGGAGGAAAAGAGATTTATGTTGGAACTCGTCAAGCTCCCTGTACAGCATAACCAAATGGTTTTGGCAAGTTTCACGATGCAACCGTATTTAATCAGCGTTTTAATTGCCCAACACAGGTTTGTCCTGAAGCGTTGCAGGTTAGATCTCTTTCACCGTCTAACTAGTTTCCCTAACACTAATAACTGGTCTTGTCAATTAATAGGTTGTCCCTGTGATAAGACATCTAGTCAATAGACCATCATTGGCTTTTTTCTGTAATTTCTTTTACTGATTTAAGGATCATTTTTATCAAGCCTTTACTGAAAGCACTCACTTTTAGACAATGTAGACAGCTTATTTATTATTACATCTGCTTCCAAATTTGCTTACATGTGTGACATTGGCAAGATTCATGAGGGCTGTTATTTCCAGAAGGAAGATATCAAATGATGTATTTTAAACTGTGTTTTTTCTTATTGCACTCATGTTTAAATCCTGTTAATTTTTTTATCGTATTGTAATGTATACTATATGATTCTCCACTTGAATTGAATAAAGATGATACCTTCAGTTTCCTATCGCACTGAAACTTCGATTGTAGCTCTCAACCTTGAACATCTCTCTGTCTTGGTACATGATGATCAGAAGGCCTTTTTCGATCATTAATTCTCCTTGTTCACTGCCAAGTTCTCACCTGCACGCCTCACTATCAGCAGTCTAATATAAACAATAAGCCTTTCTCTAACTAACAAGAATCATGATAACAAAGAAAGAAAGGATTACTAGCAAGGTAAAATGCATTTCAATTGATGCCTGTAGTCAGGCTAAATTAGCTGAGCATTTGATGAGATCTCAAATACATGATTATACATAAACATGTGTAACTTGAAGAATAAACATAAAACATGAATAAAAGAGTGCATGTTTATACGTTTCAACTGGTCACATATATAAATCTCTAATTCCTACAATCAGTACATATCATTAATACGTTTAAATGCTTTACCCATGCTAATGAAGTTAAGGCACACAGACATTATAATGTCAAATATGAGTATACAATTGTATGAAAGTGACATATAAGGGTGGGGTATAGAGTGCGCCACTCTTCATTTCATGACTCCTCTATAGATAATGAGAACGGGATATGGTAGCAAGAATGGGGCAGAACATTTCAAATTTCAATGGTTGCTTTAAGATGAGACCATGTTGCTCAAAACTACCCTCTTCTGAGTGTTTGGAAAACCCTCTTGCATGGGAAAATATTGTATGCAAAAAGTACAGCTGCCGTAGAAGAGCTAATTTTTAAAATATATATCATGGAAAGGGAAGCCAATCCTAGTTGTCTTTGTTCTGGTAAGAGGCCAAAAAGAATCTGCTTTTGCTTAGGTACGTTCAAAAAACACAAAAGGGATAGATTCATTTGGATCATCTTTGGAATACGAAAAAAATAAACTGATCTGACTTATGAAAAGTATTTCCTCAGTGAGAAGGCTGCATCTGAGCAGATGGGTAAAAGCCAAAATGTGGCAAATGATTGCTAGATAAGGGAGTGTGACTAGTTGGATGGATGAGTGAGTGAAGGAATTGTCACAAAATGCTACTGTTCTTCCACAAAGTCTTTATTCTCACATCATGCAGATTTATCTGCCTCCCAACACATTCACTGGACTGAGAACATCTGCAGCTAACTCCTACCATGGTTTCATTTAACTTTTTGAGTGTGGTTAGCAAACAATATTAACTTAGTCGTTATTGGCCCATACGTATCAATTGTTTACTCTTATCTCTCTTTTGTCCAAGTCAAACTAGCAGAATGATTGTCTTATGCTCAGTTCCATTCTTCAGTAAGCTGGATGTGCTAATAGTGTGATCCGCCCTCCTATATACTCCATGCCATATTCCATGCCATCATCCCAGTCACACAGTGCTGGACCAGTTCATCTCCCACAATCATGAATACCTCAAGCTCCTTTGCTGTTTCTTGTATATCCAATTTCAGGTAACATTTGTTGCTATCTTTGACAGCTGTTCAGCAAAAACATCCCAAAAAACTTTTACACTTTGTACCTCAGAATTGTATTCCATAACACAGAGCAATCATCATGTGATCCTGGGAGTCAAATTTCTCTAAATGACTATCTATCTATCTATCTATCTATCTATCTATCTATCTATCTATCTATCTATCTATCTATCTATCTATCTTAAAACCAAAAAAAAACACTGAAATTCACTGGTTATAATTAACTGCAACAGAAGTAATTTTGCAACACCATAGATTTCGGATGTTATTAGTGATGTAATATGTGAAGTCCTAAGCAGTTCATCATAATGGTCCAAGTTATACTCATGTCAGTAACCTATAAAATGTAAGTGTGTTTTGGTTTTAAAATGGTACTTTTTTTATTATGCGAAAGTCCAGGGAGGAATCCTGTGGAGTGGATCCCGGTCCATCATGAAGATTTGGGCTGTCACAAAGATGTGCCCCAGGCTTCCCTGAACTCGCTGGCTGCACTCTCTGGCTGCCCTTGATCGAGTGTTGCTGGGCTACCAGGCTTCACAGGAACTTTCACAAACTTAGCGCTTTGTGCTGCCTAATTGACTTTTAAGGCCAGAACAATACTTTTTTGCAGTGAGTAGCATGGGCTTCATCTGAAAGTTCCCTCCCATTACCAAATGGGGTAATAACACACTCCAATAGAAGGGAAGGAGGGACTTGGCGGCACTGGCAAGGATGACAGTAGCATGCAGGCTTCAGGAGACTGTGGATATTATTTAGTGTGTTGCATGCTTTGAGTGCCTATATTAAATACTACTTTTATCCCAAAAGTGAGTATTTGACTGGACAATTGAGTTTTCTGGAGTTTCTGGTCATACTTTCTAATCTTGTGCCTGTGCATCCCTTGCACCTCGCACCTACCTCTCCCTCAAAGCTTTGGACTGCTCAACCATTGAGAGTCACGGCTGAAGGGGTAGTGCTTGTCCCAGCTTTTCAGGACTCCTAGAATGTAGGGCCCCGGGACAGCAGGAGAAAAATGTTACTACACCCACAGTGGGGCCCCGTAAACACTGCCTGTCCTGTGGTTCCTGGAGAGGGGTTCTGATCCCTAAAATCTTGTTTAATTCATATTTTGCTTCTCCAATCTGTGGATTTTTCGATAATTCGCATATATCAACTGTGCAAATCCACCAATTTCTCAGGGTTCCTCCCTAACATCTGGCTGTGCAGAATGGCTTGTCTATTTTATCCATACATTTAATTTTAACTATCTCAAATGTTAATTTTCTTTGTAGCCATCAACTTCAAAAACAATTTCACTTTCAACTTATTTTACCTTTTTGTACTTTTTTTGAACTACATACTTTCTCAGAAAGTTATGTTTTTTTCAACATACTCTACAATCAACATTCCTTGCTGTGCCGGAGTCTTTGTGACCCAAATATCTGGATTTATAGTACTTCACTCTACTAGAATCCTTGCACTCATCTATATGTCCCATAGATCATACATTTAGTATCACATCTTTCACCAGTTGTTTTTCCCTTTTAATATCTTTTGCTTGCATCTCTACCACAAGGACATCCTTGGGGGCAAACTACCCCCCCTGTTACCTCCAGTAAGTCTCACACAATGGGATTGCTAAGAGGTCTTCGGAGGCCACGCCACCTTTGTCCACCACTCTGAAAACGTGCCTCCTCGTGCACTACTAGTTGGAGGATGAAGTCTACTTTACTCCAGAGGGACCTTTGGGGGCAAGAAGCCCTCCTGGTACCTCTTGTATGTTCTACTCATCGGAATTCCTGAGAGCTGTTTGGAAATAAAATAACATTTTAATTTATAACACGCACTCATACTCAAGGGTGTCTAGGTGTGGCGGATCTGAAAAAAAGGCTACCCGAAGGTGAACAGGCTGGATAAGTGACCTCAAGCTAATTGTTAAACATCAAGGTTTTTTAGAAGTTTGTGACAAGCGAGAAGATTGCTTTCTTTCTTAAGTGCCAGAGGTAAAGAATTCCACAGGCTAAATGTGCTTGCCGCAGGAACTTCTTCCCCCCCAGAAGTCAGTTTTTGCCCTTGGGATTACAAAAATAAAAGATGAGGTAGAGCAAAGCTGGCTTTCTGGGACATACCACATGAATCTGTGTGTTAAAATAATCAGGACCAAGCCTATGAAGAGCTTTAAAGGCGATACAAAAGGACTTACATTCAAGTCAAGTCAAGTCAAATAACACTTTATTCGATTAATTAAAATCATGAAAGTGGTGACAATAGTTCATACATATGTTAAAAATACAATAAAACCAATGTTCATCATAAATATACATAAGTTTCATAAAAAAGTTAAAATACAGAAGATAAAAATTAGGTAGCAGGAGAAATAAAATCACATCACAGTCTCTATTGCCGCTAATCTTTTGGCTTTGTTTCGAACCGCAGCCACCAGGAAACAGGCAACCCCGTAAATCACCCGGGGACTGCCTAAAAATTGTAAGTACATGAGTGCGGGCCTTACTTGAACGAACCCCGCCTCTCTAAGGAGTGGTACCAAGTACTGTTTCCTGATGTCGGCATAGTGATCACAGAACATGATAAAATGCATGAGGGTTGTGCTAGAAAATTTATCACAGCTGCAAGGAATAGATGACTCGGGTCTGCCCCATACAGGAAAGTGGCCGAGGGAGAAATGAACAATATTGAATCTAAATCGGATTAAAAGATGACGGTGAAAGGGAATTGTCACAATCTTTAGATATGGTTCAGGAAGTGGGGAGGTCGTCAGAACATAATTTGCTCTGACAGATGGTTTTAATAATTCCGACTTCTCCCGATCTTGCTCCGCTAGACTCAAAACATTGTTCTTAATCCACTCTAGGTCCCCCTTTTGCAGCAAATTTGGGGACGAGTACAGTTTAGGTCAACCCAATTTACAAAATGAGTTTCTGATATACACTAGCAAGGGTATTTTGTCAGCCTTGTCTAACGCCATGCAATCTTTTAAAATGGAGTGGTTCAATGTGATCTCACTATTAAGCCAAGTTTTAATCCAACAGGACAATGGGGCCAACTGTAAGAGAAAAAACGTGATATATCTCAGGCCTAACTCCGAGTGCAGGGAAAATACAGGGGTAGATTGAGGGACAGCTAGTAATGACCGTAGAAACTTATTCTCCATGATCTGCATTTTACCTAGCGATTAAGTAGCCCCAAAGAGAGGCACCATACAGTGCTATAGACAAGCTTCTATGGGCCTCGATCCCATATGTTTTGCGAAGCCCAACAAAGCTGAGGTTGATCTTGCGACAGCTATACTTTTGGCATTTAATTGTGGGGCCCAGTTACCCTTTTCGTCAAAAATGACGCCTAAATGTGGGAAAACCGGTACCCTGGATATATCCGCCCCGTTGCAGGTAAAACGTTTTATTTTTTGGGCCTTAGGACATTTGCCTGCCACCATGACATGGGACTTTTTAGTGTTTACCTGTAGGTCTAGTGACCTCATGAAGTCACCAAAGGCATCCAAGAGTCTCTGCAGCCCCAGTCCAGTGCGGGCTAATAGAACCGCATCGTCCGCATAAAGAAGGACTGGGACTGCAGAGTCTCCCACACGCGGGACATCCAGGGTGGCCCCCTCTAGGTGTTTGTCCAATCAATTTATATATAGGGTAAACAAGAGGGGGGCCAGGATACACCTCTGCCTGACACCTCGCTTGGAGTTAAAATAGCTAGTGAAACCCCCCTCCTTGTTAACTCTGATTGTCGCCAAGAGTCCTTGGTGAAGGGTCGCTAGAAAGTTAACCAAGGAGGGATCCAAACCTAAATTAGATAAAATCAGCCAAAGTTTCTCCTGGTTTACCAGGTCGAAGGCTGAAGAGAGGTCCATAAACCCCACGTAAAGCATACCTTCCTTCGCCTGGGTATATTTGCTTATAAGCATCTGCAGGTTTAGACACTGATCTAAGGTTCCTCTTTTTGCCCTAAACCCGTATTGGAGGTTGGAGAGAACCCCCCTTTCCTCCAGGTAATCTTCCTGTTTGTGCAGAATGACTCTGCCCAAGATTTTAACGGCAGAGTCAATCAGGGAGATGGGCCTGTAGCAAGAGTGGTCACTCCTCAAACCTTTTTTAAACACAGGTATTTTAATCGATGTTGCCCAGGATTGGGGGAATCCACTGATACTTGAGGAGTTGAAGACGTTTGTAAGTATCTTTGCCCAGAATTTTGGGAGTGTCCTAAAGAGATCCGCTGGGACTCCGTCTGGGCCTGGAGCCTTATTTTTAGACGTCTCCTCTATCGTCCTTTGAACCTCGGCCATCTCAAAATGTAACGGGGGGGCTTAGGATGAAGAAGTATTACCCACAGCTATGACGGGTAAACACTCCTCGATGTCATAAATCTTACTGAAATGTGATACCCATAGATCATCAGCGATCACACAGTCCATAATCGTGTTATCAACCCCGGAGAAAAAAGGGTGATTTATTGGGCCCAAAATTTGCTGCTATCCTTTAGGATATCTGTAGAAATTAGATTATTCCAGGCCTCGTTTTTAAGGGCTTTTTTCCTACAGGACATAGCCAGTTTATAGGTCTTTCTCATACTGGCAATGAGCTCACTATTCCGTGGTTTCAGTTTAAGGGCTTGTAGAAGGTCCTTATGTGCTTTGGAACATTTAGCATCGAACCACCTAGGATGGTTAGACTCTTTCTGTCTAGATTTGTTTTTTTAAATCCTGATTGATTCTAGTGCAGATGGCGACATAAGCGCCAATAATATTGTTACCAGTGGCTCTGCTATCTAGGCAGACTGCAGAGTCCTCCTCTGCCTTAGTGAGAAGATCCGACATAAAGGTGTCTGGAACTACCTTAGACCAGTTAAACCTCCTGGCTTGATCCTTGGGAGTCAGAGTGTTGGTGTTTATCGTACTCAGCTCCTGTCTAATTATTATTACGTCCCCCAAGTCCAGAACCAGAATAAGAGGATTGTGATCACTGAAAACAGAGACTACTACTTCATATGAGGTGGCCTTATTCACCAAACCTGCTGAAACAAAAATAAAATCTATTACCGTGTCTTAGTCTCTTCCTTTGAATGTCGGAGCCCTATTCCCCCCCCCCCCCCCCCAAAACCATCTACCTCAAACAAATTCATACTGGCCAAAAGGTCCTCAAGAGCTTCCCCCTGTGGGCTATGTTCAAAGTGTGTAGTGATGGATCCAGCGGGGCCTAGTTGCTGATCTGCCAGGCAATCCCAGCTACACGGATGAATGTTTTAGGGCCATATGTATCATAGTTTCGTTTTGCGATTCCTAAATAGTGATTTTTAAGGAATCACTATTTAGGAATCGCAAAATGGTATATATGAAGATAATCGCTTTTTTTTAGCGATTCCTTAATCTTCCTTAATTGCAAATTCGCAATTTGCGAATTCGCAATTAAGGAATAATTTCCAATGCATTCCTATGGGCCAGGAGGCCCATAGGAATGATTGCGAAATAATTCCCAAATTGCGAAATCGCAATTTGCTAATCGTAATTTGAGAATTATTGCAAGGGTGCAGGGGTGTCTCAAGGACACCCTGCTGCACCCCTGTAAATTACATGTGTGTGCATATGGCGCACATACATGCCCAATGGGCATGTATGTGCGTCATATGCCACCCTCACAAATGCACAATTGTGCATATTTACAAGAAATCGCAAATTACCACCTACTACAAGTTGGTGGTAATTTGCGATTTCTAAACCTGAAATCACAAGTCTAAAAAGCTTCATACATAGCATTTAAGGAATCGCAAAATTGCGATTCCTTAATTGCTTAAGCAAAATAAGGAATCGCAATTTTTTGTGATTCATTATTTTGCTAATGTTTCTTACATTTCAAAATCGGTAAAAGGCCGTTTGCGATTCGCTAAGGCCGAAATTCTGCGAATTACGGCCTTAACGAATCGCAAAAGGCTTGATACATATGGCCCTTAATCTCCCATCAGTATGGTTTCGAATAAAGTGTTGTATAAGAGTTTATAGTCCTCTAAAAAACCCGCCAGGGAGTTAAGGTGTAGGTTACGCAAATCCTTCTCCATGGCATTGTAGAAATTATTCAAGAGAGTAGTTGGGTGATTGGGGCCTGTCCATTCCAGGATTAGTATATTATCTGAAGACAGCTCAAGCTGTTCAAAAGAGCTGCATAGCTCTAATGAAATAAACATAAGCAATCCTCCTTAGGTCTAACCCCTAGTCCCGGAACTGCCTTCACAGCAAAACTGGAATACCCATCTAGAAAAAAACTATTATCTGTGTCCCAGGTCTCTTGTAGAGCAATAATGTCATGTTGCTTGACAAAATGTTTCCATCTCTCATCGGTGCATTTATTCTTTAGTCCTGCTATATTCCAACTAAGGAATTTACGGGAAGAGGAATGAACTACCGCCTTATTACAACCTAAAGGGGCTGATTCTGTCTTGTGTAGTCAATCATTAACTTCCATATTGGAGAGAGATGTGAACCTATTTAACAAGATTAGATCTGTGGGCCTTTGAATAGAATGAGTACCCATCGAGCATTGGGAAAGTGAGCTCCTTCTCTCCTTCCTCAATGAAGTCTGCTGAGCTTGGTATGTGTTATTGTTGATGACTGCTAGTTCAGATTGAGGGCTTCTAGTTGTTTGAACATGTAACCTAGAAGAACTTCTATATGTATGGGATACCGGGGGATAAAAATAACCCAGGGGAAGCGGCCTAATACCAGAGGCCATAATTTCAGATCCGTCCCAAAACAGTCTATCAGCCACATTAGCTCTGTTAAAATTTACAACCACACAATCACCAGGTATACTTTTACTTCTCCTCCCTACCCACGCAACCCGTCTAGCAAAAATAATATGCTAGGTGATGTCAGCTCCTCCACTGTTAATTTGAGAACACCACAATTGAGTCTTCCTCAAAAGATCAAACTCGGTTTCCACTGCACCAATATTAATAGGGGGAACCCCAGTTAGAACTGCTACTAAGGCGCAGCATCAGGTGGAAGATTTAAAATAGGGCCCCTGTTGGAGGAAGGCTTTGTATGGCCTGAAACCGGTTTAGATTGTGTGTAGGAAGGTAGCTACCTGACTATAGTTACCCCAGATTTTTTGCCTTGTGTTTAGATGGTTTTCGACTTAGTTGGCCTGGTTCCCTGCTAATCAGGGCCCCAGGCTATCTGCTCTCTCTGTAAAATGTATTCCATGTACCCTAGTTGCATAACTAGATTGGCTTGGGTCACCTTATCATCCCCTGTACAGAGCACTATAGGTGCCCAGGGCATAGGTGCATCTAAGGCCTACCAGGGGCTGCAGCATATCTTTTGCCACCCCTGGTTGGCTATCTAAAATTGACACAACTGGCTGATCACTCAGCTGGGGCAAGGTGGTGTAATCACCCCTTGTTTAGATATAGTATGCCTGTATCTAAACCTATCTGGACACATATATACCTATAAGTCACTCCTATGGCAGGCCTTAACAATCCTGGAGACAGAGTGCTTGGTTTTATGTGAGATGGTGCTCTAGCATGAGCTGAGCCTGTCTGCAGCTGTCGGGACCAATTCCCTAAGCTGTTCCGGGATAATGCCATACCATATACTATTAAGTGCATTATAATCCTCGCGGTTATATGTTAACTTTGGTTTGGCTTTATCAAAACATGTCGTGTAAGGTGTCATATGATTTGGAATACTATCCCCTCGACAGTCCTGTCGACGGGGATAACATTCCACCCCTCTAGAGGGAGACGACATGTTACTTTGCTAAAACACGGTTGATTTTAAAAGGAGCCTCAGCACCACAAAACGGATGCTTCTGCCACAGACACGGGTCTGACCTCCTGCTGCTGACCGAAACTCAGCCAAGAAGGCCTGGACAAAGGGTTTCCTGTCACAGGGAGGTGTCAAACCACCCCAGACAGGAGATAGTGGATTGTAGCAGGGAGGTTTGAAAGAAACCAGACACTCCCCAGCGCGAACTGGACAAAGGGAAAGGGGTGTAACCACCCCCTTCCTGGGTCCCACCCATAGGAGGGGACCTAGCAGGTAATCCAGCCCCCTAGATTGGTATAAGAATGGGAGCAGTGCCAAAGCACTCAGATTATCCTGACTGAAACTTATGAAATGAAACTCTGGACCCTTCGACATCCTACTCGACGTAGAAGACTGAAGAATCTCCCTTGTGGTCAAGGAGTGACCACCCTGTGCAAACAGGCACAATCCAGCACCTCGACATTTGCTTTGTTGCAGTTCCCGCCGGAACTCGAGCGACAGAGTCCGACAAGACCAAGCGAACCTGCCTTCCAACAACCCGATCCACAGTCCCTGCAGAGCTGAGACCCGTGGAGGCGACCGGAAGCGTGGGGCCCGCCATCTTGGAAAGACCACGAGACGCTGACCGTGCAGCCCAAGAGTGACCCTCGAAGCTGTACATCGGGGTTTGAGAAGCCCCAGCCCTGAGCCTCTTTTGCACTGAAGCTCACCCCTCTACACTCACCGAGTGCTGCGTGGGGCCCTTCTGCTTCTTTTGGCTCAACGCATTGGCCCGGTCACTTGCTCGTTGGCTTGTGGCCCCTGTGCCGAAGAACTACGAAATCTAATTTGTGATTTTGGTTGCTCCAGACTTGCACTCGCTCCTCTGAAAAGGAGCACCCGCTCTGACCCTCCCGGTCCGAGTGAGAAGCAATCTTCCAGTCCTGCGTGGATTTCTCTTGCCAAGTGTTGTTTGCTCCAATCCTGAAGCCGACAGCGCCGACGGCGAGAGTCTTCGTGGGACAGCTCGTGATCCACTCCTGGACATCGCAGATGCCCTAGAGTCCACATGGCAGCGGAGAGAAGCTCCTCGACAACCACCTGATTGCGCCCGACATTGCCTGGTTCCGTCCTGGTTCCACCCTGGTCACTGCTGAGTGACCCAGACTCTGTCCCCTCTGCTTTCAGGGACTCTACAACTCTGATCCACCCTTGTGGTAAATATTGGTAAATTGTGGTAAATATTGGATTTACCGTCTTAATTTCTATGCAGGTAAGTACTTAAACAAAAATAACTCAATCGGAAAGAAAGAGGCAGAGTCCGTGGTGTTAGAGTTCTTAGGGGTTTTATTCCTTAAAAAGGAATGGTCATGGTACCAGATCGGATATCGGGTTCCTGCCACCACTGGGGTGCAGGAAGGGATAGAGCATAGTTTATTGACATTACATTACTTTTATACTTAATATACACAATAGAAGTCAATGCAGAAGGCGTAACAGCTGAGAGAGACAAGATAAAGGTGCACACGTGTAGGCAATACGTAATCAGAAGGCGTGAACTAGGGCGTGCACAGAGGTGTGTTCTAGAAACGTCACATGTAAGTGTCAGAAGTGGGTGGCTCTATGACAGAATAGTGCAGAGTCAACAGGAATCGTTAGCTAGGATGCGCGCGCAGCTGCATGACGTGAGACTGACGTAAAGTTGGAGGGTGCAGGGGACTTGACATTTACACTAGAGGAAAGAGACAGAAGTCTGGTATGTCAGATCAACTCGTACCACTATCATATCTGATATCTGATGTTTAGGAACCATATTATCTAGAAGGAAAAGGTCTCTGGGGCAGAAGCTATTCTATACTGACTGTGAGTGCGTGTATAAGCGTCTACGTGTCTGCATGAGATGCGAGGGGGCATGGGCCTACCATGGTAACAGAGGCTATGAATTACTTGCACGGAGACAGTGAGGCCGGGCCCTTTGCTCTGCAGCTGGGGGGATGTTTACTTAAACTAGTAGGTAGGAATGTATTTTCGAGGAGCGGAACAGATAATGCGAAGGTTGAATTTGGTCTTGGCAGGCAGCAGGCTGAGCTGAGCGCCGTGAGCCGCGCAGGGAGTAAGGCAGAGGTCACGGGTACAGAGGCAGCCCAGGCTGAGGCGTTCAGAGTCAGAAGGCGGAAAAAGGCTCGATGGCAGAATTCAGGGCCTACTTCGCCAGAGCTGAAAAACGTGTAAAGTACACCACAAAAAGACGTTGGCATAGCATATTTAGAAACTGAATATTCAACCCGTTCATGGCGGGTCTGAAAGAGGACATGTTAACGTTGGACGCAAATGTATTTGCGTCTTCATAGCTGGCACAGGAGGGAAGTTACATGCACTTTAAGCTGGTACATGGAGACGGTGGGGTACACGTTAGGGAACATTTCTTGACCATAAAATTTATATTTCCTCAGGATCACACCGGACACTTCTCCTTCACAACGCCTGCAGCATCTTCAGCTCCAAGCACCATCAACCAGCGTGACAAAACCCGACACTACTTCGCACCTGTGCACCCGCTTCCTGTGGGTGAGGTAACTCATCAACGCTGGTGTTCCCACACTGGTACACACCTCTAGTGTATGTGTCTAAAGTTTCATCTTGCTAGGTTAAGCGGAAGTCTCCTTAAACTATAACTTTATAACTTTTACGCACCATTGACTTTGCATTGGTGCATGCTTGTGCTTTAAGCGCTGCACCCGAATCCCGCGGGCTTTTCCCGACTTCAGCATTGCTAGTCCCGACTGCTCCCAGCGATTCCCTAGGCCCTAGGCCTAACCACTGTTCGATTGGTATCTCTTATACCACTTTCTTAATATATGGTTTGCGTGGCCCCCCGGCCTCATCCATAATTGTGCAACTTTTATATGTTTAACTGTGCTTTTGTTTCAACGCATGTGCCTCTGCACTCATAAAGAGTACAGAGGATTATTTTAGAAATAAATACATATCTTTTTATATATAACTTGTGTGGTGTCCTTTCATTTGGTATTACAGGATTGTGATTGGTAAAACAGCTCGCTTAACACGACCTCTTGAGTTTAGCCTTTAAGGCTGCTTAGTCCATGCTACCACTAGGATAGCTTGTCTATAAGGTTGACTTACAACCAGATATCATAAGGGATTGTTTTGACTGATACAAGGTGGTTCCAGAATTGGAAACATCACATATCAGGCCAACTTCTCACATTGTGCTAACCCAGGTCCTGTCTTTGATGTAGGTTCTGCAGAGTTGGTCAGCCGCTCACTAAAATTAACCTCACCCCTGGGTCGCAGCTTCTCTTGACTTGGAGTCTTACTGGCGAAAATATCACACGGTGGAGTTTCAGATACTGCACAGTGAGCAATCTGTGATATGGGGCTCTCCCGTTCCTCCCGTGACACTATAGGCCTAAGATGTTGTGCCCTATATTCCTTTATAAAACAATCAATGAGCTTGCATTTATTTAATAGGCTAGCCACACATGCGTTGTAAAGGATGTTCCCCGTCCACAATGTCTTTGGCAATGTTCACGAGGGCCGGCTCCAGCCGAGATTCAAACAGCCCTTCCACCAAATCTGCCAGCTGAGCCGGGAGCCTTGAGTTAATTGTAGCATTTTCGGTGACCATACTAGGTTTTTTCTGCTTGCGGGTTTTTTTAGTGTACCTTCGTTTCGCCTTCGGTCCTAAAGAGTCTTGACCCTGAGTAAGCTCCTCAGTATCCTGGATGGCAGCCTCAGTCGGATCTTGGTCGATTTGAGGGGCCTTGGGAGGGTTCGCAATCACTACTGTGGGCTCAAGTGGAATAGAGGGAACAAAATCCAAATTAGGTGCAGTATCAGAGACATCATGAGTGGTAGGGGCGATGTTCAGGCCCAGTTCTTTCTCTGCATTAGGAATTTCTACACTAAGAACCCCTACTACCGATGTTAGGTACGAAATTATAGACTCAGACTTCCTAGGGACTTTAGCTTTCCTACCTTCGCCTGCAACATTGATGAGCTTGCGTTTCCCCATATCTACGACCAAGGGGGGGTGGCCCGGCCCAGCCTCTGCTGGCCCCTGATGGCCACAGATGGTCCCGCCCTTGTCCCGGGCTTAGCCCGGCTTGCGCCCGCGCACGTCCGCGGGGCGGAAATGATGTCTGGGCTTTACGCACACCGGGTGGAAAGGGAGGGCTGCTCCAGATGCCGGCGACCCTCAAAGGATCCTGGGTCACCGATAGAGTTGCTCACACACCTAGTCAGACATGCAAACAGTCAATCACACTGCCATTTACTCATCTATACAGTACTACACACACCACCTCACTTATTCATACAGATAATAGTACATACTTACTATCTTATGCAATCATTGGCACAAGCAGACACTCATCCATACAGCCACTCTCACAATCACTCACTCTCACATACAGTTACTAGAAAACTCCAGTACTCACATATACCACCCTTCATGTTGTAGTGTAGTTCCTATAGCCCTGATAGGTTCTGTGCATTGGAATAATATACATTATAGATTTTACATAGGACTGAGGTCAGTATGTCTCTATCGGGTACATTAAACTTAATTACTTGTGTGTGCCGGCTAACTCAAAGGTCACTAGAAACTTCTCGAATGAACAAGAAGGGATTAGTTTCTGACAACCGCATAAACATGACAACTTTGTTTCCCTTGGAGTCGAAACAATATCTTCAGAGTTGTGGAAACAATAGATTACAGTTTCACTCAGTCAATCATGCATGCTTCGTTTCTACAGAGTTGCACAGAAATAGAGAGATGGGTGTGTCAATAAAAGTGTTTATTGAACACTCTTATTTTTCATGAAAGAGATATGAACTGCTATAATCGTAAGACAGAATGCGAATTATAATACGTACAGCGTTAGCAGTACTATAAAATAATACTGCAATAGCGTGATCTGTAGCTATGACATATATAAAAATACATACATAAATAACACAGGCTAAAATACTCAACTGGTGCTTCTAAAATAATCCTTCCCCAGTGTACCTAACCTAAGTAAAGTACGAGGGAAGAAGTAGGTGCTGTTTAGCTATAGTTTAGTTTAGTTGTGCCAAGAGTTGCCAAAAGTTTCTCTAGGTTCTAATCAGCTCCGTACCTTAGAATGAGAGAGGTTGCTATGTCTTTCCTGGGTCTCGATCTCTAGCACTACGCAAGGGTAATCAGAAAAACTGGAGCTGGATTCTCAGCAACAGTGTCTGGTCAGTGCGTCAGTTGGGAAGTTGACTTCCTTCACGACACGTGGTGAGCCGCTTCGTGCAAGTAGGTATCCGAACCGCATTGTGCATTGCCATAGCAAGTGAAGGTATATTTATACCTTGAAGGTGTTTAGGAGTGCCAGTATTGATATACGAGTCGGGCATAAGATTGTCATGAATGAACCCCTGAGCAATAGATGTTCATGCATAATAAATGAGTTCTTGGAGAAATCACTATCCAGGCAAGGGGAAGTCCTAAAGGCTTAAGAGTCTGGTGTTCCAAGAACTCGTTGTGACGAAGAGGATCGGATGTAGTTGACCATGCCTGTTTTTGGTTAGCATGAGCAATGCCTAAATAAGGGCTGGATTTGATTTCTTGATTGATTGATTGATTTCTATGCCTAAATAAGGGCAAGGTGAAATGTACCTATATAAGGTTATGAATTGGGAAATCTATATACAGTATCTAAATCGACACACAACACCAACTCTAATTTCGTATGAACGACATTACTAAATCCTAAACATGTTAAACATATCTAAAATATATCTACACACAAAGTGCCAAAATACATTGTAAAATGCATTAGAACTGGTTGTAAGCATAAAAATGCATTGGTGCTGTACATATTAAAGCAATGTTTCATTCTAAGCATATGTTGACATTTGAATGCGAACTGAATCATGAAAATATACATTTATGAAATGGCTCATAAATACAGAAGAATAAAAGGCTGAAACCATTTCATGTCAGATTACATAAAATCTGTTTGTTTGTGGACAAGGTCATATATTGTCTCTGGAAGTATTCAAAGAATTCTATTCTTTTTTTTGGTTAAATTTCTTTATTGTTCAGTTCATGGCATATAGCATTTATAAATCAATCCTTTAAATCAATAATGTAGGAATGTTACACAGTTATGAATAATAACACCAAAATGTGAATAACAAAACAGTAAAAGAAAGGAGCATGAAGACAATCAAAAACAATTGAATTTCAAATCGACATCTCCATATGCTGTAACATAGGCTGCCCGGTTTTAATCCCTAGTTGTTTCTTCCTCAGCGATTTTATACGATACAAGCTAAATTCAAGATTAAACACATTGTAAAATTTAGCACGCCACATTTCATATGATGGCGCCTCTGGTTGTAGCCATATAGAGGCGACGCATAGTTGGGCAACAGCCGTAGCTATAAATAAAAAATATCGAAAAGGATAACAAATCTGAGTGCGTTAAATATCCTCACCCACTTCTCATAGCATGATCTCTCTAGAAATACAAACATCAACCCCCGTAGTTTGTGATAGAAGTTCTGAGATGTCACCTAAAAATTGTTTTAAAACTATACAATCAAAAAATATATGTACAATGTCATCTTCCTCCGCCTGACTATTAAAGCATTTCCCGTCGTGGAGTCCACCCCACTTCCTCATTTTCACAGGTGTATGATATAAGTTAAACAGAGTTATATAGTGTTGGGTGCGTAGATTTGCCATCAGTATGACTTTACTGGCCATATCTATTGATAATTGCACATATGAGCCAGTATTGCCAATTCTATCCCTCCACTTTGCTTTGTGCATCTCAATATCATCCCCCTGAGTCGCCACTAATATATCATACAATGCCCCTATCTTGGCTCTTTTATTCAAAGCATCTACTAAATCATTAATTATTATGGGTGAGTATCTACAATGTTTATTAACAAAGTCACGAATTTGCAAATATTAAAAAAAATCATTCTTAGATGTTTTGTATCACTCGACTAAGTCTGAAAAAGAAACAATTATCCCAACACTATAGATATTCCCTAGGCGTCGTATCCCCTCGTCCCCCCAGGTAACCATCTTTGTATCCCAAAAAAAACAAAGGAAATATTTCCGTGGAATTAAAAGGCGTGTAATAATTGATCCGGCTTATAGATACAATTTTGCGTATCAACTTCCACACCTTATATGCAGCAGAAGCAATTTTAAATTGTGTTCTTTTAAAATAACTTGGTTCATAGAACTTAAGCAAAGCCTCGCTCGCCTGAGTCCCCATTAACATCGGATATATATTAGGAGCTTCGAATGGCCTTGCTTCAATCCCGGTCACCAAATACTGCATGTTCTGCAGAAGACAAGCTAGATAATAAAAAGTAAAATTCAGCACCCCCCCACCCACCACGTACCAATGGTAGCGTCATATATTTTGAAGCACGCCGAGTTTTCTTCCAGCCCCATATAAACCTATCTGCAACAGACTGAAGCTGCATGCATTGTAATCGTGTCAGCTCTAGTGGTACCGTCCTAAAGTAATATATTACCCTTGGGAGTATACACATTTTTAAAGCATTCCATCAGCCTACCATTTATAAATGAAGACACCAACCGTTTCCAATTGTCTACTTGCTGAAGCTAGTATGTCTGCCCAGTTCACTTCAACCATCTCTTCAAGTGACATTCTAATCTTCATTCCCAAATATCTTGCTTCTGGTGTAACATGTACTTCACAAGGACAAAGTCCCTCGGTGCAAACAACCTGGGTTTTAGAAACATTTAACGTATACCTGGCAACTTTCTTGAACTGTTGAGTCTGGTTCTCAATCTCCCTTAGTGCTTGCTCTGGATCAGATGTTACTACCTCTATATCATCAGCGTAAGCAAGAACACGTTCTTGATGCTGCCCCACTACCATTGACTTTATACTATTCGTGGTCTCCAATATTTACAACAATGGGTTAATAAAAATAGCAAAAAGTAAAGGCGAACAGGGGCATCCCTGCCGGGTGCCCCTAGTTATACATACAAAAGATGACTCTTTCCCCATTGTACAAATGTTAGCCCGTGGACGTTTATACATAGTCTGTAGTGCTAACAAAAATTTGGGACCAAACCCCATCTTTCGCATTGTAGCCCTAACAAAAATTGGGGACCAAACCCCATCTTTCGCATTGTAGCCCATAAGAACAACCACGATACGCTGTCAAATGCTTTTTCAGCAAATAAAAAAAATATACATATATGCTTTTGCAGTGTATTAGCGTAGTCTAACAGCGCAATAACCCTATGTAAGTGATTAACCGTACTCCTACCAGGCAAAAGACCATGCTGATGTCTAGATACCAACAGTGATATAACTTGTGCTAACCGAGTTGCAAGGATTTTTGAATACACCTTGCCATCAGCATTTATTAATGATATGGGTCTATACGACCCAGGAAGCCTGGGAGACTTATCCTTCTTTTTAAAAATTACTATATTGGCATCATCCCAAGATGGTGGGGAATTCCCACAATGAGCCTCTATAAAAGTAGTCAGAATATAATTCTTTTTAATAGAGAAAACTATCCGATAAAACTCCACGGCAAGTTTATCCGACCCTTTCTCTAGTGCTAATCCATCTAGTGCTGTCTGAAGTTCTAGCATGGTAATGGTAGCTTCTAGCTCTTCCCGTTCAGCTAGGCCTAACTCAGCTAGATCAAAATTGTGCAAGTACCGCACTATACTGTACTGCTCCACTAGATTCCTTCCATGGTTTCAAATGTGCCCCCTTTACCATCCTCCAAAATTTCAATTTGCTGGGAAGTTTGTCTACCCCGCAATCTTTGAGCTAGACATCTACCAGTTGCTTCCCCATATTCATATCCTTCTTGCTTATGTATTTTGAACTGAACAGCTATTTCTTGACTCCATACCCCATTAATCCTGGCCTTACAGCAGGCAGTCTTGGTTTGCTCTTCTTTACTATCGGCATTTGATCTAACCGCTTGTATAAGTTCACACTGAGCCTTCTTTAACTCCTCAAGTAAACCCAGCATTTGTTCTTTCTGTCGTTTCTGCTTAGCCCAATCATAGCTAAGCGTTTCACCCCTTAGCCCAGCTTTCAAAGAATTCCAGATGAATGGTTGGGCAGCCGATCCTCTGTTGCTATCCAGAAACAGTGCAGCCCAATTTGGATATGATGAATGTATTCCTCATCACTTAAAAGTTTTTTGTTAAATGTAAAGGACCTCTGTTCCCTCGGGAGGCTAAGACTAGCAAGATCCGTAACCACGGGTTCATGATCCGATGTAATACAGGGCCACACCTGCATCTTCGCACCAACGGTCAATGACCGAGGTAAAAAAATGTAGTCTAGCCGAACAAATTTATTGCGTGGGGACGAGAAAAATGTATACCCCGGATCTCCATGATTCACTGCTGTCCACCCATCAACTAGTATATGATTCTGTAACAACTGTTGCAAAGCCCTAAATACTTTAGGCTTACACCCTTTATACTTAGCTAAGTAAGAATCTCACGTCTGCCCATCCCCATGTGTACTAAAATCCCCTAATAGTATCAATGGGGTCCCCCAGAGTGCCAGCTCAACATTCAGAAATGCGGAAATCTCAGCCTCATCCAAATTTGAACCATATACTGTACAAAGCGCAGTCGTAGTGCCCCCTAAAATACATTCTGTAATAGCCCACTTCCCCAGATTATTCACCCTCTCTCTACCCGTACCTATTATACCATGACGTACCAAGATCGCCACCCCCCTGTTCACAGTAGATTGTCTAGAAGTTGTTAACAATGTAAATCCCAGCTCAGCTAATATCCTACAGTTGGACCAGGGGACATGCGTCTCTTGCAAACAAAGAATATCAGGGTTTATTAGCCGCAACTCAGCAATAACACGTTTCCTTTTAAGGACATTGTTCAGCCCACAAACATTAAATGAACATATGCGGAGCCTCCTATCTGCCATTACTATGTAAATATCTCATGGCCATCAATATATAAATAAAATATACTCCAAGACTCCTACAGCACATACTATGAACTTACTTTTTACCCTTTAACAGATTCCCAACCAACCCTTAACTCCCTAAGTGACTGTCTGCACCCTCCCACCACCACCCCAAAGTACCCCCCACCCACCCTGCCCGTAACCCTCCCCCATCAATGAGCCTGTGAGGTGTCGGGGGTGTTCTCAAAAAGGTTTGCTGACAAAGGTGCTCTTGGTAAAGAGGGTTTTATTATTTTGTACAGTCTTCGTTTCTGGACAGGCACTCTGTAGAAAGGGAGGGGGTTGTCAGTCTCCTCCGTCGTGGATCTCCCTGCTCCCGGCCGCCGTTCCCACTGCCTCCTGGGAGTTGTAGGCCGTCTCTCCGCCGTCTCGAGGGTCTCCCGGTACCGGCAAAGGAAAAACAACAGGACTGAGTCCGACTGTCCCTAACGTGGACTCTGTACACGGGTAAAGGGGGTGAGGATAACACACGTGCAACACAATACCCAGGGCGAGTGTCGGGACCCAGTGAGGGAGGGGTTTATGTGCCGAGGGAGTCGCGCGTGTCCTCAGGGAGGCTTGTTCCATCTACGGCCCGCCCACCCGCTGAATCTTGACCGTACCTGGTCTAGCCACACTTCTCGGGAAGTGTGGCTGGGCGATGCGTTATCCCGGTGGCCTCCTGGCTTGTTGCGGTAGTCGCTGTCTCGGTCTCCTGCCTTTTCCGCCCTCGTCGTCCCTGCCCTCGGCTCCTCCGTCCTCCGATCTTCCTGCTTGTACTCCACCTCCGTCCTCCGATCTTCCTGCTTGTACGCCTCCTCCGTCCTCCAATCTTCCTGCTTGTACGCCTCCTCCGTCCTCCGATCTTCCTGCTTGCACGTCTCCTCCGTTCTCCGCTCTTCCTGCTCACTCCGCTCCGTTCTCTCACCACCAGTCTCCTTCTCCACCTCCGGGTGTCTCGCACACCTGTGTGGATTCAGGGATGGGTTTTACCTCGGTATAGAGGGCGTGTCCCAAATCCGGATCCGCCCACTTAAAGCTGTAGGGATCTTCTGAGTCCAGCCCGGGACGGCATCCGACGACGTCAGGGGTTTTCCAGGTCTCCGTGTGCTGCGTAAAAAGAGGAGACACATGAATAGGCAGGCCAGGGGGGCCGGAGTCTGGGTCCCCCTTGTCACACACCTCCCCCTATGATTCTCCCGATCGGGGAGAGGAAACCTGGACAGGAAATCTGCGTTGACGTTGTCAGTCCCCTTCTTGTGACGGACTTGGAAACGGAAGGGCTGCAGGGCGAGAAACCACCTCATAACCCTCGGGTTGTTAGAGATGTTTCTGCTCATCCATAACAGGGGGGCATGGTCCGTATATAACACAAACGGACGCCCCTCCAGGTAATAACGCAGTTTGTCTATAGCCCATCGTATGGCGAGGCACTCTTTTTCGATAGTGGGATATCTCACCTCTCTCGGGAACAACTTCCTGCTGATGTAAAGGATGGGTTTTTCACCCCCCTCCCCCGACTCCTGTGATAGAACGGCCCGATGCCGAAGTCAGAGGCATCCGTGTGCAGGATGAAAGGCATAGAAAAGTCCGGTGACGTCAATACAGGGCTTTTTGTGATGGCTCTTTTGAGAGTCTGGAAGGCCTTCCACATAGCTGGCGACGGATTGTGGAAGTCGATTCCATTACGGTGTTTTTTTAACGTGTCCGTCAAGGGAGCCGCCACCTCTGAGAACGCTGGGATGAACCTCCTGTTATAGCCCACTAATCCCAAGAAGGCCCTCATGTCTTTAGTGTTCTTGGGAAAAGGGGTGTCAGCAATGGCTCTCACTTTTTCGATCTGTGGCTCTATGGCCCCGTGACCCAGCAAATATCCCAGATACTTGACCTTCTGGAATCCTATCCTGGATTTCTTCGAATTGACGTGGAGTCCGGCGTCTTTTAGTTGTTGGAGTATGATCCGTAGGTGTTGTATGTGTTCCTCCCAAGATGGACTGAAGATGATGATATCATCGAGATACGCTGAGCTGTACTTCTGGTGTCCCCGTAAGACCTCGTTCATCAGTCTCTGGAAGGTGGCAGGGGCACCATGTAGGCCAAAGGGGAGAACATTGAATTCATAAAGTCCGTCCGGAGTGGCAAAGGCTGTCTTCTTTCGGTCCTCTTCCCGCAGGGGTACCTGCCAGTACCCTTTGGTCAGGTCTAGGGTACTTATGTATTTCGAGTCTCCCAGCTTTTCAATGAGCTTATCGATCCGGGGTATGGGATATGCGTCGAAGGAGGACACCGCGTTTAAAGCCCGGAAGTCCATACAGAACCGGCTGCTGCCGTCTGGTTTTGGCACCATTACTATGGGTGAGGACCACTCACTCCGGGATGGTCGAATCACCCCTAACCGGATCATCTCGTCTACTTCTCTCCCTATGGCCTCCCTCTTGGCCGCCGGTATCCTGTACGGGCGTTGTTTGACAGTGACGCCAACCGGGGTCTCGATCCGGTGTTCCGCGAGCGTAGTCATGCCGGGGAGGTTGGAAAAGATCGATTCAAACGGGCGTAGGATCTTGTGTAATCCCTCCTGCTCGTCTTGATACAACTCATCGTTAATAACCAGATCCCCTAGCGTGGTCTCTGCGGTATTCTCAATCGGGGTTGCCAGGTTGGACGCCGCTGGTTTTGGTCCCAGCCACTTCATCAGAAGGTTTATATGGAATATTTGGGTTTTCCTCCCACTTAGACGCAAGCGATAGGTGGTCTTCCCAATGGTCTCAGTGACTTCGTACGGGCCTTGCCACTCGTTCTGAAGCTTCTTGGAGGGCGAGGGCAGGAGAACCAGGGCCCAATCGCCAACAAGGAGTTGTCTCCACTTTTTCCCTTTATCAGAATGAACCTGCTGTTTTCTTTGACTCTCTTCGAGGTGGGCAAAGGCTAGCTCGCGTATTTTACCCAGTTTAGTCTTCAGGTTTGTGCTATACTCCAACAGGTTTCTGGTTTCTCCCGTTTGTTCTGTCTCCCACACCTCTTTAGTCATGTCCAGGAGACTCCTGGGTTGTCTTCCATACAGCATCTCAAATGATGAGCACCCTAAACTACTTTGCTTCTGCCCTCGGATGACATAGAGGGCCAGAGGAAGAAGCATGTCCCAATCTGTGTCATTCACAGTCAGCATTTTTTTCAGGACTGACTTTAATGTTCCATTATACCGCTCCACCAGGCCATCCGTCTGGGGATGATATACCGAGGTTTTTATTTGGTGGAGTCCAAGCAGCTGGCATACTTCTTTCATGACCCTTGACATGAACGGGGTCCCCTGGTCCGTGAGGATTTCCTTGGGAAACCCCACCCGTGAGAACAGTTCCATGAATTTATCAGCTATGTTCCGGGAGGTGGGGGTTTTCAGGGGAAATGCCTCCGGAAACCTGGTGGCATAGTCCACTATAAATAGTGCGTATTTGTATCCCCTCTTTGTCGGTGGTAATGGTCCGATAAGATCCATGCCAACCCTCTCGAAAGGGGTTCCAATTATAGGCAGAGGCTGTAGTGGTACAGCTGGGGGTCTCTGGGTGTTTTTCCTCTGACATAGGTCGCAGGTCTGACAGTGTGCTTTTATATTGTGGTATATTCCTGGCCAGTAGAAGCTTCTGAGCACATGTTGCATGGTTTTTTCACTCCCGATATGTCCCGCAAGTAAATGCGTATGCGCATAAAACATGATCTGTTCCAGAAAACATGTTGGTACTAACAGCTGCATGGGATTCTCCTGTTTGGCTTGACGGTATAGAAGGTCTTCTTTAATCAAAAAGTGTGGATATCGGATTTGTGGATTGTTCTGCTCACTGTGGGCTTGTTCCCAGGCGTTGAACAAACTGGCATCATTGGCCTGCGCAAAGCGGAAGCTCCTATCACCCTCCCAGGGATCAGGGGAAATCAGGGCAGGGACGGCTATCTCATCGTTCCCTCTATCCGGGTGAAGTCGATCTTTGAATAGATCAAGGAAGTGTGGATTGTCCGTACCTAATATCAGATTTTCGGGAAGGGAGTTCAGTACCCCCACCTTCACAACGACAGTGTCCTTTCCCTCTACTGTAATGGGGAGATAAGCTACCGGGTATTCCTTCACATCTCCGTGAACGCATTTAATAAACACTGATGCGTCTGATATTACCTGAAGGGGCTTCACGTAACAACCCTGTATTATGGACTGTTTGCAACCCGAATCTAGGAGGGCCCTAACCACCATCCCGTTGACCTTAACACTCACGTGATAGGCTCCGCCCAGCTCTGCTGAAAATAGAACGGCCTTGGGCAAGTAGTTGACGTCCATGGGTTCTTCATGGGGCCGTTTCTGGGGGCAGAGGTGTGCGATGTGCCCCCACATTCCACAGTCGAAACACTGCGGCCCTCGGAAGGGGGGATTGTCGGCTGCCACAGGTCTTGGTAAGGGGATGGGTAGCCCAGGGGGAGCTCTCATCCTGCGTTCCGGCCTGGGAAGGGGTCTGGCTGCTTTCTCAGGTTCCGTCGTATGTAAACGAGGCTGTGCGCGGACATAAGTGGCCGCCATGTCCATCGCCTGGGTGGTTGACAGATTGGAGTGTTGGCAGAGCCACCTCTGTGTCCCATAGGGGAGGGCTTCAAGAAATTGCTCGAGATAAATTTTATCCATTATCTCCTCTTTGGTACTGGTTGTCGGGGTGAGCCACTTGTCTGCGGCTGCCTTTAGGCGGAAGAACAAGGTTTTCGGGTTTTCCCCTGTTTGTCCCCTTTCCTTACGGAAGCGCACTCGATACGCCTCCGCGTCTAAGCCCAGGTGGTCTAGGATGATAACTTTAATTTGTCCGTATGGGGTCTGTCCGTTCCCATTGGCGACTTGATAGGCCGCCTGTGCCTCACCACTCAACAGGGGTGCCAGAAAGAACGGCCATTTCTCCAGGGGCCATCCACACGCCAGTGCCACCCTCTCAAAGTTCGTGAGAAACGCATCTGGATCCTCGCCGGCAACATATTTCTGCAGGGAAATTCCAGCTGGAGTAGCCGGCGGAAGTCCCTCTCTTATAGGAATGCTGGCTGGGTCGACTGTAGGACGCATGCCCTCGAGCTGTGTCACGACAGTACTTCGAAAGGTGTCTCTGTCCAATTGGGCGGCGGCGAGGTGTTGTTCCACCGCCCATCCCAGCTGCTCCTGACCCTTCACGAGTGCCTGTAGAATTGCATCCATCGTTGTGTCCCTGATGGTGTCCTCTGTTATGCCCGCATTCTCCACCACTTGTGAGGTGTCGGGGGTGTTCTCAAAAAGGTTTGCTGACAAAGGTGCTCTTGGTAAAGAGGGTTTTATTATTTTGTACAGTCTTCGTTTCTGGACAGGCACTCTGTAGAAAGGGAGGGGGTTGTCAGTCTCCTCCGTCGTGGATCTCCCTGCTCCCGGCCGCCGTTCCCACTGCCTCCTGGGAGTTGTAGGCCGTCTCTCCGCCGTCTCGAGGGTCTCCCGGTACCGGCAAAGGAAAAACAACAGGACTGAGTCAGACTGTCCTTAACATGGACTCTGTACATGGGTAAAGGGGGTGAGGATAACACACGTGCAACACAATACCCAGGGCGAGTGTCGGGACCCAGTGAGGGGGGGGTTTATGTGCCGAGGGAGTCGTGTGTGTCCTCAGGGTGGCTTGTTCCATCTACGGCCCGCCCACCCACTGAATCTTGACCGTACCTGGTCTAGCCACACTTCTCGGGAAGTGTGGCTGGGCGATGCGTTATCCCGGTGGCCTCCTGGCTTGTTGCGGTAGTCGCTGTCTCGGTCTCCTGCCTTTTCCGCCCTCGTCGTCCCTGCCCTCGGCTCCTCCATCCTCCGATCTTCCTGCTTGTACTCCACCTCCGTCCTCCGATCTTCCTGCTTGTACTCCACCTCCGTCCTCCGATCTTCCTGCTTGTACGCCTCCTCCGTCCTCCGATCTTCCTGCTTGTACGCCTCCTCCGTCCTCCGATCTTCCTGCTTGTACGTCTCCTCCGTCCTCCGCTCTTCCTGCTCACTTGAATCCCACTCCGCTCCGTTCTCTCGCCACCAGTCTCCTTCTCCACCTCCGGGTGTCTCGCACACCTGTGTGGATTCAGGGATGGGTTTTACCTCGGTATAGAGGGCGTGTCCCAAATCCGGATCCGCCCACTTAAAGCTGTAGGGATCTTCTGAGTCCAGCCCGGGACGGCATCCGACGACGTCAGGGGTTTTCCAGGTCTCCGTGTGCTGCGTAAAAAGAGGAGACACATGAATAGGCAGGCCAGGGGGGCCCGAGTCTGGGTCCCCCTCGTCACAGAGCCCTTATGGTCGATCGCCCTTGTGATGCTCGGTGAATAGCCCACTTGGTACTCGCCTTTCCCGCATCCTTTTATATATACGGCTTAGAAGAAACGGTAGTGTAGTTCCTATATTCCCAATAGGCTCTGTGCATTGGAATAAGAAATCCTATAGATTTGACATAGGAGTGAGGTCAACTAGGTCTCTATCGAATATACTTAACTTAATTGTGTGTGTGCCAGCTAACTCAGAGGTCACTAGAAACGTTCTCGAATACACAAAAAGGGATTCGTTTCTGACAACCACATAAACATGACAACTTTGTTTCCCAAGAACAAGAAATATATCTCACGGAGTCGCAGAAACAATAGATAAGTATTTCACTCATTCCATCGTGCATGCTTCGTTTCTACAGAGTTGCAGAGAAATAGAGAGACAGGCGTTTTCAATAAAAAGGATTTATTGAACAGTCTTCTTTCTCATGCAAGAGAAGTGAACTGCTACAATTGTTATGCAGACTACAAAGTATAATGCTTACAGCAAGAATAGTATTATAAAATAATACTGTAAGAGCATTGTATGGTTTCTAATCCATACATAAATACATACATAAATACACAGGCTAAAATACTCAACTGGTGCTTCTAAAATACGCCTACCCCAATGTACCTAACCTAAGTCTAGTACGAGGGAAGAAGTAAGTATTGTGTATCATAGGTTTAGTTCTTTTTTGCCAAGAATGTACCAAAGGTTTTGCTAGGTTCTAATCAGCTCCATACCTTGGTATAGAATGAAGGAGGTCTGGTATCTCTTTCTCGGGACTCGATTTCCCAACACACCGCAAGGGGAGCTTGGAAACACTGGAGCTGGATTTCTCGGCAGGAGAAGAGCAGCTTCTTGATCAGTGCGTCAGCTGGAGAGTCGGCTTCCTTCAGCACTTGCTGTAGCGAGCTGTGTTGGGCAAGTAGGCTGTCGATCTGCTCCGAACCACCGTAGTTTGCTGTAGGAAGTGAAGGTATATTTATACCTTGAAGGTGTTTAGGAATGCCATAGTTTGACGTAAAGTCGGGCATTTGAACGTCAGGAAAGAACCCCTAGGGAATAGTTGTTCTTTTTAAAGTAATTGAGATCTTGGACAAATCAATATTCAGGCAAGGGGAAGTCCCTGACTGCTTAAGCTGGTTTTCCAAGAAATCGTTGTGACGTTTGGTACGGCAGTGCGAATTGTACCTATATGAGGGTATGAATCAGGAAAATTCACTCAGAGCTTAAAACGCCACACAACACCCACTCCACTTTCTTATGTACGACACTACTAAGTTCTAAAGACATTAAAACATATCTAAACATGATGTGTCAAAAACCCACCCAAAATACATAAAAATGCATGGGTAATGGTTGTACACGAAAAGCATATGTGTTGTACGCATTTAAAGCAATGTTTCATTCAAAGCATATAGTTTGACATTTGAAATAGCTATCTGAATGAATCACGAAAAGTACATTTATGAAATGGCTCTTAAATAGAGAAGAAAAAAGACGAGACCATTTCATGGCATAATATAACTGTTTGATTGTGGACAAGGTCAAACATAGTTTTCAAAGAATTTCTAGTTCTCTATGAATAGTTCTACTTTAAGTAGATTACTTTGTGCCAAAAATAAAAAAATGCAAATTTGGAAAAACAAAAGCTTGATCATAGAAAAAATAGAGTTCCAAAGTTAGAAACTTGTTTTGAAAAATGAAGGTCGAATTCAGAGTCTCTCAGAACACTGCGTGCCAAATCAAAAGTCAGTGTTATTGTGAGGAGGAAACATCAAATCTTCGAAGTCTGAAAAGAATTTGTCTACCATTGTAGGTGAAAGTTGGATTACCTCGTTAAGAAGATTAATTGCACATAGATGTCAAGCATCGCCTTCAGCGTTGGTCGCATTAGCAATGTTCAAATTGGATAGTACCTGTGTGCCGTTTTCCTCTTGTACCTCACCGTCAGCATTTTGCGTCTGTGAGATGTCAATGAATGCCGTCATCAGAATTGGTAGCCGCTGGGGACAACACAATGCATGAGCCGTCACTGGTCCAAGCAAAGTATCAACATCCGTTGGCATGACTGATGGGAGTGTGAGAAAGATATCTAACACGCATTCTTCTCCGCATAGCAGGCATCGTAGAAGAAGTAATCTTGTAATCTTGCCAGATTGGTCTGAATGACATAAACCATGTGGTATTCAATTCTCTTAAATGAGTTAATCCCAAAATTTGGACTGTGCTCTCACGGCACTTCATCGCCAGAAAAGTATTCTCCATGGTTAACTGGGTATTGCTGGTGATTTGGCTTGCCATATCGGAGCAGTAGGAGCAAAAATAGTATCCCTGCTGCGAGTCCCCAAATGACAGGCAGCCCGCCAAACACAGAGAGCACGAAGTATGGAAATATTCCTTGGACTGCTTCAAAAGGTGCTAACAGTCCCAAAAAAATCGTCTTAAATACATGTACAATACCACTTGTATCAGACATGTTTAAGATACGACTTAACATTTCTGAGAAATGTACAGGGCAGTTTGTAGTCAATAGGGTGTGTATCTCTGCAGAAGTCGTTGGAACTTGCAGATCATAAGTCTCTCTGGCCGAGGTCAATGGCAAAGTTTTCTGTAAAAGAATGGCTTTCATTCTGCTTAAAGTATCAATTCGTATAGAAGAGATGTTCAGTGAAGGCCATAACGTGGACTCCCGGTCTGTCTTGGTTTTTGGAAACAATACTTGCATACAGCAAGCGAACCTGGCTGACACAGTTACGAGATAGGCTAAACCTGGCAACATGCCACACCAGCTGTGATCGTTCAACATGATGTAACTTCCATTAGAAAGTTGTCCAAAAATTGGATCAATCACTGCAGCTGGTGAACCTTGCAGGTGGCAGGATAAGTTGTTGGAGGAACCATCGCAGGCCCCGTGTAAGTTTATACCCTGACAAAGGAGAGAACCGCTTAGTGTGTTTTCACAATTTTTACCACTAAGAAAGACTTCTTTCCCCCCACTCCAACATCTGTGTGTGTATGGTAATTCCCAGGATGTCTTGATGTATTCTTTACCCAACCTTTCATATATGCCTGCTGGTATATGTTTTAAGCAATACTGAAAATGGTAAATTGTAACAGGCAGAGTGATTGTAATGTGTATTATCCATTGAATGGCTGGTTTTTCAGTGACTGTAAATGGCAATCTTTCCAGTTTTACAATGCTCAGCACCGTATAGTCTGCTCCCCTCTGTGACAGTTTGATCCGTTTATCAGTGAGATTGAATTCTGATAACAGTGACATGGTGTTGATTAAACGCCAAGGCACATAGCCTGAACGAAGGTTTTGTAACGTCCAGCCTAATAGCATTATAGAACGTAGTTGCGACTGACCATGTTGCAACATGACCAAGTCCTGTTCTATTATGACTAGGGCCGAGGATACTATGCTGTCCAAATAATATATCCTGGATGACAGAGTTGTTAACCCATTGTCAACTACAGAGAGAGATTTCTCAAAATTAATAAGATCAATTTCTCGTATTCATTCTGCCTTCTCTGCTTGCGTAATCTTCAATGCTTCATTATACAGAGCATAGATACCGGGGTATATAAAATGTTTATGACGCAGTTTAGTGTGTCCTTGTAAGAAGTCCCTCAGATCAACGCCATCTTTAAGTAAAGATAAGTGTTGTTTTACTTCCTTTAGTGTAGACTTGTGTAGCCACTCAAGGCACAGTTTCCATACACTGTATGTTGTTACTATTCCTGGATGCTGTCTCTGAACATATCTTGGATCTGGCCTAGTGAATTTGAACCCTTCTGTCTTATTCAGTAATCTATCTTGACAGGTGTTTGTGTCTGTGGGCCAGATTAACCATTTTTTCCAATCTGGGTCTGTTCTGCTGTGAAGCAAAATAGTATGTACGTCGACCAACCCCTTTGAAGTGTTACTACTATCAGGTGTAGGTATAGGTATGGATGGTTTCTTTAACTCCTTGATCTTGGCTAACCCAAGACAGGATGTCTGTTGGACAGTGTCGTTCAAAAACATTATTTGTTCTGGGATAATGCAGGCTCTGAACAAGGCTTCCATCCCCTGCACTTGCCAATATTTTGTGACCCAGACAGTTTCTGTCTCAATGTTGTCTTTCCAAAAGTCGAAACCTAACGTAGACAGTTGAGCATAAAAGGCTGCAGAATAAATTTGCTTGGTATTTGTCAACATACTTTTCATTCCTGTAAAAATTAACATTTTTAAAGTAAAATGATTCTGGATTTGAAACATTAAAACCTGAAAAGTATGGAAGTTTGCCATAAAATGTTTTTGAGCTACCCTTTGGTGGCATAGGACAATGTGCCCATTGGTTATAAGTTAATACATTTCAAGGATTTGCAGAGTTATGCAAGAAATAATGACCATAATGATTATAACAATACATGTGTTCATAATCTGATGAACCTTCTAAGTATTCATGATTTGTAAATTTTAAAGACATTTCTAAGTCTGACATCATATTAGTAATAGTCTCGAAGTCGCAATCATCAGAAAAGGTACTAGATGAATCAAAGTCATTCAAGCAAATCTTGAACTGGCGTGGAATCTTCAACAGCTCCGCAGGACCAAAGATGTCATAATCAGTTCTGTCCCAAGCTATAAACCCCAGGTATAGGAACGGCGGTGATGTTCACTGATGACAAGTCTCTTTGTGCACGATGAGATGATTTGTGTGGCTTGAGTAGTAATTTGATGTTCTTACTTGCTGTGTCCTTTTTAACATATCTTCCATTTATCAGCATTCCCAAAGTTATTACAAGAGTCAACCAAAGTAGGAGAAAAAGTACACCCAACCCAATCCAAAGTTCAATCCATGGTGAAACCAGATAAGTCTATTCCAGGTGATGAAAAAGTTCTGTTGCTTGTTCTTTAAAAGTTCTTTTAGCTGGCGTTGTTCCAGGCTCACTGGGATCCTAGGAAAACATTATGAAATAGCCAGAGGCAGTTCTGTCAATTGTAGGGATTGCAATAGGATTGGTTGAAATCACTGGAACCACTTGATCACTTGTTACATTTGTTAGTCAGATGCTCGTAGACAGGTGTTTCTTGACGAACAGTTATTTGGGTCTCAAGAGGTACAAGTTCCATGGCTTTGTTGCATAGTCCTTCTTTTCGCACTGCAGATTCTTCAAAGGGGATAGTCTCTCAGTTTGAACCTCCAGGATAGTAGCCAGATTAGGGCGTCTGCTACATCTTTGGAGTCCACTTGGCCTACTGCTTATGATCGGCCACATGATGTGGTTTTACCAGGTCGATGGACACAAACCTGTTCTCCTTTTTACCAGCAAGAGATGGCAGTATTACTATTCTTGATCCGTGGATGGCTAGGACAGGATACTGGTTGTCTGTAAGAAGGCCCAAATTCTTTCTTGTCTGCGATCTTTTCTCTGACTACATCCCCAATCTTTGGAATCAAGAGAGGCCTTGCTGGGATGGATGCTTTTCTTCATTGGTTGTTGGCTTTAGGAACACCTTACTTTGGCTTATTCTTATTTCATTTAAGTCCTGCAAAACAGCCAAATGATCTTTGATATCAAAGGGTTTCTGTTCTACCACTGAAGTGTGACAATTGAGATCCGAAATAATCATTCTTGTTCCAAAAAGTAGTTCATGTGGAGTGATTCCCCCTAGAGAACTTCTTGGCAGATTGTTAAGACTACGTTGGACACTTATTAGATGTTTGACCCACCCGTCACCCAAGCCTAATACCATAGCTGTTATAGATTGCTTTATGTCCCATTTTTTTTCTCCACTACCGAATTTTCCTCAGGATGGAATGGAATAGAGTACTGCAATGCAACCCCCAATTTGGACATGGCCTCCTTGTAAGCTTTTGAGCTAAATGCAGGACCCTAGTCAGAATGTAGCGTGTCGACTGCGTATGTGCCGATAAAGACATGCAAATCTTTTATAACAGTTTGAGCATCTACCGAGCACTGAGGCCACATCCAAATGAATCTTGTGCACGAATCCACTGCAACCATGATATATTTATAGTTACCATCCCTCTATAAGGGATCGCAGTGATCCACCTAATGGTTTATCCGAAATTAACAGGGGCGTTTGCACAGGACGTTTCACTGTAGAGACTTTCATCTTTTGGCAGATTTCACATTCCAAAACATAGTTCCTGGTATGTTTCCTCATGCGCGGCCACCAGTATCTCTTTTTTAATAATGACACTGTCGCGGAAACACTTGTGTGTGCAGAGGCAAGCCCTTCATGTGCTGCTAAAATTAATCCTAATCTATGTTCCATGTTTGGAATTATTCTATCCCCCACTCAGGGGATTCAAGCTAACGGAACATTATTTGCATCAGTTATGTATGAGTATTTGAGTGGAAAGCATTTTGGTAATGTTTTAGCACTGTCTTTGCTTGAAGCGTTGACACCATGCATTATTTCGCTGTCTATTTTCGTTTTTTTAATGAATGATTGCAGCTACAGCTGCCTTCGCGGCTTTAGCAGCCAATAAATTCCCTGCAACGTGAACGCCATCCCGTTGATGACGCAGTGTAGGTATCACATGAGCCTTTTGTAGTTCCTGTCGTAACTGAACTACTTGTTTCCAAAGCAACTTATGCTTGATTGTGCCACCTTTTGCATCTTTGAAACCATTTTGAATCCAGTTCTGCAAGTATTCATTGTAAGGTTGAACACAATAATACGAATCGCACACTAGGAGTGTGGGGAATTCGCAATCATTATTTTCAAGCACCATCTTGAATGCTTGTAGTTCAGCTCACTGAACTGTACAATCTCCTAGAGATTGAGTTTTAGTGACCATAGGTCGGAATTTGCCATCTCGCCAGCGACCTTTAATGATCGCGCACGCAGCACTAAAGGAATGTTTGCCCCCAGTAGCGGGTTGGGCTGATCAGTCAGTATAAATTATACATTCATACTGCTCTAGAGGCAGAATCTCAGTAGGCAGAGGACATTCTTGTTCATATTGTAGAAATGTTTGTGTTTTCAAATATGGGTCAAGAAAGTATTCAACGTCTATTGCAACAAGAAAATTAACCCATTGTATCCATCTTGGATGTAAAGCTTTAGCATTCGGAATGCTTGCTTTTGTCACTGCCTCTAAGGCAGGTACAGCAGGAACGACCATGATGTGCTTACCCTGTGCGAGTGTTCTCTCTTTTGCTACTGCAGTTTGAAACGCTGTCAGAATTTTCTCTGTTGAAATGAATTTCATTTCTGCTTGTGTGTACAAATGTGATTTGTAAGCTATTGGTACTTTTTCTCCTTCGTTAAAGGTTAAGTACGTGAATACGCATTGTCCTGGAATGATTTGGATCACTAGGTTGCGTACGTTTACGTGTGTTTGAAAAATGTTTAGTTGCTAACATGTCTGTTTGCAATGAACCCAAAATGTCTGTGTGTTTTTGAGTCCAATTAACTGTTTTAAAATCAGGTTTGATTAATTCGTAGAGAGGTTTAACCCTTTCTGCGTAATTTAGATTGTAAGTTCTTCAGAAATTCAGGAAACCTAGAATTTACTGTTTGGAGGTTGGAACAGCGCACGTTTCTCTAGAAAGTTTGCTGTCAGGCTTTTGCCTTCACTTGATAATTCATATCCTAGAAAAAGTACGGTGAGGTGGGCAATTCTCGATTTCTTAAAATTTAATTTATACCCTTCTGAGGTGAATCCAAGTATAATGGCATTCACTCTATTCAAGTACCTGTCCAAGTCATCGTCTGTTAGATAGATGTCATCGACATATGATAATGCCTCATCATCATAGCATTGTAGTAACTCTGTTACTCTAGCTGAAAATAACCCTGGACTATTCTTGAATCCCTGGGCGAGGCGACAGAAGTGACGCTGTGTCCCCATTATTGAGAAAGCGGTCAAATACCTACATTCTGGTGCAATGTTTTGACAGAAAAAACGTTAGAAATGTGTAATGTGGTTTTATATTTTTTGTGCACAATGTTATTCATTAGTGCTGCACTGTTTGCATTTTGTACTGCAAAAGTTTTGCAACAAGAGTTTAGATGTCTGTAATCCAAAACTAGACGATATGAATTGTCTGGTTTGGAGACAGGAAACAAAGGATTGTTCATGGACGAGGTGCATGTTTCAATCACCCCTTGGTATTCAAGTTGATCTAAGGTCTTCTTGACCTGTTTTTTAGCTTCTTGCTTAACTGGGTACTGCTTTTATGCAGTTGGTTGATATTTTTAACTGGATCTGACGGTGAGGAGAATCCTTATCCCACCCTACATGATTTTTATATAATGCAGGAGCCTGGGCTACTGCCCATTTTCTGGAATAAGTATATATATATTTTTTTATAAAATATTTTTATTGCAGACGCTCAAATGGGTAGAAATCTAAATCAACATACATGTTTCAAAGTACGCATAAGTACACTACAGAGTAAATCCACGGAGTCCTCCGCTCTGTCCTAGGATGGTCAGCAAAAACAGTTCGGCGATATCAATGTCCAATTCTCCTCATACCAATCGATTAATGAGGGAGGCACTCATGTGAACCAGTCAAGCGACTGATTTTTTTTTTGTTAATTCCCCCTCCCCCTTCCCTTGAACAAACAACATAGTGTGTATGCAAAAAATCATCTTAACATCTCTTGTTCGGAACTTAACTGCGCAGTCATAACATTGGCACCATACAGTTCCTTCAGTCTCCAACCTCCCATCCCGCCTGGCAGGTGTTTGTGTAAGAATGCTGGACTCTCAGTGCGGTCCTGTTGCATCAGATTCAATTCAAAACAAGTACCCCGATCCCCTTTGCACCCCCTTTCCATCTCACCAGTCATGAGTCACACGCCCCCCAATCCCAGCCCCCCATCCATCCCATGATAATGTCTCCATTTCGACCAGACCCTCTTAAACTTGTTCGGGCAGCCCCTGGCCTTGTATGTCACACACTCTGCTGCCATGTAAAGATCCAACCCTCTCCTCCACTCCTCCACAGTAGGGACTGTCTCCACCCCCCAGTACCTTGCAATATCCCGTTTTGCCACCCCTAGCGCCAAGGTCAGGAACACCAGCAAAGGACGTGGGAGATCAACATCGTTTGTCATGCCCATGATGGCTAGTTTGGGCTCTTGCTCCAGTGGCACTGACAGGACATCTTTAAGTTCAGCAAAGATTAGGGTCCAGTAGGACTGTATTCTATCAGATGTCCACAATGTATGGAAAAAATCCCCTCTCTCGCCCTGGCATCGTAGGCATTTGGCGGACTGGTTCTCCCCATTTTAAACAGTCTCACCCTATCATAGTATGTTCTATGTAGTACATTATATTGAATTAGACGAAGCCGGGATTTAATGGCCACCTCCCTGGGGTGCATTAAAACTGTGTCCCAATCTATGTCCTCAAGTGTGCCTACATCATTCTCCCATGTCGTTCTAAGGCTCGCAAGGTCCCCCAGCATGTTATTGGTAAGTGTTTTATATGTAAGCAATACAGCCTTGCTCGGTATCCGTTCTTGTAGCAGTCTACCTTCCAGCGGGGCATACTCGGGGAGACCTTCTAAAGTCAGGGACTGTGCTCTCCAATCATGCCGCAGCTGGGTGTATTTATAGAACTGTGTTCGGTGTAAACCATATTCTGCCTGTAGGGTCGCAAAGGGTTTCAGGTCACCTCTAGCGATTACGTCACCTATCGTGGATATCCCTATATCATCCCATCTCCTAAACCCGGTAAGTTTATACAACTCAGGTAGCCACTTGCAATGCCAAAGCGGGGTCTGCCTTGTGGGCCGCTTATCCCAGCCTGTGCGTCTGGTGGCCATCCTCCAGGCTCGGAGTGTGATGTTTGTGGCCGGGAGCAGCGACTTCGTCGCTGTTCTGCCATATAGGTACGTTAGCAAAGCATTGGTGGATAGTTTGGCCCGTTCCAGTGCATACGTGGGGTGATCTGCCGGGGCGTGCAACCAGTCATTCATGGGGGATACATGTTCTGCCCAATAGTAGGCTTCAAGGTTGGGGAGCGAGATTCCACCACTATATTGATGTCGTTGGAGGGTGGTCAACACTACTCTCGGCTGTCTGTCTAACCATATATAGGCTCGGAGGTCTGCATGGGCTTTACGTAGTACGCTGTCTGGGAGCAGATAGTACTCGTTTTGGAGAGCGTAGAGGTATTTAGGTAGTATGATCATCTTGTACATCGCTGCCCTGCCCAGGAGTGTCAAGGGGAGTTCAAGAGTATTCCGTCTACATTTTTGCGATGCGACAGTTGCCTGTCAAGCGTGACGTAGATCCCTAAATATTGAAAGCCCTCCTCAGAGACTACCAGTCGTTCCGGAAGCACCTCCACTCGTGCACCTCCACTAGGGTCGTAGAGGACAGATTTGTGCCAGTTGATGGCATAGCCGGAGTGGCTGCCATAGCGCTCCAGCTCTCTGAATAATTCGGGCACTGTAGTCCGCGGGTTGGTGATGTACAGAAGGATATCGTCCGCATATAACGATATTTTTTCCTGCGTGGCGTCCGCAGCAGCGACCCGGAAGCCTGAGATCCTGTGGTTCTGCCTAATCTTGGCCGCCAACACTTCAATATAGTCGGATCGGTGATAGGGGACAACCCTGAAGGGTGCCCCTTTGGATATTAATGATGCGGGAGAGCCTCCCATTGACTCTCACTCTGGCACGTGGGCCGGTATATAAAAGTCGTATCCACTCACAGAATTTTGGGTCAAGGCCAAATTTTTGCAACACGGCCTCCAGGAACGGCCAGTGTACCGAGTCAAAGGCCTTCTCGGCATCTAGGGAGAGGAACCAATGCGGCAGCTCCCTAACCCGCACCTCCTGCAGCCAGTTATGTGTGCGCCGGAGATTGAATTTCGTGGCTCGGTCCGGCAGGAAACCAGTTTGGTCCAGGTGTATCAGGTCAGGCAGTACCGCCTTTAACCGTCGCGCCAAGACCGTGGCGAGGACCTTCACCTCCGTGTTCAATAGGGAGATAGGCCGGTACGAGGCGCAGTCCTCTCGAGGTTTGCCCTCCTTATGTATAGGTACAATGATTGCCATGGCGAGGTCAGCCGGCAGGCCTCCTTCCCGGTAGGCCGCAGTAAAGAGATTCCGCATGTGGGGGGCTAGTATGTCTACTGTACCCTTAAAGAATTCCGGGGGAAATCCATTCGGTCCAGGGACCTTACCCGGTTTCAGCTCCGAGATGGCGGTCTTCACCTCCTCCAGGGAGATGTCAGCCTCTAATGCTGGAAGGGCCGCAGTGTCCACCACGGGCAGGGTGACCTGTGTCAGGTAGAGTAGGGCGTCGTCGCGTGTGCCCAGTGGTCTGGCTTCATAGAAGCGTTCATAGTAAGCTGCGTATGTGTCTGCAATATGAGGGTCCGTGCACACCATCCTTCCCCTGTCGTCCCTGACTCCCTCCACCCATCTCGCCGCTCGCTCTTTACGGCTAAGCCACGCTAGAAGTTTGCCCGACTTATCCCCTACATCATATAATCTATGGAGTGTTGCCAAGTTTTGTGTTCTTGCCTCCTCTAAGACCAATTCCCGGTATCGCCTCTGAGTGTCAAGAAGTTTACGCAGCACTGTAATGCTTTTAGTACGGAGGTGTTCCCTCTCGAGCTCCACTATTTCTCTCTCGACGTTTCCCACCTCCTCCTGCTGCCTCCTCTTCTCCTCCCCCAGTCTCCCATTTATTCTGTCCCTCATTACCGGCTTCAGCGCTTCCCAGAGGGTCACAGCTGAGTCTACCGAGCCGTCATTGTCAGCTAAGTAGACCCCGGCATCGGCTCTGATGCCTTTAAGTATAGTTTTATTCGTGAGGTCCCAGGCGGCCAGGCGCCACGAGGTCTCTCCTCTATGTCTAGAGCGGCCTAGCGATACTAGTAGAGGCGAGTGATCAGAGAGACCCCTCGCCAGGTATTCTGCTGTGTCCTCCATGGTTAGTTCCTGCCTGTGCATAAATACATAGTTCAGCCTAGAGAATACCTTGTGTGCAGCTGAGTAGAAGGAATATGTATGTATTGTATGTATGTATTGGCATTTATATAGCGCACTACATACCCGTAGGGTCCCAAGGCGCTTCGACCGCTGCGAAACCCTTCCTGGCTTCCCTGAGAGATGGTCCCTTAATGGGTATCTCCAGGGTGAGACCAGGCATCCCCGGCGGTCTGGTGGGGCCGTTAGTGAAGATGAGGCAAGCTAATGCCCAGATTTGCCGAGTGTGATCGCTGATCAGAGTGGGCACTGAGGCGAGAGAATTATCGAGTCCGCTGACCCTGGTCCAGAAACCTGCCGCGCCGGAAATCGAACCCTGGTCCCGGGCCGTCCTCTGCTCTCAGGTCTGCCGCCTCTAACCAGTGAGCCACACTACTTCGCAATGGTGTCCGGGTGCAGCAGTCGCCAGACATCAGTTAAGCCTATGTCAGACATTGTTTGAGCGAGGGGGGTCCGCAAGCCATGGGTACTGGGCGTTCCTGACCTATCCATAGTCTTATCCATTACGTCATTAAAATCCCCACCCACCAACTGAATAGAGTCTGAGGTGTCCAGGAGTATGGTCGCTAGCTTCTTCAAAGCCGTAGCCTGCAGCTTCGGGGGTGCATATACTGAGATGAGAGTGTAGGTGCGCCTACGCCACGTTCCCTGTACTCCTACACACATTCCTAGTGGGTCATCCCATGTACGTGTGACACGGAATGGGAAAGCAGTCTTGACAATAACCGCCACCCCCCTGGAGTCAGTCGTATAGCCCGCGTGACCCAGCACTTTATATCTACCTCTCGCTATAAAGGCACAAGCCGAACCCCTGAGGTGAGTCTCCTGTAGGAAAACTATGTCTGGGCCTACTCTCTTCAGGTATTTATTCACCAGACCCCGTTTGATTTTGTTACCCAAACCATTCACGTTCCATGTCAGAACCCGTATTTTCTCTAAGGCCATATCTGATGTCAGCATTGCATTAGCCATCCGGGCGTTAAGGTCGGGAGACCTCCGGCGTGGAAGTACAGCTCATAGCACCAATCCGTTTGACTGCAAAAAACCAACTTACCCCCCCAATCCCTCAACCAGAACCCTTCCCCGCAAAAAACTGTAGCAACTGTTCCCTTCCTACCACCCCCCTCCCTACCTTTTCCCCCATCCAGTCCTTCCAAGAAACCATGCGCCCCTAGGACTTTCAGGCAGTAAAAGGTCTGTCGCCCACCCAATAGGACAGATATCAAACTAGCCCCAGGGCTCAAAACGTGAGTTCCACAGGGGCTGCCTGCTTCGTGGGTGCGTCGTGTTCCGAGTCCTGTCGTATCTGGAGCAAATCAGACCACATGTCCCACAACCGCATCCCAGAAGCACCCAACTGAGTCCATATAGTGAAAAGAAGAGAAAGAAAGTATGTATAACTTGCGTGGTGTCAGCAGCGGCCCGCCGCCAACATGAATGTAGGTCCCAAACCACTTCACGACTGTGAGTCTTGCGTGTCAATGTCCTGTTCCTGTGTTCCACCTGTCGCCCCTTGCTCCATCTCCCGTATCAGCACCTCCAGAGGGTGTGTCGAGCGGTCCGTCGCTTCTTCCACCTCTGATAATGTTCCGTTGTCCAGTTCTCCCTCGTCCGTTGAGATCCAAGGGGCCCGACCACTGGATCCGGTCTCCCGTTGGTCAGTGACAGCAGAGGACGCGTCACAGTCCAGCAATCCTCTGCTATTCAGACGGGGGTTCACATATGGTGACGGGTGTGAGCCTCTCCGCATTCGCGGAATTTGAGATCTCTGGTGTTTCGGTGAATTCCTCCGAAAGTTGGCTGCCGCGAGCGCTGTCCTGATTCTGCGACCCTCTTCCTCAGCCTCTCGAAACAGGGGTCTCTCTTCCAGCCATTGCCAGGCCTCCTCCGGGCGGCTGAAGAAGTGCGATGGAATAAGTATATTTTAAATGAATTGGAATATAGTTGGAGAAAGCTGGCATAATGATGTTTCACCATGTGGGCACTCCCTGTCAAATCCACGTGGCCAGTATTGTTCAGCTAGAAGAATGTCATAACCCTGAGAGAGCCGCTCCCAAAAGAGTGCTCTTATCTTTCTTGCTATGTCCCCCTCCATCCAGAGTGTTAATTCATATAACTTATGTGGGACACTAACTCTGGTATCTGCAGTTTCAACTTGGATGTACTCATTCAAGTCCACTGTCTCCAGATGATCCATCAAGTTCTTGCGAGCTATGATGACTTCTGATGCGCTGTCCAACATTGTCTGAGCCCATTCCCCGTTCTTGAATTGTGTCCTCAAGATCCTCGGCATGTCTGATTTTTAGACCTGCTACCTTCTTTTTGGTGAATTGAGTTTTCTTATTTTTCTGAACGTGTTGGTCGTCTTTGGACTTCACGGGCTATTCCTTTTGTTCTTACCGTCCTCTTCTTTTGGATTTCTGTGAGGAAGTCTGAAAGGTACAAGAGGAACGTGTATCAGTATCTTGATATCTATCAGGTTTTCTCAAATTATCCCTATTCCTGAGGTTATACCTCCTTTCAGAGGGCTCCTTTTGAGGAGATCTACCTCTGGATTGAGAACGCTTCTCTTTAGAAGTTTGTTTACTGTTCTCCCACTTCTTTTTAGGAGGAGTAGGAGAGCGTTTAATAAAGACCTTTTCAGGAATTTCTGTCAGTTTGGGTTTCACAGGTTTACCACCCAAACTGTCTCTACCTAGTTCTTCATAGGAATTTTCAATTATTCTGGCTAGTTCTTTAGGTTACTCAGTTACATCAAAATCTCTTAACTTTTGGAAGGTCGCTACGGATGCGGCTTCACCTTTAATATTAGCTAATATTTTTGTTGAGACCTGTTTGAAATCTTTCAGTAGTTTCATATCTAGATTTAAAGCAGGCTCTGCCCCGTATTCATTTTGAATCTGTTTCAGGACATGTGGCATAACCGCCATTGACGGAACACCATGTCTTTTGGTGCAGATTGCAGCAAAGACTGTACCCCATGTGTCGCAGTCCTCCAGGTGTGGTGCGATCCCCATAGGAAAACTGATTGTTGGAATTCTGTGTTTCTCATGAGGGATAGTATCAGGAAATACTGCCTCGATTTGTGTAATTTTTTGAGCTATCCAGAATGGAATTTGTTCCCGTTTTGCGAGTAATTTAACAAAGACTGATTGTATAGTCTGTGGTGTCATTTTATTTGTGTTACTCTAGTAAGGGGTGTGTTGTGGAATCCTTATAGGAGGTTGGACTGTTAGAGTCCGCATGACATATTGTACCAATTGTCTACAGATTTTGATTAGTTGTTTGAGTTCAACTAATAGTTCCTCATCTGTCATTTCTTCAATGGCAGGATGTGGTGCATAGCTGGCTAATACCGGCCATGTTGCTCCTGGTCTACCTAGTGGACCGAGCCTGGTAATGTGATTTATATGATTTAGGGCACCTTTAAAGCAGAGCGCATGCTCTTGGTATGTTAGTGAATTTCGATATCTTCGAAAGAAATGTATTCCTCTGGTGGATCATCTTCTTTGTAGAAGTGAAACACTTTAGTTACTGGATTTGCTTCAGGGAAGACAATCCATGAATAGAATACCTCTGTCTGGTAATATTTGTGTGCCTCTATCACAAAAACTACCCTACCACCTCTTCCTGAGAGGCAATTTCTGATAAGTTTTATAGTGATGGCTTTCCTTAAATTTTCTGGAATTCTTATAGCATCCTCGTCGGCTTCATTAAAGCGTGTTATGTTAAAAGCTTGAATGACTGGATCAGCCGCAGCTCGACTGTGATTATCTTTGTTGGCCATTTTGTTTAATGAAAGTTTGCAATGCAAGTTTCAAGGAAACAAAGATAAGGTGCACAATCTTTTGGAACACAGTATCCTTCAACGTTGAACAAACCAAAAACTAATACATAGGATTTTCGTCCTATTGAGCTATGGGGGATATTATCCTTTTACCCACTCCAGACGTCTATTGGAGTCGTTTGTTTTTGTTTTTTGGATTTCAAAAACCTCTATTGAATTATTTTACGGTACATCAGTTCAATACACATTCAGCGGATCCGAAGTTGCATTGTACATCAACATTTGCCACCTTCCCGTAACTATGTCATTTTAATAGTAATTCCCCCGTTAATATCTTTGATGTCTACACAAGCCCTTTCAGCACAAACGAGTACATAATCAGAAGAAAATAGAAACATACATTGCAGGTAGTAACACTTCTCTATGCAAGTTGGAGTTAGTTAGATTACACATCACTCAAGAGCTCAACCCTCCAACTACTGGGCCTCTCTCCACTATTGCCATTCCTGTCCATTCACATGTGTGGTTCGGCCGAGTTGCCCCAAACAGTTCCCGCATCCCATCCAGCAGTAACACATTTCAAACCTCCACTTAGCTATTCTTTCATGAGAGTTTAGAGGGGGCCTACCCCAGACTCGATATTGTTCTCCGCCTCTGTGGCGGTTCCCTCCAGCCCTTCATCAGCAGTATTATCCTGTGTTAACAGATAAGTAGTGAGTGGGCCCCAAATATCCTTCGGACGGGACTTCATGGGTAACATTTCTGCATAAAAACTCCGATCGTCTTGCCATATAGTCATGTCGTGGATCCAGCATTTAAATTTGGGTGCGCGTCCTCTCCCCCAGTGGCAAGCCACCTGCCGCTTCACCAGGAGCAAACTCATAGCTAGAATTTTTTTGTGTGGAGTGTTGATGTCATGGGATAACCCCAGTAGGCCCACAAGTGGGCAGGGGTCAAGTCAGATTCCTAGCATAGTTTATAGGCCCTCAAATGTTTGTGTCCAGTAGGTTGCTACTTGGGGGCAACTCCATGCAAGATGCAGAAAGTCCGCTCCCTCCCTGCCGCATCTAATGCACCTATCATCCTCCCTGAGATGAAATCTGTGTAGTCTGGTCGGGGTGTGATATAGTCTATGCAGAAACTTAAAATGTATGAGACGCGATCTGCTATTCCCGCTAGCGGCTTCCGTATGTGTAAAGCTACGTTCCCATTGGTCATCAGATAGTGGGACTTCAAGATCTTTGTCCCATTCTTGTCTGGCTCTAATCTCGTGAGGTGGCCTTGCTGCCTGTGTGTGCTTATAGAGAAGGGAAACTACGTGCCTGGGAGGGTCCACCTGCAGGAATGCATGTAAGGGGTCGAACATAGTCGGCTCCTCCGGAATTGCAGGGGTTGCCGCCTTCACACTCTGGCGAAGCCGAGTACAGAGGAACGTGTCCATTACCGTAGGTGGGTGTGTGATGAAGAATTGTTCCTTGGTACGAAATTGCCCACCAAGATGGAGATCACCCCAAGTGGAATAGTTAAGGCTCTCAAGCATCCTGCGACAAATTCCCTCGCCTGTGATAGCTAGCAGGGGGTTTCGGATCAGGGTCATTTTGGGAGAATATAGCATCGAGGATTTCAGTTTACGAGCTATTCGCTGCCACACCACTACCGTACAGTCTACAGTGGAGGGATCTCGCCCGTGGTCCCTCACCGACGTGAGCCGATGGAGGCGCTGGCGCCATGTATCCATCCTCAACTGCCAGGTGGGGCATATAGGGTGGTGGGTGGAACCAATACATCACGAAGTGGGCCTGTGCACAATAGTAATAGTATTAGAAGTTAGGCACATCATATCCTCCCTGATGATAGGACAACATCATAGTGCTCAGGCTGAGGCACAACTGTTTCCCGCCCCAAATAAGCCTTGTGAGTTGAGTGTTTTAAAAAAAAGCTCCCTCGGTAGTACGGTATAATAATAAAGAGATACAGCAATTTGAACAGCAACACCATTTTGATCAGTGAAATCCTCCCTGCCATAGAGAGGGGCAAGCGCAACCATTTAGTGATGGAATCAGTGAGTGTATCCATAGCTGTGCTGTAATTAACCCTCATCGAAGCGTCCCTGTCCCTAGTGATGTATATGCCTAGGTATTTGAGTTCTTCCGATTCACAGACCAATGGGTAGTCTAGCTGGTGTGGTTGGGTGGCATCCGTTAGGGGAAAAATTACAGACTTAGACCAGTTAATCTGAATACCGGATATAACCCCAAATTTGTTTATTTCCCTGAGGATGGGGTTCAGATTTTCCTGGGGTTTGTGGGCATATAAGGTCATGTCATCTGCATATAGGGAAATAGGCAACTGTCTGGCCGGGAAGATCAATGTCTTGTCATTATGATGCTGACACAGTTTTTCAGCAAGAGGTTCAATGGCCAGAGCAAATAGGATGGGGCATAGGGGGCAGCCCTGACGTGTTCCCCTGGAAATAGGAAAGGGGGAGGATCTGGCCCCATTTAAAAGCACTGACGCCACCGGACGGTAATAGAGTAGTTGTATCCATTGGAGGGAGGAGGTAGGCATTCCCATGCGGCACAATATGCCTATCAAATAATCCCTTTCCAGAGAGTCCCACACCTTGGTAGCGTCAAGGAAAACTGCCACTGCAGCACACTTGGGGTCTATATCTTTCAGTACTGCGGACAGGGTTCTGAGGTTGTGCGCTGTGGCGCGACTCATAATGAACCCCGCCTGGTCGGGTAACACGAGTCTTTGCATCAGCAAATTAAGTCTGGTCGCTAAAACTTTTGCAACTATTTTCGTATTGTAGTTTAGTAAAGACAGGGGCCGGTATGAGTCACAGCTTTTTGGGGGCTTCCCCGGGTTGAGTAATGAAGTGAGCAATGCTTCACGCATAGACTCTGGTAGGCATCCCTCCTCCCACGCTGCGTTAAAGATGTCCCTAAGGGTAGGGGCTAATATAGGGGCATATGCTTTATAAAATTCGAACGGTAGCCCGTCCGAACCCGGGGCCCGCCCCGACTTCATTTGCATGATGGCGTCCGTTATATCGTCTAGCTCTAGGTTAAGATCCAGAAACTTACGCTGAGTGTCTCCCATCCACGCCAAGGCCGTGTCGTCCAGGTAGGCTGCTAGATCTAGTGGGGCCCTCTCTGGGAAGAATATAACGTGCTGTAAAAGTCTTTAAATGTATTGAGCTGGTCAGGGAGATTTCTGTGGAGGTTACCCTGTGCATCTTGTATGACCGTAATACAATTAGAAAACATAGGGGCCGTAACTGCGGCCGCCAGAGCCTTCCCCAGCCGATCGCCCTCATTGTATATTCTCGCTGTGTATTGTTTGCCTCGGAATTTGCTCTCTCTGTCAGTCAGTTCTTCGTATTCTGTCAGCGTGTCACGCATTTTGGACTTAAGGGTATGTCAATTGGGGTCCGTGGCAATGTCAGTTTCGAGCTGTTTAAGTGTCTTTTCCAGTTTGCTAAGGTCATTACGTAGTGTCTTGAGAATACCCCCACCTTTGGAAATGCACCACCCCCGAGCCATGGCCTTGAAGGCTTTCCACACTGTGGTAACCCTAGGTACCAAGTCTATATTACATTAAAAAAGTCCTGAATATCCTGCTCTAGTTCTGCCTTGCAGACTGCATCCTGCAAGTGTAGAGGATTGAGGTGCCAGCTCCTGTAAGGGGAGTGTTGTAACAGGGTCTGTAGATCTACTGTGACAGGCGAGTGGTCAGAGTAGGTACGAGCTAAATGCGTTGCGCGCCCCAGCCAATGTGCCATTCCTGTGGATAAAAATATGTAATAAAGTCTAGCCCAAGAGGAATGCACCGCCGAGTAATGGGTGCCCTCCCTCCCAGTGGGATGTACATGCCTCCAGGAGTCTAATAGGCAGTTGTCCACTATGAGTTCCTGCAGTATCTTGCTTGTATTAGCATAGTGGTACAAAAGGGGGTGGTAGTGGGCAGGGGAGGCATTAGACCTGGCCAGTTGAGGCTGCATCGTTGTGTTGAAGTCCCCACCCCATACCACATATGCAGTGCCTATCTCTTGAATCTTGTTCCATAATTGGAGGAGTGTGTGAGGGTCATCACTGTTGGGGCTGTAGTAGTTGGCAAAAGTCACGTCATATGAGTTTAGTCTCTTGATAAAGGAGGCAATAGCATCCACCGGTGTCAGTTGCCGTTCCTCCTAGTACAAATGCCACTCCCTTTTTAACTAAGATCGCAACCCCTCAGGCATAGGTTGAGTAGGATGCGAAGGAGCGATATCACGCCCACCACGATTCAAACAGGGGCGTAGTTTCAGGGCCCAGGTGCGTTTCCTTTAACATGGCAACTGAAATATGGTGGTAATCTAAGTATCCCTGCACCTGCCTCTTCTTCCTCGGGTTGTTCAGCCCTCGCACATTCCATGACAATATTGTAACAATGTGCTTGTCTCGTGTACTATCCTCCATCATCCCAGTGGAAGTAGGCTGTGTTTAACTGTGCTATTGTTGCTATTATTGCATGAATAGGTAGTCATGTGACATCCAAGGTATTGTCTCCCCCCTCCCCCTTCCGGCTCCCCCAATTTGCCAGGTATACAAATCCCGCCCACCCTTTGAACTATCCCAACCCAACTCTTTCTTCTCCATTTTAACATGTCAATATGGGGAATGAACACATGGGTAAACACCAGGGGTACACGACCCGCCCTCTGCCTTCCATACTTTCCCCCGCCACCTAAACCCTCTTGCGACAGTCAGATACGGCGGGACGGGGCAGATTGCCGGGCATATTGTATAGTAAACATATGTAGTAAACAGTTTTATACGTCACCCTTGCAGATCAGAACTTCAGCAACGGAGTGGCTCGGAGGCCTGCAAATTTTATAGAGTTAGTAGAGTCCTCAGTCTGGGTCCGATAAAGGAGAGTGAGACCTGGAGTGATCTCGTGTTCCAGATCCTGCTGATGTAGCCTTCCGGTGACGTTGAAGATAGTCCTCCCCCTGTTGTGGGTTCTGAAAAAATTGTTGCTTCCCAAGATGAGTAATCTTCAGTTTGGCTGGGTACAGCATAGCGTAGGGGGATCTCCTGCATTTGAAGTTTCTTCTTAACTGCGGAAAACTTGTGCCGAGCCTCCTGTACTGACTGAGTGAAATCGGGAAAGAATGCCAAGGTTGTGTTCTAATAGTGCACTTGCTTACGTTTGCGAGCAAGACATAGAACCGTGTCCCTATGACGATAGTTCAGGAATCGGGCTATCACCGGCAGTGGCGCCTCTCCCGGAGGGGGGTGAGCTGCTAGGGACCTGTGCACTTGCTCCACCACCAGGTGAACCGACAAGGATTCCCTACCAAACAGGTCTGCTACCAGTTTCTCAACGAAGTCCTCCATCCGGCCCACATTGGTGGATTCTGCCAGGCCTAGGATTCCTTTGTTGTTCCTTCTGAATCTCGCCTCCAAATCCTCATTTTTCTCGGCTATGACATGGAACAGTTTATCAATGTGTGTGAGTTGACCTTTACTTCTGGTGGTGCCATCTTCCAGGTCGGACACCCTGGTTTCGACCTCCTTGATGCGATTTTCGTGCTGGTCAAGTTTGTTAACCACTGCTTCCATCCGCGAGTACATTGTGTCCATTTTGGCATCTATGGATGTGAGACTTTGTTTCATGCCCAACAGGAGGGCCTTCCAGTCTTCCGCCATCTCCCCTGCGGCACCCGAGTCCGCGTGTTCCACGGATTGTGATCTGGGCACCTTGCGCGTTTCAAACGGGATCTTCGATTGTTTAGTGTCCGTGCGTCCCATCTCGACAGGTTCCTGGTTATGTCACAAGATGGAGTCGGTCCTCAAGGGGATGGAGCGCAGCACACAGCAACCCTGGAGGGGACCAGCCGCGTCTTGAAGTACTAGAAATGTTACAATATGCGGGTGCCGAATTAGCCACGGCAACGGAAGTGATCATCCACGGGGAGGCCTCCGTACCAACCGGGGCCCGCACAGAGGTATGGTCCCCAAGGTCAGGAACAGGTGTCAGCCGTAGGTGCTGTGATTGTGTAAGTGCCAGTAGCAGTAGTTTGACTCCTCAGGTTCGAATGGTGAAGTAGGGTAACCGGCCCGGTCACTACCCTGTTGAAGCCAGTTAGCCGCTTGGTTCAAGGGCAGGGTGGGGGGGCCCCACTGGGCCTCTCACTGTCCTTATTTGGCAGTATCTATCCACCTTCTAAGATTCACTAAGGAACGTGACACTGGTCGACAAGTCCTGTCTAGTGAGTTTGAAGCTACATTTATGATTATGGGCAGAGGATATTATAGCCGGGCCCCCAAGTGTGTAGAGCTGTTAAAATGGTGGATTCCTGCCATGACGCTGCCCTTTGTATCAATTCAAAATGGCGGCCACACCTCTCCCAGACCACCTCCAGGGTCTAAAACAAGCTTCTGGCAGAGGGGGGAAGGGTCTTCTCGTTCAGATCACCTCCGTGGGCCACCGGCACGTTCCGGCACCCTGGGACTCCACTGATGTAGCTCCCGCTGCACCTGCCTTCTGCTGCGATTATTCACAGCAGCCACACAGCTCCGGACCGCACGTGCCCCCGGGTCCCTGCCAAGGCACCTCCAGAGTCTCGGGCCGCAGTCTGCGTCTTTAACCAATTCCGGGGGGGGGGCGGCACAACATCCACCGGCGTGGTTCCTTGCTCTGTGCTCCGCTGCCTGAGGGCCGTGAAGGCAGCCGAGCGCGCCCACCACTGTCCGCCACGCAGCGTTCCGCTCTCTACCGCAGATCTGGCCTCGGGCTGTCTCAGTCACTGCAGCCGCGTTCGTGCCTCTGCACAACCTGCCTTCTGACCGCCACCAGCAACAGCAGTATTTTTCTCATCAGCCCGACTGTCCACACACACAAGAAGGGTATCTACGGATTCAGCAACCGGTGAGGGTGAATTTATTCCTACATATGAAAGGATGACATTAAAGGATAGTTTTCTGCCTGGCAGGGCTGGAGCCTCACAGGTGCGCGGCCATCTTGGTTGTGCGCCACCTAGCGCCCCCGTCTATTGGAGTAGTTTACGGGAAAAAGGGGTTTCTGAAAAAAGCACAACTGAGTTACTTTAGTATCTAGCGTTAAATTAGTGCCTTACTAAACGTTGGGCACCCTTTAGTGTAGTTCCTATATTCCCAATAGGCTCTGCGCATTGGAATAATATATCCTATAGATTTGACGTAGGACTGAGGTCAACTAGGTCTCTTACGAATATACTAAACTTAGCTGTGTGTGTGTGTCAGCTAACTTAGAGGACACTAGAAACGTTCTCGAATACACAAGAAGGGAATAGTTTCTGATAACCGCATAAACATGACAACTTTGTTTCCCAAGAATAAGAAATATATCTCTCAGAGTTGCGGAAACGATAGATAAGTATTTCACTCAGTCAACTGTGCATGCTTCGTTTCTACAGAGTTGCAGAGAAATAGAGAGATGGGCATTTTCAATAAAAAGGGTTTATTGAACAGTCTTCTTTCTCATGCAAGAAAAGTGAACTGCTACAATCGTTATGCAGACTGCAAAGTATAAGGTGTACAGTGAGAATGAGAATAGTATTATAAAATAATACTGTAAGAGCATTGTATGTTTTTTAAGCCATATAAAAATACATACATAAATACGCAGGCTAAAATACTCAACTGGTGCTTCTAAAATACGCCTACCCCACTGTACCTAACCTAAGTCTAGTACGAGGGAAGAAGTACGTATTGTGTAGCATAGGTTTAGTTCTTTTCTGCCAAGAATCTTCCAAAGGTTTCTATAGGTTCTAATCAGCTCCATACCTTGGTTTAGAATGAAGGATGTCTGGTATCTCTTTCTCGGGACTCGATTTCCAAACACACCGCAAGGGGAGCTTTAAAACACTGGAGCTGGATTTCTCAGCAGGAGAAGAGCAGCTTCTTGATTAGTGTGTCAGCTTGAGAGCTGGCTTCCTTCGGCACTTGCTGTAGTGAGCTGCGTCAGGCAAGTAGGCTGTCGATCTGCTCCGAACCACCGTAGTTTGCTATAGCAAGTGAAGATACATTTATACCTTGAAGGTGTTTAGGAATGCCATAGTTTGACGTAACGTAAGTCAGGCATATGAACGTCAGGAAAGAACCCCTAGGGAATAGTTGTTCTTTGTAAAGTAACTGAGTTTTTGGACAAATCATTATTCAAGCAAGGGGAAGTCCCTGACTGCTTATGCTGGTTTTCCAAGAAATCGTTGTGACATTTGGTTCTGGTGGAAGTAGCCATGCCTGTATTTGAGTAGCATGGGCTATGCCTAAATAAGGGCTTGATTTCTATGCCTATATAAGGGCAATGTGAATCATACCTATATAAGGGCATGATTCGGGAAAATTCACTCGGAGCTTAAAAAGCCACACAACAAAACAGCAAAAAAAATAACAAGAGAAGAAATCATGTCATTGCATGCCGCATCCATTTGCCTTTGTAATTATCTTCAATCCAAGGATTGAAGGTATTCTCTGACTGCAATGTCAGAGGTGAAAAAACATATCTGTCCATTATTAACAATCTTTAAAGTAGCTGGCTGTAGTAGAAAAACGTGTATGCCTTTTGCTTGGAGAGGAGTGATCAGCTGCTGCAATTTCCATCTCTTTTCCACTATGGAATGGCAATAGTCAGGTCTCACAAAGAATTGCGTCCCATTACCAGTTCTTTTCTTATCTTGTCTAGCCAGATCGTAAAGTGCCTGCCTAGCCAAGAAATTATTAAGAGAGATCAGAATGGCCCGCGGCTGCTGCACTGCTAGCCCACTCCTTGCTGGCCCTTGCCAAAACGGAAATCTGTGCGCCCGTTGAATTTCATGCGTCCAGTTCCATTCTTTCAGCTCGGGGAGCGCTTCTTCAACCAACTCAACTACAAATTTTCGGACATCTTGCCCCGCAAGTCCTTCTGGCACACCTAAAATGAGCAGGTTATTGCGGCACAGGCGATTTTCTAAATCAACTAACTTGTCATGCACATCATCTTTATTGGCTTTAATGTCTGCGACAGTGTCTTTTTGAGCCACCATCTGATCTTCTAACAATGAAATGCGAGTCTCCGCTTCCGCCATCCTCTCAGTAAAATGTTTACATGTTTTTGTCAGCCGTCTAACTGTATTTTGCAACTTCCTGCATGCGGTGTGCGTTTTTAAATTCTCTGCCCGTGTTTCCAACCTATGCTCTGAGATTGATCCATAGATCTCTTCCAGCGATACATGACTTTGTATTTCTTCAGCCGGGCCCCCAGTTGCCTGGTCAGATAAATCCAATCCTTCAAACATCTGCTCCCCACTAGAACGCTCCCAGTCTGGCATTTCTGTCATTGTTGGTCCAGCCACTCCTTCCTTGGTTTTCTTCTGTACAATAGGTGCTTCTGTAGATACACCCCCCAAGGAAGAGTTCTTACAATGACTTTCATCCATGGTTATAGGGGTAGTGACTCCAAACCCCTCTTCCTGCAATTGGAAATCCCCATCCATATCTGACTCCTCTGAATGTTCTGAAAGTGAGTAAAACTCATTTTCCATGCTACCATTGGGTTCATTCTTATTGTCACTGTTGATGCTATTGTCGTCCATTAAGGCAGGCTCATAAACAGTATCAAGATCAGCTTGGGGTGGCTCATCATGTTCCATATGCACATGGCTCTCCGCAGGAGATAAACCGGTCAGTTCACCCCCCCCCTTGCTGGGCGTCGAGTATACAGGGCTTTGGAGAGACTGTCAAAGAAGTCACAGCTTTCTTACCAGCAGCTGCTTGGAAAATCTACAATATCTTGGGTGTCCCTTGTACAAGACCCTTACCCTGCACAGTACCTTCCTGGTACTTGCCGCCAAACATTTCTTTAGAGCTCTTTGCTGTGAATTCTGCACGTGTTCCTACCGTAGCCTCCCCAGTGGCTCTTGTTTTCCCACCATGAGCAACTTTAGGCACAATACCAGACCTCCTGCGGTGTCCCAGAACAGCCCAAAGACAGTAGATATCAAACACTGCGGCTGCATAATTTAAATGTAATGAAAACTAGCAAAAAGTTCATAAGGAAAGTTTAAGTTTTTTACACATGAACCGGCCCTGTATACACACTCACCAGAGCCTTAATAAACCAAGCCGCTCTCTTGTAGTCCACTTGCTCGCAGCCCAACGACAGTTGTTTTGTAGCAGGATAGTGTCAAAGAATAACTTGTAGCAAGGGGTTTGATGAGGGATTTTGCTTCCCCAAAACGGCAAAGGTTAGATATACCGCTGCTCTCTGTATTTTGAATTCCAAGCCCGACCACGAGCCAGGCTGTGAGCTCAATGACACACAAACCTCACAGCCGTTAGCAACCCAGCTCAGGTGTGGCTTTGGTCCCGGTGCCGCTCCGACGCTACTATTGCCGTGCTTCGCTAGTTTTGCGGCCGTACGTGCGGTGGTTCCTTTTTGTTGTAAACCAACTTCACAAAACTTCAATGGCGACAGCAAAACAAGCTCCAAAAGAAATTCCAATCCGGTCCGAAAATCTCTGCTGCCGCGCGGCCACCTCCGGGAACAAACGGGAAAGACAAGCTAACCAGGAGCTCCTCACACACACGTCCGCGCAGACGCCATCTTGCCTCACCCCAAAGAAATCTATTCTCTATGAATACTTCTACTATAAGCAGATTTCTTGTGCCAAAAAATGAAAAATACAAATTTGGAGAAAAAAATTAATCTTAGGAAAAAGTTCCAAAGTTAGTACCTTGTTTTGAAATATGAAGGTCAAATTCAGAGTCTCTCAGTACACTGTGTGCCAAAACCAAAAGTCAGTGTTAGGGCTTGGAGAAAACATGAAATCTATTTCTGTAGACAAAAAGTTGTCTACCGTTGTAGGTGAAAGTTGGAATACCTCGTTTAGAAGATTAATCGCACTTAGGTGTGAACTACTGCCTTCAGCATTGTTCGCATCAGCATAGTTCGAATCGGATGTTACCTGCGCGCCTGTTGATTCCTCTCGTAACTCAGCAGTTGCAACTTGCGTCTGTGAGATCTCAATGAATGCCGTCATCAGGATTGGTAGCCACTGGGGACAACACAGAGCATGGGCCGTTACAGGGTCCAACAGAGTATCGATATCCGTAGGCATGACTGATGGGAGTGTTAGACAGATGTCTAGCACGCATTCTTCACCGCAAAGCAGGCAACATAGAACAGGTAAGATGCAATCTTGCCAGATTGGTCTGAATAACAGAAACCATGTGGTATTTAATTCTCTTAGACGAGGTAAACCCAAAATTTGGACGATGCGCTCACAACACTTCATCTCCTGCAGAGCTCTCTCCTCTGTGAATTGGGTGTCGCTGGGGATTTGGCTTACCATATCTTAGCAGTAGGAGCAAAAATAGTATCCTTGCAATGAGTCCTAAAAGTAGGGTTAGTCGCCAAACACAGGGTGCACAAAGTTTTGGAATTAAACTGAGTACTGCTTGAAAAGGTGCTAACAGACCGGAACAAACTTTCTTAAATACATGTACAATACCGCTTGTATCAGACATGTTTAATATATGACCTAACATTCCTGAGAAATGTATAGGGCAGTTTGTATTCAAAAGGGCATGTATCTCGGCAGAAGTCCTTGCGACTTGTAGATCATAGGTTTCTTTGGCCGAGGTCAGTGGCACAGTTTTTTTGCAAAAGAATGGTTTTCATTCTGCTTAGAGTACCTCTAAAAACATTGTGGAGAATTGCCGAACACTTTTGCATCCTATACCTGCTGAGGGCGAGAAAAGGCAACAACAGCTGGGTCCGCTTCTGTCCCCCTCCCGCCGCCGCATTAATCACCTAGCGGCCGCCGAGCGGAGGGGGGCGTCTGGCACCGGAGGATTGCAGGGATCAAAGACTGCAACTCCCGCCAGCCCCAGCGGCGAGAATACCGCGGTGAGAGCGCGCCAGGCGGCGCTTTAAAGAGGCGTCACCCCGGAGGAGCGGGGGAACCTCTAAAAACATTGTGGAGAATTGCCGAACACTTTTGCATCCTATACCTGCTGAGGGCGAGAAAAGGCAACAACAGCTGGGTCCGCTTCTGTCCCCCTCCCGCCGCCGCATTAATCACCTAGCGGCCGCCGAGCGGAGGGGGGCGTCTGGCACCGGAGGATTGCAGGGATCAAAGACTGCAACTCCCGCCAGCCCCAGCGGCGAGAATACCGCGGTGAGAGCGCGCCAGGCGGCGCTTTAAAGAGGAGTCACCCCAGCGTCGCGGGAGCGCGCGGGAGCGCCCGGGGCGAAGCCCGGGCAAAGGGCGGGCCGTCTGTGGCCGTCCGGGGCCGACGGCGGCCGGGCTGGGCTCCCCCTCTAACGGTGGACTGGTCACACTCTCCAGGCACTCACCTAAGGTACCGGTGAATGAGTCATGTTCATGCTATAATTTGCTGATCATTGGTCTAATTCCATCGCTGTTCAGGGGTTACACAGGTCTGCTCAGCATTCCCAACTACATTGAAATACCCACGTACGGCTGGCATAATGGCTGGCCTAGAACGGAACTCCTCGTTACCAGCAACTATTGGAGTGAGTATACTGGGCCCTCTTGATAAATTTTTTGCACGGGCAAAAAGGGACATAGACAGAGAGATAGAGTTGGCTGAGCGGAGAGCAGAGCATCGCCTCTCTATTGAACTGCTAAAACAGAAACCCTTAACACCCGCCATAATTGAGGTTACTTCAACGCCAAATAACACTATAGAGGGAGAGACAGATATAGACCTATTTAATACAAATGACATCCCCTTGATTTTCAAAGAAGGTCTACCTGAAACAATTCACAAGGAGCTTGCTAGCCCCATTAACACCACCCAAAAACTATTGCAACTTCCAGAGGTTATTGCATTGAACTCACCAATAACTCCGGATCTAGACGTGTCATGCCACCCCTTGCCCGTAGTTATCTCTATCACAGAAGAAGGGTCACAAGGAGGAAAACACATAGATAATCCACCAGTTGGAAAGACACAGAGTAAGAGAAGTCATGAAGCTTGCCATTCTCCACCAAGGAAAAAAGCGAGAAAGGCAGGGAGTAGAAAAAGGTCCACTACTACAAAAGTAACACCGCTAGCTAAAATCTTTACCGATAAAACTAATAAGGCCACTGCGAAAGAAGTACCAAATAAGCCACAAGCAGAACTGAGCGTGCCTCTATCTAGCAAGACGCACGGGGGACTTGTAGAGGACATTGAACACATCCTCAGATCCTTCATGCTTCCTATTTTAGAGAGGGTGAAAAGGTTGGGAGAAACTGTGGAGCGTATTCTGGAAATACAAACATCCAAGGTAACGGGACAAAGTAAAGGGAATGATAATGGCCACGTAGATACACCCCCCCCCCCACAGAACACCTTGATTCATACTAATGACCAGCCAAAAAAAAACCCTACCTATAAGGACAAAAAGGTAACTCCAAAGGGAATTCTGGTACCCCAGGAGGGAAAAGCTAACATCATGACTAAAAAGGTGCCAGAAGCGGTAGAGGCGAGGAAAATAAATAACCCGCCACAAAACCACTACATAACAAATCAGAAAAGAAATGTAAATCTACCCCCGGAGTCACTAAACTATGTCATCATATTAACTGGGGTCCCCAAGATACCAGAGGGCAGTATAGAGCCAGACACAAGCCTAAAAAATAAAGTAAATCATTGGCTGCGGGCTAACAGACCTCTCCCGCCACACCTAAACGGGGAGATAATATCTGTTAGACGTTGCGACTGGGTGGGAGTAAGACCAAAAGACATAGATGGCGATGTGATCATCATAAACTTCAGGGACTATAGGGTGGTTAACCATATCTCGGACTGGTTCTCAGAAAGGCAGGAGAGGACTGTAACCACTCGAAATCTGAGTTACTTTTATCCCGAAGGTTTGATGAGGCCCCGTATCCATCCCTCAAAGTGGGGTCACCGCAATTCACGTGCATCAGCTAACTATAGACAACAACCCAGCCTAGTTAGGCATAGGTACCATGAGCAGCCACCGGGTATCTTGCCGCATTATTCTAATAGATTTGACCACAGCCTAAGTAGGCACTGGTACAATGATCTGCCACCTATCTCCGTGCCGCATTATCCCAATAGATTTGATCATGGCCTAGATAACAACTATCATCATATAAACCCAAATCCTTTTTGGAATATTCCACTCCATAATCTCTATGAACCACTCTTGGGTCTAGACCAAAACGATTGACTCGATATACCAAAAAATAAGCCAAAATATAGCCAGGCGAGGGGAAAGGAAAGTATGTATAAGAGTCTCTCATCCGACCAAAGAGTAGGAAGTAAGAGGAATACGACCCCAGTCTATGATATAGGGACGAAGAACAAAATTAAAAAGGTACATAGGATGAAGGATAAGGGCGATGAAATTATAACAGAGAGGGCAATAAGGAAGAATGCTGTAGGGAAAGCGAATCTGTTAATTAGACCAAAAGAACAGCTTATAAGCGTTGCAACGTGGAATGTGTGTGGGATTGCCAACAAAGTGACAGAAACTCTTTGGGTTGAGTTTGTTACCAATGTGGACATACTCTGTGTCCAGGAGACATGGGCTTTAAAGGAGGTGCACATGGATGGTTTTAAAACCTTCCATGTTCCCGCAGTCACCTCCAATCATGGCAGGAATAAAGGGGGTCTATGTGTCTGTGTCCAATCGTCTTAACACCAGTACCAGTGTAGGTAGATCTACGACACCCTACTTTCAATTGGTCACGATTAATTTAAACAGTAGAAATGTGCTGATAGTTGTCAATTTTTATAATAACATTGAGAACGCACATTTTAGGGAAGAACTATTGAAAGTCTCCAAAGAAATGAGGGAGGTAAAACCCTTAAAAGGGAAGGAAGTAATCTGGATTTGGGTTGGCGATTTTAACGTGAACATATGTTCTAGCGACACATGTGGATTCGAGGAATATGGGGTGGGGGAACGTGGGGATAGCAGTCACTTTGCACACCATACTAAAGGGGAAATCTTAAATGATATCATGGCCAAGTTTGACCTAGGGTTTGCAAATAGGTTATGCCACCCCAAGGTTGAATTTACCCCCACCTTCATGGCAAGAGGACTACAGTCAATCATTGACTTTATCATTCTCCCGAATAGGTTTGGTAGTAGGGTTACGAGCTTTGAAACTCTTGCTATGGGTCTGAGCGACCACCTACCATTAAAGATTGTCCTTAACATACCGGGTGTCAAAACAACCTCACTAACTGAGACTTTATCATGGACCCAAAATTTAGCGGTAGCACGCCAAAACGGTATTGCTTTAAAATGGAGCATGGCCGATCCTGAAAAAACTTTACAAAGAATCGTGCATGATGCTCTCCCTTCACTACTTGTATGTTTAGAGGACAATCCCACAAGTGGAGAAATATTGGAGGCCTTTAATAACATCACGGAGACCATAAAGGGTGTTCTGACCAGGAAGTGTCCAAAAAAGAACAACTCCCCCAAGGGCTGGTTTGACACCCAATGCACCAAGGCACACAATGTGCTAAAAAAGGCCCTAAAAGATCCAGTAAGGGATCTTGAGACAATTCGAGCATTAAGGAAAGCATATAAAGTAGTAAGAGACCAAAGAAAGAAAGCAATTAAGGAAAAGGCTTGGCAAGACTTACTGGTGGCAGCGGAAAGCAGAGACCCCAAGTCATTTTGGCAGGTAGTCAATTCACCATTCATGAACAACAAGGTGACAGCGAAAATAGAAATTACTATTGATGGAAACGCCTGGGTGGAGTTTTTCTCTAAACTGTACTGTAACACTCTGACAGAGCAACAACTACCGAGTAAACATCACCGGATCCCACTAGAGTTCGAACTTGAGGAGGTCAAGGTAGCTATTAAGTCCTCTCAGAATAACAAAGCCCCGGGCCCAGATGGGATCCCAAGTGATCTTTACAAAATGAACATAGATCTTTGGGCACCGATCTGCTTACGAGTAATGGGGCCTTGTTGTGATATAGGCTTCATTAAAACCTGGGCAGAATCACTGATTATCCCAATATACAAGAAGGGGGATAGGGAAAGCCCATCAAATTATAGACCGATATCACTTTTAGACTCGCTAGTAAAAATAGCAGGTAGAGTAGTCCTGACTAGGCTCCAGGACTGGGCAGAAGAACAGAATATCTTGACCCCAGTACAATATGGATTCCGGCTAGGGATGGGTACTGTGGAACAAGTGCTTAATTTTGTTCTTTTGCAAGGGAAATATACCAGCGCAAAAGAGGGGTGTTTTTACGCAATCTTCGTCGACCTTTCGTCGGCGTTTGATTGTGTTATACACGATAAACTCTGGTCAACATTAGAGGAGATGAAAGTGGATTCTTCGATAGTCGTCTTTCTAAGACAACTATACTTGAATGCCTCTGCCAGAGTTCGATACGGTTTGGGAGGGGAATGCACAGGGTCTTTTCGCATACAGAAGGGGGTGAGGCAAGGATGTGTGCTGGCCCCATTTCTTTTTTCTTTATACACTAACAGCTTGGAGAAGGAACTGGGTGCCAGCAATATAGACTCTCCTAAGGCCGGGAACATGCAGATCAGCTCCCTTTTGTATGCGGATGACGCTGTGTTGATGGCAAGAACAAAGGTTGGCGCACAAAAAGTGTTGAATAGATACATTACATACATGGAAGAGAGGGGCCTCAAATTGAATGCAAAAAAGTCCTTTGTGATGGCATCTGGCAAAGGCGGAGCCAGATGTAAACAATTGAAAGCGGCAGGCACCCTACTACAAGCCACAAAAACATTTCCATATTTAGGAGTCACTATTGAGGCAACAGGGGGTTTGTCGGGCGAATAACAAGCTCCAGGCAGAAACCAGCTTCCTCAGAAGTGTAGACAGTGTCCCTCTCTGTTTCAAACGACAGCACACACCCAGCGAGTATATACACACACAGGTCTGAGTGGTCGCCAAAAAAGAGAGAGACCAAAACCCATAGGTCTCCTGAATAGAAGATAGGGCAATCAGGAGTGACAAGCGATTAGGACGCAGTATCCTGCAGAGGAGAAAAGAAAACAAAACACACAACAGGGACTTTAGTAGACTCAAAAAGGTAACAACAAGGAGCTTAACTAAATTTCTGTACCGAGTGTGCTGCAATGCTCTTACCTGCCCAAAGATTGTAGCAAACCCAAAAGGTATCTAATGAATAAAAGGAATATACGAACCAAAAGAAGGGTGTATACTTTGGTCTCTCCAAAACAAAGAGAAATAGTTCCTCGTGAGAGTTTTATAGTCTTGAATCACCTCCCAATACGAAGAATCCAACAAATAGTATTGTAGGTAAATGATGATCCGCTCTGCGCAGGCAAAACAAAAACAAAGTTCGCCAACGAAAGTTTATTCACAGACGTAGGCGTTTTTTCACCAAGGATAAGTAAACCGGCTATAATCACCCGGCGTACCTTAGAACAAAAATAAATACTTGAAGAAAAGAAATACGTGGGCACTTGTCTTCAATCAAACAAAATGCAGCGAGTTAGCTGCAGACTTCCCCAGCGTTCAAGTTCGAGGGAGTTGCAGGCTTCCACAGCGTTCAGGTTTGAGGGAGCAGGGGAGCCGAGGAGAGACTCACAGGACAAGGCAACGCTTCCAAGCGCCTCACCTGTGAGCAGTTTAGGAGGCGGAGGAAAGACAGTCTCAATTCCGGTGATTGCAGAGGTAAGAGATTCGGACCAAAACACCGTAGAGAGAAAGTTCTTGGATTTGACCGCGTGAGCCCACACGGTCTCGAGTAGCGCTAGCTCGGGGAGAAGGAGGAACACAAACACAGTTCACAGGAGCACAGGATAGTATCGAGGATACTCGGGTCGGGACCCAGGCAGGAATCCAAACGAGAAAACCAAGCACCGCCAGGAAGAGGGAGGAGGAATATGAACCTCCCAGTCTGCATTTGATTGGTGCAGAAAGGAGCATGGTTTCCTTAGAACGCCTCAAAGCATCCTGGGACTTGTAGTCCATGTTAGGCGGAAAAACACATTACAACACACTCTGAACAGACCCTAAAGACCTAGGCTTCCCCTAGGAGCTCCGGGTTCTAACAGTACCCCCCCCCCCCCCCTAAAGGTCTTCTCACAGGTCGAGGTTTGGAGGGATTAAGAGCATGGAACCTACGCACCAGTCTAGGGGCATGGATGTGTTCGGCTGGTTCCCAGGTTCTGTCCTCTGGAGGATAATCCGCCCAATCTATTAAATACTGGAGTCTACCTCTGTGCCTGCGAGAGTCTAGTACCCTTCGCACCTCGTATTCGATGTCTCCATCAACCATGACTGGGGGCGGAGGGGGTTCAGGGAGTAGAGGGGCCACATAAGGTTTCAGAAGGGAAGTATGAAAAACAGGATGTATCTGCATATCAGGGGGCAGAACCAATTTGAGGACCACAGGGGAGATGACTTTTAGTATTTCAAAGGGCCCTAGGTAGCGGGGTTGTAACTTGCGTGGACCTTCTAGTCTTAAATTCTTTGATGATAACCAAACCTTATCACCCACTGCATAAACGGGAGCAGGCCTTCGATGTTTGTCCACTTGGGCCTTCATTTGTTCTTTTGCCTGAGTTAATTCTGTTTTGGCTTGTTCCCATATCTGTAACAGAGTTTGGTGATGATCAAGAACCGCAGGGTTTAGCGTGTCAGAGGGGAGTACCTCAAGAGGGAGTATTTTGGGGTGATAACCAGTGGTAAAAAAAAAGGAGAGATCTTAGAGGCGGAGTGAGTAGAATTATTGTAAGCAAATTCTGCTAGAGGTAGTGCTTGTACCCAATCCTGACATGTAGTAGTTATTAAACACCTGAGATACTGCTCTAAGGTTTGGTTTGTCCTTTCGGGTTGACCGTCTGTCTGGGGGTGATAAGCAGAAGATAGCCTATGATCAATGTAGAGAGATTTGCATAACCCTTGCCAGAATCTGGAAATAAATTGGGGACCCCGGTCTGATACTATAACAGAAGGCAATCCATGTAACCGGACAATTTCTCGGATAAACACTGCTGCTAACTCCACAGCTGAGGGGATCTTTTTTAGGGGTACGAAATGGGCCATTTTGGACAACAGATCTACGACAACCAGAATTGTGGTATATCCATGTATGTTAGGTAAATCTGTTATGAAGTCCATGCTAAGGGTAGTCCAGGGACTGTTGGGCACGGGAAGGGGTTGTAATAACCCTGCAGGAACAGAATGTGAGGCCTTCTGGCGGGCACAGGTGGAACAGGCCTTGACGTGTTGCTTAACATCGTGCGATAGTTGTGGCCACCAAAACCATCGTTGACAGAGACTTTTGGTCTTGTTTTCCCCCGGATGACCGGCTAAGGGCATATTGTGACACCATTGTAAAACAAGGTTGTGCAATTCGGTAGTAGGTAAAAAGATTTTTTTGTCATGATACCACAGATTGTCCACAATGGTGTTGTTCGAGTCTTGCAACCAAGTGAGAGGGTCTAGAGGGGCATAAGCCTGTTCTAATTGGTCCATGAAGGTATGTGAATCAAGGATTCTTTCCCCTATAGCCACTATTCTACTCTCAGGAATAAGAGGCAACGGTTTCTCCTGAACCCACTTGTTCTCCTTACCTAGTCTGGATAGAGCATCAGCCTTACCCTGTCTTATCCCTGGTCTGAAGTGAATCAAAAAATCGTATTCCCCAAAGAATGCAACCCAACGTAGCTGTCTCGGTGTAAGGGCTTTGGCTGAGCGGAAGTATTGCAGGTTCTGATGATCAGAATAACCAGTGATCACATGGGGGGATCCTTAAAGGTAGTGACGCCTTCCTTGAAAGGCCCGTTTGATTGCAAGGAGTTCCCTTTCTCCAATAGTATAGTTTTGCTCTGATTGGGTCAAGGTTTTTGAAAAATACGCAATAGGATGGAGGGTACCTTTTATGCGGTCACGTTGCAATAACACACCACCCACCGCGTATTGTGAAGCATCCACTTCCAAGAAGTAGGGTTGCGTTTCGTCCGCATGTTTCATAATGGGAGCAGAAGTGAAACTGGCTTTAAGGGCCTGAAAGGCTTTTTCAGCTTCCGCATCCCAGATGAACTCAACCCCCTTTTTAAGCAGGCGTGTAATGGGAGCTACCAGGTCAGAAAAATGGTCAACAAACCTTCTATAAAAGTTGGCAAATCCTAAGAAGGATTGAATCTCCTTTACTGAAGTTGGACTTGCCACTCTATGATGGCAGATATTTTGGCAGGATCCATATGTATTCCCTTGGGGGAGATAATAAACCCCAAAAAAGCTACGCTGTGGGTATGGAAGATGCACTTGTCAAGTTTAGCAAACAGGTAATGTTCTTGTAGTTTTCCCAATATGGCTTGTACATGGGACACATGTTCAGACTCATTAGAGGAATAAATCAGTATATCATCGATATACACGATGACAAAAATGTCCAGATACTCCCGCAGTATCTCATTTATAAAAAACTGAAACGCTGCGGGAGCATTACATAGCCCAAAGGGCATGACGTTGTACTCATAGAGCCCAAATTTCGTTCGAAAAGCATCTTCCATTCATCCCCTCTTTTAACTCTGATCAGGTGATAGGCTCCTCGTAAATCGAGTTTGGTAAAAATGGTGGCCTTCCTAACCTGATCAAGCAGCGTGGAAATGAGGGGAAGAGGATATTTGTTTTTTATCGTGGCTTTATTCAGCACCCTGTAGTCCAGGCAAGCTCTGAGTCCCCCTTCCCGTTTAGGAATAAAAAAAATGGGGGATGACACTGGAGAGGTGGAATGACTGATGAAACCCTTGGCCAACATGTCTTGTAGATAATCTTGAAGGTATTTAGTCTCTGTCTCCGTAAGCGCATAAATGCGACTAACAGGTAAATCAGCGCCAGGTACCAGATCTATCCTACAATCGTAGGGACGATGTGGCGGTAGAGCAACTGCTTTCACATCATCAAAAACGTCAGAAAATTGTCTATATTCAGTGGGTAATGTAGCCCCATCAATAGTGGTGGAAGCACAATACACAGGAGTATGCCAGTGGTTGATGTCTCTATAACAATGAGTAAGGCAGTGAGCGGAGCGTAGGGTAACAGTCCTGGCTACCCAATCTATATGGGGGTTATGAGTCTGAAGCCAGGGTACTCCCAATATAGCACCGAAATTGGGTGTATCGATCAGGTCAAAGGATATGCTTTCACTATGACCATTGTCACACAACACAATAATCTCAGGGGTATGGTATTTCAACATCCCAGAGGATAGGGCAGACCCATCTACTGCCCTGACATTTTCAGGTACTTCTTTTTTAATGAACTGTATGCCCAAGGATTTAGCTAGAGTAATATCCAAGAAGTTTCCTGTTGCCCCTGAATCCAAAAGAAGAGCAATGGAATGCCTTCCTTGTGAAGGCAACACTAACACAACCGTAATGGTAAAAGGTTTAGGAATGGGTGAATATGTGTTAGCCACATATTTAGAGGTCTGAGAAAGCGAGGGACTTGGAAGAGCGACCTCGGTACTCCCCAAGTCAACTAGTTTCCCGAAGACATGGTTTTAGAGTATTTAGGTAACCCTTCTCTCAAGGAACTTTTGGGTTTTACAGGGCATTCTCGGGCAAAATGGCCGGCCTTTCCACAATATAAGCAAAGATTTAGTTTACGCCTTTTTTCCTTTTCTTCGGGCGTTAGGGGGCCACGAATACCTCCTATCTGCATGGGTTCGCTTGTGTCTTTGGGTTCTCTTTTTTCAGGTTTTGTTATTAAGAATTTAGGGAGGTCACTACGAGTTTTTTCTCCCTTTCTTTCAGCCAGTCTGTGGTCTAATTTGACCACTAGGTCAATGAACTCGGAACAGTTTTCTGGAGGATCCACTATTTGCGATAAGATGTCCTTTAGTTCGTCTCTCAGCCCTCTATAAAATATCGAAGTTCTCTTATCGTCAGGCCAGTGGGTCTCTGTCACTAATCTATTGAAGGCGGTGATATATGTCAATAAATCCTTTGAGCCCTGTTTCAAATTAAGAAGCTCATTATCACTTGCCTGCATATAGGTATGCCTAGAAAAAAGGCTTTTCATCCGCTCTTTAAATAGGTCAAGATTATATAACACAGGATCGTCATTCTCTACCAAAGCCACCGCCCAAGAGGCAGCATTCCCGCTTAAATAGGAAATGATGAAAGCAACCTTAGCCGCGTCATCAGGGAATGAAGCGGCTTTACACAAAAACATCAGGTGGCATTGATTCATAAATACCTTGAATTTCTGACTGTCTCCGCTAAATCTTTCTGGCATTGCTAATGGAGTTTGAGGTGGGGTAACCACTGTGACCTGAACAGGAGAGGTAGAAGGTGTAGAGGCATGAGAGTCCCCAGGGGAACTAATGCTAGACATTTGAAAATGAGAAGGTTGTATATAACTTTTTCTATGTCTAGCTTGTATCTCGGGGTTTTACTTGCTTCTATTAATCTAGCGTTTTCAGTCAGTAACCTTTGATTTTCATTTCTAATCAATTTTAGTTCTGTTTGCAAGTTCACAACTGTGGTTGCTAATTCTCTTAATGTTACCTCATCTGCCTCTCCTAGCATGGCTGCGTCGTCCATGACTGTCTACACTCGGGAGGAGTGATAAACGTGGGCTTGGTTTTTTTGTCGGGCGAATAACAAGCTCCAGGCAGAAACCAGCTTCCTCAGAAGTGTAGACAGTGTCCCTCTCTGTTTCAAACGACAGCACACACCCAGCGAGTATATACACACACAGGTCTGAGTGGTCGCCAAAAAAGAGAAAGACCAAAACCCATAGGTCTCCTGAATAGAGGAAAGGGCAATCAGGAGTGACAAGCGATTAGGACGCAGTATCCTGCAGAGGAGAAAAGAAAACAAAACACACAACAGGGACTTTAGTAGACTCAAAAAGGTAACAACAAGGAGCTTAACTAAATTTCTGTACCGAGTGTGCTGCAATGCTCTTACCTGCCCAAAGATTGTAGCAAACCCAAAAGGTATCCAATGAATAAAAGGAATATACGAACCAAAAGAAGGGTGTATACTTTGGTCTCTCCAAAACAAAGAGAAATAGTTCCTCGTGAGAGTTTTATAGTCTTGAATCACCTCCCAATACGAAGAATCCAACAAATAGTATTGTAGGTAAATGATGATCCGCTCTGCGCAGGCAAAACAAAAACAAAGTTCGCCAACGAAAGTTTATTCACAGACGTAGGCGTTTTTTCACCAAGGATAAGTAAACCGGCTATAATCACCCAGCGTACCTTAGAACAAAAATAAACACTTGAAGAAAAGAAATACGTGGGCACTTGTCTTCAATCAAACAAAATGCAGCGAGTTAGCTGCAGACTTCCCCAGCGTTCAAGTTCGAGGGAGTTGCAGGCTTCCACAGCGTTCAGGTTCGAGGGAGCAGGGGAGCCGAGGAGAGACTCACAGGACAAGGCAACGCTTCCAAGCGCCTCACCTGTGAGCAGTTTAGGAGGCGGAGGAAATACAGTCTCAATTCCGGTGATTGCAGAGGTAAGAGATTCGGACCAAAACACCGTAGAGAGAAAGTTCTTGGATTTGACCGCGTGAGCCCACGCGGTCTCGAGTAGCGCTAGCTCGGGGAGAAGGAGGAACACGAACACAGTTCACGGGAGCACAGGATAGTATCGAGGATACTCGGGTCGGGACCCAGGCAGGAATCCAAACGAGAAAACCAAGCACCGCCAGGAAGAGGGAGGAGGAATATGAACCTCCCAGTCTGCATTTGATTGGTGCAGAAAGGAGCATGGTTTCCTTAGAACGCCTCAAAGCATCCTGGGACTTGTAGTCCATGTTAGGCGGAAAAACACATTACAACACACTCTGAACAGACCCTAAAGACCTAGGCTTCCCCTAAGAGCTCCGGGTTCTAACAGGGTTGGGGTCCCGAGGTAAAAAATAGAGCGCTAGCATTTAAACGTTCAATTGCGGCTATAAAACATTTTGCTAGCAAATTGGGCAGAAAACAACCTGGCATAATGCTCAATATATATGTCGCCAAATGCAGAAGCATTGCCCTGTATGGGGCAGGGATATGGGGGTACCATGATGTGACGATGCTCCAGATTATCGAAAATAATTTTTTTCGATATCTTTTGTCTCTCCCAAAAAGCATATCAAATTATAATTCCCATGCAGAACTAGGTATGGATTATCTGACAGATTTGATTAAAACCCAGCCAATTCTACTATGGAGGAGAATTTGGGCGTCGCAAGAACTGGGCCTAAACCGAGAAATAATCATTGATGTCAAGTCATTAGCCAATGTTAAAAGAATTAAATGGCTTGAATATGTGAGGAAAGCCCTGACGGACATGGAAAGGCCAGATTGGTATTATAAACCTGAATTAATTGGGAAAATCCCTAAGAAAGCCTTAAAAAACCTATGTATGGAACATTTTAATACCTTAAGGCTTGGGAACGAAGTCAGCAAAAGAACTGTGCTCGACCATCAGCCGCTGCTGACTACCTACAAAATGCAACCGTACTTAACTCTCATCACTTTGGGTTTTGAGCGCTTTGTCCTGACTAGATTCAGGTTTAATATTTTTCACCGACTGGTCTCATATCCGGATAAAAACGACTGGAAAAGAACTTTGGCCCTATGCCCATGTGACAATTTATCCACCCAGTCGACCTTCCATCTTGTACTTTTTTGTAAACTGTATAAAAAAGAGCGTGTGAGATGGCTGAAACCCTATCTAAGAGATGGGGCTTGGAGGCAATGTAGGCCGGCTTATTTAAATCTCCAACAATTAAGAAACCCTCTTTGTATTAGTTCCATGTCAATGTTTTTAAAAAGTGTTGTAAAACTAAGGAACCTATCATGAATTTAATAATTGTCTATTAATCACCTAAACTTGATTTAATATTGTTTTTATAACTATTTATTATATGTATTTGCAATGTGATTTTTGCTTGTATGAACTGCTTTTATGATTTTTTATTACTTGGTGAAAATCGAATAAAGCAATTGAATTGAATTGAGTATCAATTTGTATAGAAGAGATGTTCAGTGAAGGTCATAAAGGCGACTCACTGGCTGTATTGGTTTGTGGAAACAATACTTGCATACAGCAAGTGACCCTGGATGTAACAGTCACTAGATATGGGGTATCTGGCATCATGCCACACCAGCTGTGATCGATCAACATGAAGTAACTTCCACTTGAAAGTTGCCCAAAAATGGGATCAATCACTGCAGCTGGTGAGCCTTGCAGGTGACAGGATAAGTTGTTAGAGGAACCATTGCAGGCCCTGTGTAAATTAATACCCTCACAAAGGAGAGAACCTTTCACAGCTAGTACCACTAAGAAATACTTCATGCCCCCCACTCCAACACCTTTGTGTGTATGGTAAATCCCAGGATGTCTTGATGTATTATTTACCCAACCTTTCACATTTGCCTGCTGGTATGTGTTTTAGGCAATACTGGAAATGGAAAATTGTAACAGGAAGAGTGATTTATCCATATATTATCCACCCAGTAGCTGGTGTATCTGCCACTGTGAATGGTAATCTTTCCATCTCTTCAATGCTCAACACCGTATTCTGCTCCTCTTTGTGCCAGTTTGATCTGTTTATCAGTGAGATTGAATTCTGAAAACAGTGACGTAGTGTTGATTAAATGCCAAGGCACATAGCCTGAACGCAGGTTTTTGTAGCCTCCAGCCTAATAGCATGATAGAACGTAATTGAGACTGATGATCTTGCAACATGACCAAGTCTTGTTCCATGATGTGTATGGCAGAAGACACAATGATGTTCAATGAATATATCCTGTACGACAGAGTCGTTAACCCATTGTCTACTACAGAGAGAGATTTCTCTAAATTAATACGATCAATTTCTCGTATTCGTTCTGCAGTCTCTGCTTGGGTAATCTTCCATAATTCGTTATATGCAGCATATATACCGGCATATATGAAACGTTTTTGACACGGTTTTCTTGGTACTAGCAAAAATTCCCTAAGGTCTGTGCCATCTTTAAGTAAAGATAAGTGTTGTTTTACATCCTGTAGTGTAGCTGTCTGTAGCAAATCCAGGCATAGTTTCCCTAAACTGTATGTTGTTATTACTCCAGGATGCTGTCGTTGAACATATCTTGGGTCTGGCCTATTGATTTTGAAACCCTGAGTCGTGTTCAGGAATCGATCTTGACAGTTGTTTGTGTCTATGGGCCAGAGCAAACATTTGTTTCAATCTGGGTCTGATCTGTTGTGATGCAAAATGTTATGTACGTTGACCTCCCAGTGTAGTGCTATTACTTGCAGGTATAGGTATGGTCAGTGTATTCATGTCTTGGATCTTGGCTAACCCAAGGCAAGACATTTGTTGGACAATGTCATTCAAAAACCTAATTTGTTCAGGAATGATACAGGCTCTAAACAAAGCTTCTACCCCCTGCACTTGCCAATCTTTTGAATCCCAGACAGTTATTGTCTAAATGTTGTCTTTCCAAAAGTCAAAACCCTGTCTAGACAGTTGGGCATTAAAGGTTGCAGAATAAATCGGTTTGGTATTGGTTAACATATTTTTCATTCCTGTTTTGTTCACATTTTTAAAGTAGAATGTTTCTTCATTGGATACATTGTACCCTGAAAAGTATGGAAACTTATTCGCAAAAGGTTTTGAGCTACCCTTTGGAGGTGTAAGACAATGTTCCCATTGGTTATACATATATACATTTCTAGGCATTGCAGATCTGTGCAAGAAATGATGACCATAATGGTTATAACAATACATTTGTTCATGGTCTGATGAACCCTCTAAAAATTCATGATTTGTGAATACTGCAGACATCTCTAGATCAGACATCATATTATTAACAGTCTCGAAGTCCCAATCATCAGAAAAGGTACTAGAGGTAATAAAGTCACAATGAAATCTTGAATAAGTGTGGAATCTTCAAAAGCTCTGACGGCCCAAAAAATTAATATTCTGTTTGGTCCCAAACTATACCATCTTGTATAGGAACGGCTGTGATGTTTACTGCTGACAAGTCTCTTTGTTCATGATGGGATGATTTGTGTGGCTGGAGAAGTAAGTTCACTCTTTTACTTGCTGTGTTCATTTTTACATATCTTCCATTTATCAGCTTACCCAGAGTTATTATCAGAGATAACCAAAGTAGAAGAAAAAATATTCTCAACACAATCTAAAGTTCACTTGTTACTTCGTTGTAGACAGGTGTATCTGGACAAACTGTTTTTTGGGTCTCAAGAGGAACGAGTTCCATAGCTTTGTTGCTTAGTCCTTCTTTTCGCACTGCAGATTCTTCAATGGTGATGAGTCTCTCAGTTTGAACATCTTGGATTGAAGCTAGAGGAGTGTATCTGCTACATTGGCGGAGTCCACTTGGCCTACTGCTTAGTATCGGCCACATAGTGTGGTTTGATCAGGTCGATAGACACAAATCTCTTCTCCTTATTTCCAGCAAGGGGCAGCAGTATTACTGTTCTTGAACTGTGGATTTCTAGGACAGGTACTGGGTGTCTGTAAGAAGGCTCAAATTCCTTCTTGTCCGCAATTGTTTCTCTGACTAGATCACCAAGCTTTGGGATCCAGAAAGGCCTTTCTGGGACGGCTGGGTTTGCCCCAGTGGGGGTTGGCTTCAGGAACATGTTGCTTTGTTTCGTTTTTATTCATTTAAGTCCTGTAAAACAGCCAAACAACCTTTGATATCAAATTTCTTATTTTCCACCACTGTTACATGACAATCAAAGTCCGGAACCAACATTCTTGTCCCAAATAGGACCTCATATGGAGTGACACCCCCTAGAGAACTTCTTAGCAAATTGTTAAGTGCTCGTGGAACCCCAATAAGATGTTTGACCCATCCATCACGCGAACTAATACCCTTGCTATTATAGACTGCTTTATGTCCCGGTTTTTTCCTTCTACAACAGAATTTCCCTTAAGATGGAATAAAGAAAAATACCGCAATTCTACGCCCAAACTGGCCATGGCTTCTTTGTGTGCTCGAGAGCTAAACGTAGGGCCCTGGTCAGAGTGCAGTGTGCCTATTGTGTATGTGCCGATAAAGACTCGCAAATCTTTTGTAACAGTAGAAGGAATCGCACACTATGAGTGTGGGGATTTCATGATCCATATTTTCAAGTGCCATTATGAATGCTTGTAGTTCAACTTACTGAGCTGTACAATTTCCTACAGATCGCGTTTTTGTGACCATAGGTCTAAGTTTGCCATTGCGCATACGACCTTTAACGATCACGCATGCTGCACTATAAGCTTGCTTACTTCCGTAGCGGGTTGTGCAGATCAGTCAGTATAAATTATACATTCATACTGGTCTAAAGGTAGAATTTCAGTAGGCAGAGGACATTCTTGTTCGTATTGCAGGAATGCTTGTGTTTTCAAGTAAGGATCAAAAAAGTATTCAACATCAGTTGCAGCAAGAGAATTAACCCATTGTATCCATCTCGGATGTAAAGCTTTAGCATTCGGAATGCTCGCTTTTGTAACTGCCTCTAAGGCTGGTAAAGGTGTCACAACCATTATGCGTTTTCCCTGTGCTAGGGCTCTTTCTTTTGCTACAGCGGTTTGAACTGCTGTCAGAATTTTTTCTGTTGAAGTGAATTTCATTTCTGCTTATGTGTACAAATGTAATTTGTATGCAATTGGTACTTTTTCACCTTCGTTAAAAGTTAGGTAGGTAAATCCGCATTGACTCGGAATGATTCGTATCACTAATTTGCATACGTTTATGCGTGTTTGTAAATGTTTAGTTGCTAACATATCAGCTTGAAGTGAAAGCAAAATTTCTGTGTGTTCTTGTGTCCAATTTATTGTTTTAAAATCATGTTTGATTAATTCGTAGAGAGGTTTAACCCTTTATGCATAATTCAGAATATAAGTTGATCCAAAATTCAGGAAGCCTAGAATCGACTGTAAGTTCTTCAGCGTTTTTGGAGGTTGGAGCAGCTCACATTTTTTTAAAAAGTTGGCTGCCAGGCTTTTGCCTTCACTTAATAGTTCATATCCTAGTAAAGGACGATGAGGTGGGCAATTCTTGATTTTTTTAAATTGAATTTATATCCTTCAGAGGTGAAGACCAGTATGATGGTGTTCACCCTGTTCAAGTGCCTGTTCAGGTCATCGTCTGTCAGATATCATCGACATATGACAATGCCTCATCATCATAAGTTTATAATAACTCTGTTACCCTTGCTGAGAATAACCCAGGACTATTCTTGAATCCTTGAGGGAGACGACAGAATTTATGCTGGGTCCCTATTATTGAGAAAGTGGTCAAATACCTGCTTTCAGGTGCAATGTTTTGACAAAAGAAACCATTTGAAATATCTAACGTTGTTTTTTATTTTTTATGCACAATGTTATTCATTAATGCTGTATTGTGTGCATTTTGCACTGCAAATGTTTTGCAACAATAGTTTAGATGTCTGTAATCCAAAACTAGCTGATATGAATTGTCTGGTTTGGAGACCGGAAACAAAGGATTGTTCATGGACGAGGTGCATGTTTCAATCACCCCTTGGTTTTCAAGTTGATCTTCTGGTGAGGTGAGTCCTCATCCCATCCTACATGATTCTTGTATAATGCTGGGGCTTGGGCAACTGCCCATTTCTTGGCATAAGTATATTTTAAATGTACTGGAATATGGTTAGAGAAGTCTGGCATAATGATGTTTTCATCGCAAGGTAAACGTTAATGATTTTGGAGGCTTTTATTAGAAAGGGCACGAGCTAGTGAAATTTAGTTTTTGTTAACCACAAGGTTTATGATATTTGTCAGGAGGTTGTACGTGATTGTTTGGTGGGGTGAGCTTGGGCACAAGGGATTTGTGTTTGTTTTTATTTTTCACATGTTTATAACGAGGATATGCATTTTGTTTATGGGTTCATAATGGGCAAGTATAATGTACTTGACATTAGGAATGATTAGTGAATGTTGATTTCATGGGACTGCTATATATTTTTTAATCATCGTAGATATCCCTGAAGAAGGTCATTTGAAAACCGAAATGCATTGGGAGAATTTTATTGTGGTGGAGCAACACGTGTGTTTACGTGCCAGTGAATAAGCCCGGATTGGCAATTCTTGTGCAATTGAAGATGCGAGAAAAGATGTAACTCTGTTTCTTTGGCGTGACTTATCAAGATTGAGAAAATTGTCAAATAAACTGGATGAATTGTTTCAAACAGTATTGAGTACGTGGATATTTGATCACACACGTGAATTCCGCTGTGCTACCCTTTTGTGACACGAAAAGTTTGTGTCACCACCTTGTGATGAATTAATTTTGCGCATTCCGAGCGGAGCCCATTCTCAGTTCTTGAGCTGTGTTCTCAGAATCCTTGGCATGTCTGATTTTTAGACCTGCTACCTTCTTTTTGGTGAATTGAGGTGTAGGTTTGCTTTTCTGAACGTGTTGATCGTCTTTGGACTTCACACGTTCTTCCTTGTTCTCTGACCGTCCTCTTCTTTCGGATGTCTGTGACGATATCTGAAAGGTACAAGAGGAACGTGAATCAGTATCTTGATACCTGTCAAGTTTTCTCAAATTATCCCTACTCCTGAGGTTATACCTCCTTTCAGAGGGCTCCTTTTGAGGAGACCTACCTCGGGATTGAGAATCTTTCTCTTTTGAATGGTGTTTGCTATTTTCCCACTTCTTTTTAGAAGATGTAGGATTGTGTTTAGTAAAGACCTTTTATAGGGTTTTTCAATTATTCTGGCTAGTTCTTGTGGTTGTTCTGTTACATCAAATTCCCTTAATATCTGGCGGATTGCCACTGATGCTGCTTCTCCTTTAATATTAGATCTTATTGATGAGACCTGGTTAACATTTTTCAGTAATTTCATACCTAAATTCAGAGCAGGCTTTGCCCCGTATTCATTTTGAATTTGTTTCAGGACGTAAGGTATCACCGCCATAGACGAAACACCATTTGTTTTAGTGATGTCATCAGTGATGTCACTGACCATGTCATGAATGATGTAATATGTGACATCAGTAGTGGATTGCGGGCACGCGAGTTATAGTTAGTATAACTAACTATAACGGAGGAATTTCAATGGTTTTGTACTAGTGAAATGTCAAACTAACTATAACACCCCTAAAACCAATGGTTTTTTCAGTGAATTTCTAAGGTTTTTTAAATGCTAATCCCTAACTATAACATGTCAGTCAGTGAGTCAAATTCACTTTATTCGGTTAATTAAAACCATGAAAGTATACTATAAAAATACATTACAATTTTTTTTACAAAAAATATTAAATAAACATAATCATCACAATTTATCAAAAATTACATAATTAAATTATTAATATACAGAATAAAAAGGGGAAAATGTCATACAAGTACTGACACCAGATGCACATTATTAGCAGCACTTCCTTTCTTCTTAATCCTGACAGCAGCGGTTAAAAAACTGGCTATATTAAAAATTTCCCATATATTATTCAACATTTGCAAATTAATAAAAGCCGGTTTTGCATGAGTAAAACCTTTGCCTTTTAAAATCGGTTTTATAAAACAATTACGGATATGCAAAAAATATTCACAAAATAAAACAAAATGCAGAATCCTGAGTAGAGAAATTGTCACAGGTACATACATCTAAGTCCTCCAGCTTTTTCCATCCCTTTGGCTCGGCAAAAAGCAAATGTAGTTGATTTAACCTAAATTGAACCAATAGGAATCGATGGTGCTGGTTAGACACAATGGTTAGGTATGGCTCAATCGTTAATTATGTATGTGAGACAACAAGGACCCCCTGATACCTTTCAATTACCTGGGTCAGGGCAAATTTCAAGTGTGAGTAAATTACCCAGGCAAATATATAAACCAACTAACACATATAAAGTGGTTTAAACCACATAAAGAAGAGATATTTCACTACTGCTTGTACATATATAGAATTCAAATTTAATACTCATTAGAATAGCATCACAATTGATAAAATTGGCATAGTTATGCACACAAGATATAAAATATTATTTTGCATTATAGCATATGCATGACTACAAAATATACTGAAATACCGGAACCGCTGAAACGCCGCCTCATGAGGTCTGTTCTGAAAAACAAGATTAAGCCGCGCCCATAACATATCCTCATATAGCGCGGAACAAGCTACCGTAAACAACAAATACTGAGCGAAGGCATCTTCCAAGTTCCCTCGTTGTTTGAATAACATTACCAGAGAGTATAAACGCTGAATACAACGCTGGTAATGCGCTCACCCACATGTTAGACCTTGGATGATGTTCCTCTAATGTGGACTGAAAAACATTAAATATGGCACCAATGGACAATGAAAACTGAAGAATGTGTGTTATAATGAGATTTTACCATTCTTGAAACCCATACCCAAACCATCTCTCTATGCAACCCTTTATGGCTGTGAACATTGTTCAGTTTAGGCCAGAGACGATTATCCTGTTTTACCCTAATAATAGCACGATGGTACAGTCCTGAAGAAGGCACGTTAAAGTGTCGAAACGCGTAGACAGGAGACAGTGAACCATCCAACAGTTTTTTATATTTATGAATCATTGTATATTTTGTAGTCATGCATATGCTATAATGCAAAATAATTTTTTATATCTTGTGTGCATAACTATGCCAATTTTATCAATTGTGATGCTATTCTAATGAGTATTAAATTTGAATTCTATATATGTACAAGCAGTAGTGAAATATCTCTTCTTTATGTGGTTTAAACCACTTTATATGTGTTAGTTGGTTTATATAGTTGCCTGGGTAATTTACTCACACCTCAATCGTTAATGATGTACATATCAGCTGATGAGCCCGAACAGACGGTTTGCTTAACTCATTCTGCTCTCTATCACTTTGAGAAACCTGAACATACATATTTTTAGCCCACAATTTGTCTGCTTTTAACAATTTCTCCGGGGAACTAAAGAGCTCAAGTCTGTCTAAATAAGCTGCAGTCCTTCTGACATAATGTAACCAAGGGAAGCTACTTGCCAAGTCAAGAGTGAAACAGTCACGAATGATGACACGGTTCATCTCCAGCTCCGGATTTGTCCAAAGGCTTATCCATTTGAGCAGAGGAGCCATTCCAATGGTGTCTGTTATATAACCTATGCCCATTTCTTGATGAATAATGTAGGTGGATGTCGATGACGGTACGGCTAGCAAACTTTTTTGAAATTGATTTTCCACTATTTGCACGTTCCCGGCATTTCTGTATCCCCAAAGTTCTGAACCATAGCTCGCAATGGCCAGACATTTAGCCCTGTAGATATTCAACATAGCTTGTATGGGTTTAGAGCCCAATCTGCGAACAAAATCTAAAACAGCAACAGTTGATCTTGCCATTAAATTTCTTTTGGCCTGAATTTGTGGGATCCAGGAGCCCCTTTCGTCAAATAACACTCCCAAATATGAGAATGACGTTACCCGTGTGAGATTGTTTCCCTCTCAATAGTGACTTTTACATTTCTTTGGCTTGGCCCCCATGATCATAATGTGGGACTTAGAGAAATTTACATCCAAGTCCAGGGACTTCATGAATGAAGCAAAAGTGGTTAAAAGCTGCTGTAGGCCATTCACCGTTCTAGCTAGTAGAGCAGCGTCATCTGAATTAATCTCTCTCCTATACGCGGGATATCACTACAAACACCCGATAGAACAATTTCAAGATTGTCAATATATAAAGTGAATAACAAAGGGGCCAAAATGCAGCACTGTCTCACTCCTTTAATTATACAGATGCTACAAGATAGGTTCCCTCTTTGACTGTATCGTACTGTGGCTCCCAGATCTTGATGCAGATCTGCCGGAAAATGTAATATATTTTCATCTAATCCTAATTTCAAGAGCAGATGCCATAACTTGGACCTTTTTACTCGGTCAAAAGCCAAAGAAAGATCCATGAATGCTAAATGAAGTGTGCCCTTCTTCACAATGGTATATTTCCCGGTCAACAAGAGCAAGTTAAGGCACTGATCGGTGGTACCTCTCCCCTTCCTAAAACCATACTGGAGGTTATAGAGGATGTTAGCATCATTCAGCCAGTCTGTAAGCTTGGCCAAAACCACTTGTCCTACCACTTTCACAGAAGAATCGATCAAAGAAATTGGCCTATAACAGTGCGGGTCACTTCTAGAACCCTTTTTAAAAACTGGTACTATTACTGACAGCGACCAGGATTTAGGTAAACCCACTTTACAGGCTTTATTAAAAACATTGGCAAGCAGTTTAGACCAAAGGGATATATTTGTTAAGAAGAGGTCGTCGGGAACCCCGTCCGGGCCAGGGGCTTTATTTTTAGACATTTGCGCTATAGCCTTTGCTACCTCACTAACTGTAAAGGTTAGAAAATCTTTCTTACTCACATAAATAGAATCCCTCGGTTTGTTTTCTCCCTGGTCCCCATATATAACTTTAAAATGATTATACCAATCCTCTTCAGGAATATTACACTTCAACATACCAGTTTTACAGTCGGAGAAAAAGGGTCTATTCATTATGCTCCAAAATTATGCGCTGTTTTTTGACACGTTAATAGACTTTAATTCCATAAAAGCATCATTTTTAATCTGAGTTTTATGAGTGTTTGTAGCTAATTTATACTCTTTCCTACAATCAGCTATGTAGGTCTTATCTTGTGTGCTATTTTTTAGTGCACATTAATTTTTGATGTGCAGCTGAACAACTATGATTAAACCACCTTTCTCCTTTATTTAAGTGTTCTTTGAGAGGGTGTGAAAAATCTTGGCCCACTTGCCTACTAATTTTATCGTATTCACTTAGAACACCATCATCTCCTGCCTCACTATCACAGCACAACTCCAATTCTGACCCTACTGTACTGGCTAATCCATTACAGAAATCTGCAGTAATGACCATACTCCACTTAAGTCTACTTCAGTCTACGACCCTGATCTATATTTTTGATTACTGCAGTGGAAACCGATTTATTAACCTCCAAATTAACGCTAATACCACCCCCCAAAACCAGATGTATAGGATTGTGGTCACTAAATTGAGACCACAAAACTGTATAATCCTTGACAAATAGTTCGAGAGCGGTATTTAAAAAAATATAGTCGATAGTTGTACTGTTTCCCCTCCCTTTAAATGTTGGGATAGCGTCTAGGTCACCGAAATCAGATGGATAAATGAGGCCCAGATCTGCTATAAGTTGCTCCAAATATTCACCTTGTATGGTACGTTCAAAGTGGGGCTTGGGAAACCTGTTGGGCCCTAAACAATCAGAAATACCACATTGCTTATGACGTAGATGTATGTTAAAATCCCATAAAATAATAACCAAATAAGGTGCAGAATAATTCTCCCTATGACCCTCTAAGTAGGTCTTTAGGTTGAGCAAGTTTTCTGTGACTGTAATCCTATCAAATGAATTATAATAATTCACAATTAAAATCCTGCTTGAATTTGCTGGGATGGTCTCAACATCTAGACAATTTGGTAGTCCAGTTTCTAGCTTACGGTGACTTCCATTAACCTTTAGGGCAATCAGAGTAATCAATCCACCTTTTGATCTTACCATGTTAGATGGTCTAGCTGGTTCAAAATAAGATGTAAAACCATCTAACCATAACGGGCTATTTTCTTCCCGCGATTCCTGAAGCCCAATAACATCATAATCTTTTAAGAAGAGAACCCAATTATCGTCCTCAATTTTATTTCTTAGCCCAGCAATGTTCCAACTAAGGGGTCGATTAGGATCGCGGACGGAAACGTGTTCGGTACGCCGAGGAAGGTGGCAAGAAACTCCGGACCTGTCCGCGGAAAAACCGCAACAGCGATTAGGATCAAATTTGATAGAAACGCCGATCGCGGCGGACGGAGCACACCAATCTCCGTCCGCGGCGGTCGAAGTACACCTGAGGCCGCGGCAGGCGGACGGAACCAAAAGAACACCGACCGCCGCGTACGCACATGACCAGGAAAACAACAACCTCCCCGCGATACCTGCGTAGTGTCCGTGTCCGCAATTAGGATAACTCCGCAAGTACCCCGGTAGCCACCGCGATCCACGTCCACGGCGGTACCAATGCTACGAGAAACCGTGCACCACAGCGGAAGTCCAACACGAATAACATCCCTACAGTCAAACCAATGCCATACATTGCGACAGAATTTATCACCAAACACAGGAAAATGAACGACCACCCACCTGACACATCTAAACCAAACACAAGACACAATGACCCACCCCCAAGAACCGCATAATCCACACCTGCCAACACACCCACCTATCACCTGACTGCCAATCACCATTCACACAGGGCCAACACACAGACTATAAATTAACTCCCACCCACTCCAGAAATCCTCTGCATCACAGCATAGCTGCTAGCAGGAGACACCACTTAGCCAACAGCATAAAACACATATCATACACATAACCCACACCCAAACACACCCTGTACACAAAGACCCACCACACCATCCCTAAACACCACACACCAGCACCTCCCAATTCACACAAACACACACCCCGAGCACCATGGCACCCAAGAAAAACCCTAAATTCACCGACACCGAGTTAAGGGTTATGGTCGATGAGATTATTCGTGTCGAACCCCACTTATTTGGGGCCCTAGTGCAGCAGACCAGCATAGCTAGGAAAAACAGCATGTGGGACCGGATCGTCACCAGGGTCAATGCCTCCGGGACCGTCCCGAGGACGAAGCAGGAAATTCAGCGGCGGTGGCATGACCTCAAGACCCGGGTGAAATCCATCAGAGCCAAGAACTTTCTCCGGGCCAACCACACAGGCGGTGGAACCCCTCCGGAGCCCTTACCGTACACCGAGTGGGAGGAGAAGGTGCTGACCATCCTGCACCCTGAGAGCCTTGATGGACTTGAGGAGGGAGAAGAGGCTGGTAAGTACCAACCAAGCACCACAAGCACAACAACACGGTGTGCCTCACACAACTCTGAAGACACATCTCCCAGACCCCAACCCATGCATGCAGTCCACATACTCACCAACGTCTAAACCACTCCTACAGGCCCCCATGTCCATAGGGAGGGTGGTGGTGGTGGGTGGGGTGTGTGAGGGGACGGAACTACAACTCCCAACAGGCCCCCATGTCCATAGAGAGGGTGGTGGTGGTGGGTGGGGTGTGCTACAGGTCACTAGACCAACTCCCAACAGGCCCCCATGTCCATAGGGAGGGTGGTGGTGGTGGGTGGGGTGTGTGAGGGGACGGAACTACAACTCCCAACAGGCCCCCATGTCCATAGAGAGGGTGGTGGTGGTGGGTGGGGTGTGCTACAGGTCACTAGACCAACTCCCAACAGGCCCCCATGTCCATAGGGAGGGTGGTGGTGGTGGGTGGGGTGTGTGAGGGGACGGAACTACAACTCCCAACAGGCCCCCATGTCCATAGAGAGGGTGGTGGTGGTGGGTGGGGTGTGCTACAGGTCACTAGACCAACTCCCAACAGGCCCGCATGTCCATAGAGACGGTGGTGGTGGTGGGTGGGGTGTGTGAGGGGACGGAACTACAACTCCCAACAGGCCCCCATGTCCATAGGGAGGGTGGTGGTGGTGGGTGGGGTGTGTGAGGGGACGAAACTACAACTCCCAACAGGCCCCCATGTCCATAGAGAGGGTGGTGGTGGTGGGTGGGGTGTGCTACAGGTCACTAGACCAACTCTCAACAGGCCCCCATGTCCATAGAGAGGGTGGTGGTGGTGGGTGGGGTGTGTGAGGGGATGGAACTACAACTCCCAACAGGTCCCCATGTCCATAGGGAGGGTGGTGGTGGTGGGTGGGGTGTGTGAGGGGACGGAACTACAACTCCCAACAGGCCCCCATGTCCATAGAGAGGGTGGTGGTGGTGGGTGGGGTGTGCTACAGGTCACTAGACCAACTCCCAACAGGCCCCCATGTCCATAGAGAGGGTGGTGGTGGTGGGTGGGGTGTGTGAGGGGACGGAACTACAACTCGCAACAGGCTCCCATGTCCATAGGGAGGGTAGTGGTGGTGGTGGGTGGGGTGTGTGAAGGGACGGAACTACAACTCCCAACAGGCCCCCATGTCCATAGAGAGGGTGGTGGTGGTGGGTGGGGTGTGCTACAGGTCACTAGACCAACTCCCAACAGGCCCCCATATCCATAGAGAGGGTGGTGGTGGGTGGGGTGGGCTACAGGTCACTAGACCAACTCCCAACAGGTCCCCATGTCCATAGGGAGGGTGGTGGTGGTGGGTGGGGTGTGTGAGGGGACGGAACTACAACTCCCAACAGGCCCCCATGTCCATAGGGAGGGTGGTGGTGGTGGGTGGGGTGTGTGAGGGGACGGAACTGCAACTCCCAACAGGCCCCCATGTCCATAGAGAGGGTGGTGGTGGTGGGTGGGGTGTGTGAGGGGACGGAACTACAACTCCCAACAGGACCCCATGTCCATAGAGAGGGTGGTGGTGGTGGGTGGGGTGTGCTACAGGTCACTAGACCAACTCCCAACAGGCCCCCATGTCCATAGGGAGGGTGGTGGTGGGTGGGGTGTGTGAGGGGACGGAACTGCAACTCCCAACAGGCCTCCATGTCCATAGAGAGGGTGGTGGTGGTGGGTGGGGTGTGCTACAGGTCACTAGACCAACTCCCAACAGGCCCCCATGTCCATAGAGAGGGTGGTGGTGGTGGGTGGGGTGTGTGAGGGGACGGAACTACAACTCCCAACAGGCCCCCATGTCCATAGGGAGGGTGGTGGTGGTGGGTGGGGTGTGTGAGGGGACGGAACTACAACTCCCAACAGGCCCCCATGTCCATAGAGAGGGTGGTGGTGGTGGGTGGGGTGTGCTACAGGTCACTAGACCAACTCCCAACAGGCCCCCATGTCCATAGAGAGGGTGGTGGTGGTGGGTGGGGTGTGTGCCAGTGCCGACTGAATGTCAAATATAAATAAATTTACACGTAATGGCCACATGACTCATCCTCACATTTTTGTTTTGCAGGGGATCCTAATCTGACAGCTGCAATAAACACCCGGCCTCCAGCCTCCCCACACTCAGAAGTTTCAGGGGACGATTGGCCAGCCACCTCCGGGGCTGAGGATGGTGCCGGCTCAAGCAGGCAGCCAGGGACATCTGCCTCCCAGGTCACACCTGCACCAACAACTACTACGGCCTCTGGCATTTCCACAACACCGGCTACTGTGACCTGCACAGCTACCTCCAGCACCACCTCCACCACCACTACTACCACCACTTCTGCCCCTGCCACCCTGCCCAACCCACCGCCCAACGCTGGGCCAGCGCCATCCCAGCCACGCAAGGAGAGTGTGAGGCAAACCACAGATGCAAGGCCAGATCCGGCAGGCAGGAGCACAGCACAAAGAAGGCATGATGAAACAACTACACCCAATGCCGTGCAACAGTGTCTAGAAGCACTAGCCAGGGTGGAGGAAAACTATCTACGTGGCCAGGCACAGGCAGACCGGGCCCACCAGGACTTTGTTGACAACACAGCAATGTTGGGGGCCATCGAGAGGCGGCTTGGCCAACTCGTGGACATTTTTAGCACGACTAATACCATGTGGATGCCATGGATATCCGCCAACACCACCCTCCCCACACCCCCTCAAACAACGCCACCGCCACCACCACCACCACCTGCGCCACTGGCGGCGGATGTGGTACCTGATCAGCCAGCGCCCCCAGCTGACTCCGTCCCGACACAAAGACGGAGGGGCCGTCCGAGGCTGGAAGTGGGCGAGAGCAGTGTCGAAGCTCCTGCCACACGCTCCAAGAGGAGCCGACAATGACTTTTTGAGTACCTGAGCCTGCCATTCACCCTGCCAACTATCCGGTCCCACCTGGCACAGGCCTGCTGCACTAGGCAGACACCACCCTATGTGGTGTTTGCACGGACATCTCATCTGCCATAACCTTTGACTCTCACTCCCCCACCCCTTCACTCATTTGTAAATATGCACCTACACCTATGCACAATCTGTAAATAAATACCACTTACTCACTCAATGATGTGTTGCCTCCATGTTTATTCACATGATTGCATCAGAAACAGACGTAACCAGGTTCAGGGATCCAACTGGTACAGAATCATGCCGCAAGGGAGTGACCTAGGGAAACATAGAAAACGCAAACACACGTTAGGAAACACCATCACACTCATCCCAACACACTGCAGTGCAACATTCAACAAACCACACACATCACAACAGGAATGGATGAGACTACACACATCATGGAGACGTGCATGTACTCATAAATGAAGAGACACACACACATGCATACATCACATAACAGAACACATAGATGATGCCCAACACAATGACACAAGAGCAGCAAACCTACACAGGGCATACACAAGCAGCACAAGAGGGGCACACTCACAATCAAGGGAAGTAGCGATCAATGAGCTGGCGCCTCTGGTCCACCCCTTCCTCCTCACCACTATCCTCATCAGTCGACATGGGTGGGTCGGGAGGGCGAGGAACTTGCTGTTCATCTGGGTCCAAGAGCAGTTCAATGTCATTGCGCACAGCCAGGTTGTGGAGCATGCAGCAGGCAATCACGATCTTGCATACTTTGCCTGGTGAGTAAGGCAGGGCCCCTCCAGTCTTATCCAGGCACCGAAACCTAGACTTAAGCAGGCCAAATGTTCGTTCTACCACTCGACGTGTCCTTCCATGGGCATCATTGTATCGCATTTCTCCCGCTGTAGTGGGATTGCGTATTGGACTCAGAAGCCAAGGCTTGTTTGGGTAAGCCGAGTCTCCTGTGTTTGTGGAAATAAGAGAGAGAGAGAAACATCACAACCTGAACATGTGGGCACACCATGCCACACAGATATCACTCCTGTCACCACAGCATACTCACCAACAAGCCACGCTTGTGCCGGACGCAGATTTGCCATCAGTTGGGGGACAATGCTGCTCCGCATGATGTGGGCGTCATGTGCAGAGCCAGGAAATCTTGCACACACATGTGAGATTATGTTGTCGGCCTGGCACACCACCTGCACGTTTAGGGAATGGAAGTGCTTCCGATTCCTAAACACCTGCTCACGTACCTGTGGTGGAATGATCGCAATATGCGTGCCATCAATGGAACCCACAACGTGTGGTATGCGACCCAGTGCATAGAAGTCTGCTTTGACCGCTGCCAACTCTGCCGCCTGTGGAAAATGTATGTAGTCATGCTTGTACAGCATCATGGCTGTCAGTACATCCCGAAGTACCGTGCTGAACATGGCCTGTGACATTCCCCCGGCATGTCCAACAGTGTACTGAAATGTGCCTGTTGCAAAAAAATGGAGTGCCGCCATCACCTTTTGGGTGGGTGAAATGGAACCTGGATAGGTTCTTCGCGGCTGCAGGTGAGGAGACAATTGGTTCACAAGCTCCAGCAATAGACGTCGATCATGCCTGAATTTCCTGATCACCTCCTCGTCCACCATATCCTCCAGCACAGTGTATGGGCGATGGACATTTTGAGCCCTCCTGTGTGGGAGTAAATGGAATGGAAGTCAATTCACATACAACGCATGTCTGTGCAACTCACTCACATGTCATCGCACTCTATCCAACATGTAATAGGCAGTGTTTAATTAGCATATGTGTGACATCTCTGATTGTCACTACAACATGGATTGACGTAGCAACAATGTGCATCCACTAGCTACATGATGTGTTGCAACATGTGCAATGCACTTTGTCTCACCTCAACATTACTGCCAACAAGACATGTGACATGACCCACATGTGTATGCGCAACATGACATACACACATGCAAGTGCATGCACACAAACGAAAATATACACACACCATTTCTTGATGCACCAATGGCAACACCAATAATGGTGACCAAACGGACATCACATGCATGGTGACCCAATAGGCAACACGCATGCACTGAACACAAGTGAACCCCCACCATAGTCAATATCACACATATACCACTCACTGACAACTGAATCACAATGTGCCAATACATCCGGGATCTACTGTGTAGATGTGAGGTACGATAAACTTGTGTATGGAAATAACCGATGTCGACATGCACATGTGATGGACATTTGTGGCACACCGATGAGCATGGTATGGACACACATGGGATAGAGCATGAAATGTGGAGTCACGCAATCACGCACACAACCGTCATCATGCAGCTGCAGACAATGGAACAAGGTGCATCGTCAGCTGACATGCAATCATTGACCCCGCCATGGCGGTGCACTGCTTCCGCTGTTTACGTCTGGCCATACGCGGCCCGCGTTCAACATTCCCATTGTCTGCATGTGCATAGACCGTCACGCTCACACACCGGCAAGTGCATGTGCTAGACACCGGAACGGATGCATCATTTGCAACAAAGTTCAAACAGTGGCGCCACCATGGCGGGGCACGTATTCGGCGGGGGAGGTGCAGGCCAACATATCCATAAGCTGATGTCAATGCACATGGCAGTTCATGACCCCCCTTACAGTGACATTGCATCAGCCAGCCTACACCGGCCGGCCCAGCCCTGCCCATGACCGCCGTGCCGGCCATGCCAACTACCGCCGTTTCAGGCCCCCTCCACTACCGCCGTGCCAGGCCCTGCCCATGACCGCCGTGCCGGCCATGCCAACTACCGCCGTTTTCGGCCCCCTCCACTACCGCCGTGCCAGGCCCTGCCCATGACCGCCGTGCTGGCCATGCCAACTACCGCCGTTTCAGGCCCCGTCCACTACCGCCGTGCCAGGCCCTGCCCATGACCGCCGTGCCGGCCATGGCAACTACCGCCGTTTCCGGCCCCCTCCACTACCGCCGTGCCAGGCCCTGTCCATGACCGCCGTGCCGGCCATGCCAACTACCGCCGTTTCCGGCCCCCTCCACTACCGCCGTGCCAGGCCCTGCCCATGACCGCCGTGCCGGCCATGCCAACTACCGCCGTTTCTGGCCCCCTCCACTACCGCCGTGCCAGGCCCTGCCCATGACCGCCGTGCCGGCCATGCCAACTACCGCCGTTTCAGGCCCCCTCTACTACCGCCGTGCCCTGGCGGGGCCTGGCATGGCGGTTATGGGCAGGGCCTGGCACGGTGGTAGTGGACGGGGCCTGGCACGGCGGTAGTGGAGGGGGCCGAAACGGTGGTAGTTGGCATGGCCGGCACGGCGGTCATGGGCAGGGCTGGGCCGGCCGGTGTAGGCTGGCTGATGCAATGTCACTGTAAGGGGGGTCATGAACTGCCATGTGCATTGACATCAGCTTATGGAGGTTTTGGCCTGCACCTCCCCCGCCGAATACGTGAAACGGCGGTAGTTGGCATGGCCGGCACGGCGGTCATGGGCAGGGCCTGGCATGGCGGTAGTGGAGGGGGCCGAAACGGCGGTAGTTGGCATGGCCGGCACGGCGGTCATGGGCAGGGCTGGGCCGGCCGGTGTAGGCTGGCTGATGCAATGTCACTGTAAGGGGGGTCATGAACTGCCATGTGCATTGACATCAGCTTATGGATGTTTTGGCCTGCACCTCCCCCGCCGAATACGTGCCCCGCCATGGTGGCGCCACTGTTTGAACTTTGGTGCAAATGATGCATCCGTCCCGGTGTCTAGCACATGCACTTGCCGGTGTGTGAGCGTGACGGTCTGTGCACGTGCAGCCAATGGGAGGTGTGAACATGGGCCACGTGTGCCCAATAGTAAGTACCGTATGCTGTTCACCGCAACACCAGGGCTAATCATTGGCCCAATTCCAAACACGCTTCCACGGCTGACCAATGGCTGGCGCCGTATGCCACTGACATGGCCACAGGGCCCTATATATGTGTGATGTGCAAAAGCATACATTCTACGATGACCACCGACTGCTGCCTGTGACCATCACCTCCACCTGCTGCTGCGTAGCTGACCACCGACTGCTGCCTGTGACCATCACCTCCACCTGCTGCTGCGGAGCTGACCACCGACTGCTGCCTGTGACCATCACCTCCACCTGCTGCTGCGGAGCTGACCACCGACTGCTGCCTGTGACCATCACCTCCACCTGCTGCTGCGGAGCTGACCACCGACTGCCGCTCTAGTGCCATACTCCGTGACCTTGGCATGTCGAGAGTCAAAGAGATCCGGTCTCGTCCCTTTACCGCCGCGGAGCTTGATGTCCTCGTGGACGGTGTGCTCCGCAACTACGGACGCCTGTACGGCGCACACGGACAGGTGGTAAGTGCAGTGGGGGATAAGTCTGTGCATGAGGTGGCCTATGACACCTGGGCTCTGGAAACTTGGCGGTGTGATGTGTGACCAACAAAAGATTCGAAATGTGCATGGCTGCAGAGAGAAATGTGTTGCCCCTATCTGTGTGACTGGCCAACTGTCCACTGACTTGCACCCTTTTGTCTCCCATCATGGTAGGTCAAGCTGCACCTTCGCAAGGACGTGTGGAGGAGCATTGCACGTGATGTACGAGCAGTGGGGGTGTCCAATAGACGACATACACACTGCCACAAACGCTGGGACGACATTTCCAGACTGAGCAAGAATGTAGCGGATGATTCCAAGGACGGCACGTCTGGCCCGATGCTCAATGACCCCTCTCATGCACCGTATCATAGCTGTGACGCATCCTGACCTGTCCGAGCGGTTGCGTGTGGATGAACAGCAACGTGGCGGTAAGCATACTGTCAGTGTATGTTGCTTGTGAGTGCAATGCATGTATTGTTGCCCACACACATTAGTGACTTCCGTCTATCGTGTGGCTCGTTCCAATGGCATGTTGGTGACATTGGCGCAGTAAAATTTCACTTCCCGGTGCGGCATGTTGAGACGCCACCCGCTAAGCAGTTCAGTGTTCATGCACATGCTGTAGTGCTCTGTCACCCCTTGGCAACACTAGTGTGCAGATGTAGTTCCTCATGCCCAGTCTGCATGCTGTACATGTATTACGGCCAACGCCACTTAATTCCTGTGAGGATGACTGGTTGGGGTGGGCCGTGTGCAGGTTGGGGGATCGATGGACATTGTCATCAGTGGCTTTAGGGATTCCGTAGCAGTACTGTACGTGAGTGTGCCCATGACTTACACCAATTTCCTGTGCATTTCAGCTTTGGCAGAGGGCACTCAGCCACAGACGGCGGAGATGATAGAAGGCAATGCATCCGGATCAGACGTCGCGCACACGCAGACTGACACCGAAGGGGCCAGCGCCGGAGAGGGGGACAGGACCGTCCCGGAGGACTCGCATGTGGAGACAACATCGTCATCATCTTCCGACAGTGTTGGTGAGTCAGCACTGTTGTCACAGACTGGGAGTGGACAATCAACACCTTCGGTCAGGACACAGCACACAGGGCCCACCCTGCCGTCAACTGCACCATGTACTGTTCGTGCACGCAGGAGTAGGGGGAGCAGAGTGGCCTTCGGTGTCGGCACCGCTGCCCCAGCCTCGGTGAGCCAAAATGCACTTTGTGCAGAGACTGTTGATCTGCTGCGACAGCTGTGTGTGGGGCAGACCAATATGATAAATGCTTTCCAAGACCACGATAGGAAGTTGGGGCAGGCGGTGGCATTCATGGAAGGTATGCATGGTGATCTGGCTGGTGTACACAGGACAGTGCAGTCATTGGCCAAAAGTGTGTCGTCTGCCATTGTACAGTCGCATGGACTGGGTGGTACTTCTGTTCCACCATCTACAACACTGGATGTCTCAGGGGGGAGTGAATATTCTGACCAGGACTCTAATACAGGTTATTGCACTAGAAGCAGCGTCAGCCAGCATGTCAAGGCACAGAGGCCTCAGACCCCATCCCCTAGATCAGCTAAATCTGTTCACAAGGACAACGTCAGATATAGTGGAGTACACACACGTGAAGCAAAAGAGGGGTTGGGTGTAATGGATACACATGCTGCACAGCCATCCCACACACAAGGTACTACCAAGGCAAGCCTCACTCCCACTTCCATTGACACTACCTTGGACGAGGACATTCAGAAGACGAATAAATCTCTTGAGAGCTCGCATACTCCCAGTGCCAGGGAGACTAGGAAGGAAGGAGCCACTCCCAAGGGCAGGGAGACTAGGCAGGAAGGAGCCACTCCCAAGGGCAGGGAAACTAGGAAGGAAGGAGCCACTCCCAAGGGCAGGGAGACTAGGCAGGAAGGAGCCACTCCCAAGGGCAGGGAACTAGGAAGGAAGGAGCCACTCCCAAGGGCAGGGAGACTAGGCAGGAAGGAGCCACTCCCAAGGGCAGCGAGACTAGGCAGGAAGGAGCTTCTACCAAGGGCAGGGAAACTAGGAAGGAAGGAGCCACTCCCAAGGGCAGGGAGACTAGGCAGGAAGGAGCCACTCCCAAGGGCAGCGAGACTAGGCAGGAAGGAGCTTCTACCAAGGGCAGGGAAACTAGGAAGGAAGGAGCCACTCCCAAGGGCAGGGAGACTAGGCAGGAAGGAGCTTCTACCAAGGGCAGGGAAACTAGGAAGGAAGGAGCCACTCCCAAGGGCAGGGAGACTAGGCAGGAAGGAGCTTCTACCAAGGGCAGGGAAACTAGGAAGGAAGGAGCCACTCCCAAGGACAGGGAGACTAGGAAGGAAGGAGCCACACCCAAGGGCAGGGAGAGTAGGAAAGAAGGAGCCACTCCCAAGGGCAGGGACAAGGACAGTCACAAGACAAACGCACCTAAGAAGAGCACGGACACTCCCAGGGGCAGGGACACACACAGGGAGAAGGTGTGTCCTGGGGATATGTACACCACAGACGACAAGTCTGCTGCCTGGAACAGGGCACCATCCAGGGAACAGGGAAAGTCCGCAGACAACAGTACTCCTACAGAAATGGAACATCCAAGGGCCAAGGCATCTCCCATGGACAGTGGCGCTGTCAGGGACAGGCATACATCACCCATTGATGCACTGAGGCTGCTGTTTTCTGGGAAACGGAATACAGATGTCTCCGCAGTGGAGTCACCACTTACCTCCACTCCCATCAGGGCCCGTCAGGGACGGATGCAGGTGGACACTGTAGTAGCATCCCCCATGACACATGTTGCAGAGGCCACAAGGCAGCCACACAGCAAACGACAAGCAGGCTCCAGCACGTCCCCAGAGAGCATTCCCCCACCAGCAGATGCACCTCCCATGGTGGGTGAAATTTCTTCTCAGTCTGGCCGACTTGTCAGTCCTGTCCTGTCCAGGGTGCAGGCACATGTCCACAAGAAACGTAGACACACAGCATTGACACATGCACAATCCGATGTCGGACAATTGCAACTATCCCTTGCTCCCAGAGCCACCCTGCCTCCTGGACCATACAGCCCTGTGGCTCTTCATTTCAGTGGTCCCAGTGGCGCTGCTGCAGTTGACTCGCATGTGTCTGTTAGTGGCAGTGTATCAGTCGAGACCTATCCTGTATCAGGTGTTGGCAGTGTATCTGGGTCTAAGGGCCATGTGTCATTCACTCGGGCTGTGGCTGTGTCTCACACTCCTGTATCAGGTGCTGGCAGTGTATCTGGGTCTATGGGCCATGTGTCATTCACTCGGGCTGTGGCCGTGTCTCACACTCCTGTATCAGGTGCTGCCAGTGTATCTGGGTCTATGGGCCATGTGTCATTCACTCGGGCTGTGGCTGTGTCTCACACTCCTGTATCAGGTGCTGCCAGTGTATCTGGGTCTATGGGCCATGTGTCAGTCACTTGGGCTGTGGCTGTGTCTCACACTCCTGTATCAGGTGCTGGCAGTGTATCTGGGTCTATGGGCCATGTGTCAGTCACTCAGGCTGTGGCTGTGTCTCACACTCCTGTATCAGGTGCTGCCAGTGTATCTGGGTCTATGGGCCATGTGTCAGTCACTTGGGCTGTGGCTGTGTCTCACACTCCTGTATCAGGTGCTGGCAGTGTATCTGGGTCTATGGGCCATGTGTCAGTCACTCGGGCTGTGGCTGTGTCTCACACTCATGTATCAGGTGCTGGCAGTGTATCTGGGTCTGTGGCTCACATGTCAGTCACTACATCTGTGGCTGTGTGTCACACTCCGGTTTCTGGTGCTGGCAGTCTGTCCGATGCGGGGACTTCACGCAATCCACCTGATAGTGTGATGTAAGTTGCTGTTGTGTGCCCTCTGATGTACCTGCTCTGGTGTCCACACTGCCCTGTTGCTATTCTCATACTGATGTACTGCATCTGATGTACCTGCTCTGGTGTCCACACTGCCCTGTTGCTATTCTCATACTGATGTACTGCATCTGATATACCTGCTCTGGTGTCCACACTGCCCTGTTGCTATTCTCATACTGATGTACTGCATCTGATGTACCTGCTCTGGTGTCCACACTGCCCTGTTGCTATTCTCATACTGATGTATGGCCTCTGATGTACCTGCTCTGGTGTCCACACTGCCCTGTTGCTATTCTCATACTGATGTTTGGCCTCTGATGTACATGCTCTGGTGTCCACACTACCCTGTTGCTATTCTCATACTGATGTACTGCATCTGATATACCTGCTCTGGTGTCCACACTGCCCTGTTGCTATTCTCATACTGATGTACTGCATCTGATATACCTGCTCTGGTGTCCACACTGCCCTGTTGCTATTCTCATACTGATGTACTGCATCTGATGTACCTGCTCTGGTGTCTACACTGCCCTGTTGCTATTCTCATACTGATGTATGGCCTCTGATGTACCTGTTCTGGTGTCCACACTGCCCTGTTGCTATTCTCATACTGATGTATGGCCTCTGATGTACCTGCTCTGGTGTCCACACTGCCCTGTTGCTATTCTCATACTGATGTACTGCATCTGATGTACCTGCTCTGGTGTCCACACTGCCCTGTTGCTATTCTCATACTGATGTACTGCATCTGATGTACCTGCTCTGGTGTCCACACTGCCCTGTTGCTATTCTCATACTGATGTACTGCATCTGATATACCTGCTCTGGTGTCCACACTGCCCTGTTGCTATTCTCATACTGATGTACTGCATCTGATATACCTGCTTTGGTGTCCACACTGCCCTGTTGCTATTCTCATACTGATGTACTGCATCTGATGTACTTGCTCTGGTGTCCACACTGCCCTGTTGCTATTCTCATACTGATGTACTGCATCTGATGTACCTGCTCTGGTGTCCACACTGCCCTGTTGCTATTCTCATACTGATGTACTGCATCTGATGTACCTGCTCTGGTGTCCACACTGCCCTGTTGATATTCTCATACTGATGTATGGCCTCTGATGTACCTGCTCTGGTGTCCACACTGCCCTGTTGCTATTCTCATACTGATGTATGGCCTCTGATGTACCTGCTCTGGTGTCCACACTGCCCTGTTGCTATTCTCATACTGATGTATGGCCTCTGATGTACCTGCTCTGGTGTCCACACTGCCCTGTTGCTATTCTCATACTGATGTATGGCCTCTGATGTACCTGCTCAGGTGTCCACACTGCCCTGTTGCTATTCTTATACTGATGTATGGCCTCTGATGTACCTGCTCTGGTGTCCACACTGCCCTGTTGCTATTCTCATACTGATGTACTGCATCTGATGTACCTGCGCTGGTGTCCACACTGCACTGTTGCTATTCTCATACTGATGTATGGCCTCTGATGTACCTGCTCAGTTGGGCACAATGCCCTGTTGGTGTTCTGATACTGCTGGCTGCCCTCTCATGTGCTGCCTCTGATGTAGCTGTTTGATGCCATGGACTGTTGATGCACCTAGCCCCTCTCATGTGCTGCCTCTGATGTAGCTGTTCGATGCCATGGACTGTTGATGCACCTGGCCCCTCTCATGTGCTGCCTCTGATGTAGCTGTTCGATGCCATGGACTGTTGATGCACCTGGCCCCTCTCATGTGCTGCCTCTGATGTAGCTGTTCGATGCCATGGACTGTTGATGCACCTGGCCCCTCTCATGTGCTGCCTCTGATGTACCTGCTCTGGTGTCCACACTGCCCTGTTGCTATTCTCATACTGATGTACTGCATCTGATGTACCTGCTCTGGTGTCCACACTGCCCTGTTGCTATTCTCATACTGATGCACTGCATCTGATGTACCTGCTCTGGTGTCCACACTGCCCTGTTGCTATTCTCATACTGATGTACTGCATCTGATGTACCTGCTCTGGTGTCCACACTGCCCTGTTGCTATTCTCATACTGATGTATGGCGTCTGATGTACCTGCTCTGGTGTCCACACTGCCCTGTTGCTATTCTCATACTGATGTATGGCCTCTGATGTACCTGCTCAGTTGGGCACACTGCCCTGTTGCTATTCTCATACTGATGTACTGCATCTGATGTACCTGCGCTGGTGTCCACACTGCACTGTTGCTATTCTCATACTGATGTATGGCCTCTGATGTACCTGCTCAGTTGGGCACAATGCCCTGTTGGTGTTCTGATACTGCTGGCTTCCCTCTCATGTGCTGCCTCTGATGTAGCTGTTCGATGCCATGGGCTATTGATGCACCTAGCCCCTCTCATGTGCTGCCTCTGATGTAGCTGTTCGATGCCATGGACTGTTGATGCACCTGGCCCCTCTCATGTGCTGCCTCTGATGTAGCTGTTCGATGCCATGGACTGTTGATGCACCTGGCCCCTCTCATGTGCTGCCTCTGATGTAGCTGTTCGATGCCATGGACTGTTGATGCACCTGGCCCCTCTCATGTGCTGCCTCTTATGTAGCTGTTCGATGCCATGGACTGTTGATGCACCTGGCCCCTCTCATGTGCTGCCTCTGATGTACCTGCTCTGGTGTCCACACTGCCCTGTTGCTATTCTCATACTGATGTACTGCATCTGATGTACCTGCTCTGGTGTCCACACTGCCCTGTTGCTATTCTCATACTGATGTACTGCATCTGATGTACCTGCTCTGGTGTCCACTCTGCCCTGTTGCTATTCTCATACTGATGTACTGCATCTGATGTACCTGCTCTGGTGTCCACACTGCCTTGTTGCTATTCTCATACTGATGTATGGCCTCTGATGTACCTGCTCTGGTGTCCACACTGCCCTGTTGCTATTCTCATACTGATGTATGGCCTCTGATGTACTGCATCTGATGTACCTGCTCTGGTGTCCACACTGCCCATGCTCGATCCTAGACTGTGATGTTACTCCGATTATGCGTAAATAAAATTGTCAATCATGTGTCGTGGGTTGTCGGAGTCATTCTTGCGTGTGTGATGCTGGTGTGCATTTGTATTTACTTGAGGGCGGTGGGTTCAGATACATGTCACTCCCCCCTACCTGGGTCACGACCCTTGGAGGCGTTGTCGTACACAAGAATATGTGGTTTCCGGGACATGTCACTCCCCCCTCCCTACGTCACGGACCTTGCAGGTGCTCCTCTCCAGACAGCGAATGTTTTCGATGGTGGGCCAAGACTAGGACGTAGTGGATCGCGAAGAGTATCGGGTAAGCGTGTAGTGCAGGGTCCATGTCGGCGAGCGGCTCGTGGTGGGTATGGTCGCTGTGGGGCATCCGCAGTGTTCAGGCAGGTTGTTTTTCCGCAGCGCTTTTATGTGTATTTTCCGCCATCTTGATTTGGAGGACGGTCCTAGACGTCAGTCCGTACGGCGGAGTCTCTGGATAGGTTACGTCCGCCGCGTGGTTGGGTGTGGTGGTGCGGCGGACCGTGTTCTACCGCCGCGGACGGATTTTGGCCCATATTTCGTATCCTGATTTGGCGGACGGAGTGTCCGCGGCGGGCGCACGGAAAATAGGCATGCTCCGCATGCTCTGCGTCTGCGGAGGCACTTCCGTCCGCCATCCTAATGAGCCCCTAAGTGTGTCCCCAGATGGCAAGGAGTGGGGTATAACAGGCAAATGCTTCCTCTGTATGTCTAACTCTTCCACCCGAATAGGTGAGGTGGTGGTTAGTCAGTCATTGCCATCTAAATGTGAAAGGGCATCATATCTATTCAAAGTTTTCAACCCACTAGTAGTCAAACCAGCTCTACTGCAACCCCGAGTCGTTAAAGGGAAAGTAGAAGTACCACTAGCTAAGTGTTGGTCTTCTATGCAAGAGGATCTGTTCTCAAAGCTTGGTCTATTATTCGGCCTTTCAAATGTTTTAGGGGGATAAAACACCCCCAATGGGAGAGCTCTAATACCCACAGTATCACCCATCTGTTTACCATCAAAAAGCCAACCTGCTACATTATTTTTGTCAAAATTAACCACCACACAATCTCCCTCAGTATTTTTGGGGCAATGACCAACTCAATCAACACGTCTTGCCATTATAACATGGGAGGATGCCATTAGACCGCCCTCAGAATGTCTAGAGCACCAAAATTTTACTTTACGGATTAGATCTTCTGTAGTTTCCCTTGTTTTAACTTTAAGTTGCTGTACCCCGATAGGGACTGCGACCAATGGAGTAGATTCCAGAGGCAAGTGGATCCCAACTTGACTCATCAAACCACTTGAATTGGGGAATTGGACCTTCGAGTTGGTATTATCCCTTTGATGGCGTTCTAAGTTGCCCTGTTGAGCCAAAATACTGCTACCTTCCTGAGGATGATCAACATTCCTCCGGGTGTCAGGACCAGGAATTCCAGGACAAGCCACACTTGTAACGCACCTGATACCCAAATTTGTAGTACTATTTAGGTTACTATTCCTGCTGGCTACTTCATGCTGGCCACTTTTGCCATTATCATGTTCACTCCCTTTTGTAACATTCGTAGATGCCCCACCTGCTTTCACGAGCTGGCGTTTACAGAGGCGCTTACTCCGCTTGCTTAGGAGGGACACATGTAGATGGGCAGACACAGGTATCCATGCGACGAGGGGTTATATACGTCCCAATCTTGATATTTTTCTGAGCTGAATGACTGCCGCCCTGAACTTTACCCTTACTTCATTTAAAACGGAGGGTTATCTAAGTCCTCATGGCGCGTTACTTTTTGGATAATACAGATCCCTGATTTCCATTGGATTGAAACCTTTACTGAGTGTGGGGATATTTGGTTGCCCTACAAGCTGCCGGCGTTTTTCTTACAATACACATGACCTAAGAAAGCGCTCCGGACACACAGTGGACATTCTCCACATCGGGTACCTGATTTCTGTACTAGCTTGATAAAGCGATTTCTAAGCCCTGACGAAGTTCCAACAGGAACTAAACGCGTTGGCTGAGGCCTTTTAAAGCTTGAATTAATAAAGGATTGACTTTCTACAATTTCACTCTTTCTACAATTTCACGATGCCTTGGACTCTTTGCCTTTGGTGCACCATCCTTGTTTTCAAAACAATTTGGGGCAATGACCAACACAATCAACACGTCTTGCCATTATAACATGGGAGGACGACATTAGACCGCCCTCAGAATGTCTAGAGCAACAATATGTTACTTTACGGGTTAGATCTTCTGTAGTTTCCCTTGTTTTAACTTTAAGTTGCTGTACCCCAATAAGGACTGCGACCAATGGAGTAGATTCCGAAGGCAAGTGGATCCCAACTTGACTCATCAAACCACTTGAATTGGGGAATTGGACCTTCGAGTTGGTATCATCCCTTCAATGGCGTTCTAAGTTGCCCTGTTGAGCCAAAATACTGCTACCTTCCTGAGGATGATCAACATTCCTCTGGTGGTCAGGACCAGGAATTCTAGGACAAGCTACACTTGTAACGCACCTGATACCCAAATTTGTAGTGCTATTTAGGTTACTATTCCTGCTGGCTACTTCATGCTGGCCACTTTTGCTATTTTCATGTTCACTCCCTTTTGTAACATTCGTAGATGCCCCTCCTGCTCCACCCATCCATTTATTCTCAAAGTTAGACAATTTCTTCATGAATCCATCCACCCCATATTTCATACAATTAATTAATTCCTGTCTCAGTGTTTCAAATAGAGTGTCAATATGGGTCAAAATTATGTCCATAGGAGTGTCCATGGATGTAGCTCCAGAGGGAGCGGGAGGGCTCTTTGTGGGATTCAATTGAGTACCAGGCACCACCAGGGGAGCAAAGGCTTTTTAATGGGACCTTCCTTGATACCCTTAGCGCTTTTCGTTCTTTTTTTCCTTATCAGTCCGGGGCGGCGCAATTAAGGAGGTTGAAGGTATGTTGACAGTCTCCAGTGAAAGTCCAGAAAGTGGGGGCGACGTGGTAACTATCCCTTGAGTGGAGCCTTGATCCCCTACCAAGTTATCTATAGCATCCCTAGCAATGTCCATCCCTGATGTGCTGGGGGCTAACAATGGTAAAGTATTGGTATTGGCAGTCTCGCCACCTATTCCCAGTTGTGCTTCTACGTTATGTATCTCTGAAGTAATTGCCCCAACAGCACTCGTTTGTAGGACATTATTGAGCCACAATTCCGGGGAATTTTAGCTTTGGTCTTAGGCAGGTCATTAGAGCACGTTGTTTTGCACTTACCCATGTTAGATCCTGGACGTCAGAGGGCTGCCCTGCCCAGCCCTGGCCGCAATACAAGCACCCCCAGGTGCTAGCGATGATCTGGTGGCTCTTAGGGGATATTGGGAGTCAGAGGAGGGCCCAGTCCAGCCCCCTCTGGGCATGGACGGGCTTCGCCCCCGCGGATCAGCGGCCTGCGCGCTAGAGTTGATGGGAGGTGTAGTCCCCCTCCTCCTCCTCAGTTCCTCTGTCAGCAGACCCGTTTTACCACTCCTCCAAGGGAAGCTACTGAATTGTCTTCTGGGTATGGCTGTGGGAAAAGGCAAGTGGGAACACCTTCCTTCCTTGGGGTGGACCACTTCAATCTAGGTATTCTATAACATGTCTGAAACCTATGTTTTTTCAGTGAATTTCAAAGGTTTTCTAAATGATAATTCCTAACTATAACAGGCCTGAAACCTATGATTTTTTCAGTGAATATATATAGATATATACATTATAGATAGATAGATAGAAGGATAGGTGTGGGTAAACAGTGTGGCTGACTCAATCCTTTGTTGTGTTCACTGCTTCTGGCTGCTCTATGTGCTTTGCAATTCTGCATGAAATATGTTCATAAATGATGGGGAAGTTAATTAAAATAGAACTTTGTAAGTTGAATTATAAGTGGATGTATCAAAATGTCAAAACAGTACAATGGAAATTTAGCACAGCACAACCGTATTAAAGGTTGTAAAGTTTTATATTATTATACATTAATTAAAACTGATGTATTTTTCTTACATGCTGTGTTCTCATGAAAATATCTGCTTTAAACACGACTGAACCCTAAAGTGAATCAAGTGCATATGCATGTACATTTTGAGTTAATTTGTGTGTTTATAAAGATATTGTCAGTTTTCCTATTTTGACAAAGTTTGGGCAGGCAGCTCTCCACAACTGTCCATTTATTGGGTAGAAGAATTTGGCAAAACAAATTGCCAAATTTAGGAGGATGTAGCCTTACGACTAGAGCGGTTGCTCTCAAAGCTGGGGAACCGGGTTCGAGTCTCAACGATGACGCTCAACATCCTGTGATTCTGGGCAAATCACTTAATCTCTCCATGCCTAACAAAAATGAATGTGTCCATCTGAAACGAAACTGGTGCTCATGTACAGCGCTCTGATACCCAATGTCTCGGGTCTAGTTCACGCTATTAAAAACTCCGGCCCCTATAATCCTTACACTGACACATGTTTTATTTCACAGCTCAAACTGGCATATCTTGGCTGACTGGGCCTAAAACATTTGTGTGTGCTATAAACTGAACTTACTATAGGCAGTGGAATGAGCTTGGCCTGTCCCCAATCAGATGACTCTCTATTCATGGCAGTATATGCATCTAATATTAAGAACCCTTTCCAAACCTGCCAAAGTAGCCATTGAGACCAGAGAAACCCATTCATACTACAGCACTCGCCCTTTTAGATTGTGGACCTTAGTAGAAATTCCAGTTGAACATCTGCAAATGGTTTCTTCTAGTTTCAACTTTGGAAAATGGCTTTATGGCACTGCTTTATGGAAGTCCAGAGGAAAAACAAGTGATATTATAGTGGTGAAATAAACATAACAGCTGAAACTCCTGCCCCTGTCTGCTCTGTGCTGCCTTGGAGGAGCAGAGCCCTGTGGAGAATGCTGTCTCTGGGGCCCCCTCCCCCATCCATTTCCTGCCTGGCTCAGTGGCTCTGACTGAAGAGAAACAATGTAAGTTGATACTTTGTTCCTCTTCATTCCTGGGTCACCCTGGAGCAGCTGAGTGCAGGCTGCTTTAGAGGGAGAGAGGCTTGCTTTAGAACAAGCCTCTCTCTCACAGCTCTCTACAGAAGAGCTGAGGGGGCCCCCTTCTTTTACTGAAGAGTGGGGGCCATCCGCACCGTGGGTGCTGTGGAGTGTTTGTTACGCCCTTGCTCTGAGATGCCCTCTGTGTGCATTTTTCATTAAATCCCACAGGATTAAATCCATGCAGGTTTAATGTGCTGTGAAGTTTGATACCAAACTACTCAGTTTTCACTGTAGCCATTATGGTGCTGTGGAGTTTGTAATGACAAACTCCCAGCACCATATTCTCTTAATGGCAGCACTGCACTAACAATGTCAAATAATGGACTTATACACTGTTGGGGTACAGGGTTCATGCACCTGTGCCCTCACCACTGGTATAGTGCACCCAACTAGAGGGGTGACTGATCTATGCCAGGGCAGTGGGTTGTAGACATGGCACACTAGTAGACTGGCAAAAGTGAGTGGGGGGTTTCTGCACCAGAAAACCACTTTCCTACACTTCCCCTGTCTCCTTAACCTGAGGCAGTACATTTTGTTATGCAGTACAGCTGCCTGTGTGGTAGTCCTGTACTGACTGTCCCTTTTCTATGCCCACAACATTTTGCCGTATTTCCATAGTATGTACATAAAGTTAGGTCTCGCGAGGATTTGTTGCAGGCTTGAGCCATGCACCGGCAGCCCTTCGATGTCAGCTGTTTCGAGTGCAACATCTGCAAGGACTGCTTCCTGACTGGAGCTAGGGGCTTGAGAAGGGCACCGGAGCTCTGGAGTGGGCGGTGTGACTCGGGATAACCTCTGCCTCCCTGCAGGGAGCGATGTGCAAAAACGGCCGCTCTGCATGGAGGAGCCGGGATCTGAGATTCCAACACGATGGCACCACAGTGCTAAAGTGCCAAATTTTATTGCTGTTTTGTTGGGGGAATATAAATAACGATGAGTAAGTATTAAAGGAATATCATGCGGGAGTCTGTTTCCAGGCTGATTCCTACTTGTTTTCTTCAAAACTGTCACACGGCGGTAAAAGCTATTTTCAGCAGCAGACATACCGGAATGAAAAACAAAAATGTTAATTGTGAAGGTAACCTAAGAAGGTGAGGAGCACAGCCCAAAATATTCACAAGGGGGAAGGTCCCATAAGTCCTGTGACCTAGGTGTATTGGTAACTCTTACCTGTGTCAGAGCGTTGATTTCTTCAGGTGCAAGATAGATATATTGCTGCACTGATTAGGGGTGTTGCATGAGTAATTGCTAAATGAGTGACAATGGTTTCCGAAAGCATTACTGTACCCAGGTGACATTGTATTGATATCACACAATACACTCTCGGAGTGCATAGACATAATCTCCCCTCACCTTACTGCGATGAATTATTGCTCCTCAGAGGTTAGGCCCTCCAGTTATCTCTCGTAGTTCCACCTGTTACTGTGGTTAGTCACCTCGCAGTCATCCAACGCCTGTTGGCCCTCCCGCGGTCCCCAATGCCCTTCTTTTGACCAGAGTCCATCGAAAGACATGCTCTAACAGTCTACTATATTGCCTCATCCAGCCTCTCAAGTTCGAGCCGCTGCCTGCTGGTTGCAGGCCTGTGAGGCCCAATTTACACATACACAGAAGAGGCCTCGGGTCCCGATTCATCCAGCAGGTGTTGTATTAATGCACCTACAGTCCTTGCTTCTCAGACAAACTGATTGCACTGATTGTGCTTACCGTGGCGCAGGGAGCTGTGTCATAACTCTAGTCTGGGAGCATCAGAGTCACCACTACACATACTGCTTCAGGTTTGGATCTCCCCTCCTCCACACTCCTGGCTAAATGGATGAAACACTTCAGACTAGGGCAGTCTAGACCACATAGTCCTAAAATATGTTAGATCCCAGTTGCACCCTACCCCAGACAGAAGATCACTGAGGAGGCACTAGAGGGTAAGTCACTGGGTCTTACCGTGATTTTAGCATCCCAGAAACGGACTGATTACTCATAGATGAAAGCAGCTCTTTTTGGAAGGTTTATTCTAACAGCAGATTAGCATTTAAAAACAACTTTGCAGCATTTCTACGCAGAGTAACCAGATATTATGGGAGGTCTGATTGGACTTTGAATGCAGTGACACTTTTAAAGTGCTGGAGTAAGTATAACCTGGCGCAGGCAAACCTCTGATTTCTGCAGAGAACATCCTATGTATTTATTTTGTATAGTTACATTAACATGTAGCTGGTGAAAAACTGGTTGGTGTTTGCAAGTTTGCAAAGACACCTGGAAGGCTTGTCACCATGAGCGTGCAGAGGAATACACCTCAATTAGAGCACATTTTCACAATGATTTCTTCATAGATGCCAAGGTTTCAGATTGGCAAAATTGACTTTTTCATAATTTAACTGTAATAATGGGTGGCATTCACACAGTCTGACTCTGCTCAGTTTTTAATAGCCTGATGTTAGCGCACTTTAGTTCAGTGACTTTCTTAGTTTCTAGTTGCTCAAATGGGCGTAATTTCTAATATTTATATGTTTCCCTCCTCTTAATTGCTTGATTTTGCTCACGAGAAAGTGTCACTCATAGTCGTTGAAATGTCACTCATAATTACACTGAAATTATGAAACTGTCACACATCGCAATCTGAAACCTTGGCAGCTATGCTAAATCTACCACACACAGCACATTTGAACATCTGATAATTCCATGCCACACAATTCTACTATAAATAATGTAACCCTACAACATTCCATACCACATAATTACAATCCTCACAATTAAAAAAACACATATTTCCACTTCACTCCATACCACATAATTCCACATCACATAATAACATCCCACACAATTTAATGGCACTCCAAACCACATAATTACACTCCACACAACACATTTCAACTACACATAATTCCACTTCAACCTATATAATTATACTTCACACAACATATTGACAGTCCACTCCAAAACACATAATTACCCTCCACACAATATAACTCTGCAACATGCTGCATAATTCCACTCCAGATGTGAGACCCTTGCTCATTGCACCATCAGGATTCAAGCAAACCGGGCCGAAGACGGCTGTAATGCCAGAAACCGGTCCCCGGGAGCTTGTTTCCTTCCCAGTGTAAGAATTGGCTTTTGTAGTTTGGTTTGCCCTGTTCCCATCATGCACTGGGACAGGAACAGACTAATTTGCATACAGCCAGGTTCTGAAACTGGAATGGTGCAGTGAGCTAAAAAACGGTGTTGGATCTAGCCCTGATCTCTTGACTGGGTGAGAGCTTTCTGCTTAATTCAGAGACTCTGTCCCTCACCACCCCTTGTTGTAAATATTTTTGTCCACCCTAAGCGTGGAAGGGTATTCTCAGATGTGAGACCCTTGCTCATTGCACCATCAGGATTCAAGCAAACCGGGCCGAAGATGGCTGTAATGCCAGAAACCGGTCCCCGGGAGCTTGTTTCCTTCCCAGTGTAAGAATTGGCTTTTGTAGTTTGGTTTGCCCTGTTCCCATCATGCACTGGGACAGGAACAGACTAATTTGCATACAGCCAGGTTCTGAAACTGGGATGGTGCAGTGAGCTAAAAAACGGTGTTGGATCTAGCCCTGATCTCTTGACTGGGTGAGAGCTTTCTGCTTAATTCAGAGACTCTGTCCCTCACCACCCCTTGTTGTAAATATGCATAATTCCACTCAGCACAATTATACACCACACCGTGCCATATAATTTCACACGTCACACAATTCCACAATTCATCCCACAACATAATTACACTCCACATAATTACACTCAGCACCACATAATTTACCTCCCCATAATTATGCTGTACTCCATATTGCATAAATACACTCCACATAAATCCAGTCTATGCCACGTAGCAACATTCCACATAACTACGCTTCACACCAAGCCTCATATTACCACTCAACATAATTTTCACTCAACAGCGCACACTTCCACGTCACACAAAGTCAACTCTACACATTTATATTCCACACCACATAATTCAACAACAAACTACATAATTCAAACCAACAACACAATTGCACAATGCACCACATACATCCAATCTATACCACAAAATTCCACACAATGCTACAATATTTACCAGCACACCACATAAGTAAACTCCACTACATACCACTCCACAACACAAAATACCATTGCAAATACTCTCTCTCCAAGACACACAATCCCACTCCATGACACATAATCCCACACTATAGAATTCCAGTACACTCAATACCACACAATTACTATCCACATAATTAAACTGCACACCATGCCACATTATTTCACTACACATATTCAATCCACATAACACAATTCCACAACTAGCTATTCCAATACAAAGCATATATGACTTGCATATATGCAAATGCAGATATTGCAAAACCATATAGTGCAAATGCTTGTTTACCTTTCAATGCGTCCCAGCAGACCCTGTTCCTGGAGGAAGCTGCAATCCTTCTCCTGCCCCTGTCAGCTCTGTGCTGCCTCAGAGGAGCAGAGCCCTGTGGAGAATGCAGTCTCTGGGGCCCCCACCCCAAATCCTTTTCCAGCCTGGCTCGTGGCCCTGACTGAAAAGAAACAATGTAATTTTATAATTTGTTTCTCTTCAGTCCTGGGCACCGGCTCTCTACCGAAGAGCTGAGGGGGCTCCCTTCATTTACTGAACAGTGGGGCCCCCCCGCACTGCGGGGGCTGCAGGGGTGTTTGTTACGCCCCTGAGGTCAGGATAACCCACTGTGGAGGTAACAATGATCAGGATTAAAGGTCACCTTTTGCAAGTGCAAATCTAGCATTAGGTGCAAAAAATTGTGCACTGAAGATTTGGTTCTACTCATGCACATTTCACCTTTACTCTTCTTTGGGTCTGGGTTGTTTGACTCTGACAACAGCCAAAATGGTGGCAAGAACAAATCCTACTTTTTCAAACTGGATCAAGCAGTTGAGGCTTCAACAAAGTGAAGTCATAAAACAGTCAATAAATAAGGACCGACTCAAAAAGTTTCAAGATCAGTAGATTAGAAAAACCATGAAGGTTTATTAAAATAATAAAGTTAAATACAGATGACAAAAATATAGTTAGTCACAATAAATCAATCTTAAGGCTCATAAATCAATTGTATGATGGCTCTTTGCATTTAAAATAGATGCAGCAATGAGAACAACCTGGAAAATAGACTAATAGATGGGAAACAACCTTTACAGCGCAACTTTTACAATGCACTACCATTACAACGAAACTTTTACAATGCAACATCCATTACAACGCATGCATTTACAACGCAACCATTACAACTCATGACACTACAACGCACACCACTACAACGCATGCCATTACAACGCATAGCATTACAACACATAGTACCCTTACACTATCCAACACTTACCCTACTGTTGCACCCCCTGGAGTTAGAATAGTAATTTTAACCCCTACACTATCCAACACTTACCCTACTGTTGCACCCCCTGGAGTTAGAATAGTAATTGTAACCCCTACACTATCCAACACTTACCCTACTGTTGCACCCCCTGGAGTTAGAATAGTAATTTTTACCCCTACACTATCCAATACTTACCTTACATGCAATGTAATGTTATGCGTTGTAATGGTATGCGTTGTAAATGTAGCATGTGTTGTAGTGGAATGCGTTGTAAAGGTAGTTTCAAAGATTTCGTTGTAATGGCATGCATTGTAATGGTATGCGTTGTAATGGATGTTGCGGTGTAAAAAATTCGTTGTAAAGGTAGGAGTTGTAAAAGTATGTGTTGTAACGTCATACATCCCTAATAGATAGACCGCATCCCTACTAGATTCCCAAGAAGCCAGACACAGCACAAAAACCGGGGTTTTATAGACAAGTTTCCCGTAAAAAGTAATGACTAGCTTACAGTCCGCATAGGGTGAGTATATGAATAAATATAACAGCAACTTGTGGACATAATCATTATTGCCACATAATACCACCATTGTAGCACTACCCCCCCACCCCCAACAAGAGAATAATAATGAGACTCCGTAGACCTAATGCTTGAACTGAAAAGTCACTTGCAGGGTGACAGACCTGCACAATGTCTGGATCCCTGGTGGTTCATGGGCGAACACAGATCATGTGTGTGCGCCATGACATAGTCTTGTTTCACGGATTACAGTCTTGGTCTGTAAGGGGCGCCCAAAGGGCTACTCTCATAGTGGTGAAAGACTACTGCCTTTGCCAGCAGTTAAGTAGCACAAATGTGGTGGTGGCAGCATACCGTGTAACTATCAGTAGATGTGAACAGGCATTTTTCCCTGTGTCTCTTGAGTAAGGCCTACAGGCTCACTCATGTAAAGTTCAGCAGCTGTGTGCTCTACTCACCTTTGACCTACAACAAGAAAGTATGTAGTGCTGTGCAGTGCATATGTCATATGCATGTGTGCTAGTGAATAGTACAATACATGGAAGGTTCTGGATTTCATTTTGGGAGACCCTGGGTTGACCAGAGGAGCATAAGCAGGTAGAGGATTACCCCCAGTGAGATTTGTGGACTGCTGCATTCCTGAGAGCTGGGTGAGACACTAGAGGATGGAAGAGCCAGTCTTTCCAGTATACTTCAAGGGTTCTCTTTGATTTAGGGAGAGGTCACTGGAAAGGGTCCCGGCAACATTTCAGCAAGGAGCTGGGGCTGATAGGAGAATCATAAGGAGCAGGGCTGGGGCACTGCGGAAACCTTTTGATACACATTTCACAGTGACTGACATCCAGGTGTGAACCTCTAGTTACTCCCATGGCCTGTGATTTGGCTATCAGATTTGAAGTCACTCCTGCTGTGACAAAATGTTTACGGGAGCAAAGCAAGGGCAGAGGAGTGGGCACTTCAAAGGGAGCAGACCCCAACACAAATGTCAAAGACTTAGGCCCTAAATCACATATTGTGTCTGAAAATGGACTATAAGAAAGGGAGCTTGAGGCTCCTAAAATTGACAACTGTCAAGCAACCTGTCAGGCTGAGTGAGGAGGAGACACTCTGCAAGACGTCTGCCAGTGACTACAGCTGGAGGCTAAGGCCTGACAGTCTCCCAGCTGGGTGAGCGGGCATCAAGGACCGCCTTCCCCTGTAGCCTGGAGCAGCGGTGCCTGTCAGCTTGTCAAGACCAGTGAGCCCTTTGAGAAAAAGGAAAGTGCTGGAAGGAACGAGATCCAGTGGGGATCCTGGCAAGTGTATTCCTGTAGTTAGGTGTGAGGAAATGGCTACTGCACTGATCGGTTCATTGCCTGTGTGCAAGTTCAAGTCGGCGACCCCATATGCCAGAGGGGAACGCAGTGATCAGGAACCTGCTGCTGTACCGATTGGGCCATTGACCGAATGAGGAGCTTGTGTGGTGACCCAGTGTGCAAGAGGGGGGTATCAGGCAAGACAAGTATTGTAGCCTGGTTCATGCCATTGTCATGAGGAGTGGCCATAGTGATGACCTTTGTGGGCCCGTTCCTTGACTAAGGACCAGAACTAGCAGCCAAAGGACTGCCTCCCCACCTGTGGAGAAGGCCAAATATAACTTACTGTTACATCGGAGGTGTGCCGAGGACACCCAGACACAGGCCCTGCAGAGCTGCTGGTACGGATAAGACTGATCAACGGGCTGAAAGGCTGGGGGTACTTTTTTGCCACATAATGCTCCAGCCCTGGAACACTTTTGATTTTTCTAACAGAATCAGAGTAGGACTCCTAAGACTTTGAAGTGCTAGTGGTGCCTCACCTTAATGTCCCCTATAGTGAATGGAGAATAACCACTACTGCTAGTAAGATTGAAGTGGAACTAAGGGACCTGCCTATTGAACACTAGAGCCCTGACCTCAGGAGACTGTCTATTGTTGTTATATGCCATATTACATTTTTATGTTTGTGTACAAATACAAATGTTGTCCTAAAACACAGTATTTGACTGGGCAATCATGTATTGCTGCTATTGAACATACTTTGAGTTGTGAGCCTGTGTTTACCTTCCTGTATCAATCCCCCCAAACCACCCACTCCCCACCAAGATGACTCTTTGACCTGCGCTACCACAGAGAGTCAGGTGCTGAACAGGTACTTGGGTCAGTTGCTCTGGCTCCATAGTAGGCCAGGCCCCTGGACATCAGGAGTAAAATTACTTAACTCCCATGGCTGGGGCCAGTAACTTCTACTTGCCCATGGCCTTCTCAACAGGGTCCTAGCACCTAATGTCATTGTGGGAGTAAGACAAACTCTCGCTGCATAAGCAAACTCCTAGATAAATAGAGTACACTGGGCAAAAAGGAAAGACCTTGAAAAGTAATTAAAGGCTTCCTCCGGAGTACTTTGAGAACTGCATGTCAACATAAGCATCAATGCATATTTTGGTGCTGTGTCAATGAGAAATATAAACACACAATTAATGTTATGAGGCAGCCATATTAATACAAAATGGAGTTCAGCCTAGTTAGCATAGGTCAAGAAAAACACAGTTCTGTACATCACAGCATTATTGTGTCAACTGCAAAATAGTTCATGTTCATAGGCAAATTAGAAAATAGTTACATCAATACTAAGACCTATCCTTTAACCTTCGTAGCACTCGTGTGTACCAAGATTTGCTCAGAAAGGATCAAAATCACATTTTTTTCAACTGATCCGAATGTAGGGATACTATCCACTTCCACCACTTTATCCAGGTGCAGTGTGTAAAATGTGTGCCTCTCAATGGCTGTGTTCCATTTTTTCCTTCAAGATAACAATCAAGCCCTTGTCCCTCGTTCTGCAAACAGGTAGTAGGACTTTCTCTTAACCAGCAGCACAGGTGGTAAAGGCCTAGTGATTATGTAGTACCCCTTTGACTTTAAGTTGCATGTCATAGTGTATTGCAAACTCTTCTTTCTACCCAAGCCCTATCACTGAATGTTTCCCTTGTAATGTGGGCACCACAGAGGTGGATTCATGTCCATCTGTGACCTCTGGGTGTTAGTACTGATACTGTACCTACATAATATCAGTGCTGCATTTGAGCTGGTGGCTGCCAGTGGGGCTGACTGGTACTTATTTCTGCAAACCGTCACTCCCTTTTCCACATTAATCTTTGAGCCTAAGCAAGAGTACCACAAAAATAGCAAACTGTGACAAGAGGAGAAAGCAGGGATGAAAAAGAACCTACAAGATAGACTTAAAGGGGCAGGAAGGTATGGTAGTGGAAGAAAGAGTCATAAGGAATCAATAACTTACATCCTTAGTACACTGACATTCATCACATCAACTGTGGATTTCGAAGGAAAAACTCTACAAATAAAGCAGTGTATTTTCACAAGATTCCACCATGAACCCCTCCTCAAAGGGTCACTATTCTGAGGGCCTACTTTATTTTCAAGATAATATCCCTCAGGTTCATCTCTTCTTTGACCCCCAGACTGAGATGTAGTAGCCAACATCCTGTCCACTTAGATGCTGGGTCTACCGTTGCCAGATCACAATGTGTACCTTCACCCATGCAATGAGACCAGATGGCAATCACACATAACAAAGATATGTTATTAAGAGGGTATACTGAGTATGCTTCTTACCGGATTATGGTGTCTCTGAAAAATACTGGCTGCTAGTACCTGAGCAATTTGGAGACATGTGTATAAAGCAATTTAACAAACACACCGATTTGCAAAATCACAGGGTTTGTGACCACACAATGGCTTTTAAGTATACATCAAATCCACTTTGCAAGTCAAAAAAGCTTTGACAACTTGCTAAACGGGTTTAATAATCCAAAGAGAATGGCAATTAGGAAGTAGTATGAAAGGAGCGTCCACTTCTAATGGAAGTTCAGTCTAGTACGTATCAGTGGTTTGAGACTGGAAATGAGGTTGCAAATCATTGATCAGTTACCAACACCTCAAAGGAAGGGGCAAATGATTCGCTGAGGGAGAGGTCCACCTTTGTAAAACGGTGTTGGATGGCCTCAGGGGGAGTAGGCAGTGGTTCAGGAGATGCACCCCATGAAGTTTACCAAAATGGAAAGGTTTTTTTAAAGCAGTATTGGTTTGTTTAGGAACAACGTCTGCTTAAAGAGAAAAAAAAGTTCCCCGGTTGAGAATGCAAACATAGGGATGGGGGTCTGCTGTTCTCGTATTCCAACATCCATTTCTGTAGCCAATCGGATTAATTCCACCTCCCTTTCAAATCCCCCTCCCCAACCCTATTTTACCCAGAAGGTGCCCTTGATCTAAATTAGGCTTCTCCAACAAGTAGCTAGAGAGCCACTGGTAGCTTCCTAGGTACCTGTAATTTTCTCTCCTATGTGCATCCCAGCCATCTGAATTATAACAATATTCTTAGTTGAATTAATGGATGTGTGCCAAAACTGTGTATTCAAGATAACGTTGTGTGCATAAGCTGATATTTGGGGGAAAAATGGCTACATTTACATAGTAGTTAAAGCTAATTTTTGAGTGATAAATCATGGTGAGAGACCTTCAAATGATAACTATTACTTTGTGTGGCAGGGGCATTACAGTTTTGGTAGTTATGTATTAACTATTTAGAGGCATTACCAATTGACACAATCTGTTTTTAAATTACCCCTGGCAACCCTTTTTGATGCACTGAGGTGATCACTCCTAGTAATTTGGTGGCCACTAAAGTAACCTTGCCTGATGTGGTCACTACTGCAACACTAGCACTATTAATAGCTCACAGTGATACTCATTGCAAATAAGTAGCTCTTATTATACAAAATGTTGGAGACCCCCGATCTAAATAGAAAGCATCACACTCCACTAGAACCTACGGTCCAAGTGATTAAATCTTTTCCAGATTTCAAATGTAACCTCTGATCTACTCTGTTGATCACATGCCTTCGAAACCAGTGCTTTAAAGGGCTAGGTTGCCAGATGAATTTGGCCAAATACTTCCCAGCGCCTTCACCTGCTGACCATGCACAGGTTACAAGGAAAAACACAACTGGAAACTGGAAAGGAAGCAAAAATCATGTGGGATCATAGTTGATATTACACAAAGAAATGTGATATACCATTTCGCATGCTGTTATTTACTATTCTCCTTTTTGTCTCTGCTCCCCTAATCTTCTTTTTGTTGTCCTACATTTGTCACTCTCCTTGCAACTCTCTACCATTCTGCGGAGCAGGGACCACCTGGATGCAGGAGATCGTGGATATGATCCACCATGGTGGAGATGAGCAGATGTGTAGGAGGGCGCCAACCTATGACCGACACCCCTTCATCGAGATCGTGGCCCCCAAGCCAGTCCCTTCTGGTAAGACCTCAAGTATAGAAAGCTCTTTTTAAGGTTGTTCTCTTAACATTTTGATTTTAAAAAAATGGAGTCCACAATTCATTTAACAGAATAATTTTCCACTTATATTTGCTAAAAATCAACATGTTTTACAAGTTGTCCTGGAAAGGAGCTGATGAACTATTCCGATACTTCTGGGTCTGGGACAGTAACTGTTCTGAGACAGTAAATATAATTGCATCAGTGGTGTAACGCAAAATTATGCCCCCCCCTGCAGAAAGTGAGGTGGGATCCAAGTCCCCCATATCTCATGTATACTAATTAGCTCTGGCGATATGGGGGCCCCTTGAAGGGGTGGGAGCCAGGGCGTAAAAAAGGCCCCCGAACTGCAGGGGTGCCGAGCACCTGGGGGCTCGCTCAGCACATTTCCCTGACCTGAGAGTTCCTAAGTGAGTCTGCAAGGGGTCCCTCCATGTAAATTGCAGAGGGGCCGCATCAAGTTTTGTTACGCCACTGGTGGAAGCCCCCTGGACTGCAGAGGCTGCAGTGGCCTGTGTCACGCCACTGAATCGCATTTGTGTAGCACTTCATAATCCTTACAAAGCATCAAAGCGCATTGCCAGACTGGTTGCGTGCTTGATTGGAAGAGTACTTTATTGGCGGTGTGATCTATGTAGCATGTTTGGGGTGTGTGTAAGGTACCAGAGCAGTGTTCTTATCAAGATTATGTAGCCTGGGATAGCAAATTCAGCAGCAAACAAAAGCAAAATTGTCGTTCCCCCCACAACCCCGCCCAAAATTAGCATTATTTTTGAAGCAGGCAGAACATGTGCTTTTCATAAACATATCACTTGGTTACTGCTGGATACTCTGAAAGGTCATTTTCTGTCACCTGGCAGAGTGTCCAACAGCATTGATCGGGCATCAATCAATCAATCAATCAAAATAAGCTTTATTCGATTTAAAAGAATAAATCATAAAAGAACATTATACAAAACAATCACAATATCTTACAAGTACATTGTCATAGTCAAACTTAAGCAGACATACATGTCGCTGCACTCCAACGTTTATATTTCTCCTCCAGGCACAGGTACTTTTTTCCTCTTTTACAGGTTTTTAGCTCCAAAATTCCACCCATTTTATTGTACACTTTGGAATACATTCCAATAAGACAATGGCAACAAATACAAACAAAAGAAGGGAAAATACTTTGTTAATTGTTTAAAGTTAACCTAGCAGTTCCTGCACAAGCTCTGCACCTTGAGCTATCTTCACTAAGCTCATATGCCAGAGCCATTACCAACATCATAAGATGGGCTTATAACCTCATACATGCAGAACAAGGCACCTTAAGATTTTTTATTAAAAATGGAGACATTTGAACTCGAACCATCTATGTATACTTATATTTTAATTCAAATTTTAATTTTAATTACAGCTTTTAAATTATCGAACTGTACAACTGCACTATTGAAATCTTGGACTCCTGCGCACTTGAGGCTCTTCTTAAAACATTTAACGCTGAGGATAAGTTACAATCTTGACATTGAACATTGTTCCAAAATTGCATCATTATGAACTTTATGCAGAGTCAATAGAATGTAAACATTTGCAACATTACATTTGTTTCACCTTAAGGCACGGAGTACGACGATACATAATATTACTACGGCTTGGGATTCTCCCCTTAAAATCTTTTACTTCTAAGTGGAACCACAAAGAAAATGCCACTAGTGTATGTTATCTCTGCAATGGAGGAGTGCAAGATTTGAAGCATGTTCTCTTTGTATACCCTAATCCGACATTGGTTGAGGCCAGAAATCTGTACCTAAAATTAATTCAAACTAGATGCAATAGTACATAAGTATAGAGTATAGAGTTTGATTCCGCTTCTTAAATCACTGCCTCATGAATTTGTGTGTCATAATCTGTTCAAATTTTTAAAAAATGTTAAAAATTGTATTGAAATTATTATTTTATTAATATTTAATAACAAATTTATTTTTAAAAATGTGTTGTTCTCAGCAGAGAATTAAATCAAATAAACTTAAACTTGAAACTCATAGTCAAACTTAAGCAATCAAATTGGGATCATAAAAAGACAAGTTCCATCAATCATATTGTTTTTCTACTTCTGACCACACCCTTCAGATATTTAGTTAGGTGGCTAGTAAACACATCATATTCTAAAAGTTGTAACATGAGGAAAGTTGGGCAGCATTGTCTCAGTCCTAGCTCCCGTAGTAATGGTACTAACCATCTTTTTCGTATCACAGTATAAAATTTACAAAAAAAACAACAGATGCATAGTAGATTGAGTAGATATACTAGATATATCATCACATGGGCACAGACATAAAGATCTCAAACAATCCTTCGTGTTTGGGAAGGATGGTAGTCTATATAAGTTCCCTAAACAAAAACGGGTCAACAGCATCCTATCATATCCCCCATTTACATTTACAAGATAAGCTTGCACACCTGATTGTAATAATAGTGATTGATTTTCTCTAACTGTGAGTTTTAATATTTTGATGGAAAATCTATTGGTCTCCAAAAGCTCAAAACAATCAATCTTTTGTGATTTCCTTGAGTTTGTGGTTATACTAACCGGGTCATCAACATATTCGGGGTGCTCAAGATCCACCAGTTGTTTTGACATTTTTGATCCAGGGAATATAAAACACCCTTTGTAACTTAAGACAGTCATGTAGCACGTCCCGATTAAAACCAGTAGAAGTAGTTGACCATATCTCATACCATAGCAGAATCGGTTGAATCTTAATTAAGTCTGATATGTATGGCAACCTAAGTTAATCATGACAGATATAAGTAGCAGTACTGTTTGCAGCCGCTAATAAATATCTCAAAAAAACATTCTTGATTAGCTGTAAAGGTTGTGGGTCAGCGTGGCCCCAAATGCCAGCTCCAGACATGGCAGTTGAGACACATTTTGCTTTATAGATCTTTATTAGTTCTGCAATTGGTTGTTTGCCTAATTTTCTAGCAAAATTCATCAATACTGCAATTTTCTGGATAAGATAGCATGTGACCAGAAGCCCTTTTTTCAAAGAAATCCCCAAATATGAAAAGCAATTGATGAATTCTACCTTCTTATTATTGATGAAGATATCTCAACGTTTTACATAAAGATTGAGAAGCTGGAAATGACTCTTTGCAGCCCTAGTTGTGTACAGGACATGAAAACAGCATCTTCCGCGTACAACAAGTCTTGAATTGGACGTTTACCAATATATGGGAAGTCCTGGCATTCGCTGGTTCAAACAGGACATAGGCCATTTATATACAAAGTAAAAAGAAAAGGGGCTAAAACACACCCTTGCCTCACCCAATTCCTGACTGGGAACTTAGAAGTACACTCTCCTAGTGCTCCATAGCAGACCCTGGCCTGTACATCTTGATACAACTGCCTCAAGAAGTTTATCAGTGGTGTTTCCACGCCCATGTCTTCTAAGATGTTCAAAGTTTATAGTGACTAAAAGATTCAAATGGCAAACTAAGATCCAAAAATTCCCCTGTTTAGCTTGCGTATATATACCTGAGATGATGTTTAGCCCTTGTTCAATAGTACCAAGGCTTTGTCGGAAACCATATTGCAGTTCTGAGATTACGCCAAGGTCCTCAGCCCACGTCTGTAATCTATTTAGTAAAATTTTACCGGCCACTTTTACAAATGAATCTATAATTGAAATGAGTCTATAGCATATGGGATCGTTACAGTCTCCCTTTTTAAAAATAGGGGCCAGAATCAATTCTGAACAGGATGAGATAAAACCTTGTTTGTAGCAGGCTATTAAAACCGGTTTTAATAATGGGCCCCGGGGTAAAGGATTAAGGGCCATATGTAGGTAATTTTTGTTTTGGGATTCTCAAATTACGATTTTTTGGGAATCGCAATTAGAGGATCGCAAAACGAAATGTAGGTAGGATTAGCAAATTTGTTTGCGAGTCACAATTATTCCTTATTTGCGAAAAGCAAATTGCGATTCGCAAATAAGGAATACCTTCTCATTCATTCCTATGGGCTAGAAGGCCCTTAGGAATGAATTGGAAGACATTCTTAATTTGAGATTCTCAATTAGAGAATCGCAAATTGAGAATGCAATTTCAGGGTTGCAAGGGTGTCAATAGGACACCCTGTTGCACCCCTGAAATTAACATGTGTGCACATGTGGCCCACATACATGCCCTAAGGGCATGTATGTGACCCACATGGCACTTTGAAAAATGCCAAGAAATGCATTTTTCAAAGAAATCGCAATTTACCACCAACCTGAAAGTTGGTGGTATTTTGCGATTCCTTAAGCCACAATTCACACAACTTGAGTGCTTCCTACATTGCATTTAAGGAATTGCAATTTGAAATTCCTTAAATGCAATCGCAAAATAAGGAATCACTTATTTTGCGATTCCTTATTTTGCGTGTGGCTTTTCGTGTGCTATATAGAACACTGCCCAAATTGTGATCGCAAATGATGAAATTCTACGAATTTCAGCATTTGCGAGCGCAATTAGGCTTCCTACATATGGCCCTAAATTTATATAAATCTACTGGCACACCATCTGGGCGTGGGGCTTTGCCTCCCGCACTTGCCTTTATTGCGTTGATGGTTTCATCGACAGTGATATCAATCTTGATTGAAAAATAATGTAATTGTTCTATCACCGGGGTATGACTAGAATTTACAGTTGATCACACACAGGCACTGTCGTTATACAAGTTAGAAAAGTGATCCATGCATTGATCCTCTCCAATAGTTATCTCAATTCTTGGTTGATCCTTAAGTACCAAAAAGGGCGCATTCACAGCTTTACAAAAGTTCAGAGGCTTCTTGTAGAGCTCGCCATGATTCTGATCTTAGGGCTTCTTTTCGTTCTTTGAGGGCAAGTCTATATGCCATTCTGGCCCCCTTAATTTCAGGCTGATCTCTAACGGGTTTATGAAATGCATTTTTCACGGCTGTGTGGGCTTTAGAACAATTAGTGTAGAATCTACCCAACTTATTGATATGGGGTTTTATATTTTCCAAAAATCAATTCCCCTTGATCTCTGGAGATATTACGAAAAAGGAATTCAAAATATCAGAGTTCGCAGCAGTCTCATCGAGACAGACTGCAAAGTCTGATTTACAGTTGTCGAGAAGTTACTATTTAGGGCAATATCCTGTACAAGATGTTCGTATTGGCCTTTTGTGTTTAACACATTGCTTGGAAGATCAAAGGTAATGCTTATAGGAAAATGGTCACTAAATGCAACAGGGTGGGTTACAAAATTATGTATTCTGCTAGCATATCTATTTGAGACCAATACATAATCGATAATAGAACACATCCCTTGACCATTAAAAGTGCAGCTAAATGGGACCGTAGGGGAACATAATTCATTAGCAAAGCCCAAATCAGAAGAAAACTTGATGGTATTTAAATGGTCCCCAAGTTATGCATGAAAGAAGTGGGCAGCATCAATTCCATCATCCAACATTAGACCACATATACCTCCTGTAGTATGAGGACACAGGGCATAGTTGAAGCCCCCCCCACCAAATCACACACATATACTTATTTATCTCATTCTGCATAGTATACATAACCTCTGTACATTTCTCAAAGTCACCTCAACCTGGTCTTTTGATATGTTGTTTAAAAATTCAGGAGGACAGTGCAATGCATGTTATCAACATGCAGCATCAACACCTGGTAAAAAGTGTCTGAAATCAAATTTTCTATCTTTTTGACATTCACTATGTGGGAGACATATGTCCATAAACCGCCTTTATTGCTCCCATTAAATGATAATACCGCCAGGGTGTGAAATGTTTTTATAACCATTGATATGCAAAGTACCCTCTGCCCAGGTTTCTTGCAGGCATAAAAAAATCACAAACCTCTACAAAGTCTAGCCATAAGGGGTTAGCAAGTTTAGCATACAGTGCTACCACATTCCAAAGTAATACTTCACATTTTGGTATCCTCCCATGATCGTGGTTACTGAACTATTTAATTATGTTGTCACTTACTATACTAGGGTGATGTTCTGCAGGTGTCAGTAGGTTCTGACTATAAGTAGACATAGTTCTATCATTGATTGAATTTGTGTCAACAGGAAGAGATTCCATAGTATCATGGAGGGTCAATTTAATGATAGTATTATACAGAACCTCAACCTTATTTGCAGTTACACAGTTGTCTGATGTTTCAAGTCAATCAATGACCTCCAAAGAGGGCAGTATGTTAAAAAGGTTCTGCGTGGGAATGCTATAAAATGTGGTACCATAAAAGCCTTTTGTGCAGATATTCATCTGATTACAATTAGATGGTTGATAAAAATATCCAAGGGGCATTACATTAATATTGATAGTCGTGGTGTATTCATTGCTGACTCTAGTGAGGATCTCTTTTGTCAACGGCGGAGTTGTAAATGTCAGGACTAGGGGCGAGGCCAAGATAGAGGCTTAATAGGACGCAGGATCGTGTCCCTCGGACACCGCTACGCTAACACATTGTAATATCCCCTGTCCCCGGTGCCTTCTGACTGCATACCGGGCCCGGATGACTCCGGCGAGCTGAATAGCACCAGTGGAGAAAGTTTCCTGCCCAGCGACCATGAGTGGATGGTCCCCGGGCACACCGAGGCGAGGCAGGGGCCTAGCAGGGCTGCGAGTGAGCGGAACAGCGGCCCGGGCAGTGACTGAGGGGGTGTGGCCTGGTTACAGCGTCATGCGAGCTGTCGACTAGCGGATGCCTAAGAAGGGAGGAGCGGTGGTTACCTGACAGCAAGCCGGTGGTGAGTGACAGCGAAGAAGGAGCGATACTGCTGCCGGAGCAAAGATTGGTGGGCAGGTGCCATTTTATGCTCCTCGCTACAGCGGAGCTTCGGCGGAACGCGCAGACCCGGCGGACGTGCCAGTTTGACTGCTGAGGTTGAAGCCAGGCTGACGAGCAGAGTGGTGAGTTTGGTGGCCCGACTGGAGCTGATTGGTGCGGGACGGCAGACTGACGTCCCCTACGGGTAGAGTGTCCCACCTGGAGAGTGAGGTGCGCCGGCCGCCATTTCGATGCGGAGCAACAGCTATGCAGACTAGTGTGAGTGGAGAACAGCGGCCCGGTGCGAGATGCTAGGTGGAATGGCCTACAGACAGGTCTCTGTGGTTTGTGGGCTGGTGGACGAGGACTGCTGCTGGAGCAGATATCGCATGAGAGTGCCAGAGTGCTAGGAACAGCGACTGTAGCCGGTGCCTCGCCTGGGAGAACGTAGCTGGCCGATTTGCCATAGTGGGGCCCCCTTAAACACAGTGCCACTGTGGGCCTGGCTGAGTCACGCGCACGCCAAATGGTGAGTCAGAACAGCAGTCTGAGGGCGAAACTTTTACTGGGGCTGTGAAGTGACGAGGCTCGCGGCATTTGCTGGCCCTGTCACTCTATGGCGAGCCCGCCAGCGAGCACAAGGAAGGTGAGAGTGCTTACTTCTTGAGAGAAGAGAGAGGTGACAGGTCTTAGCGGTTCAGCAGCCCCTCTAGCCTGTGCAGCGACCTTGGGGCTACTGCTTCGAGACAAGAATAAGATGGGCACTGGCAACTGGTTCAGTGCGACATGGCGGCAGCACGCAACAAGAGGGAGAAGACGCTAAAGGAGCTGCACATGAAGCAGCCGGGCTCGGCCTCTGTGCCTAGCGAGAAACATCCTGGAACGGCGGATAGTGATGATTCCCCTGCTACCAAGACATTCATGTTGGAACTCTTTACAGCCATCAAAGAGGACATACAGGAGCTTAAGGGTCAACTCGACGCAGACCTTCGGGAAGTACGTAGGGATGTGTACGAAATCAGAGAGCGTGTGGCCACGCTTGAGGAGAACAATGTCAATCGTGAAGAAGAACTCCACCAACTTCAGAAAGATATGTTGCGCCTTCGGGAGCAACAACTTGATCTACAGGCCCATGTTGAAGATTTGGAGAACCGATCCTGGCAGAACAATCTGTATATTAGAGGCATTCCGTGGAAAAAGGAGGGGGACGACCTCAAGGCCTATGTGGGGGCGCTATTCCAGCAAGTGTTGGGAGAGACGGAGGTGATGGACATCAAGATGGATCATGATCATAGAGTAGGTCTCCTTCGTGGCAACAATGCGCCACCTCCGGACATCCTTCTGTGCGTACACAACTTTCAATTGAAGGAGCGCATCATACGAAAGGCGAGAGTGGTCCAGCCCATACAGTTTCGAGGCCACTCACCGGCCATATTCCAGGACCTGGCAACCTCCACACTCATCAAGCGACATGAATTCAAGGTGGTGACCACAAACCTGCATGAGCAAGGAATCCCTTACTCGTGGGCCATCCTTTCCGCATTGTTTTCAAGCACCGAGGGAAGCTGCTCCAGATCTGCTCTCTAGCAGAAGCTATGGAGATCCTCATCCTAGAAGGTACACCAGCGACGGAACAGGCAAAATGGTCTAGGGATCTGAACGCCCGCCGCACAGAAAGATGACAGAGTGGGAAAGGCAGCATCCGTACTGAAGCCGGATCAGGCCCACAAGGGACAAAGAACAAGAGGCAGTGATCTCCTCGCTGTCGCAATCGACGGATCGTCCGGACACCCCGTGAGGCATACAGTGAGCAGCTCAGGGATGGGTGCCTAGCTGGGTGTCGGGGGCACAGAGAGGGTTGTCCTAAGAAGATTGCTGACAAACTTTCCGCGGATGGGTGGGTACAAATCAGGGCCACTATGGGCTGGGCGGCTTCCTGAGCCATGTCCGCCTGGATCTTTCTTGCTTCGACAGACTTTGGTCATATCCTGCCTTTGATAATTGCTTTGACAATTAATTTCTCTTTTTTTGGGGGGGGGGGGGGTTGTTGAGGTTATTAGATGAGGATCTCCGCACCAGTTGACCTATAAGTCTTGCATCTGTGGGACGGCTATGCAGCGCTTAAGTCGGCACAGGCTCGGTCACCGGAATGTAGACGCACTCAGTAGAAATTTTACCACACTCAACGGATGGAGACCTTCAGGTAGTTAGCCTCAATGTCAGAGGCCTAAACAATCCAGCGAAGAGAGCAGCAGTGCTGTCCCTCCTCAAAAGTGCAAAGGGCCACGAATGTCTCTTTCAGGAGACACATCTAATTTCCAAGGACACCACACGTATGCGAGATAGGCGCTTCCCACAACAATTTTGGTCAGTGCGGCTGTCTAAAAAGATTGGCGTAGCAATCCTGATTGGGGCCCACTTCCCTGGTAAAGTTTTAATGACTGTCGCAGAAATAAAGGGACCCATACTAGCCATTAGAGTGCAATGGGGCGGGACTCACCTCACCATAGCATCACTTTATGCTCCAAATACACAACAGGAACCCTTCATCCTCTCAGCCCTCACAGAGGACCTCACGTCACCAGATACGACGATTCTGGTGGGAGGGGATCAGAATCTCGTAATGGACACAGAGTTAGATAGGTCTGGACAGCGAACACATCAAACAGGGGCACTCTCTCTAAAGGGGCAGGAGTGGTTGAGGGACAATGGATTAAATGATATTTGCTCCACACATCACCGCGGGGAACAGGATTACACCTACTACTCCGTGTCCCACAAAACCTACGAGCGGCTAGATCACTTTCTGACCTCTATTTCCCTACTGCCTCACCTACACACGGCCACGATAGAGCCTCGCTCTCTCTCGGATCACACTCTCATCACTGTTCACATCCCTGCGCAGCGATCGCTGGCGTTTCCCCAGGGTGGCGCCTCCGGTAGAATCTTTTCCACTCTGCAGATACGGTCCAATAAATCAAACAGACAATAGAAGATTACTTGTTTCTCAATGATGTTGGCTCTACGCCATTGTCGGCCGTTTGGGAGGCTCTGAAACTAGTCACAAGGGGGGAATTCATTGCCATTTCTGCGACGTATAATAAACTCAGTAAGGAGAAGCGTAGCAAACTTGAAAAGGGGATGGGGGAACTTGTATCGCTTCACAATCGCACTGGGACCCGAGGGTGTGGAGGAAACTCGAAAATTGCAGACGCCTGCTAAAACATCTAGACCTGGACAGGGCAGAATATGCCCTACTCCGCCTCCGTCACAAATTCTACCTTAGTAGCGATAAGTGCGGTAAGATGCTAGCCCATAGACTGCGAGCCAGAACACAAGCGTCCCTGATTCAGTCGATATAAAACCACACCGGCGAGGAACAGAGTGTGGATGAACAGATCGTGGATGCTTTCCACATGCTTTATAGCACTCTATACATGGGGCAGGATCTGCCGGCGCAGGACCCAAGTGCTTACCTGAATACCTGTGAGATCTCACCTCTCCCCAAGACTACAGCGGAGGTGCTTGACTCTGCGATCAGAATAGAGGAGGAGATCTCGACTATCTCTAGATTGAAATTGGGCAAATCACCAGGTCCCGATGGGTTCTCTGCTTCCTTCTACAAGACCTTTTGCCAGGAGCTGGCTCCTTTTTTAACCAAATTGTTTAACTCCTTCTTGGAGACGGGAGCGGTAACACCCTCCATGTTAGAGGCGGTAATCTCCGTCATCCTGAAGCCCGGGAAGGATCCACGAGATTGTGGATCCTATAGACTTATCTCCCTCCTTAATATAGATGCGAAGATTTACGCAGGTATTTTAGCGTCACAACTAAATCCTCTCATGGCAGACCTAGCAGACCCTGACCAATTGGGCTTTATCCCCACACGTCAAGGAGGGGACAACACTAAACGGCTTTTCCACCTCTCGATAGCATGCAGCGATTGGGCAGGCAGGCATTCTTGTTGTCTATAGACGCCAAGAAGGCATTCGATAGTGTGGTGTGGACTTATCTATTCAAGGCACTGCGTTGTTATAGGTTCGGCGACAATTTTATTAAATGGATCCGGTGCATTTACTGTGCACCCTAAGCATTCGTGAGGGTCAACGGTAGCAGATCGGCATCCTTCCCACTCTCTCGTGGGACCCGGCAGGGGTGCCCCCTATCCCCGCTCTTATTCGCGCTCTATATGGAGCCCTTGGCTCAACATATAAGAACGGATAAACGCATAGTAAGTTTGAAATTCAGGGCAGACGTCCATAAAATAAGTCTCAATGCTGACGATGTGATCCTCTCCCTTAGGCAGCCGCAGACTACCCTGCCTGCCCTACTTGCGGAACTATCCACTTTTGGAGAAGCGTCGGGGTTTATGGTTAACCTGGGTAAATCCAATATTCCTAATCTGGCGATCCCCCCGGAAGAGGTGGATACCTTACAGCAGCAATTCCCATTTCAGTGGACGCAGGGTGACATACAATACTTAGGTATTAGACTAGCTCTGACCATTGCCCGAACGGTTACGCTCAATTACATAACGTTATTGGAGCAGACGACCAAGGTGATGAACGTCTGGTCACGGTTGCGCCTAGCATGGTTTGGGAGGATCGCGGCGGTGAAAATGACAATCCTTTCGCGCATTCTCTATATTTTTTCAAATGATCCGTATGTCTCCGCCACCTCGGGCAATAAAACAATAACAGGTTCTCATTAATAAGTGTGCATGGGGGGGAAAGCCATGTCTCTCACTCCTCCAGATGGCATGTCTGAAAGCGCAGGGGGGAGTGGGCCTACCTTTGATCGGGGGCTACTATCAAGCAGCAAGCCTCAGATACCTGGTGGAATGGAATAGACTGTTATCCAGCAAACAATGGAACTTCATGGACTAGTTAGTCGCTGGCGTCAATATTTGGAGGGAATTGTTGTTACCTCGCAAACAAAGGGCTTGGGGTCTCTACTCCTCCCCTGTCACCTCGCTGACACTTAGGACCTCGGACAAGGTGGCTATCAAGGAAGGTTGGACCTCCTTTCCCTTACCGATGGCCCCCATTGTAGACAATCCTGATTTTCTTCCAGGTCAGACTTCTGTGGTGTTTCAGCGATGGCGGGAGGAGGGTTGTAAAAGAGTAAGGTCGTTCCTCTTTTATACAGAAGGGCTGATCTCGTATGATCTTCTAGCGACTGATGAGTACCCCTATCGTCAAATATATCACTGGATCACAGTGCCTTCCAATTAAGCCCAAATGTCCAGGCCCCATACCGCATTCAAAAAATGGTTACTTTGCAAACGCGATGACCGCTGTCTCATATCTAAATTGTACGCCATGCTTACGGCATGTCTCACTGGGCAGCGCACAAGGGCACAAGTTCGTTGGGAAACGGAAATAGGCAGGCCACTATCTCCTAAGGAATGGGAGCACATCCTATACTGCACACATCACACTGCGCACAACACAGCTGGGACAGAGTCCGCCTTTAAGATTTTTTCATATTGGTAATACACTCCTGTCTGAATCCACAGAGAAAAGCAAAACGGACCTTTGCTGGAGATGCTGTGGGGTGTCTGGCACTTTGGCTCACTTGCTGTGGCACTGTCCAAAGCTGCAACGTTACTGGACAGAGGTCCTGGACAACGTTGATGCAGTGTTTGATATCTCTTCGTGCTGCTCATCAGAATACACCCTCCTTGGCCTCTCTCACCCCAGGGCCTTTCCATTAAAATCTGTATGTGGTAGGCAAATAGCCTTAGCGCTGCTGGCAGTCAAACAGGTCATCTTAGCTCAATGGGGCACGACGTCTACACCTGAGGTGCTGTCCTGGGTCCATCGCCTTTGGTATCTCTTAGCTATGGAGCGCATGTCTCTTGGCGTGGAGGGCAAAGAAAGGGAATTTTCCAAATTGTGGGTGACTTTATTACAACTTCTAACAAAAGACATGAGGGAAGTCACCTGTCCTAAGTATCTGCAGATCCTTAAATTGCTTCCACTGGAGCGGCTACCTATAGACCAGACATTGGCAACATGAGTATGAGGCTTTCTCAACACCTATGCCTAGAGGCTCAGATTAGCATTGGGAGGCAATAGTTGGTGCTGAGGAGGGTGGGGGAGGGACGTAAGGGTTTGGGAGGGATTTTGCTTCAGTATTGTTTCGCTTTTGTCTTATTTCTCTTTGTTATTTCTTTTATCTCCTCAAATTTGGAAGATGCAATTTAACGAACAGCAATCCTGCTTATTATGCGGCCGGCCTCCGGGTTGTTGGCTTGAACGCTGTGTACTGCTGCCTTGCACTCGCTGTGCGGCCAATGGATGTAGGCAGGAAGCTCTGTCCAGTTGTTCTGACTTTCATCTAATAAAAACGATTGATTCCTAAATGTCAGGATTATGCAATCACCTGGAACCATTTTATCGCCTCTCCCAGCCCACCCAACCCTTCATGCCATCTTGAATTCGCCAAATAAAAGCTCTGTTAACCTGGTTTTTGTGCCCAGCCAGAAGAGAGCATTATTTTTCAATGAGTCCATGATTCTGCCGTCTGGACTCGTAGGCAAGGCACATTGGCCAGGACTATGGTATAAGGAGTGGCGCAGGTGGCAAGTCCAACCTGATGCCTTCTATGTCAGATTTACTTGAGCATGATGGTCGGTTTGGGGAATTAGTCCTAGTGCTAAAGCAAGCCGATCCCCTTAATTTATTGTCCATATTTTCTTTCTTATTATTTGTATTTCTATTAGGGGAAATTAGGCCTTTAGCTATGTGACTACGATTGTGTATGACTAGTGACCCTTTCATTTTTTGTGACTCCTTATGATAAACCCCCTTTTGTAATTGTTTAACCTGCCGGGGGAGTAAGTCGCTGTCTGGGCCCACTGCTATGTTAAGCATATTAGTCGTAGTAGTGTTGCTAGGTACTACTAAAAGCTTCTTCTCCGCATCTTTAATGGCTGCCACCCTGGCCATTAAATTTGGTTTGATAGGGCCTCAGTAAGTATTTTTTTCAACCCATCTATTTTAAGAAATATCTGATTAGAGTCCACAATGTGGTTATTTGTTCAAGTAGTGGGTGGGGGTGGTCCTCTTCTCCCATTATCTGGTTTATTCTGTTTAGTTGTTTCTTTACGCTTTTTTGTTAGGGCATCAAGTCTGGATACAGGTGGTTCTTCGTCAGGGGTTTCTAGTATAACCTCTGGGTTCCTGGAGCGCTTTGACATGGGTTGTAGCTCGCGTACCTGATCAGACACATAAATGTGGTCTGACACATACTGTACGCAACCATTCATTTTGATTGAGTCATTTGCATTTTCTGGTAGTAAAACTTGGGAAGTAATACACTCAAGATTTAGGGAGCTCAAATGTCCCTCACCCACCTTTTTACCTTGATTTAGTGTCTCCTCCACAGAGTGTATTTGTTTGGTCTCGCCTGAGCCAGCGCGCATGCGCTGCGCTGCGAGACTTTTTGTAAGGGGCCTTCAAAATCTGACCACACGCTCGTGCGTGTGGTTTGTTTTTGGTCAGAGGCTATTGGCCTTTGCTTGCGTCTTTCTAAGAAAGACAGCACACAATTCAGCAAAAGCGGGTGCATGTCCCGCCTTTGCTCCTCCCACGACCTATTGCTTGCTGCTGTTACCTGCACAGGCACAATCTGTTTTGAATTATCGTGTCCAGACGCATGCATGATAATTCAAAGCAGATGTCCCTTCAATAGCCAGCCTTACCTTTGCTTTGAGTAGTGTTTTGTGATTGACTAGACCCACCCTTCATTGCCCCAAGTCTTAAGGGGGTAATAATTGATTTGAAACAAAACACCAGTCTTCACAGCTCAAACTTAAAGACAAACACCGAAGCAATTGTTAACCCAGAGTCTGCCAGAAACCATATGGGAGATTGGGAAATTCCACAAAATCACGTGGTCTGTATTTAGCAAATCAATTCGCTCACTGATCTTTCAAACATACCCCGCCTCCCCCGCTATCTGCATCACAATAAAGGCAATTCCAGGATTTCATAAGGGGGATTTCTGATATAGCGATGATTATAGAGACTAAACTCTGATGGAGGGGGTTTGACACCCCGCTCCCCCGTCTTAGAAAACCGGCCGAATATGTACGGGATATAAAACTGACAGGTTTGGGTCTCACAAAGAATACCCTGTCTCACCGGTTACACAGCCTCCCTCGCTGTGTCTTGATACAGCAGAGAAACCAGGTAACTGAACTGAGCTTGCACTGTCGTTTTTTCATTAACTGCCCGGTCCCGCCCTGGCATTGACTTCTGCAGGAGAGAAGGTGTTCCACAAATAAATTACGAGGAGGCTCAGCAGAAAAAAGGTGAGTTCAAGAGGGCAAAGTGGTGGAGGTTAACAGTCTTGCTCAAGATCAAGGGATCAGCTGGTAAGATGCTGCTAGACTTGAAAACCTGAATTTACCGTCACCATTTTCCCCCTTTGAGGTTTATAGTGGTATTTATACACACAGCATCAACCACACAAAACGAGGAGGGATTTACAGTTGGTTTTAAAGACGGTAAATGCAATGTAATGCAAATAGCATGCCTCTTGGGCATTTAAATGTAATGGGAAAATTACAGATGCAAAAGATTGGGAGGACACATTTTAAATGGACTTTATTATGTCTAGTTCTTTTCAGTGAATATCATTAAAAAGCGTACTGGTTGGTGATTGCGCGCCATATTATAGTGCAGCAGTCTGATTCAATGTAAGTGACCTTGCATTAACACTTGTGTGTCTCCCGGAGAAACTGGCTGAAAAACCTCTTTGTCAGGAAGAGATTAGTGCTTTGATTTTCTTTGTGTCTATGGAGTCAAGTGAGTAAAGCTGTTACATGCCTGTCAGACATTTAAACAAGCATTGGCATAGCCAATAGGTCTCACTTTTGGGACCTTATAAGTGTTTAGTTATCCAGCACAATATCCTTGGTGCAACAACATCAAGTGTTGCATGGCTAAACACTTACAAGGTCACAAAGGTGAGACCTATTGGCTATGCCAATGCTTGTTTTTCTATAGCTCCCATTGCTTCCATTACGTATTTCATTAAAGATTGCTGGGGCCCCCCTGCTACTTTTGGCAAACTCACAGCTTTTCCTTTGCCCATCTTTCTCACCCAAGACTAAACTACACAAACTTTTGTGCTTGAGGGTCTACGCTGTTTCTAAATGTTAGTTATAATCCCCACTAAATTTCTAAGTATTAAATACAATATGCTCTCAGAGCTAGATGTACAGATAGGAGGAGCACCCTCACTCAGTACTGTTCTAAAATAGTCCCAGGGCCAATGCAAGAAGGAAATACTATAGTTTCTGCTCAGTTGTTTAATAAATTCAGTGCTGCAGTCTCTCTTTGTGTTCTGAGCAAATTCCAGTATGAGATTTACATTGGACCACTTCGGGGAGGGGAGTACGTCCCAGACTTCCAACAACCATAAGGGAAACTCACCCTTTATACTGTAGGTCCCGGAAAAAATTGATCAAGGGGTGGCCCAGCCCGGCCTCATCTTTAATAGCGCTCCTGTGCTCGGTTTCCGGTGCTACTGCTATGGGTCCCTTCCTCATTGGCCAAGAACCAGGGAGCGATAGCAAAGTGCTCATTGCCGGCACCAAGAGCAGGGACCAAAGGAAAAAGTTCGGTGCTCTCAGCAGTTTAAAAGCGCGACCCGTGCTGCGGGCGCGTCAGCATTTTTAATAGCAGTCCTGGACCTGAACTCAGTTTCCCGTTCTGCTACTGTGGACCCTTACCACACAGGCCAAGACCAGGTAGCGATAGCAAATTGCTCAGTGCAGGGGCTGAGGGCAGGGACCAAAGGAAAAAGTGTGGTGCAACATTGCCATTGCCACATACATGACAATGGTCCAGTCTGGGCTGTTAAAGCATGTGGTGGCCTCCTCCTGCCGTGGTCTTCGATAGGGCATTCTGTGAGGATTAAATGGAAGAAATGTAAAAAAATTAATTGAAAAAAACACCCATGCTGCTATGTGCCAGTTCATGAAAAGAAGCTGGCAAAAGAAGTTAAAAAGAAGAGGTTATAGATCTTACAGTCTTATCATTTCAGAGCTGAAGCATTGTTAATATTCTATACAACAAAGTCAAAGTTGCTGTTTTTTTATTTATTTTATGCAACTAACATCCATTGACCAAGCCAATAGTCATGGCTTGTTGTTGGTCTAATGTTACTGGATACCGTTATAGAAACAGCAAAATACCAGGCGGGTGGGAACATTATGCTCAGCACATATTTTTAGCGTAGGTGTTTTAAGCCATGCCCTTAATTACATCGGACACGTCCCATGGAGAGGCCACTAGTTTTTTCATCCCACTCAAAGCCCTAAAAAAACACCATGTTTCAGTCACCTCACGTCCTGGCACTGTGCATCATGCATGACTTCCAAGTTTCCTGACGGCCCATGTGCAGGGGCATAGTGAACCCTCCCCCACCCCACCCCTTGCATTAGGAACTAGAGCGAGGGTGAAGTTCTTAATGGGCCTCTTTTGTCTGCAACTCAGTAGACAAAGTCTCAGCTCATAATTAATGTGAAAAGGTGAGTTAGTGATTAAGTGAAGGAATGGGTAAATGGCTGGATGGATTAGTGAAAGGATGAATGGACGAGTGAAAAGGTGAATGGATGGATAGTGAGAGAAAGGATGGATGGATGTGTAAGTGGAAGAATGAATGACAGTAAATAAATGGATACATGGGTGGAAGGGTAGATGGATGGGTAAAAGGGTGGATGGATAAGTAAAAGGATGGATGGATGAGTGAAAGGGTGGATGATGGGTTTGTGATGACAGAAATTATGAATGTAAAGATGGACGAGTGAGTGAAAGGGAGAGTTTATGGACAAAAGAATGGATAGATGAGTAAAAGAATGGATGGATGGGAGAAAGGATGGATGGATGAGTGAAAGGATGGATGAGTGATAGGCTCAATGGATGGATTCATGAGTGGATGAGTAAATGGATGAGTGGGTGGATGGGGAAGGGTGGATAGAAGGATGGGTGTCTACGTGAAAGGGGAATAGAGACAGAAAGAATGGATGGATGGATGAGTGAAAGCCTGGATACATTATTGGCAGAATGAATGGGCAAATGGGTGCATGGTTGAGTGAAAAGAAGAATGTAAAGATGGGCGAGTGAAAGAATGCATACATGAATGAAAGGGAAGGTTGAGAGCTGGAAGAAAGGATGGATGAGTAAAAGGTTGAATCGGTGGACAGATGAGTGACTGGGTGGATGGATGAATAAGTGAAAGGGTGGCTGGATGGGTGAAAGGGTAAATGGTTGAATGGATGAGTTAATGGATGGATGAGTGGAAAAGTGAATGAAAGTGAAAGGATGGCTTGGGTGAAAGGGTAAATGGTTGGATGGATCGGTGGAAGAGTGCATGGATGAGTGAAAGGATGGATTGGGTTAAAGGGTAGGTGGATGATGGATGGATGAGTGAAAGGGTGGATGGAGGGATGAATGAGTGAAACTATGGCTGGAAGGATAGATGATGGATTGATTTGCAAGTGGTTGAAAAGGTTTGGATATGGATGGGCACACAGATGGCAGGACAGAATGAATGGTGGAAGACTGAATGATGGATGAAAGAATTCATAGATGACAGAATTACATTTTAAATGGTGTATATCAGGAGTTTGATGGATGGAAGCTTGGCAAAATCCTTGGACAATAGAGCTGTTTTGGGGAGGGTTGTGATGACTTACTTTGCTTTCTTGGTGCCATACTTTCGGTCTCTTCTTCAGTAGAGTATTCCCCAGCGCCAGGAAGCCTGCAAGGTATCAGCTGCGCTATATAAATAATTAAAATAAAATAAAAATAAGAGCTTTAGTTCAAAGCGGGAGGTATTTACATTTTCTGGCTACTCCCTTGTCTATGTGTTACTATTCTGTATTTGCTGTGTGCTCATGTATGGGATCTATACATCATGCATATGACATTTTGAGTGGCACCAAACTGCTACTTGAATGTTACACCAGTGATTGTAAATGTTTGCATGTTTTGTTTTAGGTGTAAGGTTTTGAGGAGAGCCTCATAGTGCCATGAGCTGTGCTTGAAATATATACTGTGTTTGTAGCTATAGGCAAAGTGTCAAAAATAAACTATGTAATAGTGTATCAACAGTGCCTTCTTTAAAAAAGCTTCAGGGACAAGCACCTTTGTGACTTCTGTCAGCTAATGCAACTTCCTGCGAAGCCCCCATAAGCAAAGTCAGATTCCATATTGTAAGTTCCACTTGCTGAAACACCCATAATACGTTCCCTCCAGTGGGTTCATCACAGCAATCCTCCCTTTAGTTCACCTAAGTGTGCCACTTCACATCTCACACTGTCACTCAGATATGAGATCCTGGTGACAAAGTCTATCCAAGCAGATCTTCCTGACCACTTCTCTCACCAAACATGCCTGCACAGGACCATGAGTTTTCTTCAAATGGCGGAAGGCGCACTCATTGAAATATAACAAGAAAAAATCTTCTTAGTCCAAATAGTTTAATTCTTTATTGCGATAATTATACCAAAACAAGTCACACAGCCAACGCGTTTCGTTCCTTGGCGGAACTTCGTCAGGGCTGAAAAGACCCAAAAGGATATATTCCAAAGTAAACTTTCCACAAAACATTCATAAACAAAATACAATATATAAAACAAAGGATGGGATTAAAAACACAGCTTCATCAGGATGATGCAAAAAATAGTGGGATTGATTGCCTGTACACTCTCATTTTCACACCTGAAAATATACACATGAAGGTGGTGGTTTTATTGCGGCCAAATGGGCATATGTTGCATGAACCACAGGTGAAAAAACTAGAGGGTTTGGGAGGCAACCAAGTAGGCGCAATCTGTTTGTTCGGTCTTCCTTCATGTCGTATTACGTTCATGTCGCTCTTTGCAGTTTATACTTTTCTTTTTTTTCTTCCTTCTCTTGTCTTATACTTTATTCTATATTATTATATGAATTCATTTTTTCTCCCTTTTCTTATTGCGTATCAGTTTCACTGGATTATTCTGCCCTTTTTCCTTTTTTTCTTTTTCTGTTATTATTATATCTTTGGCAATGTCCACTTTTTTGGAGCTACAAAATTTGGGAATGAATCTATAAAATACACTATGAGTCATTATGACTTCACATAATTATAATCTGTCCCTACGCATGGACATCAGAGCAATTGTATATAAAACATTGTTTTTATTTGTATATATATGTAGTATGTGAATTGTGTATATATCTATGTTTATAATTGTATATATATATGTGTTCCTTATATATTTTTTAAATGTGTATATATTCAGGTGTGAAAATGAGCGTGTACAGGCAATCAATCCCGCTATTTTTTGTATCATCCTGATGAAGCCGTGTTTTTAATCCCATCCTTTGTTTTATATATTGTATTTTGTTTATGTATGTCTTGTGGAAAGTTTAGTTTGTAATAAATCCTTTTGGGTCTTTTCAGCCCTGACGAAGTTCCACCAAGGAACGAAACGCGTTGGCTGTGTGACTTGTTTGGTATATTTACCGCAATAAAGAATTAAACTATTTGGACTGAGAAGATTTTTTCTAGTTATATTTCAATGAGTGCGCCTTCCGCCATTTGAAGAAAACTGTTGACCATATTTGTGCCTTGGGACGACGGGCACAGGAAGTGTGCTGCACCAGAGCTAAATTCATCATACTTGTGTTGTGGTCATGCTAAACCTTGGTCAGGTTGTCTTGTTCGTAATTTACAGGACCATGAGTTGTAAACAAAATATCAGACTGGAGAACCCAGTGCAGTAACCATATAAATAGAATATTATCATATGAAGTACCACAAAAAGACCTGCACAGTTGCTCACACTTGGGTGCATACCAAAAAAACGTGAAATGCACGATTGTCTCAACCTAATATAAACTTATTTTGACTTGTATTTAAATGGTTGACTATTTACTTACTTTTATACTATTGCGCAACTTTCACTGATGTGTCTGTAAAACTTACCTTATGTCCGACCTTTTGTCCTGAATTTTGACCTTTGTCCTGAATTTTTGTCCTGAATTTTGACCCTTTGTCCTGAATTTTTACACTTACCGTCCTGAATTTGCACCCAAGCCAGTTGGTCACCTTAAGCAGAGAAGGAGAAGAGAGAGAAGAGATGGGTGAGTTGTGGTATCTATGGTTCAGAGTTTTGGGTTGTCTGTATTTCTTTATTACTCTATTCTTATTGGAATGCTTTTATGGTTCTATGGTCTATGTTCTAACTAGTGTCAGTTATTGCCTGACCCTTGTTCCTGGCTGACGTGCTTTGCATTTGCTGTGAAGGAACTACATTAAAGAACCTTCCTTCTCTACAAGTCTTCTCTGCGTTTCTCTTTGAAGACCTGATTTAACATTTGGCGACGCTTGGGATTCGTCCTTCACTTCTCCAGCATTTTCGAAGCACCGGGAGGTGTTCTCATCTATATGCGCCTGAACTTTTCTGTGAAGAAGCGCTTTATTGACTTTAAGGTCGTATGAAATTTTTATTTTTCTAAAATTCCTCATCCACCTAGCGCTATTCCCAATTTTGCTTCACTGCGCATTTTGGTTGGCAGCTCGAGCGAGTTACTGCTCGAGCGCCACAAAGACTCCACGTTCATACAGCTCGAGCGAATTACGGCTCGAGCGCCACAAAGACTCTACGTTCCATCGAACTCTTACCCCTGAGTCTTCTTCTCCTGCCATCCTCGTCCGCCTCCCGATCAGCCTCAGTCGTCACTTTCTTCCGTCTAACAATGACGGAGTGACTCATTCTGCGCTGGTTCGCGCTACGTGCCTCCATCTTGGTACAGTTCACGGAAGTCCTTCAAGCTGACTAGAATACGTAGTCAGTTTCACACGCTCGACTTCTAAAGTCTGTTTTTTTTTTCACAACTCATTACGATTGTCAACGTTTTTCATTTTTTTTCACAGCGTTTTCATTCTACATCGTGTTTTTCCTCTGCGCTGTCCTGGATTTCTTCTTCAAACAGCTTACACCTTTGTCAGGTTTGCCTTCGATATTTTCTCAAGTACTTTTCGATTCTACATTCACTACTGCACATCCTTTCACCGTGAATTTAATCGATGATGTGCACATCCTGCAAAGTATTTTAAAAACAGTCAAGAGAATTGTTTAAGAGACAATTTCACTTTTGTGTTCTCTTGTTACCTTTAATTGTTTCATTTTCATTTTTTTTTTTCTCACATTTAATAGTAATATGTCACAAAATATTGTTACTCCTCCTTACTTTCTTCCTGATCCAGGTGTACCTAAAACTAAATGGAAACAATGGTTCAAAGGTTTTGGTAGTTATATTATTGCCTTAGATGGTCAGAAAATTGATCCAGATAGGAAATTAGCCTTACTTTATAACAGTCTTGGAGCTGAGGGTCAACACATTTTTGACCATTTACCCATTTCCCCTCAATCTCATGAAACTGATTGGGATTGTTTCCAAGAGGCTGTTTCCAGACTAGCCAAGTATTTTATTGATGAAACCAGTGTAGTTGTTGAACGTCACAAATTTTATACCAGACATCAATTTGAATTTGAGTCAATTGACACATTTTTAACAGAACTTAGAGTTTTGATTGCTACATGTGAATTTGATGGTAACATTGATTCTTATCTCAGAGATCAAATAATTGTAAATTGTTATAACAAAAAGGTTCAAGAGAGATTGCTATGTTGCAGGGACCCATCTCTCAAAGAAACTCTTGAGCTTGCGAGAGGTATTGAGAGATCTGTCTCTTCTCAAAGGGTTTTGAATAAAAATAAAAGTGAAGCAGTTGCTGAAGCTGTCAATGCATTAAGCATTAAACCAAAATCTTTCCAATTTAAAAACAAAGACTCTAAAGAGCCTAGGAAAAATTTTGCGTGTTTCAGGTGTGGTTCTTCTTCACACTTAGTCAATTCGAAAAGTTGTCCAGCTCTTACTAAAACCTGCCTTAATTGTAAAAGAACCGGACATTTCACTAGGGTGTGTAACAGAAACCCTGTAAAAGTTAACACGGTTGAAAATATTGAACTTTCTGATCCTGAGAATGTATGTACAGTAGTCTCTTCTAAAAAGATTGTTTTATACATAGATGCTGAGTTGGATGATGGGGGTCCTATCTGTGATGTTACCATTGGTGATACAGTAATTCAAGTGACTGTGGATTCTGGATCTCCAATCACCTTTGTCACTGACAGTTTATTTAACATGTATTGGAAATCCTCACAACTGTTTCCTCCTGATATTCACACTATTTCGTTTGGGGGTCATTCCATTGATATGCTAGGGTTTTTCAATGACACCATTAAGTTTGAGGACAGGTGCATTGCTACTAAAATATATGTAGCTAAGAATGGGTACAACATTTTGGGATGGAAAGATCAAGGCAAGTTTGGTATGGTCTTAAGACCAGGGACTTCTTGCCCCATTTCCTTGGTTGATGTTTGTTCTTCCTCTAATTTGGCTTTACACCAACTTCTTATCAAACATAGTTCCCTCTTCAAGGACAAGCTGGGTCTTGTTCATGACTTTGAGCATCGTATTGTTCTCAAAAAGGATGCCATACCGGTTATCCATAAAGTAAGAAATGTCCCTCTTTCTGTTAGGTCCCAACTCAAGCTACATTTAGAACAGCTATGTCTTGACAAGGTTATTGAACCTATAAATTCTTCAGAATGGGTTGCCCCCATTGTTATCGCAAAGAAAAAGGGTAGCAAGGACATAAGATTATGCATTGATTTGAGATCCTTGAATAAAAACATTTTGGTTGACTGCTTTCCCCTTCCCAAGATCCAAGACATGTTAGCTCAACTTGGTGATGCCAAAGTTTTTTCGTGTTTGGACCTAAGATCTGCGTATCACCAGGTGGAACTCTCTGAGGACTCTCGTGATTTGACATCCTTCAATACCCCTTTTGGTCCCTATAGAGTCTTACGCATGCCTTTCGGGCTTGCGTCTGCTGCCTCAGTCTTCCAGAAACTCATGTACAAATTGTTTGGTAATTGTAGCAACATTTTAGCTTACCAGGATGACATTTTGATTTATTCCAAATGTGATGATGATCATCTAAAGAAACTGTCTGAAGTGTTGAACATTCTTGAAACCAATGGCTTTACTGTAAAAAAAGAGAAGTGCAAGTTCATGGTCGACAGCATTGATTATCTTGGTCATCACATTTCCTGTAATGGCATTTCTCCCAAACAGGATCTCATTAAGGCTATTGTGGACAGTCCTAGTCCTGAGAACAAGGATCAACTCAGGTCTTTCCTCGGTGTTTGTGAATATTATTCTAGATTCGTGGATTGTTTTGCTTTGCAAACTGAACCTTTAAGGAAATTGCTTAGGAAAGGTGAAAAGTTTTCTTGGGATGATTCAGTAAATGAGGCTTTTGTGCATTTAAAGAAACTCATTGTACAGGCTCCTTCTCTTCATTCCTTTAGAGATGACATCCAATCAGTGGTCACTGTGGATGCAAGTGGCATCGGTTTAGGGGCTGTTCTTTCCCAATTAGTTGATGGCGTTGAACAGACCGTTGGTTTTGCTTCCAGATCCCTTTCACCTGCGGAACGGAGATACAGCACCATTGAGAGGGAGGCTCTGGCTTGTCTTTGGGCCACTAAGCACTTTGAAACTTATCTTTGGGGTAGGAGATTTGTTTTAGTGACTGATCACAAGCCTTTAGTGTTCCTTCTGTCAAAGAAAGATCACAATAATCTCAGCCCTAGGTTAGTCAGGTTACTTTCCAGGATGTATGAGTTCAATTTCTCCATTACACATATCCCTGGAGGTAAAAATACCCGTGCTGATTTCCTTTCTAGATGTCCTTTGAGTTATTCAGAAAATTCCTCTTCCCTTTGTGAGGATTCGGAGTGTGTTGTTGGTATTGTGGATGGATTGATGTTCTCGGAGAGTATCATCAGCAAGGATGAATGGCTGGATTGTGTCAAACTAGATAAGGTTCAAGACTTAGTCAAGGGTCATATTATCAAGGGTTGGCCCGATGATAGGAATCTTGATTCTGGTTTACGTTTGTTTTCTAAAGACAAAGATGAGCTCACTGTTGAGGATGACTTTTTGATGAGAGGCTCCTTATTAATTCCTCCTAACAAGCTTAAGATAAAATTGTTGAATTTGGCTCATCTTGGTCATTTGGGGATCACTGGCACTAAGAAAAGGCTAAGGCTCTATTACTGGTGGCCAAATATGGATGTTGACGTAGAACATTTTGTCGGTAGATGTTCTAGTTGTTTTGAAGCAGACAAATCTCTTAAGCTGCGGAATTCTCCTCTTCTTCCTGTTCCTTATCCTCAGGGCCCTTGGGAGAAACTGGGCATTGACTTCATTGGCCCTATGTACAACTTAAAACCCCATTTAAGGTTTGCCTTAGTCCTTGTGGATTACTTTTCTAAGTGGGTTGAATGTAGGTTCATGTCTGATCCTTCCACTGTTGGTGTTATTGATTTTTTGGATGATCGTTTTCATAGAGAAGGTATTCCTAAATTTCTAGTATCTGATAATGGTGTCCAATTCAAGTCCCATGTCACCCAAAAGTTTTTATCTAATCTTGACATCAAACATTTGACTGTTGCCCTATACAGCCCACAAGGCAATGGCATGGTCGAAAGGGTCAACAAGATGTTAAAAGACACTATCCAGTTAGCCTGCATGCAGAATTTGGATGTTTCTAAAGCTGTCCAAGAAAGGTTGTGGAGCTATCATAACACTCCTCATTCCACAACTGGTGTTACTCCTTTCGTCTTGTTAAAGAAACATTTTGGTTCTTCAAAACTTAGTCCTTTATGGGTCCTTGACAAGACAAAAGTTTATGAGAAGTTACCCACTGTTGATCAGGTTCGTGACAGAGTGATTTCTGTACAAAACAAAATGAAAGTTGCTTATGATGACAAATTTAAAACTAAAAATGTTCTTTTCAGTGTGGGTGATTTTGTTAAGGTCAAAAGACCTTCAAAAAACAATAGTCAGAAATCTAAATTTTATCCTGCTTCAAAAATTATCAGGGTTTCTAAGAATGCTGTATTACTTACTAATGGCAAATGGTGGAGCAAGAGGAATGTTGTTGTTGTTAATCCTCCTGTTTTCAGAGACTGCAAAAGCCTGAAGGACAGCAATTTTTCGGACAGTCTTACTCCGGATTTGCAGCTTTCTTCGTCTTCTCTTCAAAGGGATTCTTTTTCTCTGTCTGGAGCTGGTGTTTCAGAACCTCCTGGTCCCTCTTCTGCTTTGACAGAGCATTGTTCACTTCCTGATGTCATTGATGATTTCAGTGCTTCCAGCTCCTTACCTGATTATTCTGTTTCAGCTCCAAATGATGTGCCTTCCAATTCTTTACCTGATTTTTCTGTTTCAGCCTCAAATGATGTTCCTGTTGTCCTTAGGCGGAGTAGTCGCAACACCTGTGCTCCTGCTTATCTCAAGGATGTTTATCTTTAAGTGTTTTTTTGTTTTTGGTTTGGGGAAGGGAGATGTGTGGTATCTATGGTTCAGAGTTTTGGGTTGTCTGTATTTCTTTATTACTCTATTGTTATTGGAATGCTTTTATGGTTCTATGGTCTATGTTCTAACTAGTGTCAGTTATTGCCTGACCCTTGTTCCTGGCTGATGTGCTTTGCATTTGCTGTGAAGGAACTACATTAAAGAACCTTCCTTCTCTACAAGTCTTCTCTGCGTTTCTCTTTGAAGACCTGATTTAACATGAGTGAAAATGGATGGAAAGATATAGAGATGGAGAAAGAGTAAGAAGGAGCAGTCTGTTTTAAACCTTTAGACAGGACTGCACCAGGTTCCCTCCCAGTCCTTCCCTGCTTGGGTTGTGTCGCTTAGTGTAGTGGCAGTAAAAGAGAGCGTGTGCGGTGAATTCTTCTTCACTTGGCTACTATGAGTTATTCTGCAGGTCCCCGTGAGTACTCGGACCAAGACTTGTATGCGTCGATAACTGTTTCACCCAAGAATGAACCCGCTGCGTCTTGTGAGATGGCATGCTGTTCTGTACGTAGCCAGGTAGGCCTGCATGTTTTTCAGAGCTTTATCTGTGGCTGTTTAGGGTCAACCACCTTTGGCAGTGGTCCCATGTCACTGCACCAAGCAGCTGCTGGGTGATCTAACAAAGGACGCCAGATCACTGAATACAACTAGCATTTTGCCTGGTGTTTGCAGCTATGGACTTAAGGCTTACAAAACCGTGTAGTATTTGGCAATTAGTATTTTTGACATAATGGGAATTTCAAGGATTTCTTGCAGCCTAGATAAAGTGATGTTTTTCGTCAGGTCACTTTTTGAGGCAAGTTATGGCTGATGACACCCTAGAGCAAACTGGGACCAAAAAGGTTGGTCTGTGGTGGGACCTAGGACTGCATTGATTCAGGAGGGTGGTAGGTGGGGGTTAGGAGAGGTGTGTAAGGTAGGCGTAGGGAAAGCAAAGGATGTACATCAAGTGGCTGAACTGCACAGCTTGAAGCCAGAAAACCTGGGATCAGTCCCCACTTTCCCACGTGACCAAATTCTGTGATCCCAGGTAATGGTTTTATTTCACTTTGCCTCATTTTCCTTCATTATCACATATAAGAGGACCTCGAAATACACGACTTAGGCACTGCACAAAACCTTCTCATGTCTTTGATTTAACAAACAATATACAGACAAACTAAAAGTGTGGCCTGGGGGAGGCCTTCCTGACCTTTACATGCTGCTCCCTGGCTAATAGCAGCATTGGGCTGCTGTTCACTCGAATCAGCACGACAATTAAAAAGATGTTAAATAAACAGATAAGCCTTTATTTAAAAGTTCATTGAAGTTAAGGAAAGGAAGTAAGTAGGCTGTCCTGCACAGTGTAGCTTTAGGAACACCTTCATTTTCAAAACCATATTTGAGCAAAAGTGTAAAAATATGATAAGGTTTCTTCAAAATTCAAAAAGTCTATTTCATTAACATGCATAACCATTTCACCTTAGTACATCAGATCATATCAGTGCATTGAGAAGCATTTTTTTTAAATGACAGTTTCCAGATATGAATTTAGAAACATTCATCATTACCCAAACACTGACAACAATGCCAATAGTCAACTAAGAGGCACGTCAGTTTTGTGCACTCTTAGGGTGCCTAGGTTCCTATTATACATGAATGACATTATATTTTATTAAACCAAACACAGGAGAAGGTTTTGTGCAGCAGACATCCTGAAGTCATGTATTTCGATGTCAACTTATATATGACAATTAAGAAAAAGGAAGGAAAGTGAAATAAATCAATTGCGTAGATCACACTATTTGGTAAAGGGGAAATCCGGGTTTATTCCCAGGTTTTCGGGTTTTACATTGTGCAATTCAGTCACTAGATGTATATGCCATGCTTCCCCTCTACCAACCTCACTGCCCCCTCCCCCACCAAACCACCACCCTGCTGGCATCAATGCGGCCCTTGTTCACAGACCAAACTTTGTTGCCCATGGGGAAAATATCTGTTATACATGTTTAATAGCAAACAAGGCCACCCAGAGGGTGCACAAAATTGATGTGTCTTTTTGTTCACTAATGGCATTGTTTTCAGGGCGGGGTAGTATGAATGTTTCAAAATTCATGCTTGAAAACGATCACTTTAAAAATACTTCTCAATGCATTGATATCATTTGATGTACCAAGGGGAAATGCTTCTGCATGTTAATGAAATATACTTTTTAGGTTTTATAACATAAACATAAAATAACGTGTATTTGTAAAGTCAATGTTCACCTGTTGGTATCTTGGCACTGAATAACAGATGTTTATTGTTACCCAGCTCAGTGGTACACTTTTTATTGACATCAGATGGATGAGAGGCTGAGTAGGCCCGCCAGTGTTTGTACCTGTGACCACGAGGTCGAACACAGGCCCCTGCAGTGGATGCATTAATCCACAGAGCCATCATAACCGGCTCAAGGTTTCTCCTGCATCGCGCTCGCAAAATCTCTTGAATTTTTTTTTTCTTAAAAGGGGGTTAGAACCGCCCAATACTTACTTGAACTTATAATTCATTGATTCCAACATTGCCAAATTTACATGCTTCTGATTGGTAAGCACAGAATCTGCTTTCGCTCTGCACATCTTCCTGCTCTGCTTTGCAATCCATGCCATGATGTGGAGCTTAGCCCAAGTACAGCCTCCAGTCACTGGTCACTGGCCAGTGTCCTTCCACTGGCTACGCCCTGTAAAAGTACATTTTTTTCCATTTCCTATTGAGCACCCAATACAAGTGCATCTGCAGGCAGACTTCTGGTCACCCAGCTTGTTTTTTTTTAATGTAAACAAACCTTTGTTAGCATTTATAATAAGACATATATAACAATATTCTTTCTTTCATAAAACTTTATTTCGGCCAAGCGACCATAAAAGCGTGCCTAGAAAAATTGTACATTAAAATTCATGTCACTTCAAAATTATACAGTAGTTGCCATACTAGTTTGCATGGATCTAGGTACAGCACCTACACAGATCTAACAGTAGAAACAAATGTACAATGGCACCTCACCTATATACAATAATTCATGAGCTCATAGGCAGAGGCACTGGCTGCTCAAACAAAGCCCTAGTGGAAGCCCATGAGTATTAACAAACATGGTCCAAATAATGTGAGTTTGTCTAAAAATGTAAAATAGCCATACAATATCAGTTCCTTAGTACATGTTATGACTAAATAAAACCAGACAGTGATTTATACTACTAAAAACATGCCGGCTTAATTGTTTTTTTGTGAATTAAAACTAATGAGGGGTAGAAATTATTTGCAGGACCTTTAGTTTATGAAGACAAGATTGATTTTGTTGCTGTTTGATCTTGTCTACCAATTTCCAGCACCTGCACCACATAGAGGTCAAAAATCGCGATACAGCAAATACAATGAGTCTGCCGGTGTCGTATTTTAAAACTCTAAATGTAAATGCCTCTGCACAATGTGCAAACCCTAAATTCCTACAGAGAGGAACAATCCAAGATTTCCTTGCTGATTTATAGTCTGGACAAAAAAAGATAACATGAAGTTCAGATTCATCCTCCCAGCTGGAGGCTGGGCACTCCCTCCGGACCATGCCCGTCCATCCTAAGGGAACTGTGCGCCTTCCAGATCATAGTTCTTTCACATCTTGCAAGTACCAAAGATAAATCAATAAATCCTGTAGTATGTTGTTGTCACTGCTCCTTCACCTTCTTTCCCTCCTCCCCATTGCTGTTACTCTCCGCCTGCATGCCTTCGGTTGTTTCACCCTCCCAGCCAGCGCCCTCTTCTCATTGTCCATTTTGCTCCCCCACTCCTGCTGCCCATTCTCATGCATGAGCTGTGGTGGCCTTATGTTTTTAGCACAACTCCAAATGCATGCCACCCCCTCTCCTGCTCTCTATTGTGTTTCCCACCCTCAAGTTCCAACTCCCCTGCGCTGTGTTTTTCACAAGTTGCACTGCAATGCGGGCTGCCGTGCAACCTGACTTAAAGTTTAAAAAAAGTACTATGACAGGATCAGTGCTGGCTGCGTTTTTTTTCTTCTTTAATAAGCAATGTTGTACAGCAGATCGCATAGGCGAAATCTATTGGCTTTGCCAATAACTGTTGAAATTTGGTGAGACTCTCATAGTTCTACAGCTTTGTTGCAAGTTGTCGGTGCAGTGTGTGACGTACCGCTGTGTGGTGAGGCTCTCCGGGGCTGTAAAGTGGTAAGTGAGGCCTACCACGTGCTTATACAATGCAAGCAATAAGGGCACACGGACACTTAGATAACAGTTAGCTGGAAAGACCACGAGCGGTCTTCCGCTTGTTTATTTATACCCCGGCGCGAGCCCGCCCCGGGGTTGTGCGTGCGTGCGTGGGGGAAAAGCAACAATGTAGTGGAGAGCCCGAGTGGCTCTCTACATCCCTCCTTTGTTTTAGTTCTTTCTGCCCTCGGGCATTCGAATGACAGTTCACGGAGATGTCCATGCAAAGTCCCTCAGCCGTTGGCTGGGCACCGGATTGGGCCTCAGGCTGTATCGCCGGTTCCGGATCCCTGATGGTTCGGCAGCCCCGGCCGGGGTTGCCCTCGGATCCTCGCTCGCCTCTGAGGCCCTTGGCTGACTCCGCTCGGTGCCGAGGCCGGGTGGCATTGGCCTCGGTTGACTCTCTCCACGTGCCGGTCCTGGCAGAGGACTCGGGGACCTAGGACAGCTTGGTTCCCCTAGCACTAGCTCTTCCTCTGCAACTTCCTCCTCTCGCTGGTGTCCCACGGCTGCTTCAGTGGCCTTTTTGAAGCAGGAGATGTTTCGCGTGACTGTTTGTCCATTTCTCCTGGCCGTGACCATTGTCCCTTGCACCTTTTCAACTCTCCACACCTCTGGTTCAAACGGTGTTCGAAACTTCCATCCTGGGTAACGATCTTTGACGACCACTGCGTCCCCTTCTTGGATGCCCGGCTCTTTGGCATGGCGGTGCAGGCTTGCTTTGGCATTGGTGACCCGTCTCCTGGCTTGCGTGGCTTCCGCGTCTCTTTCTGCCGGCATCCACTCGCTCACTGTGGGTATGCCGTCTCTGGGGGCCCGCTTGAACAATACGTGAGCTGGGGCGCACTTTGTTGTCGAGTGCGGTGTCTGCCGATAGGCTCCTAGAAACTGATCCAGTGCTGCCTCCGGATCTTCCCCATTGTCCATAGCTATCCGCAGGGCTCTGTTTATGGTCCGCATCAGTCGCTCCACTTCTCCGTTGGCTTGAGGCCACAACGGAGTGATCTTCCTATGTTTGACTCGGAGAGAGTCCAGGTATGATTGGAACTCCCGCCCTTGAAAGGGAGGGCCATTGTCTGACTTCAATTCCTCCGGAAGTCCCATGGTTGCGAACACTTTGTTGAGCACCTTTCTGACGTGTGGGAAAGCGGTGGACGCAATGACTTCCACGACGGGAAACTTCGAGAAGGAATCCACCAGCACCAACATCTGCCTCCCGTCTGGGAAGCTGCCAAAATCAATGCTGAGTTGGGTCCAGGGAGCCCGGGGCGCATCTTCCGTGATCACTGGTGCTGGATGGGGTTCGCCCCCAGTGATCGTGCATGCATGGCAGGACCGGACCATCGCCTCCACTTGGTTGTCCATCGCGGGGAACCATACCTTGCTGCGTAGGCGCGCCTTTGTCTTGGCCATGCCTTGGTGTCCCACATGGGCTAGGCTTAATGCGCGTTGTTGAAGGCTTTCCGGCACGACGAGGAGGTGTCCCCGCAGGATTACTCCTTCTTCTCCTATACTGAGTTCACTGCGGACGTGCCAGAGCTGCTGCCTCGCATGGCTGACTTCCGGACGAAGGCTCGAGGCACCATCGAGGAAACGGGCCCATTGATTTTCCTCGAGGGCTCGGCGTACTCTCGTGAGGGTTTCATCCCCCGCCGTGGCTTCCCCGATTTCTGTAAGGGTCATGTTTTCAGGACACGCGGCCTGCGTGACCATATGCACTATCTCCTCCACCTCTTCTCCGTCCTCTCTGGATGGCAGCTGTGTGGCAACGTCCGGATGCCGCGACAGGTAGTCGGCGGGGTTATGAGCGCCAGGCCGGAACACCACTTTGAAGCGATAGCCTTGTAGCTGGACGGCCCACCGCTCGATCCGTGGAGGGGCTAGTCTTGAGGTTCCCGCAAAGAGCGGTAGGAGCGGCTTGTGGTCTGTGACCACGGTGAATTCTTGTCCACAGAGGTAGAGATGAAAATGCTGGCAGGCCCATTTGATGGCCAGGGCCTCCCTCTCTATCTGTGCGTACCTAGTTTCCGTGTCCGTCAGCGCCTTGCTGGCATAGGCGACCGGTCTCCATTCTTCCGGACCATACTCTTGCAAAAGAACGGCTCCTAGCCCCACGGGACTGGCGTCCACAATCAGTTCGGTTTTCCTTCTTGGCTGAAAGTAGGCCATGGTGGTGTTGTCCAGAAGACCGGCTTTAATGTTCTGGAACGCCTTGTTGGCGGTCGCGGTCCAGTCCCACTTCTGATCGGTGCGGGTGAGGGCTCGGAGTGGTTCCGCGATGGCAGCCAGGTTCGGGATGAACCGGCCGCAGTACGTGGCCATGCCCAAGAAGCTGCGCACTTCCGTTGGGTTCCGGGGTGTGCTGGCCGCTTTGATCGCCTCCGCTTTCTTTGGGTCTACTTTGAGGCCCTCTCTGCTGAAGGTGTACCCGAAGAAGTCCACTGCTTCCTGGTAAAAAGCACATTTGGTCCTATGCAAGGTCAGCCCGTTTTCGGCAAGCCTCTGTAGGGTTGCTCGTAGGTGGGTGTGATGTTCTTCTAGGGTTGATGAGTAGACAAGGATGTCATCGCTCAGATTGATGACACCCGTCAGTCCGGACAGCACCTCCCGAATGGCGTTTTGAAATACTTCAGCTGCCGATGACACGCCGAAGCTGAGCCGGGTGTATCGACGTAGCCCCACATGTGTCGAAAACGTGGTAATGTACCTGCTGGCCGGCTCCAACTCTAGCTGGTGATATCCGGAGTTTAGGTCCAGCTTCGAAAACCACTTCGCCCCGTTGAGGTCCGCTATGATGTCCTCCATGGTGAGCGTGATATGCCTCTCGCGCTTGACGGCAGTGTTTGGGAGTCTCATATCCACACACAGGCGAATGGCTCCTGGCTGCTTCGGTTTGGGGGCCACGACCAGCGGGGAGACCCACGGTGTCGGTCCCGACACTTTTTCTATTACCCCCAGCTCTTCGAGCTTCCGTAGCTCCTCTTCTACTTGTGGCCGTAGATTGAAAGGTACCCGCCTATGCCTGAGTGCGACGGGCCTCACGGTTGGGTCTATGTGAAGTTTAAACTTCCTCCCCTTGAGCTTGCCAAGGCCCTTGAACAACTCGGGGAAGTCTTTGAGCATAAAGTCAGCATGGGCCTGGTGCACCTGGTTGGCGAAGAAGACCAGGCCGAGATCTTCCGCGGTATGGCAGCTCAGGAGGGTGCCTTTCTTGCCTTCAGTGATGTGGAACTTGGCCTCTGTGGAGTAGTCTCCATTGACAACCGTGGTTTGGATTACCCCTCGGAGCGGGAGCGGTTCCGTACTTCCATATGTGTATATTCTTGCCGTGGACGGTGACAGCGTCGGCTTCGGGGACATACTGTCGTACTGCTCCGAATCCATGACGTTGACGGATGCCCCTGTGTCTATCAGCGCATTGACGTTCGTCCCGTCGACGGTGATGGCGCACATGGGTGGAGGCCGTCGTTTCGTAGATGCTCGGCTGACATAGGAGACGATGTATACCTCGTCATCTTCGTCGTCCTCATACCTGGGCCGACGGTCTTGTGCTTCGGTATCCGGCGGGGGCCGGTCTTGGTCAAGCGACAGCTGGTGAATTCGCTGCGTCACCGCACGGGCACGTGGGCCTGCCGATTTGAATTTGCCTCCCCGGCAAACGGCGGAAAAGTGATTGAGGCGCCCACACTTGAGACACGTCTTGCCTCTGGCGCTGCACGTGGCGGCGGCCGGGTGATCTTCACCGCAGTACCCACAGCGGTTTGTCCGTGGAGGGCCTTGTCTCTGCCTCGCTGGCGGGAATCGTCGGTGGATGGCGTCCACCCGCTCTTCCTTGATGGTCGGGGTTCGCGCCATCGCTGGAACGATGACTGGCGTGCGCAACGCCACCTCCATCTCTTCAGCCCTCGCATCCGACAGTTCATGTGATCTGGCCAGGACGAGGATCTCATCAAGCGAAATTCCTGGCTGCCTGAGGATCAATTTGCGAAGAAGCTTGGACTTGCATCCGACGATTATTTGGTCCCTGATCTCTTCCCTGGGGTCTGTGAACGGGCATGTGCTCGCAAGTCGACGGAGCCGGGCATAATACATGTCGACGGATTCAGACTCAGTCTGCCAGGCGCGCTTAAACTTGAACTTCTCGAAGTCGTTGTTTAGCTGCGGATCAAAATGGGCGTTGAGGGCCGCGACCGCGGCGTCGTAGTCGTTCTCGGCACCGGTGTTTGGGAGCGACTCGAATAGGTCGTAGATTTCTTGACCCCCATAGAGGATGAGTAGTGACCTCTTCACCGTACCATTGGTTTCTCTGGTTCCCTTGAAGTATAGATTGAGGCGTCCGACCCACGCTCTCCATCGGAGGGCAGCTGTGGCTGGATCCGACGTTTCGCTGAATGGCGGGATGGGCGCCGCGCCGGCGTGCAGGTGGGCAGGCTGTGCAGGAGTAGTGGGCCCAGCAGGGGCCTGGTTCCCCGCCTGGGCGTTGGCCTGTGGGGGAATGGCAGGTGGCGGAGGCTGGGCGACGCCGTCTTGTACTGCGCCAGCGTCTTGACTCATGGTGGCGCTGTTGTTGAGGAGGTGTGGTGCTTTCCGGGGTCGTGTTGGTGCACCTAGCAGTGTGCCCGGGTTCAGCTGCACGCTGGTAACCTTGGGTGTAGTGATGGACTCTAGTGTCTTCCCTTGTGCTCAGTTAATCGCCTAGTCCGCAGGGTAGCAGGCCTTACAGACACCCCTGTTCATGGGTATGAGCGGAGCTCAAAGTGCATTGGCCAATGCTTGTTAGTTCCTCAGCGTTCCGTGGCCAGGCAGAGGTGTGCCGGAATTGCAGCAGCCAATGCTTGATGCAGCGTGCCGAGGGAGAGAGAGCTGCGCGGAGCCCAGCGCGCGCACGTGGCAGAGGCGTCTCCCTGGGGTCTCCGACGGAGAAGAAGAGGCGGGCCTGCTCCGGGCCGCGAACACGTGGTTCCGCCGGTGCCTTCAATCCCCTCGCTGGCCGGCGAGCTGCGGGGGCGCGGTGAGCGCGCGCAGGCGGGGCAGAGGGATCACTCACCCGCAGGAAGCGAAGGCTGCGCGCCGGTACCACGAGTCCCGCCGGCTGAAGGCGCACCCTCACGGGTGACGCGTGGGCGGGTCTCGGTCTCCGGGTGCCGCATGCAGGAGCGGCTAGGCGCTGCGGCCGGAGCACACACAGCAGGATGAGCAGGAGGCGGCGGGCACGCGTGGCATACGACCGCCTCGTCGCCAATGTAAAGTGGTAAGTGAGGCCTACCACGTGCTTATACAATGCAAGCAATAAGGGCACACGGACACTTAGACAACAGTTAGCTGGAAAGACCACGAGCGGTCTTCCGCTTGTTTATTTATACCCCGGCGCGAGCCCGCCCCGGGGTTGTGCGTGCGTGCGTGGGGGAAAAGCAACAATGTAGTGGAGAGCCCGAGTGGCTCTCTACACGGGGCCAATTAATGCTGCTAGTTTTTTATAAATTTGTATTTTCCACTTGTTGTCGGATTTTATACTGTTGGTGCATTGAGACCATTTTAATTAGTTTAACACTCGAGCGTGTCATGCGGTACCCGCCTGTAAGAGCGGGCCCGCCTGGCTCGGTCAGCGCTCTAGTCTTCTCTCGCCCCCTCTATAAAAAGCACAATGCTTCGACCGTGCAGAAGGCACACCAACCTGTCAGCGTCCCAGAGGCGGCCTGCGCCAGCCCAGCTGCCGGTAATTTTTCTAACCCCACTTCCAGCTTATGCTGTAGCAGACATGCACTCGTAGAAATAGGAACGGGTGCGAGCTGAGGCTCCCCTCTTCCTCTTCCCCTTCATTTGGAGCCAATTAAAACTGGCTGCTTACAATGTGGCTGGGTTGCTTCTACTATAGAGACAGGGCCCATATTAAAGAGGGTGTCTGGAGTAATTCCAGTCCCAGCGATGTCAATCAGTCTCAAGAGACTGATCAACTACGGGCTTTGCTTCTTAATACATGGTCTATGAAAAAACATGCCCTTAACATATATGACCTATTAGTGGATAAAAGCCTGGACTTTATATATGTCTAACAGAGATGTGGCTTACTGAGCCTTCAAATCTTACCATTGCCTCTGCTATCCCGACGGGCTATCCGATAATTAGGAAGGATCTGTATGATGGCATTGGCGGAGGCTTTGCTATTATCTTTAAAAATAATTTCTCTTGCACAATATTCTCTTTGGAAGAAGTATTGGGAGCTGAAAGCCTCTGCTTCTATTTGGGGGTGTTTTCACATCAAACACTGGCGGGCATTTTAATATACAGACCCCGGGCCCCGACGGCATATTTCTTGAGTCCATTAGTGACACTGCCTCATCCTTTGTTACAAAATACAAACACTGTCTGGTGTTAGGCGATTTTAATATCCACATGGACAATTCGGATGACCAAGACTCTATCAGATTACAAGAGTCCCTGGAGATGTTAGAGTTGGCCCCTTACGTACATTACCCTACCCATGAAAAGGGACACATTCTAGATCAGATCTTCTCTACGGTAAAAATAGAAGCTGGCCAACCCCTTTTCCCTTGTGTGGTCTGATCACTTCCTTCTTGATTTCATAATCAGGAAGGAATCAAATCACCCTAATTCCTCTGGGAAGTCCTGTATAAGTAGTTTCGGACCTTTCCATCTTATCACACCTGACGCTTTGAGCTCTGTCATCAACATTCAAGCTGATTCCCTTTAGCGGAGACCTGTAGGCTGATGCTGCGGGTTTGGACAACTGGCTCCAGCTTTGTGCAAGGGAGCTTGCACCCCCTGCTTTGCGCTCTGCGAAGACTGTTCGGTCCTCTGCCCCATGGTTCACAACAGCCCTCAAGAAAAGTAAGAGTGCCTGTAAACACCTCTAAAATTGAATCAGCAGCTAACAAAAACAAGTAAGAAAACCGTCTTTCACTCAGTTTTCCCTTGTCTCCATGGTCAAATCTCTGGAAATCATGAAACGCTTTAAATCTGGCTCCCCCTGCGACCTGTGCCCAGCCAATTATTAATCCTGTGGTTATTCGGATTCGAAATCTCTCTCTGCAGAAGAACTGGTCCCTGACAGGTGGAAGATGGTGAGAAATTCTCCCCTTATTAAAAAAGCCGACATTTGATCCAGAGTTAGCCTCTAATTATAGGCCAATATCTCTGCTTCCCTTTTTTCCAAGGTCCTGAAAAAATTTGTAAATATTGTCACCTTCCCATTTGTTGAATCTAATTAGGCACTCCACCAGAGCCAGTCTGGATTCAGGGCAAATTTTAGCACTGAAACGGCGCTATTGGAAGTCTCGGAGGCCATAAAGGATGTTTTGGACAAGGGTGGCAAGGCTGTATTGATATTATTGGACTTATCTGTGGCCTTTGATACTGTCCCCCACAACCGACTCCTGTTGAGACTCCAGGAGTGCGGTTTTGGGGGTTCGGTACTCAACTGGTTTGCCTCCTTTCTAAAGGATCTCCAGCAAACAGTTTGGTCCCTGCCTTTTGCCACCCCCCTCTGGAGGTGGGAGGTCCTTAGGGTTCGATTCTGAGCCCAACTCTTTTTAATATATATATGACCCCCTTAGCGAATCTGGCAGAGGCTCACAGAGCAAACATTGTATTGTATGGGGACGATACACAGCTGCTCTTTACCTGCGACAAAGACTCGGATTTTAAAGGAGATGTGATTAAGTCCTGTTTATCAGAAGTGTTCTCCTAGCTCTAATCAAATCAACTTAAATGTAACTCCGAAAAAACAGAGATCATCTTTTTTGGCCTTCCCCATAGCAACGTTTGGCGAAACTGGTGGTCAGTGGACATGTCCCCTCCCACAACCTTGGTAAAGACAGTTAAAAATTTAGGAGTGAAGCTGGATGATAATCTCTCCATGTAGGCCCAGATTCAGACAGTTGTTGGATCATGCTTCGGCATGTTGAACACGCCAAAGCAATTTCTGCCCCTTCTGCCTATTACACACAGGAAAACGGTGGTCCCGGCACTGATTGTCTCCAGGCTGGACTACATAAATATCCTGTACTTAGGGCTACCAGAATATCTATTGGCACGGCTGCAGGTGTCTCAGAAAGCAGCAGCCAGAGCAATACTCATGCTTAGTCCGAGATCAAGGATGTCTCCACATCTGAAATCCGTACATTGGCTGCCAGTTCCCAAGAGGATCTGTTTTAAAGCAATGGTCCTGGCGTTAAGGCTCTCCACGGCACAGGTGCTGTGTACATCAGGAAGAGAGTCCAGTTCTATTGCCTGTACCGAACATTGAGGTCTTCAGCGCTACAGTTGGCACGCAATTTCAGGTGCAGGCAGCTCAACTCTGGAACACCCTGCAACTGGAACTAAGACAGATACAGGACCTCCTTGGGTTTAAGAAGTCATTGAAAACCTGGTTATTCCAGCAATAGTACTCGACCTGGTTTCAACAGCACACAGCCAGCTCCGTCTTAGCGCCGGGACACCCTATTGAGTAGCTCTGCGCTTTATAAATACTTACTTAACATAACATAACATGTCTAAAACAATGAAGGTATTCCTAAAGTTGAGTGGTGCAGGATACCTTGGTTACTTCCTTTCTTTAAATTCAGTTAACTGTAAATAAACGCTTACCCGTTTATTTAGCATGCCTGTGGCTATTTCTGTTCAATCAAGAAAACAGCAGCCTATTGCTGTTGACCAAGGGCGCATGTGACCCCCGGCTGTGCTTTGAGTCCCACTGTCCCCTGGAGAATTCCACTCAAAGCATAGTTCCTATTTGCTTTTGCATCAGACCAATGCAGACCCTGTCACCCAGTGGTGTAACACAGGTCCCTGCAGCCCATGCCATGTGGGGGGGGTGCAAGTTCCAGGGGGTCCCCTCAGCACATTACTCTGGCGGGAGAGCTCATGATTGAGTCCCAAGGAGGCCCTCAACGTGCCTTGCAGGGGGGCCCCCTCAAGTTTTGTTATGCCAGTGCTACCACCTACAGGAACAGTGTATGTTCTCTGGAATGGTAACCACAAGAAGAGAGGAAATTATAGCAACCTTGAACTGTGCGGGAATCTGCAATGCCCCAGGGATGATAGCCCCAAGACTACAACCTTAATTCCAAATTTCCAGCTATAGGAACTGTACCGAAATTCTTAGTACGCGAAACAGAGTGAAGGGTACAAAAATCCGTGGTCATGTACAAATGGGTTGATGAAAAATAGTTACAACTACAAACTAATAAATAACTCATGCCAGTGTGTCAGGAAAAAGCAGCCAGCACAGCTCAGGTAAAGGTGTGCCAATTCCTCCATTTCTATAGGAGATGAAACAAAGCAATGCAAACTCTGGCGACTGGACAGTGAGTGTTTTTGGTTAAGGCACATCTTCGCAGAATGCTTAGAGATAGGTTAGTTCTGACATGCTGCTATCGACATGAAGCAAGGTTTTAGAGCAGACTAGGGTTTGGTTCCTGTAGGAAGGTGGATATCTGACTATGGTTACCCCCAAACTTTTTGCCTAGTGTTTAGCTGGTTTTTTACATAGTTGGCCTGGGATCCTGCTATTCAGGGCCCCAGGCTAATTGCTTTCTCCTTAAAATGGACTCCATGTACCTTAGGTGCATACACAATTGGAACTGGTTCACCTTATAGGCCCCTGTAACAGTGTACCATAGGTACCCAGGGCATAGGTGTAGCCAAGGCCTACCAGGGGCTGCAGCATGCATTGTGCCACCCCTGGCCTGGCATCCATATTTGACACAACTGGCTGATCACTCAGCTGGGGTAAGTTGGTGTAATCACCTCTTGCTTAGATATAGTATCCCTATATCTAGCCTTAACTGGACACATGTTAACCTATAAACCATTCCTATGGAAGGCCCCTGCAATCCTGGGGGCAGAGTGCGTGGTTTCATGTGAGATGGTGCTCTAGCATGAGCTGAGCCTGTCTGCAGCTGTAGGGAACAACTCCCTTAGCTGTTCCGGGATATTGCCATACCATATACTCTTAAGTGCATTATAATCCTCGCGGTTATATGCTAACTTTGGTTTGGCTTTATCAAAACATGTCGAGTAAGGTGTCATATGATTTGGAATACTATCCCCTCGACAATTCTGTCAACGGGGATAGCATTCCACCCTTCTAGAGGGACACAACATGTACATAGCCTTAACCCCGGTTAAAGTTAACCAGAGACTCAGCATCACAAAATGGATGCTGCCACCACAGACACAAGTCTGACCTCCTGCTGCTGGGAGTCCTTCCAGCGAGGGAGGCTTGGACAAAAGGTTTCCTGCCTTGGGAGGTGCGAGCACCACCCCAGACAGGATTTTGTGTATTGGGTAGGACAGGGCTGAATAGAATCAGACATGCCCGGGGCAACCAAGGTGTCCTCGTGCATAAGCCAGTCCAAACCGGTCCTGGGACTTTCCAGACCCAGGCCTGGTGAGGAGCTGGACAAAGGAAAGGGGGTGTAACCGCCGCCCTTCCTGGTCCCACCCAGAGAAGGGACCTAGCAGGGGATCCACCCCTCAGATTGGGAATAAGAGTGGGAGCAGTGCCATAGCACCTCAGATCATCCTGAAATCAACTTAAAACTAAGAAGACGCCGGACTTTGACATTCTGCTGCACAGAAGACTGAAGAGCATCTTCCTTGTGGCCTAGGAGTGGCCACCCTGTGAACACAGGCACCATCCAGCAACTCGACGTCTGCTTTGCCGCCGCCTCCCGCCAGAGCCCGAGCCCAAAGCTTGATGAGACCCAGACTTCTAACCGCCCGATCCACAGTCCTTGCAAAGAAGGGACCCGTGGAGGCACCGAGAGACGTGGGACCGGACATCTTGGAAGACCCTTTAAAAGCTGACTGCGCAGCACCCGAGGCACCCTCGATGCTGTGTTCTGGGGATTGAGAACCCCTACAACCGAGCAGCCCTTGCACCGAAGATCAGCCCCCCAGCATCTTCACGATCTGCGTGGGGCCTTTTTGCATCGTGCCACTCGACACGCCATCCCGGCCACTTGCCACGTGGTCAGCGGCCATCTTGGTGACGAAACCTACAATCTACACTGTGGGTCTGGTTGCTCCAGACTTGCCCTCACTCCTGTGAAAAGGAGCACCCACTCTGACCTTGCTGGTCCGAATGATAAGCCTTTTTTGATTCCTGCGTGGCTTGCATTAGCCAAGGCCTGTTTTCTCCGATCAAGTTGCCGACACCGCCATCAGCTAGAGCTATTGTGGGACAACTTGTGACCGACGCCTGGACATCCTCGACTTCTTCGTGTCCACGTGGCAGCAGAGAGAAGCTACACCCCATCGCCTGTTTGCACCCGGCATTGCTTGGTTCCATCCTGGTTCCACAGTAGTCACTGGCTAGTGACTTTGAACATTGTCCCCTCTGCTTTCAGATCTTCACTACTTCAGATCCACCCTTGGGTCCACCGGAACTCTTCACATCGAGCCGCCTGCGGCATCTTCAGCTCCAAGCACCATCGACCTGCGTGACGAAACCCGACACTACTTCGCACCTGTGCACCCGCTTCCTGTGGGTGAAGTAACTCAGCAACGCCAATGTTCCTACACTGGTACCCACCTCTAGTGTCTGTGTCTAAAGTTTCACTCCTCTAGGTCACTCGGAAGGTTCCTTAATAACTAACTTTGTAACTTTTACGCACCATTGACTTAACATTGGTATATGCGTGCACTTTCCGCACTGCACCCGAGTCCCGCGGGCCTTTCCCGACTTCATCACTGTTAGTCCCAAACAACTCCAGTGATTCCCAAGGCCCTAGGCCTACTTCCTTTCAGCTAGGTGGTTCTTATACCACTATTTTAGTATATGGTTTAGGTGACCCCTAGGGCTCATCCATATTGTGCAACTTTTGTATATTTAAACTGTGTTTTGTTTTAACGCATTTGCTTCGATGCTCATAAAGAGTATAGGGGATTTTGTAGTAAATAAATATATATATATTTTCAATATATATCTGTGTGGTGTCCTTTCATCTAGTATTCAAGGGGATTGTGTATGGTAAAACAGCTTGCTTCACATGCCTTTACAGAGTTTAGCCTAAGACTGCTTAATCCACGCTACTAGGATAGCTGGTCTATAAGGTTGATCTACAACCAAACATCATAAGGTTTGCTTGGCATGGTACAAGGTGATCACTAGAATTAGTGAGCATCACATACCAGGCCAGCTTCTCACATTGGTGAGCAGCAGTTGGGATTTGAGCTTGCTGTTTGTTTTACCATTACAATCTTTGAGAGTATCATTTGAAAGATCATACAGGTACCTACTAGGTACATATAAAACAAGACTAGTATACTTAAGTTCTACAGAACGTAGTTGTTGTAGAGGATAGGGAGTAGCACACCCTGACTACAACTACTAGATAGCTTTAGTAGGTAAACACCAGTGTAGGTAGATTGCAACATATCCACCCACACTAGAGCAATGTCTGGAGCAGAGGGTTCCACTGGGAATGTCTCTGTTGAGAGTGACCCTCCAAGGGCACCATCCAAATTTGCTATATTCTCCTTTAAGGAACTAAAGCAGCTTTGTGCCTTAAGAGGTCTTAGGACAGGGCCAACCCCTACTACAGACCACCTTAGAGAGCTCTTAGACCAGTCTGAGGCTCTAAAGACCGCTAAAGCAGACCCCACAGGGAATGCTGAAGGAGGCTCTCCCCCTGAAGATGACAATTCTGATGCCCCTGTCCCCATAGTCCAGGTAGATGAGGATGACCAAGTCACTGGAGATATTCAGCCTGATGAGGAGGAAGAAGAAGAGGAGACAGAAGGGGGGAGCAGTGATTCTGATGATGGCAGAAATAGTCAGGTGCTAGTCAGCAGGCTTAACCAGACTAACTTAAGCCTATTTGGGACTGAAAGTGGGTCCAACCCATTCAGACCCCCAAATGGACTTAACCAGGAGCAAAGGAGGAGGAGGAATCACTCAGGTGAATCCAACACCTCCCAAGCTTCTAGAGGCTCTCATGGTTGCTCCAGAAGGGGGATGACTAGCCCTCAGAGAAGGGAACATGAGGCTAAAATGAGAGAGGCTGAGCTTAGGATCCAGAAGCAAGAACTAGAAGTTGCCCTGGCCCAAGAGAAACTTGCTAGAGCAAGACAGCCTAGAGAGAGTGGATGAGGATTCACTGGTGGCAGCACTATCCCTAAGGATAAAGACAGGTCTTTTGATTCCAGAAACCTGAGTAAGATTTTGCCCCCCTACAAAGCTGGGGATGATATCCATAAATGGATGACTGCACTTGAGAGAGCCTGCAAAGTACAGCAGATCCCTCAGGAGCAGTGGACAGCAATCTTGTGGCTCTCCTTTGAAGGTAGAGGCCGAGACAGACTCCTCACAGTTAGTGATGGGATTCTAGAAACTACCTGGTCCTGAAGAGTGCTCTGATTGATGGGTTAGGCTTAACCACTGAATAAGTGTGAGCGGGAAATCCGTTACGCTCGCGGATTTTGCGGATTTTTGGGAAATCCGCAATCCGCAAATTTTGCGGATTTCCCACACAATCCGCAAAAAAAAATCCGCGAGCGTAACGGGTTCAAAAGTTGAACCCCCACTCATGCAACTATTTTACAATGGCGCCAGCAAGCTGCCAGCGCCGTTGTAAAATAGTTACAAAGTTAGCTTGCACAGGAACCACTAGATAAAACGAAGCAGGTGCTGCTTTATTTTATCTAAGTGCTTCCTGTGCAAGCTAACTTTGTAACTATTTTACAACGGCGCTGGCAGCTTGCTGGCGCCATTGTAAAATAGTTACAGCTCACAGCTCACTCAAGGGACCCCTGCGCCCTTCGGGACGATTGCATAGTAACACACACATGGACGCTCGAACTAGTTGATGCTCAAATTCAGTGACTCATTCATTAGCCCAAAAACAATCGTGAGCGTCGTCGAGGCTGGACAGGTGTGCCTTCTTCCCAAATCTACCATGGAAAATCAGCTGTGATGCTGGATAGGCTTTGCATCCTTGACTTTTCACGAGCGCAATACCCGTGCTGTTCCTGTGACCAGGAGCTCTGCTGAACTGATCTTTCTCTGACCTTTTATTCACACAAGACGAGGCACATACCCTACTGGGCACATTGTGTTCGCACAGGTTTCTGCAAGTTCGCACGCGTTTTGTACAATTTCGCAATTTGCAAAATTGTACAAAACCCTCGCGAACTTGCAGAAACCCGTGCAAACATAAAAAAAAATCAGCGAATTCGCGGATTTTGCGGATTGCGAGTTCGCAAATCCGCAAAATTCGCGAACGCGAGATTCGCAAAATTCGCCCATACCTACCACTGAACAGTACAGGTTAATGTTCAGAGATACCCAGAAGACACAGACTCAGGACTGGTCTGAATTTGTTGAATGTGCCACTAAGGCTCTGGAGGGCTGGTTGCTGGGAAGTAAGGTTACTGACTATACAGGATTGTATAATTTAATTATGAGAGAGCAAATCTTAAGTAATTGTCAAAATCAGCTTCTACATCAGCACCTGGTTGACTCTGATCTGACCTCTCCACAAGAATTGGGTAAGAGGGCAGACAAATGGGTCAGAACCAGGATCAGGCCTAAGAACCAGGGTGGTGACCAAAAGAAAGAGACTACCAAGCCTCAAGAGAAAGGTGGGGATAAATCCAAAGAGAAGACTCCAATGGAAAGGGTGGGTCCCAGAACACTTCCTCTACAGAGAAAAAGCCTTACTGCCATGCCTGTAAACAGGTTGGACATTGGAAATCAGACAGCTGTTGTCCCAAGAATGGTAATAAGGAAAATATACCTCCATGTAAGGCTCCAACACCTCCTGTCACTGTCAGCAGTATTCCCCCAGGTGGTGAGAGCACCCCCAAGAATTTGGGTGGGTTTACCTTTGGAACTCAGGTGGATTCTGGCCTAACCAGGTCCCCTACCTCAGATACTCTTGTCTATGAAACTGGCATGGGGTTTGCCAATTTCACTGCTTGCCCAAACACTTTGATTAAGTATAGACAGGAGCCCCTCATCAATGGCTTGAAAGTTGAGGCCTTCAGAGACACAGGGGCTAGCATCACCATGGTGGCTGAATGTCTAGTCCCCTCAAGGCAACTTTTACCTGATGCCACATATCAGGTGACAAACATTGATGGCATAGAAACCAAACATCCCATGGCAGTAGTCAATCTTAGCTGGGGAGGTGTCACTGGCCCAAAGAGAGTGGCAGTGTCAGCAAACTTGCCTGTAGATTGCCTACTTGGTAATGATTTGGAAACCAAGCCAGAGCTGGTACTTCCTTATATGGCCACTTAGGCAATATAGGCTTACCTGGTCAAGGATAGCCTTATCTCCTTTTGTTTGGGGGGGGGTTGTGTAGGAAGGTGGATATCTGACTATGGTTACCCCCAAACGTTTTGCCTGGTGTTTAGTTGGTTTTTGACATAGTTGGCCTGGGATCCTGCTATTCAGGGCACCAGGCTAATTGCTCTCTCCTTAAAATGGACTCCATGTACCTTAGGTGCATACACAATTGGAACTGGTTCACCTTATAGGCCCCTGTAACAGTGTACCATAGGTACCCAGGGCATAGGTGTAGCCAAGGCCTACCAGGGGCTGCAGCATGCATTGTGCCACCCCTGGCCTGGCCTCCATATTTGACACAACTGGCTGATCACTCAGCTGGGGTAAGTTGGTGTAATCACCTCTTGCTTAGATATAGTATCCCTATATCTAGCCTTAACTGGACACATGTTAACCTATAAGCCATTCATATGGAAGGCCCCTGCAATCCTCGGGGCAGAGTGGGTGGTTTCATGTGAGATGGTGCTCTAGCATGAGCTGATCCTGTCTGCAGCTGTCGGGAACAACTCCCTTAGCTGTTCTGGGATATTGCCATACCATATACTCTTAAGTGCATTATAATCCTCGCGGTTATATGCTAATTTTGGTTTGGCTTTATCAAAACATGTCGAGTAAGGTGTTATACGATTTGGAATACTATCCCCTCGACAGTTCTGTCAACAGGGATAGCATTCCACCCTTCTAGAGGGACACAACATGTACATAGCATTAACCCCGGTTAAAGTTAACCAGAGCCTCAGCATCACAAAATGGATGCTGCCACCACAGACACAAGTCTGACCTGCTGCTGCTAGGAGTCCTTCCAGCAAGGGAGGCTTGGACAAAGGGTTTCCTGCATTGGGCGGTGCGAGCACCACCCCAGACAGGATATTGTGTATTGGGTAGGACAGGGCTGAATAGAATCAGACATGCCCAGGGCACACAAGGTGTCCTTGTGCATAAGCCATTCCAAACCGGGCCTGGGACTTTCCAGACCCAGGCCTGGCGAGGAGCTGGACAAAGGAAAGGGGGTGTAACCTCCCCCCTTCCTGGTCCCACCCAGAGGAGGGACCTAGCAGGTGATCCACCCCTCAGATTGGGAATAAGAGTGGGAGCAGTGCCATAGCACCTCAGATCATCCTGAAATCAACTTAAAATTAAGAAGACGCCGGACTTTGACATTCTGCTGCACAGAAGACTGAAGAGCATCTCCCTTGTGGCCTAGGAGTGGCCACCCTGTGAACACAGGCACCATCCAGCAACTCGACGTCTGCTTTGCCGCCGCCTCCTGCCAGAGCCCGAGCCCAGAGCTTGACGAGACCCAGACTCCCAGACTTCTCACTGCCCGATCCACAATCCTTGCAAAGAAGGGACCCGTGGAGGCACTGTGAGACGTGGGACCGGACATCTTGGAAGACCCCCGAAAAGCTGACTGCGCAGCACCCGAGGCACCCTCGACGCTGTGCTTTGGGGATTGAGAACCCCTACAACCGAGCAGCCATTGCACTGAAGATCAGCCCCCCAGCATCTTCACGATCTGCGTGAGGCCGTTTTGCATCGTGCCACTCGACACGCCATCCTGGCCATTTCTCACGTGGTGAGCGGCCATCTTGGTGACGAAACCTACAATCTACATTGCGGGTCTGGTTGCTCCAGACTTGCCCTCACTCCTGTGAAAAGGAGCACCCGCTCTGACCTTGCTGGTCCGAGTGATAAGCCTTTTTCGATTCCTGCGTGGCTTGCATTAGCAAGGCCTGTTTGCTCCGATCAAGTTGCCGACACCGCCATCAGCTAGAGCCTTTATGGGACAGCTCGTGACCAACGCCTGGACGTCATCGACCTCTTCGTGTCCACGTGGCTGCAGAGAGAAGCTACACCTCATCGCCTGTTTGCACCCAACATCGCCTGGTTTCATCCTGGTTCCACGGTAGTCACTGGCTAGTGACTTTGAACATTGTCCCCTCTGCTTTCAGGACTTCACCACTTCAGATCCACCCTTGGGTCCACCGGAACTCTTCACATCGAGCCGCCTGCAGCATCTTCAGCTCCAAGCACCATCGACCTGCGTGACGAAACCTGACACTACTTCACACCTGTGCACCCGCTTCCTGTGGGTGAGGTAACTCAGCAACGCCGGTGTTCCTACACTGGTACACACCTCTAGTGTCTGTGTCTAAAGTTTCACTCCTCTAAGTCACTCGGAAGGTTCCTTAATAACTAACTCTGTAACTTTTACGCACCATTGACTTAACATTGGTATATGCGTGCACTTTCCGCACTGCACACGAGTACCGCGGGCCTTTCCCGACTTCATCACTGTTAGTCCCGAACAGCTCCAGCGATTCCCAAGGCCCTAGGCCTACTTCCTTTCAGCTAGGTGGTTCTTATACCACTATTTTAGTATATGGTTTAGGTGGCCCCTAGGGCTCATCCATATTGTCAACTTTTGTATATTTAAACTGTGTTTTGTTTTAACGCATTTGCTTCTGTGCTCATAAGGAGTATAGGGGATTTTGTAGTAAATAAATAAATATATATATATTCTATATATATCTGTGTGGTGTCCTTTCATTTGGTATTCAAGGGGATTGTGTCTGGTAAAACAGCTTGCTTCACATGCCTTTACAGAGTTTAGCCTAAGACTGCTTTGTCCACGCTACGAGGATAGCTGGTCTATAAGGTTGACTTCCAACCAATCATCATAAGGGTTGCTTGGCATGGTACAAGGTGATCACTAGAATTAGTGAGCATCACATACCAGGCCAACTTCTCACAGTTCCAACTTTTCAATGAGCCTCCAGATAGTAATAACTAGTGAGTGGCTGGAACAGAGATTACTGACATAGCCAATATATGCTCAGTCTAATGAGGTGTAAATGCTCCATTTTATCTTTTGCAGGCCTTGAGCTGGCAGAGGCGATGTCTCCTCCACGATGCATCAAGACACACCTTCCTGTCCAACTGGTCCCGCTGTCCTTCTGGAAGCAGGGCTGCAAGGTAAAGGGGACTTCAAGATGTCAAAGACTTCACTGGGTAGTTAAGAATGTTATTAATGGGCTTAGTGATTAACCCCTTTGATGCTACAGACAGCCCTCAGCCGTCCCACATAACGGTGGGCGTGTGCAGAGATGGCCGGGGGCCGTCCGAACCCTGCCCACTAATTAGAATCCCAGCACAGTGGCGGAATACGCGCCGCGGTCAATGTGTTAAGCTTCCCTTTAGAAGCAGTAGTTCTTGGATACTCTGTTGTTTACCAACCTTGAGTTTCTGCCTTAGTTGTAGCCTATACCTTGGAAGGTAAACGTTCTCTCATGGGATAAAGCTGAGGTGTCAAGCAATGCTATGTAGCCTTCATGCATAGCATGAGCCCATGTCCCTCGTCTCTGAGGTACGTCATAAATTCATTGACCTTTTTCGCCAGGTATAATCAATAAATAATCATAGGATCTAGAGATCTAGCTTGACAGCCTCTCTGGACACCAACAGATTGTCCCCTCCAGGCAGAGTCCTTGTAAAGTAGACGATTATAGGGACGTCTGTACCTTGTCTCCCTGTCCTAGATGAGAAGCGCAGCGTATCCTTAGCTGCTGGGGACACCTACATCATGCAGGAAGCTGATGCTTTCGCTGCTTCAGACCACCTAGAATTTGTCTTGTACCTTAGAGACACAACATTTCAATTTAGGAGCCAAGGCGAGAGCTGTCATTGATACATTTAACCTCTGTCTACTTTGTTCCAGGTAATCTATGTGGCTCGCAATCCCAAGGACAGCCTAGTATCCTATTACCACTTCCAGCGGATGAACTATGGGCTGCCGGCACCTGGAACCTGGGATGAATATTTTGATGCCTTTCTCGCTGGGGAGGGTAAGTTAGAGGCCATTAGTGTCAGGAGAGAAAGAGGGTGGGGCTTTATTATTACACTCTGACAGGCAGGTGAGGGAGGCACTGTTACTGATGAGGATATACCATGTCTACATGATACAATAAGATTTTCTACACCCTTATTAGGAAACAAAGGGTACAGGAAGTGGTGAGGTTATCTACCAGAATGTAAAGTTGCCAATTGATGTAGCTCCCTATCATGGTCTTTCTTTTCCAATGAGCTCTTGGGTTTTGACACCTTTTTATATCATCTGTGAGGGTGGGGCCTTTCAATTATCTGCAGGTGGTCCTTTCATAATGTATTGGGGGCAACAGAAGTGTGTGAATTAGATACTGCTGCCTTTCCACCTGAGGTTCACATGGCCTTACTGATTTTGAGTAGCTGACAGAAGACATTGGGAGGCACCCGGCACTGAAGTGTGTTCTGCAGCTCATGCCCCGACTCAATGCTGTTGGCCTACTATGCTACACTCAGATAAGAGTTTGGTGTAGACCAACCCAGCTGAAAAGAATAGGTGAATGGTCTGGCAGTTACAGCAACAGTTGACTAAGGCTAATATCTTGGTGGTACAGCAGTGAGAGTGAGCAAAGGTAGCTGGATCGTTGAAAGACCCAGTGTCACGGACTCCGAGCCTGATGTGCTAAGCTCCAACAGGGGTCAAACGAAGATCCCCAATGCCCACCTACTCCAGCTTGGCCAGTGCTGTTGAAAGAAGCCCTGCAGAGGTGTATGGTCACTGGCTGCCACCAATGTGTTTATACAAGATGAGGGATTAATGTTACAGAAGTAGCAGCTTGTGTGCCCAGGGCCAGGAGACTTCCACAGAACTGGACTGTTGAATTGCTGGCACATATTTGGCTCCAGGGTTTGATACCTCTTCTGACTGTAATATTATGCACATCTTTGCTCTAAGATGTGAAGAGTGCACCAAAGTCTTAAGTTGTAGTCTTGTAAAGGAGGTTCTGAACTATTGGTTTGTATTATCACGATTCATTGGAGAGATTATCATTACTCAATTTCCTCCTAACTACACTTCTGGGTGCTGTAACTTACTTTCCCCAACTTCCTCCTGCTGAGGACCTTAAAGGTAGGGTCTCTGCCAATCTAGCTACCAACAGAGCACCTAGTTTTGTGCCTAGTCCAACCCTGAGTGATCAACACACTAAACATTGATGACCTAAATAAGAGCATGAAACCATTCTTTGAGAAATGGGTTGTTGAACAGGTGGCTTTAAAGGACCTCAAGGTTTTTTTTGTGGAAGAGGGACTCCTCAGTGCCTTCCCCCAGCCTGGAGCAACATCTCACCCAGTTCAGTGCTTAATTTGTAAAAAATGAAGTGCAGGTGCTCAAATCTTTAACGGAGGCCACACCTACTTTATCATGGCTCCATCCACTTCCTCAACTGGCTCCACCCACTTACTATATTAGCTCCACCCACATCCTCAACTAGGCACTGCTAAAAGTCAGATGTAATACCCAATCTGAATTTCAGCAAGGGAGCCTTCCTCACAGTAAGCTTTTGATCGGAGGTTCCCCTGCCCTGTGAAAAATTTTAAAAAGATTAAATCAAAAGTGCATTTAAAGCACAATTTTGGAATAAATTAGCTAAAATCACTAATGCACTGAAAAGGGACAATTTCAGTGCTCTATGTGGCGATTTGGGGAAAGGACAATACTAGGGTATGCCATTTTGAGTCTATGAGTTCAAAGATACAACTTTGACATAGCGTATGTGACAAAATAAACCAAAATGTTCTGAAAACACTCTAAACAGATAAACTGAAAAAAATCATGCAATACACTTGAATGAGTCAGTCACTTCCAGTGGATGAAGGGTTATTGTTGATTTAATAAATAGTAGAGTATACGTTAAAGCGATTACTTTTAGAGAAACAATACAAAAATATGATTACCAACTGGGCTAAGGAACCAGGGCCTTCGCATGTTGAGACTTTTTGCCCTCTTGTTGAAAATTGTTTTTATAAATCATTTTGTTAAAATCATACTTCAAATGGTGCTCTTAACACTCATCAGTCCAAACTCAACTCTCTTTAGGCAGCTCCACTATAGACTCCTGTGCAACAGTTAAGGCAGTTAATAACTTTCATAAATTAGGCCTTTCAATTATAAAAACTGTTTCTATGTGTTTGATATTACACAGTAGCTTAGAATAAGGTTTAAATGCAATCCTGGTATATAACAGATGCAAAGAGAATAAGAAGTCTTCTTCCCACAACAGAATTTAAGGAAAGAACTTACCTAAATAACAACTTTATTTAAGTTTAAAGAAGTGTAAAGATTTTAACAAGCATTTTGTAAACTTTGTTTTTATTAGCACCTGAGAGAGCACCTTTAACATGGGAAACCAAAACAGATAGCTTGCCAATTACGAGACTGGGTTTAGAACACCATAAAAGCTGTACTTGTTTTTCTTTTTTTTTTTTTTTAAGTCTTTTATTGGCACGAACTTCAGAACACAGCTCTTGGCCTACAACCTCAGGGGCCGGCCGCGTTATGCATATTTGAACTGAACATCAGACATGTGTAGACACAGCCCTTCAGCCGACAACCCGGGGGTCCGGCAGCGTATGCCTCGGGGGGGGGGCAGATAAATCAACCAGCTAGCCTTTCTGACAAAGCACGTTACAGTTATCTTGCGTGGTTTTAGTCTTTTCCCCAAACAGCTCAACCCCTCTCTCTCCCCCCTCAACACTGAAGCTCAGATTGAAGTTAGGTGCGTTCGTGTCTTAACTTTAACAAACAAAAACAACATTCCAAGTGAGGACTCCAACCCCAGCCTCCCTGCCCTCATTGCTTCACAGTTTGTGGTAAGGGTGTAAGTGCCATAAAGAGGCCGTGTCCAGTTTCACATCCACTCTTTCTTTAAATGCACGCAAGAGCAATGCCAGCGCCACATCAGAGCCGCCCAGGCCAGAGTGTCTTCTGCAGGCTCGATTCCCCAGCCATCCGTGAGGTAAGCAGTGTGTCCGCGTTTCCACCCCGCCCTTTGTCCATAGCTCGTCTCTCACTCCCCCTCTGACGAGCTCCGTGAATCAATCACTGAGTCAAGTGTGCTTCCCTCCAGTCCCACTGTTCGAAGTACCGAGTCCGTGCCATTGTCGGTCTGCTGGCCCGGGGTCACCGTCTCCGGACTTGCGGTCCCATCCAGCTCTGTGCCACTGAGGTACGTTTGGTACAAAGCCGAAAAGTTTTTAGGGCGGCTTTTGGGGGGGCAGTAATTCACTATAGTGCTCCGCTTGGGTGCTGCAGTTCAACATGTCTCGCGCCCATCTAGTTTGGTAGGGAGCGGGCCTCTCATCCAACAATGTGCCACTACTCTCTTGGCCATTAACATCCCCATATCCGTAAGTTGGCGAATCGCGACTGGGAGCCGCTTGGAGTTGCCCATTAGTGCCAAGCCAGGCTCCGGAGTCATGTCTACCTCCAGGATCTTACTCATTTCCGAGAAGATGTCGCACCAGAACGCCCGGATGCCCGGGCAGCTACACGCCAAATGCATGAAGTCAGCATTAGCAGTGTGGCATCGTTCACAGTCTGTCGTTTGCCGTAGACCGTATCTATGGAGTCTCTCCGGAGTGTAGTAGACCCTCTGCAGGAATTTAAAGTGGATCAACCTGTGCCGCCCATTGAGCGAGATCTGCTTCGTGCTTTCACAGTATCGCCACACTGCGTTGTCTATCGTGGTCTCCAGGTCTCTTTGCCATGCCAGTCTCGCTTTTATGAGCTGGTGCTCTCCTTGCGACCTAGCTATCGTATAAAGATTCGTGAGGAGTTTGCGGGACTCCTTGACCTTGATAACGTGTGCCAGTTCTAGGACTTCTGGTGGTTCTGCCATGTCCGCGCCAAGCAACTCCAATAGAGCACTTCGCACCCTGTGGAATTGAAATCGTTGCAGCATAGGTATATCTCTGCGTTCGCCGCTTACTTGGTCCCAGGTTTTGACCACTTCATCCTGGAATAGCTCGCCCGCTTGGTGTATTCCGAGTTTCACCAGCTCCCTAGTTACACCTTTCTCTCCCAACGGCGGAAGCCAGAGCATCCACTCCAGGGGCATATCTGGTGAATATAGCAGCACCCCTCCCCGCCGCTGTAGAAGCGAGTGCCATGCATGACTAGTAGCAGTTATGGAGTCCAGTATTCCAGTTCTACGGTCCAAAGGCATGCAGATCGTTGCCGGGAGCGGTTGCGGGTGTGCAAACAGTCGCTCCATGCAGACATGTGGGATCACCTTGTCGCCGTGTACCCAAGTGTGTAGGTGCGACGCTTGTGCTACTCTGTAGTAAAGTTCAAGGTCTGGGGCGCCCAGGCCTCCCATACTGTAGGGCAGAGTGAGAATTGACCACCTGACCCTGGGTTGCTTACCCGCCCACGCCAAGCTAATCATGAGGCTCGTCAGCCGCTGGAAGAAAGCCTGAGATCGTACTATTGGAATGGCATTAAATAGGAAAAGGACCCGCGGTAGGACCACCATTTTCATAACGGCTATGCGGCCCATGAGAGTGAGTGGGAGTCTACTCCAGAGCACTATATCGTCTTCCAGCTTACTAACTGCTCTCCCGTAGTTTTGGCTGATGAGCAGCTCCGGGTCCGTGTGGAGTTGTATTCCAAGATATCTGATCGGGTCTTCGGACCACTGGAGCGGGAATTCCATCTCTATTTGCCTAGTCGCAGGCGTGAGAGGAAAAACAATCAATTTTGCCCAATTGACTTTAAAGCCCGAGAGCGCACCAAAGTGAACCACCTCTCTCAGCAGCGGGTACAGGTTTGTCGCGGGGTCATGAACGTAGAGCAGCGTATCATCAGCGTACATTGACACTACTATTTTGTAGGTCGGGATTCGTATGCCCTCGTGGCTATGGTACTCTCTCAGTGCGCAAGCCAACGGTTCTGTAGCTAGAGCATACAACAACGGGGATAGGGGGCACCCCTGGCGACTACCTCTGCCGATGTAGAGGGATTGCGAGACCGCGTTGCCAACTCACACTCTAGCCGAGGGTCCCTTGTTAAGGGCGCCAATCATTTGCAGCCCCCAGTCCCATCCTTCGTAATACCTGGAGTACAAATGGCCATTCCACTGAGTCAAATGCCTTTTCCAAGTCGAAGAATATTGCCATGGCTGCTGTGTCCTGTTTGACATGCTGGATTGTCCCTAATACCGTTCTAACATTATACGTCAAATTCCTGCTAGGTATAAATCCTGCCTGCTCAGGGGCCACTAATTCGGGGGCTAGCAACGCAAGCCTTGTCGCCAGGACTTTGGCATATAACTTGGTGTCTACGTTCAGTAGTGACAGCGGCCGGTATGAACCGCACTCGTGGTGTGTCTTATCCGGTTTGAGGATAGTGACTATCATTGCCTCCCTTTCGGAGCTCGGAATGCTGCCCTGAATACAGATGTCACTCATCAGAGTGGAGATATGTGGTAGCAGTTGTTCCTGAAATGTTTTGTAAAAGTCTACCGTCAGGCCATCTATACCAGGTGCGCTGCCCGCGCGCATAGAGGCCAGGGCCTCCCTAATCTCGTCGTGTTGTATAGGAAACATGAGGAATTCCCTTTGTGAGTTAGTGAGAAATGGGAGCTTTATATGCTCCAGGTAATCTAGAATTTCAGCTGACAAATCCCCGCACTTCAAGGAGTACAATTCCGAGTATTAGTCTCTGAATATGTTAGCTATATCTGCCTCATCCGTGGCGCGTTGGCCATCAGTCGCTTTCAGCTCCGTGACCAGTGGCTTCCCTCTCCTGCCTTTAAGAATGTTAGCCAGCACAGAGCCAGGCCTTTCACCTTCACCATAAGTGCGGGCAGTGGCATATTTGCCCAAGTGTTTTACCTCCCTGTCTGCTGCATCATGGTACTCTGCAATGAGGTTCTTTATTTCCTCCTCCGTGGCGCCATCTGGTCGGCTCAGTTGCCGTTTCTCTAGGACCTGCAGCTGGCTTTCTAATTCCGATAACCGGTGCCTTATGGCCTTCGCTTCCCATACCGTGTGGAAGTCCTCCACTGACCCCACATTCTTTTGAAAAAATAGGTCTATCTCCTCTGGCAGTTCCCCTCTAAAAGCAGGGTCTAGGAGCGAGTATGGTGGAAACCGCCACATAAAGGGGGGGATTTTCCTAGGCGGAGCCGCCATGACCAACAGTATGGGGGAGTGGTCCGACAGCGTGCGCGGCAGGACCCTGCAATTCCTAATACTACGAAGCACCCCCGTGGTAGCAAACCAATAATCTTTTCTGGTGTGCACTCCATGATAAGCCGAGTAGTGGGTATATCCTCCCGGATCAGCATTTCTGCTTCTCCATACGTCCTCCATGTCTAGAACAAGAAGTCTAGCAGACAGCATCTGTGCCGCAGCCGATGGCCTGCAAGGTGAGCCAGTCAACCTGTCAATGTCTAGGTTAAGCGTCTGATTAAAGTCCTCTCCCCAGAGTATTTGGGGCATGCCATATGAGCCAATCATTGCAGCTAGTGATTCATAGAATTCCGGGGCATCATAATTGGGACCATAAGCGTTCACCACCAGTAAGTCCAGCCCCATACCCTACAGGTCGCTATGACGTATCAACCCTCAGGATCGGTTCTTAGTGTGTGCAGTATGATTTTCGACCGCGGGTTAACCCATGTGATGACCCCTCTGGCATGCATCGTGAACCCTGCCGCTGCTATGTTCCCCTCCAGACCTCTGCTGCGTAGCATCCTGCTAGAGAGTGGCAAATGGGTTTCCTGCAGCAGCGCTATGTCTATATTTTGTCTTTTTAAATAACTCAGCACATTCCTCAGCTTCCTGAAATCATTCAGCCCCCTAAGGTTCCAAGTGAGGGCATGTATGGTGGCCATCTGTGCATGCTCCTGCGCTTCAGGTGGGTTAGTCATCCTGAGATGGTGTGCATAGTGCGAAAGCGCGAGGTCTCCAGCCATGTACCCTACTTAGTGAGCTCAATCTGTGTCGTGACAACAGCCACTTCCCCCCTTACTGATCCCTCCTGTGCATTGCAATGAAACAGTACCCATCCCCCTCCCACATCATACCTCCCCCAACCTGGCCTGGCCGACACCCTGCCCGCCCTCCTCCCCCTCCCCTCCCAAACCCAACCGTGAATAGAACAACCACGTAGTGCGTTGCGCGCTGGGGTCAAGGTCACCTTGCATCCACAGTATGCTATCCATGCACAACATGCTCCTAGAGCCGTCCCCCGCTACCGCCGCACTCAGTGGATCAGCATCAACTGAGCGTAAAAGTAATATGTAACACATCAACTTTACATACAATCCCCCTGTGACGACGCTGACTTTCTGGAGCAGCAATTGGGGCACTTTCCCCCTCACTGTTCTCCCCTTCTGTACTTACAGAACGTCCTCGGGGAGTGTGGGCCCTTTAAATCCTCTGGCTGGACCGATCACGTGACGGGGTCACCCGCGTCACAGGAGCTGAAAAAGGAAGACGCCGGAGAAGAAGGTTGTTCATCGGGACCGGGAGCTGAACTGGTGGCAACATTTGCGGTACCCCCGTGGAGTCAGGACCAGCCGTTCACGGAAGACGCGGACCCGCTTACAGAGGAAGCCCCGCTGTTAGAGGCCCGCCACAGCCCAGGAGAAGGGTTGTGGTTACACAAAGTACGGGGACGCCTTGGGATAGCTTGGGGAGCAGAGCGGTTGAAGCGTAAGGGTGGGGGTAGTGCGCTTGAGTAAACTTAGAGCCCGCACTGCAGGAGCGCTACACTGGTGACGGTAGAGGTGGTTTCCTCCCCCCCCTACAGTCCCCGGCACACCCGCGACATTTAGAAAGAAGGAGATCCCCTTCCTGATGGTTTTCTTTTCTCTTTTTTTTTCTCCACCTGGGTCCATCAAATCGCGGAGCAACCACTGAAGGAAGAGCTTGCCCAAGACGCGGATATACTTTGTCACCAGGAAGTTACTGGACTACACCACCCATAATTCCTTGCTGAAAAGCCAGCAATAGACTTTCCAACAAGCCTTGGGAAGGACATTCCCGTCCTCTTCTCTTTTGTTCTGATTTTCGACCCAATAAACCTGGTCTGGGTTAAAAGTACCCCTCTTTGTCCTGGTCTACTTCTCGCCCATGTCACTCCCCCCTTCCACCTCCCCTCAGCCCAGAGTTCTAGAACTGATTCATCATTAAGCGCAGCATAACTACCAAGCGCGGAGCCTCCCAAGTATCTCATTGTTCTCAGCAGTGACTATCCCGCCCATTCATACCGCTTAGACAAACATCCAATGCAATAGCAACATGTGATATGCGGTGCCTCAATCAAGTCCTACCACCCTGTATAGTGTACAGCTACTCCTGCTCATCAAGCCGACTGCTTTCCTCCTCCTCCTCGTGCGGTCGATCCATATTATTAGATCGTTCCCTGGCCCAGCTTTTCATCGCATGTTGAAGTGCGGCAGTGTCTGTGAATATGTGTGAGTGACCCTGTCGATTGACCCTGAGTTTCGCCGGGTACAGCATCGCCTAGTCCAAACCAAGATCTTTCAGCTTCTTCTTGTACGGGATGAAGGGCTTCCGTGCCTCCTGCACTCTGGCGGTAAAGTCCGGGTCCAAGGAGATGGCCGAACCTTCATATTGCAGAGTAGGTTTAGATCTGGCCAGCCGTAGTTCCGTGTCTCTGTCCCGATAGTTGAGCAACTTCGCTATGATAGGTCGGGGTGGGCACCCGGACGCGGCCTCGGTCCCAATGAACGGTGTGCTCTTTCCACCACAAACATCGGTGAAAAAGCACCCTCACCCAGAAGAGTCGTGAGGAGTTTCCGCACAAACGCTTCCATAGGCCCCGTTGAGGTGGTCTCCGGCAGACCCGTGATTCTGAGGTTACATCGCCGGGAACGGGCCTCCAAATCCTCCGTCTTATCTTGGAGTGTCTGCATGAGCCTGTCCAGCTTTTTGTGCCCCGTATCAGTTCCGTCTGGGCCTCCTCCACCTCCGTGAGCCTACGCTCTGACATGTCCAGTCTCTCTGCGTGTTTATCTATCCGTTCCGCCATGCGGTCCATTCTGTAGGTCAGAGCGTCAATCTTAGAGCCCAGCGCTGAGATACTCGTCTGTATCCCCTTCTCCATGGACAGCAGGAGAGATTTAATGTCTGGTCCTGCCGGCATCTCGTCTTCCAATGGCGTGGGCGCCTGTTCGACAGCCGTGGCTCCCTGTTGTTGTGAGCACCTCTGTGAGAAAGGAAGTTTGCTCTGGGTCTTGTCCCCTTTCACCATCTTCTCAGGTCTCCTCGACCGGAGTGCACGGGAATAATCAGTGGGTCGGTTTTGCCAGCCAGCTAGATAGATAACTCCGCAGGCGCAGTCCAGTCAGGCCTCGTCGTCGCGTATCGTAGCACACAGCTCCCGGGTCAGATCCCAGGTTAGCACGGGCAATCCCCTCCCAGTACAGAGTCAGCAATTCACCTCCTCCGCTCCCCAAGACCAATCCCAGTTGAGCCTGCTGGTATACTGCTACATCCTCCAAGTGCGGGTCTCGTGTACTTGTGGTAATGAGGAGGGGTCCTCCACACCAGTCGCAAAGCGTGTCAAGGAGCACCCGGCCTCAGAAGCAGCGCCCCCTCCAGAGGGCTACAAGGATGACTCCCGGCAGTTTCTCCCCCTCCATGAGGTCACACAGCAGGTGCTGTGTTGTGTCCCAGCTCCCCACACCGTGGCTATGTGGGATCCGTTGTAGCGCACCACTCCACAGAGGGACCACTATTGAGTGATTAGGAACATGAGACCAGCCTGGCTGGTCTCATGTTCCTAATATATGTATTCCAATAAAACGACACAAAAAGAACACATCTGTGCGACTCCATCCTTGTTACTTGTTGGTGATCATTCATATCACACTTACTAGTTGTGTGCATCGGACCTGACTTACAATTAACTACAGGGAAGGAATTCCTCCACCCCTGCCTTTCAGAGTTTAGGGTTCTCTCTGATCCAGTTGCACCAACCACAAACTAACATTTCTTTTTACCCAACCACTACCTATTGTGCGCCAATCTATTTCTGAATACTTACAAACCCCTCGCAGAACTTTAATCCATATCCTTTCTTGCACCAGGGCCCATGACACACTCCCTAGATCATTATTGTTTAAGCATGCTAGTTTGTGTGTCTTGCCTGGCTAAGCTGTGCACAGGTCTCATGCAACATTTTGCTATTTTATTATCCTTTGTTAAATGCAACTTTATGAATTTCTTAAGCACATGATTCTAGCTTTTATGATTTAGGCCACACCCCTAATTTGTACTTTCTGATCCAGTCAAACTCTGAGTACAGGAAAATGGAGAGGATGTGGCCTAAGGGCTAGAGCGGTCGACCTCAAACCTGGGGAACAAGGTTAGATTCTCGTCCGGGACGCTTAACATCCTGTGATTCTGGGTAGATCGCTTAATCTCCTGTGCCAAACATAAAAACATTATTGTGTCTGTTTGTAATGCAACTGGTGCTCATGTAAGTTTGCTTTGATATCTTCAGGTAAAGCTCCCACTATATAAAACTCCAAACAAAAAACAAGAATTGTCAATGCTTTACTGTGCACACTTTCCACCAGCCAGAAGCAGAAGGAAAACGTCCACACCAGGGCCTGGTGTGGAAAATTGGCAGTGATCGATGTTAGCATTTAGATGAAGCCATCTTGTTTCCGGAAGCCATTTTGTCTGCCATGTGTTCGCCGTGTGCTCTTTCCCTCTTCTCTGTTGTTTACCCTTGTGCTCCACTCAAAGGACTGGCGATACTTAGCCTCTGCTTCTCTGCACATGCTCAATTGAGCTTGTAGCTGCCCATGCACCTGTTTAGGTTTGTTACAGTCAGGATGTTTCTACTGAAGTCAGCAACTTTTAACTCCTCCTTCTTTGTTGACTGTGCATTTCTGTATGACCATTTATGTATGTAACTCTCCTATGTGTGCTTGTACCGCCTTCTTTTGAGCTCCTTTGTGGGTATAAAAGACCCATGATTCTTCTACTCCTTGTGCTACTTCATACACTACCGAAGGGTGTTGTGTAAATGTAGTTCCACCTCATGAGGTTTAATAAATATCTCCTTTTGACATTTCAGTTTCCGTGCCAACCTGTATTTATTGGTCTGAGGACTTGTTTGCAGAGAAGGGTGAACCCCTAGCACTGGTAGGCCTGGCTGAGGCCTACCTCTACACTGGGATCAGGGAACCGCATGCAGGAATGGGCCTAGTAAGCCCAAGACCTACATGTTTTCCGTGATCCCGGGCCAGGTAACTTGTGAATACTGAAGTGGAGATACCTGCCGGAATCATTAACGTTGGCCTTCGTATCTCCCCCTTCAGTTACTTTGGTGAACAGAGCACACTCGTCTGCTCCGTTTTTAAGCAGACTTTGTGAATCACAAAATGTTATTGGTACAAAGGAAAATAAGTTTACTCTCGACCTACAAACATTTACTTGGTGCTACAACAGCCATTTCAGCACAAATGCAAAGCTGCCACAAATCTTGCCCTTTGGAGTTTTTGGAAAGAAGCAAAATAACTCTAAGTTCTTTATTGTAATTGTTATTTTATGATCATTTTTGGGAGTCCAGGGTTGACTGCACTCCGCAAAAACAATACAGGACCCGCATTCAGCAAATGTGTGAAAAAATATGGAGCAATAAGGTTTTTTCTGTGCTTTTAACATTTATTTTCTCATTCTAACAACATTTTTGTTCTGAACTGACACTTTTGGTTGTGCTTTGGTTTAGTTATGACTCTACATGTCCCACTCTAGAAATGTCTTTTCTTTCGCACCTCACTTTTGTTTTTCTTCTCTGCACGCGCTCCATCATGCACACGTGCACTTGTTAGGCGAAAGAACACTGACACTGACAGATATCCTAGGCTCTAATAGGCATGTTTAAATCTAAAATTGCTCAATGGGCTAAAAGGATTCTTAAACACATCTATAAATACATCAAAGAGATGTCCCTCAGCGCCTTTGACAAGATGTCATTAAAGCTGGCCGTGCCATAATTCCTGCATCTATAAACTCTAGTAATGACCCGACAAACAAGCAACAAGTCAATGATATGGCCGGGGCACTCAGGTGTGAACTTCAACATTGACTCTCTAAACAGCGCCGTCATTACTGTTGTGTAGTTCTTATAAATCTATATAAGATCTGCGCGTTTAGACAACATGCACTGCAGGCTTGATATCTGAACTGATTGCAGATTCTCCCACTAAGTATGTTGGCCTGTGTGCCAGCTAGCTCACAGTGCCACTAGAAACTCCTCTGATTTAGGAGGGAATAGTTCTTGGCAACTATCGAACATGACAACTAAGTATGGGCGAATTTTGCGAATCAGCGTTTCGCGAAATCGCAAAACAATCCGTGAATTCGCAGATTTCCCAGCGAAATCGCGGATTTTTGGGCGATTTTGCACCACCGCTAGTGTGTGTGTGGGGGGGGCAAATGGGGGGCTTCTATGGGAGTTCACATGCCTCTTGTGTGCATAAAAGGACAGGCACCGATCAGAGCAGCAGATGAGGAGAAAGAAGCTTGTGGTCACAGGAACTGCACGGAGATAGAGCTCATGAAAGTCAAGGATGCAAAGGCCTCCATCAAGCATCATAGCTAATTTTCGACAGTAGATATGGGGAGAACACAAAGCTGCCCAGCCTCGACAAAGCGCACATTTTTTTGGGGCTTATTAACTTTGCCAACGCGCTGAAGGGCGCCGGGGTCCCTCGAGTGAGCTGTCCATCATAGTGGCTAAAGGGCGGGAAGACGGTGCACACCACTAGTGTGTGTGAGGGGGGGCAAACGGGCTGGCTTCTATGCAAGTTCACATGCCTCTTGTGTGTATAAAAGGACAGGCACCAATCAGAGCAGCAGATCCGGGGAGAAAGAAGCTCTTGGTCTCAGGAACTGTACGGGGATAGAGCTCATGAAAGTCAAGTATGCAAAGGCCTCTATCAAGCATCATAGCTAATTTTCGACGGTAGATATGGGGAGAACACACACCTGCCCAGCCTGGACAATACGCACATTTTTTTGGGGCTGATTAACTTTGCCATCGCGCTGAAGGGCGCCGGGGTCCCTCGAGTGAGCTGCCCATCATAGTGGCTAACGGGCGGGAAGACGGTGCACACCACTAGTGTGTGTGGGGGGGGCAAACGGGCGGGCTTCTATGCGAGTTCACATGCCTCTTGTGTGTATAAAAGGACAGGCACCTATCAGATCAGCAGACCCAGGGAGAAAGAAGCTCGTGGTCACAGGAACTGCACGGGGATAGAGCTCGTGAAAGTCAAGTATGCAAAGGCCTCCATCAAGCATCATAGCTAATTTTCGACTGTAGATATGGGCAGAACACATACCTGCCCAGCCTCGACAAAGCGCACATTTTTTTGGGCTGATTAACTTTGCCATTACGCTGAAGGGCGCCGGGGTCCCTCGAGTAAGCTGTCCATCATAGTGGCTAAAGGGCGGGAAGACGGTGCACAGCGCTAGTGTGTGTCGGGGGGCAAACGGGCTGGCTTCTATGCGAGTTCACATGCCTCTTGTGTTTATAAAAGGACAGGCACCGATCAGAGCAGCAGATCCGGGGAGAAAGAAGCTTGTGGTCACAGGAACTGCACGGGGATAGAGCTTGTGAAGTCGAGGATGCAAAGGCCTCCATCAAGCATAATAGCTAATTTTCGACGGTAGGTATGGGGAGAACACACACCTGCCCAGCCTGGACAAAACGCACATTTTTTGGGGGCTGATTAACTTTGCCATCACGCTGAAGGGCGCCGGGGTCCCTCGAGTGAGCTGTCCATCATAGTGGCTAAAGGGCAGGAAGACGGTGCACACCACTAGTGTGTGTGGGGTGGGGCAAACGGGCGGGCTTCTATGCGAGTTCACATGCCTCTTGTGTGTATAAAAGGACAGGCACCGATCAGAGCAGCAGATCCGGGGAGAAAGAAGCTTGTGGTCACAGGAACTGCACGGGGATAGAACTCGTGAAAGTCAAGGATGCAAAGACCTCCATCAAGCATCATAGCTAATTTTCGACGGTAGATATGGGGAGAACACACACCTGCCCAGCCTCGACAAAACGCACATTTTTTTGGGCTGATTAAGGAGTTACTGAATTTGACCTTCAACTCAGGCACCTGCTTTATCTATATCTGTAAGTGCTTCCTGCAGAGCCTCGTTGTCTACATGTAACTATTCTCTGACCCTGCTTCGAGGGTCAGAGCAGTGTCAGAGAATAGTTGCAAGTAGGCAAGGAGGCGCCGCTCAGGAAGCACTTACAGGGTACAGCAGGTGCCCAAGTTGAAGTTAATTTCTTTGTAACCATTTTGTAAATGGTTACAAAGAAATTAGCTTCAACTTGGGCACCTGCTGTAACCCTGTAAGTGCTTCCTGAGCAAAATTCGTCCCACTCCCGAATTCGCGGATTTTGCAGCGATTTCGCGCGGATCGCGAAATCACAGAAAATCCGCAAATTTGCGAGCGGAACGAATTTTCCGCCCATACTTAATGACAACCCTGATTCCTCAGAATCGTGGAATACTTTTCGCTCAGTCACTCGTGCTCACTTAGTCTCAGAGATGTACACAGAATAAACGGTATGGACGTTTTCAATAAGCATTTATTGAACATTCGTCATAATAGTGTAAAATAGGCGTACTGAGACAAACATGAGACAATAACAGATATAAATGATTAGAAGCACTAGAAAAGACAAAGGATGGTAAATCCCTAACATTTTGTTATAATCATGAATACAGGCTGGTATATAAAATAGAGGACAATACAATGCGTACTCCTAAAATGCAATCCTAACTAGATGTGCCTAAGTGTACTTAGCATGTGTTTAGGTGTTAAAGCCAAAAATCGCTGATCAAAGTCCACCCCATTACCTGAAGTGAAAGACTGTGGGACCCCGTCTTGGTCTAGAGTTGGACACCCTGCAAGAGGTGTTAAGACCTCTGCGAGCTGAATTGTCTGCATGCAGGAATCTCAGCATCTCACGTCAGTGTGTCGGTATGGAAGTTGTGATCTCCTCTGACTATCTCAGCAAGATGTGATGTTTATATAGCCGTAGGTATCCCCAGGGATTCTACCTTGCTGTGCCACTGTTAGACTTAGTATGATGTCAGGAATGAACCTTGTACATAGTTATTATGCAGGAAATGCTAGTCGTGCTGATTTTCCAAGAATCCTGAATCCTCATGCATAATGTATGAGCCTGTTGGTCAGGGAAAACCCCATGTTCTGTAAGGAGTACTGTAACTAGGTAAATGGTCAGTCCTAGTGGCCGTTATGTATGTAATGTAGGGATGAATATAGGTGAAAGGTTGTAATGTTACCTAGGCCTATATCTGGGTACCTATATGGAATATAACATTACCTTGGGCATATGTGAAACACCAACGCCTTCTAGAGGCCGAGCATGGATGTACTCCCACATATAAAAGCTTTATAGCTCGTTTCAGAAACAAGAGGTGGGCCATTTCCAAGGATTTACATCTACAACATCCGTACAGTTAGGATCTATTTAAAATTCATGACACAATTGTAGGAGAATAGGGTCTGCTTCCTATGGTTACCACCACTTTTTGCTGTGATTCTCTGGTTTTTCAACTTTAGTATGTCTGTATGTCTGTGGTCCTACTAATCAGGCCAACAGCCTAGCTGTTCTCTCTCTAAATTGATACCATGTACTTTAGGTACATATCAGATTGGTTACTGGGTCACCCTTTTGAGCCCCTGTATAGTGTACCCTAGGTACCCAGGGCATAAGTGCACCATAGGCCTACCAGGGGCTGCAGCATGTATTGTGCAACCCCTGGTTAGCCTTCCAAACTGACACCACAGTTCTGTACTTACAGCCTGGGTAAGGTGGTGTAATCACCCCTTACTTAGATATAGCATACCTATATCTACCTTATATATAGACACATAGTAATTTATAAGTCACGCCTATAGCAGGCCTTGACAATCCTGGAGGCAGAGTGCTTGGTTTTGTGTGAGAGGGTGCCCTAGCATGGGCTGAGCCCGTCTGCAGGTTACGGAACCATCTCCTTACAGCTGTTCTATGATATAGCCATACCATATACTCTTAAGTGCATTATAATCCTCGCGGTTAATGCTAACTTTGGTTTGGCTTTATCAAAAGAGGTCGTGTAAGGTGTCAAACACTTTGGAATACTAACCCCCCACCAGTCCTGGTGGGGGGGTAGCATTCCACCCTTCTAGAGGGAGAAGACATGCAGTTACTGGTAAACCCGGTTAAAGTTAAACAGAGCCCCAGCATCACAAAATGGATGCTGCTGCCACAGACATGAGTCTGCCCTCCTGCTGCTGGACGAAACTCCGGCAGGGGAGGCTTGGACAATAGGTTTCCTGCCCAGGGAGATGCTAGCACCTCCCCAGGCAGGCTTTAGTGTATTGGGGCAGGGTGGGTTGCATTCAGTGAATGCTTTTCAGACACTCCCTCGGGCACACAAGGTGCTCCATGCATTTCCCAGTTCAAACCGGTTGCTGGGTCGCTCAGCCCCAGCTCTGATGCCAAACTGGACCCCCCAGGTCCACCCATAGGAGGGACCTTAGAGTTACTCCAACCTCTAAACTTACTATAAGTATAGAACCTCCAGTCCCTAGATTACCCTGAACGAAACTCTGCAACATACATCCTGGACCCTCTGCATTCCATATCGACTGGAACACGAAAGAAATCCCCCTTGTGGTCAAGGAGTGACCACCCTGTTCAAACAGGCGCCAACAGCAACTTTGCTTGTCTGCATTTTCGAGGCTCCTGCCGGATCCCGAAGAATCTGCGACTCAGGACACAGATTTCCAGACATCTCTGATGCTGACCTGCGCTCCCAGCAAAGCTGAGACCTGTGGCGGACACAAGAGATGTGAGACTGGAACTCCTGGATGTGAGAAGTTGGCCTGATATGTAGTGCTCACTATTCTAGTGATCACTGTGTATCATTCCGAACGACCCTTATTGATGATTGGTTGTAAGTCAACCGTTAGACCAGCTATCCTAGTAGCATGGACAAGAGCAGTCTTTAGGCTAAACTCTAGAGGGCGTGTTAAGCCAGCTGTTTTACCATCACATATACCCCTTGAACACCAAGTGAAAGGACACCACACAAGTTGTTATGAAAATAAAGTATATTTATTTAGAACACAACAGCCCTGGACTCTTTATGAGGACAGGGCGCTAAGCACAATACAAAGCTCTTAAGAAAATACTGAAAGTCGCACAATTTACACAAATGCCCAAGGGGCACGAAAAACCATATACTCTAAAAGTGGAATGCGAAATTACTAGCAGGTAAGTACTACTCTCATAGGCTTTAGGATCGCTAGGACTGGACTACTGAACCTTCAGATTACGAGCAGGAGGCCTAGGGAGATCGGGTGCAGAGTGTGCACTCTCCCGCGGGATGCGGGACAAAGTCTATGGATGCTAGATTTCGTAAAGTTAGTGTTATCGGACGAATCCGACTAGGTAGAGCTGAAACGAAAAAGGATCTGGACCTTTGGATAGTTAAGCTATGCTGGAGCACCGAAATGCTCAGGTTACCTAGCCCAGGGACTGCGGCTGCATAGGTCTGGAAAGACATCGGGAATTCTCGTTGCAGTCTATGGAGCCTGAAAGAAGAAGTTGCTGGCAGGCGACCAGTGATGAAGTTCGAAGTGATCCAAGCCTGGATCGGTTTTGGAGGCTACCTGTAAGCAGAGGGGACCAAGTTCTGAATCACTTGCCAGTGATTAGATGGGCACCAGGATGGCACCGGACGAAGTCACCTCGACCAGGTGAGTGGGCGACGCTGGGCTCTGCAGTCTCTCGGACCAGGAGGCGTTGTCGGCGACCAGGATGGAGGTGCGAGCTGTCCCACGAAGGTATCTGCTGTCGACATCGCTGGACCCAGGATTGGGGCAACAAGTCTTGGCAAATGCAAGCCCACGCGATGGACTTAAAATGGCGTCTGGAGTGTACCAGGAGGGTCTGGGGTGCTCCTCTGTTGGAGGGGAGCAAGGGCCAGTCTGGAGCAACCAGACCAGCGGTGTTGTCGTCATGGTGTGTCGTCAGGAGGGCCACAAGCCAGCAGGCAAGTAGCCGGACAACGCGGTGAGCAGCAAAGAGCAGAAGGGCCCCACGCAGATCTCGTGGATGCTGGGGGGCTGGACTTCGGTGCTGGAGCTGCTCAAGGTTAGGGCTTCTCAAACTCCAAAGCACTCACTCGATGATCCCTCGGCGGTCGTGCTGGATAAGCGTTGTGCAGTTCTGAAGATGGCCGGTCCCTCGAGGTCTCGTCACACCCACGGATCTCAGCTGGGCTGATGATGCAGGTAGAGGTCAGAGGTGCCAGGGAAGTCAGTTCTCGTCGAGCTGGGCAGTCTTGATCCGGAGGAGAGACTTACAGCAAACCGCGGTGCGCTTGGATGGTGCCTGCTGTGCAGGGTGGCTACTCCTTAGCCACAAGGGAGAGTCTTCTGAAAGGTTCAAGAGTTCTTTCGTGGAAAGTCATCAAGATTCGGAATTATCTAATTTGGGAAGGGGGCCCGCTCCTATCTTTATACTAAGGAAAGGGGCTGGCACGCGACTAGGTCCTGCCCATGGGTGGGACCAGGAAGGGGGGTGGTTACACCCCTCTCCCATGCCGGACTTTCCCCAGCTCAAGGGCTGGTGTGCCCCTGGAACTGGTTCTAGCTGGCCTATGCATAGTGAGCACCGGGGTGCCACTTGCAGTCACCTTCTTCTAAAGCCCTGCCTACCCAGGATACACAAAACCCTGTCTGGGATGGTGCTAGCACCGCCCCTGACAGGAAACCCTTTGTCCAAGCTCTCCTCGCTGGAAGGACTCCCAGCAGCAGGAGGTCAGACTTGTGTCTGTGGTGGCAGCATCCATTTTGTGATGCTGAGGCTCGAGTTAACTTTAACCGGGGTTTGTATGTATGTATGTATGTGTGTTCTTATATAGCGCTCGACTTACCCTTGGGCATCTCGGCGCTTGCATTGGGAACCCGTCCTGGCTTTTCCCTGTGAGATAACCCGTACTGGGCATCCCCAAGGTGAAAGCCAGGCATCCCGCCGCGGGGGCCGTAGTGGAGATTAAGCAAGCTATTGCCCAGAGTTGCAGAGTGTGAACCCGTGATTCGAGAAGGCACCTTAGTGAGAATTATCGAGTCCATAGACACTTGGGCTCAGACCCTGCCGCGTCGGGAATTGAACCCTGGTCCCGGGTCTGACCTCTACTCCAGGGTAAGCCTCCTCTAACCAGTGAGCCACACTTCACAGTTACATACATGTCGTGTCCCTCTAGAAGGGTGGAATGCTAACCCCGTCGCCAGAATTGGTGAGGGGTTAGTATTCCAATTCGTATGACACCTTACTCGACATGTTTTGATAAAGCGATACCAGAGTTGGCATATAACCGCGAGGATTATAATGCACTTAAGAGTATATGGTACGCGTTATCATAGAACAGCTATTAGGACTTGGTTCCGCAAGCTGCAGACGGGCTCAGCTCATGCCAGAGCACCATCTTACATGATTCCACGCACTCTGCCTTCAGGATTGTTAAGGCCGGCCATAGGAGTGACTGATAGGAATACAGGTGTCCATTTTAGGGTTAGATATAGGTATACTATATCTACAGCAAAGGGTGATTACACCACTTTGCCCCAGCTGTCGTGCAGCCAGTTGTGTCAGATTTAGATGGCCAGCCAGGGGTGGCATAATACATGCTGCAGCCCCTGGTAGGCCCTGGGTACACCTATGCCCTGAGTTACAGGGTCTGATAGGTGGCCCAGTACCAATTGGTTAATGCACCTAAGGTACACGTGTCAATTTAATGAGAGAACAGCAAGGCTGTGGGTCTGATTAGCAGGCCCACAGCCAGAGAAGTCGTAAACCAGTGAAGCAAAAAGCAAAAATCTGGGGTGATCATAGGATTGCAGACCCTACTCTCCTACATGACCCCCCCCAAACTTTGGGACAATAAACTAACCTTGACCAGGTGAGTCTTCTTGCTCTAAGTGGAAATACCTGGAGAGCCCATCCGCATTGCCATGATCAGTGCCAGGTCTATGCTCCACTGTAAAATTCATCCTCTGTAGGGAAATGGACCACCTAAGCAGTTTGGGGTTTTCACCCTTCATCTGATTTAGCCACAAGAGGGGCTTATGGTCGGTCTGAATCTTGAAATGAGTGCCAAACAAGTATGGCCTCAGTTTCTTCAGGGCCCAAACCACAGCAAAGGCCTCCCTCTCAATAGCTGACCAATTTTTCTCTCTGGGGGCCAGCCTTCTGCTAATAAAAGCAATTGGCTGGTCATGACCATCAAAATTCAGCTGAGATAGAACAGCTCCCACACCCAACTCAGAAGCATCTGTTTGGACAATGAATGGTTTGGAGTAGTCTGGACTCTTTAGGATAGGGGCTGTGCACATGGACTGCTTTAGGTCATCGAATGCCTTTTGACAGCCTGCTGTCCACTGAACTTTCTTTGGCATCTTTTTGCTTGTCAGGTCATTAAGTGGAGTCACAATTGATCCATAATTTCTGACAAATTTCCTGTAATAACCAGTCAGGCCCCAGAAAGCTCGAACCTGAGTCTGGGTGGTTGGAGGAGCCCAATCTTTGATGGATTGTATCTTGCTCTCCAGTGGCTGAACCTGGCCTCCACCTACAAGGTGGCCCAGGTATACAACCTGTGTCTGCCCTATCTGGCACTTTGTGGCCTTGATAGTGAGACCTGCTGCTTGCAGTGTCTCTAACACTTTCCTCAGGTGGACCAGGTGATCCTCCCAGGTGGAACTAAAGACAGCTATATCATCAAGATATGCTGCACAGAAGTCATCCAGCCCAGTGAGAACTTGATTCACCAGCCTTTGGAAGGTGGCAGGTGCATTTTTCAAACCAAAGGGCATTACCACAAACTGATAATGTCCACCAGGGGTAGAAAATACTGTCTTGGGCTTGGCATCTTCAGCTAACCTGATTTGCCAATACCCAGCTGTCAGGTCAAATGTGCTTAAGTAGTTGGCAGAAGCCAATCTATCGATAAGTTCATCTGCCCTTGGTATTGGATGGGCATCAGTCTTAGTGACTGCATTGAGGCCTCTGTAGTCTACGCAAAACCTCATCTCTTTCTTACCACCCTGGGTGTGAGGCTTTGGCACTAGAACTACTGGACTAGCCCAAGGGCTATCTGAGGGCTCAATGACTCCCAGCTCCAACATTTTCTGCACTTCAGATTTGATGCAGTCTCTGACATGATCAGGCTGCCTGTAGATTTTACTCTTAACTGGCAGACTGCCACCAGTGTCAACCTCATGGGTACACCAATTGGTTTGACTAGGTGTCAGAGAGAACATATGTCTGAAAGATTGAAGAACTTGTTTGCAATCCTTTTGCTGATGTTCAGAGAGGCTGCCACAAAAGACAACACCATCCACTGACCCATCATCAGGGTTCTGAATGAGCAGGTCTGGGAGAGGGTCACTCTCCTCCTCCTGTCCCTCATCTGTGGCCATGAGCAAGCTCATGTCCTTCCTGTCGACATATGCCTTGAGCCTATTCACATGGAGCACCCTGAGGGGGCTCCTGGGAGTTCCAAGGTCCACCAGGTAGGTGACCTCTCCCTTTTGCTCAATGATTGTGTGGGGCCCAGACCATTTGTCTTTGAGTGCTGCTGGGGCCACTGGCTCCAACACCCACACCTTCTGTCCAGGCTTGTACACAGTCAGGACAGCCTTTTGGTCATGCCAAGCTTTTTGGAGTTCTTGGCTTGCCTCAAGGTTTTTAGAAGCCTTTTCCATATACTCCACCATCCTGGAGCGGAGACCAAGTACATAGTCCACTATGTTGGTTGCACGCTTTTTGAGAGGTCTCTCCCATCCTTCCTTCACCAAACACAGGGGTCCTCTCACAGGATGCCCATACAGAAGTTCAAAAGGGCTGTAGCCAACCCCCTTCTGTGGGACCTCTCTGTAAGCAAACAAAAGGCAGGGTATCAGGACATCCCATCTACGCCTGAGCTTTTCAGGTAGTCCATGAATGATCATTTTAGGGTCCTGTTGAACCTTTCAACAAGCCCATTGCATTGTGGATGATAGGGTGTGGTGAACTTGTAGTTGACACCACATTCCTTCCACATAGCAGTCAAATATCCTGACATGAAGTTTGCACCTCTGGCAGAGACAACCTCCTTGGGGAAGCCAACTCTGGAGAACACTCCAACTAGAGCTCTTGCCACAACAGGTGCTGTAGTGGTCCTAAGGGGAATAGCTTCAGGATACCTGGTGGCATGGTCCACCACCACCAGTATAAACTTGTGCCCTGATGCTGTCTGGGGTTCCATTGGACCAACAATGTCAATCCCCACTCTTTCAAAGGGCACCCACACCACAGGCATTGGTATAAGGGGGGCCTTTGTTGTGCCACCTGACTTACCACTGGCTTGGCAAGTGACACAGGAGCGACAAAACTCCTTGGTATCTTCATTCATATGAGGCCAGTGAAAGTGTGAGACAAGTCTGTCCCAAGTCTTGTTCTGGCCTAAGTGTCCTGCAAGGGGAATCTCATGGGCCAAGGTAAGAAGGAAACCTCTCTGTGACAAGGGGACGACCAGCCTCCTGGTTGCACCAGGCTTGGGGTCTCTTGTTTCAGAGTATAGGAGTCCATCATCCCAGTATACCTTGTGGGTACCTGTGGCGTTCCCTGCAGCCTCAGCAGCAGCCTGCTGTCTGAGGGGTTCAAGAGAAGGGCAGTCTAACTGTGCCTTCCCCAGGTCTTCTCTGGTGGGTCCCCCTGAACCCAGAAACTCAACCTGATCAGGTTCAAGTTCTTTAGGCTCAGTTTCCCTCAGCTCTTTGAGGTCAGCCTCCTCTGAGACCTGATCCTCTACCTGGGGCAAGGGGGAAGGCAATGCCTTAACCCTACTGCTCTTCTTCTTGGAAGGTGTCTGGTCCATTGTTCCAGGATCCAGCACCTGTTCAGTGGGGCATCTTCTGGCCTGTGACCAAGTCACAGCAAGCACATGTGCTGGCAAGCCTAACATTTCCATGTGAGTCCTCTGCTCCACTTCTGACCATAGTGATGACTCCAAATCATTGCCCAACAAACATTCAACTGGGAGGTCTGAACTAACAACAACCTTCTTTTGGCCACTTACCCCTCCCCAGGAGAAAGCCACAATTGCAATGCTATGGTGGGTAGTGACATTGCTGGCATTGGTCACTAGGTAGTCTGTACCTAGTATGATCTGTCCAGGGTCCACAAAGTTAGGTGTCACCATTGTGACACTGGCACTAGTGTCCCTATAGGCCTGAGCCATCTTTCCATTTATAAAAGGTGTCTGTCTGTATTTTCCCAAAGTATTGGGACTTGCATCAGGGGATATATCCATATCCCCTGTACAGACAAGGACAGCCTGAGTGAGTGTGCCAACTAAGTTGTCATACCCCTCAGATCCCAAGGTTAACCCAACTAATCCCTTGGGAGGCGCACTACCACTGCTGACTGTACTAGGGGGTGCAGGTGCCTTAGGGGCTGCAGTGGCAGGAGTTTGCCCTCCTTTCTTGGTGCACTCACTAAACCAGTGAGTTTTACTCTTACAGTATTGGCACCACCTTTTAGACTGGCCTTCTTGAGTCTTCTTCTTCTGGGAAGCCTGACCCCCACCCTCTTTGGTTTGTTGGGGGCCTGTCGAAGACTTCTGGTCATTTTGCTCATTCTTATTGTTACCCTTCTGGTCTGCTTTCTTCTGACCACCCTGGTTCTGGCCCTGGTTCTGCTTAACCCTTGTTCTGACCCATCTGTCTGCCTTTTTTCCCAATTCTTGGGGAGAGGTCAGATCCGAGTCAACAAGGTGCTGATACAACAACTGGTTCTGACAATTGTTTAAAATCTGTTCCCTCATGATCAGATTGTACAATCATGTATAATCAGTAACCTTACTGCCCAGCAACCAGCCCTCCAAAGCCTTAGTGGCACAATCCACAAAATCAGACCAATCCTGAGAATGAGTTTTCTAGGTATCCCTGAACAGCAACCTGTACTGCTCAGTGGTTAAGCCAAACCCATCTATCAGTGTATTTGTCAGGACTTGGTAATTGTTAGCATCCTCAGCTCTAGTAGTGAGGAGCTTATCTCTACCTTTGCCTTCAAAGGAGAGCCACAAGACAGCTGCCCACTGACTCTGGGGGACGCATTGGACAGTGCAGGCCCTCTCATAAGCAGTTATCCATTTGTGGGTATCATCCCCTTGTTTAAAGGGGGGCACTATCTTACTCAGGTGTCTAGTGTCTAAACTCCTGTCCTTTTCTCTAGGTAAAATGCTGCCACCAGTGGGCTCTAGCCCACACAATTTTTGCTCTCTAGCAAGGGCAAGTCTCTCTTTGGCCAGGGCAAGTTCTTCCCTTTCAATCCTCAGATTGACTTCCCTCATCTTAGCTTCATGCTCTCTTCTCTGAGGGGATGTCATCCCTCTGTGAGAAGAGGTCTGAGAGCCATTGGTTTGAATGGATCTGTTAGAGCCTCTGGATAGAGACCTATCTCGTCCATTCCCAATGTTAAGTCTGCCTGAGAGTGGCCCTGGGGGTCCCCCAAATCCATTCTCATGCCTTCTTAAGTTGGTCCTGGTGAGTCTACTGACTTCTACCTGACCCTTGTCTGCCTCATCCCCTGACAACTCCTGATCCTCTTCCTCACCTTCACTAACTGCTGCATTGAGGTTGAATTCAGGGTCCCCAAGGGTTCCCTCTAAGGGGGGCATGTTCCCATCTGGATTAGAAGGGTCTGTGTTAGCAGTCCTTCTGGCATCATAAGTCTCTAGGAGACCAATCAGAAAGGGAATTGTAGGGTTAGAACCCTGTTTTAGCTTCCTGGAGGTACATATCTGTCTCATCTCCTGGAAGCTAAGAGCTGCATATCTTGAGACGACCTGTGGAGGGTCAACTGACACAAGGGGGGCCTCTGAGTTCCCTCCTTTGTCTGACATGCTTTTCTAGTGAGGTGTAAGTGGTGCACTTACCTACACTATTTGTTTGCCTACTGATCCCTTGCTAAGAGTTGTAGTCAGGGTGTTCTATGCCCTGTTGAACTACAACAGCTGGTTCAGTAGAACTCAGAGTATTCTACGCTAAATTATATGTACCCTGGTACTTATGTGACCTTTCAAATGATATTGTTAGGATACGTGTGGTAAAACAACAGCAAGCTCAAATCCCAACCGCTGCTCACCAATGTGAGAAGTTGGCCTGATATGTAGTGCTCACTATTCTAGTGATCACTGTGTATCATTCCAAACGACCCTTATTGATGATTGGTTGTAAGTCAACCGTTAGACCAGCTATCCTAGTAGCATGGACAAGAGCAGTCTTTAGGCTAAACTCTAGAGGGCGTGTTAAGCCAGCTGTTATACCATCACATATACCCCTTGAACACCAAGTGAAATGACACCACACAAGTTGTTATGAAAATAAAGTATATTTATTTAGAACACAACAGCCCTGGACTATTTATGAGGACAGGGCGCTAAGCACAATACAAAGCTCTTAAGAAAATACTGAAAGTCGCACAATTTACACAAATGCCCAAGGGGCACGAAAAACCATATACTCTAAAAGTGGAGCACGAAAAACCATATACTCTAAAAGTGGAATGCAAAATTACTAGCAGGTAAGTACTACTCTAATAGGCTTTAGGATCGCTAGGACTGGACTACTGAACCTTCAGATTACGAGCAGGAGGCCTAGGGAGATCGGGTGCAGAGTGTGCACTCTCACGCGGGATGCGGGACAAAGTCTATGGATGCTAGATTTCGTAAAGTTAGTGATATCGGACGAATCCGACTAGGTAGAGCTGAAACGAAAAAGGATCTGGACCTTTGGATAGTTAAGCTATGCTGGAGCACCGAAATGCTCAGGTTACCTAGCCCAGGGGCTGCGGCTGCATAGGTCTGGAAAGACGTCAGGAATCCTCGTTGCAGTCTATGGAGCCTGAAAGAAGAAGTTGCTGGCAAGCGACCAGTGATGAAGTTCGAAGTGATCCAAGCCTTGATCGGTGATGGAGGCTACCTGTAAGCAGAGGGGACCAAGTTCTGAATCACTAGCCAGTGATTAGATGGGCACCAGGATGGCACCGGACGAAGTCACCTCGACCAGGTGAGTGGGCGACGCTGGGCTCTGCAGTCTCTCGGACCAGGAGGCGTTGTCGGCGACCAGGATGGTGGTGCAAGCTGTCCCACAAAGGTATCTGCTGTCGACGTCGCTGGACCCAGAATTGGGGCAACAAGTCTTGGCAAATGCAAGCCCACGCGAATGGACTTAAAATGGCGTCTGGAGTGGACCAGGAGGGTCCGGGTGCTCCTCTGTTGGAGGGGAGCAAGGGCCAGTCTGGAGCAACCAGACCAGCGGTGTTGTCGTCGTGGTGCGTCGTCAGGAGGGCCACAAGCCAGCAGGCAAGTAGCCGGACAACGCGGTGAGCAGCAAAGAGCAGAAGTGCCCCACGCAGATCTCGTGGATGCTGGGGGGGCTGGACTTCGGTGCCGGAGCTGCTCAGGGCTAGGGCTTCTCAAACCCCAAAGCACTCACTCGAGGATCCCTCGGCGGTCGTGCTGGATAAGCGTCGTGCAGTTCTGAAGATGGCCGGTCCCATGAGGGCTCGTCACACCCACGATCTCAGCTGGGCTGATGATGCAGGTAGAGGTCAGAGGTGCCAGGGAAGCCGGTTCTCGTCGAGCTGGGCAGTCTTGATCCGGAGGAGAGACTTACAGCACTTGGATGGTGCCTGCTGTGCAGGGTGGCTACTCCTTAGCCACAAGGGAGAGTCTTCTGAAAGGTTCAAGAGTTCTTTCGCTGAAAGTCATCAAGATTCGGAATTATCTAATTTGGGAAGGGGGCCCGCTCCTATCTTTATACTAAGGAAAGGGGCTGGCACGTGACTGGGTCCTGCCCATGGGTGGGACCAGGAAGGGGGGTGGTTACACCCCTCTCCCATGCCGGACTTTCCCCAGCTCAGGGGCTGGTGTGCCCCTGGAACTGGTTCTAGCCGGCCTATGCATAGTGAGCACCGGGGTGCCACTTGCAGTCACCTTCTTCTAAAGCCCTGCCTACCCAGGATACACAAAACCCTGTCTGGGATGGTGCTAGCACCGCCCCTGACAGGAAACCCTTTGTCCAAGCTCTCCTCGCTGGAAGGACTCCCAGCAGCAGGAGGTCAGACTTGTGTCTGTGGTGGCAGCATCCATTTTGTGATGCTGAGGCTCGAGTTAACTTTAACCGGGGTTCACAGTTACATACATGTCGTGTCCCTCTAGAAGGGTGGAATGCTAACCCCGTCGCCAGAATTGGTGAGGGGTTAGTATTCCAATTCTTATGACACCTTACTCGACATGTTTTGATAAAGCGATACCAGAGTTGGCATATAACCGCGAGGATTATAATGCACTTAAGAGTATATGATACGCGTTATCATAGAACAGCTATTAGGACTTGGTTCCGCAAGCTGCAGATGGGCTCAGCTCATGCCAGAGCACCATCTCACATGATTCCACGCACTCTGCCTTCAGGATTGTTAAGGCCTGCCATAGGAGTGACTGATAGGAATACAGGTGTCCATTTTAGGGTTAGATATAGGTATACTATATCTACAGCAAAGGGTGATTACACCACTTTGCCCCAGCTGTCGTGCAGCCAGTTGTGTCAGATTTAGATGGCCAGCCAGGGGTGGCATAATACATGCTGCAGCCTCTGGTAGGCCCTGGGTACACCTATGCCCTGAGTTAAGGGGTCTGATAAGGTGGCCCAGTACCAATTGGTTAATGCACCTAAGGTACACGTGTCAATTTAGTGAGAGAACAGCAAGGCTGTGGGTCTGATTGGCAGGCCCACAGCCAGAGAAGTCGTAAACCAGTGAAGCAAAAAGCAAAAATCTGGGGTGATCATAGGATTGCAGACCCTACTCTCCTACACTGGACATCCTGCATTTTGCACGCTGCACATACTTCCCGAGGTATCCCAAAGTTGTGCATTGGGGTGCGTGAAGCCCTAGCCCAAGCACCTTTTGCACCGAAGCTCAGAGGCCCACACTCCACGAGTGTCCCGTGGACCCCCTGTATGCATTTCAGCTCGACGCGTCTTCACAGTTTCTAGTCTGTTGGCTAGTGAGCCCGCCCGAAGACCAATCTTGAATTCCTTTGTTTTCCTGGTTGCTCCAGGCCTGCTCCAACTTCTTCCCAAAAGATAAGTTCCTCAGACCTTGCTGGTCTGCACCGAAGCCAATCTCGACATCTTGCGTGGATTGCGTTTGCAAAGGCTTGTTGGGTCCAATCCGGATACCGGCACCGCAGTCAACTAGATCTTTTGTGGGACAGCTCGAATCCAGCTCCTGGTTGTCGTCGACGCCTTCTGGTTCTCGTGGCTGAAGAGACAAACTTCACCTTTTAACCTTAAATCACCCGACATCGGCTGGCATCTTCCTAGCTCCACCCTGGTCACTGGCTAGTGATCCAGACTCTGTCACCTCTGCTTTCAGTTTCTTCACATCTCTGATCCACCCTTGGATCCACCCGGACACTTTTCCTCGCCTGCAGCATTTCTTCGCAGCTCTCCATTGGAATCGACTACGAAACCCGACATCGAAAGACACCTATGCACCCGGCTTCTGTGGGTGAGGTAACTCGACTACTCTGGTAGTCTCGTGGTTCTTGACTTTAGAAGTGTCTAACTCTAAAAGGGTTCCATCATACTTCACCTCCTTGTGCCCTTAATCTTTAAAACTGTAACTTGTTCGTTCTCCATAGAAAGTCAAGGGTAACCCGCGGCTGTGTTTAGACACTGCACGCGTCTCCCGTGGGCCTCCTGCATCCTAACCTTTGGTTGTTCTTAGAAGCCCCAGCGATTCCACAGGGCCTAGGCCTGCTTTCTAACTCTCACGTGGTTCTTATACCACTACTTTAGTATATGGGTTGTGAGGCCCCTAGGGCAAAACGTATACTGTGCAACTTATCGTATGCTAATTAAGTTCCTTGTATTGTAGTTTTACCTCTGACCTCATAAAGAGTCCAGAGGGGTTGTGTTTAGAATAAATACATATATATTTGATACATACCTTGTGTGGTGTGCTTACATAACTCAAGAGATTATAAATGGTAAAACAACTTGCTTAACTCGTCTCCAAGTCTTAGCCTGAAGGTTTCTCTCCACAGCTACCACTAGGATAGCTTTCTATAAGGTTGACTTTATAACCTACCATCAATAAGGGTCGATTGGACTGGTGCAAGGTGCCTACTAGAATAGTGGACATCATATACCAGGCCAACTTCTCACAACAGTCCTCCTACAAAACAAATAGTGTAATAAAGATGCATCAACGTTATTAAATTATCAAACCTTGAAAAACACCATAACCACCGTCGACTCATGCCACAATTATGCTCCCCCACCAAAAATGCAGCATTGCTTTGGCATGGGCCACCGCCACCCACCTACCAATGGCATATTGGCAATTTTGGCATCATGGAATGGCAGCTACTCTACGTTGCTACTACTAGTTATTTAACTTTTTCAGTACTGTACTGCAGCTCTTCTATGCTTGCTTAACTTTGGTTCTGGTTCGTTCGTGGTGGGCCAAGTGGGCGGCCGGGACACACACTGACTGCACTCACACCACCTTGCTTAAGCTATTAACAATACCTGATTAGGCCTTGCCTGCCGGCCTGCCTGCCTCAGCTGGTGCTGTTGCCAGTACTGGGGCAGCGCTACTGCTGCCAGTCCTCACGTTGTCGTCGGACGGTCGGGTGAGGCCGCACTGGCTGTCTTGAACGGCCGTTGGGGACTCGGTGGTGAGGTGCTGTCGTGCGGGTATGCTGGAGCGTGGCCGCTGAAAAAAACTGCTCACGCTGCCTGCTGCCACACAGCCCCAACCCCCGCAAAACCAAAATCCAGCCCAAAATCAGTGTCCCACCCACCGGACCAGCAACACTGTGATTAAACTAAGGGCTGCGTCCGCCACACCATCAACAAGATTAAAGTTTGATATTCATTCATTAATCTCCATTCTCTTCTTGGCTCAGTCAGGGCAGGCCAGGTGGCTCGCTCATCACAGCTTTGTGTTGGGAGTGGGACAGAGTCCCTTTGGGACTCGGGAGACACAGACAGACAGTTCTGCGTAGTGCGGATGATAAGTTGTTGAAGTTGCACAACACAACACTCTGTGCCAGTACTGGTGAGGTAAATATTTAATATAACAAATAAAAATCAATGACGTGTGTGCAGCAATGCGTGTAGACCTGGCCCTGATAATGAAGTACCGGTGCCAAGCACCGGAAACACTGGCACAAATCAAGCACTGTTCTCACCCAATCATTGACAGGTTGATCAACTGAAGAGACTAGGAACCCATCCTTCAAACATGCATGGCACGACAGCCACATTCATTTTCAGAATACTTCAATCTTGAGTGTTTCAGTTCTTGGTAATAATCATAACCTAAACTTCTTTTTTTAAGGCAAAGACACAGTTGAAATCGGGGACTTCTATATCTTCTGTTCTTGGAGTCAAATCCTACATTTCTGGCACATGGTAGAGTCCACTTTTTCACAGAAGCTACTGCTGTCATGGACTGCATTGAGACAGTGAGATCCTTGTGGTGGTCATAGTACTGTGTGGTGGCCACAACTCAGATATTTAGCTCATACCAAGAGACACACAAATGACGAACAGAATGCTGAAAAAATGAAACACTCCCCTCCTCCCCAGTTAAGAGATCTGGGTTAAATCCATAATTCGTTTGGTCACCATCCCACCCCAGTGTGGACCCAGCCATATACAAATCAGTCTTGGCCGTGCTCCTCATGGGAACCTTCAAGTCCTAACTGCGAAGCCAGGTCCTCCGTGGACCAGAAACAAGCATCCTGGCACGGGTTTCGGGGTATCACCCCTTATCAGCAAGGCTAGCTTGAATCCAGTGGCACAGTGAGCCTGGTCCCAGGATGCTTTTTTTCGGTACAGGAGGACCAGGCATGGTAGCTTGGGCTGGACTGTTCCAATGGGGATCAGGGGCAAGACTGATTTGCATATGGCTTGTTTTAAACTGGAATAGCATGGTGGGCAAAAAACGATGGATCTTTTTCCAGATTTCTGTACTGGGGGTGAATGTTTGACATTGTTCAGCATCTCATCCATCAACCGTTCTTTCTGCATTTGCTACCCAAGTGGGACGAGTATGCACTGACGTGGGTCCCGTGCTCACCATGCCACTGGTTTCAACTTAACCTGGCTGAGAGGTGATTCCTTGAAACTGGTCCCATGATGCTTGTTTACTGTCCAGAGAGGAACTTGCCTGGCAGTTCGGGCTGGCTTGTTCTCATGGGGAGCAGGGTCAAGACTGATTTGCCTGGGTTTAAAGTGGAATGGCAAAAAATGACAGGTTTAGGCCCAGATCCTCTACTGGGGGATGAATGTTTGATATCGTTTGGCATTCCGTCCATCATTTGTTCTTTTTGCATACCAGGAGACACCAAAGAAACCTTCCATTGCCCAAAGCAAGGGTGATGCCACTGTACAATAGACCAATTCCGACCCAGTTCTCTCTCACGAGTCCCATCCAACCCTATTAGAATATGTGAATACCTCAATAACTGGTACAGACTTTGTCAGAGGTATATTTTGAGAGAGATTTTGTGGGGTCTGCCATGCCAATGGCAGCATATTAGATTAACTCGGGCTATTATGCCATACTGACCAATCCTTCACCATTTTATGGCACCGTTTAGCAGCTGAAGTCTATTAAGGACCCAACACTATCTTGGGTGCGACTTGAATGACTACATTTCCTGTTGCTGAGCTGGAGCACTTACCTTGATGGGACCAAGGTCCTGCTGCTCAGTGGGTTCCTTACCTGCATTTCTTGTTTACATCCACCAATATTTACATGTGAGCAACTCCTCCTAATATCGCAATAGCACATGTAGAGGTTATTAAGTAACTGAGTGACTGTCTATTTAAAGTGATCACATATGTAATGAGTATGTTACCAAATTGAAAGGGACCTGCACAGTTTTACAGGAAATGCACATGGCTAAGGAGAAACACAGATTACAGAAACGCTAAAGGGTAAGGTTTACAACTAGATTACAGAGATAAATGGTACTTAACAGTCATTGGAAGACTAGACCTAATTATTGTGATGTTGCTGTGTGTACAAACTCCCAATATTTTACCACTGCAATTCTTGGCCCCAGTAGCAACCAATCTGTTTGTTAAATAGTCCACGTCTCACTTGGGGGTGGAGACTAAAATTCTGTCTCCGATGTTTTGGTGGATAGATCCCATCCTTCCCTGGCAGCACCACCTACCTTGAATGTGGTGAAAGGGTTCAATGCATGTTTGGTCAGTTGAAAGCCATATGACTTGTGATGCACCCCTATGTGAGGGACTCTTACTTTATTCCCCAACCCACATCCTACACAAGTTTAGACTGGTTCATTAGTACACATCAACTATTATGCTCTTTTCAACATTTGGAATACCTGTATGAAATGTTGTCTGATCTTTATCCATTATTTCTGACGATCAGCTTGGGGGTGGGGTGGTGTGGGGAGTGGGGTAATGTGGTGGTGAGGGGGTTGAGCGCACCCAGAGACACCAGAGAGCCACCAAGCCAGGCCGACGTCCCTGGAGACAGCCCAATGGAAGAACCAAGTGTAAGCCGCAACTAGCGCGAACCGCGTCTCTCTCCAACACTTCGCAGTGTGACCGTCCAGTCCCGAGAGTCAGAAGTCCAAGTCGGACGGCATCCCTGCTCTCGATCGCAGATGCCAAAGGTGAAGAACAGCCTCAGCAAGGCGCAGATATGGGCTGCGAAATCCCTCCAGTCCTCCTCAATTCATGATGTCATCGAATAGCAAGAGATCGCCGCCTGTTTGCCAACTGAAGGGATTACCATGTTCATCATACAAAAAGTGCATCATCACCAAGAACATCCAAGGAGCACCGTACCACCAGAGTGGATCCAATCACTCGAGACAGCCGGAATCCAAAGAGGCATTCCTGACTTGGTGGGACGTTTTCCACCTAGGAACATTCTGCGCGTCCCGGTGAACCGGACGAATGTCAAATAAGAGCGTTCCCGACAATTGGACCATCCACCCCTTGGGGTTACACGAGGCTTGGCTGTGGCCCTGTTGGGAGTTCAGCATTGATCTTTCGGCTCAGCCTACGAAAGACCCGAACAGCCCACGTGGACATGTGGCAATCCAGGGGCAAGGGCCTCAACGGAATTCCTGTGAGAGGGGAATCTGGATTTCAGAGATGCGTCGGCAGCAGCTCCATGACAGGCACCGGGAAGCACGGATGTCACAGATGAAGACTGGTCACCCACAGACCAACTGAGGAAGGCTTAGAACCTGAGCCCTTATAGCGAGAACACCCAGACTGAGACACCACCCTCTGCGGCTACATGAGCGACTTGGCTGTGATCCTGTTGGCAGTTCCTCAGCTACGCCTTCGTGCAGCATACACAAAGCCTGCACAGTCCACACGGTCCCATGTCAGGCCAGCAGGAAGTCCTTCCAGAAAACTCCAGTGAGAGAGGAGTCCAGGCCAGAGAGGCACATTTGAAGCTACTTGAAGCTCTTCCACCATGGTCGTCCTCGATAGCTGTAGGTTGGTCATCCACAGGAACCTGAGCACCTGCAAGATCTCCAAAGTAGACTTCATCACCACTCCAGATGCACTGATATAAGAAGCATGTAAATAGACTTCTTCACTGCGCGACCATGCCTGTCTGAACTACATCGCCAAGGTGGACTATATCATCCTGACCATGCGTCCAAAGTACCAGCGCTGCCTGGCAGATGGCCTGAAGAGACTCAATTGGTGTTGTGTATTGCTTATTTGTTTTCCTTATAGGTTGGACTTTTTTTTTTATTAAAGTTTGGGAGGGATGTAGTGTCTTGCTGGACACGTTCTAGTGTTCTGCCGGTGTAATACACCCACACATCACAGGCGTCACCGGTCAGGTGACCCTGCTAATAAAAGGGTCCGGGCACACGTGTCCTGGGCCAGTTCCAGTACTCAGCTACGGTGTGTCTGAGTCCCTGTTTAGTAGCATGTGGGTCCAGGGCCCAAAACACTACACTAATGTACTCACATTTTCTGTTATTGTTGAATGGCCGTTTGCAATACCCCCCTGGGTCTCTCAGATAAAACATATCTCCAGTGTATAGCAAATAAGTAAAAGTGCATTCTGTGTCATAGCTTTACATGTATTGTCTTGCTTTGGACTAGTTTTGACACGATTATTGTGCACCAAACACTTCGAAACCCCATTTTGTCTAAAACTATTAAACATATACCTTAACACTGTTTCCATGTTCTCCTGTTCGTTAACGTCCTCTTCTGCCTACTTGATGTAATAATCCATTTACAAAACAATATATTTACTTTGTTCTCCTCATAAGTAAATAGTACTAACTACAGCAAACACAACAATATCCTAAAATATGTGAAGGCATGCCAAAGGCGCCAATCATGGGCAGAGTTTTGACATTTGAGGTGTAAACCGAACCTTTATATCCTCAGACTGGGTACAGCTCTGCCTCACACCTCCCCCTAAATCACCCTCCCACAACTCCCTCACTCTCTCGTTCTCTCACACCACTGTCTTTCTCACACACACACACACACACTAATCCAGCATTTATCATATTACTTCACTTCATATCTTTCTGCACACTTTCAATTCCATAACTTTTCAAATAACAACAAACATACATACCCCTCCTCTTCTTTCACTATCTTCTACATACACAACTGCAGCCTCTTTATGCGTCTATAACATTCTGTCTTTCTCACACACTGTTTATACTACTTAATCTACAATTCATTCACCACTTTATACTCAAACTACCTATCCCTCTGATTTATTTAGCTCTCACCGCTATCAATTCACCATACAACATATTTACAATACACACATACAATACACACCACACAATTCCATCCCACACAATTCTACAACTAACAAGCCCAATTCAGACCCCATAATTCCACTACAAACAACATACATCCACTGCACTGCAAACAACTAAACATAAATAAAAAACAATACAATTTACAATTCCAATAACTCACATTTTCACAATTGTGAGACAGATTGCATTGCAAATGTTTGTTTAGCAGGGCCGTTTCTAGGTCTTTTGCCGCCCTAGGCGAGAATTTAGGAATGCCGCCCTTCCCATTTACTACCATCACCCTCTCCCCGTCATCCAGACTAGAAGAAAGACACATCAAACATTAAATACCACTGAAATTCACAACAAAATAAACACTGAAAACTGGACAGGCTGATGGATGGCTCAGCTTCTGCTCTGACTCTCAACCAGACTTTGCATTGCCTATCCTCATTAATTTTCTGACCCCTCTCACCCAGTACTGAATTGTAAATGGCTGAAGTGGCTTAGTGGGTGAAAAAAAGTATGAATTTGGATGATGCACCATGTAGTTACCAGTGGCTGAATTTAATAGAAAGATCCCACCATGCCTTTTTTGTTTTTCCATGTGAGATGTTCTGAGTATTATGGGTATTCCCAGAACTCGAACTCGTGCTCTGGTTGCAGTATGACTTAAGCTGCTTCTCACTAAGGAAGGAGGCCCTTGAAGGACAACACCAGTTTAGGGTTACTTGTGTTGTCATATAGGTGGGATCTGACCTATTGGGTCAGACTGGACTGCTCCTATTAGAACAGGACTTTGTATGTTTTGAAAATGTCCGGCCTCAATCTGTATAAGCATTGTGGGCTATTTGATCAACTGGTTTGAAACTCAGATTTGTTTCCAACAGCTGAGAATCATTCAAACATTTCGTTCATAAACTTTTTCTTTAATGATGTCTTGGCTATGATGAAATAAATATTGACTTGAAAACTGGGTAACGTTTCTGCTGGAAGCAGAAATGCTTGGTTGGATGTCTATATTTTTAAAGGCATTTATTAATACCTGTGGAGAGGGAAAAATTGTTACCCGAGGAAATTGTCTTTATGAAGACAATACAGAAAACACGTTCCTTTTAGTCTTGCACCTCGAGGCCTAAACGTCCACCAAGGTACAACGATTCGGAATACAGGTTTTCACTTCCACGCACGCCTTCCAGTCTACCTTAATGAGATTATAAGGGAAAGGTTTCAAAGACCTGTTTTTTCTCTTTTACTAGACGAAAGGGAATAATTGACCCTGTTTGGTATTAAAGCGATTTGTGTTCACTTTTATTATACACTTACGAATTTATCAAATCCAATAACTTTTAAAAGCAAATTTGTACTCCGAATTATGCCCAACTCTGAAATGCTTTCACAGGCGTGTGCATTTATTATACTCGCAGTTGTTTATTTTCGTTTTCATTTTTAGATTGATATTATATATTTTTTAGAATGTGAATTATGGAAGCATTTTCAACAGAAAATGCCACGTCTACCTTATCTTGATTCAAGAAAAGACCAGGAGAACATCACACTCCCTGTGACTCCAATAGCATCACAGGGTTGATCTCTTGTCCAACTCTTCACCCCTCAGCAGCTTCCTATTGGCTACAGTGGGGCTAAGTTGAGTGTAATGGCTGGAAACTATAGAAAGTAAATGATGCCAGACTCTAAGGACGATAGCACAGATGAAGAAGGAGGGTTGGAGGGTGGGATTGGTGTGACCTGTACCGACAAGGGAGACACTACAGAAAAGTCAGATTGCTATTGAATCCATAACGGCAAAGTATTCGTATGTATATCACCTACTTACATTATGTGCTTCTCTGTATACTGTCATTATTGCCTATATGTTGAATGAAAACAATAAAAAAAGGTAAACAAGATTCTTAGGGCGGCATTAGGAATGTTCATTAGAAAGGGGCTTGCAATCTCTGTTACTGTCAAGTCCACTGGGAGGTCCTCTGTGCCTCAGGATTGGCTGGCTACTAGCCGGGTCAGGGGTGCCTGAAGGTAGCCCTGACTCTGCTAGCTATTAAAGCTCAGAGTTAGTACCACAGAGGACTCATACAAGGAAGGTGACAGGGAAAGGTCAGGTGGAAGAAGACATGAACTAATTAGTTTGAAAGTTACGTCCAGCCCATCTCCAGCTGCCAATAACTTCTGTATATTACGTACTTAATAGTCCATATTTTCATCAGCGACCGACGTAAACTCATAAATAGCAGGTTCTGCATGTTCAAAAGGCACCCTCGCTTATCAATTAAGCAGATATAAAAATAAATGTATGCTGTTTGTCCCTCACAGCAGTTTTTAAGACTTGTACTTTTTCAGAACGATATTGCCTCCCCTTTAACACCGCCATCATAAATTAGATTGAGAGCCTGCTTTATTGGATTGCATCTAAGATAAACGTGCTTTTAAACAGTGCGCATATATTTTAGAGTCGTTGGTGATTTGATGCTGTCGATCTGGTCCTTCTTATTTCAACATGCAGCCCTGACTCTACATTTAAAAGCAAACCCACGCTGACTGTATCAAGTAAAAAAGTTGTGCAATCTGCCGGCTGGAGAGCAATTAGCGAATGCTGAAAGAGGGAAGCGTTAATGCCTGCAGGAACACATAGGTGACGGGGTCATGTTTAATCTGTGACAGTATTCTGTTGCCAGGGTATCTCGGTAAATTAACAAAGTAATAGTGACAAGATTGCACGTTTTCTTCTTGAACTGTAGATTAAACCCACTTGCTGGATGGACTGGGGATTCCCAAACTCGTGTTTTTGCCGCCCTCCCCCTTTTGCCGCCCTAGGCAGCCGCCTAGTCCTGCCTAATGGTAGAAACAGCGCTGTTGTTTAGCTTATGCCCAACCGCTCCCTGTTTCTTCTACCCTCACACCTGCTCTCCTGTCCTTGGTTCTTATATGACTTCTACCTGTTTCTTCTCCCCGACCTAAGAGAATAAGTGATACGAGGCAGCCGCTTTCTGGCATTTTTTCTAATCATTCCATTATCCGCTCCAACTCCCTTAGCCACACCCATCCGACTGCCAAGGCCAATAGCGTGCCCATGGACGAGACATATTGGCTTTGCCAGTGCTTGTTTATCATTTTTTAATCACTTTATTATTCCTCCTTTGACATTCAAACGATTCATTATGGAGCCCAACTGTTTTACTATTACGTCCCCAACACGAAGTTATAACATACATGAAATTTTATTCATTACTTATTTTGCATTATATTAATTTCAGTGGTAGCAATCAAATGTGCTAAATGTGACAATAAACCCTATTTACTGCACATTGTTTTCATTTAACATTGCGTTTGGATCTACGGCTTACATTCACTTGATTCCAAAATGTAAATGTATTCACTCTGCAACTGCCTAAAGTTTGTAATATGCCAATTTACATCATTAGTATATAGTGCTAACAAGTTGTGGCAGCCGCCAAAACACAGGGTGGTAGCACAGGTGGAGGGGGCCACGACTGGGAGAGCGAGCATGGGTGGGGAGGGACAAAGGACTGGGTAATAATAATGAACAAAACGTACCTGCCTCTGCCGGCCGTCTCCAGCGTCACTGGGCTCTTCCTAGGTCGCAGGAGCCCCTGGTACAGACTCACAACCAATCACTGTGCTGCAAGCTGCACAGGGATTTGTCTGAGCGGCTGAATAGACGCCCTGTTCAGACCAGGGAGTCTGTGGGGGTTTTCCCAGCCTGGATGCATGGATAGGGTGACCAGGTGTCTCCGATTTGCCCGGACGGTCCCTGTTTTTCACCTGTTGTCCGGGCAAATTTCAGGAAATTTAGCTCCTGTCCCAGTTTTTAGGGAGGGGCGACTGAAAACTGTGGGAGGTGCTTTTTAGGTCGAGACTGGTGTAGGCTGCGCACATGCGCAGTCTAGCCAGCGAGACTTAATGACTCTGAGTAGCGAGGGTAAACCCCCCTTTCTCTTCTCCATTGGCTGGCCTCCCAAACGGCGGCCAGCCATTGGAGAAGAGGTCTCAATGTTGTCATTGTCTCGCTCTAAGCCCCGTCTTTTTCGGATTGAGGTTCGTGTTTTTTAGGTTTGTTCTACCCTCTTCTCCATTGGCTGAAATGGTAAACAACAAGTCAAAAACACGCCCGTTGTTTACATTCCAGCCAATGGAGAAGAGGGAAGAAAGAAAATCACGCCCCCCAATCGCAAAAGGACGGGCTTAGTTCCTTTGTGTTTACCCTAGCGCTGAACCGGCATTCATTTCAAAGTAAAGTTGTCCTACAACTTGAGTACTTGTGCAAACGTGCAGTTCCGAGCGGCGGCCGCGCGTCTGCACCCCAGTACCCTGCAGCCGAGCATGCTCCCCGCAGTGCGCCCCTCCTCGGCCAGGACCCGCGCTGCTCCTCACCCTGCGCCTGCCGTGCAGCAGCATGACTGCATGCTCTGAGTCACCGCTGAGCTCACACAGGCATCTGGGTCCCCCAGTCCCATGCTGGCCTCAGGTTCCTGAGTGCCAGGGTCTGCTGCCCCGGCATCGGTGCCACATTTCCCGCCCAGCAGCCTCCCAGCTCCGCGTCACTCACTGTTCACCTCTCTCCTTCCCTAGGATGGAGCTGTAAACCCTGCGCATCCGCCTCGTTCATTCACAAGGAGCCGAGGGGCTGGCCTGGGGTGGGGATCCAGTGTTCTCTGCCTCACCAGGCTCTGTGTCTGGACACAGCAAGCAGGAGAATGAAGCACCGCCGGGCTGCAGGCTCCGGGGCTCCGAGCAGCGGGGCCAGAGACACGCACCCCACGAGGTACGTGCCGCCAGCTTCCTGCCCGCTCCCTGCGCGCACTGACCGGTGCCATCTGAGCCGGCCTTGCCTCTCGTGCCGGAGGTCTGTCCGGGCCTCCAGAGCAGCATGCACGGAGCACAACTGTCCAAACTCGCCTGGCACCGGGCAGGTCTGCAGCGTGTGTTCATTGCTTATGCAAATACAAGGAAGCGCACTTAGAACCCGGGACACGTGTATCTTTTAATATTGTATTGCTCTTCAAATGTATGTGACATACTTCTTGCTAGGTGAAATCCGGGCAAAAAGTGCATTTTTAAAAGTGATGAAGAAAAAGTTGCATCCTCTGGAAAGATGCTGCTCCTTCTGTGGCATAGCGCCTCGCTGTCGGGGGTGCAGTTTTAAACGCAATATATACTGCTGCCTGTTCAACTCTCCATAATGATCATTATCCCAAACTCTCTCCCGCACAACCTCCGGGCTTGTCTACGCTGGTGTTGCAATATTTTATTTTCTCACTATCTTTTTTATTGAGCTCACCACCTGGGTGGGTTAGCAAAAATCTACGAGTACAGTCACCGGGGTGCAGAAGGTGGCAACTGATGTAAAGAAATATGACGCCAAATGCCCGTGGGTGAAACCGGGCGCTTGCGCAGTAGCTTCTCTTGCACTATTGCCTCCTCGTGTATTGTATTTTATTCTGCTGGTCTGTGGTGAGTGTTCCCTGCATTCTCTGCCCGTCCCGTGAAACCTCTCTGCGCTATGTTACCCCCGAGCTTCTCGCCCCTCCCCCACAATACCATCACGCAGCCTAGTCCTAGCAGTGTGCCATGCAGCTTACTGTGTTGAGTTTACTTTCTTTATGTCCTCACTGGGGGCCTCCGTCGATCCCACCAGGAGGTCCCCCCTCGCCAGGGGTAGCGGTCTCAGGACTCTCGCAGTTGGCGCCGCCATTTCAAGCAGGAATCCACCCCTCCAGGATTACCCCCCTGGGCCGTGCACCTTCACCCGCAGCAACAGAGCGGTCTGTCCTTAGCGGCGCCCGTCTCAGGCCTCCCTGCATGACTCTATTACTTCCAGGCTGTATGCTGAGGGTGATTATCATAAATCATTTAATGTGTACAAAGTGCTGGCAGACACCCCCCCCTTTCCTTGAGCCTCGCCCGCGCTAGTGCCTGTTGAGTACACATCTCTGTGTGATCTTGGGTGTGCGTGTAGTGTCCTGCCTGGCATATAGAGACACGGACACATGGTGTAGTTGGGAGCTTCTTTATTGTACTTCCTTCGTCGTCCTGGTACATCGGCTAACTGCCGTCCCTGGTCCTGGGCTCCTCCCTATCCGCCCGCCCTCGTCCTCCCTCGGGCAGGTCCTAGTGACCCATGTGTGTGCACCCATCATTATATCTCCCCCCTCTGTAAACAAATAGAAAAACACAGCAATCTATCTACACCCTTTGCTTTCACGTCGCTGAAAATCGCCACTTAAAGTTCTTCAATGAGGCGAGACGGTTTTTCTAATGGTCCGTCTTGGGCGCGACTGAGGATCAGGGATGTCTCGCTCGTGCTCATCCGTAGTCTCCATCAAGACCTGACTGCGGCTGAGTGGTGTCTCTGGTTCCCTTTTCTCCACTCGCGGATCAGTCAGTAGTTCTTTGACATTAGGGCTGTACTTCTTAAAGTGTGTCACATTCCTGGTGACTCGTCTTCCGTCGGTTTCCGCGGTGATCATAGTTCCTTTCTGTTGCACCACTTTCAGCGGAGTCTCATGATATTTGCAGTCAGTCTTTTGGTGTTGCTCTTGCCACGCCAACACCCAGTCTCCTTCCCGAATTTCAGCGTGAGAGGCATGTCGACGTTCATCCGCATAGCCCTTCATTTTTTCTTTCTTCAGCTTGTCCACGGCCGCAATCTCCTCATGGTCAGAATCGGGATACTGTTCACTCACCGAGACACTCATCACGGGTAATCTGGTGCGCACTGATCGGCCTAGCATGAGGGTGGCCGGACATTTGCCCGTGGTGGAGTGGGGCGTGTTTTGGTAGGCCCGTAGTACTTCATTTAGTGCTATCTGGATGCTCTTTCGAGTGAGCCCTGCCTGCTGAATGGCTTTCTTGACAATGGCCATGAAGCGTTCAACCATTCCGTTCGCTTGCGGCCATAGTGGTGTGATTTTGCGGTGTTTAAAGTTTAGGTGTTGAGCAAACTTGGCAAAGTCGTGGCTGTTGAATGGGGGCCCATTGTCAGATTTTACCACTTGAGGAATGCCCCACACAGCAAAGACTTAATCTAGAATTGGTATGGCGCTGGAGGCTTTTGTGGATGTGCACAGTTGTGCAATGGGGAATCTGGAATATTCGTCCATGATGACCAGGACATATTGGCCCGACTTGAATGGCCCAAAGAAATCAATGGCAATGTGTTGCCAGACACCCTCCGGCAGTGGAGACATTTGCAGCGGTGCAGGGGGATCTGGACGGCTCAACTAGCTGACATTGTGGGCAATCCTTCTGGAGTTCTGGACTTTTTGGTTCCGTCCAGAGGTGTCAGGGTACAACACCCAAAGACCCCGGAGTCCCACCTGCCTTGGTGCACAAATGAACAGAAACACAGGCTTCTCGATGGTGGCGTCAAAGACCAAAGGTTTATTACTGCAGGGACACAGAAGTCACAGAATCTACACACGGGCAGAATCTAGGAGACTGTTCGATTTGTACAAAGTGGGTTGCTCCTTATATACTAAAAATTGTGCTCTAGGCAAATATTTCACATGTCGGTACATTCCCAAACCTTTGTGTCTCTAAACAATAAATATTTGGCGTTACACAGGAACTGTCGATAATATCTGATACCAAACATCACGAAGAGGGGTTCCCACCAGTCCATCACAATCCCTTGTCAATATTGTATTCAAGACCCGGACCGCCTCATCGTAAAGTTCGTTACCTCCCCCTAATAAAGGCCCAGAAGGAAAGGAGCAGAGCCAGGTGCAGAAGATAGAAAACGGGATAAGAGATGTTTGTGGGTTGTAAATGGGCAAGGCTACCGGCTTCGGCCGCCTAATCATGATCAGGTACAATGGACAGGAAAACCAGTTCAGGTGGGCTGGCCTCGGGCAGAGGAGGCAGCCTTTGTCGAGTCATGCAGCTTCAGCGTGATCTGGTTTAAGGTGCACGTGTCATGTAAGAGGTGAATCTCCGGCTAAGGCTACGTGTCCTTAATCAAAGTGAAGTGAATGAAATGATCAGAGGCTATTGCATATGTGAGGGCAAGGAACCACAAAATGGCGGCCATGATCTAAGATGGATGCCGTGTGTATATCAGAAATGTGTCAGTGGAAGGAGTGCTCTTGCTCGTAGCGTAGCGAAAACACTAGGATATACTAAATGGATCATTTGCGGTTCGCTGATACTAATTTTATGTATTTCCGACAAACTTGAAAACACGGGTTCAGGTCGTCACGGAACCGTCACGGAACCTCAGACCCTCCTTTTGCCCTTACATAGGCAATTACTCAATCTATGTCTGAATCTAGTTCTATGCTCATCAGGTCAGTGACATGCTGTTGTATCATCATCCTTTCTCGTGTCTTTTCTCCAAACGCAGGTGGTTTTCTAAAACAGGTTGTAGCACAAAGACTACACAGAGCAGGACCACACTGGATAATCAGACAACATGAGAATAGTAATATTAAGATGACACCAATGACCATTAGAACCTTCCATCCCCACGCTGAGATCAGAGTCCAAAACCACTCCATGAAGGACCAGTTTCCCTTGTCTACATGTATTGAGTCCGAAATCTTGTGCAACTTAGAGATCGCCTCGTAGACTGTTGGAGCATTATTAGGAATAAAGACACAGCAGCTCGATTGGATCATTCTGCATACCCCACCTCGATCTGCAAGTATAACATCTAGAACCATACGGTTCTGCAATGTCATGAGCCTATCCGCCTGAAGCTCAGCTGTCAGATTGCTAAGGGCACCAGCAGTTTCGGTAATAGTAGATTCAACTACCCGTGTTAGCTGACGTATGTTTCTACTATTGGCCATAGGCCCCCAGAACGGAAGGAAGCCTTTGAAGAAGTCTCCAGCTTCCTGACCAGCTGTATCTTCCTTGCTGAAGACACCTCTCGCTACTCTTGTTCTGTGGTAATCAGGTGAAGCAGTGTATGTCGGAGGCAATAATCGAGCAATATAACATGATCCTGAGAAGTCGGCAGGCAACCATGTATAAGCTCTGTCTCGACAAATGAAATAGGTACCCCTAGCAGTAAGAAAGGCAGGGGAAGAGTTAGCCGGAAACACATAAGTCTCTACGCACTCACTCCTCCCTAGCTGAGCTCTCGGATTTCTCCCATTACCTTGCAAACAGACCTGACCTCGGTGAGGTACGACCCAGATTGGAGTTGAGCTTTTACGCTTGCTTTCTCCTAAACTAAGGCGATACTCTGAAGTATTCCAACTTAAATATACTCGCAATTCGTCTCTAGGGTATGATGGAGTATTATTGACGTCTTTGACCATGTCAATAATTCCCTGGACTAAAGCTTTGTTGGCAGAGTTATATTTAGTGGAGCGTGGTGGGCGTGGAGGATAGGTCTCAAGAGCATAAGCAAAGATGGTTTGAAGGGCCTGAAATGATCCATTGTAGCTGAAAGGCAAAACCAGATAGGGAATACCTTTATCCATAGTGTGGGGTATCAAGCCACACACCCAACAGTCTGTCGTGTTAACTACCAGTTGGTGTTGGTGCAAGAGCTGTACAAAAGTATTATTAATGAATTCTGAGCGTCGAGCTTGCTCATGTTCCGGAAACGAGTGAAAAGAGTGTATAGAAGAAACAGTAGAAATAGCAGGATCAAGGGGAGGTACTGTAGATACTGGCACAAAAATCAAATTTATGCTAAAGACAATTCCACCCACCAGTGTTGCTAAAACAATCAAAAATGTAATGGCACATTGCATCAAGAAACATTTGCTATGAAGAATTCTATTTAGTCTGTTTCTGCGAACGTAAATCACATTCTTTCGTTGCAGCGCAGGAAGCTCCATCTTCTACAATCCGCTCGCGACCACTGATGATGTGTACGTAGATGAAAATGCCTCTGTCAGCCCTGGGAGTTCCCAGAACCAACAGAAAGATCGACCTTGTGTCAGACCCCTGCAAATTCAAACTAGGCACACAGCCACGACCCTACGGCTACCCAGACGGCAAGGCAATTTATTAAAAACAATAAACAATAGCAAACTTCCTGGCTGAAAAGCAAAAAAGTCCAATGTATATAAATATCAAAATCACAATATGCAGTTGCCTGCTTTATAAGTTCGTTTTATGGCTTCTAAGGTTGTATTTCTGCTTCGCTGGTACTGTCTGATCGGAGAATAGTGTATCACTAGCAGCTGTTGCAGAGTTTAAGTTCGCAGATGGCAAAGTTTCTTCTGATGCTGGAGACAAATTTTCAATGTTCAAAGCAGTCTTTTCAAGAGGAGAGTCACGTTTCAAAGTGTCAGAAATCAAATCGGCATCGCTGAAAGGGACAAATTTCGGAGTTGTTTCAGCTTCGGAGGCACCAATTCCCTTCTTCACCCAGTCGTCGTAGGGCAGCGGCAGTGGAACACGCTTTACGTGAGAAGCGTGGATCCAGTGCTTGCGACCAGCAACACGTACAGCTGTCCTCGTCGCCAGCAGGATTTGGAAGGGGCCGATGTAGCGAGGCTGAAGATTCTTTGTCCTCGCAAAATTTCTGACCACCACGTGGTCGCCGGGTTTCAGCTGATGCCCTGGACTCTCCGGAGGTTTTGGCAAAGCATCAAAGACCTGTTGATGAATAAGACTTAATTTAGCAGTCAAGTCGTAAAGATAGTCTATCAACATAGGATATTCAATGGAGCAGAATTGTTTAGGCCTTGGCACACCCCAGACATTTGCCGGGCGGCCAAATATAATCTCATATGGAGAAAGCCCTATTCTAGAATGCACTGTTGCTCTCGTTGATAACAAGGCCAAAGGAAGTGCGTCTGGCCAAGCCAAACCTGTGGATGCTTGAATTTTGGCTATTTTAAGCTTGAGGGTGCCATTGTAACCCTCGACTAAACCAGCAGACTGGGGATGGTTCGCACTATGAAATTTTTGTTTCAATCCTAGACCAGCACACACACTCTGCATAACTTTCCCTATAAACTCACTTCCGTTATCTGACCATACAATCCGTGGCATTCCAAACCTAGGGAAAAATTCTTTGAGAAGAATTTTGGCAGTTGATAAAGCAGTGTTGTCCTTTAGTGGGTATGCTTCTATCCACCTGGAAAAAGCACAAACCACCACCAGGACGTATTTTAAATTGTTGCAGCGTTCCATGTGAATAAAGTCTAACTGTATTACTTCAAAGGGACAGGAAGGAGGAGCAAAATGACCAGCTGGAGTTGGAGTTCCCTTGCCAGGATTATGCATCAAGCACACCATACAATTTTTCACCACTCTCTCTGCACACTTACTGATTCCCTCATTCTTCCAGACCGGAGCTAACATCTTACATATCCCTTTAGAACTTATATGCGCTACTCCATGCGCCATCGTCACTACTGCAAGCACATATGCATCAGGCAACATCCAACGCTGCTGTTCTGTCAAATCGATCCAACATCCATTCGAGTCCAATTTGCCCGTACTTTCTCTCCATACGCGTTTCTCTTCCTCAGTCGCTTCTTTCTGAATCTCTTTCACACTTTCCATTGTGTCCTCACACATTCCAGACTCAGCAATCCATCTTGCAGACGTAGCAACATACATTCTACTCATCATGTCTCTAGCTGTCTGTTTAGCGGTTTCATCAGCAAAGGCATTTCCCCGACCAACATCATCCGTGATTGCTTTATGAGCACTGCACTTCACAATCGCAACTTCAGTCGGCAAGGTTAGAGATTCTAACAAGTCGTTAACTAGCTGACCATGTTGAATCTTAGTCCCATGGGACGTAATGAAACCCCTTTCTCTCCACAACCGGCCAAAACTATGGGCCACGCCAAATGCGTACTGACTATCTGTAAACACATTCACTCTCTTTCCCTCAGCTAAAACACACGCTCTCGTAAGAGCTATTAACTCTGCAGCTTGGGCAGAATTCTGACTCACTCTTGCAGTCTCCACAATCGTCTTCAAAGTCGTTACTGCGTAGGCAGCAGTCACATCACCATTCTCCAATTTAAAACATGACCCGTCCACATACAGCGTACCATCTGGGTCGGATAGAGGAGTATCTCTCAAGTCGATACGACCTTTTGTCTCTTCCTCCGTTTTGAAATAACAGTCATGTGGCTCAGAATCACTCGACTCTTGATCAGTCGGCAACAATGTTGCTGGGTTCAATACATTGCATCTTTTGATCTGAATATGACTCGCTAATAACGTCAGCTCGTAACCAGATAATCTCGCACTAGTAAGGTGTTGTGTCTTCGTTCGGTTCATGAGTGTGTCCACTGCATGAGGAACCATGACCACTAGCATATTGTTCATCACCAAACCAGCAGATTGTCGAATGGAAGCTGCAGCTGCCGCTGTAGCCCTCAAACAACTAGGCAATGCTCTAGCTACCGGATCTAATGTTGATGAGAAATACGCACAAGGGCGTTGTTTATCACCAAACTTCTGTGTCAAGACACTCAACGCGCAACCTTCTCTTTCGTGAACGTAGAGCGTGAATGGCTTACTGTAATCAGGTGTGCCCAATACAGGAGCTGAACACAAAGCTTTTCGTAATTCAGCAAAACTCTCTTGACATTCATCAGACCATGGCACCGGACTCGGAACATTTTTCCCAGTCAAAGCTACCAACGGTTTTGCTAAAAGTGAAAAATTTGGGATCCATTGCCTACAGTAAGAGGTAATACCTAGAAAGGCACGTACTTCCCTCTGTGTGCGTGGAACACTCATTTGCATAATTGCTTTTATTCTTTCTGGGGTCAACTTCCTTCCCTCCTTTGACAAGAGATGACCTAAATAGGTTACTTCTTGGCAGCAATATTGCATTTTGGAAGGTGACACCTTATGATTCAAATTAGACAAATGATGCAATAGTGAAATTGTAGCTGCCTTGCAAGTTTCCTTGTCATCGGCAGCCACCAAAAGATCGTCTACGTACTGTACTAGGGCAGAGCCTGGAGGAAGGACAAAAGAATCTAGCTGACTTTTTAAAGCTTGACTGTAAATGGATGGACTTTCACAATAGCCTTGTGGAGCGCGTTTAAATCTGAAACTCCGACCTCCTAAACAGAAGCCAAAAATATCTCTGCTTTCCTCGGCTATCGGAATGCTGAAAAAGGCATTCTTCAAGTCGATGACTGAGAACCATGTAGCTGTAGCAGGAATCAATGTTAACAAAGCAGTAATGTCTGGCACTACAGGAAACTGCGGAATTACAATCTTATTAACTTCTCTAAGGTCTATGACAAACCTATAAACTGGAGGCTTTGTAGGATCTGTTCGTTTCAAAATCGGCAATACAGGACTATTACAAACATTTCCTCGCGTTTCTTCAACCACACCTTTTTTAATCAAATCTTGCACAATCAATAAGAGTGCATGTTCACCTTCACTCGATATTTTATACTGGGGAATTCTTGGAAATTTCACATTCGCTTTCAAAGTTACTACATACGGTGGAATCTCTAGTAGACCTACATCATTGGGACCAGTCGCCCAAAGAGAATCAGGGAGTGAACGTAGCTCCGGCGGGAGTGCGTCCATTGACAAGTACATCGGAGAGGTGAGTCTTTTACCCAAAGTAAGCTGTACTCCTTCCGGAGAACAGTACAATGTCGCATATAGTCGTTTTAACAAATCTAAACCAAGCAGATTTTCATTACAACCTGTCGTCAAAATTAAGGGTGCTTTCAATTGACACGGTCCAACAGAAATAGACAAAGGACCAGATATCGGGTTGTACACAGGGGCGCCTGAAAAACCTACGGAAACATTTGTTGAGCCAGACAAAGGTGCGCCAGGGAGTTTCGCATGCATGATAGAACTTTTTGCGGCACCAGTATCCAACAGAAACGGTTCGACTACACCTGATGTTGCTACTGCGACATAAGGCCCACTCTGATCCACTGGAACTGATACTACTCCCTCTCTCTGTCTATGGCTGTCCTAGTACCCATTTTGTTGAAATCCCTCTTCAACTTCACAATAATCCTCAACAAGATATTGCTGAGATCTATTCTGTTGAGCTGACTGTACATTTCGCTGATCAAAGTGATTAGAAGGACGATCATTAGTTTGTGGAGGCATAGCACCTCGTCCCCGACCTCTAGAATTCTGTGCAAAACCACCACGACCTCTCTGAGCTGCTGCCGCATTATTTTGCGCTAAAATCTGACAATCATTTTTATAGTGACCCTCTTTCTTACAGTACGCACACTGATTCCACTGGTATTGAGGCCTGGTCGAATTATAATCTGTCTTTTGATACGAATTCTGTTGCATATTAGTCTGATTCGTGCGAGGCGGATACGCCTGCTGTAAAAGAACTTTAGTCTTTAAATCTTTCGTTTTCTTCTCTGATTTCTCCTTTTCCTCTTTATCCCTATTTTCATAGTACTGTGCAGTCGCAAGTATTTGCGCTGTCGTAGATACAGCCCACGCACTTTCTGAGTCTTTCAATTTATTGCATAATTCGGGTAACAAATTATGCACAAATTTATCGACAAACAATCTCTGTCCTCCTTCAGTGCTCATATCCTGACCACTATGGTCTACAAAAGTCTCTTCGAACCTCGTGAAGAAGTCGGAGACACTTTCGTCTTTCTTCTGCTTGCATGCGGATAATTTATCCCAATTAACACGCAATGCTGGCATCAGAGTCTTCATTAAATCTATTATTCTGCCAGGAAGATTAGCAATTAGGGGTTCGGGTTTCGCACCACCTATTTGTTGAGCATCTGCTGCAGTGATAGCTGCCCAATCACCACCTAAAGCAGCCTGATGATCCTCTCTACGAATTTTAGCCCACACTGGTTGTGGAACTACATTACCAAACAACATATCAATGTCGGCTAAGTTCATTATACAAGCCTCAACTGTCTGTGTCAATTCCTTGTAATATCCGACTGGATTCTTACGTGGATCTGGCAAGGCCTGTTTCACTGCTAACACTTCTGCTCGCTTCCACGGAATATGTATCCATACTCTTTGGAACTGTGCTGGAGCAGCTGCAATACCCGCATTATCATCACGTTGTACTGCTTCGCGCCAAATTGGAGGAACTTCCCTCATAGGATATTGGCGACTTAGCTTCATTTTACCTTTCTCTAAATCTCTCGGCGAACGAAGAGATGGATCATTCCTAAAACTCAAAATGAGTTCCATCGCTTCCTTTATATTATCGCCCACTATCATTCCAGCAGCAAACTCTTTTTGAATCTTAATTAAATCTTCCAAATCTGATTCGACATCGTCTTCTTCTATTTCCTCACGCAACAACGAGCACATCTCGTCGAAGACGTATCGCTGTGTTGGCTCTCCCCATTGCATAAATGTCTCTAACACATCTTTCGTACTATATCTTCTAACTTTTGTAATCCATCTGAGAGCTGTGGAGTCTAAAACTCCCCGTTCCTCAGTACTTGGAAGCTGACTCCGTCTCTGAACAGAGTCAGGAGTAGGAGTCTTAATCAAGGTTTTATATATAGGCGACAGCATATTAGTAACAGAATCAGTAATTCTTCGACGAACAGAAAGTGGAGTTAGTACACTCGCAGACATAGAGAACGCAGTAGAGGTAGGAATAGATGACGAAACAGTAGGAGTATCGAGGAAAATAGTTTGAGGACCAATAGGTACAGTGGTAGGTATAGGAGCGGGCAGTGCAGGAAGAGGAGGAGCTGTAGGAACACTTACATTCACCACAGGAGGTATAGGAACTTGATTCTGAGGAACAAGAACACCAGGTTGTCCAGCAACCGGCAATTGAACATCCGGTATAAGTGGAGCCGCAGCACCTTGTGCATACGGTGGAGGCGACCGTAACAGATAAGATAGCAGAGGATCGTTTTCGGAATCCTCCAGTATCTTAGCCATTTTCGATGGCAAGGCAGGATAGCACTTGTCAATCGCTAAGTTACGCTCTCTAATGGCTACATCTATGGCTTTCTCACACTCGTTAGCCTGCAACTGCTTAGTCGCTTGCTCTAGAGTTAACTCTTCTAGTTCTTTTTGCTCTTTTTTCAACCTTTTCATTTCTCTCTGTTTGGATTCTTTCCGCCAATAACGGAAGGAATCAAACATTGCCGGCCGGGCTTTCTTCCTAAACAATTTCGCTTCTAAATTGTCGAGAATCTCTTGTTCAAAACTACCATGCAGTGGCCAACTAAGGACACCATCCTTCTTACAATAACGGACCCATATCTCATTATAAGTTATAGGACCCACACCATACTTACAATATAGGTCATATAGGGGAGTCCCAATCGGAGGAACCAGACAGGAATCCTCTAATTGTGAGTCACTGTTGCAACTAAAACAAGACAACATTTTCCGACTTACCATTCTCAGTCCGGAACACAAAACAAACAAACACGAAACAAATTTGTGCACTTGAACCAAGAACTTAGGCCTACAAAAAAAAACGAACTGATGTATCGATACCCAAAACTGAACCAAATAGATTATCGTAACCAGAACAACTAGTGATAATCTTACAAAACCAAACCAAACCAAGAACCGATCAAGGATTTTTAACAATCCTCACAAAAGTAACCAGCTAGCTATTACTAAATACTTAACTGAGGCACTGAAGACGTCACCAAGGAGAAACCCGTCACGTTTCGCCGTACTAAGGACTGCACCACTTCGGGTCCAAGACAGGGCGACGGTCAAGGCAACGGCCCACTGCAGCCGTCCTGAACGGGAACCCTCGTGGAAGAGAACTTCAGGGCCACTTTTGCGATATGCCGGGATCGATGAAGTGGGGCGCCTCCCTCAGGAATCTTCACACGAAGCTTCTCGAACTCTTCAGGCTTTTGGACCGGTACCGAATGACGTCGCCCCACGTTGGGCGCCAATTGGAGTTCTGGACTTTTTGGTTCCGTCCAGAGGTGTCAGGGTACAACACCCAAAGACCCCGGAGTCCCACCTGCCTTGGTGCACAAATGAACAGAAACACAGGCTTCTCGATGGTGGCGTCAAAGACCAAAGGTTTATTACTGCAGGGACACAGAAGTCACAGAATCTACACACGGGCAGAATCTAGGAGACTGTTCGATTTGTACAAAGTGGGTTGCTCCTTATATACTAAAAATTGTGCTCTAGGCAAATATTTCACATGTCGGTACATTCCCAAACCTTTGTGTCTCTAAACAATAAATATTTGGCGTTACACAGGAACTGTCGATAATATCTGATACCAAACATCACGAAGAGGGGTTCCCACCAGTCCATCACAATCCCTTGTCAATATTGTATTCAAGACCCGGACCGCCTCATCGTAAAGTTCGTTACCTCCCCCTAATAAAGGCCCAGAAGGAAAGGAGCAGAGCCAGGTGCAGAAGATAGAAAACGGGATAAGAGATGTTTGTGGGTTGTAAATGGGCAAGGCTACCGGCTTCGGCCGCCTAATCATGATCAGGTACAATGGACAGGAAAACCAGTTCAGGTGGGCTGGCCTCGGGCAGAGGAGGCAGCCTTTGTCGAGTCATGCAGCTTCAGCGTGATCTGGTTTAAGGTGCACGTGTCATGTAAGAGGTGAATCTCCGGCTAAGGCTACGTGTCCTTAATCAAAGTGAAGTGAATGAAATGATCAGAGGCTATTGCATATGTGAGGGCAAGGAACCACAAAATGGCGGCCATGATCTAAGATGGATGCCGTGTGTATATCAGAAATGTGTCAGTGGAAGGAGTGCTCTTGCTCGTAGCGTAGCGAAAACACTAGGATATACTAAATGGATCATTTGCGGTTCGCTGATACTAATTTTATGTATTTCCGACAAACTTGAAAACACGGGTTCAGGTCGTCACGGAACCGTCACGGAACCTCACTTCAGTGTTGTTTCCACCATTAGATCCAGTGTTCGAAACCAGACTCTCTTGCGGAGTGCTCTTTTCGTGGCTACTATGCCCCGGTGTCCTTCATGTGCTAGATTTATGACCCCTTGTCTTAGCTGTCGTGGGATCACAATTTGAGTGTCTCTTAGGATGAGACTATTTGTCGCTATTGACAGTTCGTCATGGACGTGTTTGAACGCTGACATCTTGTGGTCGTTTTGTCCCTTGGTATCTGAATGTCGCTAGCTATTGGCTTGTATCCGGCGTTTTACTTCTTGTAGGGTGACGTCTGACTGTGTCGCCTCACAGATTGCTTCCAGCGGAACAGCAGGAGGTCTGGCCTGATCTACCATGAAGTGTATATATTCGTCCGCAATCGATTGTTCGGATTTGCTGGTCCTGGTGGGGTGTCTGGACATGTAGTCGGCAGGGTTTGCAGCTTTCCCTGGCTTGTGTATAATGGTGTACGTGTATTCTTGTAGCCTGAGGCCCCATCTCTCTATTTGTGGCAGCATTTTGGCTCGAGGGTTTCCGAAAATTGTGATCAGAGCTTGATGATCAGTGACCAAGGTGAAATGCTTTCCGAAGATGAAGATGTGGAAATGTTCACAGGCCCATACGACAGCTAAACTTTCCTTTTCTGGCTGGGAGTATGCCCTCTCCGTGTCTATTAGACTCCTACTGGCATATGCTACAATGTGTCGTTGATCTTCATCTCTGTCATACTGTGCTAAAATGGCCCCTAGCCCTACGGGGCTGGCATCCACTGTTATTTCTGTCTTCTTTTTTGGATTGAAGTAAGCCATGTTTTCAGCAGACTCCACAGCTTCCTTGATCTCTCTGAACGCCCGTTCACATTGAGTGCACCACTGAAACCTTTTCGGGGTCCGGTTTCATGCAATTTCCAGAGAAGACGTGGCCGAAGAATTTCAGCGTTGGCTTATGAAATTCACACTTGTCCTGAATGAGCGTGAGGTTGGCTACCGTCAGTGCATGACAGACCCGATCTAGCGCCATGTCATGCTCTTAAGTGGTTGCTCCATATACCAGGATGTCATCACTATAGTTCAGTACATGGGGAACATGATGAATTGTTCTCCTGATTGCTTCTTGAAAGATTTCCGCTGCTGAGGACACCCCAAAACTGAGTGTTTTGTACCTGAACAGCCCTAGATGTGTCGAGAATGTCGTGATATATCGGGACCGCTCATGCAACTCCAGTTGGTGATATCCTTTGTTAAGGTCCAATTTTGAAAATATTTGGGTTCTATTGAGTGACGTGATCATGTCACTGATGTGGGGGCCTGGGTGCCTCTCCCTTTCTATCGCTGTGTTGGGTGCTCTCATGTCCACGCATAGACGGACTCTGTCTGTCTCTCCTTTCTTTGGAACCACTACGACCGGGGAGACCCATGGTATTGGTCCATCAGTTCTCTCTATGATGTCAGCCTCGAGTAAGTCTTGGAGCTCCTTCTCCACGGCTTCCTGCAGATGAAACAGGATTTTTCGGTGATGTTGTGCCACTGGTGTGATTTGCTTGTTGATGTGCAGTCTGATTTGGCAGTTTCTCATCTTCCCGAGACCTTGGAAGAGCTTAGGGAACTTCTGAGTGATGTCTGGTTTGTCATCCACTTTGTACAGTATGTCCACCAACTTTAGTCGTTCTGCGGTGGGCAGGCTTAGTAAGCAGTCTGCCTCAGGCTCATCGATGACGTGAATGTAGGCTTGTATCATGAGATCTTGATATTATAGATCGGTCGCGAACTTCCCAAGACAGGGGAGTGGTTTCTTTGACATCCACGTATATACTCGCACATGGGCATTGACCATTTTGGGTGGTAGCTTCATTCTTTGATATTCCACCACAGGTTGGTAGATTAGTGGGGCCCCACTGTCCAGCACAAACTTGGTGTGATGAGAACCAATTCTGATGTCTAGCTGTGGATATTCTTTTAGACGATCAGGATCCGCTACAAAACATATATATTCGTCACGGTCTTGTGAGAAGGGTGATAGGGATCTTGACTCTCTTGATGACGATCGTCGAGATCGATATGTTCGGCAGGAATGACAGCTGGATTGTGATGACCCTGTGGATGAGTCTCGTCTATCCTGTACTGCTCTGACATGGTGACAACTGCTTGAGGGACGATATTGCCGGGCATGTTCTCGTTGATCATTCTTGTGCGACATCCCACACATGCTTTCGAAATGGTTGTCTCTATCACACTTCCGACATCGTTGGCCTAGTGCTGGGCATGCGTCTGCATGTGGGAAATCGTAGCCCCATCTGTAGCACTTCAGTTGTCTTTCTGATCTTTTCTTGGTGCGACTTGCGCTTCTGCGTCGACGACTTGAAGGGTGGCATTGCTTCTTGGATCTGGAGGAGCGCACTTGAGGTGGGGACCATCCGTGCGCTTGTCGAGACTGCGTCCTGAATGCCTGTTCACGTTTCTCGCTTCTCCCGGCTTCCATATTCTTCGCATGCTCGTCGGCTTGATCATCGACTCTTGTCATTTCCTTAATCTCCTCTAGCGGGTAACTTTTCTTGAGCAGTTTGCGTCTCAAGGGCTCTGAAAGACAGCCTTCTATAATTCTCAATCGGAGGGCATCCTCGGTGGAGAAATTATCAAAGTCACAGTATCTTGCTAAGCGTCTCAGACGTGTGATGAATACACCCGTTTGCTCACCTTTCTCTTGTGAAGCCAGGTTGAATGTATATCGCTCATAATCGACATTCTTTTTGTGGAGGAACTTGCAGTTGAGTGCTTCACAGACTTTATCATATGAACCAGCGGACTCAGCAGGCAACTCTTTAATGATCTGTCCAACTTCTTTGCCTACGAGATTCTAGAGAGCAATCAATTGCTGCCTAACGTCAGTTACCTGAGACCCTTTCATGAAGTCTGTGAAATCTTCTAGCCATTCTTACCACCGCAAGCCCATACCCCCGCCAGACTCAAGAGTGAGGGGCTATGGAGGGCACAGGAACGAGACTCCCAGCACACCCATGGGGATGGCGTCAGCCATCGCGCGATCCCGTTATATCGAAACGTGCTGACAAAATCCTTTCTGTCAATTCTTTGATTGTATTTGCTACTGCTTGCACTTGCCAGTGCTTGTTTACTTGTTCATTGCACTCACCAGTGCTTGTTTACTTTGCTTCTTGCACTCACCAGTGCTTGTTTATTTGTTTTGTTGCACTCGCCAGTACTTGTTTGCTTTACTGATTGCACTCACCAGTGCTTGTTTGCTTGTTCATTGCACACACCAGTGCTTGTTTATTATGCTTCTTGCACTCGCCAGTGCTTGTTTATTCTTGAGCACCGTGCATTTATCAGTGCTTGAAGGCTTTCAGGCTCTCTGCCTGACTTCAAGATGGCCGCTGAAGATCCCTGGCAGGGGATTGGACAAAGCCGCCTGACTTCAAAATGGTTATAGCAAAAAGTGCCAGCAAGGGATTTCTTTCACAAACCACAGTTTTTACAGTGTGATGAGGTCTATACTACTAAGACTTATCATCTGAGAGAAAACAGTCACTGTTATGTATGTTACTATCTGTAGACCTCATAGAAACTACCACACTAGCCCTATGTAAGTCAATCAATTTCAAACAGTTGTAAAGAGATTTATATAATTCTGCTCAATAAATGAGTGTGAAGCAACACAGAACAGTTATTTTTCAAAAAGGTTATTATTTATATTCTTTTGAGTTCAAATTTTCAAGGGTACAAAATTAAAAGTAGTTGCATATAAATCTTAGGTACATGGAGATGACAAAACAAACCAATAATACATAAGAAAACAGTCCAGTCTATCCAAAGTATGTAAAATTGACTTATTTTTAAGAATGAAAATAGAAAGTCAGATGTAGGGTGTAGACATGGACCGGTATGTCGACGTTTCGGTCTCAAAGGTTGTATCCAAAGACCATCATCAGGACAGTAAATTTAATGCAGTGCAGATGACCCTTATTCTAAAATTAGAACTTGCTATGAGTAATCAAAGCTGCAGTTCAAAATGAAGGTTCTTGACCTCAAGGAATCGCCAAATATCCCTTCTTGTTTGTATCCATATAATCACGTCGAATGATGTTTATTCATCATACTTCAGACCTGTTCTTATTTTCAGGATTCTAATATATGCAAGTAAGCACCAACCGGTTCATTATCACTGCACGCATCCCCTTAGGCGCTGTGTTTAAGGAAACAAGACCACGCGAAGCTGCTCCAAGAGAGATTTATTTTCTGGTACTGGCGACCTGACGCGTTTCAAAGCAATAGATTTTCCTCAGAGGTCTCAGTAGTTGTACAACTACTGAGACCTCTGAGGAAGAAACCGGTTGGTGCTTACCAACCGGCGGTAACGTTCTTCAAGAAGAGCGAATAAGAACGAGAGGCTCGGATGGATTGGTGAAGGGGGAGTAGGGCGAAAAGGCTGGGGCATCTGTTCTTCCCAACATTGGATTTTAACATCTGACATGTTGCCTACTCATCAAATAATGAGCTGGCCATGTTTCTTACTAGTTTCTGCGAGTGATACTTGCCTGGGTGTATTAGCTGTCAAACCAATCATTACGTTTGCCGTAGCATTTACACTAGTAGGGACTGCTAGCTCCTGTGTACTGCACCGCAAGGGTTCGTGGACGGGATCATCTTTGATTAATACTCCAAAAACTCGAGTGATCGGGGCTGGCAAACTATGCCCACCTCTTTAAGATTTAGCCTGTGCTTTTCCATGATTGCACCTACTGTAAGGTGGGCCTGTGTTGCACCACGAGGGGAATTGGCTTGTTGGCTTAATTTCTCCCCTCCCGTGCCCAGCCTTTCACTGGAATCCCCTTGTTTTCTGTGGTCTGGGAGTGAGAGGAAGTGTGACTCCGGGAAGGGCATGCCCCAGCTGGGAGGAAAATGCCTGTGTTTGTTGCAGCCTGCAGCACTTCCTTATCTTGGGAACTCTCGCTGCGCACAGCTCCCAAGATCTGGGGAAAGGAAAAAACGCAGTCTGCCATCTGCATTTTATGTGGCTAGAGACGCATTTGCTTCCCTTTGCTGGCTTAAGGAAGCAAATGTTGTTGACTGCTTGTTTAGGTCTCGGCTGTGTGTGTGTGTGTGTGTGTGTGTTGCTCTGTGCCTCTGTGTGTGTGTGTGGCTCCCTGTGTGTGTGGCCCCGTGTGTGGCTCTCTCTGTGTGTGGCTCTGTGTGTGTGTGTTTTTGTGGCTCTCTGTGTGTGTGGGTGTGTGTGGCTTTGTGTGTGTGTGTGGGGGGGGGCTCTGTGTGTGTGTGGCTTTGTGTGTGTGTGTGTGTGTGTGGCTCTGGGTGTGTGTGTGTGTCTCTCTGTGTGTGGGAATGGGTGCAAATGCAATAGGTCTCGTATTTGCGAGAGATTAAGCTATTGGGATTGTAAATGACAATGCCATTTATTTATCTGTTTTCAAAACCAACACATAAATAAAAAGTTTGTCATTTACAATGCCAATAGCTCTAACTTTTCCGAAGGCGAGACCGTTGCATTGTAAATGCTTGTTTATGTTTTACAGAGCAGGGATAGTTGGCAGTTGTTTCAAGAAAGCAATCTAATAAACAGGCAAGCTTCTGGGTATAAAAATTGCATTTTATTTCTTGACTGACTGCATTTTATTTATGTTCTAGCTGCCTGTTCTGTAATTCTCTGCTGAGGAGCACTGACATTCTGTGCGCTCGCTTGAAATAAAACTATAGTCCTTCCTCTATTTTTGTGAAATATCCAGTTTTTTTGGCTTTAAAATCCTGGTCACCCTATGCATGGAGAAACCTAAGAGCGAATGTGTGTTTTGTCCGGCCTGGCACGGCCTGGCCAAACAGACATGAGCATTAGGGCATGCACAAGCAGTCCTCCTCCACCCGCCCATGCCCCACCCCACATGCACAAGCTGGCAAACGAAAAATAAAACAATGCTAAAGTATTTTGTTTTTCGTTTGCTGGCTCTGCGCCAGCCAGTAGGGTGACCCTCCTCTGCCATTGCGGAGGAGTCACAACTGACGATGTGGTATGTGGAAATCCCTATATTTTTCATTCACGTGGAACAAAAAAGTGACAGTTCATTGAACCTATGATTATGATCCTAATAAACAGTGGATTTATTCCTGTTTTTAGTTCATTAGTTACCATAATACTGGTTAAAGTGCTACTTTGATGTGCAAAACTCTGTAGTAAAGTTCCGAAATTTGACATCCCTGTGTAAAAAGGAGAGCAATAAAGTGACAACATTTCCAAGTAAATCGATATTGTAATGCTGATTAAAGTGCTATTGCAATGTGCACATTTAGCAATTGGAGATCCTAATTTGACGTCACCGTGTTACAAAAAGAGCAATAAAGTGACAGTCGATTAAATCGATATTGACAGATATTATAGCCAGCAAAGTGCTACGGCAATGTGCAATATTCCACAATAAAGTTCCTAACGACATGTTACCATGTTACACGATGAATAATAAAGTGACAATGCATTGAATTAAATCGATATTGTCATCTATTAATCTTCAACTGCTACTGCACAAGTAGTGAATTTCATCCTATTACTCGGTTTGCCAAGTCTATTCATTTAGACAATTTAACAACTTTCACAACAAGTATGGCAATGCCAACAGGTCTGGCATTGGCCGTCACCCTTTTGACAATCCTTATTTTGTTCTCTCGGGGTCCTTGAAAACTTTGGGGCATATTATCAAGGGGGTTTATCTCCGCTTTTTTGGCTTTAAAAGCCAAGAAAGCGGAGATAAAATTATCTCCCTATTACCTAGCTGCTGCTAACACCAGTTAGCGACAGCTAGTAGGAGATAGCGACCATCTTGGGCCCCACTTTGCATGTCAGTGATATTTATCACTAATGAGATGCAAAGTGGGCGTGCCAAGATGTTAGAGACTGAAAACAGTCGCTAACATCGCTATCTCCTATTACCAACTTTTGGAGATATTCGCGCTAAGCGGGAATATCTCCAAAAGCTAACACCTGCCCTGAGCAGTTCTTAGCCATGTTATCCAATGGGAGGTGGATAACATGGCTAAGAGAATTTGCTCGATAATGCATGAATATCGCTGACTTTTCAGCGATATTCATGCATTGCGGCCGTTTTTTATCGCATTTGCGATAAACCTTGCTAATAGCAAGGTTTATCTGCGATAAAAATCGCCGATGTGCGGCGATAATGTTTGTCTCTAAACAAGTTAGAGACAAAAATTATCGCTAGTTGTTGGTAATATGCCCCCCTATTATTAAGGAAGCTGCTGGGCACTATTCAATCTAAAAGATAAAACATGAAAAATAGCTAAAGGCAAAAATATTTTTGGTCTCGAAACATTACAAATTGCTATAGAAGTCCCTAGCATGGAAGGGAACTACTTTGTGTGTGGATATGCTTCTTGTGAAAGTGCAAAAATTCCAGAATTCACAGTGAAATTAGTCTGTGGCTGAAGTGGGTTGACCCATTGCTCCACGATGCATGCTGGAGTGGGAGGAAGAAAAATGTGATTGACAGCAGACTAAATTGAGGACATCTGGCTGAAAACCCCAATAACTAACTATGTTATACAGATAATTTTTGTAAAATGAAAATGTCTTGGCTATCACCAGACCTAATTGCTTTTTTTGTAATGTTTTGGTAAATGTTTATTACTGACAAAGAGGCTTGCAAAGGCAGACAGAGAGGCTTGTGATGAAAGAAAGATAGCGTTGCCTGCAAATACAGATAGAGAGATAGATTTGTAAAGACAGATAGAGATATATTTCCAAACAGATAGACAGAGCTAACAAGATAGATTAGAGATAAGGCTCAATAGAGAGATTAAAGATAGATTGGGCTTCTGAGATAAATATAGTTAGAGTTGCCAGGGTAGATAGACAGACAGACAGAGATAGTGTTACTTAGACAGAAGTGTGAACGTTGATAGAGTTGCAAGGATAGAAATAAAAACCGCTTGACCAACAGAGTTGCAAAGATAGATAGATAGATAGATAGATAGATAGATAGATAGATAGATAGATAGATAGATAGATAGATAGATAGATAGACAGATAGACAGATCGACAGACTGGCCAACAGGTAGATAGGCATGTAGGTAGACAGATCAACATAGCTAAACAGACAGGTAGGTAGACAGAGATATCAGACTGGTAGATAGATAGACAGATATACGGTTGTAAGATAGACATATATAATTATATAGGGTAGCTAAGATAGGTACACATGGGTTTGCTTGGATATATACACAGACAGACTGATAGAGCTGTGAAGATAGGAAGACAGACAAGTGAATAGTCGACAGGTAGGTTGACAGACCTACAGGTAGATTGGCAAGTCGGGTGATTGGCAGGTAGGTAGACAGCCTGACACAGTAGAGAAGGATGGATGGATAGATAGATAGATAGATAGATAGATAGATAGATAGATAGATAGATAGATAGATAGCTAGATAGATAGATAGATAGATAGATAGATAGATAGATAGATAGATAGATAGATAGATAGATAGTCAGTCTTGGAGATAGGGTTGCGAAGATAGATAGACAGATAGATCGATAGAACTGCGAAGATAGATAGATAGACAGGCAGGCAGGCAGATATGTAGCCAGGTGGGTAGGCGGAATGACATGTATATGAACAGGTAGGTAGACACACTGACAGGTAGATAGATAAACATGTAGGTAGACAGACAGGTAGTTAGACAGAAAGACAGATTAGACTGGTAGGTAGACTGGTAGATAGGTAAACAGACAAGTAAGGTTGCGTAGATGGATACAGATAGATAAAAAGATGGGAAATTGTAATAAATGGCACAGCTTTAATTAGTAATATAATAGTTAAATGTTTATATGAGCATGACATAAAAGAGCACTGAAAGCACACTATAAAGACATTAAAGCATGACACACTGGCTACATTTGTTTACAAGTGTAATTGTAGTCATTAAATTAATAAGAAGCTGCAGGACACATGAGTACAGTTATAAAGCACATAATAGCATGCACATTAAAAAGAGTGTAGGAGAGTAGGGTCCGCTATCCTATGGTCACCCCAATTTTTGCTTCACTGATTTTCGACTTAATGTGGCTGTGGACCTGCTAATCAGACCCACAGCCTGCTGTTCTCTCTCTAAATTCACAGACATGTACTATAAGTACATAACCAAATTGATACTGGACATCTTGTCAGCCCCTATACAGTGTACCATAGGTGCCAAGGGCATAGATGCTTCCGAGGCCTACCAGGGGCTGCAGCATAGCTTTTGCCACCCCTGGCTGGTTCTTAAATTGACACAACTGGCTGATCACTCAGCTGGGGCAAGTTGTTGTAATCACCTCTTGCTTAGATATAGTATACCTATATCTAAACCTATATCTGTACACATATAAACCTATAAGCCACTCCTATGGCAGGCCTTATCAATCCTGGAGGCAGAGTGCTTGGTTTAACGTGAGATGGTGCTCGAGCATGAGCTGAGCCGGTCTGCAGCTGTCGGGAACAACTCCCTGAGCTTGTAGTGTAGTTCCTATTTTCCCAATAGGCCCTGCGCATTGGAATAACATAAACAGTAGTATCGACGTAGAAGTGCGGATCTTCCAGGCCTCTACTGACTATGCTAAACTTAATTGGGTTTGTTACCAACTAGCTCAGAGGTCACTGGAAACTTTCTTCTCTGAATAGGAAGTGATCAGCTTCCCTGGCACAGACAAGAAGGGATTCAGTTTTCCAACAACCGTGCAACATGACAACTTTGCTCCTCAGATAAGAGTCAATCTCTAGGGTCGTGTGAAACAATAGACAGTTATTTTACTCAGTCAGTTGTTGTGCAGATTACTTTTCACAATATGTAGAGAATAGAGAGACGGGCGTTTTCAATAAAGGGTAACATTTATTGAACAGTCTTTCTTCTCGTTCAAGAGAAATGAATTGCAACAATTGCAAGACTTGTTATTATAAAAAGTACGTACAGTAAGATGAGTATTACGAAATAATACTGTAAAAGCATTGATATGGTTTCTTAGCCATACAATGGTTTAAAATGAATAAAACATATATACATTCATATATACATTAGGCTAAAATACTCAACTGGTGCTTCTAACTGCGCCTACCCCAGTGTACCTGACCTAAGCCTAATACTTGGGAGGGGAGTAAGTAAGTAGCTTTAAGTTTAGTTGGTTTTGCCAAGGTTTGCTTCAAGAATTCTCTTCTAAGGGTTTAGTTAGCACCATACCTCTGGAATATAATGATGGAGGTCTGGTATCTCCTTCAGGGAACTCGATATCCCAGTCACCCGCAAGGGTAGGCTGGAAACGCCGGAGCTGGATTTCTCTGCAGGAGAAAAGACTGCGTCTCTCTCAGCGCGTCGAGGAGGAGGAGGAGGGGCAGCTTGCATCTGCTGGGCTCTTGAAGGGGACGACTGTTCAGCTCCTAAGTTCACCACACCATCGTTCGCTCATTAGCAGCGATAGCAGTAGCGATAGCAGCTATGGTATCATCAGCATAACAGCAGCTTCAGCTTCAGTGAAACAGCAGCAGCATCAGCGAAAACAGCAGCAACTTCAGCGTTTGCTTAAGGCAACATTGGTAATATTTATACCTGAAAGGTGCCTTGTTTGACGTAAGTTTTTGGACATAAGACGTCAATAAAGATGTCACTAGGAAGTGATCGTCTATCAGTGCTCATTATGTAATGTAATGTAATGTAATGTAAGAGACATTTCTATCGCGCAACTTTCACTCCAGGGAGTATCTTGGCGCTCGCACAACTCAGATGGAAGAGTTGGAAGGAAAAGGTATGTCCTGCATTCTACACCACATTAGAGTTCTATTACTAATCAAAACATAGCAAGCAGGGCTTTCCCAGGTTGCTGAGTTTTTATCTTGTTGAAGAACTCGGAGTGTTAATCTAGGAATCTTAGATAGTAACTTCTGCTATGTCATTGCACTAATTAGCTGCAAAGGAAGTGGCAGGGGAAGCGATTCTGAAATGTGGCTCTGTTCGTGTGAGGCCAGAGACGAGTTTCTGAATATTGCATTTGATCGGTTATGCCAATATAGGGGCATAAGGGGATTATAGCCGTATAGGGGCATAAGGTCACAGGATCTATCAGGGTCCTAGATTAGAACGCAACACCCACTCCACGAATTCATGTCCATCAAATTACTAAAACTAGAGCAATTAGATGCATGTGTAACATTGCCCACCCCAAAATACATATATGCATTTGAAATAGGCGTATTTGTAATACGTGAAAACATAGGTACTGTACGTTTTTGAAGCATAGAAATCATTCAAATTATAGTATATGCAATCAATGAACGATTTTGCAAAAAGAATTACACATGAAATATCTCTGAATACAGAAAAGAAGGGCGAGATAATTTCATCACATATAAATGCATTGCAGTAAAATGTGCTAGAGGCTGGTGTAAAGTTATTATGTCTCTAGATGTATCTAAAAATAGAAGTAGAAGCTTCTGTTCTCTATGAATAGTTCTACTTTAAGCAAAGAATTTTTCGTGCCAGAAAAAAAAGGTGAATATTAAAAAGTGTTCAATTCAAAAGAATTATTGCTTGAACGGGGAAAATAGAGTTCCAACGCTTTTAGCAGTTTTTGTTGTTCAAAACTGAAGGCCGAATTCAGATTTCATGGGAACGCTGTGTGTCGGAATGCTTCTCTAAAGTTATTGTTTCTGTTCGGGTGAGAACATCATATCAGACAGGCTCTCAAAGAATTGGTCTACAAAATCAGGTGACAGTTCGATCAAATTCGATAGTGCTGTAACTTGGCAGGTGTGAGAATGAATGCTGTCATCAAAGGCTGGATCAGCAATGTTCACAGAAGGTTGTACCTGGGTGATGTTGCTTTTGTCACTCGCTCCACTGTTACCACCTAGTCATAGTACAGGAGTCTCAACGAATGCCGTCATCAGGATTGGTAGCCGCTGGGGACAACACAATGCGTGAGCCGTTATCGGACTGAGCAAAGTATCGATATCCATTGGTACTGCTGATGGAAGTGCAAGACAGGTGTCCAACACGCACTCATCTCCGCATAGCATACATCGAAGTACAGGTAAGATGCAGTTTTGCCATATAGGTCTGAATGAAAGGAACCAGGTCATGTTTAGATCTCTCAGCCTGGCCAATCCAAGGACTCTAGTTATTCTGTCCCGGTAGCGCACTGCTAGGATTGTTTCTTCCATTCCCATAGGAGTCATGTCTGAGCTGTGGCTTGCCATATCGGAGCAGGAGGGTCATAAATAAAATCCCTGCTACAAGTCCCAAAAATAGGGGTATGCCGCCAAAGACAGAGTGGACAAAATTTGGAACGATTCCCAGAATTGCTTGAAATGGTGTTAGCAGTCCCGTAAAAATCGTCTTAAATATGCCTGGGATGCCTGTGGCACTAGACATGTTAAGGAGTTGGCTAAGGATTTCTACTAAATGCACGGGGCAATTTGTTGATAAAAGGTCATGAACCTCCGTAGCTGTCCTTGCAACTAGGAGATCATACGTCTCTTTTGATGACGTGATGGGCACTGTTGTCTGCAAAAGCACAGACTTCATTTTGCTTAAAGTATCAATTCGTATAGAAGAGAAATGCAGACGAGGCCAGATGGGAGTCTCTATGTCTCCAGGGCCGCTCGGGAACAATGCTTGCATACAGCATTTGACCATGGAAGTTACGCTTACGAGATACGCTTTTCCTGGCAAAAGGCCACAACATCTGTGATCCGTTCTTAGAATGTAACTCCCATTCGCGAGTTGCATAAAGAAAGGCTCTATCTGCGTTGCAGGTGTGACAAGCTGGTGGCATGAAAGGTTGTTAGAATTACCTTCACAGGCTCCATGTAAATTAATACCCTGGCACAAAAGTATACCGCTTAGTGAACGTTTACAGTTTTCACCACTAAGAAATACATTTTTGTCGCTGTCACTATAGCATGAATGTGTGTATGGTAATTTCCATGCTGACTTAACATAACCTTTACCTAATCGTTCATACTGGCCAGTAGGTATGTATTCAAGGCACTTTTTAAACCGGAAAGTTGTTATCGGAATTGTGATAATCCCATGTATTATCCATTCAATGACAGGACTTTCTGACATTGTCAAAGGTAATCTCTCAAGTTTTTCGATGCTCAGGATTGTATAGTCTGCTCCTTTCTGTGCCAAGCTGATTTGTTTATCAGTAAGGTTAAAAATGGAAAACAATGACGTTGTGTTGATTAAACGCCAAGGCACATAGCCTGAACGAAGATTTTGCAGCGTCCAGCCTAATTGTACAATAGAACGTAATTGTGACTGGCCATGCTGTAACATTAGCAAGTCTCTGTCTATTATATCAAAGGCAGAGGATACAATATTGTCTAACGAATATATTCTGGAGGACAGAGTCATTAACCCATTGTCCACTACAGAAAGTGATTTTTCCAAATTAATACGATCAATTTCTCGTATTTTTTCTGCTGTTGCAATTTGGGTGAATTTCCAAGCCTCGTTGTATGCAGCATAGATACTGGTCGCTATGAAACGCTTTTGACGCTGTTTGCGTGGTCCCATAATATAATCGCGCAAATCAGCACCCTCTTTAAGTACAGACAAGTGTTGCTTAATTGTAGCCAGTGTGGATGATCCTAGCCATTCGAGGCAGAGTTTCCCTACACTGTATGTTGTTACTATCCCTGGATGTTGTCTCTGGGAGTATCTAGGGTCTTGTCTGGTCATTTTTAACCCCTGTGCTTTATTCAGGAATCTATCTTGACAGTTGTTTGTGTCAGTAGGCCAGATTAACCACTTTTTCCAATCAGGATGTGTTCTGTTTAAATGTAAAATTTTAGTTACGTCTATCTCAATATCTGTTGTTACATTTTCAGGTGTTGGTTTCGGAATACACGGTTTGTTTAGGTCTTTGATCTTAGCTAGGCCAAGACAGGATGTTAGATGAATTGTGTCATTTGAAAACATCATTTGTTCTGGTATGATGCAGGTTCTGAATAATGCTTCTAGGCCTTGTACCTGCCAATCTTTTGTACCCCAAATGGTTTTTGTTTCAATGTTATTTTTCCAATAATCAAAACTAAATGTCATCATTTTTTCATAAAATGCTTCTGAATATATCAATTTAGTGTTTGTCAGCATTGTTTTCAATCCTGCTTTATCTAACAGTTTGTAATAAAACGTTTCTGCATCACTGGTGTTAAACCCTGAGAAGTACTTGAATTTCTCAAAGAATGTTTTAGAATTGCTTTTAGGTGGTGTAGAACAATGTTCCCATTGATTATACTTAAAAACATTTCTAAGCTGTGCAGATTTCTTCAAATAATGATCGCCATAATGTGTAAAACAGAACATTTGTTCATAACTAGACGAACCTTGTAAATAATCATGTTCTGTGAATCTAGCTGACATTACTAAATCAGACATCATGTTATTAATACTGTCAAAGTCCCAATCATCAGAGAATGTACTAGGTTTTACAAAGTCACTTAAGGAAACCTTCAGTTGATGAGGATACTTCAGGATCTCAACCGGACCATAGATCTCAGTCAGTTTTCTCCCATACTACCCCACCGGGTATTGGAATGGCTGTGACATTTACTGTTGACAGTTCTCTTTTCTTCACGTGAGATGATCTGTGTGGTTTGAGGACTAGGTTGATGTTCTGACTTGCTGTGTCCATTGTACTATATTTTCCCTCAATGAATTTTCCCAAACAAAGTACCATGATGAGCCAAAGCAGGAGGAAAAATACACCTAGACCAAACCAGAGCTCTAACCATGGAGAAATAAGGTAGATTTCCTTCAGTTGATGAAAGAGTTCTGTTGCTTTTTCTTTAAAAGTCTTTTTTGTTTCTGGCATCACTTCGGGGTTGCTTTGATCCTCGGAAAAGTTGTTGAAGTCATTGAAATAACCAGAGGCAGTTCTGTCAATTGTTGGAATTGTTCTTTCAATTTGTCTTTCGGTAGCACTTTCTGATGCCACATCATTGTAGACTGGTGTTTCTTGACGAACTGTTTCAATCTGTGTCTCAAGAGGCACGAGTTCCATGGCATTATTGCATAGTCTCTCTCTGTGCACTGCAGGCTGATCGAATGTGATTAGTCTTTCAGTTTGAACCTCTTGGATTGTTGCAAGTTTGGGTATTCTGTTGTTTCTCGGGAGTCCATTGGGCCTACTGTTGATTATAGGCCACATGCTTGTGGTTTTACCAGGTCGATAGATACAACTCTGTTCTCCTTTTTACCAGCAAGGGGCGGTAGTACTACTGATCTTGTTCCGGTGACTGCCAAGACAGGTACTGCTTTTCTGTAAGAAGGCCCAAATTCCTTCTTCACCGCTATTTTTTCTCTGACTAGATCCCCAATCTTTGGAATCCAGACAGGCCTTGCTGGGGCTGTTGCTTGTGGTGCCTCGTCAGTGGTAGCTGGCTGTTGCTTTAACTTTATGTTGCTTAAGGATTTTCTTGTTTCATTCAAGTCCTGTAAAACAGCCAAACGATCTTTGATGTCAAAGTCTGTTTTCTTATCTTGTACCACTGATACTTGACTATCTAGGTCCTGAACTCTCATTCTAGTTCCGAACAATAGTTCGTATGGGCTGAAACCTCTTAGAGAATTTCTTAGCAAAATATTAAGACTGATTTGGACACTTATTAAATGTTTGACCCACCCAGCACCCGAACCTAATACCTTCGCTGTTATAGATTGCTTTCTGTCCCGGTTTTTTCTTTCTACCACACTGTTCCCTTCGGGGTGTGACGGACAAGAATACCGCAACCCAACTCCCATGCTAGCCATGGCCTCCTTATAAGCTCGAGAGCTGAAAGCAGGACTCTGGTCAGAATGGAACATGGCAATCGCGTATGTGCCGATAAAGACTCGCAGATCTTTTATAACCGTTCTGGCGTCAGCCGAGCTCTGGGGCCACATTTTTTAAGTGTGTTTAGCCTTAATGATGTACAATGGGACGCGTTTCTCTTTTTTGATAGCGCGAATAGATTAGCTAATGCTTTCTATTAGGGCTTCTGACACTACACTTGCTGGTTCTTCACTGCGATCTATGTTGCAGTCTTCACAGTTTTTTGCAAACTCATGAATACCTTCAATCATTTCCGGCCACCAGTACTCTGATTCTAATTCTCTCAGAGAGTCCCTGATTGTTTGGTGTCTCAGACCCAACCCCATATGTGCTTCCTGTGTGAGGAAGCCCCTCCGGTCCCTGTTTGGAATTACCCTATCCCCCACTCCAGGGATTCGAGCAAAAGGAACGGAGTTTGCATCGATTACGTATGCATAATTGAGTGGATAGTTCACGGGCAGTGCTGCACAGTCGCCTTTTACGGACGTTTTGACTGCCAGCATGGTTTCCCCGTCTATGTATTTTTCTGCACGCTTTTTTGTGGCTACGGAAGCCGGTTTAGTTGCTTCCGCTGTGGCTGTGTTAGCCAATGAATTCCCTGCAACGTGAACGCCATCACGTTGAAGACTCTGTGCGTGTATCACATGAGTCTTTTGTAGTTCTTTCTGTAAAAGAGCTACTTGGTTCCAGAGCAATTTATGCTTTATTGTGGCACCTGTGTCATCTTTGTAATCGTTTTCAATCCAGCTCTGCAACTTATTATTGTAAGAGTTGACGCAAAAATGAGAATCGCACACGATAAGTGTCGGGAATTCACGTTCTGCATTTTCAATCGCCATCTTTAAAGATCTGATTTCAGCTCTCTGAGCCGAACAGTTTCTTACTGATTCAGTTTTTGTTATTTTCTGTCTGAATTTACCTCACAGCCAACGACCTTTAACAATCGCACAGGCTGCATCGTAGGATTTGCTCTCTACGTTGCAATGCTGTACAAATCTATCTGTATAGATTATACAGGCGTACTGTGGGAGAGGCAGAAGTTCGATTGGCAGAGGATATTCTTCTTCATATTCTAAATCATTCAGTTCTTCGAATTGCGGGGCGAAATAGTATTTCACATCTTCCGCTCCTAGAGAATCTATACACTGTATCCATTTCGGATCCAGTGACACTGTAGGCAGGTTTACTGGGCTGAATAGCACCTCGAAGGCGGATTCCGCTGTGTGGATACTAATCCGTTTGCCATGTGCTAGTTCTCGTTCATTTGCTAATGCAATTTGCACTGCTTTCACAGTATTTTCTGTGTGACTGAATGTTTTTTCTGCTTGTGTGTACAAGTGAGATTTAATTGAAATTGGTACCTTTTCTCCCTCATTAGAGGTTAGGTACGTGAATCCGCATCTTCCTGGGATGACTCGGATTACAAGATCGCGTGTGTTGTCACGTGTATCTAATTTTGTTTTTGCTAACATGTCTGTTTGCAGTGATCTCAAAATTTCTGTGTGTTTTTGAGTCCAATTGATTTGTTTAAAATCAGGTTTGATTAGTTCGTAGAGAGGATTAACCCTCTCTGCGTAATTTAGAATGCAAGTTCTTCCGAAATTCAGAAAGCCTAGAATCGATTGTAAATTCTTCAGCGTTTTTGGAGCTTGGAGTACAGCGCACTTCTCTAAGAAGTTGTCCGCTAGGCTTTTTCCTTCACTTGATAATTCGTATCCTAAAAATAATACTGTCAGATGGGCAATTCGAGACTTTTTAAAGTTGAATCTGTAACCCTCTGCTGCGAACCCAAGTATAATGGTGTTCACTCTTTTCAAGTGAGTATCCAAGTCGTCATCTGTGAGATAGATATCATCTACGTAAGATAATGCCTCATCATCATATATTTGTAGTAACTCTGTTACTCTAGCTGAGAATAGTCCTGGGCTGTTCTTGAACCCCTGTGGGAGCCTACATAAATTTTTCTGAGACCCCATTACGGAGAAAGCTGTCAAATACCTGCTTTCTGGTGCAATGTTTTGACAAAAGAAACCATTCGATATGTCTAATGTCGTTTTATATTTTTTCCTAACTATGTTATTCATTAGTGCAGCACTATGCAAATTTTGTACTGCAAAAGTTTTGCAACATGCATTAAGGTGTCTGTAGTCCAAAACTAGACAATATGAATTGTCTGGCTTGGAGACAGGAAACAAAGTATTGTTCATTTGAGAGGTGCATGTTTCAATCACCCCCTGGTATTCAAGTTGATCTAAGATCTCCCTGACTTGTTTTTTAGCTTCTTGCTTAATGGGATACTGCCTTTGGGCAGTTGGTTCACTTTTTAACTGGATTTTGTGAGGAGGTGAGTCCTCATCCCATCCTACATGATTTTTATATAATGCTGGTGTCTGGGCTACTGCCCATTTCCTTGCATAAGTATATTTTTTGTGAATTGGAATGTGATTCGAGAAGGCAGGCATAATCATTTCTTCGCCACGAGGGCACTCCCTGACAAACTCTGGGGGCCAATCTTTTTCAGCTAACAGAATATCATAGCCTTTTGAGAGTTTATCCCAAAATAGACCCTTTATTTTCCTAGACTTGTCACCCTCTATACGCAATGTTATTTCGTATATCTTATGGGGCTCGCTAAGTCTGGTGTCGGCAGTTTCAACCTGAATGTATTCATTCGTGTCCACTGTCTCCAGATGACTCATCAAGATCTTGCGGGCTATAGTGATTTCTGCTGCACTGTCCAACATTGTCTGTGCCCACTCCCCGTTTTTCAACTGTGTCCTCAGTATTCTCTGCATGGTTGATTACTCTAATACTGGCTACCTTCTTTTTTGGAAATTGAGATTTTTTAATCTGAGCAGGTTCCTTGTCTTTGGACTTGGTGTGCTCTCCTGGGTCTGACCTTCCTCTTCTTTCCGATTTCTGCGAAAAAGATCGAGAGTGACGTGTATCAATACTTTGATATCTATCAGGCTTCTTCAAATTATCCCTATTTCTAAGGTTGTATCTTTTCTCAGAGGGCTCCCTCTGGGGAGACTGGTGTTCTCGAGTCAGAGTTCTTTCCCTCCGTCGAGGAGACCTTCCTCTGGACTGGAAAACTTTTTCCTTGGGAGTGGATTGTTTATTTCCATCCCAGCTCTTTTTAGGAGTGTTTGAATTATTTTTAGTAAATAATTTTTCAGGATTTCTGAGCAGTTGGGGCTTTACTGGTTTTCCACCCAAGCTGTCTCTACCTAATTCTTCATAGCATTTCTCTATGATTCTGGCAAGCTCAATAGGTTGATCTGTTATATCTGTTTCCCTCAACTTCTGGTGGGTCGCCACAGATGCTGCTTCTCCTTTTATATTGGCTAATAATATAGCCGAGACCTGCTTAAAGTCTTTCAGTAATTTCATACCAAGAGTTAAAGCAGGTTCTGGACCGTATTCATTTTGAATCTGTTTTAGCACTTCTGGTATTACCGCCATTGACGGAACACCATATGTTTTTGTGTAAATGGAAGCAAAGACTGTACCCCAAGTGTCACAGTCCTCTATGTGTGGTGCGACCCCCATAGGAAGGCAGATGGTCAAGATTCTGTGTTTCTCAATAGGGGTAGTATTCGGAAATACTGCTTCTATTTGAGTGATTTTCTGCGCTAACCAGAAAGGAATTTGTTCCCGTTTTACGGGTGTTTTACCAAGACATGATTGTATGTTCTGTGGTGTGATTTTATTAGTGTTCCCCTGGTGAGGGGTCAGCTGTGGTACATTAACAGCTGGTTGGACTGTTGCAGTCGGCATTACATATTGGACTAATTGCCTATGTATTTTTATAAGTGTTTTTAGCTGTACTAACAGTTCTTCTTTTGACATTTTCTCAATGTCCGGATGTGGTGTGTAGCTGGCTAGAACCGGCCACGTTGCTCCTGGTCTACCTAGTGGACCGAGCCTGGTAATATGATCATTATGTTTTAGGGCGCCTTTAAACCAAAGTAAATGTTCTTGGTATTTTAATGGGATTTCAGTCTCCTCGAAAGGAGCGTACTCTTCCGGTGGATCCTCTACTGTATAGTAGTGGAATTTGTGTGTTGCGGCGTTTGCCGCTGGAAATTTTATCCATGAATAGAATACCTCTGTCTGCCGATATTCGTGTGCCTCTATCACGAAGACGACTGTGCCACCTTGTGTGGTCAGTCCATTTTCTATAAGTTTTGAAGTTCTAGATTTTCTTAAATGTGCAGGGATGATTATTGCACCCGGTTCAGTAGTCCCGTCGGGACCCTGCTGAGTCTCATTTACTGCGGCATCAGCTCCGTTGTTTTCTTCTGACATTTTATAAATGCAGGTTTTTTGCAGAGCAGGTCTCCAAGGAGACAAAGATTAGGTGCACAATATTTTGGAACACTGTATCCTTCAACGTTGAATAAACCAGAGCTTTACATAGGAATCTCTTCCTACTGAGGTCGGGCGGATTTTAACCTTTCACCCACTCCAGACGTCTATTGGAGTATTTACGGGAGAAAGGGGTCTGTGTGAAAAAATGCACGACTGAGTTACTCTAACGTCTTGCGTTAGTTTATCGCCTTACCAAACGTTTGGGCGCCATGTAGTGTAGTTCCTATTTTCCCAATAGGCCCTGCGCATTGGAATAACATAAACAGTAGTATTGACGTAGAAGTGCGGATCTTCCAGGCCTCTACTGACTATGCTAAACTTAATTGGGTGTGTTACCAACTAGCTCAGACGTCACTAGAAACTTTCTTCTCTGAATGGGAAGTGATCAGTTTCCCTGGCACAGACAAGAAGGGATTCAGTTTTCCAACAACCGTGCAACATGACAACTTTGCTCCTCAGATAAGAGTCAATCTCTAGGGTCGTGTGAAACAATAGACAGTTATTTTACTCAGTCAGTTGTTGTGCAGATTACTTTTCACAATATGTAGAGAATAGAGAGACGGGCGTTTTCAATAAAGGGTAACATTTATTGAACAGTCTTTCTTCTCGTACAAGAGAAATGAATTGCCACAATTGCAAGACTTGTTATTATAAAAAGTACGTACAGTAAGATGAGTATAACGAAATAATACTGTAAAAGCATTGATATGGTTTCTTAGCCATACAATGGTTTAAAATGAATAAAACATATATACATTCATATATACATTAGGCTAAAATACTCAACTGGTGCTTCTAACTATGCCTACCCCAGTGTACCTGACCTAAGCCTAATACTTGGGAGGGGAGTACGCAAGTAGCTTTACGTTAAGTTGGTTTTGCCAAGGTTTGCTTCAAGAATTCTCTTCTAAGGGTTTAGTCAACACCATACCTCTGGAATAGAATGATGGAGGTCTGGTATCTCCTTCAGGGAACTCGATATCCCAGTCACCCGCAAGGGTAGGCTGGAAATGCCGGAGCTGGATTTCTCTGCAGGAGAAAAGACAGCGTCTCTCTCAGCGCGTCGAGGAGGAGGAGGAGGGGCAGCGTCCGCGGGCAGCTTGCATCTGCTGGGCTCTTGAAGGGGACGGCTGTTCAGCTCCTAAGTTCACCACACCATCGTTCGCTCGTTAGCAGCGATAGCAGTAGCGATAGCAGCTATGGTATCATCAGCATAACAGCAGCTTCAGCTTCAGTGAAACAGCAGCAGCATCAGCGAAAACAGCAGCAACTTCAGCGTTTGCTTAAGGCAACGTTGGTAATATTTATACCTGAAAGGTGCCTTGTTTGACGTAAGTTTTTGGACATAAGACGTCAATAAAGATGTCACTAGGAAGTGATCGTCTATCAGTGCTCATTAGAGTTCTATTACTAATCAAAACATAGCAAGCGGGGCTTTCCCAGGTTGCTGAGTTTTTATCTTGTTGAAGAACTCGGAGTGTTAATCTAGGAATCTTAGATAGTAACTTCTGCTATGTCATTGCACTAATTAGCTGCAAAGGAAGTGGCAGAGGAAGCGATTCTGAAATGTGGCTCTGTTCGTGTGAGGCCAGAGACGAGTTTCTGAATATTGCATTTGATCGGTTATGCCAATATAGGGGCATAAGGGGATTATAGCCGTATAGGGGCATAAGGTCACAGTATCGATCAGGGTCCTAGATTAGAACGCAACAAGCTGTTCCGGGATAATGCCATACCATATACTCTTAAGTGCATTATAATCCATCGCGTTATGTGCTAACTTTGGTTTGGCTTTATCAAAACATGTTGTGTAAGGTGTCATACGATTTGGAATACTATCCTCTCGACAGTCCTGTCAACGGGGATAGCATTCCACCCTTCTAGAGGGAGAAGACATGTTACTTTACTAAAACGCGGTTACTCCTAACCCGAGCCTCAGCATCACAAAATGGATGCTGCTGCCACCGACACAAGTCTGACCTCCTGCTGCTGACCGAAACTTGGCAGAGGAGGCCTGAACAAAGGGTTTCCTGTCGCAGGGAGGTGCTACACCACCCCAGACAGGAGATAGTATCGGTAACCGGTTCTGGGGCACACCAGCCCCAGTCCCAGCGCGACCCTGGACAAAGGGAAAGGGGTATAACCACCCCCTTCCTGGGTCCCACCCACAGCAGGAACCTAGCAGGTAATCTAGCCCCCTAGATTGGTATAAGAATGGGAGCAGTGCCAACGCACTCAGATTATCCTGACTGAAACTTGTGAAACGAAATATTGGACCCTTCGACATCCTATTCGACGTAGAAGACTGAAGAATCTTCCTTGTGGTCAAGGAGTGACCAACCTGTGCAAACCGGCACCATCCAGCACCTCGACATTTGCTTTGTTGCAGTTCCCGCTGGAACTCGAGCGACAGAGTTCGTCAATACCCAGCGTGCCTGCCTTCTAACAGCCCGATCCACAGTCCCTGCAGAGCTGAGACCCGTGGAGGCGATCGGAAGCGTGGGGCCCGCCATCTTGGAAAGATCATGAGGCGCTGACCGTGCAGCTCCCGAGGCACCCTCGAAGCTGTGCATTGGGGTTTGAGAAGCCCCAGCCCTAAGCCTCTCTTACACCGAAGCTCACCCCTCTACACTCACCGAGTGCTGCGTGGGGCCCTTCTGCATCTTTTGGCTCAACGCGTTGGTCCGGTCACTTGCCCGTTGGCTAGTGGCCCCAGTACCGACGGACTTTGAAATCTAACTTGTGAGTCTGGTTGCTCCAGACTTGCCCTCGCTCCCCTGAAAAGGAGCACCCGCTCTGACCCTCCTGGTCCGAGTATTAAGCCATCTTCGAATCCTGCGTGGGTTGCGCTTGCCAAGGGTTGTTTGCTCCAATCCGGAAGTCAACACCGCCGACAGCGAGAACCTTTGTGGGACAGCTCGTGATCCACTCCTGGACATCCTCGGTGCCCCAGAGTCTACGTGGCAGTGGAGAGAAGCTTCGCGACATCGACCTGAAAGCGCCCGACATTGAATGGTTCCTTCGTGGTTCCAACCTGGTCACTGCTGAGTGGCCCAGACTCTGTCCCCTCTGCTTTCAGATCATCTATATCTTCGACCCACCCTTGGATCACACCGGACACTTCTCTTCTCGACGCTTGCAGCATCTTCATCTTCAGGCACCATCGACCTGCGTGACGAAACCCGACACTACTTCGCACCTGTGCACCCGCTTCCTGTGGGTGAGGTAACTCAGCAACGCCGTTGTTCCTACACTGGTACACACCTCTAGTGTATGTGTCTAAAGTTTCGTCCTTCTAGGTTAAGCGGAAGTCTCCTTTAACAGTAACTTTATAACTTTTGCGCACCATTGACATTGCATTGGTGCATGTATGTGCTTTAAGCGCTGCACCCGAATCCCGCGGGCTTTTCCCGACTTCAGCATTGCTAGTCCCGACTGCTCCCAGCAATTCCCTAGGCCCTAGGCCTAACCACTGTTCAATTGGTAACTCTTATACCACTTTTTTAATATATGGTTTGTGTGGCCATAATTGTGCAACTTTTATATGTTTAACTGTGCTTTTGTTTAAACGCTTGTGCCTCTGCACTCATAAAGAGTACAGAGGATTATTCTAGTAATAAATGCATATATTTTTATAATATATAACTTGTGTGGTGTCCTTTCATTTGATATTACAGGATTTTGATTGGTAAAACAGCTTGCTTAACACGACCTCTTGAGTTAAGCCTTTTAGGCTGCTTAGTCCGTGCTACCCTTAGGATAGCTTGTCTATAAGGTTGACTTACAACCATCACCGTAAGGGAATGTTTGGACTGATACAAGGACCCCCAGAATTGGAGACATCATATATCATGCCAACTTCTCACATTGGTGAGCAGCGGGGCGGATTTGAGCTTGCTGTTGTTTTACCATTGCAATCTTTTATCAAATTGAAAGATCACATCAAGTACCTTAGGTACATATAAACAAAGCTTAGCATATTTAAGTTCTACTGAACTTAGTAGTTGTAGATCAAAGGGCTTAGCACACCCTGCCTACAACTCACTAGCAAGGTACAGTAGGAAAACACTTAGTGTAGGTAAGTGCACCATTTACACCTCACTAGTAGTCATGGCTGGCAGAGAGGGAACTTCAGGTTCTTCACCTGTGTTGGTTGACCTTACCAAGGCACCTTCCAGCTATGACACCCTCAGCCATAAGGACCTGCGTGCACTACAAGGGGGCTGAGAAAGGGTCACAACCATACCATTCCTATCCTGATAGCCATCCTGGAAAAGGAGGATTTAGATAAGGCGAGTGCAGTTCCCTTAGATGCAGGAGATGGAGTGAACCCCCTTGAGATTGAGAATTCCCCAGAGATAGAGGAGGAACCTGAATCAGATACTAATGAAGATTTAGATCAAGATCAGAGGACAAACCAGGTACTAGTGGGGAGGCTTAACCAAACCAACATGGACCTACATAGGAATGGAGAGGGCGAGCACCTCCCCAGATCCTATAACATAGTTCCCTCAGGTAATAGAAGGCTGGGATCCTCCTCAAGGGATTCTCATATTTCTAGTGCCTCAAGGGAATCTCAAAGGGGAATGACTTCCCCCAGAGAAAAGAGCATAGGGCCAGAATGAGGGCTGTCCAACTCCAGATAGAGAGGGAAGAGGTAGCCCTGGCTCAAGCTAAACTTGCTTTAGCAAGAGAACAAAAGTTGAGTGGATTAGATTCCACTGGTGGCAGCATAATTCCTAGAGAGAAAGACAGGTCCAATGATAATAGAAACCTCACAAAGATTGTGCCCCCCTACAAGGAAGGGGATGACATCCACAAATGGATGACTGCTCTGGAGAGAGCCTGCATGGTACAGCAGGTTCCTCAAGCTCAGTGGGCTGCAATTTTATGGCATTCTTTTTCTGAGAAAGGGAGGGATAGGCTCCTCACAGTTAGACCTGAGGATGCCAAAAACTACTCTGTCCTGAAGAGTGCTCTTATTGAAGGGTTTGGCCTAACCACTGAGCAATACAGGTTGTTGTTCAGAGATACCCAAAAAGCTCAGACTCAGGACTGGACTGATTTTGTTGATTGTGCCACTAAGGCTCTGGAGGGTTGGCTGCAGGGAAGTAACGTCTCAGACTATACAGGATTGTACAATCTTATAATGAGAGAGCAGATCCTTAATAACTGTCAGAACCAGCTGTTGCATCAATACCTTATTGACTTTGATCTGACCTCTCTCCAAGAATTGGGAAAGAAGGCAGACAAATGGGTCAGAACAAGGATTAAGCAGACACCCCAGACCCATGGTGGTGACCAGAAGAAAACAGACCAGAAGGGTGGGGATAAGAAAGATAAAGAAAAAGACCAGAAGTCTTCTTCAGGCACACAAAATTCTAATAAGGAGGGTGGTTCCCAAAATGGTAACAAGAAGAAGAAGAATGATGGCCTCAAGAAACCTTGGTGCAATACTTGTAAGTCCACTTCCCACTGGGGAAGTGAATGCACCAAGAAAATCCAGTTCCAACCACTGCAGCTCCTAAAGCACCTGCACCCCTTAGTACAGTCAGCAGTGGTGGTACACAACCTAAGGGTATAGTAGGGTTGACCCTGGGTACTGAGATGGAGTCTAGCCTAGTCTGAATCCCTACTCAGGCAGTTCTGTTCTATGATGTGGACATGACCATGCCCACTATTGTGAGTCCCAGTAACTTGGGCAAGTATAGTCAGATGCCTTTAATTAATGAGAAACTGCCTCAGGCCTACAGGGACACATGTGCCAGTGCCACTATGGTGACACATAACTTTGTGGACCCTGGACAAATTGTACTAGGTGAGAATTACCTAGTGACCAATGCAAGCAATGCCACTACTACACATAGTGTGGCTGTTGTTAACTTCTCCTAGGGAGGGGTAACTGGCCTCAAGAAAGTTGTTGTGAGTGCAGACCTGCCAGTAGACTGTCTGTTGGGCAATGATCTAGAGAACTCAGTTTGGTCAGAGGTGGAGTACAGGACTCACGCAGAAATGCTAGGGATATCAGAAAATGTCCTTGCTGTAACCAGAACTCAGGCAAAGAAGTGCCTACCTGAACCTGTGGTGGATCTTGAAACTATAGACCAACCACAATCTAAGAGAAGGAGCAAGAGGTTTAAGGGTGTGCCTTCCCACTTGCCCCAAGTTGAGGATCAGACTTCACAGGAGGCTGATTCTGCAGTCCAAGCGGAGACTGTCTCCGAAGAACTTGAGCCTGATCAGGTTGAGTTTCTGGGGACAGGGGACTCTCAAGGGCAGACCCGGGGCAGGCCCAATTAGATTGCCCTTCCCTTGAACCCCTCAGACAGCAAGCTGCTGCTGAGGCTGCTGGGAATGCTCAAGGTACCCATAGAGTATATTGGGATGATGGGCTCCTTTATTCAGAGGTTATAGACCCCAAGCCTGGTGCCACCAGGAGGTTGGTCATACCTTTGCAATTTAGGGGCTTCCTTCTTACCTTGGCCCATGATATTCCCCTTGCAGGACACTTAGGCCAGAACAAGACTTGGGACAGGCTTGTCCCTCACTTTCACTGGCCTCATATGTCAGAAAATGTCAAGGAGTTTTGTCGCTCCTGTGTCACTTGCCAAGCCAGTGGTAAGTCTGGTGGCACAACAAAGGACCCCCTGATACCACTACCTGTGGTGGGGGTACCCTTTGAAAGAGTTGGAGTAGGTATTGTGGGTCCCATGGATCCTCAAACAGCATCTGGGCACAGATTTATACTGGTGGTAGTGGATCATGCCACCAGGTACCCAGAGGCAATTCCCCTGAGGATCACAACAGCTCCTGTTGTGGCAAGGGCCCTTCTTGAAGTTTACTCAAGAGTGGGCTTTCCAAAGGAGGTTCTTTCAGACAGAGGTACCAACTTCATGTCTGGATACTTGAAGGCAATGTGGAAAGAGTGTGGAGTAAACTATAAGTTTACCACACCCTATCATCCTCAGTGCAATGGGCTTGTTGAAAGGTTCAACAAGACCCTAAAGGGAATGATAAAAGGGTTACCTGAGAAGCTTAGGCGACTATGGGAGATCCTTTTACCTTGCTTGCTCTTTGGTTACAGAGAGGTCCCACAGAAGGGGGTTGGCTACAGCCCTTTTGAACTTTTGTTTGGCCACCCTGTGAGGGGTCCATTGTGTCTGGTGAAGGAAGGATGGGAGTTACCTCTCAAAAAGCCTAAGCTAGATGTTGTGGACTATGTACTTGGTCTCCGCTCCAGGATGGCTGAGTACATGGAAAGAACATCCAAAAACCTGGAGGCCAGCCAAGAATTACAGTTAGCTTGGCATGACCAAAAGGCTGTTCTGGTTGAGTTCCAGCCAGGGCAGAAGGTGTGGGTGTTGGAGCCAGTGGCCCCAGCAGCTCTCCAGGACAAATGGTCTGGACCCCACACCATCATTGAAAAGAAGGGAGAGGTCACCTATTTGGTGGACATTGGAACCCCTAGGAGCCCCCACAGGGTGCTCCATGTTAACAGATTGAAAGCATTTGTTTACAGGGAGGACATGAGCCTGCTCATGGCCACAGATGGGGAACAGGAGGAAGAGAGTGACCCTCTCCCAGACTTGTTGTCCCAGAACCCTAAAGATGGTTCAGTTGATGGAGTAGCCTTGGCAGGCAGCCTCACTGACCACTAACAGATGGACTGCAGACAGGTGTTGCAGGCCCATAGACATATGTTTTCTCTCACACCCAGTCAAACTAACTGGTGCACCCATGAGGTGGACACTGGTGACAGTCTGCCTGTGAAGAATAAAATCTACAGGCAACCTGACCACGTCAGGGATTGTATAAAGGTTGAGGTGCAAAAGATGCTTGAACTTGGAGTGATTGAGCCATCAGAGAGCCCATGGGCCAGCCCAGTAGTCCTTGTGCCAAAACCCCATACCAAAGATGGAAAGAGAGAAATGAGGTTTTGTGTGGACTACAGATGTCTCAATGCTGTCACTAGGACAGATGCTCATCCCATTCCAAGGGCAGATGAGCTCATTGATAAGTTGGCTTCTGCCAAATTTCTGAGCACATTTGATTTGACAGCTGGCTATTGGCATATCAGGTTAGTTGAAGAGTCTAAAGCCAAAACAGCATTCTCTACCCCTAGTGGACATTATCAGTTTGTGGTAATGCCCTTTGGTTTGAAGAATGCACCTGCCACCTTCCAAAGGTTGGTGAATCAAGTCCTTGCTGGTTTGGATGACTTTTGTGCAGCATATCTAGATGATATCCACCTGGGAGGATCACCTGATCCACCTGAAGAAGGTTCTAGAGGCCCTGCAAAAGGCAGGCCTGACTATCAAGGCTACCAAGTGCCAGATAGAGCAGAGCAAGGTTGTGTACCTGGGCCACCTAGTAGGTGGGGGTCAGGTTCAACCACTGGAGAGTAAGATCCAGACCATAAAGGACTGGGCTCCTCCAACTACCAAGACACAAGTCAGAGCCTTCTTGGGCCTGACTGGGTATTACAGGAAGTTTGTAAAGAACTATGGGTCCATTGTGACGCCATTAAATGACTTGACATCCAAGAAGATGCCCAAAAAGGTTCAGTAGACAGTTAGCTGTCAAAAGGCATTTGATGACCTGAAGAAGGCCATGTGCTCTGCACCTATCCTGAAGAGTCCTGACTACTCCAAACTGTTCATTGTTCAAACAGATGCTTCTGAGTTGGGGGTGGGAGCTGTGCTTTCACAACTTAATGTAGATGGTCAAGACCAGCCCATTGCTTTTATTAGCAGAAGCTGACCCCCAGGGAGAAACGTTGGTCAGATATTGAGAGGGAGGCCTTTGCTGTGGTTTGGGCCCTGAAGAAGTTGAGGCCATACTTGTTTGGAACTCACTTCCTAATTCAGAGAGACCATAAGCCCCTCTTGTGGCGAATTCAGATGAAGGGTGAAAACCCCAAACTACTCAGGTGGTCCATTTCCCTACAGGTGATGGACTTTACAGTGGAGCACCAAACAGGGACTGACCATGGTAATGCAGATGGTCTCTCCAGGTACTTCCACTTAGAACATGAAGACTTATCTGGTCAAGGTTAAGTTTAATGTCCCTGCGTTTGGGGGGGGGGGGGGTTGTGTAGGAGAGTATGGTTTGCTATCCTATGGTCACCCCAATTTTAGCTCTTTGCTTCACTGGTTTTCGACTTAATGTGGCTGTGGACCTTCTAATAAGACCCACAGCCTGCTGTTCTCTCTCTAAATTCACAGACATGTACTATAAGTACATAACCAGATTGCTACTGGACACCTTGTCAGCCCTTATACAGTGTACTATAGGTGCCAAGGGCATAGGTGCACCCAAGGCCTACCAGGGGCTGCAGCATAGCTTTTGCCACCCCTAGCTGGTTCTTAAATTGACACAACTGGCTGATCACTCAGCTGGGGAAAGTTGGTGTAATCAACTCTTGCTTAGATATAGTATACTTATATCTAAACCTATATCTGGACACAAATAAACCTATAAGCCACTCCTATGGCAGGCCTTATCAATCCTGGAGGCAGAGTGCTTGGTTTAACGTGAGATGGTCCTCGAGCATGAGTTGAGTCTGTCTGCAGCTGTCGGAAACAACTCCCTAAGCTGTTCCGGGATAATGCCATACCATATACTCTTAAGTGCGTTATAATCCATCGCGGTTATGTGCTAACTTTGGTTTGGCTTTATCAAAACATGTCGTGTAAGGTGTCATACGATTTGGAATACTATCCCCTCGACAGTTCTGTTGACGTGGATAGCATTCCACCCTTCTAGAGGGAGAAGACATGTTACTTTACTAAAACGCAGTTAATCCTAACCCGAGCCTCAGCATCACAAAATGGAGGCTGCTGCTACCGACACAAGTCTGACCTCCTGTTGCTGACTGAAACTTGGCAGAGGAGGCCTGGACAAAGAGTTTCCTGTCGCAGGGAGGTGCTACACCACCCCAGACAGGAGATAGTGTATTGGGGCAGGGAGGGCTGAAAGAAACTAGACAGTGCCTGGGGCGCACAAGGCTTCCCCTTGCATAATCCGGTCAAACCGGTTCTGGGGCACACCAGCCCCAGTCTCAGCGCGACCCTGGACAGAGGGAAAGGGGTGTAACCACCCCCTTCCTGGGTCCCACCCATAGGAGGGACCTAGCAGGTAATCCAGCCCCCTAGCTTGGTATAAGAATGGGAGCAGTGCCTACGCACTCAGATTATCCTGACTGAAACTTATGAAACAAGACTCAGGACCCTTCGACATCCTACTCGACGTAGAAGACTGAAAAGTCTCCCTTGTGGTCAAGGAGTGACCACCCTGTGCAAACAGGCACCATCCAGCACCTCAACGTTTGCTTTGTTGCAGTTCCCGCCGGAACTCGAGCGACAGAGTTCAACAAGACCCAGCGTGCCTGCCTTCTAACAGCCCGATCCACAGTCCCTGCAGAGCTGAGACCCGTGGAGGCGACCGGAAGCGTGGGGCCTGCCATCTTGGAAAGACCATGAGGCGCTGACCGTGCAGCTCCAGAGGCACCCTCGAAGCTGTGCATTAGGGTTTGAGAAGCCCCAGCCCTGAGTCTCTCTTGCACCGAAGCTCACCCCTCTACACTCACCAAGTGCTGCGTGGGGCCCTTCTGCATCTTTTGGCTCAACGCGTTGGTCCGGTCACTTGCCCGTTGGCTAGTGGCCCCAGTACCGACGAACTTTGAAATCTAACTTCTGAGTCTGGTTGCTCCAGACTTGCCCTTGCTCCCCTGAAAAGGAGCATCCGCTCTGATCCTCCTGGTCCGAGTATTAGGCCATCTCTGAATCCTGCATGGGTTGCACTTGCCAAGGGTTGTTTGCTCCAAACCAGAAGCCGACACCGCTGACAGCGAGAGCCTTCGTGGGACAGCGCGTGATCCTCTCCTGGACATCCTCGGTGCCCCAGAGTCCACGTGGCAGCGGAGAGAAGCTTCGCGACAACGACCTGAAAGCGCCTGACATTGCCTGGTTCCTTACTGGTTCCACCCTGGTCACTGCTGAGTGACCCAGACTCGGTCCCCTCTGCTTTCAGATCATCTATATCTTCTATCCACCCTTGGATCACACCGGACACTTCTCTTCTCAACGCCTGCAGCATCTTCATCTTCAGGCACCATCGACCTGCGTGACGAAACCCGACACTACTTCGCACCTGTGCACCCGCTTCCTGTGGGTGAGGTAACTCAGCAACGCTGGTGTTCCTACACTGGTGCACACCTCTAGTGTATGTGTCTAAAGTTTCGTCTTTCTCGGTTAAGCGGAAGTCTCCTTTAACATAACTTTATAACTTTTACGCACCATTGACATTGCATTGGTGCATGTGTGTGCTTTAAGCGCTGCACCCGAATCCCGTGGGCTTTTCCTGGCTTCAGCATTGCTAGTCCCGACTGCTCCAGCGATTCCCTAGGCCCTAGGCCTAACCACTGTTCGATTGGTAACTCTTATACCACTTTTTTAATATATGGTTTGCGTGGCCCCCCGGCCTCATCCATAATTGTGCTACTTTTATATGTTTAACTGTGCTTTTGTTTAAACGCTTGTGCCTCTGCACTCATAAAGAGTACAGAGGATTATTCTAGTAATAAATACATATATTTTGTATTTTATATTTTATATACTTGTGTGGTGTCCTTTCATTTGATGTTACAGGATTGTGATTGGTAAAACAGCTTGCTTAACACGACCTCTTGAGTTAAGCCTTTAAGGCTACTTAGTCCATGCTACCCTTAGGATAGCTTGTCTATAAGGTTGACTTACAACCATCACCATAAGGGATTGTTTGGACTGATACAAGGTGCTCCCAGAATTGGAGACATCATATATTAGGCCAACTTCTCACAAAGAGGCATTACTTCGCAACAAATTAAAAATCAAAAAGAGCTTTATTCGATTTTAGTCTTGTAAAATCACAAAAATAAGCAGATAAAAACATATAAAATTACATTTCATAAAAACATCCTAAAAAAAGCATATGCACACAGTTACACATTTAAAATCGTCATTTCATAGAATTGTAAAAATGCATATGTACACAGTTCTAATAATTCATTACATACTACTAGGCTTATTCAAAGAAGAATGTTATCTGTGTAATACGGTAAATGAGACTGTCGTACGTAATATAAGATATTCAGTTTTTACTATCGAACAATAATCAAACATTAATCCATTTCCATGCTCTCAGTACGCTCTTCAAGAAACCCGCCATAACTCCAATGCAGTAGTCATTTTCTAATTGTTGTAGATATAAAAAGGCTGGTCGACATTGTCTCCATCCACCTGATTCTAATAGGGGCAAGAGCCACCTGAATCTTTCCTTAACATATAGTTTACAGAATAAGATTGCATGAATTGTTGTCTGTAGGGGAAAGATCGTCACAGGGACAATGACATAGTTCTCTGGACCATATATTAATTTCAGGGTAGCTAATTAGTCTATGAAAGTTCCAAAAGCTAAAACGCGTTACAACATACCTGTCATACCCCCCCCCCCCCCCCCCCCCGGACAGCGTAGACAGTACGGTTGGATGTCGTACGTGATTACGGTCAGTTGATGTTGGATGACCGCAGGCTTCTTAATGTCCATTACCAACCTGTTTGCTTTCAGATGGGCCGTGCAGATTGCCTTAAACTCCTTCCGATTAATACCTTTCGGTGACTCTGGGGATGTATAATACTCTAGATGCCCTAGATCATGCATAACGTTTTTTATGTACTTTAACCAGCTAATCTTTGTAGCATGATCCAACTCCATAGAGTCCCTTATTATTTCGTGATTTAGGGCTGTGCTGCTGAAGCACAGGTTGTACCCGGATGGTATCTGAGATATATGGTATCCCTAACTCGCAATCCATACTAATATAATAAAGAGAGAGCCCAAACCTTTGAGACGGGTAATCTCAGGAACCACAGCACCAATCACAACACCCAATACAGCGTTGGAAAGGGCAGTTGCAGCAGAAGGACATAGGCTATGCAGACGCCCACCATATACATTTAAAAGGTAAAAGAACCGTGCCAGCAAAGTAGTCCCTTGTGGGCGTGTCTGCGTTGTGCTGTGGGCGTGTGCTGGGGCGAGACAAACGTTGGGGGCGTGTGGTACGTTCCGCTCTTCATGCCATGTCTCATATCGTGTGCTAATCCCACCCTGCTCCCTTTAAATAAACCGGCACCCCATAATCATAACCCACCCTTACTCCTTAAAATACCCCAACACTCTTAAACACTAACCCATCTTAACCCTATAAATATACCCTGTACCCGAAAACCCAAACCTATCCCTAAACCCTAAAAATACCCCTGTACCCCAAAACCCAAACCTAGCCCTGAACCCTATAAATACCCCTGTACCTCAAAACCCAAACCTACCCCTGAACCCTAAAAATACCCCTGTATCCCAAAACCCAAACCTAGCCCTGAACCCTAAAAATACCATTGTACCCCAAAACCCAAACCTACCCCTGAACCGTAAAATACCCCTGTACCCCAAAACCCAAACCTAGCCCTGAACCCTTGAAATACCCCTGTACCCCATAATCAAAACCTACCCCTGAACCCTAAAAATACCCCTATACTCCAAAACCCAAACCTAGCCCTGAACCCTAAAAATAACTCTGTAACCCAAAACCCAAATCTACCCCTGAACCCTAAAATACCCCTGTACCCCAAAACCCAAACCTAGCCCTGAACCCTTAAAACACCCCTGTACGCCAAAACCCAAACCCACCCCTGAACCCTAAAAATACCGCTATACCCCAAAACCCAAACCTAGCCCTGAACCCTAAAAATACCCCTGTACCCCGAAACCCATACCTATCCCTAAACCCTAAAACTACCCCTGTACCCCACTACCCAAAACTATATCTGAACCCTTAAAATACCCAAACCCCCCAAAACATATACCTCAGTACCCCAAAACATATACCCCTATACCCATACTTACGTTATCCAAATTTTTTTTAAAAACATGCTTTTACCAATCATGCATTTACAGTGAATTTCGTTGTAAATGTATGCGTGGTAAACGTATATAAAATGTAATGCCATGCGTTATAATGGCATTGCGGAGTCATGGTACTTTCGTAATGAAAGTATGCGGAGTGATGGTATGCGGAAAGAAAGTTGCGGAATAATGGGTGTTTACCCTCCCCCGGTAAGTACATTGGAGGCACGGCGGCCCAAATCTCCAGAAACATACTCCTATTTTTTCACCACTGTGGTTGTGGGCGGTTAGCGGGCTGGAAAATCAGGCAAGGAGGCCGGATATAGCGTGCAATAGTGGGTTTTTATTATTAAACAGGGAGAGTCTTGGTTGCGTAGTTCAATCAAGGTGAGAGGGCGGGGAAGTCTTGGTCTTGAGTGAAGGTCCGGGTCTTGGGTGAAGGTCCGTATCTTGGGGTGACGGTCCGGGTCTGGTGTGAAGGTCCGGGTCTTGGGTGAAGGTCCGCTCCGTCCTGGGGAGTTCTCCGGAGGGCAGTAAGAGGAGACAGACAAAGGAGCTGTTAGTCCCACCGAACTGGGAACAGTATTACCTCCACCAATCACCGGTTCGTGAGGGGATTGAAAAGTACCGTGAGGGAAGGAGGGAAGGGTTGTTTAGGACGACGGGGTTAGGGCAAAGATATAGGGGCTGAGCAGCAGCGTGAGTAGTGTCGGCGAGGGATGGTTAGTAATTCGGGGCTATTAACATAAGGGTGCTGTACATGAATTTACAGTGAGCTAGCAGGGTTAACGTGTCCAAGCAGTGTTAGGTAAGAAGAAAAACACTCTACACTATATACAGGTACTTCCAGGGGCAACAAAGAGGCTAGGTGTTACTCACGCACTCCGCCGCAACTCTCCGGGTGAGTTGCGGCCGCTCTTCAGCTTCCTCCTGGGGACTCCACCAGTCCTCGCACCACTCGTCTGCTTCTTCAGGTTCTCTGTTCTCTTCCTCCGCTCTAGTCGCAATCTCCTGCCACGATCTTCCGACGGCCTCTGCTCTCCCACTTCCGTCTTTTCTGTCAGTAGCCGGCGGTGTGGAGGCGGGACTTCCAGGGTCAGGCGGTTGTGCTTCCAGTTCTTGGTTTCTCCGGGTTGGTTCCTACAAAACAGAGAGGGGAGGGGTTCTCGTTGTCAGGGACGCTGTTGTCGACGGATCCGCCAGGATAGGTGAGTGTCTGAGTGGCAGTAGCCCTGGTGGTTTACGTAACGGGGTCCCCGGGGTCAGCTCCGAGGGGCCATTTCACATCCCCTTTCCCTCGCTGTCTTTCTTGTACCGGTAGGGGATCTGGGGTATCGGTAGAGATAGTCCGCATTCCCTGATGGGTTCCTTTTCGATGGAGAGTTTTAAAAAGATACGGCTGCAGTGAGAGGAACCAACGTAGGACGCGGTCATTTCGCCCTTTGTTTCGTGCCATCCACTCTAGGGGTGCATGATCCGTATATATGATGAAATCACGGCCTTCAAAGTAATAGCGCAGACTTTCGACGGCCCATTTGATGGCAAGGGCCTCCTTCTCCACCACGGCGTAATTTTTCTCTCTTGGGAACAGCTTCCTGCTGAGGTAGAGAATTGGTTTTTCATTCCCCTGGTGGTCCTTTTGGGAAAGTACAGCCCCCAAACCTTGGTCAGAGGCGTCTGTTTGGAGTAGAAATGGTTGGGTATAGTCTGGGCTCACCAATACGGGACTAGATGTCAGGGCGTTCTTTAGATCAGTGAAGGCTTGCCATAGTAGGGGTGTAGGATCTCTGAGGGCAGCTTCCGTTTTGGTGGTTTTCTTGAGGAGATCGGTGAGGGGGGCAGCTCTTTGCAAGAAATTAGGAACGAATCTTCGGTAATAGCCTAAGAATCCTAGGAAGGCCCGGAGGTCTTTTCGTGTCTGAGGAAAGGGAAGGGTATGGATGGCATCGATCTTGTTCTTTTGTGGTCTTATCAGGCCTTCGCCTAGGAGATATCCGAGATATTTCACGGTTTGGGCTGCCAGGGTGGTTTTAGCGGGGTTGATGGTGAAACCGAGAGACCCCAAGGAGGAGACTACTTTCTTCAGGTGTTCCAGGTGTTGAGACCAACTGTTGCTATAGATGATGATATCGTCTAAGTATGCTCCAGCATATTGGGAATGAGGTCTTAAAACGTGATTCATTGCTCGTTGAAACGTGGCGGGTGCTCCATGTAATCCGAAAGGCAAGACGAGGAACTGAAACAACCCGTCAGGGGTGGAGAAGGCTGTCTTCTTTCTATCTTCAGTCTGGAGGGGTATTTGCCAGTATCCTTTACAAAGGTCCAACGTTGAGATGTACTTCGCTTTCCCTATCCGTTCCACCATTTCATCGACGCGGGTTAGAGGGTACGTATCAAAGGTGGAGATTTTGTTGACTTCGTGAAAATCAATACAAAATCTAACCGACCCGTCAGGCTTCGGGACGAGGACGATGGGGGGAGTTCCAGTCACTCACCGAGGGTTCTATGATCCCCATTTTCAGCATCTGTTCTGTTTCCCTCCGTATCACCTCTCTGCGGGCTTCGGGCACTCGATATGGATGCTGGCGGACAATTTTCCCTTGTTCGGTTTGTATGACGTGTTCGGTTACAGAGGTCCTTCCGGGGGAGGTGGAGAACACTTGTCGCAAGGGGTATAGAACGCTCTGTATCTCTTGTATTTGTGTGGTCGTCAGGTCTGGATCCAAGCAGGGGTCAAAAGAGAGAGTGAGAGATGTGGTAGAGCCCGTTAGGACAGGGCGAGGTCCTTCCCATTTTTTTAGTAGATTCACGTGGTAGATCTGAGTCGTGCCACAGTTGGGATCCAGTTCTAGTTCATACGTGACGGGTGTCACCCTTCGTAGGACCGAATACGGTCCCTGCCATTGGCCCCTAGTTTTTGGTCTGAGGATGGCATCATCAGGAGAACCAGGTCACCTACGACAAACTCCCGGGGTTTCGTACCCTTGTCGTATTGGCCTTTCTGGGCGAGCTGGGCGTTCTCCATGTTTTGCCGGACTATGTCCCGGATCACGGATAGATGAGTTTTTAAGTTGTCAACATATTCAGGAAGGGGACAGGTGCGATCTGGTTCCGCTTCCCATGCTTCTTGGGCCATGTCCAACAGTGTGCGAGGGGGACGTCCATACAGGAGTTCGAAGGGGGAATATCAGGTACTACTTTGGGGTTTGCACCGGATGGCGAACAAGGCAAGCGGCAACATCTCTTCCCATCGTCTGGCTTCAAGTCCCAATAGTTTCTTTAATGTTTGTTTTAGGGTGGCATTGTACCTCTCGACTAAGCCGTCTGTTTGCGGGTGGTAGGCCGAAGTTCGGATTTGTTTTATACCCAGTTGGGAGCAGACCTGCTTCATGAGTGCTGAGACAAACGGGGTGCCTTGGTCGGTTAGGATTTCCCGGGGAAACCCCACCCTGGAAAATACGGAAATGAGAGCCTTGGCAATGTTCTGGGTAGTGGGTTGACGTAGGGGAAGGGCTTTGGGGAACCGCGTGGCGTAGTCCACAATCACCAGTGCATATCGACAACCGCTTCTGGAGGGTAGTATGGGCCCGATGATGTCCATCCCTACGCGGCTGAACGGGACGTCTATCACCGGAAGAGGGCGTAACGGTGCTCTAGGGGGTCGGTATCTACTGTGCTTCTGGCATATTGGACATTCCTGACAGTATGTTTTGATACGTTGATGAACGCCAGGTCAGTAGAATTTATCCAATACGGTTTGGCTGGTCTTCTCGTTACCGAAATGGCCGCCCAGGAGGTGACTGTGGGCCAGGTAGAGGACCTTATCGTGGAAGGGTCCAGGGATCAGGAGTTGGGGATTCTGTTGGGCCCCTCCCTTACGGTACAATAATCCTTTCTTTTAAAAAAAATATGGACCTACTTTCAGGGGGTCTTCGTTTTCAAGGGCTCTGTCCCACGCCTCTTGCAGGAGGGGGTCCTCCAGTTGTGCCGCCCTGAATTCTCTGTCGGTCTGCCACGGGTGATCTTCTGATGTTGTGAGGTACACCTCTGTGTGTTCTCTCCTTTCTCTTCTCTTCTGGGCTCGGGTTTTGTGTACCGTGGGGTATTTAGCGGGCGGAGACATTTCGTGTGGATATGGTGCTTCTTCCCACCATTTGGTCAGGGAATCGGTGGGGTCCTGCAAAAGCTGCGGTAAGCCTGCGTAGTCTCTTCCCAGTATGAGTTGTTCGGGTAGAGCGGGTATGAGACCCACGGTGAGAGCGGTACCGGGGTCCTTAGGGTGTTGAACATGTACCCGGGTGGTGGGATATCTCTTAGTGTCCCCATGTACACACTGTATGGCAAACAATCAATTTGTTTGTTATCCTCTGAGGCGGAAGCCGGAGGACTGTGCCCACTTAGAAAAAAACTGCTTTTAAAATTGTGTATTTCGCCGAATTTGTGTTTTTAAAAACCACAAGGAGCTCACCTGTTTAAGCGCCCACACCACGCGCTGACACTGCCCTCCTCACTCTTCCCTGAGACAGCGGTCCGCGCTGAGACAGGGAACGCCCAAGGCCTAAGCCACGCCCACTGCGAGGCCACGCCCACTCCAAGGACTACAAAACACGCTAGGAAATTAGCGTGCACCACAATTTGTTTGTTATCCTCTGAGGCGCAAGCCGGAGGACTGTGCCCACTTAGAAAAAAACTGCTTTTAAAATTGTGTATTTCGCCGAATTTGTGTTTTTAAAAACCACAAGGAGCTCACCTGTTTAAGCGCCCACACCACGCGCTGACACAGCCCTCCTCACTCTTCCCTGAGACAGCGGTCCGCGCTGAGACAGGGAACGCCCAAGGCCTAAGCCACGCCCACTGCGAGGCCACGCCCACTCCAAGGACTACAAAACACGCTAGGAAATTAGCGTGCACCACAATTTGTTTGTTATCCTCTGAGGCGGAAGCCGGAGGACTGTGCCCAGCTCCGAGGGGCCATTTCACATCCCCTTTCCCTCGCTGTCTTTCTTGTACCGGTAGGGGATCTGGGGTATCGGTAGAGATAGTCCGCATTCCCTGATGGGTTCCTTTTCGATGGAGAGTTTTAAAAAGATACGGCTGCAGTGAGAGGAACCAACGTAGGACGCGGTCATTTCGCCCTTTGTTTCGTGCCATCCACTCTAGGGGTGCATGATCCGTATATATGATGAAATCACGGCCTTCAAAGTAATAGCGCAGACTTTCGACGGCCCATTTGATGGCAAGGGCCTCCTTCTCCACCACGGCGTAATTTTTCTCTCTTGGGAACAGCTTCCTGCTGAGGTAGAGAATTGGTTTTTCATTCCCCTGGTGGTCCTTTTGGGAAAGTACAGCCCCCAAACCTTGGTCAGAGGCGTCTGTTTGGAGTAGAAATGGTTGGGTATAGTCTGGGCTCACCAATACGGGACTAGATGTCAGGGCGTTCTTTAGATCAGTGAAGGCTTGCCATAGTAGGGGTGTAGGATCTCTGAGGGCAGCTTCCGTTTTGGTGGTTTTCTTGAGGAGATCGGTGAGGGGGGCAGCTCTTTGCGAGAAATTAGGAACGAATCTTCGGTAATAGCCTAAGAATCCTAGGAAGGCCCGGAGGTCTTTTCGTGTCTGAGGAAAGGGAAGGGTATGGATGGCATCGATCTTGTTCTTTTGTGGTCTTATCAGGCCTTCGCCTAGGAGATATCCGAGATATTTCACGGTTTGGGCTGCCAGGGTGGTTTTAGCGGGGTTGATGGTGAAACCGAGAGACCCCAAGGAGGAGACTACTTTCTTCAGGTGTTCCAGGTGTTGAGACCAACTGTTGCTATAGATGATGATATCGTCTAAGTATGCTCCAGCATATTGGGAATGAGGTCTTAAAACGTGATTCATTGCTCGTTGAAACGTGGCGGGTGCTCCATGTAATCCGAAAGGCAAGACGAGGAACTGAAACAACCCGTCAGGGGTGGAGAAGGCTGTCTTCTTTCTATCTTCAGTCTGGAGGGGTATTTGCCAGTATCCTTTACAAAGGTCCAACGTTGAGATGTACTTCGCTTTCCCTATCCGTTCCACCATTTCATCGACGCGGGTTAGAGGGTACGTATCAAAGGTGGAGATTTTGTTGACTTCGTGAAAATCAATACAAAATCTAACCGACCCGTCAGGCTTCGGGACGAGGACGATGGGGGGAGTTCCAGTCACTCACCGAGGGTTCTATGATCCCCATTTTCAGCATCTGTTCTGTTTCCCTCCGTATAACCTCTCTGCGGGCTTCGGGCACTCGATATGGATGCTGGCGGACAATTTTCCCTTGTTCGGTTTGTATGACGTGTTCGGTTACAGAGGTCCTTCCGGGGGAGGTGGAAAACACTTGTCTCAAGGGGTATAGAACGCTCTGTATCTCTTGTATTTGTGTGGTCGTCAGGTCTGGATCCAAGCAGGGGTCAAAAGAGAGAGTGAGAGATGTGGTAGAGCCCGTTAGGACAGGGCGAGGTCCTTCCCATTTTTTTAGTAGATTCACGTGGTAGATCTGAGTCGTGCCACAGTTGGGATCCAGTTCTAGTTCATACGTGACGGGTGTCACCCTTCGTAGGACCGAATACGGTCCCTGCCATTGGCCCCTAGTTTTTGGTCTGAGGATGGCATCATCAGGAGAACCAGGTCACCTACGACAAACTCCCGGGGTTTCGTACCCTTGTCGTATTGGCCTTTCTGGGCGAGCTGGGCGTTCTCCATGTTTTGCAGGACTATGTCCCGGATCACGGATAGATGAGTTTTTAAGTTGTCAACATATTCAGGAAGGGGACAGGTGCGATCTGGTTCCGCTTCCCATGCTTCTTGGGCCATGTCCAACAGTGTGCGAGGGGGACGTCCATACAGGAGTTCGAAGGGGGAATATCCGGTACTACTTTGGGGTTTGCACCGGATGGCGAACAAGGCAAGCGGCAACATCTCTTCCCATCGTCTGGCTTCAAGTCCCAATAGTTTCTTTAATGTTTGTTTTAGGGTGGCATTGTACCTCTCGACTAAGCCGTCTGTTTGCGGGTGGTAGGCCGAAGTTCGGATTTGTTTTATACCCAGTTGGGAGCAGACCTGCTTCATGAGTGCTGAGACAAACGGGGTGCCTTGGTCGGTTAGGATTTCCCGGGGAAACCCCACCCTGGAAAATACGGAAATGAGAGCCTTGGCAATGTTCTGGGTAGTGGGTTGACGTAGGGGAAGGGCTTTGGGGAACCGCGTGGCGTAGTCCACAATCACCAGTGCATATCGACAACCGCTTCTGGAGGGTAGTATGGGCCCGATGATGTCCATCCCTACGCGGCTGAACGGGACGTCTATCACCGGAAGAGGGCGTAACGGTGCTCTAGGGGGTCGGTATCTACTGTGCTTCTGGCATATTGGACATTCCTGACAGTATGTTTTGATACGTTGATGAACGCCAGGTCAGTAGAATTTATCCAATACGGTTTGGCTGGTCTTCTCGTTACCGAAATGGCCGCCCAGGAGGTGACTGTGGGCCAGGTAGAGGACCTTATCGTGGAAGGGTCCAGGGATCAGGAGTTGGGGATTCTGTTGGGCCCCTCCCTTACGGTACAATAATCCTTTCTTTTAAAAAAAATATGGACCTACTTTCAGGGGGTCTTCGTTTTCAAGGGCTCTGTCCCACGCCTCTTGCAGGAGGGGGTCCTCCAGTTGTGCCGCCCTGAATTCTCTGTCGGTCTGCCACGGGTGATCTTCTGATGTTGTGAGGTACACCTCTGTGTGTTCTCTCCTTTCTCTTCTCTTCTGGGCTCGGGTTTTGTGTACCGTGGGGTATTTAGCGGGCGGAGACATTTCGTGTGGATATGGTGCTTCTTCCCACCATTTGGTCAGGGAATCGGTGGGGTCCTGCAAAAGCTGCGGTAAGCCTGCGTAGTCTCTTCCCAGTATGAGTTGTTCGGGTAGAGCGGGTATGAGACCCACGGTGAGAGCGGTACCGGGGTCCTTAGGGTGTTGAACATGTACCCGGGTGGTGGGATATCTCTTAGTGTCCCCATGTACACACTGTATGGCAAACAATCAATTTGTTTGTTATCCTCTGAGGCGGAAGCCGGAGGACTGTGCCCACTTAGAAAAAAACTGCTTTTAAAATTGTGTATTTCGCCGAATTTGTGTTTTTAAAAACCACAAGGAGCTCACCTGTTTAAGCGCCCACACCACGCGCTGACACTGCCCTCCTCACTCTTCCCTGAGACAGCGGTCCGCGCTGAGACAGGGAACGCCCAAGGCCTAAGCCACGCCCACTGCGAGGCCACGCCCACTCCAAGGACTACAAAACACGCTAGGAAATTAGCGTGCACCACAATTTGTTTGTTATCCTCTGAGGCGGAAGCCGGAGGACTGTGCCCACTTAGAAAAAAACTGCTTTTAAAATTGTGTATTTCGCCGAATTTGTGTTTTTAAAAACCACAAGGAGCTCACCTGTTTAAGCGCCCACACCACGCGCTGACACAGCCCTCCTCACTCTTCCCTGAGACAGCGGTCCGCGCTGAGACAGGGAACGCCCAAGGCCTAAGCCACGCCCACTGCGAGGCCACGCCCACTCCAAGGACTACAAAACACGCTAGGAAATTAGCGTGCACCACAATTTGTTTGTTATCCTCTGAGGCGGAAGCCGGAGGACTGTGCCCACTTAGAAAAAAACTGCTTTTAAAATTGTGTATTTCGCCGAATTTGTGTTTATAAAAACCACAAGGAGCTCACCTGTTTAAGCGCCCACACCACGCGCTGACACAGCCCTCCTCACTCTTCCCTGAGACAGCGGTCCGCGCTGAGACAGGGAATGCCCAAGGCCTAAGCCACGCCCACTGCGAGGCCACGCCCACTCCAAGGACTACAAAACACGCTAGGAAATTAGCGTGCACCACAATTTGTTTGTTATCCTCTGAGGCGGAAGCCGGAGGACTGTGCCCACTTAGAAAAAAACTGCTTTTAAAATTGTGTATTTCGCCGAATTTGTGTTTTTAAAAACCACAAGGAGCCCACCTGTTTAAGCGCCCACACCACGCGCTGACACAGCCCTCCTCACTCTTCCCTGAGACAGCGGTCCGCGCTGAGACAGGGAACGCCCAAGGCCTAAGCCACGCCCACTGCGAGGCCACGCCCACTCCAAGGACTACAAAACACGCTAGGAAATTAGCGTGCACCACAATTTGTTTGTTATCCTCTGAGGCGGAAGCCGGAGGACTGTGCCCACTTAGAAAAAAACTGCTTTTAAAATTGTGTATTTCGCCGAATTTGTGTTTTTAAAAACCACAAGGAGCTCACCTGTTTAAGCGCCCACACCACGCGCTGACACAGCCCTCCTCACTCTTCCCTGAGACAGCGGTCCGCGCTGAGACAGGGAACGCCCAAGGCCTAAGCCACGCCCACTGCGAGGCCACGCCCACTCCAAGGACTACAAATGTGCCGGCCATACCAGCGCAGCGGACGAGCGCAGCGGGAGCGCCGTTTGCGCGCCGAAGGCGCGCCTAAGGTAAGCCCGTCTGCGCCCGTCCGCGCACGACCGGGCCTAGGGCCAGCCCCCATGCCGGAACCTACCGCCATTAGGAGACTCTACTCTCGGCGAGATCTCCTTAGCCTCAGACCCTCGAAAATCACCACCTGTCATGCCATACATGACCCAAACGTCCCCTTCACCGGCTGTAACATCTGCAAACCTGGAAACCTACTCCTTCCCAGGATGGCCGTCCCTCTCCCGGGCCTCAAATTAGCGACACTCAACTGTAGATCGCTCCCCAAACACGCCCTACTCATTAACCACTTAATTGTCGACCACGACCTGGATATACTATTCCTCACCGAAACCTGGATCACCGGACATTCTAACTCCGACATAGTCGCAGCCCTCCCCCCGGGCTTTCTCATCATGTCCCAACCCCGCCCTTTAGGTCGAGGTGGTGGGATAGCCATCATCCACCGAGACTACTTCACCTGCCGATCTACAGAGATCCAGAGCAAGGAGTCGGAGAGCTGTCTGTTCACGCTGACGCTCTCGCCGACCTACTCCCTATCAGGCCTTCTGGTCTACAGACCCCCTGGACATTTCGGCCCTTTCTCCACCACTTTTTTGGAATCCGTCTCTTCCCTGGCCTACCAAACTTCCAACTTCCTGATTACAGGCGACCTCAACATCCATTTCGATGACCTAACAGACACTGGGTCGTCCGATTTAATCAGTGAACTTGGCGCCCTTGGCTTCTCCCTGACTAACTCAGGAGCCACGCATGCGAAAGGACATCTACTCGACCCTGTATTCTCGAACATCCCTTCCCTCCAGTTCACCAATTCCATCCCCCCCCGTGGACAGACCACTTCCTGGTCTCGACCCATCTCCCAGGGGCCTTTAAGAAACCCCACAACCCCCCAACCTTCACCAAGGATAGATCCTGGGCCAGACTTTCGACTGACAACTGGGCTTCGGCGCTCGACGCGTCTACCCCCACTCTTGCAGCCGATCCCACCACGGCGGACACCCAGTTCAGAGACTGGATTTCCTCCTCCCTCGACAGCCTCATCCCTATCAAAAATCGAGAGGTGAAAAACAAAACCAAGGGCAATGCTCCCTGGTACAATTCTGACCTTAGAGCCCTTCGCAAAGTGTGTAAAAAGGCTGAGAGAGCTTGGAGGAAAGATTGGCTCCACAGCAACAAGGATACTTATCACAACGCGGTTAGACAATACAAGACTGCCTTGAAAACAGCTAAATCACTGTTTTACGACAACAGAATAAAAACCGCGACCAACTCAGCCAAAGAATCCTACCAGATTGTCAAAGAATTACTAAACATCCCAACCGCACCTCCCCCTCACTCCCCCTCCACAGACAGAAGCAAGGATCTGGCCAAATACTTTGACTCTAAAATTCTGCGGATACTGGACTCCCTCCCTCACATCAGCCCTCCCATCCTGGCCACAGCGGATGAAAATAATTGTCCACAGCTGAAAACTTTCAGAGCAGTTTCCCTCCCCGAAGTGACGTCCACGCTTGATAAAATGAAAAGCGGCTCCCCCCTGGACCCAGCCCCGGTCAGATTCCTAAAAAAAGTGTCCTCCACCATAGCCCCTATCATCAGGGACCTTATCAACTCTTCCCTCGCTGGTGGAACGGTTCCCCCCAACTGGAAGAACGCAGTCGTGAAGGCTTTGCTGAAAAAGCCCCAACTAAACCCGGACGACATGTCCAATTACAGACCAATCTCACTGCTCCCCTGTATCAGTAAGATGGCAGAAAAACTAGTCAACTCACAGCTATCCCAATTTCTCGAAACCAACAACATCCTGCGCCAATCCCAAACTGGGTTTCGACCCGGCCATGGCACGGACACCGCGCTCCTCGCTGTCATCGAGGAGGCAAGGTGTATCCTAGACTCAGGGGGATCAGTGGCAGTGATCCTCCTGGATCTTAGCGCCGCTTTCGATACGGTGGATCACCGTGTCCTTTTACACCGCCTGGCCAAGGCAGGAATTGTGGGTACGGCGCGAGCTTGGATCGAATCCTTCCTCTCACATCGATCCTTTCAGGTGTGGGACGGCAACTCCCGGTCAGAACCGCTTCCACTGAAGAATGGAGTTCCCCAGGGGTCGTCGCTCAGCCCAACCCTTTTTAATGTCTATATGGCGCCCCTGGAAGACGTAGTGGCCCCCTACGGGATAAAAATAATCAACTACGCTGACGACACCCAACTTGTCGTATCCCTGTCCCACCTGGATAACCATCCGGACAGCTTGCTCCACTGTCTCCAGGACATTCATACCTGGATGTGTGACTCGGCCATGAAGCTGAACGGCGCAAAGACTGAGATCATGCTCCTAGGCAATAAATGGACGACCTTTCCGCCTACGTCCTGGCCCGACACCTTCGGTGAAATCCCCTCTCCAAAAAATGAAATCAAAACTCTAGGAGTTTGGTTAGAACCAGACCTCACCATGAAAACGCAGGCAACCAAGACAGCAGGCACCTGTTTCGGTCTACTGCGGTCCGTCCGTAAGATCTTGCCTCTTCTTCCCCTCCCATCCAGGAAGCTACTTGTCCAGGGCCTTGTCTTGGCACGGCTCGATTACAGCAATGCCATCTTTCTGGGGGCCCCTGAGTACACCTTGGCCAAACTCCAGCGCACCCAGAATGCGGCGGCCAGGCTCATCATGAACCTTTCCCCTAGAGTGTCGGCTAAGCCCGCCCTCAAAGCCCTACACTGGCTCCCTGTGCGCCAGAGAGTAGAGTTCAAGGCCCTATGTACCACCCACAAGCTCATTAATGGTGCTGGCCCTGACGCGCTTAAACATATGGTGACCCCATATAAAGCCTCAAGATCCCTTCGCTCCGACGCCGAACATCTTGCCACGGTGCCCAAATTCAGGAAGGCCCGCTCCGGCGGACGCCGCTTCTCGGTCAAAGCCTCCACAGCCTGGAACCTACTCCCCCTCAGCCTACGTCTGGAACCCTCCCACATAGTGTTCCGCAGGAAACTCAAAACATTCCTGTTTCCCAAATAAAGCACTCCCTCTTCCCCCTTCTGGATATCGACAGGTTTAATAGCGCGGGGATGCCTACGGGTCACCAGGCGCTTTAGAAATCGCGAAATAATAATAATAATAACCATGCCAGATGGATGGTCAACCGGAGAAGGCATGTCTTGTGGTCTAGGCACGCTCTGACGACACCCAGTGTCCGCTAGGGCCAGAACTTCATGTCCGTTAATGTTCACTGGGCATCGATATGGGGGAGGTGCCAGTTCAGGAGGAGAGCATACATAGTTGTGTACCAAGCCCACCTCCTTGGGCTCGTCTTTCTGAGGGCAAACCCGTGCAATATGGCCAAACCCACCACAACTGTAGCACTGCGGCCCTGGACTGGTCGGCCTGTACAGGATCGGTGCGGGTATAACAGGAGGCAGTTCCGGTCTTCGGGGCAAAGAGGGACGGTGAGGGCGGACGCCTGTAGGGAGGTGAAGTTTGAACGGGTGTTCTTCCTTGTGTCGTTGCTGTTCTTGTGCCCGGCTATATGCGCTCGCTATTTCCACAGCTGTCTCCAATGTGAGGCGGGCGTGTTGTCTCACCCACCTTTGAGTGCCCGGGTGTAGGGAGGCCAGGAATTGCTCGAGGTACAGCTTCTCGAGGATCTCCTCCTTAGTCGATACTTCGGGTCTGAGCCATCTGTTGGTTAGGCCCTAACTCGAAAGGACAGGGCTCTGGGGGTTTCCTGGGGTCCTTCTCGGATCTGTCTCAACTTTACCTGATATCTCTCATCATCAATACCGAGACGTTCCAGGATACACTTCTTGATATCCGGAAATGGCGTGTTGCCCTGTATATTGGCCTGCTGGTATGCCGCCTGTTGGTCTCCCGTCAATAATGGGCCCAGATATTGACCCCAGCGATCATTCGGCCAGGCAGCGGCCTGGGCTAACCTCTCAAAGTTAGTGAAAAAATAGTCCGGTCTTCCCCCGGAACATACTTTTGAAGGACTACAGAGGGGAGGGAGGTCATCGGCCTCTGTTGACCCAGGACGTCTGTGAGCTTCCCCATAGCTTGGTCATGCGAGTCCCCTTGTCCCTTCAAGACGTCGTGTAGTTGGGCACGGTCATCCTCGGCGGTCTTAAGGAACTGCTCCATGAGTTTCCCCAGTTGTTCTTGGGACTCGGCCATCCTTTTCACCGTGGCCTCCATGCTTCCAGGCAATCCCACTTCTGACACCAGATGTGGTTGTGGGCGGTTGGCGGGCTGGAAAATCAGGCAAGGAGGCCGGATATAGCGTGCAATAGTGGGTTTTTATTATTAAACAGGGAGAGTCTTGGTTGCGCAGTTCAAACAAGGTGAGAGGGCGGGGAAGTCTTGGTCTTGAGTGAAGGTCCGGGTCTTGGGTGAAGGTCCGTATCTTGGGGTGACGGTCCGGGTCTTGGGTGAAGGTCCGCTCCGTCCTGGGGAGTTCTCCGGAGGGCAGTAAGAGGAGACAGACAAAGGAGCTGTTAGTCCCACCGAACTGGGAACAGTATTACCTCCATTAATCACCGGTTCGTGAGGGGATTGAAAAGTACCGTGAGGGAAGGAGGGAAGGGTTGTTTAGGACGACGGGGTTAGGGCAAAGATATAGGGGCTGAGCAGCAGCGTGAGTAGTGTTGGCGAGGGATGGTTAGTAATTCGGGGCTATTTACATAAGGGTGCTGTACATGAATTTACAGTGAGCTAGCAGGGTTAACGTGTCTAAGCAGTGTTAGGTAAGAAGAAAAACCCTCTACACTGTATACAGGTACTTCCAGGGGCAACAAAGAGGCTAGGTGTTACTCACGTGCTCCGCCGCAACTCTCCGGGTGAGTTGCGGCCGCTCTTCAGCTTCCTCCTGGGGACTCCACCAGTCCTCGCACCACTCGTCTGCTTCTTCAGGTTCTCTGTTCTCTTCCTCCACTCTAGTTGCAATCTCCTGCCACGATCTTCCGACGGCCTCTGCTCTCCCACTTCCGTCTTTTCTGTCAGTAGCCGGCGGTGTGGAGGCGGGACTTCCAGGGTCAGGCGGTTGTGCTTCCGGTTCTTGGTTTCTCCGGGTTGGTTCCTGCAAAACAGAGAGGGGAGGGGTTCTCGTTGTCAGGGACGCTGTTGTCGACGAATCCGCCAGGATAGGTGAGTGTCTGAGTGGCGGTAGCCCTGGTGGTTTACGTAACGGGGTCCCCTGGATCAGCTCCCGAGGGGCCATTTCACAACTACCAATTTGAAAAATGCACAGGTCTCTCTCATTGATGGCCAGCACCGACATACACTTTTAGACATACCTCCCGCCACAAGTTCTAAAATTGCGAATTTAGAGCTGGGGAGCTACGTTCGAATCTCGGCATTAGCTCAACATCCTGTGATTTCAGGCAAATCACTTTGTCTCCTCGTGCCTACCACAAATGAATGTGTTCTTCTGTAATGTAAATTGTGCTCATGCCATGTTGTCGAGTTTGCGCTTTATAATATTACAAGGAAAAATAAACTAGGGAAACTCGAGTTCACACACTACTGAACGCGCACTCTTAAGTGCATCAGCAGTGCACTGTGAATCGGAGCGTTTCACAGGCCTGTCACAGATAAGAAATGCTATCAAAACGAAATCCTACAAAACAATATACTACTGGCCTGCAGCAATTCAGACCCGGACAACGTCGGGACGGGCTGCTAGTGACAGTTATAAACAGGGAAGCTAGCAGGAACAGCCAATATAAATTGGAGAAAATAAAAGAATTATCAATCAATTGGGTAGGGGAGGGATCATGAAAACCCCAAATTCCCGCCCCTAAAATGGCCACACTCACACACTTTGCTTGGTAAATTTTTAAGAGAATTTCTGGGGGTCTTCTGCCCATTTTCCTTGAAGATTTTAAGGGCCACAATAGATTTCATGAAAAGAAGACTCCTGCTCTTAACAGCCTGACACCAATAGCCAGTACTGTTAAACAGGACTCCCACGTATGTAAACATATTTGCAGATTCTATCCTGTATTTCCAAACTTGAAGACACCTGCATTTTTTTCTCCTTTGCCCTCAAGTCATTACAAACGTTTTCTTTGCATTTAACTTTAACCCTAGATCCTCCATAAAACCAGTATAGGGTACAGGAGCTTTCTTCAGTCCTACCTGGATGTGTGGAATAAGCACAGCATCATCTGCCTAGAGGAGGGAGACTATTGGGCGTTTATTAATGTATGGTGGATCCCTCGTCTTGGCCACTAACTCCTACTCCAGTGCATTGGTGTACAGAGTGATCATGAATGGGGCTAAGACACATCCCTGTCTCACCCCTGTCTCTAAGTGAAATGATGATGAGCATTCTCCTTTGGTTCCATATCGACCCTTTGCAGTTGCCCCAATATATAATTGTTGTAGGAACTGAACTAGGACTGTGTCTACCTTTAGATTGGCTAAAATGTTCCATAATTTACTATAGACCACACAGTTGAAAGCAGTATGAGGACGACAAATGGCAGGTGAAACGTTCCTGGTTTAGCCTGAGAATGTTTTCCAATTAAGATACTGAGGTTTAGGACTTGCTCATTTACACCTAGGCCCACTCTAAAACCGTATTGTACATCACTTAAAATATTATTATCTTCAGCCCATGTTTGCAAGCATTCTAAAACAATCCTTCCTGCTACACCAAAATTTGGAGTGGTGCACTACCCATGTGGTCAGGTCAATAAAAATGTTCACTTGTTTGGGTTGTATCAAAATCAATCTTTTATATTCTATGTCATCCGACAATACAAAGTTCCAGCCAATGCGTTTTGTTAATTTAGCAATGAACTTCTTCAGGGCGATCGTGGTTGATGGGACGGGGAGGAGAGTGGTTCGTCCAACAGCCATGTCCTGAGATGTGCATGGTGCGAGCCAGTTCTGTTGAGCCCGTGTTGTTCGTCACAAAAAAGTGGATCGGGACACATCCAGGCAGACTGCCCTTTCAGAACCACGGATCTTGGCCCTTATCAAGCAGGCCGCACCCATTTCAATATTGTGACTATTGACAACTGCGGAACTGACACTTTTTTTGTGACAAACAACACAGGCTCAAACAGCAGGCAAGACCCGCTCCATGGATCACCCTCGTGTTGGCTGGTACCCCCAGAGTAGAATCTAGGAAGGCTGTTTGGGGAACGGCTAATTGATCTGTTAAATTATGGCCTACCTGCTCAGCGCTATTCATGAATATTATATCTCTGACGCATAGCATTTTAAATTTGAAGGCACAGTTGCATACTCTCATATGTTAGACAATTTTAGCATCTGATGCTGCCTCATTGGCAGTGTGCCTCAATTGCAGTATTGTCGGAGGGGCGCTTGAATACATGACTAATGCATTTTAATGCAGACACTAGCATTAAAATGTGTTAGTCGGAAGCGTGATGCAGCTCTACCTTAACCCAGCCCTGAAACTGCGAAAAGTAACATTTTAATAACGTTATTTTCATTTTATTTTTCTGCTCAAAGATAGCATTTGTTAGAGTTTTCATGTTAATCGCAGCGCCCATCATGAGCTGAAATTAACATGACAACTTGAACAAATGCACACAATCACCCCGCAGCCCAGCTCAATTAAGAAAAGAAATGCAACAACATAGCTGCTAAGGTTTCAAATTGCTCTGTGGGATGGTTTCAAACCTACCTTAACACCGTTCACGTGGAGCTGTATGTGAGGAAATGCACCATCTTTTCACTTTTTGAAGCAAAAGTTTGGAGTGATATTTGCACAAAGACCTTACTATCGCTCACGAGGAAAATCATTAGAGGGAACATTGGCTGTAACTGCACATCACATATATAGTTATAAAGTGTACATTACAGGCTCTGATCCACTGTTTTTTTCTACATAACAGTAATATAAATCAGTTGAAAAACCTTCAGCAAGTTATCATATGGAGATTGTCACTCTGACTCAATCTGAACTTTATTTGCACTGGAGGCCTTATTCAGAGCACTGTTTCTACTTAACTTGATTTAGTTTGAACCACGTACACTTTTTGATTGCTTACTCTCAACAGGGCAGCTGTTTTTCATCCCTACCCCAATACCTTTGTAATGGGACAAGACAGTAATTTTGTTTGCATTTCATGTTTTTTTTTGTCCTCACTTCACCAATAAACGTCTGTATTTTCTCAGAAAGAGAAGCCAACGTTCAAAACTGTTCACCCTGGGTCTGATGCAATTGCATAGGCCAAACCAGGCCAGCCTCCTTTGTTTGGAAGGTTGGTGTAATCATAGGACCAGTTTGAGCCTAAAAGGAGCCAAACCAAGTTCCGCGCCTTACCCCAGGAGACCATGGCAGACCAGATATTCACCCCATTCTCGATCTCATCACCCTGGTCCAAGCGAGCCATGGCAAATGCAGCTTTTAACCATTCCTCATTCATTGTATGGCACGGTTCTTTCCATTTCAAACAGATTTCCCTTCGGGCTATTAAAACCAGGTATAATAATAAACCATGTTTTGTTCTTGCTGAAGATTCTTTCCAATCACACTGTCATCCCCAAATATTACCAGGGAGACATTTACCTTAATTTTTATTTTAAAAATACCGCTTCGAACTTCCCCCACTCCCCTCCCAAAAACCTTAAATTCGGGGCACTTATAAAAGATGTGTGTATCGTTAGAGCTCATAAGATTACATCTAGGACATTTGGGGAGGACAGTGGAGCGAATTTAGCAATTTTTACAGGTGTATAATAGAGCCTTTTGATGACAAAGAAATGGTTCTTTTTAAGCTAGCTGGTTTAACATATTTATAAAGGAGCTTCAAAGAAGGTTTATAAAAATCTTCAATCTCAGACTCGAATGGAGACAGATTCCACACTGCATGCTGCTGAGGTTGTTCCCTCTCTTCCACCTCTAGTAACCTTTTGTACCAGATGGCTACCTCCTTTCTTTTGGGATATACATTTTGCAAGGATCGTTCTCCCAATCTCCTCTTATGTCCTCCTTTTCCACTGTAAACCAGGAGACTAGTTGCAGGAATTTAAATCTAGAAAGGCTATTGCCAACCTTCGCTCTTAAAAACTCCCAAGGATACACTCGGTCAGTGGATATAAGCTCTGACCAGATAGTAATGCCCGCTCTTTCAATGGGGATCGCTAGGCTATCCTTCAAACATACCGGGGTCCCCGAGGAATCCCAAAATGGGGCATAATCTGAATAATACCCAATCCTCCTTCTACTTCGAATCTTGTACCATAGAGCATAGACTAAGGGTGGTCCTCAGGACTTTCAACTGTACCCTTTTGAAGAACCTGGGTGCCCCAAATTTGTAGAGAAAACCTTCCCCACCACCACCACCCTCTGCCTTCACCATTTCCCCCAGTAGCCTCCCCCAGGATGACTCTTCTGGTTTAACAAGTAACATCCTTTTTTAAATTGGAAAGCTACAGAATACCAGTTAATATCCAGTAGAGCAAGCCCCCCTTTGGTGAGCCTACGTCTCAGCTTTTTCCATGACAGTCTGGCACCTTTATTTACCCAGATAAAGCTTCCGATCTTACTTTGTATTCTACCAATGTCTTTACTGGGGAATTCAAGAGGGATCGCATTAAACAGATATGTCACCTTAGGTAAAATAACCATTTTTACCAAGTTGACCCGACTGAAAATTGTTAAGGGGAGATTATTCCATCTAGCAAATAACCTTTCTACATCTTTAACTGTCCTCTTCAGATTAGGCTGGGGGATTTTATCTAGATCTTTAACAATGGTGATACCCAGGTACCTAAACTCATTGCTCATGGTACCCTCCCAGTTGTCGATGCTCCAACACATCACCTCTGTTTTAGAGGTGTTAGAAAGAGAGCCTGAAAGGGAACCAACTTCTCCCAATAGAGCTTCGACCCTGGGTATAACCACCCCTGGATCGTTGGTATATAGCAGCAAATCATCAGAGTAAAGAGCCAGCTTGCTACTATATTGCTGAGATTTAAAGGGAGAAATCTGGTTGTCCAGTCTTCTTGCTTGTGCTAATGACTCAATGTAGAGATCAAATAGTAACGGAGAAATGGGACAGCCTGTCTTGTTCCTCTGTGTACGTTAAAACTAGAAGTTAACAAACCATTCAGCATGATTTTTGCTGAGGCTCCTTGATAACACTTCATTAATGTCTGGACAAAAATAGGCCCGTAGGCCATCACCCTAAATACCTCCCAGCGGTATACCCTGCAGACTCTGTCAAACTCCTTGGCTGCGTCTAGTGCCACTACGGCCAAGGCGTCCGATCTTCCCATAGCCAAATCGATTTTACCAATTAGCTGGTGTGTCTGTTCCTGAATATATCTCCAGGGAATTAAACCTTTTTGGTCGGAATTAATCAGCCTAGGGGCCAACTTGACCACTCTACCTGCAAGAACACTCATAAAGATCTTATAATCGCATTCAGCAGGGAGATTGGTCTTTCTGAGTACTCTTTTTGGGGGTATTTCCCAGGTTTTAGGATCAATATGATGGTTGCTTCTTTCCACAAGCTTGGAGCCTGTCCTTCCAACCTAAAGACTGAATTAAACAGGATACCCATTATTGAGACCAGTTCATCCAGGAGGTATTTATAAACCTCACTGGGAGGTGCATCAGTGCCTTTGGCCTTATTATTTTTGCTCTTTCTTATTTGGTCTCTTATTTTATTTTCAGTAATTGGAGCATCTAAGCATTCACAACCTTCGTTAGTTAATGTTGACAGAGATTTCAGGTGTGTATGTCCTCCGGGTTGCTTGACTTCTCCATATTTTAATTTATTATCAATTCATTAATGTTGTTCTTAGAGCGATCTACTCTTGCTTTCCATGCGAGGAGGGCACCTGCCCTCTCTCCATACTCAACATTTTGCACATTTTGCATATTTTTAGTCCTCCATTGTGCCCTGCATTTAAGTTCGAGTCTCCCCCTATACTCATGACGGGCATCTTCCAGATCTTTCTGAACTAGTGAGAGCCTATTGAGATTCCCATAACAGATCTGGGACCTCTACTCATTCAGTAAGCGGATTTTCCTCTCCAGGGACACAACTCCGGTGTCTCTTCTCTATTCTTTGAACATAGAAGACCATGAAAAAGGGCCCTTATATTAACCTTAAAGGCATCCCAAACATAGTCCATGGAGGTCGAACCCATATTTATAGAAAAGTAATCTTGGGTAGCCAGTTTGAGAGCCCTTACTATATCCACGTCTGACAGCATAGACCTTTTAAGTGTCCACCTGGGTCGTAAATTATGCCTTTTCCCCACATAAGAAAACAACCACCGAGCATGGTCAGATATTTGGCTATGCAAGACAGTTACACGGATCATATTATCTAGGCTTGGCCAATCCAATAAAACATAATCTATTCTTGAAGAATGGCTGTGCTTCTTACTGTGAAACGTAAATCCCTTCTTATCACCCATCTTTGCCCTCCAGATGTCCACATGCTCCAGGTCCCGTAACATATTTTTTAATGCTTGTCGTACTCGAGGAGTCCCCACATAGTGGCTAAGATTGGATCTATCTTGTACGGGATCAAGGAGAACATTAAAATGGCCTCTTATGATTATTGGCGAGATAGCTTCAACCAGGTTAGATTGTAATTTTATAATTTTATAATATACGTCGGGTCGTCATTATTGGGACCGTAAAAGGAAGCACATGCTAACTCTAGGATTCCAAAATCTTATATGGCCACTATCCACCGACCTGACTGGTCAGAATGGATGGTTTTAATAGAGCATTCTGCCCCCTGTGTTATAAATATAGCCACCCCTTGCTATGCACCATCTACTCAGAAGACCAGAAATATTTTACCTAAGAGTATTTGGGAATAATAATAGAACACTCTGCATGACTTAAATGTGTCTCCTGGATAAGGCAAATTTGAGCAGGGGATAGTTCTAAGTACGTCAACACCAAACGTTGTCTATGGGAGCACCTCAATCCATTAACATTCCACTAAATAAACTTAAGCTCACTACTCAAAGGGGATATGCCTGCCATCTGGTGTTAAAATCCATAGCGGCCAATCACTTATAAACGTGAGATTGAGGACTTTTAAAAAAAAAAGTTTACCCACGGCTCCCCACCCAGTGCAACCCACCACCACTCCCCCCTCTGTGTCCTACCCCCTTCGGGAAACCCTCCTTTCTATTAGGCAGGAGCCTATTCAGCCTTGTTCACTTGGGTCACAAAAGAACAACAAATATATGATGCATTTATCACAGGTCTCAATGACAGGAACCCCTCCTCACTTCCACCTCTCTTACCTACACCCCACCTTCAATCTTTTCTATAAGCGCATCCACCTCCTCCACTGAGCGGTACATATACATGTGGTTATTCCACATAATGCGGAGTGATGCTGGAAACTTCAATTGAGCCTTAGCCCCCTGCTTATTTAAAGCCTCTATCCTTTTGCCCAACTCCTACTGTTCTGTAGCAGTGATATGCGATACATCCGATCTGATGGAAAAAGAGAAGGGATTAGAGGAAGACTTAGATGCTATACTTCCTTCCTTTACAGCCGAGGCAAGAGTTGTTTCTTTAACAGTATATGTTAAAAAATTGATTAAGATTTTCCTCTGCTTTTGTGTGGCAGGGCTTCTTTTAAACGGGTCGCAGTGTACCTGTTGAATTTCCTTGGCCAGATCAATGTTGGGAGAGTTATTTAACACTGTCTCTTTCAGCAAGGAAACCATGAACCCCCTGATATCTGCACCTTCTAGTGCTTCAGGGACATTAATAAGTCTCAGATTGTTCTTCCTAGTGTGGTTTTCCAAACGCTCAAGATCCTCCTTCAATTCCTAATTCTGGGTAGTAGCTAGCTTAACCATTTCCCCTGAGGCGGTGTATTGCTTTGCCCACTTGCGTAATCTGAACTTACGCACACCACTTACTCACACAGAAACTCCAACACTCCTCTAGAGGTACAAATGAGCTTTATTAATATTGTAGGCAAAGGCAATAAGTCACTGAAGCTAATAAATTCTTAGGCACCGAGTGAAAGGCAATAGACAATGAATACACCACACTATATAGCTATAAATATGAAACTGTGAATACAGGTATATAAACAGTTAATGTACAAAGCACCTCACCAGATGCGTCCGCACCGGAGAATTCAACATCCCTGGCCAAGCACTGAACACCAAGTCGAGAACCCTGTAGAGACCGGGGGCTCAGGAAGTAATCGCTCCGGGCACCAAAGTTGTCCCACAAGTGCGTCTACTCCAAGACTGAGTTCCCGAGCTTCACCCCACAGACACTGCTTTTTATAGTTTAAATCAACATGTTTGAGAAGCCTCTAGTAGGCGCTCTCGCTCATCTATTCACAGGTGCTGGCCCCATCTCTGCATCAGATCCACCCAGATAGACCTGGCCAGATTCTGTCTGGGTTGTGCCAAGGCAAAAGACATTTCTTTCCCTAACTCCGGACTTGGAGCTTTGCACGGCCATCCTCCCTCTGTCCTAGAGATAAGCATAGAATGCACGAAAACACCCTGAAGGTACAACATAACCTCACGAGGCATCCCCCCGAGATGCCTCGCACCAGCTTGTACTGGTTTACGTGAAAAACATGTTTATGTTACTGCTGAAGTGTAACTACAGGGCAAGGCAGCACAAAATGGAAGTGCGATGCAACAAAATGGAACATCAGAGCATTGCATGGAATCGAGGTCAACATGTAATTTAGCACGTGTAAAATGGCAAATGCAGTACAGGCGGTATAGAGTACCTCCTTCATTTTCGGTATCTTCTGTTCTAATGCATCAGTTCTTAATGAGACCTCCTCCAGCTTCTGTACTAACACCACAAAGGACGCCTAAATCACTGCTTGGTTAGTCTCTGATACTGTAAAACCTGTTCCTCATCTCGTCCTTAAGAGAGAGTAACATTTCTGCCAAGGAGCATGTTGGCATCGCTGGTTTATCCATCGCTGGGGGGGATCGTTTAATTCTCCCCATCATATGTATCAAAGGCCTCTAGTGGGGAAAATCTATTTGAGATATCCACTGCAGGATGGATGATGGAAGACAGGCTCCCTGAAGGGTTCTCTAAATTCTTGAGGTCCATATCTCCAGTACTCAAGACCCCGAGAGTGTCGGAACTACCTGGTGACTGCATATTACGTTGCGGAAGAGAGAACAGGCTAGGAAGCTTTGGCTGAATAGGGTCTGGTGGTATAAAGTCAGGTAGTATAGGTGGTATAGCAGACTGTGACTGTGACCTACTACAACTGGAAGAACCTTCCTTGTCCGTAACCTGGGATGTAGCAGAGGATGAAGATATAACCTTATAGAACGCTTTCAGAGATGGGGTTATTTTCACTTTTGTGGTTAATTTTTCTTACTCCTGCCCTTTCCTCTACAGTTGGCCCCGTTGGCAGACTCAGTGTTAACACCTTTACTTATAGCTTGCTTTACCGGCACAGAAAGTCGTACATCAACTTCAGGGTAGGAGACTCGAGTAGGCAGGCTTAGTTGAGTAATATCAGTATTAGTTCAAGACTGAACCGCCTTGGCGCGCAGCGTGTATCTACAGTCTCTGGGCGGAGACAAATTAAGTTGCTGCACTTTATTTATCTCCATATACTTGTAAAACTCCTCTTCTTTAGTGATTATGTGGGTAGTCTGGGTAATCAAATAGAGAGAACCTACCTGCTGACATATACGAGCACACCCAGATAAAGAGTCCAGCAATACCTCAAGTTTGCTCTTACCTTCCTTCAAACAATAAATACCACCAGTCTTGTTGCCAACTTTCCTGCCAAAAAGCGGCTCCAAGTGCCCTACCTGGACTACCGAGTTTATAACGCCGTCCTTCTCACCGCGACAACCTGATCCCATGCTGGCTTAGACTCCGGTGCCGACTCTGCCACCTGTAGCCTGGACCTGTGAACAGACTACGCCGGTTCGCCGCCACTCACAAGCAGCGCCCTCCCACAGCGAAGCTCGGAGCACCGGCGAGCCTCCACCACGCTCTGGATCCATGCACCACGCTCGACCGGTAACGAGAGACGGAGAGAAGAAAAAAACAAGTAGAGCCAACCGCTTCAGGTAGAATGTAGGCAGAAAAGCAAAAAGAATAGCAAATCTCAACTAGCGGGTTTCATTCCGGGGATACCAGTCAAGACCAGGCGAGGACCCAAGGGAACATCAGCCGCGACCGCTTAGCTCGCAGCCGCCATGTTTCTCCACCTCCAGGCGAATACAAAGAAGAAAATCATGTTTTGTGTAATTTTTAGGTCAAGCCTATGCAGATCATGCACTGCTCTACGAGGTATGCTGTATCTAGAATATGCAAAAAAATACAATTGACAGAATGCTGGACAATGCAAACATCCACCCCCAGTCACAAAGATATTGGTTTAATCCATCATTCTTTTGCTCACCACACCACCCCAGTATCTAGAATATGGGCTTCAAGCCCCTACCCCATCTTTTCTATTGGCTCCTCTTAATATCTTTCATAAATTTCGGGTTTTGATTGGTGAAATGGCTTTCTAGTCTCCGTGTTTGCACTTATGCAACCTCCCATATGGACGGCCCCTATTCCTTGTGCTTTTACGCTTCATGTAACTTCTAAAAGCATGTGTGAATTATGTGTCACTAGGCCCAAGAGGTTTATTTGTGTACCCACTAATAATAATGCACACAATTTTAAAAGAATGTGTTCTTTATTTAATTAGCGTTTACATTTTGTTTAATGTGGTGGTTTGAAAGGGGCTACAAGCACCGGCAAAAAGAATTAAGAATGCATTCATATACTCTGATCAAGCGCTCACTCCGCACTGCCCCCAGGGAACAAGCAGGCATCCACTTCTGTGCTACCTCGTTGTTTTATATTGCAGCTAATCATATGAGATATATGTTTGAAGGACGAGTTGCATTTTACTTGATTCTCCGTGCAGTTCTATTTACCATCTTGTGATTTGCTTTCAGGGGAGAACTGCAAGCCATTACAATGTTTTTCTCTTTATTTATTTAGGAAAGGATGGTGTGAATCCTTGCATCTTTCCATAATTATTCTCTCTGGGTGTAGGGCAATCAGATTGAAATTGGTATATCTATTGCTCATGTCATTTTACAGCACTTAACAAAGAGAGGAGTACCACCGTTAGAGGATCAAAAGAGTTCCTAATGGGTTGGTTAGCTGACAAAAGGAAATAATTCATCCTTTTGTTAAAACCCCCTCACTCACCAACCTAGTGGTGACATGCTTCATCATGGGGGTCCACCCTGACGGCCTAGCGTCACCAGGGTGTGCTACAACACCTGAAATACAGTGGAGCAGGTTGTGAATGTGGGTGCAAAAAAAGTGTGTTAAAAATTGTCCTGGTTAAATTTAGTGGGGAGATACATTTTATTTACAAGTAACTGGACAATATTAAAAATGTGAGGCGAGATACTGTGAGGGAAATTAAGGCCTAAAGTATCTCTATATGTGTGCTGGTCTACATCTTTCAACCAAGGATGGAAAGTACCAGGTTTTCATCAGGACCGTAAAAAACGAGGAATTGAACGGTGTGTACCCCCTAAAAGGCACACCCAATCCTAATTCCTTGTGGACCAGTTAGCGATTTTGCTAATGGTAAGAAAAACTCTAACCTCAGTGGGTGAGTATTGAAAAGAAAAAGTCAAAAGACCTGTTGGAAGGAAGAAAGAAAAAGAGAAAAACAGACATCAATCTGACGTGAACATTTTTACATGCCTGTTATGTTGTGCATTGCCGTGTTTCTTGTCTTCATGCTTCATGCCATTCCCATTAGGAAGATAATGTTGGTATCTTAGTGATACATTTATTATGTGGCCCCACGGGGGCATGCTAATTTGCCAAATCACGCATGCTTATCAAAAGGTGCGTGCTGAGTGGCAGCGTGCTCAGTGGCATTCGCTACATTTATTCAGACACACGCATTCATAGTAACTTTATCGTGGTATGATATCAACTCTCGCATATCTGCTATTGTGGTCGCGAGGGTTATATTGTGCATAGTTTACCTGTAAAAGACAATGGACATACCAAGCCTTACTGACATATAACGTAAAAAACACACACACTGATAGTGATTGGAGACAGTGGGTTTACTCCTATTCTATAGCCTTTTGCATCGGAGGGCAGGGGGTGGTATCGCCACGACTGAAACGTATTTTGTAAATACATGGAGTCAATTGTTATCGGGAGGGTTACCGATAGAGTTCAGTCGCGTATTGCAGTTGAATCCGTGTTCCCGGTCGCGTAGCTAGGGAAACCTAAAAGGCATGGCTGCTCTACTAACAGTTAATTCGTGGTTGAAAGGCCGGTTACCTATTTCGCTCCTCCGCTGCCCCGCTAGACTGTTCGTGTTTTTCATGTGAGTAAATGTAGCACTCAGGCTTCCGGGGTGGGCGGGGTTGCGTGAGTGTCACGTGGGCCCGGTGGGTGCGGTCGACTACGAGTGCTGCGCTGGGACAAATTTGGTTGTAGTCTTGTGGCTGTTGCCACGGCAACTCGTGTCTTTGTTGTTCCGCGTATGACGTGCTAGAAAATAATAGATCGGGAGCTAACTTTAACAAAAAGACGATCCCGTAGTAGAAGCAGAATTATGATGGAACGTGGATGCGTGCCATATTTGCAGTGCATGTTTAATAACAAAGCTAAGGCAACACCGAGGTGTTAAAGTCTATCAGAAATGTCTAGGGGTAATATTGCGATCGTGAAGTCAAACGAGCTGTGCTCAACCGTGAGCGTGTGTATTGTGGCCACAAAGTTTGTTATGAGTGATTCAGATTCGTGTTTGGGTCTGCCTTCATAGGAAGTGGTGGAGGGAGCTCATTTTTTAAGGCAGCAGTACAATGGATGTTCCAGATGGGAAACAGATCGAATTTCATCATGAGGTGGTGAGGAAGCTCATTTCAGGACAGTGGCCCAAGGGATATTGTCATTCAGGCCTGTCTTGTGTGTCGAAAGTCTATAGATCCAGCGTTGTTCTTTTTCGAACAAGCGCCTCTGTGAAGTGGGCCCTGGTTGTACCTATTCTATGACTGTCCATTGCATGTCATTCGGTGTGTGACAAGCAGTCAAGAAGTGATCTGTAAGTTTTGTGATGTTTTTCTTGCAGCGAATTGTACTCCTATGCTCGCTGATGCGTTGCTTAACTTTGCGCGTTGTCATACCTGTATAAGGTTTCCCACAGATGCACTTGATCATGTATACCACATTGGTACTGTTGCAGTTAGTGTGTGAACGCTGTTCCCAGGTTTTTCCTTCTTCTCGTTTGAGAGTTTTGGTATTTTCAGTGAGGTGGCATACGCTGCAGTCGCCACACTTGGAGTGTCCTGTTACGGGAGGGAGCCCCCAAATCTGTGTGATGCTGGGGTTCGCATTAGTAGTTATTATCTTGGGCCTGGTGCTGACCAGGCTGTCTTTCAGGCTCTGTCCTTTTCTGTATGAGTAGAGGGGTTTCTCCCATTTGAGATTTCCAGAATTAAGTATAGACCAGTGCTTGTTAATGCTCCTACTTACTTGGTTAGATATTGCGTTATAGGTGGTAACGCATGTGAGTGGTGTACCCACAGTTTCGTTTGTTTTTTCTTCAAGTAGGGCATCCCTGGGAAGGTTTCTTGCTCTTTTTTGACATTTGTTCACAATTTTGGAAGGATATCCCCCTTGTTTCATTTTTTAGTGAGATCTTCCGCTTGGTTTTTGTAGTCTGTTAGTTCGCTACAATTTCTGCGGAGTCGGAGGTATTGTCCATAGGGGAGGTTTTCCCTAAGTGGGCGAGGATGGAAACTTTCATATCTCAAAAGATTGTTTTTGGCTGTAGGTTTAAAGTGGGTTTTTGTTATCAGGTGGTCTCTTCCCTGTTGATCTCAATGTCCAGAAAGATCATTTTATCCTTGTCATAACAATGTGTGAACCGTAGGTGTGGGTCACAGGTATTGATCCATTGTACGAAATCCATGGGTGTTTCTTGTGGGCCTTGCCAGACTGCCAGGACATCGTCTATATACCTACGGCAAAATTTAATGTGGGTGGTAAAGAGATTGTCATCTGATAGGATGTGTTTTTGCTCAAAATCATATACCTATAGCCCTGCTACACTTGGGGCAAAAACACTGCCCATGGAAGTGCCCCCTGTTTGAAGGTATAGTGATCCCTCATATTCAAAGTAATTTCTCTTGAGGGCAAGGGTGGCACATGCCAGTATGAATGTTTTAGGTGTTTGGTGTTCCCAGGTGGCTTCTTCCAAAGTTTTCTTGAGTACAGTTATGGTAGCATCTTGCGGTATGCTTGTATAGAGACTCTCTATATCAAAGCTTACAAGGATGGTATCTGTCTCCATTTTGATGTCCTTTAAGAGTCCCAGTAGGCTTTTTGTGTCTTTCAGGTATGTTCTGGTACCTTGTACTAATGTTTTAAGGAAGAAATCACAGAACCTAGATAATGGTTCTAGTACTGAACCTATCCCCGAAATGATAGGTCTGCCTGGTGGGGGAATTTTGCCTTTGTGCATTTTGGGGACTACGTAGAAATATGGGGTTTTGCCTTCAGTTTGACCAGGTAATCTGCCTCCTGTTTTGAAATCTTGCCAGCGGCTTCTGCTGTCTCCACAAGTTGTGTGATTTCAATCTTTAGGTCTTCTGTGGGATCAGATTGGAGAGGTCGGTCGTTCCTAGTGTCTCCTAGTAGTCTCCTGCACTCGGTGTTATAACCCGATTTATCCATCAGTACTAGGCCTCCGCCTTTGTCTGCAGGCTTGATTATGATGGTGTCGTCTGATTTGAGGTCTGAAATGGCCTTCTTTTCTGTTCTGCTGTTGTTCTGGAATTGTTTGGCAACTGTCATTGATTCAATGTCATTGAACACCGCTTGCTCAGAGGTGTTTATTTCTACGGGAGTGGCATGTGGTGGTGGCACAAATGTAGATTTGATTCTAAGGCCTGTCTCGTTGGGTACTTCTTCACTGGTGTTAGACTCTTGTTTTTCAAAGAAAGCCTTGAGTTTGAGTTTCCAGAAGAACGCTGCCAATTCGCAATGCAGTTTGAATTTGTCCTGATTTGCTGTTGGTACAAAGCCGAGTCCTTTGTTAAGGACCCTTGTTTCTGTCTCAGTGAGTACCCTGGATGATAAATTTGTTATTAGGTCTTCGCATTGCTTGGTCCCGCATTGTTCATTCCCGCTTTGCTCCTGGTGTAGCTGCCCACAGGGTCTTCCTCCCACCATCGGACATTGTTCCCTTGTTTTTTGCGCCCTCTTCCGCGCCTGCCTCTGTTGGGAAAAGGAGGAGGGAATTGGTTCTGCTGGAAGGGGTATTGTTGGAATGGCGGTTGCTATCCATACATCGGGAATTGATGTGGTGGTTGGAACGGGTTTTGGAAGGGGGGCTGGTTATATTGTGGCCATTGGTAGTGTCCTCTGTATCCTCCCCTCTGTCTTTGTCTTGGAGTCCCATTCCCGGATCCTCCACTACTGTTGGAGGTGTTGGAGGTATTACTTGAGGTATCTGAATCAGGTTCTGGTGTTGCGGATGCCCTATAGTCTGGATCTGAATAACGGTATGCCTTTACAAAGGTAAATCTTTTGAGATCTTTTTGGAATTTTGATACTTTTGTTGTGTGAGGTGATCCCTATATTCGTTAATTTCTTTGTTAAGGTCATCCAGTTTCTTTTTGTACCCTGTGATACTGGCTTTGATTTGTGATTCAGTGACTTGTATTTCTATCTGGATCTTTTCAGATAGGCGTAAAGCGGTTTTGAGGATCAGCATAATCCAGTCGTGTGTACAATGCCATGCGATGAGGGCCCAATCTTTTCTGAACTCTGGGTCATCTAGGAAAATGCGTGGGGCATTGGTGACAAGTAGTCCCTTGGGTGCCATATTGTTTGTTACATACTCTTATTAGTATTGTCCAGTGTAATATAGTTCTTATTCGATTGCGTTTCATTTCTGACAGTTTATCCCAATCTGAGGTTTGTGAAATGGTGTTGCTGATGTTAGCATCTGCAAATACTGTGAGGTTACTCATGATGGAGTAATACTCCTCGGTCAAATAGTTTAAGCCTTGATTTTCTGCCATGTTTGCAGTGTGTGTCCAATTGTAATACAGGTAAAATTGCTATGTGTGGACTCTCGCAGCTGTGCGCTGCCAGGGCATGGGCTAACAAAAGAGAGAGCAAGGGATCGTGTTCACTCACCAGTGAACGGAGAGTACTCCTGTTCCCCTGTGGAAGGGCTAAATAAACAAAGAGAGGAGTACCACCATTAGAGGATCAAAAGAGTTCCTAATGGGTTGGTTGGCTGACAAAAGGAAAGAATTCATCCTTTTGTTAAAAACCCCTCACTCACCAATATAGTGGTGACATGCTTCATCATTGGGGTCCACCCTGGCGGCCTAGCGTCACCAGGGTGTGCTACAACACCTGAAATACAGTGGAGCAGGTTGTGAATGTGGGTGCAAAAAAAGTGTGTTAAAAATTGTCCTGGTTTAACTTAGTGTGGAGATAAATTTTATTTACAAGTAACTGGACAATATTAAAAAAGTGAGGCGAGATACTGTGAGGGAAATTAAGGCCAAACGTATCTCTATATGTGTGCTGGTCTACATGTTTCAACCAAGGATGGAATGTACCAGGTTTTTGATGTAAATATATAATTTACCGTCGTAATTTCTATGCAGGTAAGTACTTAATCAATAATAACTCAATCAGAAAGAAAGAAAACAGAGTCCGTGGTGTTAGAGTTCTTAGGGGTTTTATTCCTTAAAAAGGAATGGTCTAGACCAGAATATCATATTCTTCCCACCACAGGGGTGGAAGAAGGGATAGAGAGCGCGCTGCATTTTATTGACAGTACATAGCTTATATACTTAATTCATGTCATGGAAAACAGTACAGTAGGCGTAACAGCTGAGAGAAGACAAGATAACAGTAGCCACGTGTTACTAGTACATAATCAGAAGGCGTGGACTAGGCGTGAGCTGGAGACGTCACAGATAGGTGTCACAAAAGGGGTGGCACTAAGCAGAAATGTTGCAATGTCAGCAGAAATCGGAAGCTTGGATGCGCGCGCAGCTGCATGACGTGTGATGGACGTGAAACTGGAGGGTGCAGGGGGCTTGACATTTGCACTGACAGAAAGAGACAGAAGTCTGGCATGTCAGATCAACTTGTGCTTCTATCATCTCTGATATCTGGTGTTTAGGAACTGAGCTATCTGGGCAGAAAGGTCTCTGGGGCAGAAGCTATTCTATACTGACTGTGAGTGCGTGTATAAGCGCCTGAGTGTCTGCATGAGAAGCGTGGGCATGGGCCTTCCATGGGAGCATGGCAACAGAAGCTATGAATTACTTGCACGGAGACAGGTCGGCCCTTTGGCCCTGTAGCTGGGGGGGGTGTTTACTGAAGCTAGCAGGCAGGAATGTATTTTCGAGGAGCAGAACAGATAACTCGAAGGTTATAGTCAATCTTGGCAGGCAGCAGGCTGAGCTGAACGCGCTGGGCCGCGCTAGAAGTAAGGCAGAGTTCACGTATACGGGGGCAGCCTGGGCAGCCTGGTCTGAGGCTCCCGGAGTCAGAAGGGAGAAAAAGGCTCGATGGCAGATATTCTGGGCCTACTTTGCCAGAGCTAAAAACATGTAGAATACACTACAAGAAGACGTTGGCATAGTATACTTAGGAACGGGCTATCCAACCCATTCAGGGTGGGTCTGAAAGAAGACATGTTGACGTTGGACGCAAATGTATTTGCGTCTTCATAGCTGGTACAGGAGGGAAGTTACATGCACTTTAACTCGTACATGGAGACGGTGGGGTACACGCTAGGGAACACAACTTGACCAATATTTATATTTCCTCATTCCCTCCTTGTTCCCTACGGACCCTTCATGATATATCAATCATCATAAATTGATCAGTTTGTTCTTGTAACATAATTTGTTCGTCTCTCTTCCGTTGTCTATTTGAGAGAAAACTGGAATGTTCAATGCACGAAGTGGCACACAGTCCACATATCGCCGGCCCACACTGTAGGCACAGGCAGCAGCTGAATACTATGACAAGGCCAAAACCTAGGAAGGATAGGATCTTCCATCCCCAAGCTGTTAACGTTGTCCAGAACCAACCGGACCAAGTCCAGGTGCCTGGATTCTGATGTATCTGATTTGCAATTTTATGCAGACGGGTGATAGCTTGATATACAGATGGCGCGTTTTGTGGAATGAAAACACAGCAACTTGACCCGATGACCTTACAGGCTCCACCTCTATCTGCCAAGATGACGTCAATAACAAGACGATTCTGAAGAACAACAACCCGCATGGCAGATTGCTCCTCTGTTAGGTTACCTAAGGCGGAGGCAGTTTCATGTACTACAGCTTCAAGTGTTCTAGTTAATCTACGTATTAATTTACTGTTTTGGACGGGGCCTAAAAAGAAAAAGAATCCTTTATTAAAATCGGTGTATTGTTCCCATGCCGTTTCTGTATAGTCGACAAGCGGGAGATCTCTTCGGAGTCTATTCTTTACTAGATTTGCGTTTCTGTGGTAATCAGGAGGGGCTAGAAAAACAGGTGGCAGAAGGAATGCAATATAACAAGTACCATCCCAATCTGGAGGCAGGCGTATGTATGCGGTATGACCACAAACAAAATAAGAGTGACTGATAGCTTTGAAGGACGATTTACCATGATCACTGAATTTGACCACAGTAGTGCATTTACTATGACCTAAGTGTACTGAACCTTTCTTTCTGACACATAATTCACCAGTGACTGGTAATACTAGCATAGCGGGCAGGACTGGTGCAGCTTCGGATTCAACAGTAAGGATCATAAGGCTAATTGTGTAATTACCTAATCCATATACTTCATTTTCTAGATCAGTTCCTATTCGAGTGGGGAGTCCCTCCTTATCAGGGTAACAGACGTCGAGCAGGACCAAGTTCAAGTTTCCCCAAACCCAGCCCCCATCGAAAACAGCAATATCAGGATCTAAGGAATTAATTATTTTAAACCATGCCCCGCAGGAGCCATTGTGAGTGAATGGGTACGGAAAGAGGGGCAGAGCTCCCTTGTAATTCTGGTAGGGAGGGAGTCGGCCACATATCCAGCAGTCTGTAGCATTGTTAGTCTGATGGGAATGATGCAGCATACTAATGAATGTGTTGTTGCGCAGCGCAAGTCTGTAGGAGAGTTCGTGTGGAGGTAACTCGCTAAAAGAGTGTTCAGCAGAAACATTGTAAGCAGATTGTCCATTCTTGAAAATAGGGCAATAGATAGGGAGAAGTACGCTTGCAACAATTATCAGAATACTTAGAAAAAACATGATTAATAATGTCACTATACAGTGACTACGCAATGATTTGCAGTATGTACGTTTCTTGAATTCTCTCTCTCTCTCTCTATTTCGATCTAGGGGATACATGTCAGATACTATTTAACCGATTCACCTAGGGGAGGACTTAAACAATTAAACTGTCTGACTTGCTAGATCGAAGCTTGAGTTTGTACTCCTCTTGGGGAGTTTTCTCTCGTTTGGAAACTTCAAAGTCACTGGGCTTGATACAGTCTTTGGAAGGGGTGGATGAGCCTGGGTTGGATTTCAGTTCATTACACAGCTTAACATGGCTCATGTGGACCCACCCCTTCCTGCCCTCGACCTTCACCGCTGTCCTCGTAGTAAGTAGAACGGTCTTCGGCGATTTCCAGCGGGGCTCCAACGGACTTTTCCGGTCGAAGTTCCTTATGAGGATCAGATCACCTGGACGGACATCGTGTGTCTTTACATCAGTGTTGTCAGGGAAGGCTGCGGCAACCTGTGAATGACATGATTGGAGTGCAGACATCAAGGAGGCAAGGTAATCTGTCAACATATTGCAATCAACATCGGTAATTTTTTTAGGAATGGGCGTCCCCCACATATTCAGTGGTCTTCCAAAGACCACTTCGTACGGGGATAGTCCTGATCTCGAATGGGCAACCATTCTCATATAGAATAGTGCCACTGGCAGGGCGACTATCCAGTCGACTCCCTTCTCTTGACATATTTTAGCAAGACGTGTCTTTAGTGTCTGATTATGCCTTTCTACAAGGCCTGCGGCTTCGGGATGTCGGACACAATGGAATTTCCACTGATATCCTAGCAGCAAGGAAACCTGTTTCATCAATTCGGATGAGAATGGCTGACCGTTATCTGAGTACACGACACGAGGCATGCCGTACCGTGGGAAGAATTCACGAACCAGCTGCTTGGCAGTGGTCGGAGCAGTATAATCTGGGACTGGGTAGGCTTCGGTCCAACGGGACAGTGCACAAACAACTACGAGGACATATTTAAATCCTCAACATCGGTCCATCTGGATATAATCCATCTGGAGGACTTCAAAAGGATGATCGGGAGGATGAAATCCACCTTGCTCTACAGGGACGCTTTTACCTGGATTGAACTGACAACAGATCATGCAAGTACGCACTTTCTGTTTTGCTGCTGCTCGTAAGTGTTTATTGCTCCAGAGATTCTGTAAACTGTCTAACATTGCTTTTTCCCCTAGATGTGCTGGACTATGTGCTGTATTGATTATGACTTGAACCATAGAGTCAGGGAGAAACCATGTAGATTTTCCCTTCGTCATCCAACCTTGATCTGTCTGGATCCCTCCTAGTTCAATCCATTTCTTTAGTTCATCTGGGGTAGCATGTGTCTGAATATCGATAACATCTAGCGCGGGATCCCTAACTGTCATACAATTTGTCGGTCCTATTGTCTTTGTCATGTCAGTTGTCTGAGTGTGAGTCAATGCTGTATGTTTCGCTGTCTGATCTGCCAGGTCATTACCCTGGGAAACAGAATCTGTAACCTTAGTATGTGCTTTACACTTCATGACGGATATACCTGAGGGCAGATGTATTGCTTCTAACAGCGCATGAATGAGGGGACCGTGTTGTATCTTGGCACCATGAGAGGTCAGGAAACCTCGTTCTTGCCATAACATTCCGAAGTCGTGTACGACTCCGAACGCATAACGGGAATCAGTGTATATGTTAACATTTCTGTTCTTGGCTAGTATACAAGCTCGGGTCAGAGCGATGAGCTCTGCTGCTTGAGCAGACAGTGTGTCAATACGATGTGTTTCTTTAACTTCAGTTTCAGTGGTCACTGCATACGCGGCCACTAATTCTCCTGTACTTGTTCTCATGCATGAACCATCCACATAAAGTGTCAGGTCTGGATTTGTCAGTGGGACATCTGTTAAGTCTCGCCGTGGCTTTGTTACTGCATTAATGATTTCTATACAATCATGCGGGGCAGGATCTGTCATAATTGTAGGTAACAGTGTTGCGGGGTTCAGAATGCTGCAGCGTCTGATCTCTATGTGTGGTTGGAATAACGTTAACTCGTAACCTGTCAGTCGTGCTATAGTCAAGTGCTGAGTCTGGGTTCTGTTTAAAAGAACCTCAACAGAATGTGGAACTTGTACGGTTAACTGATGTCCTAAAACAATTGAATCGCTCTGTCTGATTGCTAGTGCTGTTGCTGCTACTGACTTTAAGCACGCAGGGAGTGCCTGGGCTACTGAATCCAATGTACTTGAAAAATAAGCGCAAGGCTTATGTGAACCTGCTTGATCTTGGGTGAGGACAGACAACGCTGTACCATCACGTTCTGTAACAAAAAGTGTAAACGGTTTGCTGTAACATGGTGTCGCTAAAACTGGTGCTTGGCATAATGCTTTCTTTAATTCCTCAAAGGCTTGTGTATGTTCCTGAGTCCAAGGAAGGACAGTCGAGGTTGCTGCCTCCTGCGTTGTTAACTGAATGAGTGGTTTAGCTAGAAATGCATACTGAGGAATCCATTGTCTGCAGTACGAGGTGAGGCCTATGAAGGCCCGCACTTCTTTTTGTGTCTGGGGTTGTGGCATATTTGCAATTAACTGAATGCGATCAGGAGTGAGCTGTCTCCCCACTTTGGACAGCAAGTGACCCAAGTACACAACTTGCTGAACACAGAATTGTAGCTTCGAAGGAGACACCTTATGTCCCTTGTCTGCCAGAAAATGTAGAACTGTCAGTGATGCTTGTTCACATTCGGGCTCACTTCGTGCGGTGATCAGCAGATCATCGACGTATTGCAGTAAAGCGGTGTTAACTGGCATTGTGATACAATCAAGTTGTCTTTTCAGTGCTTGGCTATAGATGCTGGGGCTTTCTGTGAATCCTTGAGGTGCGCGTGAAAATTTGAAACTGCGTCCATTTAAACTGAATCCGAAGAGAAATTGGCTCTCTGGATCAATAGGCACGCTGAAGAAGGCGTTCTTGAGGTCAATTACAGTAAAGAACGCTGCTTCTGAATCAATAGCAGTCAATAAGGATGAGATATCGGGAACCACAGGGTACTGTGGCACAATACATTTATTCAGTTCTCGAAGATCAATCACCAGTCGATATACTGGCGGTGCATTGGGGTCAGTACGTTTAAGAATCGGAATAATGGGTGAATTACAGATATTGGAGTCGGTCTCTACGACCACTCCTTGTGCTATGAGCTCTTCAATGATTTCCAGTAAAGCCACTACAGCATCGGGTGGTAACTTGTATTGTCTGATTCGTGGTAGTACAACTCCTGTCTTGAGTGTAACACGGTATGGTGTGATATGCATACAACCTACATCAGTTGGGCCTTTTGCCCACAGGTGGTCTGGTACATTTTTCAATCTGACATCGAATTCTCGCAAAACATAATGACCCTTGAAATCCCGTAGAAAGAGTCTAACTCCCTCCGGGGAACAGCAGATTATAGCTCCTAGAGCCTTCAATGTTTTAATTCCTAACAGATTTTCTGGACATGATTTCGTAAGTAACAAGTCTGTAACACGTGATAATGGACCCACAGCCAGGGGGACTGGTTCTGATACTTCATTTACAATGGGCTGTCCTGAAAAGCCAAGGGAAACATTCTGTGAGCCTGAGAGGGGTGCCCCTGGGACTTCATTATGACTTATTGTGGTGCGGCTTGCCCCTGTGTCAATTAAAAACTTTCTGTCTTTTCCCAATACTTGACTGTGTACATACGGACCTTCTTGATCTACAGGAATTTCAATAAGAGGCAAGCCAAATTCCCTCTCTAGGCTGTTTCATGTATATCGTTGATAATCAGGGTAAGCGGACTGGGCATACTGGTACATCTGTTGTGAAACTTGCTGGGTCGCGGCAATGGGCTGTGGCTGTGGTACCGCTACTGTCTGTGCTGGAGGTGAGGAAGCATGTATAGGCTGTGTATTCTGTGAAGACTGATGCTGGTTATGGTCTTGTCTAGGCGGATGCGGTCTTTCTTTAGTTTTACCTGTCGCTATGTTATGTTTCAGAACGGGGCATTCATGTACGTAGTGACCTGGCTGCTTGCAGTAGTTGCATGTCCCTTTAACGGGAGCTGCAGCGTGACCTGTCTGGGTCGTACCTTTTCTATTCCCGTCGGTATGGACCGACTGGGCTACTAACATTTTCATTTTTGTGTCTTTCATACGTTTCTGTTCTTGATCCTGTTCTTCTCTAATTCTATTCTGATGGTATTGTAACATTTGTAACATCTGAGATGGCGTATTTGCTTGCCATGTACTCTCCACCTTGTATACACGATTCTTGACTGCTAACAGGGAATTCTCAACTAACTTTGATACAAAAAGATGCGGGTACGATTCGCTACTTGGTTTAAGACCACTATTAATAATAAAACATTTCTCGAATCTTGAATAAAAGTCACTAGTATCTTCGTCGGGCTTCTGTTTACATGCTGAGATTGCATCCCAGTCTTCTTTTCTAGTTGCCAATAATCTTGGCAGAACCTGTACTATTAAACCTGGTAATGCTTTAGTTTTGTCCCCAAGGCCTACCCCTGGGACCCGTTTGTTCTCTTCATCTTCTATTTCTGTCCATGCAATCTTTGTGTCTCCCACCTCCCATTCCTTTTCCTTTAGTTTCTCGTAGATGCCCGTGGGCAGCAGTACCTTTAACATTTTCATGATATCATCATATGTGTAATCCCCCATCAGTAACATGTCTTTAAGCTCTCTGTGGAAACCTGCAGGGTCTTTATCATGGCTCGGGACTAGTTTCTTCATTTCTAACAGTTCTAACTTGGTCAATGGCGTGTGTACATATACACGTTTCAAGAGATTGTCCGTACCCATAACTGGGTGTACTTCTCGTAAGGGGTTCTGACTTTCAATACCACCCAGGCATTGCATGTGATACGTTTTCCTTTCTGGGGGCGGAGCAGGAACATATTCAGAGCTTATGAAAGTGTCATATCTACGGCGTTGTTCTAGAATTATTTGAATTAATTTGGTACTTAGACCTCTCCATCTATCCATGAGTAGCGCTTCTAATAATTCGGGTAAGGGACCTGGATCCGAATGCTGATGTCTGTACTTTATGAGAAGGTGCTGAATCATGTATACACCTGCTAATTTCTGCTCGTCTGGGGAGAGGTTCAGAAATGTCTGCGCTACTGTGTCATCATTATATATGTCTGGATTTTCGGCCCATGATATGGCTGACCGGGCTAGTTCTTGTTCATCCATAGAATTGAGTACATGGTACCCTACTCGATCTCGAAGCCTTTTATCAGTTTCCTGGAACTGATGCTCAGCAGAATTCGGATTTGTTAAGGCACAGAAAAGAACTCTCTTGCTTTCTGGACGGATGCCTTTCCTAAGGTAATTTCCCTTACCTACATATGCTATAGTGTCTAGAGTTTCTTCTGATTCTTCACATTCTTCTTCCCCCTCGGAGGAAGCCTTCTCTTTCTCTTTTTGGTGTATGTCTATCACTGCTTTTCTAATTTTCTTGTACATACTAGCTATGCAAGTCCCCTTATCGTGTTTTCCTTCAGATATATTTTGACCCCACTTGGTTAATGCATCTAATTCACTCTGGTCGGTCCCAGGCCTATCTCGTTCTCTTATTAGGCAATTTATGAAAAAACGTAGTATCTGTGCTTGAATGTCAACTTTCTGACGCTCCATGGCATCTTTAATACTGTCGGGGTCTTTCCCAGTCTGAATAAACTCATATATTCTATCTAGGCGCTCCTTCATTCCTGCATAACACAGCAGGGAATCAGTAGCAGATCTTAACCGTAATGATGCCATCACCATTATATCGTCTTTGCCGGGTACTGGATCATATCTGCAAACTGAAATGGTTTCTTTAAACACGTCAAGACGGGGTGATTTGAACGAAAAAGGATTCCGCAAGTCCCCAAGCGGTAACCTGCGTGTCGGTGGCGGGGTGTGAAGACCCCCGGTAGCACCCCCTGAGGCGGAAGCTTGAGCATTATTTCTTTGTGGAGTCTGTACCTGAACTTGAATGTGTCTTTTAGTAGGATCAGGTAGAAGTGGTTTTGGTGGATCAGTTTTAGGTACGGGAAGCGGTGGAGCTGGTGGAACAGGGGAAACCTGTCGTGATACTGGTAGAATATGGTTTTGGGGCGGGTTACCACCCCCGTCCCCGTCGTTAGGCAGGGCGCGGACAGGCAGATTGGTGTAAGCGGGTGCTACATCCTCTAGATAGGAATTCAGGAATATGTCTTTAGTGGTCCTATGAGTTACTTTGGTTGGAACCAATGGGGGCGGTAGGTCTTTCGGTATTTCTGAAATGGCCTCAGGTGAACCCTCGGCCGCGAGATACATACCGTTTACGAGATTATTTCGTGCGCGGTCTATTTGTTCAGTTTTTACTCGGATCCCCTCGGTAACTAGTTCGTTTTCTTGGGCTTTCTCTGATTCTTTAAGTCTATCTTCTCTACGTAATGTTCTTTCAGCACGTTTATGTGATTCCTTACGCCAGAATTCTATGGCGTCTTTCTGAGATTGTCTGGCTTTCTTTTTCCATAGTGCTTCCTCTACCTTCATGATGCACTCGGCATCCCATGTTCCGGTAACGGGCCATCTGTGTCTTTCGTCTAGATGTTTGGTATAGTCAGCCCATAAATCGAGGTATAATATGGCATCTATGCCATGCTTGTGGTACATAAAGTTACCTGGGGTGTCCCTAGGGGGGATAGGAATTTCTTCCTCTAGTATCCCTTTCCTAGTTCCTATCTGCTTTAACTTGTTAAAAAACGGCATCTTGTTTACTTGGTACTGAATGCTCGATCCTTGCTACTTGATACTGAATACAGCTAGTTATACAAGAAAACATAAATGCACATTAGGAAACAGTCACACTCATACCACGACATTAATCACATGAAAAGACATTTTGAAAACATATATGACTACCCCCTATATCAGATGTACTGCTAAACAGCACAGATACACTGCTAAAGCGGTGCAGAACGGATGTACTGCTAAACAGTACAGATACACTGTCTAAAACAGTGCAGACCGGACTTGTGTACCCAAACCCGTCTAGATACGTCCCAGCAATGGTACTCACCGGGAAGCACGGAAACAGAAGGCCTCGGAAAACTCGACTGGACTCAACACTTCGGAAAACTTCGGAAAAACTTCGGAAAACCTCGGAAAACTTCGGAAAACTGGTGGGCCTCTTGACACCTCGGACCTTGCTTCTTTCGGCTGGGCTCTGGTCGGGATCCTCCGCACTCCTCACCGCCTCGTCTGGGTACTGATCGTAATCTTCGTCACCTCCGTGGGCCAGAGGGAGATACAGGAAATCCTGCCGGTACGCGTAGTTTCCTTCTAACTGATGGCAGGGGACAGAGTTTACAACGCACCAACCGGCGCGTGAGGTGGGGGAGGGGTCCCTATTCGGGCGCCAAAATGATGTAAATATATAATTTACCGTCGTAATTTCTATGCAGGTAAGTACTTAATCAATAATAACTCAATCAGAAAGAAAGAAAACAGAGTCCGTGGTGTTAGAGTTCTTAGGGGTTTTATTCCTTAAAAAGGAATGGTCTAGACCAGAATATCATATTCTTCCCACCACAGGGGTGGAAGAAGGGATAGGGAGCGCGCTGCATTTTATTGACAGTACATAGCTTATATACTTAATTCATGTCATGGAAAACAGTACAGTAGGCGTAACAGCTGAGAGAAGACAAGATAACAGTAGCCACGTGTTACTAGTACATAATCAGAAGGCATGGACTAGGCGTGAGCTGGAGACGTCACAGATAGGTGTCACAAAAGGGGTGGCACTAAGCAGAAATGTTGCAATGTCAGCAGAAATCGGAAGCTTGGATGCGCGCGCAGCTGCATGACGTGTGATGGACGTGAAACTGGAGGGTGCAGGGGGCTTGACATTTGCACTGACGGAAAGAGACAGAAGTCTGGCATGTCAGATCAACTTGTGCTTCTATCATCTCTGATATCTGGTGTTTAGGAACTGAGCTATCTGGGCAGAAAGGTCTCTGGGGCAGAAGCTATTCTATACTGACTGTGAGTGCGTGTATAAGCGCCTGAGTGTCTGCATGAGAAGCGTGGGCATGGGCCTTCCATGGGAGCATGGCAACAGAAGCTATGAATTACTTGCACGGAGACAGGTCGGCCCTTTGGCCTTGTAGCTGGGGGGGGTGTTTACTGAAGCTAGCAGGCAGGAATGTATTTTCGAGGAGCAGAACAGATAACTCGAAGGTTATAGTCAATCTTGGCAGGCAGCAGGCTGAGCTGAACGCGCTGGGCCGCGCTAGAAGTAAGGCAGAGTTCACGTGTACGGGGGCAGCCTGGGCAGCCTGGTCTGAGGCTCCCGGAGTCAGAAGGGAGAAAAAGGCTCGATGGCAGATATTCTGGGCCTACTTTGCCAGAGCTAAAAACATGTAGAATACACTACAAGAAGACGTTGGCATAGTATACTTAGGAACGGGCTATCCAACCCATTCAGGGTGGGTCTGAAAGAAGACATGTTGACGTTGGACGCAAATGTATTTGCGTCTTCATAGCTGGTACAGGAGGGAAGTTACATGCACTTTAACTCGTACATGGAGACGGTGGGGTACATGCTAGAGAACACAACTTGACCAATATTTATATTTCCTCATTTTCATCAGGACCGTAAAAAACAAGGAATTGAACGGTATGTACCCCCTAAAAGGCACACCCAATCCTAATTCCTTGTGGACCAGTTAGCGATTTTGCTAATGGTAAGAAAAACTCTTACCTCGGTGGGTGAGTATTGAAAAGAAAAAGTCAAAAGACCTGTTGGAAGGAAGAAAGAAAAAGGGAAAAACAGACATCAATCTGACGTGAACATTTTTACATGCCTGTTACGTTGTGCATTGCCGTGTCTCTTGCCTTCATGCTTCATGCCATTCCCATTAGGAAGATAATGTTGGTATCTTGGTGATACATTTATTATGTGGCCCCACAAGGGCATGCTAATTCGCCAAATCACGCATGCTTATCAAAAGGTGCGTGCTCAGTGGCATTCGCTACGTTTATTCAGACACCGCATTCATAGTAACTTTATCGTGGCGTGATATCAACTCTCGCATATCTGCTATTGTGGTAGCGTGGGTTATATTGTGCATAGTTTACCCGTAAAAGACAATGGACATACCAAGACTTACTGACATATAACGTAAAAAACACACACACAGATAGTGATTGGAGATAGTGGGCTTACTCCTATTCTATAGTCTTTTGCATCGGAGGTCAGGGGGTGGTATCGCCACGACTGCAACCGCCATTCCAACAATACCCCTTCCAGCAGAACCAATTCCATCCTCCTTTTCCCAACAGAGGCAGGCGCGGAAGAGGGCGCAAAAAACAAGGGAACAATGTCCAATCGGAGGAGGAAGACCCTGTGGGCAGCTACACCAGGAGCAAAGCGGGAATGAACAAAGCGGGACCAAGCAATGCGATGAACTAATAACAAATTTATCATCCAGGGTACTCACTAAGACAGAAATAAGGGTCCTTAACAAAGGACTCAGCTTTGTACCAACAGCAACTCTGGACAAATTCAAACTGCATTGCGAATTGGCAGCGTTTTTCAGGAAACTCAAACTCAAGGCTTCTTTTTGAAAAACAAGAGTCTAACACCAGTGAAGAAGTACCCAACGAGACAGGCCTTAGAATCAAATCTACATTTGTGCCACCATCACATGCCACTCCCGTAGAAATGAACACCTTTGAGCAAGCGGTGTTCAATGACATTGAATCAATGACAGTTGCCAAACAATTCCAGAACAACAGCAGAACAGAAAAGAAGGCCATTTCAGACCTCAAATCAGACGACACCATCATAATCAAGCCTGCAGACAAAGGCTAAAGCCTAGTACTGATGGATAAATCGGATTATAACACCAAGTGCAGGAGACTACTAGGAGACTCTAGGAACTACCGACCTCTCCAATCTGATCCCACAGAAGACCTAAAGATTGAAATCACATAACTTGTGGAGACAGCAGCAGCCACTGGCAAGATTTCAAAACAGGAGGCAGATTACCTGTGTCAAACTGAAGGCAAAACCCCATATTTCTATGTAGTCCCCAAAATGCACAAAGGCAAAATTCCCCCACCAGGCAGACCTATTGTTTCGGGGATAGGTTCATACTAGAACCATTATCTAGGTTTTGTGATTTCTTCCTTAAAATATTAGTACAAGGTACCAGAACATATCTGAAAGACACAAAAAGCCTACTGGGACTCTTAAAGGACATCAAAATGGAGACAGATACCATCCTCTTAAGCTTTGATATAGAGAGTCTCTATACAAGCATACCACAAGATGCTACCATAACTGTACTCAAGAAAACTTTGGAAGAAGCCACCTGGGAACACCAAACACCTAAAACATTCATACTGGCATGTGCCACCCTTGCCCTCAAGAGAAATTACTTTGAATATGAGGGATCACTATACCTTCATACAGGGGGCACTTCCATGGGCAGTGTTTTTGCCCCAAGTATAGCAGGGCTATACGTTTATGATTTTGAGCAAAAACACATCCTATCAGATGACAATCCCTTTACCACCCACATCAAATTTTGGCGTAGGTATATAGACGATGTCCTGGCAGTCTGGCAAGGCCCACAAGAAACACTCATGGATTTCATACAATGGATCAATACCCGTGACCCACACCTACGGTTCACACATTGTTATGACAAGGATAAAATGATCTTTCTGGACATTGAGATCAACAGGGAAGAAGACCACCTGATAACAAAAACCCACTTTAAACCTGCAGCCAAAAACAATCTTTTGAGATATGAAAGTTTCCATCCTCGCCCACTTAGGGAAAACCTCCCCTATCGACAATACCTCCGACTCCGCAGAAATTGTAGCAAACTAACAGACTACAAAAACCAAGCGGAAGATCTCACTGAAAAATTGAAACAAGGGGGATATCCTTCCAAAATTGTGAACAAATGTCAAAAAAGAGCAAGAAACCAGCCCAGGGATGCCCTACTTGAAGAAAAAACAAACAAAACTGTGGGTACACCACTCACATGCGTTACCACCTATAACGCAATATCTAACCAAGTAAGTAGGAGCATTAACAAGCACTGGTCTATACTCAATTCTGGAAATCTCAAATGGAAGAAACCCCTCTTCTCATACAGAAAAGGACAGAGCCTGAAAGACAGCCTGGTCAACACCAGGCCCAAGATAATAACCACTAATGCAAACCCCAGCATCACACAGATTTGGGTGCTCCCTCCGGTAACAGGACACTCCAAGTGTGGCGACTGCAGCGTATGCCACCTCACTGAAAATACCAAAACTCTCAAACGAGAAGAAGGAAAAACCTGGGAACAGCGTTCACACACTAACTGCAACAGTACCAATGTGGTATACATGATCAAGTGCATCTGTGGGAAACCTTATACAGGTATGACAACGCGCATAGTTAAGCAACGCATCAGCGAGCATAGGAGTACAATACGCTGCAAGAAAAACATCACAAAACTTACAGATCACTTCTTGACTGCTTGTCACACACCGGATGACATGCAATGGACAGTCATAGAACAGGTACAACTAGGTCCCACTTCACAGAAGCGCTTGTTCGAAAAAGAACAACGCTGGATCTATAGACTTTTGACACACAAGACAGGCCTGAATGACAATATCCCTTGGGCCACTGTCCTGAAATGATCTTCCTCACCACCTGATGATGAAATTCGATCTGTTTCCCATCTGGAACATCCATTGTACTGCTGCTTTAAAAAATGAGCTCCCTCCACCACTTCCTATGAAGGCAGACCCAAATACGAATCTGAATCACTCATAACAAACTTTGTGGCCACACTACACACGCTCACAGTTGAGCACAGATCGTTTGACTACACGATCGCAATATTACCCCTAGACATTTCTGATAGACTTTAACACCTCGGTGTTGCCTTAGCTTTGTTATTAAACAAGCACTGCAAACATGGCACGCATCCATGTTCCATCATAATTCTGCTTCTACTACGGGATCGTCCTTTTTGTTAAAGTTGGCTCCCGATCTATTATTTTCTAGCGCGTCATACGCGGAACAACAAAGACACGAGTTGCTGTGGCAACAGCCACAGCAACTCGTGTCTTTGTTGTTCCGCGTAATTGGTATCGTTTTGTGAGCGCATTGCTTGTATTAATTAACGCATTAAGGTTGAGCGCCTGCCATCGTCTATTCTCGCATTGATTAATTGTATTTCACTGCTCATAGCGGCTGATGTAACTGTGGTAGAAGCGTCTTTTTGGGAACTTAGTATCTGTATTGATTGAGTGTAACTCCGGCTCTGCCCCAGTTTCGTTTTATCACCGGGCGGCCATTTAAGATTGTTTGTATTTTTCCCGTGTCTCCTCCCAGACCCCGCCTCCCAGCTGACCCTCCCACGCTCCACCCCCTCCGGATTTCACTTATGCCTGATGTCCCGACGCGCAGCGTCCACGCGCTACGTCCGCGCCGAAGGTGCGCCAAAGGTAAGCCCGTCTACGCCCGTCCGCGCCTGGACCGCGCCCAGCGCCAGACCCCCTGGTCCTCGTAATGCCCACCCCTCCCGCATTACTTACGATGCCACCACCCTCCTAACCCTCAACCCCGGCCGTTCCCCCAACTGCGTCCAAACCGCTCCTGGACACACCCATGGACCCTTCTCTTGCTACTCCTGCAAGTTCGACGGCACCAAGACCAACTCCCCATCCACGCACACAAAACAGACATCTGACACCAACCACCTACAATGCATCCTGCTCAACACCCGCTCGGTCCACAGACACGCCATCGACCTCTGGAATCTACTAGACACCATCTCTCCGGACGTCGCCTTCCTAACAGAAACATGGATGAGCGCCACATCAGCACCAGACATCACCATTGCCATCCCGGAAGACTATAAGATCATACGCAAGGACCGTACCGGCCACACTGGAGGAGGTATCGCTATCGTCCATAAGAAATCCATCCGCATCTCAACCAGCTCAGACGTCAATCTCGCCAACACTGAACACCTTCACTTCCAGATCCACATCGACCCCAAGACCACACTCAGAGGCACCCTCCTTTACAGACCACCAGGACCCCGCGCACAATTTAGTGAAGACATCACGGACTACATTACTCCACATGCGCTCCCCTCCAAGGATTACATCCTTTTGGGAGACCTCAACTTTCACCTTGAGAAGAACAACGACCGCAACTCCACCTCCCTTTTGGACAACCTCGCCAACCTCAGACTTAAACAACTTGTCACTACCCCCACCCACATCGCAGGTCACACACTCGACCCTATCTTCACCTCCAGCAAACATGTCTCCTTCAGCCACACCACAGCTCTCCTTTGGACTGACCACAGCTGCGTTCACTTTACCTACAACAAGTCCACATCCAACAACCACCCCCAACCCACTCTGCGAAGAAACTGGAACAAAATCACCATCGACCAGATCTCCTCATCGCTTCTTCAAAACCCCCCAGCCCACTCCTCAAACCCCGACCAAGCAGCCACCAACCTCACCCAATGGTTATCCAACAGCGCCGACATCCTAGCACCACTGAAAAAACGACAAATCAAACTAGGCAGCAAGAAGGCCTCCTGGTTCAACGATGATCTTAAGAAATCCAAGAAAGTCTGTCGCTCCCTTGAGAAGGCCTGGAAAAAAGACCCAACCACCAGCACCAAGGACGCCTTCAAAAACGCCACCCGCATACACCACCAACTGATCCGGAATGCCAAAAAAGCCGCTTTCAAGGACCGACTAGATAGCAACGCCCACAACAGCAAGGAACTATTCAACATCGTCAAGGAATTTACCAACCCCCCAGCCAACTCCAACGACATCACCCCCTCTCAAGCCCTTTGCGACTCCCTAGCCTCATTCTTCCACAACAAAATTGCAGACATCCACAACAGCTTCGACAACCGACCCGAAGCCCAACCCACCCAACCCTCTGCAGGACCCCCACCCCCCTTGAACACCCTCAATGACTGGAACCCAATCTCCACTGAGGACACCATCCGTCTGATGAACTCTATCCACTCAGGATCCCCCACAGACCCATGCCCTCACCACATCTTTAACAAAGCAGACTCCATTATAGCACCGCACCTCCGAGACGTCATCAACTGCTCCCTCAACACCGCCACCTTCCCGGAAAGCTGGAAACATGCCGAACTCAGCGCCCTTCTGAAGAAACCCACAGCTGACCCCACCGAACTCAAAAATTACCGCCCTATCTCACTCCTTCCATTCCCGGTCAAAGTCATCGAGAAAGCGGTCAACAACCAGCTCGCCGCCTTCCTCGAAACCAACAACTCCCTCGACTCCTCACAGTCCGGCTTCCGAGCCAAGCACAGCACTGAAACCGCCCTCATCGCAGCAACAGACGACATTCGAACTCTACTGGACAATGGAGACACAGTCGCCCTCATCCTCCTCGACCTCTCCGCAGCCTTCGACACAGTCTGTCATAGCACCCTTTTACAGCGCCTCAGAAACGTTGGAATCCAAGGAAAAGCACTGGAATGGATCACCTCATTCCTCACCGGAAGAACCCAGAGAGTCCGCCTTCCACCATTCATGTCAGAGGCCACTGAAGTCATCTGCGGCGTACCACAAGGATCTTCACTCAGCCCCACCCTCTTCAACGTATACATGAGCCCCCTCGCGGTCATCGCACGCCAACACAACCTCAACATCATCTCCTACGCCGATGACACTCAACTGATCCTATCACTCACCAGAGACCCTAACACCGCCAAAACCAACCTGCATGAAGGAATGAAAGAAGTAGCCGAATGGATGAAGCACAGCCGTCTGAAACTGAACTCAGACAAAACAGAAGTCCTCATCCTAGGCACCACCCCCTCCGCCTGGGATGACTCTTGGTGGCCAGAGGCCCTTGGAAAAGCACCCATCCCGACGGACCACGCACGGAACCTGGGCATCATCCTGGATTCTTCACTCTCGATGAACAGACAAGTCAACTCCGTTTCTTCATCTTGCTTTAACATTCTTCGTATGCTCAAAAAAACATTTCGCTGGATCCCCTCCGAAACTAGAAAAACGGTCACCCATGCACTGATCACGAGCCGACTGGACTACGGAAACACCCTCTACGCCGGTACCACCGCAAAACTCCAGAAAAATCTCCAACGCATCCAAAACGCTTCAGCCAGGCTCATATTAGACATCCCGCGTAAAGAACACATCTCTGGTCACCTGAAAAACCTCCACTGGCTCCCCGTCAATAAGAGGATTACTTTCCGCCTCCTAACCCACGCACACAAAGCACTCTACAAAATCGGACCCGAATGCCTCAACACACGACTGTCCTTCTACACCCCCTCCCGCCAGCTACGATCCTCCAACCAAGCCCTTGCCACCGTACCTCGCATCAACAAAACCACCATGGGAGGTAGATCCTTCTCCTACCTGGCAGCTAAAACCTGGAACTCACTTCCCACTCACCTTCGCCTTACTCTGAACCACCTAGCATTCAGAAAGCAACTTAAAACGTGGATATTTGACAAGTAATTCCCCACCCTTCTTCAAGCGCCTTGAGACCCTCTGGGTATGTAGCGCGCTATATAAATTTATTGACTTGACTTGACTTGAAGACTACAACCAAATTGGTCCCAGAGCAGCACCCGTAGTCGACCGCACCCACCTGGCCCACGTGACACTCACGCAACCCCACCCACCCCGGAAGCCTGACTGCTACATTTACTCACATGAGAAACGCGAACAGTGTAGCGGGGCAGCGGAGGAGCGAAATAGGTAACCGGCCTTTCAACCACGAATTAACTGTAAGTAGAGCAGCCTTGCCTTTTAGGTTTCCCTAGCTACATCGACAGGGAACATGGAATCAACTGCAATACGCGACTGAACTCTATCGGTAACCCTCCCAATAACAATTGACTCCATGTATTTACAGAATACGTTTCAGTCGTGGCGATACCACCCCCTGCCCTCCGATGCAAAAGACTATAGAATAGGAGTAAGTCCACTATCTCCAATCACTATCTGTGTTTGTGTTTTTTACGTTATATGTCAGTAAGTCTTGGTATGTCCATTGTCTTTTACGGGTAAACTATACACAATATAACCCTCACGACCACAATAGCAGATATGCGAGAGTTGATATCACGCCACGATAAAGTTACTATGAATGTGTGAGTCTGAATAAATGTAGTGAATGCCACTGAGCACGCTGCCACTGAGCACGCACCTTTTGATAAGCATCCGTGATTTGGCGAATTAGCATGCCCCCGTGGGGCCACATAACAAATGTATCACCAAGATACCAACATTATCTTCCTAATTGGAATGGCATGAAGCATGAAGACAAGAAACACGGCAATGCACAACGTAACAAGCATGTAAAAAGTTCACGTCAGATTGATGTCTGTTTTTCTCTTTTTCTTTCTTCCTTCCAACAGGTCTTTTGACTTTTTCTTTTCAATACTCACCCACCGAGGTTAGAGTTTTTCTTACCATTAGCAAAATCGCTAACTGGTCCACAAGGAATTAGGATTGGGTGTGCCTTTTCGGGGGTACATACCGTTCAATTCCTTGTTTTTTATGGTCCTGATGAAAACCTGGTACTTTCCATCCTTGGTTGAAACATGTAGACCAGCACACATATAGAGATACTTTTGGCCTTAATTTCCCTCACAGTATCTCGCCTCACTTTTTTAATATTGTCCAGTTACTTGTAAGTAAAATTTATCTCCCCACTAAGTTAAACCAGGACAGTTATTAACACACTTTTTTTGCACCCACATTCACAACCTGCTCCACTGTATTTCAGGTGTTGTAGCACACCCTGGTGACGCTAGGCCGCCAGGGTGGACCCCAATGATGAAGCATGTCACCACTAGGTTGGTGAGTGAGGGGTTTTTAACAAAAGGATGAATTCTTTCCTTTTGTCAGCCAACCAACCCATTAGGAACTCCTTTGATCCTCTAATGGTGGTACTCCTCTCTTTGTTTATTTAGTCCTTCCACAGGGGAACATGAGTACTCTCCGTTCACTGGTGAGTGAACACGATCCCTTGCTCTCTCTTTTGTTAGCCCATTTTACAGCACTTTACATTTATTTTAAGTAACAGCATTGCATATTGTTTTCCTATTATAAAATGGTGTTCATCTTCTGCATGCTATAAGAACAGGATGTTCCAGGTATGTATTATTTTATGTAGCAAATGGTATACACCTAGCTTTTTTTATTTTTGATGTGAAGCAACTAGATTGTTGTGCCCCTTCTAACATTGTATGAAGATATTGTGCACACATACTTATTAAGGCTGGTCAATGACCTGACTGCCTGCACACGCTCCTTTAAAGCTGATTGACTGTTTAGGTCTCGCCTAGCAGTGCGCATGCGGTGCCTAGGAAAAAGATCTTTAGCCAAGGATTCCCTTTTTCAGGCAAAAACGTGCATGCGTTGCATTGCTTTTAATGGCAACACATGCATGTTTAGCGATTCCCTTGAGGGAGTGAGCTTTAAAACCATCTGTTAGTAATTAACAGATGGTTTCAAAGCTGGCTCCCGCAAACGAAACAGCTGCTGGCCCCCTCCTTTTTCCCCTCCCCCTGCTGCCTCCTCCTCTCCTCTTCAGTGTGAGGCGCGCGCGCTTGTCTTTTTTGGATCCATTTCACAGGGAAGCAACTAAATGAGAGGAAACTACTCGGAATGGAAACATAATGCTGGACTTAAAATAGTTGAATCGCTGCACAGTTTCCTGATCGCGGCCTGCGCGCTCACACCTACTCTCCCTTCCACCCATGATGAGTGTGAACTGTGTGGCACCACTGTTACTACAGTAACGTGTAATGAGTATTCACTGAGCAACTCGGACATATTTTAAAAAGACTGGCTACGGTTGCTGCTGGGGACGGTTATTAATAGTTTTCCACAGAGACCTTTTTAATTGTGTGTGTGTTCGCGAGGTGGTGGGGCGTGGGGGTGGCTGCCTCTGCCGCTCGTGCCATCTGAAGGAGAACAGCAGCGTCTCAAGCTTATGTACATCTGGCAGCCGAATGTTGGCAGTGTCTGTCCAACACCTTTGTGTGTCTGTAAAAACACAGAAGGGGTGTGTGTCTGTGTGTGTGTGAGGGGGATATGCTACTTATTGTCTTGTCACATTGCAGGGCACCCACACGTGCACAGCGAGAGAGCGTTCTAAAGTCTGGACTCCTTTCAAAGAGACAGCCCCTTATCTGGCATCGCTGGTATCTTGCATCTGTCCTTTTGCGATGCTGCTCGGGTCTGGTTTTGCATACTTCCTAGGCAGATCCTGGAAATCTTGTCTCAAGATCTAGTTGTGGCATGCTTTGTTATGTGAGCACTTCCTACTACCCTCCTGTGGTGGTGTTGCGTTTTTGTGTTGTGTAAAATTTTGTAATGCAATTTTGATGTGCTCTGTTGTGGGTTCTGTTGTGTCACACGCCTCTGGTAATATGTAATGTCAGTTAAGTCCCCTCTTTTATGCTGGGTCGTTATGTGTTCAGAAATGTGCATACATGGCACTGAAAGTCTTTAAACAACTAAGGGCTAGATGTAGGTAAATCTAATTTACCGATTCATAAATACCGAATTTTACCGATTCAGTATTTATGAATCGGTAAATTAGAAGGTGGCAGATGTAGGTAATTTTTAAAACACAATTACCGAATCTGTAAGATTCAGTATTTACCGATTCGGCAAATACCGAATCGGTATTGCCCATTGATTCCTATGGGCCTTGAAGCCCATAGTAATCAATGGGAAATACCGATTCGATACCGAATCCTGCAAGGGTGCAGGGGGTGTCACTTTGACACCCTCTAGCACCCCAAGTACAGGCTTGTGTGACATGTGGCACACATACATGCCCTAAGGGCATGTCTGTGTGTCACATGGCACAGGTGTGCATGCACAGATGTGCATGCACACCTGAATTCGGTATTTTACCACCCAATAGGATTGGGTGGTAAATACCGACTCCTAAAGGGCCTGTGGCACTCTGTGAAGTGCCACCTACATATTGATTTACAGAATCGGTAAATTTACCTATTCGGTATTTTACTGATTCTGTATATTTACCGAATCAGTAAATTTACCGATTCTGTAAATCAGATGCCCCCTACATCTCAAAAGCCAAATACTGGTTGGAAACGGCCGAAATCGGCCTTTTCCGACTGGTATTAAGGCTCCTACATCCGGCCCTAAGCGCCTTGAGAAAGGGGCTTCCGGGCTGAGGGCCGATCTTGTGAGTTCATTCCAGAGAGTGGGTTTACCTGTCCCTGTCCAGCCCTGATCCCCACTTAGGAGGAAATGCATAGTGTAGCAGGTTTCTACATTGTTTCTACATAACAGCAACCCATCCCCCTTTTCCGTTTCACAGCAACTCACATTCATTTTTAGTGTGTATTCTGTACTTGCCTGGGGGCCACATTGCAGATGTGTGCCAGGACTAGCAGCCATCATTTGGAAAATGTAACATATATTTTTGTTAGTGTCTGCCTTTGAATAAGAGCACACTTGTGACCTGCATTGTCTCGAGCCTGTTCCACTGTTTCAAATAAACAGACTTCTAAAGGGTAAATGATCATGTGCAGTTCAGTTCACACTAATCCCCTTCCAGATTCAGTTTCACCACCCTGGAGACTCTGGGAGCTCTTTGTTTACATTGATTGTGACAGACTTGCTGTAGCTCCTAAGGGTTTACTCACAGCGCTGGCCTATGTGCTTGACGCAATTTGCTCACAGTCAAAACATTTGTTTAACGCCATTGAACAGCCACACTGTCTGCATATAGTGCTTTCCATTTCGAATGCTTCTCAAAATCTGTTCAGGGAGCTTATTTTGATAGCAAAAACAGCCAATCACTTGATGTTTCTAGAGTGGTGAAAGAAAACAAATTGCAACCAAATAGTGTCATCTATTAAACAAATGTTAGTTTAGCGAATGTTACATACAAATTCGTTTTATTTCATGCATTTTAGTTGAACTGGGTTGGATTGATTAAGGTTGGGCTCAAGAAGATGTGTTGGACTGGACTGAATTGGATGAGGTTGAATTGGAATGGTTAAACTGGGATAGGTTAGAATGGATTGGATATGGTTAAGTTAAGCTTAACCCTATCTACGGCTAGCCTTTTGGATTTTTATGCGCATGTACATGTACTACTGAAGGTATTACCAGGCCTTGTTTTTATGACCTATAAAACGCTAAGTGTGTGGCAAAAATCCCTTACCTTATGCCTTGCTCAAGTATTTTTGCAAGCACATCAATTTCAGTCACATGCGCTGTTCAGATTCTTGCACGTTCGTTGCCTAAGCAAACAAGCATTGGCATAGCCAATAGGTCTTACCTTTGGGACCTTATAAGTGTTTAGCCATGAAACAGTTGATGTTGTTACACCAAGGATATTTTGCTGCATAACTAAATAAGTATAAGGTCCCAAAAGTGAGACATATTGGCTATGCCAATGCTTGTTTTTTTATTGACTCATTTACAGAAGAGATAATTGGGTTGTGCTTGAGAAGAGAGGGCCAAATGCGTCAGGACTTTTCTGGTATGGCTGCTGAATGTTTTTGTTTTCCTGTATTTTAATGTAGTGATGACTGCGAGGCTTAATAAAATACTGCTTTATTGTGTAGATTCGTATATATTTTATCACGCTTCTTACATGGTGAAAAGCACAAGTACCTTCAATATGCCAGCCCCAAACCCTAACCTCAGCACCCAGTGTTCTGGTCACTTCAGCGCCCCGTGAGGCCCAAGCGCACTGTGCGCCATAAGCACCTTTCTTTTAATTATTTTTTTAAATTGGTGTCATTTATTTTCCACCTCCCCTCCCTCATAACCTATTTCCACATTTTCTGGTTCTCCAGTACTGCAAGGTCATACGAATGGCAAGAACGCAATGCACATAAGATCCCCCACTGCAAACAAAAAAATAAAAGTAAAAAACATCAGTTACAACGCCAATAGCTCTAGTTTCCACAAATGCGAGACCGATTGCATTACAAATGCTTGTTTATTCTGCTCCTAGAATGCAATTTTTACGTTCTATTGTACGCTCTTCTGATTTTAGATCCCCTAAAAAAGAGTCTTAAATTTTTGCAACGTTTATCATCTAAAATTGTTTGTCATGTTACCAGTTTCATTTGTTCCTCAATTAGGAGAGATATAACAATGATACGTTTTTGTTTTGATCTTTTTTTAATGTATTCTATAGCAAATGTGTACTGTATGTAAGATTTGCATAATTTTGTACTGTGTATCTTTCATTGCCTCACGGCTGAATAAAGTTTGTTTGAACAATGAAAACAATTGTTTTCATTCTGCATCCAAATGGTGTCTGTCGCATACCCCATAAAGAAGACACCGGAGTCGGAGCATATGATGGTGCGTCTTTATTTACCGACTACCATGCTCGTACTAACTTGTTCCCACATTTCTGTTTCCCTTTCCGGTCCCGCCCCTTCCTGCTTGCCTGCCTTGTTTCTAGACAGAGGTCAGGTATAACGATACAACAGTGTCCCTCAAGGGTGTTCTGTTACCAGTGATAACATTAAGGTAGACTCTTGTCTCCTCAATTCTAACTCTTGAGCACCCCCTCAAGCGCCTTTTCACATGCTTGATGCCATAGTACTTTAAAGATCACTTTGGTGCTGATGCCACATATTTTTCTTTATGGGCTAACTATTAGCATGATTGTTTATTGCCCTTCAATGTTGAAAATTCACCCTCTAAATGTTTTGGCTGTACTTCCTACAGAACGTTTCTTACAACTGCATTCCAGAACATAGACTACAAATCCTGTATTGCTGGTGATCCTTTCTTTTATCAGTAATGTTTTACGTTCAAATGTGTATTCATTCATATTTTCTTCAACCTTCCACTCTTTGCAACCCCCACATTTTCAGAACTCCCCACTTTCCTTATTGAGCCAGGTGGTTGGCTCCTTGACTGGATCAGTCGGTATGGGTCCCAGTTCTGTAGGCCACCAGATGTGGTCCCATGCGGAGGTTTTCTTCTTGAAGATCAGTAGTCAGTTTTGTTGAATTTGAGTTGGAGGCAGTTGTCTTTCATTTATTCGGCTATGTTGGTCATGGCATTGCAGAAGTTGGTTTTGTGGTTGGAGGGGTCCTTAGTGAGCGGGAAGATCAGTTGAGTGTCATCTGTGTAGAAGATTATATTGTGTCCTTAGGATCTGATGACGTCTGCGAGGGGGAGGTCATGTAGATGTTGAACAGGGTGGGGCTGAGGGATAATCCTTGTGATCCACGCATATAATGTCCTTGGGTGTGGAGGTGAAGGTAGGTAGTCGGATGCTCTGTGTGTGTCCTGTGAGCAAGGAGGCAATCCACTTATGGGTGTCTTGCTGTATGCCTGTGTTGTTGAGGCTGTTGATGAGGTTGTTGTGGGAGACTGTGTTGAATGCCGTGGAGAGTCAAGAAGGATCATGGCCACGGTTTTGCAACAGTCAAGGAGTGTTCTGATGTTGTCTGTGGTGGCAATCAGCGTGGTCTCAATGCTGTGGTTGGCATGGCATTGGAATCCTGATTGAGAGGTGTCCAGTAGGGGGGTTTGTTCCAGGAATTTGGGGGCTGCTGGTTGATGGCTTTCTCGAGAACTTTGGCTAGGTAGGGGAGCAGAGAAATTGGACAGTAATTTCCGAGAACACTGGGGTTAGCAGAGGCTTTCTTTAGGAGGGGTCTGACGTCTGCGTTGTCCATCCGGCTGGGAAGGATGCTGTGGAGATGGAGGTGTTTAGGAAACTGGTAAGTTTTGTGCTGATTGGGTTTGTTGTAAGGTTGTAGAGGTGGTGGGGCAGGGGTCAGTGGGCACCCCGGAGTGGATTGGTGACATGATGGCAGAGGTAGTCAGGGAAGTGAGCAACAACCTGGTGGTGATGGTTTGGCTGGTATTTGCTGGTTGGTTGAGGTCATCGGGGTCAAGGGTGGAAGGTTGGGTGTTGATATTGTTGAAGAAAATACATTCCAATTTTTTGATAGCAACCCATTCATAGTTGTATACTCCACATTGTAATTTATGAACAATATACACACTCCAAAACCTTTTCATGACCTAATACTGCAACTTCTTCCTCTTTTATTTGATCAAAATAATAATTGCTGCTTTTGATTTTGCTCTGTTGGATGCGTTGAGCAGCACACTCCTAGGAAATACTCTTGTGAGGAATCTAGAAATCATCTATTGACTCTTTTGTGCGCATAGTCTTTTTGCACGTAATAACTGGCTATACAGAATGCTTCATTTTAAGGACTTTGAATGCTCACTGTTCTCATGTAACAGGAGATTCCAGAAGTCGCCTCCCTGAATATTTTTTTATGCATATTCTGATTTTCCACATAAAGAGCCAATTTTAAGAATCAAATTCTTTGATCTACTCCACTTGCTATGTCAGATGTATATTGTTTTCATTTATGTTCAGCTTTTCCAAGAACAATTTTAAAAGGTCCTCCTCACCCTCACATATCACAAATAGATTATTTATTTATTTAAAATATTTATAAAGCGCGGCTGTCACCTGGCAGGTATCCTGGCGCTGGTAGCTACTCTTGTGGTTTATTGACGGGGGTGGGCTAGGAAAGGCCGGTTTTTATAGGGACAGGGGAAAGAGCCAAGTTTTGATACGTTTCCTGAATGGGAGGAGATGAGGGATATGGCGAATGTCGGCAGGTAGAATGTTCCATAGCTTGGCTGCAGCTACTCTGAACGATCTTCCTCCCATCCTGGCCTTCTTACATCTGGGCACTCTCGCGAGGCAAGCAGTTGTGGACCTAAGTGTTCTGGTAGGGGTATACCAGGAGAATAGACGTTGAAGAGGTCTGGGTCCTATTCCATGTAGTGCCTTGAAGACCAGACAAAGGGCCTTGAAGGCAATGCGTTGCCTCAAAGGCAGCCAATGTAACTCGGCCAGTGCGGCAGTGGCCGAGGATCTCCTGGTCCATCCCAGAGCCAGTTTGGCTGCTGCCGACTGGACTCGTTGGAGTCTGTCTAGTAGTGTCGCCGGAGATTCAAGCAGCAGGGCGTTGCAGTAGTCAAGGCGACTAAGAATAGTACACCTGACTACTAGTGCTCTGGCGGAGGATGGAAGCAGAGGCAAGACTTTGCGCAGTGAGCGCATAAGGCCGGTGCAGGTTGCGACTGTTCTTGAGACCTGTGTCTCCATGCTCAATTGGTGGTTGAGCATGACGCCCAGGTTGCGGACGGTGGTAACTGGTGGGGGGTTGTTGGAGTTCTCCGGGGGCCAGAACTCAGCGGGCAGAGGGCGGGGTATGCGACTCGCAGGGCAGTACATCACCTCGGTCTTCGAGGAGTTGAACTGAAGTGAGTTCCGGTGCAGCCAGCATGCCGTGTCTCGTAGGCAGTCATGGAAGGCTTGTAAGGAGATGGAGTCTTCGCCTTCCCACGAGAGAAGGAGCTGTGTGTCGTCCGCATAGTTTACTGTGGTCATGTTGTGTGACTTAATTTACGTGACCAGAGGTTTTAAGTAAACGTTAAAAAGAATCGGACTGATAGAGGAACCCTGGGGGACACCGTGAGGGACCGGGGAGAAGACCGATTGAAAAGGGGGGAGGGAGACAGCTTGTTTTCTGTCGCTGAGGTAAGAGTGGAACCAGATTAGGGCCGTGCCGTCGATCCCTGCCGCTCTCAACCGCTGGAGCAGGACTCTATGATTGACAGTATCGAATGCGGCAGACAAGTCAAGTAAAATGAGGGCCACAGCTTGGCCCCTGTCTGCGCGCATTCGGAGCTCCTCCATGGCCGTGAGCACCGCGGTTTCAGTGCCATGGGCTGGGCGAAACCCAAATTGGAATTCGTCCAAAAAATGGTGCTGCTCGAGGTGGGTTGAGAGGCATTTACTGACCCAGCGTTCGAGCACCTTCACTGGGAAGGGCAAGAGTGATATGGGACGGAATCATCTTGTATGGTATCTTCTTCCCATTACCTGTTTATTGTTGATTGATGGATTCTTCCCATGGAAAGTATACTAGAATGTTGAGAAATGAAGCTCTGTGATGTAACAGGCAGTTGCTGAGCTGAGGCTGGGGCTGTACAATTATTCCCATCTTTTGTCTTCAACATTTATCCTTGCCACCGTTTTCACACTGGCAACAAGGATGGGAGTCAGGAAAGATGCCCTAAAATACCAGCCTCTCCAGATGGTGTCTACATTGATGGAGAGTTTTGACAGATACCAGTCCCACAGTGGAGCGCCTCATCTAGTTTGAAGATGGAGTCTGTCTCTCACCCAAGCATACAGGGATTTGTGAGGAATCCCAAGTTTTATTGAAGAAGTCTTTCATTAACCATTATCAGGGTGAGTGGTGGTCGCCTCCAATGAGTTACTTCAGACTTTGTAAACACACTTAAATACAATTCGTGTGAATAAAGGAAGAGGAAAAAATATAGATACCTTGCTTGTGTCATCGAGTCCTTCCCACAACAATAGACTGCTTCTAAAGGGTGCTCGCTGAATTTGGATTGGCTTGCGTCACGATCTTTTGTGGGATCAAGTTTCCAACATGCTTGCTTCCCTGCCCCTGCCAGAGCCTGACGATCGTGAGTAAATTATGAAGAATGTTCCAGGGTGTGCGCTCGATGTCACTGTGTGTACTCACTCCGAGTGGCTGACTGAGTAGACTTATTCAATTGATAGCTTTTGAATGTTTTTTTTTATCTACCACAAACATAAAGTAAAAAGGTGAGCAATGGAAGTGAAGATACTGAATTAGAGGCACAACAGAATAATCCTTACTTTTTCTGGTGCCTCCTCCTCCTTCTGGTGTGTGTATCTTGTTGATGACGGTCCTCTTCAACTCCTGTCAAGATTCAAGCTACATCAGGAGAAGGGAAGCAGTGCCATTTAGTGAGTTTAAGGAAGACCGTCACCTAAAAGTAGACAAAAAGAATATTAGTACCCGAAGCAGATTTTTCTTTTTGGCGTTTTACACAGTGATCCACGCATGCACTTACTGTGTATTACTGTATCTCCAGTGATGCACACACTAAGCTCTCCAAATAAGAAGTACAGCATACTTCTAACTTCAGGGTGCTATATAGTGATCCACACACTTAACCTGAGTTACAGTGGTTTGGAAGTCGTGGATTATGTATTTCCAAAGATACACACCTACAACAAAAATAACATAATGTATTTTGTACCATTCCCTCCAAGTCCTAAGCAGTGATTCACACACGACGTTGATTACTGCACCTACAGGGATCCGCACACTATAAATAAGTGACTAGTTGTATTTATTCTATGTTGCACTTATAAAGCACATAGCTACCAAAAGCCTCCCAATGACGACAGTGAGAGACAACTGTTCCAAACGTCGAAGGGGACTGTTCTGAAATAGACAGGTTTGTAGTAATTTAAGGAACGGAAATCCCCACGTGGTGGATCTCAGAGTGAGGGAGTTCCACATCCTAGTTACATTGAATTGGAAACACTGACCTCCCCATCTGGATCTTCTGATGGAGGGGCAGTTGGCAAGGAAGGTACTAGAGCAGCGAAGGGTTCACACAGGGACATACGGAGAAATCAGAGAACAAGTGATCAAAGGCCCGGTATTAAGAAAGGCCCGGTAGGTCATGTAAAGTGCTTTTAACTTGATACGTTCTGCTACCGGCAGTTAGTGGAGGGATGTTTAGGAGCATTATAGAGGATACTAGCCGGTGCATTCTGCACAACTTGCAGTTTCCGTACGGTCATTTTGGGGGCCCCTAAATAGAGAGAATGTTTGTAGCCCAGGCAAGAAAGTATAAGGGCCTTGACCACTAGCCTTCGTTAAAGTGGTGGAGGCAAAGAAAAGATTTTTCTGAGCGTCCTAATAATGCCAAAGTATAATGCAGGAAGTTTTGTTGCCTGGGCCTCATGGAGGTCACGCTTAGGTTGGAAAGTGACCACAACCCACTGTGCATCTGCCACAGATGGTGGACCTTGCCCAATGCGAATGCTCGTATAGAGTGGAGTGGTCTCCCCTTACCGGCTCTTACCAATGATACACGCCGGTTAAAATGGCCTCGTGTGCTGGCTAACCAGGATTCTATGGCTAGCATAAATATGGAGGTGGATAGAGCAATAGAGGCCTTGGAGCGGGTTGTTAATATTAACCAGGGGCTGCAGGAAGTGACAACGATCCATGACAATCTTTTTGCAACTATCAAGTCACATTTCCAGAGGGTAATTAGGAATTCCAGTAGGGCTCAAGTTAGGACTGCAAAGTGGTGCAATGCAAAGTGCAGGGAGGCAAGGCTCGCTTTGGGCATTGCTATCAAGGCCAGGGAGCTGGCGGCAATTCGTGTTGCCAGAAGGAAATATAAAGATTGCATCGCATCAGCAAAAAAGGAGTGAGACGAGATGCATTGGAAAGAGCTACTGGAAGCATGTGGCTCTAAGGACTCCAGGCTCTTTTGGAGTATTGTTAAATGGGGAAGGGGTGGCGAGCCTGATTCCCCGGATAACAATGTCCAGGAAAGGGACTGGGTTAAATATTTCAAACCTCAGTATGCAGAATCTAACCCAGGCAGGGAGATGGACGGGTTTAAGGCTGTCTACCCCAAAGAAGAATTTTTTAACTTGAAGGAGGTGCTGTTGGCGCTAAGTGTAGTGTCCCCGGGCAGAGCTCCTGGCATGGACGGGGTCCCGGCAGACCTTTTTCTACTAATGATAGAGATAGATGGGGCAGATACATCCTTCTCCTTGCTAATGCAGTTGCTCAAGGTGCCCCGGTACCGCTCAGTTGGAGGGGTGCAATTATTATTCCCATATTTAAGAAGGGAGATAGGGGATCGCCTTGTAACTATAGGCCTATTAGTCCGATAGCAACCACCCAAAAGGTTGTGGGAAGGATGGTGGTAAATAGGCTTATGGAATGGGTTGATGAGCATAATGCTCTATCACCCTTCCAAGCAGGGTTCCGGAGGGCTACCAGCACAATGGACCAGGTGTTTCGATTCACTCTGGTACGGTGGAAGACTGTGGTACTGGGCGGTGGCAGCCTGTACGCTGCTTTTGTAGATTTGCGGGCTGTCTTCGACCTGGTACCTAGGCCCAAGCTGTGGTTTGAACTTAGGAGCCTGGGTTTGCCCGATGACTTGTTGACCTTGGCCATGCGGTTGCATGAGGCGAATTTCGCCAGAATTCAGTGGGGCAAGCAGGGTGAGACTACTGATGATTTTCCAGTGGAACGGGGTGTGAGACAAGGGTGTGCGATGGCCCCTTTGCTCTTTTCATTGTTCATTAATGGGGTAGTAGCAGGACTGCTATCCGCTAATGTGGACGCACCCTCGTTGGCGGGCATCAAGATTCCGATCTTGATGTTCGCCGACGACACACTGATTTTGTCAAAAACTCCCAGTGGTCTGCAAAGTGCCCTCTGCATTTTTGACAACTTCTGTAAAAATAATGGCTTGGAAGTCAATGTAGCAAAGACGAAGCTTATGTTTTTTAACCCCCATCGTAGTGTTAGAGCCAAGCTGTATTTAAACCAAAGACCCTTAGACACAGTTAGAGCCTTTACCTATCTTGGCATATATATAACTGAAGATTTAAGATGGGCTCAGCACATTGATCTGGCTGTTCTCAGGCATAGGCAAGTAACTGGAGTCCTTGGGCTTGAGCATAGAAAATCCCAGTCAAAACCTATTGCACCAGCTTTACAGGTGTACGAAGCAAACGCGCTGGGGTCCGCACTGTATGGTGCAGAATTGTGGGGATTTGGTAATCTTAACTCAATGCAGATGTCTGAGAATAAGTTCTTTAGGACATTAGCAGGCCTCCCCAAAAGTACACCTGTACGCCCCCTTAGATTTGATCTGGGAAGGAAGGCAGTAAGTGATTTAGCCAGGTTGCGCCCGATTTTATACTGGAGGCGGCTTTGGACTACGCCAGAACTAAAACACTATGTAGAGGGCTTTGTAGCAGTGATCAATGCTGAGGTCTTTCATAAGATTCAATGGCTGAGTAAACTTAGAACATTGCTATTCGTGCTTGGGCTGAAGCCGTTATGGGATACCCCTGCAGAAACATCCTTCCTAAGCAAACAAGCAATTAAGGAGTTGTATTGGGCCTATGTGTTCGAGCAGGCATGGAGAAAATCGAATGCTGATTCTATGACGGGTCGCTTCCTGGAAGTAAAGCCCCTCCCTACACTAGAACTGTTCTGGGATACTATAACTAAGCCAAGGGACAGGAAACTCTTCTTTCAATTGAGGATAGGTGCCCTCCCTTTACGGTCATTATCAGGGAGGTGGAGGGGCTTGTCCAACACTTCCTGCCCTGCCTGTGGTGCTACAAAGGAATCTATTGGGCACTTCTTGTTTTCCTGCAAAGCCTATGCGGCCCCTCGCCGTATTTGGCTAGCTCCTGCCTGCAAAAACATAGGCACTCCCAGCAGCTCTGTAGCTATGATAATTATTTCCACTAGCTCCTGCTTCCAACTAAGTGTAGCAGCAGCAAAATTCTTGGGGTGGGCTTGGTCCATTAGACAGAGTTCCATTTTTTAGGATACATCTAAACACAAGAATTTTAGAATTGTTTTATACCAATGTATTGGGTATTGTGTTTTTATCTATCTCTTCTGGTTTTTTTTAACTGTTTGTATATTTCATGAGGTATGAATTTAATAATGTTTTTAATTATTTATGTATGTACATGCTTTTAAGAGAATTCTCGAATAAAGCCTCTTTAACTGGAACTGGTATCTCCAGTGATGCACACACTAAGCTCTCCAAATAAGAAGTACAGCATACTTCTAACTTCAGGGTGCTATATAGTGATCCACACACTTAACCTGAGTTACAGTGGTTTGGAAGTCGTGGATTATGTATTTCCAAAGATACACACCTACAACAAAAATAACATAATGTATTTTGTACCATTCCCTTCAAGTCCTAAGCAGTGATTCACACACGACCTTGATTACTGCACCTACAGGGATCCGCACACTATAAAGAAGTGACTAGTTGTATTTATTCTATGTTGCACTTATAAAGCACATAGCTACCAAAAGCCTCCCAATGATGACAGTGAGAGACAACTGTTCCAAACGTCGAAGGGGACTGTTCTGAAATAGACAGGTTTGTAGTAATTTAAGGAACGGAAATCCCCACGTGGTGGATCTCAGAGTGAGGGAGTTCCACATCCTAGCTACATTGAATTGGAAACACTGACCTCCCCATCTGGATCTTCTGATGGAGGGGCAGTTGGCAAGGAAGGTACTAGAGCAGCGAAGGGTTCACACAGGGACATACGGAGAAATCAGAGAACAAGTGATCAAAGGCCCGGTATTAAGAAAGGCCCGGTAGGTCATGTAAAGTGCTTTTAACTTGATACATTCTGCTACCGGCAGTTAGTGGAGGGATGTTTAGGAGCATTATAGAGGATACTAGCCGGTGCATTCTGCACAACTTGCAGTTTCCGTATGGTCATTTTGGGGGCCCCTAAATAGAGAGAATGTTTGTAGCCCAGGCAAGAAAGTATAGGGGCCTTGACCACTAGCCTTCGTTAAAGTGATGGAGGCAAAGAAAAGATTTTTCGGAGCGTCCTAATAATGCCAAAGTATAATGCAGGAAGATTTGTTGCCTGGGCCTCCAAATTTAGAGAGGAGTCAAGCCATATACCCAGATCTTTTATGACCGGCTTGGGAATAGGTGCAGGCCCCAGGAAGTTTGGCCAGCCAAAAACCAATGAGGGGTTGAGATTATTGCCAAGAATCAGGAGCTCAGTTTTGTTTCCAATCAGTTTCAGACAAGTTATTCATCCAGGATTCAACCTTCTACAGGCATGGGCCTAGGGTGGCAGAGTGAGGGTTATGATTTTGTGTGAGAGAGAAGACCAATTAAGTGTCATCCGCATAGGTTACAATTGAAATTCCAGAGGGTTGGATGACATTCGCCAATAGCCTCATATATAGGTTGTATGTAAATGTATTGGCATTTATATAGCGCACTACTTACCCGTAGGGTCCCAAGGCGCTTCGACCGCTGCGAAACCCTTCCTGGCTTCCCTGAGAGATGGTCCCTTAATGGGTATCTCCAGGGTGAGACCAGGCATCCCCGGCGGTCTGGTGGGGCCGTTAGTGAAGATGAGGCAAGCTAATGCCCAGAGTTGCCAAGTGTGATCGCTGATCAGAGTGGGCACCGAGGCGAGAGAATTATCGAGCCCGCTGACCCTGGTCCAGAAACCTGCCGCGTCGGGAATCGAACCCTGGTCCCGGGCCGTCCTCTGCTCTCGGGTCTGCCGCCTCTAACCAGTGAGCCACACTACTTCACTTAAAAAATGGTAGGGCTCAAAAAAGAGCCCCGTGGAACACCACCTTTTTTGTATATATTTTTATTGAATTTACAAAATTTTAAGTTTCCATGTCTGACCGCTGGAACAGTTGTTACAACTTGTAGCGACAACCTCTTTGACTTACTTAATCATAATACCAAACTCTCCGTATATTCCTGCAATGGATATGATGTTACATAGAAATGCACACTTTACATTAGTCCGGCTACTATATGCGCGGCACATTATAACGTGTGGACTGTACAGAGTTTTTGTACTACGATTGTCTTGCCGGATCAAGTTCAATTAGAGTTCCACAGACATTTTGTACATGCAAAGGAGAAGGAAAACAGGGGAAAGGGGGTACTGAACTTGGAATCGAGCTGAAACAACCCCACATGCTCGCTGGCGTTTACGTATGCACCCTTCGTTTTGTGTGCCCCCATGAATAGCCTTAGAAGAAGGTATCTGGTGGGTGTGTGCTCCAGTCCGCCATAGCATAGCAGAGTTACAGCGGCTCTGGTTTCTACAAGTGGTTTAGGGTTACTGAACGCATGCGTGGGGCTACCCCACCGAGTCAAGTCTGTGAGAGGGTTGATCCGATAGATCCACACAGTTTTGTAGTGTCTCCAGGTTCGCCTCTGAGCTTGCGGCAATAGGTATTTTCCTGAGGCCCATGGTTTCCTCTCATGGGATCGCTATTCCCTCGGACCTGGCTCACGCATGGGTAGAGTGCCTGTGAGAAAGTGGCTCTATATATACTGGACCAGAATAAGGTACAGTGTGTATAGGGTCCACAAACCCTCGAGGTATAACAGAGGTTAAAGCCAGGTGTGACCTTACTCTCTAAAGTGGTAGCTTGGTCGAGCAGTAAGGCAGTACCAGAGGACAGTGTAAAGCATTTGTTGTACTCACTCAGTCAGCAAAAGGTTTCACACACTCAAGGACTGAACTCTAGGCCAATTGTTTTTATATCAAAATATATAGTTGTTTTATTTTTATAACCAACAGGTATAAAAAGTTACTTTTCTCGATATGATTCGTCTCATATAATTACTTTGCAAAGAGGCAATAAACTTTGTAAACACAATAGGTACAATGGTTGCAGCAGGCAACACAATTCTAAACACAATTTAATATTGAGCTCAATGGGTTTCCTACATAAATGCAGTTAGTTACTTTATCGATTACTTTTGCAGTCCCGGGACTGGATCCTAGTTTCAGTCTTGGGGTCTAAGCTGGAAACAGTTTAGCAAAAACGATTTGGCTATTGCTATGATTTTTAAGAAATATAAAGCTATTTCAAAAGTTCACACTTAGAAACTTTTCTATGAAAATCTGGCAATTGTATCCAACGGGAGGAAAATCAAGTTGCAGTTAAAGTATGTTCTTGTTACTTTTGTAATCCAGGACTTGGCTCCTAGGGCCAGCACTGGGATCTCTACTTAAAACAGGTAAGCAATTACATTTAAGTAGTCGGTACGATTTTTAAGGAATATTTGTAATTTTCAAAAGTAGGCACTTGGAAGAAATTTCACAGAAAAACAGTCAATGGTTTCCTATTGCAGAAATTTAGATTACTAGTAAGCACGGTTGTAATTACTTTTCCGGTTCAGTATTGGGCTAAAAGATACAGCACTGGATTCTCTCCTGATTACAGGTGAGTACTTCGGATTTCGACATTCGGCTAATTTTAAATGAATATTTTAACATTTCAAAACTTCACACTCAGAAGAAATTTCACAGAAAAACAGTCAATGGTTTCCTCTGGCAGAAATTTAGATTACTAGCAAACACGGTTGTAATTACTTTTGCGATTCAGTACTGGGCTACAAGGTACAGTACTGGCTTCTCTCCTGATCACATGTGAGTAATTCGAAATTCGTTATTCGGCTGATTTTAGATGAATATTTTAAAGTTCCAAAACAGAATTTTTGAGTCAAACCAGTCAAATGTTATCCTATGGCAGGAAAGTGAGTCATCGGTTTTCAGGTGAGTACTCGACTGGGGAAGTTCAGGTTCTGGGCATAGACTTAGGGGTCCCCCAGGGTCAGGTAGGTACAGTTAGTACACCCTCAGCGGCACAGGGGCGACCAGGAGCAGAGGTAGTTAGGCCCAGTGTTATCCAAGGAGAGGCAGGGGGCCTTCGGTTGGTGGCTGCTGGCTAGCAGGCCACGCAGCTGTAGGAGCTGGGCTCCTGGTCATTTGCTCAGGGCAAATGGGGAAGTAGAATAGGGTACAGGTTGCACTGCCATGGGCACTCGGGCGGCTGGGTGCAGGGTGCTTTTGAGCCGTCGGGCGCTCAGTATTATTCAAACAGGAGCTTGAAAAGGGAACAAAGGCTGCAGGCTCGGGGACGGTGGATCTTCAGGAGCGACCAACACTTCGAGGGGTAAGTTGGGATCTTGGAGGATAGGTAGGTACCCAGGAGTTGGGCACAGGGGGTCGGGGCGGTGGCTGCAGGGGTGTCTTTTGAGGTCGGGAAATCTTACCCCCTGCTGGTCACGGTCGGACGGGGTCCTTTGTCCTGAGGCTGCAGGCGCCGTCTTGGTCATCAAGGACGGTCCTTGGGCACTGGATTCCGAGTCAGAATCACCGGGGGGATGTCCTCAGGGTCTTGGTTCACTCCAGCATAGGCCAGGCTTGGCGGGTGCAGAGTGTGCAGGGTTCGCGGTTCCGGGCTGATGCCAGGGCTTGTTACTTGCTTTGAGCAGTACCACTGCTCGTGGGAGACCCAGGTAGTCAGAGTCACAAGGCAGTTAGGTCCTCTGGGGTTTTTGAGGTTGCTGACCACTGGAGACACCGGGGTTTAGCAGGAGCAGTTTCGAGGGTCGACAGGCCGGTAGGGCTGGGGCCAAATCAGTTCTTAGCAGCTGCACAGCAGGTCTTCTTGTTTCTTGTTCTTCTTTCTTGTTTCAGTATCTGGATCTAAGGAAGGAAGGTTCAGGGAGGCCCTAAATACTGAATTTAGGGGCGTTACAGGTAGGGCAAGGACAGGGACCAATGCCTGTATGTGCAGGAGATCAGGTGCCTTCCACCTTTTTGTAATGAGCCTCTTGGCTGTCGCCATACCCAGGTCTAGGAATCTAGAGGTGGTTCTAGTGTTTCGTGTCCTACGGAATATGCGCAGCAGGTATGTTGGCCAATCAAAACGTATTTCTCTATGGGTGCAGGTGTGTAGTGTGAATGCCACTGCCTCCCAGTATTCATTCAGCCTGACGCAGTCCCAGAGCATGTGCACCAAGTCTGCATCTACAGCAGCACCCCTGGGGCAGGCTGAGTCAGCGTGGTGAAAATATCAGTTGATGTTACCTGGTGTGAGGTACGCCCTTTATGTTATGTAGTACTGGATTTGTCAAAATCTAGCATTCTTGGGAATCTGCACCGGGCTGGCCAGCGCCCGCTCCCATTCTTTATCTGTGAATTGTCGGCCAAGATGGTGCTCCCATTTATGATGGAGGGGGCCTAGACTTACCTCTGCATGTTGCTGTAGTGAGGCCTCGAACCACTGCCTCAGATGCCTGCCGCGCCCCATAACATGTATATATTGCACAGTAAGGTGTGTATGCGGTTCAGTGGCAAGATCTCCCCACTTCTCGGAGAGCGTAGCGATCAATGAACGATGCAGAAGGAATTGTCCTGCAGGGAGCTCTTCGTCGGCCACTAGTGTGGTGTAGGAAACAAGCGTGCCTTCATGGTAGAGATCACCCAGAGTGTGCATACCCGCGCCGTGCCAGTGCTGAAGTTCGGTGGACATAATTGTTGCCCGGCCGGTATAGGTCCCCTCCAGTGGGAGTGCAGGGGTGTAGGGTATTGGTCCTGGGTGAGGTAAAGGCTTCTACTGTAGCATTTGTACGCTACTTTTAGAAATCGGGGCTCGGGCGCACCCTTGTCCCGGGGTGAAAGAGTGCAATGATCTGGGGGAGCGTACGAGGGGCTTGTCGTCGCTGTGTTATCACGCTGGTGGTCTGCCATCCCTCTGGTGATCCACTGTAGTTGGGCCGCCAGGTGGTAGTGCTCAAAACAGGGCGGCGCCAGGCCTCCCTGGTTAACGGGTAGGTATAGTATTTGAATCACCACCCTGTGTTGATTGGGGCCCCAGATAAAGTCCCTGGCCAACTTCTCCAGTGTGACAAAAAGGAGGCTGGAACATTGATGAGCAGGTTTGCAAAATAGTACAGGAATCACAGCAGGGCCACCATTTTGAGCAGTGCCACTCTACCAACCACTGCACGAGGGAGCGTACTCTAGAATTGCATCTGAGATCTCACTGCCGTCAGCGCTCTACCTAAGTTTCCGTCAAACAGGTCCAGTGGTTGGCGATATACGCGTATGCCTAGGTATCGGAATGTATCAGCGCTCCATTGTACTCTCACACCATTGAGTATAAGGCCTGGATCACGGCTATTCTCACTAAAGGCATATCATTTAGATTAAGCAATTACCCTTGCAGCCCAGACATAATTGCAAAGTCCCAAAGGATTTGGGCTAGTCGCTCTGGTACCCAAGTAATTTCCCTTAGGTTGATCAACAGATCGTCTGCATACAGTGACACCACATGGGTGCTGTTGCCTAGTGGTGTACCATCTTGTAGCTGTGTTCTTAGTAACTCCACCAGTGGCTCCATTTTGAGCGTGAAAAGGAGAGGGGACAACGGGCAGCCCTGTCTCGTTCTCAGCCGCACCTAGATGGCAGTCAAAACGTAAGGTCCCAGCTTCCCTCTCTCCACAGGGTTTGCGTAGAGTAGGCAGGTTAACTGTAAGAAACTGGGGCCCAGTTTGTATTCCTCGAGCATTGCAAACATGCAATCTCACTCAAGAGAATCGAACGCTTTTTCGAGATCTAGAACATGGCAGCCCGCCCTCGGCCAGTCGTGCACAGAGTAGTTGGTGACATGAAAAAAACGGCGCACATTGAGTGAGGTGCTTCTGGATGGCGCGTGTACCAAATCAGGGACTGTCTGCACTAACTGATCCTCCAGTAGTTTTGCCAAGATTATATAATCAGTATTGAGCATAGCGAGGGGTCGATATGAACTCATGTCCGTTGGGTCTTTTTCAGGCTTGGGCAGTAAAATCAGGTGTGCTTCACATAGAGTGAGAGGGAGTCACCCTTCATCTATTGCAGCCGCGTGAAGGGCGCACAGTCCCGGGACCAGCGATATTTGACATGCCTTGTAGTACTCTGTCCGGAGAGCATCGGGTCCCTGGGTCTTCCCCGTGGCCAGGGGCGTAATTGCTTCTCGGATCTCCTCTTCCGAGATCTGGGCATTCAATGTCTCATTGTGCATCTGCGATGCTTCAGGTAGTTGCACCTGTTCTAGAAAGGACAAGAGGGTATGTGAAACTTGGTGACTATGGGATTGATACAGCCGCTGGTAGTAATGCGTTAGGGCCTCGGGATGTCCTGTTGCGGGTGCACTAGGAGCTCTGTGTCATTGCGCAGCACAGCTATCGGAGTTCGGGCCAGGCTAAAAGGGGGCCAGGTGATCAGCAGTAGCATGCATGTGGGCTGTGTGTGTGGCGTAGTTATGGCAGCAGAGGCGTTCCATCAACTCTGCATGTTGTGTACGCAGTTCACCCAGGCGATGACTATTTCTACCTTCCCCTTCGGATTCATGGCGCAGCAGCTCTAGCTCTATTTTGTTGAAACTGGAGGTGAGAGTTTTACGTATGCTCCATGTTGCACCCATGCAGTGTCCCCGCATCGAAACTTTGTGTGCCTCCCACTCTATTAGCGCATCGCCTGCTGTGTCCTCCTTAAGTTCAAAATATGCAAGGATTGCGGTACCCAGAGATGAGTGGAAAGGGGGATCTTTGAGTGCAGTTCTTTGGAGTCTCCACGCAGGAGCGGGGGCGCTCAGGTTCCCAGGTCTGATCAGTATCTGGGGGTTGTGACCAGAGTGTGTGCGGCCTAAATAATCTATGTGGAGCCGTAAGGAAGCAGCTCAGGGGATCCCACCATCCTATCTAGACGTATGTGGAGGCGGTGTTCCACTGAGTAATGTGAGTAGAGCCGGGCCTCAGGATTGATGGTGCGCCATTTGTCTAATAACGCCCAGTGTGCCAACCAGTCAGTGAGAGCCTGCGTGTTGGACGCTGCTGTTGTCCTGGACAGGGGTGGGAACGATCTGTCCAGGTCCACATTAGGTACAGAATTAAGTCCCCCCCTAGGAGTAAAGGGACTCTATTCCACCCTGCTAGGACTCTTGTGAGGTCTGCAAAGAATGTGGGCTGACTGACATTCGGACATAAATGAATCCAATAAGGATCAGTTGACAATTAAGTCTCTGACTTGCAAGCACATACCTGCCTTCAGGGTCAATTAGTGTCTTTTCGCATGTGAACGGTACCCCTGCTCGTATCCAGAAAAACGGTGATGGATCAAGCCCTGATCTGTTGACTGGGTACGAGTGTTCTGTTTAATTCAGATACTCTGTCCATCACCACCCCCTTTTCTGAATTGTTTTGTCCACCATAAGCGTGGAAGGGTATACTCAGATGTGAATCCCTTGCTCACTGCACCATCAGGATTCAAGCAAGCCGGACCGAAGACAGCTGTAATGCCAGAAACCGGTCCCCGGAAGCTTGTTTCCTTTCCAGTATAAGAATTGGCTTGGTAGTTTGGTCTGCCCTGTTCCCATGATGCACTGGGCCAGGGACAGGCTAATTTGCATGTAGCCAGGTTCTGAGCTGGGATGGTGCAGTGAGCTAAAAAACGGTGATGGATCAAGCCCTGATCTGTTGACTGGGTACGAGTGTTCTGTTTAATTCAGATACTCTGTCCATCACCACCCCCTTTTCTGAATCGTATCCAGATGAGGGCGCCTCGCACCTGCACTGAGCAGCTAATGCCATGTATTTGGCCCCTCCATTGGCGGCGGAGGTGCCCCAGTTCCACATGGGACATATGTGTTTCTTGGAACAGTGCTATATCGGTGGCTCTGCGGTGTAGGTAGGCGTAAATCGAGTATCTGTGTGATGGGGTGTGTATACCGAGCATGTTCCATGTAACTACATTGACTTGTGTCATATCTCTGCTTTGCACTGATTTGGCCGGTATTGGGGGGACGGAGTGTCACAGATCATGTCCTGCAGGGACGTGTTCCAGCTCAGCTCTACAAAAAACCAGGAGGGAAGTGAGTGAATTAAACTGTGTAAAACCATGAGGGCGAGCTTCAAATGGAGGTTCGTCCAAACTATGTTGCTCAACCGTGGGCTACAAACTTTTTGTCAGACTGACGTGTGGGGTGGGTATTTGTAGTGTGTCGGCGGCAAAGAGTGGTGCGCCCCTTGTTTTCATTTTTCAGTCATGCATCCCCACGGCCCATCTGCAGCACATGGGAGAATAGCGCTGGCCGCGTGCACCCCTCGACTTAATACTAAGTGCGTGTTGGACATGGCAATGCATGGGGCTGCACCGCACTGCGCAAAAAGAGACAGTGGCATAATCAATATTTCACATAACATTACATAACATTTGCAGGTATAGCGGGTACTTGCGTGAGAGCATTCTCCCAGCTTGGCAGGGTCCTGCATGAGTTAAATTCAACAGTTCACAGGCGGCCTTGGGAAGAATCATATATTGTCATTGGCCGTTTGCAGTGTAACCTCCTGCATTGGAAACTCTTCAGGGTCTTCCAGTCTGGACGGTGTAGAGTTCCCGGTAGTCGAGGACCTGGTCCGTCTTTAATTGGCTGTTTGAATGGTGTGTCGTGGTTCCCAGCATCGAGCCCATCTGTAGTGCTCCTTTGCCTATCCGCCTCTCTCTGAGCCAGGCCAGGGGCCTTGGTGGTGCAGCAGTCTATGGGCGGTGCCTGCTGCACCTGTTCCGCCGGCTCCGGTTCCTGTTGGATTTTCTGGGCTCCTCTTCTGCAGGCAGCCTGGGACCCGTCAATGTCCCTGATTCTTCTAGCCAGTCCCAAACCTCTGCGGGCGAGTCAAAGAAGCATGTTGATCCTTTTGCTACGTCACGGAGCCGAGCTGGAAATAGCAGCGAGTAAGGTACACCGAGGTCACGGAGCTGCTTTCCGAGCGCTGCGTATGCGCTTCTGCGGCGCTGAACCTGCACTGTGTAATCTGGAAAGACCATGACTTGGCTGCTTCCTACCTGTATGCTTGCCACCTTACAGGTTTCATGGAGTATCGAGTCTCTGTCCCTGTAATTGAGGACTTCAAGCAGAAATGGGCATGGGCGGGCTCCCGGTGGTGGCTTTTGCGCCAGGAAGCAGTGTGCTCTCATGACCACAAAGTGCAGGGACAGGGTACCCATTGGGAGCAAGTCTCTGATCCAGCGTTCAGCATAGTTCTCTGGCTGCCATCCCTCCTGCCCCACTGGAAGACCCACAACGCAAATGTTGTTGTAGCGGGAGCGCTCCTCCGCGTCTTCCATTTTGTCTTCAAACTCGTGTACCCAGTCTATCAAGTCTTGGAGTGCTGCGGTGTGGTTACGTGTGACTGGCATGAGTTCCACAAGAGTGTGGTCCTGAAGACGTATTTTGTCTCCAAGTTTGTGGAGTTGGCTTTCAGGAGGGTGAAATCAGAGGTAACTTTGTCTATTTTGGACTCAAGCGAGGAGCGGGTTTGGTCCAGCACCGATCCTATCCCCTCCACAGCCACAATAATAGAGTCCAGCTTGGCAGCGAGCGTTGCTCGGGGCATTTCCTTGTTTGTGTTACTGTCCGCCGCTGTCTACCTTGTGCCCCCAGCTCGTGCACCCAGTTGCTGGGTTTTGGTATGTAGGCATCCCATTACAACTGCGCAGTTGCCATTCATCTCAGGGCTGTGGTGGTGTCGCCAGGCCCGGCAGCGCAGAGAAGCCTCCCCCGCAGCGTGTGAGGTTGGCAGCTGCCAGCACATGTGTGAACAACTTGCACACATGTGTGCTATCACCGGGTTACCACTTTCGCTCAGGGTACGCACAGGGAGGTTTGGTCAGCACCGCTCTGCATTGAGAGTCTTGGCGCGGTTTCTCCGGCACCATGGCGGTGCGTAAATCAGTGTGGCGCAGGTGCACAGCGCCTCCTCACGTTTGTGTTTGGGCTCTGCAGGGCAAGCTGGTCTATAACCTTTGCAGGCAGATAGCCTAGGCCCGATCCGATCTCTGGGCAAATCCGCGCCTGGTCGGTTCCTGCGCTTGTAAGTCCCAGGTCCATCCACACAAGTAAGGCCCCAGGTCAGCCACGCAACACCGCCTAGATGGCAGCAGTTTGCCCACCTGCAGTGTGCATCATCTTCCACAAGCAGTTCCGAGTACTTGGGGGGTAGGGCACCACAGTGTTGCTTCGATGTAGGCAAGGAGTAAAAAAAGGGGGGGGTTCCGAAGGTGGGCTGCCCACTGTAGAGTTTGAAGTCTCTCCCTTTTAGGCATACAGCCCAGGCCCGCTCTGCATGTTGTGGGCCGTCCGTTTTGTCCCTCACACCACCTCAATGATGCACTGACAGTCCAGTCACAGAGCAGCAGTGGAGTAGCCTCCTCCTCTCTACTGCAACACAGGGGAGCACCACAGCGGCAAAGCCGGGGGGCCACAGTAATGCGATTTCATGCCCAGGATGTGCAGGCCCACAATCACATTCTGAAACAAGTGCACTATGGCCACTGTAGTTTTTACTTAGCGGGTGTACTTTACCAGTTGACTCGACTTGCCTCTTGAGCATAAAGCAACAGTTGGCGCCAGTCACCATGATTTAGGCACCAAAAAAGCACGCCTGCATTTATTTGTGTCACGAATACCAACATAGTGAAAGTGAGTTCACTTCTATGTGTACATTAAGCATGGGCGAATTTAGCGAATCTCGCGTTCGTGAATTTTGCGGATTTGCGAACTCGCAATTCGCAAAATCCGCGAATTCTCGCAAATTTGCAGATTTTTTTTTTGTGTGTTCGCGCGGGTTTCTGCCAGTTCGCAAGGGTTTTGTACAATTTTCGCAAACGCGAACTTACCTGTCGGGTCGCAAGTTTTGCGAACTTGTTGTTTCTACGTGTCCAGCCTGTTTGGGACACTCTTCTTCATCACTGCCACTCTCTGTCACCACTGCCACTCTCTGACTACTCATGCCACCCTCTGGCCCACCCATGCCACCCTCTGTTTCATCACAGCACCCTCTGGTTGTCCAGTCAGTGTACATTATTGTGGCAAAGCAAAGCACACCTTCCCTGCCTCAAGTGACCTGAATTAATTTGGGGCTGATTAATGTGTCACAGAATATTTTTTTAGCTGGCACCTGCTTCCTTAGTGCTTCCTGATTAGTGATCTTTTGCACTTGCTAAGTGCTTTCATTGTTGCAAAATTAGTTACAACACCTGGCCTGCCCCAACTGACAATAATGAATTAGGGGCTGATTAATGGATTTGAACTTCCAGCCTGGCTCCTGCTTGTCTCCCTTAGCTGTAATTCAGGACCTTTGTGGCATATGTGTAACTATTCTGAGGTTCAGAGAAGGGTCACATAATAGTTGCAAGTAGGCAACTGAACTCTGGAGGGGCCCCTCAGGAAGCACTACAGGAAATGGCTACTAATGATGAGCCTGAACTTTTGAACCTGGTAAGTAGTTTCAGTTTTGCTAAGATCGTATTTCTGCAATTTAGCGCTTATTCGCGGGGCGCGAAGTTGTACTGGGAAGCCCCGAACTCACGCGAACAGTGCGAGGAAAATCCGCTGCTCGCGGATTTGCGGATTTTGCGGGAGATTCGCGAATCTCGCGGATTGCGAATTTACCGAAAATCTGCAAAATCCGCGAGCGAAACTGATTTTCCGCCCATGCTTAGTGTACATGTATGTGCACCTCACTGCTCTCATGGATCACTGATGCAAATGTGGAGCACCATATGCCGTCTGAATGGATATCTGTTGTTTCAGGCACTTGTCGCAAATACTAGCACCTTGGTGTCACTATATTCTTTGGCACTATGAACCCAATTGAGTCACCTGGGATCCGAAATCATAAGATTGCACATGCATGCGCATGCAACACCACAGTTATATCGTAGCTGTGTTTACTGTTTTTATTGCCTAGGAGCACTGTGCAGAACGTCCTTACCTTAACTCTCCATTGGTTGTTACTTTCCTTTTTTTCCCTCTCTTTTCCCACTAGGTCTTCAATACCCCAGTATATGTCTACAAGGGTACATTCTTCCGCGTCTGGTCATCAAACCATATTTAGGGGACCAGACCCACGGTAGTGCACCACTCACTTTTAGTTTTGTTTTGTCCTGATAAAGTGCCACCTGACCCGTTAGGGGCAAATTAGGCACACAACATGTCGACCCATTACACCATGACAGCCCTATAGGAACATTATATCCACTATGGGGACGCACTCATTTTAATTAAGCTAGATCTACCTCAATAATAAAACAGACCAGAGTAGGACTGCTCCCGGCTTATTTAAACCCACTTACCTGTGCACTAATTATACCCTCACACCCGCACGCACACTGCGGCTTCTTCAAAAGATCTCTGTCAAAGAGCCCCGTTTACGGTAGCCCGTCGAGTATTGCAGCGCCGGCCCGATGAGGAGCTTGGCCCAATGATGAAGCATGACATCCTTCGGGTTGTGTGAGGGCATCACAAAGAAAGACCTTCCTTTCCCTGAACCTCAAGTTAGGAACTGCACACCCTCTTGATACACACCAAAGTGGGCCCTCACTTCTCCGCAGTGCTAGGCAGGTCCCAGCAGGCCTTAGGCTTCCTATGCTTCGCCTGCCCCCATGGGCAGACTCAGTGCGGCTTAAGGCACCCTCAGCACCCCTCAGATGTCAACTGTGGAGGAGATCCATAGATCAGGCCGCACTTTCCTGCGTGCTTGCTGCAGGCCTGCCTTGCAGGCCGGGGGTACGCCAGGTTGCCTCAACACTCTCTCTTTCTATCCCGGTCGCCCAGCAGCTCACGCCAGCAAGCACCTCCGCGCCACAGCGGGAAGGCGCACAACTTCTGCGTGCGGAGGGGTTCCCCAGTAGCTTGCCGTCTCCTACCTTCTTTTCCAGCGGTCCCGACCTATGTGCGGGCCCTCACCTCTGTGGGCCGCAACACTGAAACTCATGCACGCCTCACCCCTAGTGGAACACCACAATTAAGCAGGAAGGAAGGAGATGGAAGTACAGCCACCCTCAAAGATCTGGAAGGATCTGTTCTCTGGGAAAGGATTTGTGCCATGCAAGAGCGAGACCCAGGATTCCAGCGCTATTAACACGTTTAATGAGGATGTCATGGTTGACAGTGTCAAATGCTGCCCTGAGATCGAGGAGGATGATGACTACCATTCCTACATGACCCAGCCTCTCTTTAGCATCCTCCACCATTGACAGGAGGGCAGTCTCAGTGCCATAGTGTGGATGAAATCTGGTTTGAGAGTCATGAAGAATACCATGGCTTTCTAAGAAATCATCTAGCATGTAATTCACATGCTTCTCCAGAAGCTTACTCATGGCCCAGAGGAGAGGAGTGGGTCTATAATTTCCAAAATCGAGGGGGTCTAGATTTCAGCAAAGCCTTCACTATTGCCTGTTTCCATGTTGGAGCGACAATTCCTGTGCTCAGTGAGGGGTTTAGTAAATCTACCAAGGTGGGAAGAATTGTCTCTGCATCCTTCCCTAAAATACGGGAAGGGGCCGAGTCCCCAGGTGAGCCTGATTTGACTTTGGATAGAATGTCCCGGAAGTTACCCAAGCTGAAGGTGGGAAATGCAGTGAGTGCATCAGGAGATAAAAGTGATTGATTCTCCACAGTGAAGCTTCCATGGAGGGTTAAAAATTCTGAATAAATATCCTGAACTTTCTTATGGAAATATTCAGCAAGATCAGTACAATGAGTAGAGCAGGGTAAAGGGGAAGGACCTTTGGAGGAAGGCTCTAATAGTGTTTTTACCACCTAAAACAATTCCTGAGCACAATTAGAGGCAAGCTTGATACTTTCCTCATAGTATATTGCTTGGGCTCATCTAATTTCTAATTGATAGAGTCTAATCTTTTCCTGGTATTTGTGTTTTGGAAGGGAAGTAGTGTACCATGGTGCAGACATATTTTTTGTGCTTTTAGTGCACGTTTTGGTAGGAAATACTTGATCGAGGGAGGAAGTAATCCACTCTGATACCTTTTCGTTGGATATTACCGGGTCTGAGCCCAGGGCAGGGCTTGTATAATTAAGGATCTTAGTCCAGGCTTCAGTGGAAAGTTTAGACCAGGAAAGGTCTTTATATGTGATGGCTTCGGGACATAGGGGAGGATAACATTTTTCCAGTGTGTCGAAAAATGATCAGACCAAATTACATGAGTAGAGGTGCCCACTTTTAACAAGATATTGCTTGAAAAAATAGCTTTTCTCACCTCCAGGAGAGTTTGAAGGCTAAAAGATCTTGAAGAAGACTAGAGGCATGAGCGCTTTCCGGCTCCTTCAAGTGAATATTAAAATCTCCTAATACGGAGAAGTTAGCTTTTGTACATCCTGACGCTGTCAGGGTTTCTGGGAGCGACTTGAGAAAATTCCCACATATAATAGGACCCCAGAAAAAGGGGGTAGCAGGGGAAATAGAAATGAAAAAAGAGACACTTTCACAGCCTGGGAGTGATATCAGCTCAAGCAAGCATCTGCACTCAAATCAAATCAAAAATGGCTTTATTCGATTTAGTAATTTAAAATCATAAAAGCACACATGTTAAAAACAGTTATTACAAGAATGACACATATAATAAAACATTTTCAGGTCGAGGAGATACATTTTTCCATTAAAAAGTTCTGTGTTTCTCATCAAGTAATTTATGATCAACTCATTGTATTACAAAACTTTACTAGAAGTTTTAAAAAACAGTTCAGTGCGTGGATAACATGGTCTTCTTCCAGCCGTTGCAGTTTGAGAAAGGCTAGCTTACAGGTTCGGATCCCCCATGTCCTAAGGATAGGTAGTAAGTACACCCTGCGTGGTGCCTGATAAAATTTGCAAAATAGCACACAATGGATGTTTGATTGATACGAATTATCGTCGCAAGGGCATACAAGTTTTGACATGGACCAGTTGTTACAGTGGGGAAACGTGACCAGTCGAAAGAAAATACCTAACCTAAAGCGAGTAAGCAACATACGGGCATAGGGGGGCTACTCACTAATGTTAGATATTTTTGCAACCCTTCGTGCGAGGTAATTTGCTGATACCCAATGGTGGTATATTTTTCTTTTTCTACATTCCACCTAGATAACACAAGGTGGTCCAGGGCCATCTTTTTGAGCAAACTTTTTGATACCTTCTCCATGGTGCTTGGCTTTACGAAAAATTCCGGGTGGCCTATCTCCTTGAACATGTTTCTCACATAATGTAACCATTTGATTTTAGAAGCCCCGTCTAGCAGAAGGCAGTCAGTTATTAAGTCCCTGTTTAGTGAAGTTTCTGGGGTAACCCAGACCTTATGCCAAAGAAGTATGGGAGAGATCCTTATGAATCTATTATGTGGGAGAGGCCTGCTTCTATATGCAACATGTACGAGGATGTAGTTTTGGGTACCCCCAGTAAGTAGGCAAGAAACTGGTTTTCGCAGCTTTGTATCACCTGTGCGTATTCGGTTCCCCATAGACCAGCACCATAGGTAGCAGTTGAGACGCACTTAGCTTTGTAAATGTAAATTAGGTCTTTAGCTGGCTTCCCCCCCAGTTTGGTAGAAAAGTTTCTCAGGGCGCCTATAGAGCGCAGAAATGCTAGTTTCCTGGCGTTAACCACTGTTTTCCAAGAGCTCTGCCTGTCGAAATTCACCCCTAAGTAAGAGAATGTATCTGTGATTTCAATTCTCTTATCTTCGAGGAAAATTGGGCAGGGGGCCCTTTTTCTACAATTCCCAAAAACGATTGTAAAAGTTTTAGATATATTTATTCTTAAGCCACGGAGCTTCATATAGGTGTTAAATTTGTCTACAGTCCTCTGTATACCCAAGTCTAGTCCAGGCTTCAGCGGAAAGTTTAGACCAGGAGGAGCGACAATTCCTGTGCTCAGTGAGAGGTTTAGTAAATCTACCAAGGTGGGAAGAATTGTATCTGCATCCTTCCCTAAAATACGGCAAGGGGCCGAGTCTCCAGGTGAGCCTGATTTGACTTTGGATAGAATGTCCCGGAAGTTATCCAAGCTGAAGGTGGGAAATGCAGTGAGTGCATCGGGAGATAAAAGTGATTGATTCTCCACAGTCAAGCTTCCATGGAGGGTTAAAAATTCTGAACAAAGATCCTGAACTTTCTCATGGAAAAATTCAGCAAGATCATTACAACGAGTAGAGCAGGGTAAAGGGGAAGGACCTTTGGAGGAAGGCTCTAATAGTGTTTTTACCAACTAAAACAATTCCTGAACACAATTAGAGGCAAGCTTGATACTTTCCTCATAGTATATTGCTTGGGCTCATCTAATTTCTAATTCATAGAGTCTAATCTTTTCCTGGTATTTGTGTTTTGGAAGGGAAGTAGTGTACCATGGTGCAGACATATTTTTTGTGCTTTTAGTGCGTGTTTTGGTAGGAAATACTTGATCAAGGGAGGAAGTAATCCACTCTGATACCTTTTCGTTGGCTATTACCGGGTCTGAGCCCAGGGCAGGGCTTGTATAATTATGGATCTTAGTCCAGGCTTCAGTGGAAAGTTTAGACCAGGAAAGGTCTTTATATGTGATGGCTTCGGGACATAGGGGAGGATAACATTTTTCCAGTGTATCGAAAAATGATCAGACCAAACTACATGAGTAGAGGTGCCCACTTTTAACAAGATATTGCTTAAAAAAATAGCTTTTCTCATAAGTGTGACCAGTCACCCTCCAGGTGAGTTGGAAGGCTAAAAGATCTTGAAGAAGACTAGAGGCATGAGCGCTTTCCAATCAATCAATCAATCATGGGCATTTGTATAGCGCGCTACTCACCCGGAAGGGTCTCAAGGCGCTGGGGGGGAGGGGTCCGTTACTGCTCGAAGAGCCAAGTCTTGAGGAGCTTCCTGAAGGAGAGATGATCCTGGGTCAGCCGGAGGTGGATCGGGAGGGAGTTCCATGTCTTGGCTGCCAGTTAGGAGAAGGATCTTTCCCCGGCGGTGGCTTTGCGGTGCGTTGTACGGCGGCGAGGGCGAGGCTAGACGATCGTAGCTGGCGGGTGGGCGTGTAGAAGGTCAGGCGGTTGTTGAGGTACTTGGGCCCCAGGTCGTGGAGGGCTTTGTGTGCGTGGGTGAGGAGTCTGAACGTGATCCTCTTGCTGACGGGGAGCCAGTGCAGGTCTCTCAGGTGGCCAGAGATGTGGCTGTGTCGGGGGATGTCCAGGAAGAGTCGTGCGGAAGCGTTCTGGATTCACTGGAGTCTTTTCTGAAGTTTGGCTCCTTCAAGTGAATATTAAAATCTCCTAATACGGAGAAGTTCGCTTTTGTACATCCTAACGCTGTCAGGGTTTCTGGGAGCGCCTTGAGAAAATTCCCACATGGGCCTGGGGGCCCATATAATAGGACCCCAGAAAAAGGGGGTAGCAGGGGAAATAGAAATGAAGAAAGAGACACTTTCACAGCCTGGGAGTGATATCAGCTCAAACAAGCATCTGCACTCTTCTTGAGTAACATGGCAATCCCTCCACCCTTCTTTCCCTCACGATCCTTGTGTTAGATGTAATAGCCTGGGGAAAGGACAGGTCTCTGTCCAAAAAACAGCATCTGGATTTTTCTCCTCTAAGAAGAGAGAAGAGTTCAGACTTATGACTGGGCAATGGTCTTCAATTTATTTAGGAATACATGTAGACTAGTTCTGTCCCTGGTGTGGGGTTTGAGTTCTGGGGTGTTGGTCTAGGGACAGGGTCTTCAAACAATGTCTAAAGATTATATCAGATTTGGTGGTGTTGATTGAGTGAAGGCAGTCATTATGGGGAGTGCCTTGTAGAGCAAGAAGCTGTCCACAGGAATATCTTGTGCACTTACTTGGATTGTACCAGGGTCACTGTCCCCTGGTCTTGTTTGGGCACAGACAGGCTTGCCTTTGGTGCACTGTACTCTTGTATTTAAAAGTATTGTGTTCTTTTTAATTGACTAGTTATTTTAGTGACTTGTGCTTGGCTGTTGTCAAGGGTCATAGTGGAAAGAAAGGAAAAATGCTGAATGTAAGTAATCCACCATTCTTTTAAACCAGTGCAGGAGAGTCCCCGATGAAGTTGAGCAAATGTAAAAAGTTTTTTAATAACTATGTGAATGCGTGTGGACCAAACGTAGGTTTTGAAAGAAAAGTTCCTCTATTACACCATTGTTTGGAAGCGGAGGGGGCGAGAAATTTTGGTGAACTTACCAGAGTTTAGTGGGGAAGAGGAAGGGAGTTCAATGCTCTGCTCTGCATAAATTAACTTGATATGCTTTTCTTGCCTTGTGTAAGTACTTTATTAGTAAGATACCATTTTGAGAGGAGGATGGAAAGGGAGGGTGAAACTGTTAAGGATTTGGATCAGCGCTCAGAAAATTGACTGCTACATGTAAGTTTGAAATTGCATGTGCTGCCAATCACTTAACTCTCCTATTTTGAGTTTGAACATCTGACCATGAAACAAATGTTACTAATGAACAAAATGTGTCGTTTTTTTATATTTTATTTTGAAAAAGGGTTATTTTATATTTTGAATCTCCAAAGAATTTAAGAATTTTCAATGAAAAATTTAAGACCTTATGTACAACAACAAAATGATCATTAATCAAAAAGAAACAAACTTTTTTTCAAAGGTAGAAATATTTTTAGACTTTTTAGAAAACATATAGTACATACATTCAATCATGCCACTCTCAAACCATGCTATTTACATATATACAAACACAACAAAAAGAGAACATATAAATTGTATCTACAATGTAATCACTTTGATTTACAAAGAAGCCTAGAAAACATTCATATTTTTCAAAAACCATTCAAAAGTAAATATCACAGTTTTTTTGTTTTTTAAGGCTTGAAAAGTCTACGCGTTTCGAACTCATATGAGTGAATGAGTTCTCGTCAGGACCAAGGTCTGTGAAGAGAGAAAGAGGAAACTTATTGGTATGCTGTTTGTGTTGCAACCACACTGCCTATCCCTACTACCAGCTTATGTCTCTTACCTCTCAGTCACTAGGAGACCAGAAATATATGTGAGGTTACCGGGACACCAAACCATCTGTCATGGAAGAAATGAATCACATCAATATCTGTCAATACCTAACCATTTATCACCACAAGCGTACTACAACTACTCTCGTCATGCTTACATGGATATATGGAGGGTCCTGGCTTCGCAATGATTCGGGGTGGTGGGCTCCGGCTGTACGTAAAAAAACGGGATTATGTCAGTAGTCGGCAGCTCTAAATTTAAAGAGCGGCGTTTAACCAAGAGGAGGGTGTGTTCTCACCTGAAGACCGTAAATGTGTCCTAATGGCCGGCCCTGATGCAAGATTTCGTAGGATGCGTTGTCCGAGATCGTTTGGAATCAATCTAAGAAACCGGGACAGAAGGAACCTGTCAGCAAGTGTGTACTGTTTGTTTTTGAGGTCTGGAGAAGCACAGCTGAAGCGGGTCTTACCTTCAAACGGGCGCGTCAACACGGAGCAGAGTTCTGTTCTGCCGGTCGTCCACAATGCGCGAAGCTTCCGGGTCCGCAAAGGATCCTGGGAGTTTGGGCGGATGCGCAGTGTTCAGTGCTTTCAATCTTTTAAAGGGCCACGAAGCTCGTCTAATGGGCAGTCAAATTTCAAAATTGCGGTGGACTGACCAGTGATCTATTTATCCTTTTACTCATAGGGATTTATACAAGCCTTCATTTAAAGCAACAGTGAATCAGTTAGTTTCTAGTTGACCTGATGTACAATGGTTTCTGGGAGTTGTAGTGCTCCGTTTGGTAATTCCAATGACGACGATTTGTGGAAATTGTAAATATACTTGTCGTTGTCATTTTTTTGGGGACTGCGTGGGCTGTCCATTGAGTGGTCATATGAGGTTGAAGTGACCGGGTGTCAACTGTGGTCCACGTGACGGTGCTAGTTTGTGGTGTGGTTATGATGTGGTCGAGGTACAGGTGTTTTAGAGGATCATGACTGGTTTCCTAAGCAACTGTTGATTTCTAGAGTTTGAACATTTCTGACATCTCGTTTAGCCCATAGATTGCTGTGTTGAATTTGACGATTAGCATCGCTTCCATTTTTGTTAGTTTAGCGTCAAGATTACCACCTCTAGTGTCACTTTCCACTTTCGCAATGACTGTCCAGATTATATCTGTCTCTTTATGTTGTTTTTCTTTCCAGTGATTGACCAGAGGAGCTGTGGCCACATTGTTCCGAATTCTGGATTTATGTTGTTGTATTCGGAGGCGGACTTCTTGATTAGTTTTTCCAATGTATGCCAATTTACAAGGACAAACGATTCCGTATACCACATTGTGTGATTTGCAGTTAGAGAACCTTTCATGTTTCCAACTGATATGGTTGTAGGTGAAAACAGATCCTTCAACCGTAGTATCACAGCATGTGCATGTGCCACATTTGTGGTGTCCCTGGATTGGTGGAAAATTCAGCATAGTCCTCAAGTCTGGATTTGTTTTTTTGGGCATAGCTGCTCTGATTAGTTGATTGACGACACTGTAATTCTTTTTGAAAGCAAAAAGTGGTTCTTTATTGAAGGTTTGGTCTAAATTGCGCAGTAGGTGCCAATTTTGTTTCACCACTTTTTTCAATGCGTTTGAATTAGGGCAAAATGTAGAAACAAAGACCAACCTGTCTGTTTCATTTTTTGTTCTTCTTTCAAGAAGGCTTTCCCGTGGCGTCCACCAAGCTCTTTTGGCTGATTTCTTTGGCAGTTTTTTTGGGTAGCCCCGTATTAGTAGATTTTCCGTGAGTTTGTCCGCATGCTTCCAGTATTCTTCTTTGAATTGGCAATTACGTCTCAGACGTAAATATTGCCCATATGGGAGGTTTTCCTTTAGACTCCGTGGGTGGTTGCTACGGAAGTGTAATGCCCTATTCCGATCGGTTGATTTTTTATATAGCGTTGTTATTAATTCGCCTTCATAGGGGTACACTTCTACGTCCAGGAACGGCATTTTCTCTGATGAATGTTCCATGCTGAATTTTATAGTTGGTACTCTGTTATTAATCCAATCATGGAATCGTTCAAGTTCCTCTGTTGGTCCAGTCCATATGAAAAAAATATTGTCTATATAACAAAACCAATGGGTTATCCATTGTATGTATGGATTGTTATTATAGACGAATGCCTCCTCATATCTAGCCATGAATAGCACAGCTAATTCCGGGGCAAATGGGCATCCCATTGCCACGCCACCGACTTGGAAGTAGAATTCTCCATCGAAATTAAAGAAATTCTTTTTTAATGCGAATTCTGCAAGTCTCAAGATGAAATCCGTTGGTATTGGATGAGGTCTTGGTCTTTCTTCCAAAAATGCTTCAAGGACATAGATCCCTTCATCTTGCGGGATTGAAGTATAGAGTGAAGTAATGTCCATTGTGACCATTACTTGAGAGTTTTTTTCAAACTTAATTGTCATCAACTTCTTAATAAAGTCTGTAGTGTCTTGTATGTGAGATTTGACTGTCAACAAAAAAGGTTTAAGAAAGAAATCAACAAACTTAGAAATAGGCTCCAGTAAAGAATCACAACCAGACACTATTGGGCGTCCTGGGGGCGTTTTTTCATTCTTGTGTATTTTAGGCAATACATAAAAAAGAGGAGTCCTAGGATGTTTTATTTTTAGGTACTCAAACTCCTTTTGGCCAAGAAATCCCTGTTCAAAACCATCATCAATGATCTTATGAAGTTCATTTTTCAGTTCCAAGGTCGGATCTTTGTTCACTTTCCGATAACATGTCTCATCATTCAGTTGTCTTTTGACTTCCATTTTGTACAATTCTTTGTCCCAGATGACAATTGAGCCACCTTTGTCGGCCTGCTTTATAATGACCGACGTGTCTGTTTTTAGATTGTTTAGGGCTTGTGACTCAGCTTTGGATAAATTGAATTTGAGGTGTTTTTTCTTTTTCTCCATTTCCATAACTGCTGACAGTAAGGTCCGTTCGAAAGTGATCACCTCCTTGGGTATTTTACTTGTAGGTGGACAGAAAGATGATTTGTTCCTTAGTCCTGTTATTTCGAGCCTCGGTTGGTAGGGCTGCTCTGTGAAGAAGGTTTTTAGTCTTATTTTTCGACAAAATTCAATGACCTCTGTCTTAAGTTTTACAAAGTCTGTGTATTTTGTAGGGACAAATGTGAGGCCTTTTGTTAAGATATTTTCCTCTTCAGGTGTCAAGATTTTGTTAGACAAATTGAATATTGGTGACGGTACTAGTTTTTGTAGTTGTGTCGTCTTGTTGACATTTCCCATGTTTGGGGGGCAAAGCGAGTTTTTCCACGTGGTTTGGGTTGGCCCCTGCCTAAAAAAGGTCCTTGTTGTTGTTGTTGGAATCCCTGATTTTGTTGGAATCCACCTCTCCTATTGTTATTTCTCCTTGGTGCGGGGTCGTCCCCTTCGTTCCCACTTGCCGATGACGTGTCTGAAAAGGTTGTAAATTTGTTAAACGATCTTCCCTGGTATTCTTGTAGATGTTTTCTAGAATCTGGTTTAGAATAGAAGTCGGATTGTAAATACGGATAAACTTTTTCCAAGTTAAAATTTTTCTTGTCTTTTTCGAATTGCACCGTTTTTTGGTTTATTGTGTAGTCTTTGAACTCTCCAATCTCTTTTTGTAATTTCTCTAGCAATGATTTTGAGTCTGTGATTAGTTGATTTGTGGAGATTGATGTTTCAAGAGCCTCTATTTCCTCCAATTGTGTTTTTGAGAGTCTTTGGGCGGTTTCTATTGTTAACACCATCAAATCACGGCTGCATTTCGTCTCAATATAACTATATCCCTTTTTATATATAGGATCTTCTGTAAATATTACAGGTACGTTTTTGATCTGTAATCCTGCAGGGATTGTACCTCCTCTCAGGTGCTGAAGCAAAAAATGACCATGCAGGTCGGTACGAATTTGTTTCTTCTTTAAGCGTGTTAATTTATCTATTTCATTCTGGTTCTGGGCCGAGACGCTCAGAGAAGCAGAAGCGAATAGGGGTGGGTCAGCTAGTAGATTTTTTATATGGTCTTCAGTATACGCAAAAGTTTCATTTTCACTCATACTCCTAACAACCAATCTACACCTAACTAAACACAAGGTCACTCTACCACATAGGCTACCACACACAGAAAGCAAAACCAGCTGCTTAGTGGTACACAACAAAACAAGGACAACTTTCCACTTAACACCTCTCCTATTTCGAGAGATTAGGGACCACACAGACTACTGTCTGCAAGTGACACCTTAAACAAAAGACTACTGGGTTTGGGCTCCCAACAGCTCTGCTTGCCACAAGCTACTAAACAACAACAGAAATTGCATGTGCTGCCAATCACTTAACTCTCCTGTTTTGAGTTTGAACATCTGACCATGAAACAAATGTTACTAATGACCAAAATGTGTCGTTTTTTTATATTTTATTTTGAAAAAGGGTTATTTTATATTTTGAAAAGAATTAAAGTGTGGCCAATCAACTAATCAGAGCAGCTATGCCCAAAAAAACAAATCCAGACTTTAGGACTATGCTGAATTTTCCACCAATCCAGGGACACCACAAATGTGGCACATGCACATGCTGTGATACTACGGTTGAAGGATCTGTTTTCACCTACAACCATATCAGTTGGAAACATGAAAGGTTCTCTAACTGCAAATCACTCAATGTGGTATACGGAATCGTTTGTCCTTGTAAATTGGCATACATTGGAAAAACTAATCAAGAAGTCCGCCTCCGAATACAACAACATAAATCCAGAATTCGTAACAATGTGGCCACAGCTCCTCTGGTCAATCACTGGAAAGAAAAACAACATAAAGAGACAGATATAATCTGGACAGTCATTGCGAAACTGGAAAGTGACACTAGAGGTGGTAATCTTGACGCTAAACTAACAAAAATGGAAGCGATGCTAATCGTCAAATTCAACACAGCATTCTATGGGCTAAACGAGATGTCAGAAATGTTCAAACTCTAGAAATCAACAGTTGCTTAGGAAACCAGTCATGATCCTCTAAAACACCTGTACCTCGACCACATCATAACCACACCACAAACTAGCACCGTAACCTGGACCACAGTTGACACCCGGTCACTTCAACCTCATATGACCACTCAATGGACAGCCCACGCAGTCCCCAAAAAAATGACAACGACAAGTATATTTACAATTTCCACAAATCGTCGTCATTGGAATTACCAAACGGAGCACTACAACTCCCAGAAACCATTGTACATCAGGTCAACTAGAAACTAACTGATTCACTGTTGCTTTAAATGAAGGCTCGTATAAATCCCTATGAGTAAAAGGATAAATAGATCACTGGTCAGTCCACCGCAATTTTGAAATTTGACTGCCCATTAGACGAGCTTCGTGGCCCTTTAAAAGATTGAAAGCACTGAACACTGCGCATCCGCCCAAACTCCCAGGATCCTTTGCGGACCCGGAAGCTTCGCGCATTGTGGACGACCGGCAGAACAGAACTCTGCTCCGTGTTGACGCGCCCGTTTGAAGGTAAGACCCGCTTCAGCTGTGCTTCTCCAGACCTCAAAAACAAACAGTACACACTTGCTGACAGGTTCCTTCTGTCCCTGTTTCTTAGATTGATTCCAAACGATCTCGGACAACGCATCCTACGAAATCTTGCATCAGGGCCGGCCATTAGGACACATTTATGGTCTTCAGGTGAGAACACACCCTCCTCTCGGTTAAACGCCGCTCTTTAAATTTAGAGCTGCCGACTACTGACATAATCCCGTTTTTTTACGTACAGCCGGAGCCCACCCCCCCGAATCATTGCAAAGCTCGGACCCTCCATATATCCATGTAAGCATGACGAGAGTAGTTGTAGTACGCTTGTGGTGATAAATGGTTAGGTATTGACAGATATTGATGTGATTCATTTCTTCCATGACAGATGGATTGGTGTCCCGGTAACCTCACATATATTTCTGGTCTCCTAGTGACTGAGAGGTAAGAGACATAAGCTGGTAGTAGGGATAGGCAGTGTGGTTGCAACACAAACAGCATACCAATAAGTTTCCCCTTTCTCTTTTCACAGACCTTGGTCCTGACGAGAACTCATTCACTCATATGAGTTCGAAACGCGTAGACTTTTCAAGCCTTAAAAAACAAAAAAACTGTGATATTTACTTTTGAATGGTTTTCGAAAAATATGAATGTTTTCTAGGCTTCTTTGTAAATCAAAGTGATTACATTGTAGATACAATTTATATGTTCTCTTTTTGTTGTGTTTGTATATATGTAAATAGCGTGGTTTGAGAGTGGCATGATTGAATGTATGTACTATATGTTGTCTAAAAAGTCTAAAAATATTTCTACCTTTGAAAAAAAGTTTGTTTCTTTTTGATTAATGATCATTTTGTTGTTGTACATAAGGTCTTAAATTTTTCATTGAAAATTCTTAAATTCTTTGGAGATTCAAAATATAAAATAACCCTTTTTCAAAATAAAATATAAAAAAACGACACATTTTGGTCATTAGTAACATTCGTTTCATGGTCAGATGTTCAAACTCAAAATAGGAGAGTTAAGTGATTGGCAGCACATGCAATTTCTGTTGTTGTTTAGTAGCTTGTGGCAAGCAGTGCTGTTGGGAGCCCAAACCCAGTAGTCTTTTGTTTAAGGTGTCACTTGCAGACAGTAGTCTGTGTGGTCCCTAATCTCTCGAAATAGGAGAGGTGTTAAGTGGAAAGTTGTCCTTGTTTTGTTGTGTACCACTAAGCAGCTGGTTTTCCTTTCTGTGTGTGATAGCCTATGTGGTAGAGTGACCTTGTGTTTAGTTAGGTGTAGATTGGTTGTTAGGAGTATGAGTGAAAATGAAACTTTTGCGTATACTGAAGACCATATAAAAAATCTACTAGCTGACCCACCCCTATTCGCTTCTGCTTCTCTGAGCGTCTCGGCCCAGAACCAGAATGAAATAGATAAATTAACACGCTTAAAGAAGAAACAAATTCGTACCGACCTGCATGGTCATTTTTTGCTTCAGCACCTGAGAGGAGGTACAATCCCTGCAGGATTACAGATCAAAAACGTACCTGTAATATTTACAGAAGATCCTATATATAAAAAGGGATATAGTTATATTGAGACAAAATGCAGCCGTGATTTGATGGTGTTAACAATAGAAACCGCCCAAAGACTCTCAAAAACACAATTGGAGGAAATATAGGCTCTTGAAACATCAATCTCCACAAATCAACTAATCACAGACTCAAAATCATTGCTAGAGAAATTACAAAAAGAGATTGGAGAGTTCAAAGACTACACAATAAACCAAAAAACGGTGCAATTCGAAAAAGACAAGAAAAATTTCAACTTGGAAAAAGTTTATCCGTATTTACAATCCGACTTCTATTCTAAACCAGATTCTAGAAAACATATACAAGAATACCAGGGAAGATCGTTTAACAAATTTACAACCTTTTCAGACACGTCATCTGCAAGTGGGAACGAAGGGGACGACCCCGCACCAAGGAGAAATAACAATAGGAGAGGTGGATTCCAACAAAATCAGGGATTCCAACAACAACAACAAGGACCTTTTTTAGGCAGGGGCCAACCCAAACCACGTGGAAAAACTCGCTTTGCCCCCCAAACATGGGAAATGTCAACAAGACGACACAACTACAAAAACTAGTACCGTCACCAATATTCAATTTGTCTAACAAAATCTTGACACCTGAAGAGGAAATATCTTAACAAAAGGCCTCACATTTGTCCCTACGAAATACACAGACTTTGTAAAACTTAAGACAGAGGTCATTGAATTTTGTCGAAAAATAAGACTAAAAACCTTCTTCACAGAGCAGCCCTACCAACCGAGGCTCGAAATAACAGGACTAAGGAACAAATCATCTTTCTGTCCACCTACAAGTAAAATACCCAAGGAGGTGATCACTTTCGAACGGACCTTACTGTCAGCAGTTATGGAAATGGAGAAAAAGAAAAAACACCTCAAATTCAATTTATCCAAAGCTGAGTCACAAGCCCTAAACAATCTAAAAACAGACACGTCGGTCATTATAAAGCAGGCCGACAAAGGTGGCTCAATTGTCATCTGGGACAAAGAATTGTACAAAATGGAAGTCAAAAGACAACTGAATGATGAGACATGTTATCGGAAAGTGAACAAAGATCCGACCTTGGAACTGAAAAATGAACTTCATAAGATCATTGATGATGGTTTTGAACAGGGATTTCTTGGCCAAAAGGAGTTTGAGTACCTAAAAATAAAACATCCTAGGACTCCTCTTTTTTATGTATTGCCTAAAATACACAAGAATGAAAAAACGCCCCCAGGACGCCCAATAGTGTCTGGTTGTGATTCTTTACTGGAGCCTATTTCTAAGTTTGTTGATTTCTTTCTTAAACCTTTTTTGTTGACAGTCAAATCTCACATACAAGACACTACAGACTTTATTAAGAAGTTGATGACAATTAAGTTTGAAAAAAAACTCTCAAGTAATGGTCACAATGGACATTACTTCACTCTATACTTCAATCCCGCAAGATGAAGGGATCTATGTCCTTGAAGCATTTTTGGAAGAAAGACCAAGACCTCATCCAATACCAACGGATTTCATCTTGAGACTTGCAGAATTCGCATTAAAAAAGAATTACTTTAATTTCGATGGAGAATTCTACTTCCAAGTAGGTAGCGTGGCAATGGGATGCCCATTTGCCCCGGAATTAGCTGTGCTATTCATGGCTAGATATGAGGAGGCATTCGTCTATAATAACAATCCATACATACAATGGATAACCCATTGGTATCGTTATATAGACGATATTTTTTTCATATGGACTGGACCAACAGACGAACTTGAACGATTCCATGATTGGATTAATAACAGAGTACCAACTATAAAATTCAGCATGGAACATTCATTAGAGAAAATGCTGTTCCTGGACGTAGAAGTGTACCCCTATGAAGGCGAATTAATAACAACGCTATATAAAAAATCAACCGATCGGAATAGGGCATTACACTTCCGTAGCAACCACCCACGGAGTCTAAAGGAAAACCTCCTATATGGGCAATATTTACGTCTGAGACGTAATTGCCAATTCAAAGAAGAATAATGGAAGCATGCGGACAAACTCACGGAAAATCTACTAATACGGGGCTACCCAAAAAAACTGCTAAAGAAATCAGCCAAAAGAGCTTGGTGGACGCCACGGGAAAGCCTTCTTGAAAGAAGAACAAAAAATGAAACAGACAGGTTGGTCTTTGTTTCTACATTTTGCCCTAATTCAAACGCATTGAAAAAAGTGGTGAAACAAAATTGGCACCTACTGCGCAATTTAGACCAAACCTTCAATAAAGAACCACTTTTTGCTTTCAAAAAGAATTACAGTGTCGCCAATCAACTAATCAGAGCAGCTATGCCCAAAAAAACAAATCCAGACTTGAGGACTATGCTGAATTTTCCACCAATCCAGGGACACCACAAATGTGGCACATGCACATGCTGTGATACTACGGTTGAAGGATCTGTTTTCACCTACAACCATATCAGTTGGAAACATGAAAGGTTCTCTAACTGCAAATCACGCAATGTGGTATACGGAATCGTTTGTCCTTGTAAATTGGCATACATTGGAAAAACTAATCAAGAAGTCCGCCTCCGAATACAACAACATAAATCCAGAATTCGGAACAATGTGGCCACAGCTCCTCTGGTCAATCACTGGAAAGAAAAACAACATAAAGAGACAGATATAATCTGGACAGTCATTGCGAAAGTGGAAAGTGACACTAGAGGTGGTAATCTTGACGCTAAACTAACAAAAATGGAAGCGATACTAATCGTCAAATTCAACACAGCATTCTATGGGCTAAACGAGATGTCAGAAATGTTCAAACTCTAGAAATCAACAGTTGCTTAGGAAACCAGTCATGATCCTCTAAAACACCTGTACCTCGACCACATCATAACCACACCACAAACTAGCACCGTCACCTGGACCACAGTTGACACCCGGTCACTTCAACCTCATATGACCACTCAATGGACAGCCCACGCAGTCCCCAAAAAAATGACAACGACAAGTATATTTACAATTTCCACAAATCGTCGTCATTGGAATTACCAAACGGAGCACTACAACTCCCAGAAACCATTGTACATCAGGTCAACTAGAAACTAACTGATTCACTGTTGCTTTAAATGAAGGCTCGTATAAATCCCTATGAGTAAAAGGATAAATAGATCACTGGTCAGTCCACCGCAATTTTGAAATTTGACTGCCCATTAGACGAGCTTCGTGGCCCTTTAAAAGATTGAAAGCACTGAACACTGCGCATCCGCCCAAACTCCCAGGATCCTTTGCGGATCCGGAAGCTTCGCGCATTGTGGACGACCGGCAGAACAGAACTCTGCTCCGTGTTGACGCGCCCGTTTGAAGGTAAGACCCGCTTCAGCTGTGCTTCTCCAGACCTCAAAAACAAACAGTACACACTTGCTGACAGGTTCCTTCTGTCCCTGTTTCTTAGATTGATTCCAAACGATCTCGGACAACGCATCCTACGAAATCTTGCATCAGGGCCGGCCATTAGGACACATTTATGGTCTTCAGGTGAGAACACACCCTCCTCTCAGTTAAACGCCGCTCTTTAAATTTAGAGCTGCCGACTACTGACATAATCCCGTTTTTTTACGTACAGCCGGAGCCCACCACCCCGAATCATTGCGAAGCTCGGACCCTCCATATATCCATGTAAGCATGACGAGAGTAGTTGTAGTACGCTTGTGGTGATAAATGGTTAGGTATTGACAGATATTGATGTGATTCATTTCTTCCATGACAGATGGATTGGTGTCCCGGTAACCTCACATATATTTCTGGTCTCCTAGTGACTGAGAGGTAAGAGACATAAGCTGGTAGTAGGGATAGGCAGTGTGGTTGCAACACAAACAGCATACCAATAAGTTTCCCCTTTCTCTCTTCACAGACCTTGGTCCTGACGAGAACTCATTCACTCATATGAGTTCGAAATGCGTAGACTTTTCAAGCCTTAAAAAACAAAAAAACTGTGATATTTACTTTTGAATGGTTTTCGAAAAATATGAATGTTTTCTAGGCTTCTTTGTAAATCAAAGTGATTACATTGTAGATACAATTTATATGTTCTCTTTTTGTTGTGTTTGTATATATGTAAATAGCGTGGTTTGAGAGTGGCATGATTGAATGTATGTACTATATGTTGTCTAAAAAGTCTAAAAATATTTCTACCTTTGAAAAAAAGTGTGTTTCTTTTTGATTAATGATCATTTTGTTGTTGTACATAAGGTCTTACATTTTTCATTGAAAATTCTTAAATTCTTTGGAGATTCAAAATATAAAATAACCCTTTTTCAAAATAAAATATAAAAAAACGACACATTTTGGTCATTAGTAACATTTGTTTCATGGTCAGATGTTCAAACTCAAAATAGGAGAGTTAAGTGATTGGCAGCACATGCAATTTCTGTTGTTGTTTAGTAGCTTGTGGCAAGCAGTGCTGTTGGGAGCCCAAACCCAGTAGTCTTTTGTTTAAGGTGTCACTTGCAGACAGTAGTCTGTGTGGTCCCTAATCTCTCGAAATAGGAGAGGTGTTAAGTGGAAAGTTGTCCTTGTTTTGTTGTGTACCACTAAGCAGCTGGTTTTGCTTTCTGTGTGTGGTAGCCTATGTGGTAGAGTGACCTTGTGTTTAGTTAGGTGTAGATTGGTTGTTAGGAGTATGAGTGAAAATGAAACTTTTGCGTATACTGAAGACCATATAAAAAATCTACTAGCTGACCCACCCCTATTCGCTTCTGCTTCTCTGAGCGTCTCGGCCCAGAACCAGAATGAAATAGATAAATTAACACGCTTAAAGAAGAAACAAATTCGTACCGACCTGCATGGTCATTTTTTGCTTCAGCACCTGAGAGGAGGTACAATCCCTGCAGGATTACAGATCAAAAACGTACCTGTAATATTTACAGAAGATCCTATATATAAAAAGGGATATAGTTATATTGAGACGAAATGCAGCTGTGATTTGATGGTGTTAACAATAGAAACCGCCCAAAAACTCTCAAAAACACAATTGGAGGAAATAGAGGCTCTTGAAACATCAATCTCCACAAATCAACTAATCACAGACTCAAAATCATTGCTAGAGAAATTACAAAAAGAGATTGGAGAGTTCAAAGACTACACAATAAACCAAAAAACGGTGCAATTCGAAAAAGACAAGAAAAATTTCAACTTGGAAAAAGTTTATCCGTATTTACAATCCGACTTCTATTCTAAACCAGATTCTAGAAAACATCTACAAGAATACCAGGGAAGATCGTTTAACAAATTTACAACCTTTTCAGACACGTCATCGGCAAGTGGGAACAAAGGGGACGACCCCGCACCAAGGAGAAATAACAATAGGAGAGGTGGATTCCAACAAAATCAGGGATTCCAACAACTACAACAAGGACCTTTTTTAGGCAGGGGCCAACCCAAACCACGTGGAAAAACTCGCTTTGCCCCCCAAACATGGGAAATGTCAACAAGACGACACAACTACAAAAACTAGTACCGTCACCAATATTCAATTTGTCTAACAAAATCTTGACACCTGAAGAGGAAAATATCTTAACAAAAGGCCTCACATTTGTCCCTACGAAATACACAGACTTTGTAAAACTTAAGACAGAGGTCATTGAATTTTGTCGAAAAATAAGACAAAAAACCTTCTTCACAGAGCAGCCCTACCAACCGAGGCTCGAAATAACAGGACTAAGGAACAAATCATCTTTCTGTCCACCTACAAGTAAAATACCCAAGGAGGTGATCACTTTCGAACGGACCTTACTGTCAGCAGTTATGGAAATGGAGAAAAAGAAAAAACACCTCAAATTCAATTTATCCAAAGCTGAGTCACAAGCCCTAAACAATCTAAAAACAGACACGTCGGTCATTATAAAGCAGGCCGACAAAGGTGGCTCAATTGTCATCTGGGACAAAGAATTGTACAAAATGGAAGTCAAAAGACAACTGAATGATGAGACATGTTATCGGAAAGTGAACAAAGATCCGACCTTGGAACTGAAAAATGAACTTCATAAGATCATTGATGATGGTTTTGAACAGGTATTTCTTGGCCAAAAGGAGTTTGAGTACGTAAAAATAAAACATCCTAGGACTCCTCTTTTTTATGTATTGCCTAAAATACACAAGAATGAAAAAACGCCCCCAGGACGCCCAATAGTGTCTGGTTGTGATTCTTTACTGGAGCCTATTTCTAAGTTTGTTGATTTCTTTCTTAAACCTTTTTTGTTGACAGTCAAATCTCACATACAAGACACTACAGACTTTATTAAGAAGTTGATGACAATTAAGTTTGAAAAAAACTCTCAAGTAATGGTCACAATGGACATTACTTCACTCTATACTTCAATCCCGCAAGATGAAGGGATCTATGTCCTTGAAGCATTTTTGGAAGAAAGACCAAGACCTCATCCAATACCAACGGATTTCATCTTGAGACTTGCAGAATTCGCATTAAAAAAGAATTACTTTAATTTCGATGGAGAATTCTACTTCCAAGTCGGTGGCGTGGCAATGGGATGCCCATTTGCCCCGGAATTTGCTGTGCTATTCATGGCTAGATATGAGGAGGCATTCGTCTATAATAACAATCCATACATACAATGGATAACCCATTGGTATCGTTATATAGACAATATTTTTTTCATATGGACTGGACCAACAGAGGAACTTGAACGATTCCATGATTGGATTAATAACAGAGTACCAACTATAAAATTCAGCATGGAACATTCATCAGAGAAAATGCCGTTCCTGGACGTAGAAGTGTACCCCTATGAAGGCGAATTAATAACAACGCTATATAAAAAATCAACCGATCGGAATAGGGCACTACACTTCCGTAGCAACCACCCACGGAGTCTAAAGGAAAACCTCCCATATGGGCAATATTTACGTCTGAGACGTAATTGCCAATTCAAAGAAGAATACTGGAAGCATGCGGACAAACTCACGGAAAATCTACTAATACGGGGCTACCCAAAAAAACTGCTAAAGAAATCAGCCAAAAGAGCTTGGTGGACGCCACGGGAAAGCCTTCTTGAAAGAAGAACAAAAAATGAAACAGACAGGTTGGTCTTTGTTTCTACATTTTGCCCTAATTCAAACGCTTTGAAAAAAGTGGTGAAACAAAATTGGGACCTACTGCGCAATTTAGACCAAACCTTCAATAAAGAACCACTTTTTGCTTTCAAAAAGAATTACAGTGTCGCCAATCAACTAATCAGAGCAGCTAGGCCCAAAAAAACAAATCCAGACTTGAGGACTATGCTGAATTTTCCACCAATCCAGGGACACCACAAATGTGGCACATGCACATGCTGTGATACTACGGTTGAAGGATCTGTTTTCACCTACAACCATATCAGTTGGAAACATGAAAGGTTCTCTAACTGCAAATCACGCAATGTGGTATACGGAATCGTTTGTCCTTGTAAATTGGCATACATTGGAAAAACTAATCAAGAAGTCCGCCTCCGAATACAACAACATAAATCCAGAATTCGGAACAATGTGGCCACAGCTCCTCTGGTCAATCACTGGAAAGAAAAACAACATAAAGAGACGGATATAATCTGGACAGTCATTGCGAAAGTGGAAAGTGACACTAGAGGTGGTAATCTTGACGCTAAACTAACAAAAATGGAAGCGATGCTAATCGTCAAATTCAACACAGCATTCTATGGGCTAAACGAGATGTCAGAAATGTTCAAACTCTAGAAATCAACAGTTGCTTAGGAAACCAGTCATGATCCTCTAAAACACCTGTACCTCGACCACATCATAACCACACCACAAACTAGCACCGTCACGTGGACCACAGTTGACACCCGGTCACTTCAACCTCATATGACCACTCAATGGACAGCCCACGCAGTCCCCAAAAAAATGACAACGACAAGTATATTTACAATTTCCACAAATCGTCGTCATTGGAATTACCAAACGGAGCACTACAACTCCCAGAAACCATTGTACATCAGGTCAACTAGAAACTAACTGATTCACTGTTGCTTTAAATGAAGGCTCGTATAAATCCCTATGAGTAAAAGGATAAGTAGATCACTGGTCAGTCCACCGCAATTTTGAAATTTGACTGCCCATTAGACGAGCTTCGTGGCCCTTTAAAAGATTGAAAGCACTGAACACTGCGCATCCGCCCAAACTCCCAGGATCCTTTGCGGACCCGGAAGCTTCGCGCATTGTGGACGACCGGCAGAACAGAACTCTGCTCCGTGTTGACGCGCCCGTTTGAAGGTAAGATCCGCTTCAGCTGTGCTTCTCCAGACCTCAAAAACAAACAGTACACACTTGCTGACAGGTTCCTTCTGTCCCGGTTTCTTAGATTGATTCCAAACGATCTCAGAGAACGCATCCTACGAAATCTTGCATCAGGGCCGGCCATTAGGACACATTTACGGTCTTCAGGTGAGAACACACCCTCCTCTCGGTTAAACGCCGCTCTTTAAATTTAGAGCTGCCGACTACTGACATAATCCCATTTTTTTACGTACAGCCGGAGCCCACCACCCCGAATCATTGCGAAGCCCGGACCCTCCATATATCCATGTAAGCATGACGAGAGTAGTTGTAGTACGCTTGTAGTGATAAATGGTTAGGTATTGACAGATATTGATGTGATTCATTTCTTCCATGACAGATGGTTTGATGTCCCGGTAACCTCACATATATTTCTGGTCTCCTAGTGACTGAGAGGTAAGAGACATAAGCTGGTAGTAGGGATAGGCAGTGTGGTTGCAACACAAACAGCATACCAATAAGTTTCCCCTTTCTCTCTTCACAGACCTTGGTCCTGACGAGAACTCATTCACTCATATGAGTTCGAAACGCGTAGACTTTTCAAGCCTTAAAAAACAAAAAAACTGTGATATTTACTTTTGAATGGTTTTCGAAAAATATGAATGTTTTCTAGGCTTCTTTGTAAATCAAAGTGATTACATTGTAGATACAATTTATATGTTCTCTTTTTGTTGTGTTTGTATATATGTAAATAGCGTGGTTTGAGAGTGGCATGATTGAATGTATGTACTATATGTTGTCTAAAAAGTCTAAAAATATTTCGACCTTTGAAAAAAAGTTTGTTTCTTTTTGATTAATGATTATTTTGTTGTTGTACATAAGGTCTTAAATTTTTCATTGAAAATTCTTAAATTCTTTGGAGATTCAGAATATATAAAATAACCCTTTTTCAAAATAAAATATTAAATAACGACACATTTTGGTCATTAGTAACATTTGTTTCATGGTCAGATGTTCAAACTCAAAATAGGAGAGTTAAGTGATTGGCAGCACATGCAATTTCTGTTGTTGTTTAGTAGCTTGTGGCAAGCAGTGCTGTTGGGAGCCCAAACCCAGTAGTCTTTTGTTTAACATGTAAGTTTGAAACAGCAACAAAAAAATGCATAAGAGACCCATATTTAGGTCTCACCTACGCAGTGCGCATGCGCTGCATAGGAGATCTTTAGCCGTAGTTCTGCTCTTTTTGAAAGCACATACTTGTGCTTGTGGCGGCATCCACCTTGCGGGAGTGAGCAGTAGCGCGCCACAAGCATGAGTATGTCCTTCCAAAAAGAGCAGACTGCTCTCCCAAGCGCGGGTGCGGGCTTCTCTCCTTGCCCACACATCCGTCCCGGCCACTCACTCGCTCCGCCCTCTCCGTCTCGCTTCTCGGCGAACTTTCTGTGATTCTGGGCAAATCACTTAATCTACCTGTGTCTTTCATGTACTACCCCAGCGATATTATTTGGATGTCAAGGGAGCATCTCTCTTGTCTCCCTTCTTCGCGCTGCCTCTCTAGACGTGTCCCGCAGCCGCCTCGTGCCCTCTGGGCTTGGCCGCCTCTCTCTGTAACGAAGAGTCCTACCTCTGTGTCCATGACTATCTGTTTCCCATCAGTGACTCCTCCCACCCCCATGTGTACTTCCTCTGCAAGAACTCCAATGACGCTCCGAGTCCGCAGCATAATTGGTATGGCTCTCACACCCCTATGAACTGGCAGCACCAGGGTCCCGCCCGTACAGCTTCAAGGCTCCGCCAACCACACCCCTGCAGCCTCTTCACTCCCGCGCCATCTCAGAGCTCCACGGACCCGCCAAGGATCGGTGCTGTTTTGAAACCGCTTTTTCAGCCTCAGTCATCTCATCGTTGACTCCTTCAAGCCTCGGCAATCCTCCGAGCCCCTCTGCTGGCCTCCCCTCCAGCCTCGGTACACCTTTCATCCTTTTGTAGCCTCAGGGCTCCCATGAGGCCACCATCCGCCACCCTCAAGCCTCCCATAGCCCCAGAGCTGCTCTGAGACCCCTGCAGGATCAGAGGCGTCAATTGTGTTATGTGGCCTTTTGCTGCCATTTCAGGAAGGCTTCATTCTGTATCACGTCCCACTTGTGAACTCTTGGTATCCCTTCACATTGCTCCCTGCTGTTTTATGCAGTTATATTTCTTGTTGGACTGCTACTTCTGAAATACTTTTAGAGTGCATTGTGGTGCTGCCCTTGATTGTCATACTCTGCACACGCTGCTCTCTATTTATTGTACTAATTATCCAGGTGGGTCTAATCAATGCTGCTAGCTGCTTCTCTAATCCAGTGGTAACTCATCATTCTAAGTCCTCTACACACTGTTTCAGGTGCGCCTCTGGTCCCAGTGGTAATTCCTCATTCTAAGTCCTCTAGCAAAACTGCAGCTGCTTACTTGGTCCCAATGGTAATTCCTCATTTATGAGTCCTCTAGGCAATGCTGCTAGCTTATACTTTGGCCCGTCAGTAATTCCTCATTCTAAGTCATCTAGGCAGTGCTGCAGTTGTGTTTTTGTTACAATTTATAAACAAGGGAACCCGATAGGTAGCTGAGGACCGTGGGTAGGAGGAAGGAAGAATTCATATAGACTTTGATGAGTACTATATATTTCCAATGCCAAGCCGGACAAGGAATTTTATTTAAGTCAATGTTTAAATAGAAGCAAGAATAGACGTACAAACAATTACAATAGGGCACAATCCTGTACCCAACATTAGGAAGGGAGTGAGGGAAGAAAACAAATTAGTAGTGTAAAACAAACAAATTATCAGGCAATAACTTTGGAGCGATGGTGGCTTGCACTCAAAATCTATAGTAAAGCAAGCTCTGCCAAACAATATCCACAATAATTACACACAATGGTCAATTTGTGGCACTGTTTAGGAAAGTCGACGTTTTGATCCCAAGCTCTTAATTTAGGGGGATCATCATCAGGACTAATATTAATACAATTGCCTGGTGTGTATCATTGAAGTCATGATTCATGGGAGGTGTTTCATGAATCCGTAAAAATGTATAAGGTTCGAGTGGGGGTCAATCCTTTCCTTCTCTGAGTGCGGTCCTTGGAAGTTATTCCATGGTCCGTTGTTGCGTGTAGCAGTGTGCCCGCAGGGCCAATGGGATGTTCAGTGTGACCGCGTTGGTTGGTGGTTCCTTGCTGAAGGAGCTCTAAGGAGTCTCGTGGGGAGATTGCAGCAATGTGCGTCTCCGGTCCAAGGTTCTTGCCATTGTGCCTTGTCCGGCTGGGCATTGGAAATATATATAGTACTCATCAAAGTCTATATGAATTCTTCCTAAAATCCCTTGTATGCTCAGGACCATTGTTCTCTGAAATAATAGCAGCTGTGATTTTGATCACAGTGGTAATTCTTCACTCTTAGTCCTTTAGGCAAGCTGCTAGCTGCTTCTCAGGTCCCGTTGGTAATTCCTCATTCTAAACCCTCTAAACCGTTCTGCTAGTTGCTTTTCTGGTCCTGTAGGTCATTTCTTATTCTTAGCCCTCTAGGCAGTTTTGTTAACTGCTACTCTGGTCCCGTCGGCAATTCCTCATTGTTAGTCCTCTAGGCAGTGCTGCGAATATGTCACTGTTCCCATCCATAATTCCACATTCTTAGTCCTCTAGGCAGTGCTGCAGCAGCCACTGTTCTTAGTGGTAATTCATCCTTCTTAGTCCTCAAGCCAGTGCTGCTAGTTGCTTCTCTGGTTCCAGTTGTAATTCATCATTCCTAGTCTTCTAGGCATTGCTGCAATCTGCTTCTCTGATTCCGTTGGTAATTCCTCATTCTAAATCCTCTAGGCAGTGCTGATAGATAGCTGCTACTCTTGTCTGGTCAGTAATTTCTCATTCTAAGTCATCTAGGCAGTGCTGCAGCTGTGTCTCTCGACCCAGTGGTAAATCCTCATTCTAAGTCCTCTAAGCAGTGCTGCTAGCTGCTACTCTGGTTCTGTTGGTAATTCCACATTCTAAGTCCTCTAGGCAATGCTGCAGCTCTATCTCTGTTACCAGTGGCAATCCCTCATTCTTAGTCCTCTAGGCAGCTCTGCTAGCTGCTTCTTTGGTCTCATCGGTAATTCCACATTCTAAGTCCTCTAAACAGTGAAGCTACCTGATTCTCTGGTGTCATCTGTAAATAAAAATTCTAAGTCCTCTAGACAGTGCTGTAGATATGTCTCTGTTCATACATCCACTCTCTCCAAATAACAAGCATTAGCATAGCCAATAGGTCTCGCCTTTGGGACCTTATAAGTGTTTAGTTACCCAGCACAATCTCCTTGGTGCAACTACATCAACTGTTGACTGGCTAAACACTTATAAGGTTCCAAAGGAGAAACCTTTTGGCTATGCCAATGCTTGTTTTACTTGCTTGCAATATAGAAAGAGTATGAGAGTAGTTGCGGTTGAAAAACAACCTCTCCATCAAATGAGGTGTTAATTGTAGCAAAACAATTTAAACACATGTTGTATGTTCAAGAAATAAGATATGACACGGAGAGTAAAGATCCCAAAGATAACGATACAGTAAGCATTGGCAAAGAAAAGAAAATGTATGTAAACAAAAGAGGTGAATATTGTTATAATATGCATCTTGGAACCTAGGAGGGGCAGGAAGCAGGTGGAATGGTATGGATGGAATGTCATGGGATAGGAGGTTCAGGTGGTTCCAAGAAAGGCAGTACACAGATCGAGAGCTCTCCGTTGCTGGCTGTGGTCATTGGCTGCTCGTTTTGTGTGGAAATAAACATACTTTGAAACCATTGTACAGGAGTACTTTATCACTACATATTCACGATGACTGAGAGCAGGAGCAGCCAAAAGGTCTAGCTGTAATGTTGAGCACTTACGGGTGGAAATTGACACATACGAGTGAAAATCGCCAGAACAAGAGATCACCAGGTTTTTGCACAGCTTAATTCTGAGGGCACTGTATTTGACTTTACTGACAGTAACCTAAGCGGAGATGCGAGGGCAAATTCGCTCATCAAGCTGACACTCAAGCCTGCTGGTTAAACCACATGCACATTGGGAGGGAGGGGTAAGGGGGGGGGGGGGGGGTGAAGCAGACCACGACAAGGAATATGTGGAAAAGGCCGCTTTTATTGAAACAGGTGCGCATCACATATTAATTAAACCTTAGGAAAAAGCCTTCCAAAACGAAGCCTCACTAAATACGTAACATCCCTAACCCCGCCCACTCCCCTAAAATATCATGACCCCGCCCCCACCCATACAATACAACATTATAAACATTACAAAAACATTACATCACCATATCAACCATTAAAACCTATAAATACAAGCCCTCCATTAACCAACTCCCATGCCTGCCCCTTGACATCTGTCAATCCCCCAAAACGTGTAACCTAACTAAAAACGACCAACCTATCCTATTCCTGTCGATAACACAACTTGCCCATTAATCAACAAACCTCTGCCAAATCTGCCCCAAAACAAATAGACCCCGCACAGCTCCTGCTCCAAGCGACAGAATACAGCTAAAAAACCCTGCTCCCCTGTTCCAAAGAAGCAAACCAAATTAAAACATTAAGAAAAAAATTGAAAAAATTTAAGAAAAAAGACCTAATTGGCTAAAAGGAAGAAAAAACACTAAATGTAAGAAAATTGGGGAGAAGGGAGGGCAAAAATTCCTGCCTAAGCTCCCAGCCATCAGGTCACCAAACCTAAAATGGTGGATGGGAGCAGGAGCCCAAAGCATTCATGCTTGGTGTCCTTTTGGGCTTCCTACTAGGAAAAGCCCAGTAACTAAAATGGCCAGTGTTCCTGCCTGTATACCCCCCCACAGCCCCTCCCAAATCGCCCGGGGGGGACCTCCCTTTGGTCGGCTGCCCCGCCCCTCCAGCCCCCCTTGGGAGGGAGGGGTGAGAGGAGGTAAAGCAGACCATGACAAGGAATATGTGGAAAAGGCCGCTTTTATTGGAACAGGTGTGCATCACATATTAAATAAACCTTGGCAAAAAGCCTTCCAAAACTAAGCCTCACTAAATACGTAACATCCCTAACCCCGCCCACTCCCCTAAAATTTCATGACCCCGCCCCCACCCATACAGTACAGCATTATAAACATTACAAAAACTTTACATCACCATATCAACCATTAAAACCTATAAATACAAGCCCTCCGTTAACCAACTCCCATGCCTGCCCCTTGACATCTGTAAATCCCCCAAAACGTGTAACCTAACTAAAAACGACCAACCTATCCTATTCCTATCTATAACACTACTTACCCATTAATCAACAAACCTCTGCCAAAACTGCCCAAAAACAAATAGACCCCGCCACCCAGAAAGGCGGGGGAGGGACCCTACCCCCCTTTCTGCCCCCCCAGTAGGACAAATTCTAGAATCCTCACTTCGAAACATTCAAGCATCTAGACAAGACCTCTCTAATCTCCAGCAAATAAAGATCCATTCCCAACCTGGATAAATGAACTCCATCATCACGAAAGAACTCAACTGACTCAAAGCGGATATCCCTGTGAGACACTCTCCCGAAACCCAACTGACGGCAAAACCTAGAAATTTCTGAATTCACCTTCTTCTTGGCCCTATCAATGGCTCTAGGATTCACCGCCCCTCTCCAGATCCTTTGCGGAACCAATTCTGTCCATAAAACATGGCAACCGGACCATCTCTCTCTAATTAAAGATAAATCTTTCTTCATAGCCCGCAGCAAGACCACTCCTTTTACCCCACAAAGATCGTTCTCTCCCAAGTGTATCAATAGAATATCCGGCATACCCCCCTCACCATCGCATTATTCAAACATGGAATGAGTTCCCGCCAAAGCATACCCCCTTTTCCCTTCCACACAATATTGAACATTTGGTCATTAAAACCCAACATTTTTCCAAAATAACTTTGGGCCGCCAAAACCTGGGCCCATTTGATGAACGAATGCCCCACTATCCAAACCGTCACTTATTTAGATTGGGGCCCAGCCACAGAACCTGTAAAGAGAAAAATACAATAAATCTCAAAGCAAAGAGGATGAAGCATGCGCCTCCCCCGAGTTGCCCCTCACATACCGCTGAAAACAATTTGACGACCAGCGCCCTAACTGCATAATTTCCCTTTGAGACCATCCCCTATTATGTGCTTCAGTCGCTGCTCTAATCCTAAAAGAGTGTGTTCCATATTGCTCCCCATTCAACCCAATCTTCTGCAAAGCTTTACCCAACACCATGCGCAGTTGATATGCTGTTACTGGCGCCCCATTAATATGCTAAAAAACGAGCTTGCAGTCTGACCCCCTTGACGATGTCTTACAGCGGCGGGCCAAACGCAATGGACAAGTAACTTTAGGAGTCCTCGCTTCCAACCAGACCCCTTTACCCCTCTTCCTCTGATTGGTTTTAGAACTAGAAAGACAAACATGCACACCTTCCTCAGAGAAAAACACCTCTTGCCAAGAAATTCCCTTTTTTGATTTGGAACACAAAAGCTCCGAGACTCAAAAAACATGAATGCCATCAAAACGGCAAATAAACAAGCTTCAAAGTTATTCCTGCAAACTAAAGGTAAAACTTCCAACAAATGAGCCAAGTTCTGCCACGATAGGGGAGCACGGGACAACTGAACCCCTCCCCGCTCCCTAGCCCAACTTTCAAGCATTCTCTTCCCGACCTCACCCGCCGAAGGAGAATAACCCCAAAAGAGTTTCCCCATAAATGAAATACTGCCAACATCCCTGCTATGGTCACCCGTGAAAGGCCTCTCTCTATAAGATCCAAAATGAACTGTACTACATCTTCAGAATGACGCCAAGCTTCTTCACATCTACAAGCCCCAGTAGCCAAAAATTCCGTCCATGCCAAGGAATATGCTGTTCGCGTGGACGCAGACAAAGAACCTACCACCAGTTGTAATACCCTGGTATACACCTGTTACAACGCAACTTTTACAACTACCTACCATTACAACGCAACTTTTACAACGCATACCATTACAACGCATTGCGCTGGGGGGCGCTCTAGGATAGGGAATAAGTTTAATTTACTATCCAACACCTTCCCTAGTGTCCTCGGGGACTGGAGTTGGAATAGTAAATTATACTTACCACTATCCAGCACCTCTAAGCGCTATGCGTTGTAATGGTATGCGTTGTAATGGTCGCGTTGTAATGGTAGGTAGTTGTAATGGTATGCGTTATAACGTCATACATCCAATACCCTACGTTGCCTACATACCACAGATGTTCCGGCATTGGGTTGGTGTACTGTCCGCCTCCTTAGCCAGCCCACGGAAACTCCCCCACTGCGAACGAGACAAAGCATCAGCTATGTCATCGTCCACACCAGGAATGTGCAACGCACAAAATGTAATGTCATGCTTCAGGCAGCCTAGCACAAAAACTCTCATTAACTTAAAAATCTGTTCATCTCAGGCTGACTGCCTATTGATGATCTCAATCACTGCCATGTTGTCCACAGGAAAAAGTACCTTCTTGTGTGCCAGTTCCTCCCCCCCAAAGGGTCAATGCCACTAACAATGGAAGTAGCACACCATTAAATGAATTGAGAAAAAGGGATCACATCCGCAAATCCTCCTTCACTCCCGCTGACAAGCGTACACGATGGTGAGGCAAATGCTGACCAGCCAAGGCTCTGCCCAATCTCCTACAAAAAGTTCTCCCTGCCCGAACCACTCTGCAAGTGAAGTTAAGATATCCCAGCAAGACCTGAATCTCCTTCACCTTCACCTTTTGTTTTGACAGCATGGTGACCAGTAATTCTAGCATTTTCAACTTTTTTCCATCTGGCAAGCGAGCCCGCATTGCCACTGAATCAATTTCAATACCCAAAAAGGATAAAACTGTAGCAGGTCCCATTGTTTTTTCAGGAGCCAACGGCATCGCCCATATCCTCCATGAGCTCATGGAAAGTGTCCAGAGTTGTCTGGCACTCCATGGAGCCCGGGGAACCAACAAAGAAAAAATAATCCAAATAGTGCGTTACTAAAGTATGACCTGAGTGGTGCGTGAAATGCCACTGCAAAAAGGTGCTGAAACATTCAAAAAGAGCACATGACATGGAGCAACCCATCGGTAATGCCTTGTCCACGTACCATTTACCCTCAAAATGGATACCCAGAAGATCCCAATCATCCGGATGGACTGGAAGCAACCGAAATAGAGACTTAATGTCATATTTTGCCATCTCTGCAGTTGCACCCGCGGTCACTACAAGTGACATGGCCACGTCAACTGAGGAATATGAAACCGAGGCAGCCTCCTTATCAATGAAATCATTCACCGAAGACCCCTCAGGCCACGACAAATGCTGAATTAGCCTGTATTGCCCTTGCTCTTTTTTGGGCACCACTCCAATCGGTGATATTAACAAGTTCTGGATCGGCCAATCATCAAAAGGGCCTGCCATCCTCCCTTCATGCACTTCTTTGCTCAGTTTTTCTCGCACCGCCCCTCTATGTTCGGAAGCTGATTTCAAGTTATCCGCCCACCGTCTCCGCCTTGGTCCCAGATGACCTAAATGAAATCCAAATTGAAAACCTTCCAAAAGCTTCTGTTGCACTCCCACATCTTCATACCCTTGAAGTGCCTGTTCCAGCTTTGACAGCCTAACTGGCATAGGAGCCCTTTGGCCCAGAGCCCTGTGCCCCTCTACCTCCCGACCCCCCTGAAACTACAGTGGGGTGCCAGATGTACCGGCCACCGACTGATTCCCCTGGTGATTACCTTGCTGTTTAGGCCCCCAACATTTAACCAGGGGATGGTGCTTACCACAGTTTGAGCCTTCGTATCTGTACTTGCAATATTCCCCATATGTGCATAATCCTTTATTGAAGTCCCAGCATGCCCCAATCCGACTGTGTAGTCGCTCCGCTTCCCACCCCACCCCGGGTGGGCTTCCCCTGAAAGGCCTGGTAAATAAACGGCAAACCGCTAGCTGTAAAAATGGTCTTGCCACCTGCAGCCGCTCCCTTGGTATGCTGTCATAAATCTGTATCTAACTCCTCCCACTTTGCTTCTGGATCCCATGCCATCCGAGCCCGAAACTCGTATTGAATCCATTCATAACCCTCCCCAGTAAGCTGCGCTTTCCGAATCACATCCATGTATTTAAATATAGATACGCTGCATTCTGGGAATTTTTCACAATAGACATTGCATAGATTAAAAACGCTGCCGTCCAGTTCTCAATAGTCAATGGCACTTTAGGGCGCTTCGCCAATTCGTACTCTTCCTCCTTAGAAACTTCTTTAGACCTGTCCTCGCTATGCAGGAGTTTCAATATCTCAACATACTCACCCATCTAAATGCGCTCTTTAGTTGCCAACATTAAATGAGCACCCAAAGGTTTGGTGACCCCCATGTAAGGCAGCTTCTTAATTTTCAATTCTTTACCAACAAGCGGCTCTTTAACACCCCCAGCCGCATCTGTATTTGTCCCACTCTCCACCTTACTACCCAATTCCACCACTCTGTCATCAGTGCCCACACCCGTGTCCTTAACATATATACCTTTTAGCAATCTCCCCTCCGACAAAACACCCGACCCCCTCCACTGCAGTCCCCACAGACGCCATTTTAGGTTTGGCCTGTGTAACAATGGTCTCACCTGGCTCTAAAGAAGCTGCTCTAGCGGACTCCAACCGTTTCGCTGAGAATTCCAATGCATCCCTTCTTCGAGGAGCAATCACCGAGGGGCCGCGCTCTCGTTTATTCCGTGTATGCTGTGCCACCTCCGAAATCTGCAAAACACTATGCGACAAATGAGAGGACCCTCCCCCCTCCATATCCTGCAATTCCCATTCCTCTGGGCTGTCTTCACCATAATCAAGCAGAAACGGCTCCACCACCTGAAGCCCATCATTATCAAAATCAACCTCATGGGTCTTACCAGACCCTGCATTACCAACACTGGCCCTCATGGGCTCTGAACGTCCTTCTGGCGGGGGAGCCGACTGTACCCACCGGTACTTCCCCATGCGCTGACTCTGTAGCTCCATAGCCATTGGTAAGGTAGACCAACTAGACCTGCTAGTCGTTGGGGCCAGCGAGTACGCGCTGGACCTTCGTGTGCTGACCGCAACGGGCTCCCTCGGTGGTACAGAAACTGCAGCGCTAGGCCCTAACCTCCCTTCACCTCGACGAAGTTGGGCCGTTCCACACCCTACCAAGTCCGCTGCGCCGCGCCGATCTATGTCCTGAAACGAAAAAGTTTGGACTGGTGTGCTGGGACCCCTAATAGCAAAAGCCGCCTCTAACCCATGCCAACTAGAAATCACTGGACTGGCAGACCGCCTCCTTACCCGACCCAAATGTACAGCCCTGCCAGTACCTACTGCCAGTGAATAACCACCACCTTCCTCATTCTCACTCCAATCCAACATAGCTGCTACCATCGCCGAAGAAGGACCCCAACTCTTCACCTCTTTTGAAACTCCTCTCTTCTCCTGTTGTCTCACACCCATACCACTGGTATCCTTGAAACTCCCCCATTGCAATTAGCGGGAAGACCGTTCAACCACCTCACGGCCTGCAAACCTTTTGCCCAAGAGGAAAATGTGTCCAAACCCTCCCAAGCCTGACTGCCGCCTGCAGGATCCAAATCCCTTTGTACCTGCACCAATGAACTTGGAACAAAACTTCCCACACTCTCGCCAGGTGACATGTCCCATGTTCTAACTCGCGTAGCCACAAATGCACCATCCTTCCCTGAAAAGCCACCTCTTGCCTACTCTGCCCTCCAACCTGAAGCAACCCCATCTTCACACATTAATCCTCCCATCTGAGCTCATTCACCCTCACCCTTAGAACTCCCTCAGACAGATAAAACACCCCCCTTAAAGATGCTGTGGGAGAAAAAAGCAAAGGGCTGCCAGTATTATTGTCATTGCCTAAATCCACTTCTTCCCCCTGTACCAAATATTGTGCCCCATAAATACCAGCTGCAGCAGCAGCCAGTACAACAGAGGTAACATTCACCTGTTTGCCACTGAACAAACCTTCTCTAGCGTCTAATCTATTAGCCTGCTCGCTCTCACCCTGCAACACAGAAACATTCCCTTTCAAATCCCCTCCCTCCTCCCAACTGCCTCGCCCCTCCCCAAGCGTCATAACACCAACGCGCTCACTAGCGGGCGCCGCACGGGCTCCAGTCCCCGACACACGCCTCGCTGAAAAGGCGGAGGAGGAGCACTTCTTTCTCCCCCACCGACCACCACACTTAACTGCCTCACTGTGTGGTGCACCCGCCTCCTCCCGTTGCTCGCGGGGCTGGGCTGCCATTAAAGAAATGCCTTCGCCAGCCAAGCGCTGCACTCTGCCCCCAGCTCCAATCGTGCAGGATCGCCCGACTCCACAGACTCTTCCCCGCCCCCACCTCAACCTGTACCCAGCGGGCCGACTTCCTCGTATGGGAACAGCCCCGCTCACTTACCGGAGACGACCTTCTGCGCTTCGGGGAGGTACACGCAGCCACAGCAGCCGCGACCCCAGCTGAAGCCTGACGTAACGGGCGCGCTGGCCCACCGCCAATCACCAGATCCATTCTGCCGGCTTCGCTAAGAAGTCGAAGCGCCTCCAAGACCCTGTAATCTTCCATGATAAGAGTAAGCACAAATTAAATATATATGCTCACTAAAAGCTACCTCAACTAACTAACTTTAATAAACACTGAAAAAAATCCTGCCTAAGCTCCCAGCCACCAGGTCACCAAACCCAAAATGGTGGCTGGGAGCATGAGCCCAAAGCATTTATGCTTGGGCTCCTTTTGGGCTACCTACTAGGAAAAGCCCAATAACTAAAATGGCCGGTGTTCCTGCCTGTAAACCCCCCTCCACAGCCCCTCCCAAATCGCCCAGGGGGGGGGCCTTTCTTCGGTCGGCTGCCCCCCCCAAGCCCACCTTCCCGAACGCTTGACGCAGTTGATTTGTGAGCTGTCAAGCACCTGCACAGTCTCAAGTGCATGACACTGGAAAGAGTGACGCACGCAGCAATGCAAGAAGCATGGCATCGGCCATCTTAGATTGGGTCCAACCAGTCTATGAGTGCACAGTGATAGGCTCACTGTTTTGAGTGCGCCCGCATTCAAATACAAATTCAAGAGTGCAGACACAGTGATGTGCTCACCATTTTAAAGGTTGCCGCATGCAAGGGCATATCTACAGTGTTATTTTCACAATTATAATGCATTCAAGAGCATGTGCACAGTGATATGCTCACCGTTTATTAAATCAAAGGCAGTTGCAAACAATATTATACTTACTGTGATATGTTTACCATTTTTAACAGTCGGTAATACACTCACCAAATTTTAACAGTTGTTCCCTGTGAACAGGATCGAGTGAAAGGCTTGCTATTTCGGTTGTGCATTTTTTAGTTTTGCGACTCATGTGAACAAGTCATTAAAGTAATGGGGTGACCCATAAGGTACTGGACCTGTGTATCAATCGATATTAAACAACAATGGTCCAAGACCTCTATAGTTAAATAGAATTGAGTCAATCAATAATCAATCCCTAGTCCTATAAATGTAGAGCATATACACATTAGTCAGCACCATCCACTGTATGCATGTATTCATAACAACATATAAAGGCAACAGCATCCACTTCCAATTCAAGGACAATGTTTTTACTCTATTGTCTCAGCGTCAAACAGAACATTTTTATATACATATTGCAGTTTATAAGTCAATACAAAACCTTGGTTGCCTCGAACAGAGCGTGCAGAATAGCAAAGGGTGCCATAAGATGTGTAAAGTGATTAGAAAAATAAGAAGGGAAATTCAAAAGACATGACATAAAATTCAAAATGATTAATAAGACAGTAACAGATCCACAATCAACCGTTCTGCATAACCTAGCCACTCAATTAGTACAAAAAACAAACTCTCATTGTTAGTTGAAGACAAATTATATATCAGTAATATCTGCACATAATTGGAGAGAGAGAAAGGGGTGGTCCAGGTTTATTGTGTAGGGCGTCGACATTTCAACTCGTCTTGGGGCTTGCGGTTATTTGAGCCTGGGCCATGCGAGTCTTCATCAGGACATAAGAAACGGGGCAGAGAGGGATTTTTAGATGACCCTACAGGGAAGATAGATAATTATAATTAGGGCTGTTACCGGGCATGTATATCTCAAATGACTGTCCAAGATTATAAATTGCTTACCCATATATGAGTAAATGTGGTGATAATTCCCATATAAAAAGGATGGTCCCAATCCTATAAAACAAGGAGCACCGGAATCTCATCAGAATTCTAACAAAACTTATAATGGCTGTCAGTGACGATAGTACATAGCCAATTGGTTACCTTAAGTCCTCTTCTAGGTGTGTGGGCTTCAATGTTAGGTGGTTAAGGAGTCTGAAAGGCAACTATGAAGAACCTATGTAAAGTTCCAAAACAGCACAATTGATGGTTGAGGGACAGGATCAAAAAAAGGAAGGTACTATTACCTATTCACTCGTCCAATAGTTTAGGAATTCCTCTTTTTTATAGTCTGTGTCCAATCCCGCGGAAGTATATGCAGAATCAATTTTATACAACCGGAGGTTGGAATATTATGAACAAAGCAGGAAATATTCAAAATACGCCTTTAGAACCAAAACGCGTAATTCTTATTCAAAGGAAGTATAGTGGGGAGTAACAGCTTCATATCTAGTGCTCACCATGTTGTCCAGCTACCAGTCGGCACAACAGTTCTCAGGGACCGTGAGGTCCTGAAGAAATTAAGGTACCAATACCTATTCAGTTGGCGAATCGTGTAGTAATTCCACTGAGGTAATTCCTGAGGTTACGTAGAAACTGTACTAAAAAGGATGATTTTTTTGATGAATCATCACTTTTCATTGCTAGACTAAGTGAACGTGGTTACCCTGTGCGTTTGTACCAAGCACGTTTACGTGCCTTTTTTAACAATCACGAGAACATTTATTGAATGTACAGGATAAGGGACCCGTTGAGGAAAGGATTGTGTGTGTTACTACCTTTAACACCAAAAGCAATGCTATCAAAAAAGCGATAAATCGTCATTGGCATCTGGTAAAAGATGAAGTAGGGGGACTACCGCCCCCTCTTCAGGCATTCCGAAAAGGCAGGAACATTAGGGACCACCTGATTAAATCCCTGTTACCTACGGTGGCCACAGTCACCCAACCCACATTATGGGGCCTCCCCCAAGTGTTAGGCCATACTAAATGCGGTTCCTGTAAGGCATGTTTCCTCACGATTGAATGCACCACATTTACCTATAACAATCAGGTTCATACACTGAAGGGACACAGTAACTGTAATACCACAGGGGTGATTTATGCTATCCTATGCCCCTGTGGGTTCTTTTACATTGGCAGGCTATCCAAAAAGCCAAATGTCGTATTCTCCAACATACCAGTCGTATACGCTGCAAAACTGTGGGAGCATCCCCAGTGGAACATTTTACTACCTTTGATCATGACCCTAATAGTCTAAGGTGGTGGATTATTGAAAAGGTGAGAGTGAACCCTAGAGGAGGTGACCGTAACAGTATTTTGAGCCGAAGGGAATGCACATGGATATACCATCTAGACACGGTCAATAAGGGGCTGAATGAATTAGAGGAGGTCAATAGACAGGTGGCAGTCCTATGAATACCTGATGAGATATGACCTGTACTGTATGACCACTCATTATTCAATGTTTTGCCATAGCACTATATGATGCTTTATGTTAACAGTAGTGCCATGTAGTGCCTAATGTCAGGATGGATTGTAAGTAAATGTGCACTGTTGTATAATGTTTTTTGTATTTAAATGTATATATGTATATAATAGATCTTGAAGATATACCCGAATTGGTATTAATTTGTTCCGTGATTGATGATCTTTTATTATTAATTTTTAATGAGCCACCGTGAATTCGATGACTCTTAATACATTTTTTATGACATTTCAATGTTGCTGTTTCTTTATATATAAAATCTCCTACAATGCCTGTGGGAATTTGAACACAAAGGAAATCAAGGGAGAGATGTCCATCCTTTATGTATATGACTCAAACCTTTCTAAGATGGCGGCCATTGTATGGTAATCAGGATATCACCCTTGAACCCCCCTAGAATCTAGGTATAACGACGCCCCACCCACATGAGTAAATGAGGTTCTGTTAACATAGTTGTTCACCCAAACGGCCATGAAAAATGTCGGGACGATCGCTAAGGGATTAAGGAACTAAATATCATCCCTATCTAAGATGGCCGACGCGGTCATGAACTCATTGAAAAAACGTTCCTTTAGACATTATTTATCTCACGTCAGGGGATCATATTTGTTAACTGACCGAACCATTTGGTGTCAGAGATACACGTTTAATTCTCAAAGCTATAACATTATAATGTTGTGTACTTCGGACGGGACACGACTGAAGTTCCTTGTTGCTTTTGACCTTTTGCAAATGGCGTTTTAAATTCCACTCGACTTCAGGAGCTCACGGTCCCTGATAGCTGTTTTGCAGACTGGTAGCTGTACACAACACAGTGAGCACTGTATAGAGAACCCGTTACTCTCCACTATACTTCCTCTTTATAAGAAGCATGCGCTTTAGTTTTAAAACGCAATTTGAACATCTCCTTCTTTGTTTACAATATTCCAGCCTCCGGGTGTATTAAATTGGTTTTCCATACACCTCCGTGGAATACTACACGACTCACCAACTGAATAGGTATTGGTACCTTAATTTCTTCAGGAGCTCATGGTCCTTGAGAGCTGTTGTGCCGACTGGTAGCTGGACAACATGGTGAGCACTAGATATGAATCCGTTACTCCCCACTATACTTCCTTGTAATAAGAATTACGCGTTTTGGTTCTAAAGGCGTAGTTTGAATATTTCCTGCTTTGTTCATAATATTTAGGCCTCCGGTTGTATAAAATTGATTCTGCATATACCTCCGTGGGATTGGACACAGACTATCAAAAAGAGGAATTCCTAAACTATTGGACGAGTGAATAGGTAATAGTACCTTAATTTTTTTGATCCTGTCCCTCAACCATCAATTGTGATGTTTTGGAACTTTACATAGGTTCTTTATCGTTGCCTTTCAGACTCCTTAACCACCTAACATTGAGGCCCACACACCTAGAAGAGGACTTAAGGTAACCAATTGGCTATGTCCTATCGTCACTGACAGCCATTATAAGTTTTGTTAGAATTCTGATGAGATTCTGGTGCTCCTTGTTTTATAGGATTGGAACCATCCTTTTTATATGGGAATTATCACAACATTTAATCATATATGGGTAAGCAAATTATAATCTTGGGCCGTCATTTGAGATATACATGCTCGGCAACCGCCCTAATTATAATTATCTATCTTCCCTGTAGGGTCATAAAAAAATCCCTCTCTGCCCTGTTTCTAATGTCCTGATGAAGACTCGCATGGCCCAGGCTCAAATAACCGCAAGGCCCCAAGACGAGTCGAAACGTCGACGCCCTACACAATAAACCTGGACCACCCCATTCTCTCTCTCCAATTATGTGCAGATATTAATGACATATAATTTGTCTTAAATTAACAATGAGAGTTTGTTTTTTGTACTAATTGAGTGGCTAGGTTATGCAGAACGGTTGATTGTGGATCTGTTACTGTCTTATAAATAATTTTTAATTTTATGTCACGTCTTTTGAATTTCCCTTCTTTTTCTAATCACTTTACACATCTTATGGCACCCTTTGCTATTCTGCACGCTCTGTTCGGGGCAACCAAGATTTTGTATTGACTTATAAAGTGCAATATTTATGTAAAAATTTTCTGTTTGACGCTGAGACAATAGATTAAAAACATTGTCCTTGAATTGGAAGTGGATGCTGTTGCCTTTATATGTTGTTATGAATACATGCATACAGTGGATGGAGCTAACTAATGTGTATATGCTCTAAATTTATAGGACTAGGGATTGATTATTGATTGACTCAATTCTCTTTAACTATAGAGGTCTTGGACCATTGTTGTTTAATATAGATTGATACCCAGGTCCAGTACCTTATGGGTCACCCCATTACTTTAATGGCTACCTTTGAGCAGTTTTTCTGCGAGGGTTGTGTTTTGTGTTAAGTTTTGTCAACTACGTTATTGTAAGTATTGTTTAAGTATATAAAAGTCGTTCACACTGAAAATTCCCCACCAGAGGATGTCTGAAAAAGAAACCCTATCGTATAGTGAAGACTATATAGATAAGCTCCTTCAGGAAGCAGGAGGGGGAACCTTTTTAGCTGATAATACCACGACCAGTGATTTATCACTGAATGAAAAGATCTCGAAATTGGAACGCCTGGAGAAGAAATTAATAAGAACTAGGCTCCATGGTCATACATTAGCCACATATTTAAGATCTAATGTTATCCTGGTCGGACTACAAGTCCGTAATGAACCAGCTATTTTCCTGGAGAATCCAAAGTTTAAGGAGAACTTTAGCTTTGTATCAAATGCCTGCTCAAGACATTGGATGGGTTTGGGTATTGAAACAGAGGTGGAGGAAGTAGAAAGGTTGACCAGGGAAATAGCTGAGTTGAGAAAGGAAATTATTGATGACAAACCCTTGGTCAATGCAAAGGAGGCTTTGGAAAGACTAGAGAAAACCATCCGAGAATTTGATATATACACCCAGGGAACAAAACTTGACAAAGTAGCGAGAGACATAAAAGCCTATGATAAAAAGTCCACATACCCGTACCTCCAGGAAGGCTACTACGTAAGAGATCAGAGAGGTGGTCTTTCAAGCCGTGGCCGTGGAGGATATAGTAGGTACAATACTTTCTCAGGCTCATCAGTGGGCAGCAGCTCTGATAGTGATTCAGAACGCCCTGGTACAAGCGCAGGATCTGGTACCAACACTCCGGCCCAGAACTACCAGGATCAACAGTCTTTCTTAGGCGAGGACCAATGGTGGGGCCCACGCGGCAGAGGCCGCCCCTGGGGGAGACCCAGGGGAGGACGCAGTGTGACATGGATTCAAGGGACAGGCAGGGGGAAGAAACAACCACAATTTCAGCAAGACTCCCATGGCGAAATCAAGACGAGGCGCCAGCATTACAGATGGTAGTGCATAGACCAGTTAACCCGGTTATTAATTTATCGGATTATGTGCTCATGCAGGATGAGCAGAATGTGCTATCAAAGGGGCTGTCCTTTGTTCCTACATCTATGCCAAATAATTTCAACTTGAGAATTTAATTACAGCAATTCTTCAGAAAGGTGCTCCTCGGACACTATTTTCACAAAGTTCCCTATAACCCAACTTTTTCAGCAAGTGGGCTGAGACCTCCTTCAAGATTTAATCCTCCCTCCCATTTGGTTGACAATAAAATCCTAACTTAAGAACAGGTGGTTACACGTGATGTGGATCAGGCCTTGGCAACAAGAAAATAACTACCATATAATATGAGCAAACAAGAAAAAGCTGCTCTATACACTTTGAATAACAACACCAACATTGTAGTAAAGCCCGCAGATAAGGGCGGGGCCATTGTGGTTCAAAGCATTGATAAATATAAAACCGAGATTTTGTCACAGCTACAAGTGGAATGGAACTATAGGCTCCTAAAAAAAGATCCAACGAAAGTCATTAGTCAAACCATAAATTCTGTAACTAGCCAAGCGTTGCTGGACGTCTTTATCACTAAAAATTAATTTGATTTTTTGAACAACAAATACCCACGGATGCCTACAATATACACCCTCCCTAAAGTACATAAACGAATGGAAGATCCCCCGGGGAGACCCATCATTTCGGGGTGTGGTTTCTTGCTTGAACCACTGTGTAAATATATTGATGTGTTTTTAAAGCCTATAGCAACTAGAACTCCCACCTAACTATGGGATACTATGGCGACAATACAGTTGGTTGATGGACGCCAGTATGATCCAGAAACGTGTTTGCTTGCCACCATGGACATTACTGCCCTTTATACAAATATTCCACAACAGGCAGCGTTGGATTGTATAGAAGTCATTTTGAATCGTAGACTTGCTCCACACAGGGTCCCAACTGATTTTATCATCAAACTCTTGACTATAGCCATGACACAGAATTTTTTCATGTTTCAGGATAAATTCTATGGTCAGACGAAGGGCGTAGCAATGGGGGCGAGCTTCGCCCCAAATCTGGCAATAATATTGATGAGTGAATACGAACAAGATTCTGTGTTGAATGAGAACAACCCGTATCGTAACCACATCTCACTTTGGGCTAGGTACATCGATGATGTCCTATTAATTTGGGAAGGAAATAAGGAGTCTCTCACACGATTTCATGAGTGATTGAATCTGCAACTTGTTGATATTCAATTCATATTGGAGTCGGACAATAAAATGATTAATTTTTTGGATATACAAATAAAGTCTGACTCTGGGTGCCTTTGCACCAGTTTATATAGAAAAAGTAGTGAGCGTAATACGCTTCTCATATACTCAAGTCATCACCCCCGTAACCTCAGGGACAACTTGCCCTTTGGGCAATTCCTGAGGTTACGTAGAAACTGTACTAAAAAGGAAGATTTTTTTTGATGAATCATCACTTCTCATTGCTAGACTAAGTGAACATGGTTACCCTATGCGTTTGTTAGAAAAGGAACTTAAACGTGCTCGGCACAATCACCGAGAACATTTATTGAATGTACAGGAAAAGGGACCCGTTGAGGAAAGGATTGTGTGTGTTGCTACCTTTAACACCAAAAGCAATGCGATCAAAAAAGCGATAAATCGTCATTGGCATTTGGTAAAAGATGAAGTAGGGGGACTACCGCCCCCTCTTCATGCATTCCGAAAAGGCAGGAACATTAGGGACCACTTGATTAAATCCCTGTTACCTATGGTGGCCTCAGTCACCCAAACCACATTATGGGGCCTCCCCCCAGTGTTAGGCCATACTAAATGCGGTTCCTGTAAGGCATGTTCCCTCACGATTGAATGCACCACATTTACCTATAACAATCAGGTTCATACACTGAAGGGACACAGTAACTGTAATACCACAGGGGTTATTTATGCTATCCTATGTCCCTGTGGGTTCTTGTACATTGGCCAGACTATTCAAAAAGCCAAATGTCGTATTCTCCAACATACCAGTCGTATACGCTGAAAACTGTAGGAGCACCCCTAGTGGAACATTTTACTACCTTTGATCATGACCCCAGTAGTCTAAGGTGATGGATTATTGAAAAGGTGAGAGTGAACCCTAGAGGAGGTGACCTTAACAGTATTTTGAGCAGAAGGGAATGCAGATGGATACACCATCTAGACACGGTCCAAAAGGGGCTGAATGAATTAGAGGAGATCAATAGACAGGTGGCAGTCCTATGAATACCTGATGAGATATGACCTCTACTGTATGACCACTCATTATTCAATGTTTTGCCATAGCACTATATGATGTTTTATGTTAACAGTAGTGCCATGTAGTGTCTAATGTCAGGGTGGATTGTAAGTAAATGTGCACTGTTGTATAATGTTTTTTGTATTTAAATGTATATATGTATATAATAGATCTTGAAGATATCCCCGGATTGGTATTAATTTGTTCCGTGATTGATGATCTATTATTATTAATTTTTAATGAGCCACCGTGAATTCGATGACTCTTAATCATTTTTTTATGACATTTCAATGTTGCTGTTTCTTTATATATAAAATCTCCTACAATGCCTGTGGAAATTTGAACACGAAGGAAATCAAGGGAGAGATGACCATCCTTTATGTATATGACTCAAACCTTTCTTAGATGGCGGACCATTGTATGGTAATCAGGATATCACCCTCGAACCCCCATAGAATCTAGGTATAACGACGCCCCACCCACATGAGTAAATTAGGTTGTGTTAACATAGTTGTTCACCCAAATGGCCATGAAAAGTGTCGGGACGATCGCTAAGGAATTAAGGAACTAAATATCATCCCTATCTAAGATGGCCGACGCGGTCACAAACTCATTGAAAAAACGTTCCTTTAGACATTATTTATCTCACGTCACGGGATCATATTTGTTAACTGACTGGACCATTTGGTGTTGGAGATACACGTTTAATTCTCAAAGCTATAACATTGTAATGTTTTGTACTTCGGACGGGACACGACTGAAGTCCCTTGTTACTTTCGACCTTTTGCGAATGGCGTTTTAAATTCCACTTGACTTCAGGAGCTCGCGGTCCCTGATAGCTGTTGTGCCAACTGGTAGCTGTACACAAAACGGTGAGCACTGTATAGAGAACCCGTTACTCTCCACTATACTTCCTCTTTATAAGAAGCATGCGCTTTAGTTTTAAAATGCAATTTGAACATCTCCTTCTTTGTTTATAATATTCCAGCCTCCGGGTGTATTAAATTGGTTTTCCATACACCTCCGTGGAATAACTACACAATTCGCCAACTGAATAGGCATTGGTACCTTAATTTCTTCAGGAGCTCACGGACCCTGAGAGCTGTTGTGCCGACTGGTAGCGGGACAACGTGGTGAGCACTAGATATGAATCCGTTACTCCCCACTATACTTCCTTGTAATAAGAATTATGCGTTTTGGTTCTAAAGGCGTGTTTTGAATATTTCCTCCTTTGTTCATAATATTCCAGCCTCCGGTTGTATAAAATTGATTCTGCATATACCTCTGTGGAATTGGACACAGACTATAAAAAAGAGGAATTTGTAAACTATTGGACGAGTGAATAGGTAATAGTACATTAATTTTTTTGATCCTGTCCCTCAACCATCAATTGTGATGTTTTGGAACTTTACATAGGTTCTTTATAGTTGCCTTGCAGACTCCTTAACCACCTAACATTGATGTCCACACACCTAGAAGAGGACTTAAGGTAACCAATTGGCTATGTCCTATCGTCACTGACAGCCATTATAAGTTTTGTTAGAATTCTGATGAGATTCCGGTGCTTCTTGTTTTATAGGATTGGAACCATCCTTTTTATATCGGAATTATCACCACATTTACTCATATATGGGTAAGCAATTTATAATCTTGGGCAGTCATTTGAGGTATACATGCCCGGCAACAGCCCTAAATATAATTATCTATCTTCCCTGTAGGGTCATCTAAAAATCCCTCTCTGCCCCGTTTCTAATGTCCTGATGAAGATTCGCAGGGCCCAGGCTCAAATAACCGCAAGGCCCCAAGACGAGTCAAAACTTCGACGCCCTACACAGTAAACCTAGACCACCCCTTTCTCCCTCTCCAATTATGTGCAGATATTAATGATATATAATTTGTCTTAAATTAACAATGAGAGTTTGTTTTTTGTACTAATTGAGTGGCTAGGTTATGCAGAACGGTTGATTGTGGATCCGTTACTGTCTTATAAATCATTTTGAATTTTATGTCACGTCTTTTGAATTTCCCTTCTTCTTTTCTAATCACTTTACACATCTTATGGCACCCTTTGCTATTCTGCACGCTCTGTTCGGGGCAACCAAGATTTTGCATTGACTTATAAACTGCAATATGTATATAAAAATGTTATGTTTGACGCTGAGACAATAGTTTAAAAACATAGTCCTTGAATTGGAAGTGGATGCTGTTGCCTTTATATGTTGTTATGAATACATGCATACAGTGGATGGAGCTGACTAATGTGTATATGCTCTAAAATCATAGGGCTAGGGATTAATTATTGATTGACTCAATTCTCTTTAACTATAGAGGTCTTGGACCATTGTTGTTTAATATCATGTGAACAAGTCAGCGCTCACAAAGAGGAGTTAATTACTGGAGTGTTATGTTTAGCAGTTGTGTGTCTGCGAGGCCACCGTATGTTATTACCAGTTGTTTGTCCCTGCGTGGACACCGTACTGCCCATGTCCTCACCAGCTGTCAGTTGTACCTGACAGTGGACAACTGATGAGCTGACGCGCAGCACATTCCATACACTCCATCTCCGGAGCCCGTGTTGTTGAAATTAATAAAGAAATGGTTCAACCTACTTCCGATTGTGTATTGCGTTCTTAACATAGAGAGTGACCGTTTTTGTCACTCCTGCATCCATAGCTCTGCTGGCTACCTGTTTTGTTGTTGTTTTTTAGCCATACACCACCAACATTCAGATTTGTCTAGCATTGCTCCACCTCGTTTGTTTTTACAAAACAAATGTGATCCATCTATGGAATGGGAACTCTGGTAGCCAATGTTTTTAGCCATGTAGCTTTAATTGAAACAGACATTGGAGTGGGTTTTAAAGAATTTAAAACTTTACCACATGTGGAAAATCCAGGAAATGTAAATGTTTTTGACTATGCTGTATAACAACTGACCGATAGATCTGGTAAAAAGTTTTACCCTGTAATGGAAAGATTCAAATTTTATTCAAGAGCGCAAAATGAAGGAAGCATAGAGGAGTATGCATCGGCTCTTAGAGCATTAGCATTGTTTTGTGAGACCATCATTTACGAACAGGTTTTCAGAGATTAGGTCATGATGAGAACTAAAAGTAAGATGATGCAAGAAAGACTTTGGGTGGGAACTAACATGATGTTGAGTGGCACTGTTACTACCGCCAGGAGTATTGAACAATCTGAAAATTCTGTCAAGAGAATAGACGATCTAGTGGAAAGGGTAGTGGAGATTGGACAAAACATGAGTCTAGCACTGGTGTCAATGCTATTAAGAATGATGGGGAGAGGGGGGTTTTGCTATCCGAGCTGCGTAATGCCCGCTTCTTGAGCGAGCTCCGCCTGCCGGGGAAGTAATCCTGCTTTTATCCTACTCAGAGTACAATTGAGATCGTGTTAAAACTGCGAATCCGGCAGGGGAGAGGTCGGAGCACAAGACGAAACTGCATTGGGAAGCAGTGGTGGTGATTTGGAGGAGTTCTGGGTGCTGAGCAGTGGTGACGGCTGCAACGCGAGCGCTGGGGCCGTCTGGCGCCGTCTGGCGCTGTACTATCCCCAAACTCAAGCCAGGGGCGTCGGATGTAGCTGGAGGCTGACCTAATACGGATGTGGCATGCTACGGGAGGTGAGAAACCCAGACTCTGTGAGTTGCGGAGCTGCAACGCGTGTGATATGTACAGAGACACGCTGCGGTGTTCATAAATATGAGGCGAACAACACTATTTTGCGACTGGTGATCTCGTGGAGGCGGTGGCGCCCTGCAGGCCCCCCCCAAGCAAGGATAGATTGCTCGCGGTGCAAAGCGTCAGGTGACATTTGGTGCTGTGGTGCGCTTTATGTGGAAATGCCCTACTAAATTGAAGATTGGCTCATCTTTGTCCGTTGAGAAGCTGGGCTGAGTCGTGCAGGAGTGGAAACGCCACGTCTGCCTGGGAATTCATTAACTAGCGGCTAAATGGGCGGATAAATCCTGTAGGCGTGTGAGGGTCTATGGACATTGGATTGCTTAGTGATGAAGCTGCAGCGTGAAGTGGTGAGCCCCCAGCTGTGGCACCACCTGTTATTTGTATGTGAAGGGAAACACCTCGCCACCATTTTCGGTACAGTGGTTAGCCTTGTGTGAAGTTCGGCCTGAGTGTAGATGGCAGAGCTCCTGGACAGGCGAGGTTACTAGTTGATATCAGAAGCTGGGGAAGTGAAAGCTTTGGCTGAAGTGGTGACACACGTGAAGTTGTGGATACGTGCAGGTAACATAGAGGCCGAATTTTTGATCTGTACCCTGACCAGCGTGGACTATTGCGCAGGGACTGTGTGGCGCCAAAAGCGGTTGGTGAGTGGCTGGGGCTGTATTGAGCTGTCGCATGGGGACTGAAGCAGACTTGCAGCGCTAGAGAGATAAAGACATGAGATGCCGGCACTCCAGTGTGACTTCAACGCCTAAGGTGTAGTGCAGCAGCAGCAAGAGATACAGGGCTTTGGCGGCAACTGTCGGAATATCACGCAACCCCATGGCAGGAAGCGATCTACAACTGGGTGCTATACTAAAACGGGCTGGCAGGAAACGAGGTCGGAGGTCTGACTGATACCAACTTATAACATTCATGAACTGCCTCCTGGGGGTTGCGGTTGTGACGGAATTTATACCCTGGTGACGGTATGGGGAAACAAGATCCCAAACAACCGAAAATAACATTTGATGTCCGTCGCTCGACCAGGCAGGCCGATACTGAGACTGGGGCACATGGTGGCTCCGATATGGATGAGCAATATGGAGTGGGGGAAGATGATGTTAAGGCCCTGCAGCTGGAAATGCGCACTAGTCTCAAAAGTATTGACTCAAATTAGACGCGCTAACTCAACAGCTGGATACAGTGAAAACTCAAGTTTCCATGCATGAAACGCGACTGGATGGACTGGAAAACCGTCATGTAGAGTTTCATGAATTACAAACGGAGACTAAAGAACAACTTATGCAAATGGACAAACTCCTGGGAGTAATAAGAGTGAAGAACAATGATTTGGAGGCGAGATCTCGCAGAAGTAACCTCCGCGTTACTGGCATTCCGGAAACAATATCGATGTCCAAAATGGAAGACTACATGGCAGATCTACTTCACGCCCTGTTTGATCTGCATCTCTCAAAGGTGTTCATAGTGGAGAGGGCGCACAGGACCCTGGGCCTGAAACCACCAGTGGGAGGTACGCCACAACCTATTTTGATTAAGCTGCTGAACTATCAAGATAGAGACGCCATCTTGCGCCTGGCGAGAGAGAAGGGTCAGATCACGCACCAGGGGAACTCCATATCATTTTATCCAGACTTTACACCATTAGTGCAAGCTGCTCGAAGAGAATTCCTACCAGCCAAGCGCCTCCTGTTACAAGCGCAAATCCCATACTCTCTGTTGTACCCAGCTAAATTAAAGGTGTCTCACGATGGAACCGCGCACTATTTCACGGATGCAAAATCAGCGCTTAAATTCGCCAAACATGTTGCTGGTAAGGCGCCCAAGAAGAGGGGAGATGGGGACAAGCAAAATACAGACAGGCTGAGTGACAATGATTGAAATGTCTGTATCTCCCATGCCAGTACTGATATTCTGTTTAATGTAGCACAATGTTCTGCACTCCCCATAACAATTACACTGCTGCGCGCTGACATAGGCCTTGCAGGCCCCCCCCCCCCTATGGAGAAACAATAAGTATTATACATTGATCTCACAACGCATTGTGGGTATATTCTGTAACAAAACCTGGCCACCCTGCGAAAGTAGGGGAGTAAGCCGGTCTACCCTCGCTCCCTTGGGAAGGTTCCCTATGTTTTGCTTGTTGTTAACAAAAATTGTTATTGGGAGGGATATACTACAACCTAATTGGGGGGTGGGTGTGGACGGTGGGGGCGAATGGGGTTGGACTTTCTTTTCTACGAGACAGCATATAACAGCCATGAACGTAACACAGACATATTGCCAGTACCATGTTGTAAGCGGGTTGGGCAACGATGTAAGCCTTGATTTTACTAAATAATGTCACATGTACGTATGCTGAATATTATAACTTGGAACGTCAGGGGGCTGAATGATGGCCGGAAGGCTAGACTAGTACATGCATATCTAGTGAGGCATGATATAGATATTTGCTTCCTGCAGGAAACTCATATTATTGTTACACCATCACAGAGACTTAGGAATAGCATATGGGGGAGGTTTACTCAGCAATGTACTCTAGCTATGCAAGGGGGTTGCTATTCTCATAAAGAAAGGATCTGACTGGAAATGTTCTTATTCGTATGTTTACCCCGGAGGTCGCTTTGTTCTGCTGAATGGGAGGTTGGGCGGAAGGGAGGTGGCATTGGCAGCTGTTTATGGCCCAAATACTGACTCACCTGATTTTTTCAGACAACTATGGTCTAGAATCAGAGTGATAGGATGCCATACTGTGATTTGGGGGGGGAGACTTTAACGCTGTTATCTCGGATACTGCTGATAGACAGGGTACAGCTAGGCCGTTGCATCCTCAGGCGCGTACAGCTTTGCACGATATAATGGCTGATGGAGGGCTTCTGGATATCTGGAGAGAACGGAACCCCAATTTGAGGGAGGGTACATGTATCTCCACTCACCCCCTGGCCTGGTCCCGATTGTACTTTTGGCTGGTCTCGCGGGATGTTGCTGCTTGGACAGTGGAGGTGTCCCATATGGCACGCTCATTGTCGGGTCATGCACCTTACCTGCTCAGGCTGTCCTTGCCCAGTGTCCCTCTGTGCGCTTTTACCTGGCGACTGCCTCAGAATGCGCTACTAGACGAGGCATTCAAGGAGGAAACACGGTCGGATATTGAGTCATATTTTGATGCTAACCTGGGGTCAGTGGGCACTGAAGCTATTCTATGGGACGCATTTTAGGTCTTTATAAGAGGGCAATGCATTGCAAGACAGGCAGGAGTGCTAAAGGCCATTAGAAGTACACTGACCAAGCTAGAGAACGAAATTAAAGATCTGGAGGGAAAGCTGTACTCGCACACAGACCCCAAAATGGTGGGCCTTTTTAAAACTAAGCTGCTGTAGTTTGAAGAGGAAGCGAATAGGGAGGTGAAGTTTCTTGGAAAATATGCGGAGGCCCGGGCCGGCGCTATGGCGAGGGAGATAGGCCGGGACATACACTGGTGAATATGATTAGGCCAACAAGAGATGTCACCTTTGTGCATCAGATTAAAGGTGTAGATGGTGAGATTGTCAGGGACCAAAGGGGAGTGTTAAACGAGTTTCATGCTTTTTACTCAACTCTATATACAACAGCTGGGTGTCGGAAACTGATAACATGTCGGAATTCCTAAAATCTATTGCGCTTGCGTGGTTTAATGATAATCACAGACTATATATGGATTTACCCATCACAAAAGAAGATGTAACACAATTGATTAAGATTCTCCCGTTGAATAAAGCCCCAGGTCCATATGGCCTAACAACTGCCTTTTATAAAACGTATGCTGAAGAGTTGGCACCCAGGCTACTTGCAGTATACGAGGAGGCTTTGGAAGCGGAGAACTTGCCCTCGTCCATGAGGTAAGCTATGATCATCACCCTATTAAAGCCAGAAAAAGCGGAAATAGAATTGTACTCCTATAGACCGCTGTCTCTGATAAATGTCGATGTCAAGATTTATCCAAAACTACTGGCTAACTGTCTTCAACCGATGTTACCAATGATTGCACTCCCTGAACAATCAGGATTTATCCCAGGGAGGTCGACGTCGAACAATTTGCGCACGCTATTTTCAGTGATACATTATTCGCATCCCAGTGTCCAGGCTGCGGCAATATTCCTAGACGCCACTAAGGCGTGCTCATACCTATTCATGGTGTTGCAGCGCATGGGATTCAGCCCTCTTTTTATTAAAAAGATGAGGTTGTTATATGAGGCACCCACAGCCCTCATTAGAGTGAATGGCATGGTATCGGACCCTTTTAAGATCTCAAGGGGAACGAGGCAGGGATGTCCACTGTCGCCGTTATTATTTTCCATAGCTATGGAACCATTAGCGGAAAGGATAAGGCAGCACCACACCGTTAAAAGCATAGGGTTCAGCACTGGTAGGCTCCTGATATCCTTATATGCATATGATGTCACCCTATACATTCTAAACCCAGAGGAAAATCTTGATCCAGTGCTGCATGAGTTTATACTATTTGGGGGGTTTGCTGGCATATCTATAAATTGGACAACGTCAGTGATTTTCCTGCTCACTGATAGCACGAGGGTGGTTTCTTCTGAGTTCCCACTACAATTGGAGGCCACCGAGGTCAAATATTTGGGTGTGTGGCTCATCGGGAACATTCAGGACATTTGGAACCTGAATTTTGATCGGGCCTATTCGTGGCTAGAGGGAAAGTGGCCATTTGGTCTAAGCTGCCTCTTTCTGTAGCAGGTAGGGTGGCCCTGGCGAAGATGGTCATCTTGCCTAAATTCCTTTATTTATTTGTGAATGTGCCAGCTCCTCTCACCAAACACTTTTTTGGGCTCTTGCGCTCGCAACTGCTATCCTTGGTATGGGCAAATGTACAATCTGCTGACCCTTCCCCTAAGACTGGGTGGATTGGGTGCCCCCGACATGCAATTATATGCCTTATGCGCTCAAGCTCAGTTTCTCCATTTTTGGGTGCATGAGACTCCGTTTCAACCTCATGTTGCAGTTGAGAGGGACGTGGTAGCCCCAGTGCCACTGGTTGTAACTCTGTATCAAAAGGCGAGTCACCCGAGGGAAGATGTGGACACTGCTGGAACACTACGCTGGGTGTGGCGCAAATTGCAGAAGAAGGTGGATATCTCGACACTTTACGCACCATCCATGCTATTAGAGCATAATCCTATGTTGCCATGCATGGAGGGGGGTGTTGGGAAGGCCTTAGTTGACACAATGCAGTTAAAAACCTTTGCTGATCTTTACCTGGATGGCAGCTTTAGACCTCCCCCGCTTGATACAGACGAACATGTAGTTTCTTTTGCTGAACATTTTTTATATCACCAAATACGGGATTGGTGACGTTACAACGCAGGCTATTACAATGCCTGCTGTTACAACGCGGTTTTTACATCGCATACCATTACAACGCATAGTGCTTTTAAGCGCTGGATAGTGAATTATTTAATTTACTATTCCAACTCCAGTCCCCGTGGATAGTAGAGAAGGTGTTGGATAGTAAATTAAATATATTCCCTATCCTAGAGCGCCCCCCAGCGCAATGCATTGTAATGGTTTGCGTTGTAATGGTTGCGTTGTAATGGTAGTGCATTGTAATGAATGCGTTGTAAGTGATGTTTCCCCCAAATACGCACTGCCTGTCGTGCGCTGTACACGGGCTTCCCTGAGGCCCCTCCGACAATTATAGTGCTGGAAAATGTTCTTAAAACACAGTCGTCTAAAAAGTTGGTCACAAGACTCTACACGTAATGCAGACCGCTTACCCGGTTCTGAAGCCCAAATCCATGGAGCTTTGGAATAGTGAATTAAACGCGCAGATGACGGAAGAGCAATAGGAGTATTGCTGTGGCCAATTGTCTGACTTGTCTCCAAACTATCGCCTGAGACTGGTTCATTTCAAATTCCTACATAGATATTATCGAACACCAGTTAGCTTACACCGCATGCGTTTAAGAGAGGATGATAGATGCTGGAGGTGTGGTTATGAGCAAGCTACATGTGGCTTGGGAATGCCGGAAGTTAAGCATATTTTGGGGGTAGGTAGATGCTGCAGTGAATCAAATTGTTGGCAGGGCTGATTCACCATCCCCAATGTTGGGTCTTCTAGGGTATGTGCGTGACACGTTGCCCAAGAGACTAAAGTTGCATGCACTCCTACTGCTCTATGCTCGTAGACAGGTTGCTCTCCGCTGGGGTAGGAAGCGGGTTCCAGACTTAAAAAATTGGTTATCTGACGTGACCTATGGGCACATTCAACTGGGGCTATTCTGGGATCAGATGCCTTCCACATCCCGTCCGAATGATATATGGGAACCTTTCCTGGAATGGACACGGTCGACTGCAGACCAGACTGTGCAAGACGAGGATTCTGTAGACTAGAACGTGAGGCTGATGGAAATGTAAAATGATATATATGACGATGTGTGATGATGACATAGGAACATTGCAACGCCTAAATGATTTCTTTCCGTGAGACATGCAGTCTGCCTGGATTATTGTGGAGTATTGTTTACTTTGATACTTGTGTCTCCTGACGTCGTATACTGTACTGACACTGTAATATGTTCAACCATCTTATATGTAAAAATAATGATATATTGAAATTGGCTAGATACTAGGATAAAAAATGCTATGAGTTGATCCATAATGTGGGTTATGCATGTGCTGTGGCTGGCTAATGGTTGGCACTTTGTGCCTTTTGTTATGTCATATGTTGGAAAACCAATAAAGAACATTTTAAAAAAAGAACGATGGGGAGAAAAAAAATTGCAGCTAACAAAAAGAAAATATTTACTAATTGTTACAGATGGGGCAGTTGTTTTCATCTTGGAAATTTTAAAGGATGTCCTGCGGATGTGAAGTCTTAACCGCAGTAAGAAAAAAGGCATTTCAGAAGAGTGTGCAAATCAAACCTGAAATTAATGTCAATTATGTGATGAATGAAGATGAAGAGGAAGAACTGATTCCCAATGCAATATTATGTATTCGGGGTGTGGGTGTAAATACTTTCCCAAAATGTGTGGTCGACATAAATAGAAACATTTAGACGTTATGGTGGATTCCTACGCTTTATTTATTTATTTATAAAGTTTTATATAGCGCAAACAAGTTCCTGAGGCATATCAGAGCACTTTACAATAGGACGGAAGAAAGGACATAAATACACAATTGTCAACAATTATGGGGAAAAAAAACATAATTTGTATTAGATTCCAGGATAATTGCACCATGGGGGGTAATAAAAAAAATGGTATAAACAGGCAATGAAGGGGGTCACAGTCTGCGGTAAAGAGGAGCAGTAACAAATGATGGTACAACAGACATAGGAAACAGTGTCTTCGAGCAGATGAGCCTAGCCCAATTAGGGTAAGAATGTATTCATAAGGAATCGTTTGGCTTCCAATTTGAACGCCATCGTTGAGGAGATTCTGCGAACTTCCGGTGGAAGAGAATTCCATATGTTTGGGTTAGCGCCGGAGAAGGCTCTAAGACAAGTTCTCTTTTTACTGTGGATGAGTGGTTTCAAGAGGAAAGTATTAGCACTTCTTGAGGCTCTTACACCACAAGATAGCTCAAGATTTTGCACAAGGTACCTGGGAGTATTGAAGTGAAGGGCTTTGTGCCCCAGAACCGCAATCTTTAACTGAATTCGTGCTTCGTAGGGCAACCACTTAAGAGATTTTAGAACTGGGGATATGTGCTCATTTCATTTGGTGCCTGTAACCAGTCTAGCCAGGGACGTTTCAAGGCATGGGCAAAGTGGGCTCTGGCTCAGGGCCCCAGCCTTCCAGGGGCCCCCCAAATAGAGCTTGCTCTGTTCTGCAGGGAGTCCTACCTTATGACCGTTACTAATTCTTAAACAGATTATTTTAAATACCATGTTTCCTTTAATTTATTTTTATTGTGGGTGATATGTGAAACTCTATTACAGACATTTTGCAGAGGAAGTTTGTGTTTGTTTCATGCAACATCCATACAAAAAACTTTCTTTTAGATTAAAATAGGACCGCACATATGAAATATGGGAGGGGTTCACAGAGATTATTTGCAACAATATTAGTGAGCTACTGCTGTGTTACAATATTGAAAACACACTTGACTATCCCTGAATATTTGATGTGAACATATTTAGAATTTGGATGAGTGTGCCTGTTAGTGATCTGGCTAAAGACTGCACGAAAGAGCTGAAATTAAATCATGAATTCAACATGGTCAGTGACGGCTACCGCCCCTCTCCCTGTATACCCACATCAACCCAGAACACAACGACACGGAACAGGATTTGTCTTTGGAAGGCGGGGGGTCGCAAGACCCCCCGGCGGTATTTATTAAGATACAAAATAATAAAATTGTTAAACAAAATATACAATTTTTATGCAAAAATATTCAGGAACATTTAGATACATTCATATCGACAATTGTGATCGGCTAGCCTTAACAAGATTCTAATACAGCTTGTTTCCTAACCGAATCTAACATCCTCATCTGAAAATTTTTGCATACTAACATTTATGGTGATATGGCAAGGTCGCTAACCGGTGTCAGGTCTTACAAGCTGCGCCATTACGCAGGTGCGCATGCGCAGCCGGGCCCGTTAATTACCCGGTCCACCCCTGCAGCCAAGCCCGTTAATTACTCGGTCCACCCATGCAGCCGAGCCCGTTATTTACTCAGTCCACCCATGCAGCCGAGCCTGTTAATTACTCGGTCTTCCCTGTGAACTCCATTTAACCAGTGAAGGAGGGCCCTAACTTGCGTTACCAGCTGCCCCTGAAGTTCTAGGAGGGGCCAGTGACCCCATCTCCCCCTGGGCGGACACCTCCAAAGGATGATGCCGCCCCCTCAGAGCTTAAAATAGCTGCTCACCGGTCATGACCTTACCGGCACAGGCCAGCATTGTTACCCGACGATCTGGCCTCCCCCCTTCCTACTCCTCAGAAAGGTCATGGTCACCTCGCAAATCCCTCTAGCCATGCTAATATGTTGTTCGGCCACAGGACATTCCCAGCCTCAGTCAAGTGCACCCCGTCCCGCAGGTAGAAATGCTCCCCCCAAATACACCCGTGAGGAATCGTCTGCAACCGGGGGGCTCGAAACAATTTGTCCAGCTGAGTGTTGATCCTCTTTACCGAGTGATTCAACGCCTTGACCGAGTCCCCCCCTCGCCACTGCCAACGAGGAATAAGTTGCGACCAGACTACTGTGCAACCCGCGCATGTTCTAGACACCCACCCGGCAGTGGATATGATTTCGTCTATCAGGATGCGTCTCCCTAGTTTGGTCAAATCGTTCTCCCCCAGGTGAAGTATCACCAAAGACGGTGGAGCGGGTTGCTGGGATAATATTTCCACAAAGTAGTCCTTGAACTGCCTAATGCCCAAGCCTCCCCTCCCGAAGAAGGAAACGGAGAACCCCTTTTCCTCAGCCCTTCTCATCCTGTCACCGGAAAGAAATACATTTTTTGCGCGCCGAACATAAGAATGGCCCACGATCCAAGTCACCGCTGTCCGTCGATCTTCTTGTTGCTTGTGTTGTGAAGTTTCTTGCCGACATTCGGCGAGTTCTTCTCCCGCGTGACAGGTTCAAGAAACTGCAAAACCAAGAGATACCAAGCGTGAATTATCTGGCCATGTCACAACATGTCAATACGTACATAACATTTGTAACACTCAGAAGACCACCTCCCAATCCTTTTAATCTTTTCGACTGGGAGTCCCCTTACAGCTGCCTCAGTTGCTGCCCCAATTCTGAAAGAATGGGAGCCAAATTCTGTGGGATCCAGACCTGCTTTTGCGACCGCCAGATCCAGGACTCCTAAACTGATACCTGGTCAAAGGTGTACCATCCGCGTGACACAATAGTGCCCCTACCAGCGTACCCTCCCGCTGCCTTTTAAAAGCCTCTACATGCGAGACTGGGCAACAAGGGTTGGTCCGAGCCCGGTGAAGCACTATGGTATCTCCCCTTCCTTCCTGGTCGGTTTTCGATCTTTGAATTGTTACCCACATCGTATCATCCTGGATCACTACACAGCCTACTTGAAGGCCGCCGATTTTGTCACCCTTTGACGCGGCTACTAGCTCGCCTATTCTTAGAGCCCCATAGTTCTCCAGTGTGAACGCTGCTTTGAAGAGCAGCACCTCCCACGTCGAGCTACAGACGCCCTGGAGGGCTAACAACAGGGCTGTGAGCCTTACCAGCCCAATCGGCTTTCTCGAATCTGTCGAGTGTCCCTGTATGCGACGCCAGCCCCTTAAAGCCTTGCGCACTACAAACATGTTCGTAGGGTCCCTTACGCCCCTGGCTTGCGCGAAGAAGGAAACTGCCGCTCTGAGCCTGTTTGCGGCGGCCACCGAGCGCCCTTCCCTGTGCATCAACTCTAGGTATGCAACAAAACTGTCCTCCTGCGCCCAGCTAGCCTCCCAATTGTGCCCTAAGAAAGTACAATAAGACAAGAATGCCACTTCGTATGCTGTCTTGGTCCTGGGGCTAAGCTAGATGCCACGAGGTACGGTAGTCTGGGGCACCAATCCGCCAGAGAGCAACCGGAAAAGGTGCTGGGTCTGCTGCTGGAAGCTGCTCCCTGAATACCTGCATTTTAAAGCGAGAAAAGGCATCAGCTGCATTGTTGAGAACGCCTGGCACATGTTTGGCCCTGAAGGTAACATTCCATTTCAAACATTGTAGCACAATTTTCTTTACCAAGCGCAGTATGAATGGACACCGTGCCGCTTGCTGGTTAATGCATTCTACCACACTCATGTTATCCGACCAGAACACCACTGATTGATTGCTAAGGTGTTCCGGCCAGACCATCAGTGCTACCCATATCGGGAATAATTCCAGGAATCCGATGTTGGTGGGCAATCCCCACGACCCCCATTCTTCAGGCCATTTCTGGGCGACCCACTTGGTCCCCAGGATGGCGCCAAAGCCCACGCTACCAGCAGCGTCCGTCCATAAACCCAACTCTGCTGATGTCGTGGGGGGGCCCGGCCACACTATCCTGCCATCGAAATCCTCCAGGAATGCCGTCCATATCCGCATATCCTGGCGAACCTCAGCTGACAACCTAGTGCAGTGATGTTTCTCTCTCAAACCCTTCATAGCTTGGGCAATCGACCGAGAGAAGGGGCGTGCCATTGGGATGACTCGCAATGCGAATTTCAATTGACCCACCGTCTCCTGTAGCTGCTGCAATGTAACCTTTTCTTTGAGTAGGCACTGGCACAAGGCCGCCCTGAACTTAAACACTTTGTCTTTTGGGTAACCTGAAGCACCCTTCCAATGAATCAATCTCGATACCCAAAAATTCCAAATAGGTGGACGGGCCAACCGTCTTCCCAGGCGCTAGCGGAACCCCGAAAGCCCGCATGAGCACCCAAAATTCCTGCAATGCCCAGGCACACTCCTGAGTCCCCGCCGCTCCCAGGAAAAGGAAGTCGTCCAAGTAATGCATGACCTGTTTGTGGCCTGTGGACTGTCTCATGACCCACTCTAAAAAAGAGCTAAAAGTCTCAAAGTATGCACAAGAAATCGAACAACCCATAGGCATGCATTTGTCCATGTAAAATTTTCCATCAAAAGCGAAACCAAGTAAGTGATGATCCAAAGGATGCACCGGCAACAGACAAAAGGCGGATTCAATGTCCGATTTGGCCATGAGAGTGCACCGTCCCAACCCCCTCAATAGCTCTACCTCTTGGTCAAAGGAAGCATACTTCACACTACAAATTCCTTCGTCTATCGCATCATTCAAGGATGCCCCTCTTGGTGCCGATAAGTTGTGGATCAGTCTAAACTCGTCCTTCTCTTTTTTGGGGACTACACACAATGGTGAACACACAAAATCGGGCACTGGGACTTCCTGGAATGGCCCGGCTATCCTGCCCAATGGCAATTCCTTTTGGATCTTGGCCATAACTACTGCCGGATTATGGCACTGCCTGTGCATCCCCCTTGGGAGAAACCTTCCTGTAGTAACGCAGCTGCAGCGTGGTCTGGGTACCTATTCAACCATGGGATCATTGCCAGGACATTAACGGGGGAGGGGCTAACCGCGCATCCTACGCTATTCTGGTTTCTTTCCCCCTCTCTGACTCTGATTACCACTTCTTGATCTGCATGTTGTCTCGGGATGGGAGGTGTGACCACAGATTGCGCATGCATGTCTGAATCTACATGTGCCAGCCGGCCTTGTACAGGAGTGCTTATTAAAGTCCCAACACACACCTTTCCTTTCCCCGCCGCCTCCCCTATTCTTCCCAGAGAACTCATTCCCCGGCGCTGCACGAAAGGGCTGCTGAGTTTTAGCGGGGAACACACTGGCTACGCTAGTGGGCTGGGTAGGGGCTGTGTTCCCTGCGAACTGTTTATGCCACAACAGGGAATCAACCTTGTCCCATGATAATGACAAGTCAAATTCATTCGCTTTCCTAAAATTAACATCATATTCCTTCCAGGCGTCCCCAGGATACTGCTCGCTCCACCCCACAATCCTGCTCTGGTAGCAAGCCATTGCTGCATGCACATTTGGAGGGCGTTCAACAGTGATAGCCGTCAGGATGGAGAAGGCCCTGATCCAATTGCGCAGAGTTTCCTCCACCCTAAACTTCGCACACTGTACTCTCCATTCACTAGGGTGCATCCATTTTTTAAGCATTTTGGCATTTTCCATTTCCCTATTGTCTAATAGCAAAGAGAAAATATATATGTACTTTCCCACCCAAATCATCTCTTTCACCGCCTGAGAAACATGTTGTGCCAAATCCTCAGTCCTAGACGGGATCGTACCGTCCCCTAAGAGAGGCAGGGCTACCTCCTTACCATTACCGGACACCAGGGCCGGTCCCGCGTCGTTTCCGTTTGGTCGAGCGGCATCCAAACCTGCAGGAGAAGGAGAAACAGAGGCCGCAGCCGCACTCGCAACTGTTCCCGCCCTAATCTTTTCCACCATCTTGGCCGCCTCAGCGGCATGGTCTAGGCTTGAGGTCATCATACCCCCCTTCTGCAACCAAGGAAGTATAGCCGCTATCTGCGCAGTTAGCTCGGGTGGGATCGGAGCTTCGCACTCCGGGACTGCTGCCGGCACCACCGGTGGTGGGGGCCCCATGGGTGCCGGCACAGGAGGCAACAGAAGTGGGCAAACTGGGGCAGGCGGCGCCGGCCCGACAGGAAGGGCCCCTGATGGCAGGGCAGGGGCAGGTGCAATGGGAGCCGGGACTACCGGCTCCGGGGTAGTGGGCACAGCCACTGGTGCATGAGCGGGTGCACTGTGCCTCGATCTCTTGGATTTGCTCCTTTTAGGCGAGGAGTCGGAATCCCCCTCTAGCAAAGGCGCAGCAACCTGCCGCTTGGGTCTACCGCGTGGGCCTGCGATATCATCAATCCTTTCCATCATACGAGCCTCTAGGCCGTCAACCTTATTCAATCTCTTATCCATGGCATTCATTTTACGCATCGTGGCCTGCAACATCAACTCCATTTTTGTCCCCTTAGCACCCTTGGCTCCCGGCATTTTGTCTATTTTGACAAGAAGGGCCAACTGAGCGCTCCCCCCTCCTTTCTTCAGGGGACGCGGGGAGAGGGCGGGCCGCCCCCTCCCCTTATCCCTCGACGCCGGCCCCTTTGACGCAGAAGACTGTACCACGCCTCCTGGATCATGGATTGGGTGCCGCGCGACCGGTGGTGTGGCGCACACCTCCCGCGTAATCATTGGACGCTGGGAGATCACGCCCCCACACCACCAGGAGGCAAGGGGAGAGAGGATCGCCGTGCCGCCATGCGGGCGGGGGGGCCAAGGGCCCCCCCTTTTCAAACTGTTCCCAACAGGGGCCCCCAAAATACATTTAGCACAGGGCCCCCAAAATCCTTAAGATGTCCCTGAGTCTAGCCTCCGTGTTCAATGATGCCCTTAGTGGATCCAGGGTGTATTTGGAAAGGCCATAGAGGGTAGCGCTGCTGTAGTCAAGCCTCGGCAAGACAAGCGTTTGGACCGCCTGTTTGAAATCATTTTGTGGAAGGAAAGGTTTGATATTTCTGAGTGGTTTTCTACCTTACAAACCTTGCTGATGTGATTTTTCATATTTAGTGGCTTGTCCATGGTGACTCCGAGCGATTTGGCTGAATCTATGATGAGAGGGGTGCAGTTGAAGGCAGTGAGGTGATTTAACCACATGTTTATCTTGGTAATGTGGTTGGGAGGGGAGATGAGCAGGAATTCCGTTTTGGAGGTGTTGAGCAGGAGATGGTTCACAGTTAACCAGTTTATAGTAGACTTTAGGGTAGTGTTGAGGATGATGTTTTCGGGGAAGATATTTTCAAATAGATTTGCATATCGTCCGCATACATGTGGAAAAGAATGTTAGTGGAGTGGTATAGCATTATCAGTAAAGCTTTTTTGGAATTGAATTGGAAGAATGAAAGGTTGATTGAAGCTAATATGAGTCCTGTCGGCCATACCGGTCTCAGGATTGACCTGCTTGGTTATTTTTGTTCTAATATTCTTTTTAAAGAAAAGAAAAGGGGGGCGTGGCCAAAATGGCGGAGTGAGCGGACGAACGGTTCCAGCACCAGTCGGCCAGAGCACCTGTGGCAGCCTTGATCAGCTGTACCGGAGTGCGCTTTCTAGACCAGAGGTGGCTGCCACAGTGAAGTTTGCTGCCCGCGACCTTCGGCCGATTGGCCTGGCGGCCTCGCCAGTGAAGAGCGGCCCGGGCACTGAGACCGACAGTGAGACTCCCGAGGAACGAGGCAGAGGGTCCAGTGGACTGGGGAGCAGCGGCGTGGACACCGGGGAGCGGGCGTCGGCAGCGGCGGCCCGGAGGACTGGGGTCTGACGATCCCCTGCAGCTACGGACTGAGGGTGGCGCGGGGGCACCAGCCTGGGCCGCCATCTTATGTTGAGGGCAGCGGGGGCTGATCCAGTCAATCAGGCCTGGCCCGAGCAAAATATTGGAGGAAGGGGCCTCAGGCACCAACGAGGCCGCAGGGACGAGTGGCGCAGTTGGAACTTACCGCTTGGCCTGCTTACCATCAGAGGCGACTGGGAGTGCTATTGGCGGTCCACAGCCTACCAGAGAGTGGGGTTGCGGCCTTCCTTACAGCAATGGGTGAGCGCCGGCGGCTGGCGAGGCTAGAGCCTGGAGTGGGGTGCATCGGCCTGGCACCGGGGTGAAGCAGCTGAAGGCTGCCATTTTGGGACGACGCTTCCTTCTGTCCCCCGGGGGGTTGAGAGCGGAGGGCCGGTGTCTTTAGAGTGCTGGTGAGGGCCCCTGAGAAAGGCGGAGACATTGAACGGTGACACCTGACCTGCCTAGCCAGGGCTTCGCGGAAGAGGAGGCGCTACGGGGCGTGGGGGCCTCCGTCTCTGACTGTGTTGAGGTAAAGCTGGCTAGAGGTGGGGCCGGGCAGATCCAAATGCACCATATCGGCTTGAGCAGGAGGGATCGGCCGGGGATTCCCCACAAACTAGGAGCAGGACACGGGGTCCGACGAGACACGCTGTGTTCCCCGGTCGAGGTGATTGGGGCTTGACCTTAGGAGTGATCAACAGAGCCCCTGCTAAGTAGCATCCTCGGACCTCTGTGGTCCCCACCTTGGGGGGCAGCTGGTTTGAAGCTGCGCATAAGAGTTACTGCAGGTCAATGCGGTGCTACAGGAAGGCCCCATAGATATGACGAGCCGCAGTGCCACACGGTCTACATTTCAGACTGGCCTAAGATGCGGAGCTATGGGGTGTGATGCCGAAGCAATAAGGAGCCGGTGTGTAGCGGGTCCACATTGTAGCCCACAGTTGGCGTTGAGGTGACCTGCAAAGGGGAGAGTGTGGCAGATTTTGCCAAGGACTGAGGGGGCGAGCGAGCACTCCAGCTTAGCCCACACGCGACAGCCCTATTGGTGGGTCCACGGGAACTTGAATGTCTTGCTTTGATCCACCAGCAGTCGAGCTGGTCTGTTGGACCTGTTGGGGCAGAATAGATTGAGGAGAGCCCCGGTCTAGGGGGCGCAGTGGAGCGTCCACTACCAGAGGGTGATGGGATAAGACTGTGAAGGATCTCTTTGCCAAGGTCCAAGCAAGCCAGTAGCTTAATGCCATGGCTTCAGCCTCTACTCAGGCCACCTCAGAGCGGGGGGGGGCAGGATCAGAGCCTATCACTCAAGCCTTTCTGGAGTCACTGTTTACGTCATTGAGAGAGGACATCCACACCCTAAAGAAGGAGTTCACTGAGGAAATCTGGGAGGTTCGCAGGGATGTGGATGGAATAGGTGAGCGTGTGGCCGAGCTAGAGAACAAGAACAATGGGAAGGACACAGAAATAGCGGCTTTGCAACAAGAAATCCTCCGGATCCATGACCAACAGATTGACCTTCAGCCTCATCTTGAGGACCTAGAGAACCGTTCCCTGCGACACAATGTGTGGATCCGGAATGTGAAGCTGACCGATGAGACTAAGGACCTGTTTCGCTTCACCAGGGAACTCTTCAATCACATTCTGGGATGTCCACTTGAGTTAGAACTTCACCTTGAAAGGGCGCATAGGGTGGGGTCGCCACAGGCTTCTTCAACCTTCAAGCCTGTCATGACCCACCTGCAGCAACGCGACATCTCTTACAGCTGGGGCCATCCATTCCGTCTGGTGTTTAAACTGGATAACAAGCTTTATCAACTGCGGTCAGTATTGGAGGCTTTCCGATTGCTGGGCATTGACCTACCTGCTGAGGAGATCGAGGAGGCAAGCCGGGTCGCCGACATGGATGACTCTAAGCCCCGGTGGCGACAACAGGCCCCCCTGTTGCTGCGATTGTGGAAGGCCAGCGAGCCGCAGTGGAAGCGGTCGCATTGGACAGGAACCTGCCCCCAACTGGCTGACTTTCGTGACTCTCTAAGGCCGACTGTTTGCTTGACATGTTTCTTAGGAAGTTGGCGGGAGGGGGGCCGTTGGAAGTTAGATGGATTACCCGAATTCACTATTCTTCCAATCATCTCTGGATGATGGACACTATGATTGTGCTTATCTTGTTTTGTTTTTGGGGTTTCTTTGGGGTGGGGTGGTTGGGGGGAGGGATCTGTTGTTCCAAGTCGACCGAGCCCTGCAGGTTATGATGGGTGCCCCTTGTCTGAGTAACCTAGGGAGGAGAGACATTCACGGCCCGAGACATTCCCATACAGGGGTGTCTTTTCAGTCTCTTATGACCCTAACTGAGTAAATGCCAGCTGCAGAGCCTAAACTCCTTACGTTAAATGTGAGGGGGTTGAATAATCTGGTAAAGCGCAAGGCAGTCCTCTCACTCATAGAGCACTCCCAGGCGGATATCTGCCTCCTACAGGAGACACACTTGTTGCAGAAAGATTGCCATCGCCTCCGGTCCTGGAAGTTCCCATTACAGTTCTTTTCTTCCAGTACTACAAGGACAGCAGTTTTAGTGCGCCAGCGATTTAGGGGTAGAGTACTGGACAAAGGGGTGGAGATTAAGGGAAGGTTGCTGACATATAGATTTTCCTTGGGCGCCTAAACGTTCACTATTGGGTCAGTTTAGGCCCCTAATGAAGGTCATGAGAGGTTTTTTCACTCAGCCATCACTGAAGCTTCCAACACTGCAGACCGCCATATCTTGCTGGGGGAAGATCTTAATCTGGTTTTTGACAACGCTTTAGATAGATCATGCCAACGCACTTCCCAAGTGGGTACCCTCACCCCTGAAGGGCTGTCCTGCTTGAGCGAGTGAGGCCTAGTGGATTTATGGCAGACCTTCCACCTCCTAAGCCGGGAATACTGCTACTATTCTAATGCACACACAACATATGCCCGCTTAGATTACCTGCTAGCTTCGTCTTCCGTTCATGCGCTCGCGACACTGTAGAAATTGGGACTGCCTCCCTATAAGACCACGCACCGGTGACTATTGTCCTCTCCCTTCCCCCTGCCCCACGCACGACATGAGGCTGGCGCCTTCGGGAAACGTTATTGCACCGCAAGGAGGTAGTTGTTCGGATACAGCAGGTTATTACTGATTATCTCTCTCACAATAGTAATGCACACACCACACTTGCAACACAATGGGCAGCGCTGAAGGCTGTAATAAGAGGCGAGTTTATTGAAATCTCAGAGGCGGATAATATTGAGCGCGCGCGTAAGCGGGAGGAACTCACTCAGCAGACTAGGGAGCTGGAGCAAATGCACCAGAGGACGGGAGCCCCTCGAATTTGGAGGCAACTTAAGGCAGTGCGGCAACAACTAGCGGCTATAGATCAGGATCAGGCGGAATAGCGGCGCTGAAGCTAAAGAACGCATATTACACTGGGGGAGATCGGTGTGGGCGCCTACAAGTTGCATGAAGCTAGACAGTGCCAGAACATGCAGGGGATTTTCCGATAGGATGGTAGGCGCCTCACAGAAGACACTGATATCGCCTGTGCTTTTAGCGATTTTTACGCCGAACTCTATGCCGGTTCCCCAGCAAGGGCCTCCGCCGGAGAGGCCTTTCTTGACTCCGTTCCCCTCCCAGCCCTTACGAAAGATCCGGCAGAACAACATTTAGAGCACGATATTCGTCCAGAGGAGGTTATCGCAGCCATCTCCCGCCTAAAGTTGGCAAAAACACCAGGGCTGGATGGCTTTCCCGCAAGCTTTTATAAGACATTCTGTGCACAGTTCGCTCTCCTTCTTGCAAGTCTTTTTAACTCCTTTTCAGAACAAGGGGCGATCCCGGGGCACATCTTGGAGGCTTTTATTGCGGTCATTCCTAAGCCAGGGAAGGATCGCTCGCAATGCGGGGCATACCGTCCTATTTCTCTCCTTAATGTTGATCTTAAATTATACACGGGAATCCTAGCAGCCCGACTTGCGCCTCACATGGGAGGACTAATCGACCCGGATCAGGCGGGCTTTATCCTGGATCGCCAAACCTCTGACAACACCAAAAGGGCCTTGCATCTTGTAGAGAAAGCTACACGTACGCAGGGGGAATTCATGATGCTGGCTATCGACACAGAGAAAGCATTCAATAGGGTCCATTGGCCCTATTTAGAAAGAGTTGTGGAGAAGGTGGGGGTGGGAGAAAAGTTCCGTACTTACATCCTGAACTGCTACAAATTCCTGACAGCGGTGGTCCGTTTTAATTGCTGCACTTCCCCCCGGTTCGCCATTGAACGATGCACGAGTCAGGGGTGTCCCTTGGCGCCCCTGCTCTTCGCCCTCTATATGGAGCTGTTGGCACAGAGGATGAGGCTAAATCTTAGGGTACAGGGAATCAAGTTGGGAGGCTACGTTCATACTATTAGTCTTTGTGCAGACAATGTTCTGCTTTCGTTGTCTCACCCGAGAGAGTCTCTGCCAGCGTGCCTCGAAGACCTGGAGTTATTTGCGCAAGCAACCGGCTTCAAGGTTAACAAGACTAAGTTGATGGCACTTGACCACTTTCTGGAGAGACCCACTCGAGTTTCTGCAGGGCTAGTTTCCCTTTTACTGTGCGATGGATGCGATCCCATATTTTGGGATCCAGCTGGCCCACTCGCTCCCGGCCACAGTAAGCGTTAATTAAGCCCTGCTGCGACAGAAAATTAGGCGGGAACTGGGGAGGTGGAAACACTATCCTTTGTCCTGGTTGGGTAAAGTGGCGGCCTCCCCCAGATCCTATATCAGTTTCTCACCATTCCCCTGCGGCCACGACGGGCTGGATCCAACAAACACATTCAGAATTGGCTCCGTTTATTTGGAACGGGAGGAAACCTCGTCTGAAATTGCGATTGGCGACAATTCCCCCGGAGTGTGGGGGTCTTGGTTTCCCGGATTTATTGCTCTACTTTCAAGCGTCTCATTGCATCTCCTTGTGGAGTGGAGTAGATGGGAGTCTGAAAAGCATTGGCTATTTCGAGATCAGGTGGTAGTGGGTCACCCGCTCCAGGAAATTTCCTTCCTACGTAGGCAGCACAGACCCCCTAATCTGTATGCCTCCTACATCACTAGGGTCCCCATGGAAGTTTGGGATGTTAAGCATGAGCTCACCACCTCCCTTTAATGGACAATCCTGATGTTACCCCAGGCATGGATTCGGTGGCCTACGCGAGATGGAGGCCAGCCGGGTGTAGGTACCTCTTCCACCTGTATGCAGTGGAGGGAGTTATGTCCTTCCCTCGTTTCCGTCAGGAGTACGGGTTGCCAAAGTCGGAGAGGCTTCGATATCTACAAGCGCGACACTGGGCACTTAGCGAGCATGTGCGTCCTATGGCTGAAAGGGGACTGCTACAATACGAACACTGGCTAATCACAAGCAAATCAGACAAAACACTCATTTCGGACTTGTACAGGATGTTCAAGCCAAATACACTCATATCTACAACCCGGGTAAGGCACGCTGGGAGAGGGAACTGGGGAGGACACTCAGCCATAAGGAATGGGAAGGCATATATTATAGAGCCAGGCACTCTGAATACCACATGGAGCTTACTGATACACTCACCAAGATTGTAACCTACTGGTACTATACTCCTGAGCAGCTGCACGCGATGGAGCACTCTAAAGAGGTGACATGCTGGCGGGGCTGTGGTCAGGTAGGCACACTGGTGCATTTGCTTTGGGATTGCGCTCATCTTCAGGGGTACTGGGAGCAAATACTGGATGAGGTGGATGCGCATTTTGACACGGAGATCCTGCGATTTCCCTCGTACGTACTGTTAGGTCTGCCAAACCCAGTAACCTACCCGTTGTCGCTCCCACAAAGGTCACTTGATGGCTATTGCGCTAGGCTCCACAATGCAGAATATACTCACTCACTGGCACACTGCACATGTCCCTACATTCCAGGGCTGGCTTCACCGTTTGTGGTTTCTGTTGGGTATGAAGAAGCTTTCCCTGACTATGGCAGGGGAGGGAGCTAGGTACGCAGAGCTGTGGCAGCCTTTTTTGTCTCTGTTAGCTTCGGAATTCCGAGAGGTCACCTGTCCTCGTTACCTATGCTTCTTACGCCTCTCTAATATGGAACGGTCGATGACGGGCTAGTGGGTGTGCGCACTGGGACGAGTTGAATGGTGGACTTGGAACACGGGGGAGGGCGGGGAGGAGAGGGTTAGGGTGGGAGTTTGGGGGCTTTGTATAGCTGTGTTTTTTCTTTCATTTAATATTGATTGTTTGCACATGCAAAACACTCTTTGGCATGCCTTATCCCGCAGCTTGGAATGGTCTTGCCCGTTCCTTTCGAGCTTTGGACTCTACTACGCAACGAGCGAGGGAGGCTATATTGGCAAATGGCTTTTGTGTATGTGCGATGATCTTTCAATAAAAAGACTTAATAGTAAAGAAAAGAAAACTTGTTGGAAAATTTAGGTAGCTACTAAAGTTGATTCGATTTTAGGATGGCCACATCAACAAGAATTACATTTGAAATAAGACCCTAACACTGTTCCTTCTGTTTATGCTGTGAGGGAAGAAAACATGAACTGTTCATGAATAATGTAAATTTAGAATCTTCTGAAGTTTTTTGTGAAAAATTAGGAAAATGTGTTGCATTTAATCACACATTCTTTTTGTTAGAAAATGCAGTGCCTTTCAGGCATAAGGGTTGAATGTTGCTCTGATGAATACAATGACATTGAAAGACATGCTGCAGGATTTCTGCAAGAAGGAAGTGATTCAGCCAATAGAATTATCACCATGGTTTTCACCTGTGGTTATAGTTTTGAAGTATTCAGGAGATTTCCATTAATGTGTGGATCTTAGGAGTCTGAATAACGAAATATGGATTAATAGGCATCCATTGCCCAATGTACATAAACTTGTCTTTACTCTGGCAGGAACAACAGTTTTCTCCACATTAGACCTTGCCAGTGCATGCCACCAGATTGAGAAACAAGAAGAGTCTCGCCATCTGTCATTTTTTTCGTCATGCCGGAAGGAATGTTTCAGTTCTGTAGAATGCCTTTCATATTGGCTAGTGCAGCGTTTTTTTTCAGTGATTAATAAAAAAAGACATCAGAGGGTGTCAATGGAGGCATAGTGTTCCAAGATGACATTTTGGTGTATGGTCAGGATGGAGAAGAACATTTATTTAATCTAAGGAGGGTTCTTCAACTTTTGGACCAGTAGGGTTTAACTTTGAAGGAATCTAAATAGTGCTTGAAATGTGAGGAAGTACAATATCTTGTTCATTGCATCACTAAAAATAATATTAAACCAAAGCAAGATCATTATAACGCTGTGGAGGAGGTTCCTTGTCCCATCACTAAAGGAACAACTACTATAATTTTTAGGTCTGACAGAGCTCTACTTTAAATTTTTTGACAAATATGCTACTAAAGTTGAACCTTTGTGCAATATGCTAAGAAAGAACAATGGATTTTTTGTGGGGGGAGTGGTTGAACATAACAAGGCTTTTGTGGCTCTCAAAAAAGATCTGGTCAACGTTCCTTTTCTTAAATAAGGAGGGACGTGTATAGTTGCTGTGGATGTCAGTAATTTTGGTTTAGAGGCCCCTCTTTTCAAGAAAGAAAGATCCGAGGAGTGTGTGGTGTGGTATGCCCCCAGAACAGAAACTACTCTATGATAGAAAAGAGTATATTGGCATGCACCTGGGCTGCAGATCATTTCAGACAGGTTCTATGTGCAATATGATTTGTGAAAAGGACTGATCACAAGGCACTTGTATATGTTCTTTCTCCAGGAAGGACAGGTGTTTGAGAGCTAGACTGGCACAATTGGCTGCAAAATTGCAATCATATCAATTTAGAATTAAATATGAGCCTGTAAGATTGAATATTCATGCAGATTTATTGTCATTATTATTTTTAACTGGGAAGTATGTTGAAAATAAAGCAGTGGTTGATTGTGAAGTGGCAGATACAGTGGAAGACATAAATGCCTGGGTCACTCAAGTGTAGATCAGGGTGTGATTTCTATGGAAGACTGGCAAGTCAACTAAGAAAGGATGTTGAAATGAATTTGGAATGTGACTACATGAATAAAGGTTGGCCAAAACAGTGGAGATTGAGTAGAGAAATGTTATGTTACCATTATTTTTTATTATTATTTAAAGCAACAAGGGAACCCACTCGGTAAGCAAGGACCAAGGGTATTAGTATAAATGAGCAACAACGGTCCTTGACAAAAGGGAGATACACTCTTGAATAATTATAGGCCACAATCTGCGCTATAATGAACAGGAAGTCCAGCCGGACCTCAAATTTTAATCGATAATGTGATAAGTAGAATAACAGATCAACATATAAACAGTGGGACACAATCCTGTATCCAGCAAGGCTAGACAAACAATTTACAATACACATGGTAGGGAATTTCTCAGGCAATTTAAAAGGAGGGAGCAGCTAAAATTAAGATAGAATCAATTAGCTTCACTCATGTAGAAAAAACGCTATTTTAGCACATAATAGCTATTATTGTGGCCTATAATTATTCAAGAGTGTATCTCCCTTTTGTCAAGGACCACTATTTTTTATAGCGCAACAGATGCCCCACCAAAGGGTCGTCCCAGCTCTGACAGCTGAGCAGATATCATGAAAAGGGTGGAGTAGGGCACAGACTACATGGCGGGAAACAGGTGTGTTTTAATGGCCTTCCTGAATTCTAAGTAGCTATTGAGGCTACGGATGCGGGCAGGCAGCGAGTTACAAAGGTAAGCCGCCCTGCAACGGAAGGAGCAGCCTCTAGCCCGTACTCTCTGAGACATGGGGACACTCACCAGGTGTTGTCCAATGAGAGCAGGTAACTTGCGGGGACATAAGGAGAAACTAGGTTGGCCAGGAAACAGCCGCATTTTTTTAAAGTGAGAAATTAGTTAATGTATGGTGAGTTTTGTTTGTTTTGGGGTGATAAGGTTGTGCCACTGTTAGGTTTAAAGGAGGACATTTTACATTTTGAACCTGAAGGACATATTGGGATGTCCGGCGCTAAGAGTCGTAGTCATAAATTTTACTGGTGGCCTGGTATTGATGGTATGATTAAGGATTTGGTGAGAGAGTATATTTTGTGTGCCAATAGTGATAAATCTGTGAAACTGTGTGTTACTAAATCATCTCCCAAAGAACTTGCTCCAGGTCCATGGAGAAAAGTGGGCGTGGATACTTTGAATCTGTTTTGTACAGTTTCACAGTAAGAAGATTTTGCAATTATCTTAGTCGATTACTTTTCAAAATGGCTGGAAGTTGAGTTTACTGAAAAAATAACTGCAGAGGTCATCATTGAATTTTTGAAAGATGTTTTTTGCAGAGAAGGGTTAACAGAAAAGTTGGTCTCTGACAACAGACCCCAGTTTGTCAGTAAGGTTTTTGAAGATTCTTTATCAATTTGTGGTATATTCCTTCATGTAGGTTGGTTTTGGCGATGTTTGGATCCTCTCACTCACCAAAGACCCAAACATCGCCAAAACCAACCTACATGAAGGAATGAAAGAGGTAGCCGAATGGATGAAGCATAGCCGTCTGAAACTGAATTCAGACAAAACAGAAGTCCTTATCTTAGGTACCTCCCCCTCTGCCTGGGACGACTCCTGGTGGCCAGAGGCCCTTGGAAAGGCACCCATCCCGACGGGTCACGCACGGAACCTAGGCGTCATCCTGGATTCCTCACTCTCGATGACCAGACAAGTCAACGCCGTCTCTTCATCTTGCTTCAACACTCTTCGCATGCTCAAAAAAACATTTCGCTGGATCCCCACCGAAACTAGAAAAACGGTCACCCACGCACTGGTTACAAGCCGCCTGGACTACGGAAACACCCTCTACGCCGGTACCACCGCAAAACTTCAGAAAAAACTCCAACGCATCCAGAACGCATCAGCCAGACTCATATTAGACATCCCGCGTAAAGAACACATTTCTGGTCACCTGAAAAACCTCCACTGGCTCCCCGTCAATAAGAGGATAACTTTCCGCCTCCTAAACCACGCACACAAAGCTCTTTACGAACTTGGACCCGAATGCCTCAATACACGTCTTTCCTTCTACACCCCCCCCGCCAGCTGCGCTCTTCCAACCAAGCCCTCGCTGCTGTTCCCCGCGTCAACAAAACCACCATGGGAGGAAGATCATTCTCCTACCTAGCGGCCAAAACCTGGAACTCACTTCCCCTGCAAAACCACCTAGCATTCAGAAAGCAACTTAAAACCTGGATATTCGAGAAGTAATTCTCCACCCCTCTCCAAGCGCCTTGAGACCCTCTGGGTATGTAGCGCGCTATATAAATTGATTGACTTGACTTGACTTGATAAAAAAACTGCCAACCATTATCCTCAGTTTAATGATCATACTGAGAGATTCAACCGAGGTGTTTGAGAATCTATTCAGGCCTGTAAGAGTGTATTACCTTGGAAGAAAGCTTTTCAGGTCACATTATAGTCATATCATACAATGCCGAATTACGTTACTGAGTGCTCGCTTTTAGAACTACTTTGTGGCAGGAAACCGGGAACTAAGTTGGCCCTGTGGCAGTTGAAGGATTGTCAAGGAGATTCAGATGCAGGTATTGATTTTAAGAAGATTAAGGAATGTGTGTACTTTTATCAAGAAAAAATAAGGACATTTATGAATAAGAACAGAGGATGACCTTCTGATTTTCAAATTTGTCTAGGTGACAGTGTGACTGGGTTCATATCAGGAAGGTGCTAGTATCAGGGAAGGCATTACAAAATGGTCAGTTCAAATCAAGGTTCCAAAAACGATCGGATAAAATCCGATGAAGGCCCAAGGAGGGAAAATTTGGACCATGAGCAGGGACTCCGCTTCTAAAAAATAGGCCTGTGTGGAGTTCACGAAGTGACCCAAAAACTCTGCAGCGCTACGCTGAGTTCCGCAAGTGGGGAATGCATTAGGGCACGCTGTTTGCGCTGATGTTTAGCACCAGTTGTTTGTCCTGTGCTGGAAAATCAGTGCAAACTGCACCATGCACAGCGCAAGATGGCGCTGCTTCTTTCTGTGCACTCGAGTAGATTTTCTACTCGGATGCCAGCTTCCTCAACGCGAACAGAAGGTTTCTCAACATGAGCAGTCGTGACCATCCACAACGGCCCACATTGAGTAATCTCCCTAGGAGGAAGTCTAGTGTTGGATTTTCCTCGCTTTCGCTTACCGACTTAACTTTGACTAGCACAAGAAAGGAAAAAACTAGGTGCAGAGTTATTTGGAGCTCCGCGTACTCTGTGGAGTGCAGAAAACTCTGAAAACCCTGAAAACAGAGCAGAGTTCACTGCCCTGGCCTAGTAGAAATATCTTGTTTTCTTCGTTGAATGGTATTGAGCAGTTTTCCATGAGAATTGATGAAAGTAATGTCTTCATGGATGTGCCAATGTGTAATATTGGGGTGGGGCTGAGTGAATCTGAAAATGCTCCAAAATGTGGAATGCTTTCAAAGGGAGTTAAACATGTGTTAAGAAAAAGTTCAAGAACTAAATGGTCAAGTGCAAACTTTTCAGAATATGTTAAATATTAATTTATTGCATGCCCTAAGCTGGATGTATATATGTATAGCATTCTTGGTGAGAGTAATGTACTGTATTATTAGTTCTTATTTATGTTCTGCTCGCATATTGTATTTCATATTTTTATATAGTGTATTTATTAGTTTTAGGGATTCATTATCTTTCAATGTATTTTGTCAAAAGGGGAGGTGTGTTATATCCTGCATTTTGGAACCTGGGAGGGGCAGGATGCTGGTGGAATGGTGTCGGTGGAATGCCATGGAATAGAAGGTTCAGGTGGTTTCAAGAAAGGCTGTTAGACTGAGAGAGAGCTCTCTGTTTTTGGCTGTGATTGTTGGCTGCTCGTTTTGTGTGGAAGTAAACTTACTTTGAAACCACCATACTGTAGTACTTGGTTAATACAAATATATTTTCAAAGGGAAGTGTTTTTGGTGTGTAAAGAGGGACACATGGCAAACTCTAGAGATTGTCCAGCAGTTAAAGCCATATGTAATAAATGAGGCAAGAAATGACACTACATAGCATGTTGTAAAAGTTACAAACCCATTAAAAGAAACACCTTTCATTGTGTTAAAGAATTATGTGTTGAGATAGGATGACAGAGATGTTGAAGACATGTCTGACTCATGTTCTAGGTTAACTCTTCTCTCAGAAAAAGTTTTAATTGAATTGTTTGATGTACATGTGAAACTTCATAGAATGGAGGATATGGTGGTCATCCTATTAAAATGAAAGGTTTATTCCAAGGGAAAATTGAAGATAAAAATAGACTTGCAGTTACAAATGTATACATATCAGAGAGAGCAGATAATATTCTTGGTTGGACAGTGCAAAGGGATCTAGGGGTATATCTGGATCCAAACACTGAGCTGCAAATTTGGATACAAACCATTTAGGAACGTGTATGTTTTGAGAAAGTATACCTAGAAGTGTTTAGCAATCTTGGATGTCTCAAAAAACATGTACATAAGATCAAATTGAGGGACGGCATCAATCCTGTGGTTTCAAAAGTTAGGAATTTACCTGTGTGTGTGCTGGATGCTGTCAAGGAAAAATTGTTGGGTTTATTGAAGCAAAACATCATAGAACTGGTAGAAGTAACTGAATGCCTGGCTCCTGTAGTGGTAGCCCATAAGGCTGACCAAAGCATCAGGTTGTGCATTGGTCTAGGTTCAAAATTCCCTGCTTAAATTACATAAAAAAATGAACTAGGGTGATTAGGACTACTCACCTTATGGTCTGATCCACTGTCATCATGCTCTAGGGTCTCATGGAGGCGGCTTGTCACACTGTATCATGAAAGCAAACTTGCTGCACACTCGCAAAGTATAGGCTTGGGCACCTTAACGGAACCATTTTAATGGCTAAGGACATCTACAGGTTCGAACCTGTCTTAGATGTTATATTTCCAATCACCCTTAGCAAATTGTAACTTCAATGGAGGTACGGCAGTTTGCCGATCCGAGCTTATACCAGTAAATGGTCTGAGTCCTCACCGAGCCACTGCCCAGGGTGTAAACTAGAGCAGGAAACTGAGCTACACATACTGTTTTTTTGCAATGTTTAAGCGCAGGCTAGGAGGCAATGGATTGTCCCGGTGTGTAAAAACCTGGGGTTCTCCCAATGTCATCTAAACAACAAAGGAGTGACTCCAAGAATTACAAGTAACAGGATAAAAAGTAGGAAAAGCACGTGGGTGTGTAAAAGAAAAGAAATCACAGTGATTTTTATATAAAACCCTCACTCACCCAACTATTGGGTGACATGCTTCATCATCGGGTTGTTCACCAGGTATGCCAAGTGCATACCTGGTGTGCTGCTACACCTGCAACTGCAGTGGAGCTGGTTACTAGAATTAAAACAGTGCCAAAAAAAGTGATAGTGAATTTTGCAGTGTCAGAATAAAAAGTGCGCGTTCCAACCTAAACTCAATTTTAATAAAGGTTGAAGCATGCACGATGTTAAAAAGAATTGACGGACAGGTTTGACTATTAGTTTGAGTCAAACAGTCCTGTTTTTTGGTTCAAATGGTCGACATGTTTCTGCTCATAACGGCCTCTTTAGCCGAGCTTTCCTCAGGACCAAAAATGTGACACTGGGCGGTATACACACGCTAAGGCGTACCCTAACCTCAGTGTATTAGAACAAAAGAGAACTCACGGTTGTTTACCGGATTACCCTGGTATTACCAGGATGGTGTAATGTGAAAGCATATTTATCTGCACTTCATAGGTCGGTGGGGCGGGTATTCTTCACACCGGAAAAATCTGCTTTCCGGAGACTCCCCGTATTTCCACCTTCATTAGGCACTACCACCGCCTGAATTTTACTTGTAATTCTTGGAGTCACTCCTTTGTTGTTTAGATGATATTTTGACTGGGGTGTAGGAGTGTCCCTGAACCCTTCCTCTCCTGTTGTTTCTACATACAGTTCTCCCAATGTCTGCATGCATATAGGGTCTTCAAAACTGATTTATCTGGGCTTATAGTTTTTGCAATAGCCAAATACCTGGGAACAGTCTGGCACAAGAGAAGACACCTATTAATTGGGGACGTATGACAACAGCTAAATTGCAAATCTATTACAGTAATAATGTTTGTATGTATGAGGCTGGTCCTCGTTTTATAAATTGGTTTTATAATGTTCTTATTTTTCAATTTTTAGCTGTTTTCAATGTAATGTTTCTTTGTATCTTTCATGGCAATATGTTGCCGAAATAAAGATGATGATGATGATGATGAATGGCATGGAGAGCAGAACAACAATGGATTTAGGCCAAGATCTCTGTACTCGGGTGAATGTAGGACATTGTTCTGCATTCTGTCCATCAAATGTTCTTTTTGCATTTGTCACCCGAGTGGGTCGGGTAAGCCCATATGTGGGCCCTGTGCTTTCCATGCCACTGGAGTCAAGCTATCCTGGCTGATGAGGGGTGAAACCCCGAAACCGGTCATTGAGGAACTACTGTGGATGCCCCCTGGAAACCCGGACTTGCCTCCTGCTCCTCTGCCATGGATTCCATATGCCATGGATACCGATGACGAAGGCGAGCCCTGGAAGGAAACACAAACACCAATGAAGGACTGTCATTCTCCTCCACAGGGCAGGGAATCAGCAAGCCTGAGAATGGACCAACCCTCACTCAAGCATGTGAGCCGTGAGTACCAATCCCCGACAAGGAGAGGAGGAGGAAAGGGAACGGAGACAGCGAAGAGGGGCATCAACCTGGAAGAGGCATCGGGAAAAAAGAAAGACCCGAGACAGGCTGCCGTTAAAGGCGAGGAAAATGTCAAGGAGATGGAGACTGTCAACAAGGGGTAGTTAGTGGGAGACGGAGCAATACCAGAGGGGACTGATAGTCGGGACGCAGCCAAGGACGACGCCATTGCCGAATACGACGAGGCCAGAGAAGCCCCTGATGTGTGGTGGGACGAGTGGTGGTCCCCGGAGGAAGTGCAGGAACCGCTGCAACTAAGGAGGGTAAGTAGACATTATATCGAAATTAAAATATTGATGTGACAGAATATCAATGTTTTAATATTGATGGTAATATATATCAAACTGTTTAATATCGATTATAAAAATATCATTAGTAGTATGTGTGTTATAATATCAAAAGTAAAAATATCGAATGATAAAATATCGTTGTGTTAGAATATCGATATTGTGTAGTTTTTAGTAATATGTGTATGTTTATGTTTTAAAATTTTGTTTGTATTTTAAATTAGTAATTTTAATGTGTTAATTAATTTTAATAATTTTAATTTTTTAAAAAAAAATCATATATAAGTTTAGGAGCGGGATGTTGGGCTTATAGGAGATAAGGATGGGGGAGTGTTTTAAAAATGTATAATAAAAAGTTTATTTTTAAAATTAAAAAATTAATATATACATTTTTTAAAAAATCAATTTTTTTGTATTAATTTATTAGATATTTTAGGAGCGGGATGTTGCGTTTATAGGGGATAAGGGTGGGGAGTGTTTTAAAAAAAGTATATTTAAAGTTAAAAAAAATTATAACATTTTTTGAAAAAAAACATTTCAAATTTCAAATTTAAATAAATATATGAGTGAGTTGTAGTGTTTATAGTGGATAGTGTTAGGTTATTTCATTAAAATTTAAATATTTAGGATAATGTTAAATTTTTTTTTTAAATCAAAAAATTTAACTTTGAGAATTTATTTTTTTCCATTTAGGATTGAGTTTTCATGTATAAAGTGTATAAGGGTTGTGTTTGTTTGTAAAAAGTACATACTACAGGAACAATTTTAAATTGTAAAAAATTATAAAGAAAATTATAGAATTTCAAAATTTGAAATACATTTTTTAAAATTAGGATTGAGTTGCAGTGTTTATAGTGTATGAGGGTTGTGTTTGTTTGTAAAAAGTACATACTATAGGGCTAATTTTAATATTCTGGAATTAATAAATACAATTAAAAAAATTTAAAAATTTACATTTCAAAATAAAATTTTTACATTTAGGATTGAGTTGTATTGTTTATAGTGGTTAAGGTTTGTGTTTGTAAGTTAAAAGTTCATATTATAGTAAAAGATGTCAATGTTTTAAATTTTTTTAATAAAAAATGTGATTAATAATTTTAAATTTACAAATAAAAAATATTAGAAAAAAAGGAATATTTTATTTTATTATATTATTTTATAATTAGTAATGTTTTTATTAATTATTAATCTTTTACTTTTGTACTGTATTTAGTCCAAATTATTGTAGAATGGTGTTGGAATAGTAAATTAAATTTATTTAGTGTCCAGCACCTATCCCAATTTAATATAGATTGGAAAGGGAATAGTAAATTATATGTAATTAGTGTCCAGCACCTACCCCAAATTAATGTAGATTGGAGTGGGAATAGTAAATTATATGTAATAAGTGTCCAGCACCTGCCCCAATTTAATGTAGACTGGAGTGGGAATGGTAAATTATATGTAATTAGTGTCCAGCACCTACCTCAAATGAATGTATATTGGAGTGGGAATAGTAAATTATATTTAATTAGTGTCCAGCACCTACCCCAAATTAATGTAGATTGTAGTGGGAATAGTAAATTATATTTAATTAGTGTCCATCACCTACACCAAATTAATGTAGACTGGAGTGGGAATATTACATTATATGAAATTAGTGTCCAGCACCTACCCCAATTTAATGTAGACTGGAGTGTCATAGTCATAGTCAAGTTTATTTGTTTGATTAATTAAAATCTTACAAAAAGACATTAAAAATATATATATATATATCAACGGCAATAAAAGCTTAAAACACCATGCACATAATTATTCTAGTATTATGTAATTTAAAAAGGAGAAACCTAAATAATGTTTTCCTTAATGTTTTTGCCAATCACAGATACAAATTTAGCAAATGCAGAATTCATTAGAACATCATTCGGGTTTAGACATGCCATTAACGCTTGTCTGCATATTCTTACTCCAAGAGCATTAAATAATCTCTTAAGGATAACTTTCCTTTCCACCTCTATTGCAGGGCACAGACATAGCAGCTGTAAAATGTCTTCTTGTCCACTTTTACACAACCTACATGTCGTATTGTCCTCAATAGTCTTCCATAGTGGCCGATGACACGAACCAGGCCAAACGCCAAAACGTACTCTTATAAAAGTTTGTTTGCTTTGCTGTGACCAAGGAATTTCTAAGTAATTTTGGATTTGTTTTTTTTTATATCCATTTATAATTGGCCATGCGTGCCTTCTTTTCACCAATAATTCTTTGTCCTTTATCAATGAAAGACGGATAGTCAATTTATTAATTGTTCTTTTAAAACTTTCCTTGGTAATTGTGTTTTCCCAAATTGGCATTATTCCAAATTCTTCTTTTGCTTCATTTAAATATGCCCAAGCTTGTAGTTTCCGGTTGTCTTTTACTACTTGCCATAATGTTCGAGATAGTTGATTGTCGAGGTCATTTTTTATACGATACCAGACTTTCAAAATTTGACCTTTTCTAGCATAATGCTGATTGTTTATCCCAAACTTCAATCTCACCTGTGCTTGCGAAGCATTACCCGGTAGTTGGAATAATATCTTGTAGGTTTTCGCCACTGCGTTGTTAATTATCTGTGCATCTTTACCATTTAAGACTTCGGTGCCATATGTCAAGGTTGGTAGTAGTTTAGCAGATATGATCTTTAATAAGGGACCATATGATAGTGTAGTTAATTTCTTTTGTATGGTTCTAAATGCAGTCACCAAACTATTTGCTTTCCTAGTGATATCATTTCTCTGTGGGAGGAAACTTCCACTATCATTAAATAATACGCCGAGGTACCGATAATTATCAACTTGCTCTAGCTGAGTTTGTTCCAACATCCATTTGTTTTTCTTTTTTCTATTCTTTGTAACTACCATTATTTTTGTCTTTGTCTCATTTATTACCATTTGATTGTCTTTTGTGTAGCTCGATGTTCTAACAATTAGTCTTTGCAGCCCCACTTTGGTCTGACTCAGCAGCACAACATCATCCGCATACAGCAAATTTGACATATGTTTTCCTGCTAGTCTCGGTGGATGTGAGTTAACTTCATTTAGTGCAATGGTGAGGTCGGCTATAAATAGGTTAAAAAGTAGTGGGGCAAGGACACAGCTCTGCTTTAATCCCCGTGTCAACAGTATTTTATTAGATAATGTTCGTCCATCACCAATCCTCACCCTGACCCAGTTTTCAGAATATAATAATTGGATAAGGTTTAGAAGCAAGTCCGGGATTCCATAATCTTCAAGTTTTTTCCATAAAGATTCCTATTTACAAGATCAAAAGCTGATTTGAAATCAATGAAACAAAAATAGAGGGACTGTTTTGCTAGAAGAGCTTTATCCATTAATACAGATAGGGTTAATATATTTATTGAAGTTCCTAATCCTTTGATGAACCCGGTTTGGTTTGGGGGTAATATTTGCTTTCTTTCGACCCAACCTGATAAATTTGCTAATAAAATACCCGCGAATAGCTTTGCATCCGTGTCCTGAAGTGTGATTAAGCGATAGTTCTCAGGTAGTTGCCAATTGCCCTTTTTGTAAATGGGAGATATTAAAGATCCTCTCCAGGATTCCGGTATTTGCCTTGTTCTGACAACTACGTTATACACCTTTGTCAGGTAGGTCGCCCATAAATCAGGATCCTCCTTATAGAGTGCAAATGGAATCCCATTAGGTCCTGGTGCTCCATTCTTTTGTTTCTTTATTAATTTGGCCACTTCAGTATTCGAAAAAGCCTTTACAAGTTCAATTTCTTGGTTTTTATCGACCTTCGTTTTCTGTTTGTCACCCTGATGTTTAGATTGCAATTCAGCATCTAGGGTCTTTTTGAGAAAATTTATCCAGTCCTCTTCCGTTATTGGCGAAGCTACCACAAGTTTATTAGGTCTATTCAAGCCAATTATAATTTTCCAAAATTCCCTGGAATTTGCTTGATTACTTGCATGAAAGATTTTTGTCCATAACTCCTGCCGGTTTTTATTTTTTTATTCCACAATAGTTTCCTCAAAGTGCTGTTGGTGTTTTTGAGTTGGTTTCGAATTTCTTCGTTGTTCGGGAGCCTTGTTAACTGCTTCCTCAGTTTATTACGAATCCGCCTGACTTTTTCAATCGTATATGGAAGGTTAAAACTAGTGTCTCTTTTTTCTATTGTAATGTGTTGATTTTTTCTATTACTTGAAGTAACCTCATTCAATTGGACTACTTTCTGTGTAAATTGTTCCCATTGCTGAAGTGCGGACTGCGTGGACCGGTCTTTAAAGCACTCTTGAACTAATTTTTGGGCTTTTCTTTCCATGTCGTCTTTATTGTCCGGTTTCCAAATGATTTTCCTATGATTGATCGTATCGATCTGACCATATGTAGTTAAGTACATTTGGGCGTCGATTCCGATCTGGTAAAATCCCCGTCCGTACGATTCGTATCCGGAGCCGTTTCCGTACGACTCGTAAACACACCGTACGACCCGGCGAGTACGATCCGGACCGGGTGATCAGGACGCTATTTGTACGGTCCACGTCAGGTAAGGGCGATTCGTACGGAAAAGCGCTCAATCACATACACACCGTACGCCGCGTACCCCCCATGATCGCACGGGTACGCGCCGTACCCCTGCGATCATGGGGGGTATGCGCCGTACACCCAGCGTACATGGGGTGCGCACCGTACACCCACCGTACATGGGGTACGGTGCATACCCCATGTACGCTGGGTGTATGGCGCGTACCCCCCATGATCGCAGGGGTACGGCGCGTACCCCGGGGATCATGGGGGGTACGCGGCGTCCCCGGGGGGGGCGTTCCGTACTTGTTTCGGCGCAAACTATGCGTTTACGGCTGTTTCCAGCTCCCGTAAAAAAAGGGTTGTACGGTGCGTACCCGACACGAATCGTACTTGCTGGGTGGTAAAAACCAGCCGCGAACCGTAACGATGTCACGTACAGCGGGTTCCGAGTGAGACTCGTACGGATATTTTAGTCATACGGAGTCCTGCACGACTCGTACGGTCTTTGGCTCCTGGTACGGATCGTACTTCGTCGTACGTACGGGGACGTTTACGGGTACGATTCGTATGGGGAAAATTGCTCCGTACGACGATTCGGAGCACATTTTACCGGATCGGAATCGACGCCATGGTGTTTTGTAAGTGCCATTTCCATTTCTAATATTTGTTGGCTATGGTCACTCTCATTCACTTTTTTTAATCTATAGGAGACAAATTTTGTTTAATATTTATGCTAAGGTTGAGCGTTTGTTCCGGGATTGACCATTCGTAATTTTGAGACTGGATGAAATCGTCTCGTGTTAATTGTATCAGCAAGTTTATATTAAAGTCCCCTGTCACCAAAAAGTTAACAGTCGGGTCAAGTATTATTTGCTCCAATATAAATCCTGCTAGAGCGACACTTATATTCTTCCGTGATGAGTGCTTTGGTGGAATATATATGTTAAGTAGTATTAATGTATTTCCAATTTTTTGCTCACTGGTTACATATTTTATCTTAACTGCTTGAATATTTGAGCTATTTCTATCCAACTGTTCATGTTCGATTTGCAAGTCGATCGTAATAAATATTGCCAATCCTCCGCAAGAACGTCCAAATTTGCAGTGTCTTATTGCAGGCACATAGTACCCTTTATAGCCTTGTAAAAAAAAAGGGTCCATTTCCCATGTCTCCTGCAATAATATGATTTGATAGAGATTTGACAAGGAATCTGTTTGAGCATTTTTTTTCTTTTTGCATAATCCATTTATATTCCAGGAACATATTCTCATCAGTTGTAGATGGTCCATCCGTTGATCTATTTTTTGTTCGTTTCTATCCTGTCAGTGCTCGTGCAGTGCTACCCTAATCCAGTTTTCATTTACATGTTTTGTTTCTACAGCTTTTATTTCTTCCATGCATTTTTCATCATCCCGGTTTGTGCTACCTAAGGGTTTTTTTAATATTGAATACACTGGGTTGTTTTTTATCTCTTTACGGTTTTTTGTTGGAAATTCTTCCTTTATGAACGGACTTGGATAAGGTTTGGGCACTGGTTGACTGATCTTTATCCCCCAATTTTGAAAGACTTCTTGTTCCTGCATGATTTGATCAACTAAGGAGACTTCATTTAAAGTTAAGAGTGTAAGCGGTTGGGTGCCTTCCGGATTTTGCACAAAGCCCACAGTTTCAATATCTGTTGTTGTTACTTTTTGTAATGAAGGTATTGATTTCATTAGTTGTAGAATATTACTTCTATTCAGAATATCGCCTCTGCCTCTTGAGTCATATAGTGGTGTAAATATTTGAGACTGTCTTTTTTGTGTCACCCTTTTAGTTTTTATAGGTAATTTGCTTTTCTCTACCAATTTTTGTAATAATTAATTCTTCCTTGCTGCATTTGTAGCCTTTAGTGTCGTTCTCTTTTTTTTCAGTTGAAACAGTATTAGGCAAAAATTCACCTAATTGTTGTTCTATGGGATCTGGATGATTTCTTTGTTGCGGGAACTTTACGATTGGGTTCAACAAGTTATTTTGATCTTGTCGGATTGTTCTCTGTAGACTTGCAATCGAGCGATTTTTTTTTTTCCCCCTTTAGTAGAGTCTTAGGGGTCCATTAGGATAGCGGGCGGTGGCACTACCGAAACGATGGCGGGGCGGAAAAACAGCTTTTTCCGCCCGCTAGCAGTGGAAATCACGTCCGCCACATTAGGATATGTAAACACAGGTCATTTCCCGTCCGCCGCGCAGCGCCTCGCTCCGCCATCAAGGTGCGCCCGCCACCGCGGCGGCTGCAGCCAATCGAGACCCTCCACCGCGGTCGATGACGTCCGCCCCGCTCGACATATTAGGATGGGCCAAACAAGCTGACGCACCGCGCCGGAGACACCGCACAGCTCTAGCAGGCGGAAAGTCTACAGCGGAGCACGCACGCCGAGATCCGACATGAACCCCATGGACCCAGCCCTCCACATGCATCCGGTCATGTACCTGCTGCAACACTATCGCCAGATGGGCCGCCGCGGACGCCGCCGCAGGTACGTCACTACACATATACACCACACAACACACATGCCGACACAGGTCCCAAGCACAACACTGGCATCCTGCTGGGGGGCACAACACATCCACATGGGCACCCACACATCACCCACCTCAGAACAAGGCACCCCACGGGATCCGGAACACACAACGTCGGCCAACCTGCAGCAACGTCACGGTCACGGACACGTCACCGCCGCGGTCAACACATGCGCACAATGCAGAAGGCAGGGCAACAGCAAGGCATGGACACATTCCAAACATCACAGCGACACACCACCCCGACCAACACTGCACACCACCCGAAGTAGTCACAGGCCAGGTGCCAATCCCGTGCACCCCCTTGCACATCAACAAGCACTGTAACAACAAGCACAATACACACACACTGCGACACACAACCAGGGACAAAGGCACAGCAGGATTGCCTGACAACGGACACACAACACCAGTGCACTCCCCACAGCCCACACAATTGAATACAAACATCCACACAGGGCAAGACAAAACATACAACAGGCATACAACTCCTGCCTGACACATGTGTGTCTCACACCATACAGGGGCACACATACATACACTACAAACTAACACCCTTCACACTGCACACCTCTGCCACACACATGCCATGTAAGCCATGCCACCAGGACCAAGGGCCAACACAAGACGACCATACACATACACGCCAGGGCACACAGAATGGGAAACACACACCTCATCACATCATAAACATCTACTACACCACAGCACAGCTGCACACCCTGTGCTGCCAGTGTCCCCCAAGGTGACCTGTGAACAGTGTATGCAGCAATAGCAATTCACCCACACGAAAACTGCATGGCCTGCCAAATAACCATCACAGAGTACAACATCAGCAGGGCCACAATGGACTGAAGAACCTGTCCCCCTGTCTAAAAATCATATGGCCACATACAACCTTGCAATGGTGATGTACAAAATAGACCATGGAACTCAATCAAACAAGAAAATGACTTTAATCAGTAAGGAGACAGAGAAAACACACCATAATGTACTGTATTTATTCACATATTGCACAGATGTAGCTACACAACATAAGTAGACAACAGCAACTCTCAAAATCATGTGCAAATGCCATAGACTATGCACTGGTGAATCACAATCGGGAAGTGCAAAGTCCTTGGCAGGGCAGGGTACAGCACATCAGAGCAACAGGCCCAGAGTCCTTGGCAGGGGAGAGCACATCAGAGCAACAGGCCCAGAGTCCTTGGCAGGGGAGAGCACATCAGAGCAACAGGCCCAGTGTCCTTGGCAGGGTACAGCACATCAGAGCAACAGGCCCAGAGTCCTTGGCAGGGGAGAGCACATCAGAGCAACAGGCCCAGAGTCCTTGGCAGGGGAGAGCACATCAGAGCAACAGGCCCAGTGTCCTTGGCAGGGTACAGCACATCAGAGCAACAGGCCCAGAGTCCTTGGCAGGGGAGAGCACATCAGAGCAACAGGCCCAGAGTCCTTGGCAGGGTACAGCACATCAGAGCAACAGGCCCAGAGTCCTTGGCAGGGGAGAGCACATCAGAGCAACAGGCCCAGAGTCCTTGGCAGGGGAGAGCACATCAGAGCAACAGGCCCAGTGTCCTTGGCAGGGCAGGGTACAGCACATCAGAGCAACAGGCCCAGAGTCCTTGGCAGGGGAGAGCACATCAGAGCAACAGGCCCAGAGTCCTTGGCAGGGGAGAGCACATCAGAGCAACAGGCCCAGAGTCCTTGGCAGGGGAGAGCACATCAGAGCAACAGGCCCAGTGTCCTTGGCAGGGCAGGGTACAGCACATCAGAGCAACAGGCCCAGAGTCCTTGGCAGGGGAGAGCACATCAGAGCAACAGGCCCAGAGTCCTTGGCAGGGGAGAGCACATCAGAGCAACAGGCCCAGTGTCCTTGGCAGGGTACAGCACATCAGAGCAACAGGCCCAGGAACACACCCACATCGCTAACAATGGTGTACTGTAGCACACCTATGTGTGGCACAGGCGTCTGAGGGTGTTGACAACTCACTCCTGGCTGTCATGTGGAGTGGAACCTGGCTGTGTGTCAGGGACTGCAGGTCGACTTGACTGGTGTGACAGAGGGACATGTGGTGTGGCTATAACAGAGGGCCTGCAAGGTGGAGGGCTGTGCGGACCAGGTGGCACCGTGGCACGTGGAGGTGGAGTCATGCACGCCCTTGACACAGTGTGGGTGGGAGAGGTTGGAGGGGTGCCCTTCCACTTCTTTGGAATATGAATTTGCTTCCCTGTCATGGGGTTGATGGGAAGTGGCGTTGACACCACCTGCACACCCCCCAACTGTTCCACTTCAGGGGCAGACACTGCCACTCCCTCTGGAGAAGTGCTTGATCCTGCAGTACGCTTGTGCTGGCTACGCCTCCGGACCACTTTAGCCTCTCTGGAAGGTGTACCCCCCACAGTGACCACCTTCCCACTTACCCCAGGGATGGCCACTACACTGCCCTCCTGTCCCTTCTTGCCAGGGATGGCCACTACACTGCCCTCCTGTCCCTTCTTGCCAGGGATGGCCACTACACTGCCCTCCTGTCCCTTCTTGCAGGGATGGCCACTACACTGCCCTTCTTTGCCACAATGACTGGGCTGGTCACAGCAGGGCTTCCCTCCACCTGCCTCGATGTACTTTGTTCTGGGGTTGATGTGGTAGGTGGGTGTGTCCAATTGGATAGTGGTTGTCAGGTGTGTAGTGGGTGTGGTTATGTAGTATTGTGTATTTCTTTGCCATTTCTGTATCTGTGTGTGTGTGTTGTATGTATTTGTTGCTGGGCTACTTTGTTTATGCAGTATTTTGCATCGCTGCGGTGCTTTGACATCGACCGCGATGGATTTCGTGTTCGTCCGCTACGGTGACTTTGCTGGTGCTTGTCCGTCATTTCTCCCATGCAATCCTGCCTTCGACCGCGGCGGTCGGTGCCTGCCGGTCCGCCCGCGCCACCCTCGGGGATATCGTAATTTCCTGTGCGGTGTCTCCGCTTTCCCTGTGGGCGGTGTTGTATTTCCAGCTGCTTTTCCGACCGCCGCGGTCGGAGTTTTGTCATCACCGCACACGTCGGGCGGTTTCATTTTCACCGCTACCGCCGCGGTCGGTCTCTAGTGGCGGTCGATCCTAATTTGTCTGCCGGTTGCACCGCCTCCATGGCGGGCGGTTGTTTCCCGCATCCATGGCGGGCGGGGTGGTTTTCCGCCCGCTATCCTAATGGGGCCCTTAGATTCTGTGGAGGTTAACTCGTTCTTTTTTTCCTTCATGTTACTTTGTATTTCGCTTACATCGCTCCAAGATATACATCCATTACCTTTTTGACCACTTGTTAGTTTTCCGCCTTGAATTCTTTCATCTTGATGTTGTTTTTTATTACAATCGGTTTGCCTTTGGGCCAGCTGTTGTTGATCCGTAGTGTCTATTAACGTAGTTGTATTGGTTGCTTGTAGTTTATTATCTATCTGGACTTTTGCTGACCAATTAAAGATGTCATAGTATTTTTCATTACTCTCCACCCTTTCAAACTGGGTCCCCAGTACCTCAATACTTTCTATTCCAGATTCTTCTTGAATTGATCCTTCGTTTTTCATTTCTCCTGACTGCTTCAAATTAGGATGAATTTTTTCTATATTTTCATTTTTTATCTTGTTTCTTGCCTTACGATTTTTTTCCTTTGTCTCTTCGTTATTTTTTGAACTTGATACTTTTCCTTATTCGTATTTATCATTTCTTGAGTCTCTTGCTTAGTTTTCGTTGTCAGTTCCATTTCCTCATTCTGGACTATTCTTTTTTCTATTAGCCTTGATTCGTTACCTTTCACTAGTTCTAATTGGATTTCTCCAGAGTTATTAAGGAATTCACGTTTATTGTCCGGAGAGTGAGCTACCTACTCTTTTTTATTAGACTGGAGTGGGAATAGTAAATTATATTTAATTAGTGTCCAGCACCTACCCAAATTAATGTACACTGGAGTGGGAATAGTAAATTATATGTAATTAGTGTCCAGCACCCGCCACAATTTAATGTAGATTGGAGTGGGAATAGTAAATTATATGTAATTAGTGTCTAGCAACTACTACAAATTAATGTAGATTGGAGTGGGAATAGTAAATTAGATTAAATTAGTGTCCAGCACCTACCCCAAATTAATGTAGACTGGAGAGGGAATAGTAAATTATATGTAATTAGTGTCCAGCACCTACCCCGATTTAGGTGCTCATTAGCATGGCGGACGAACCTGCGTCCGTCCGCCACCCCAGAGGAGGAGGGACCGTCCGCAGGGGCAGCGGTAGTCCCTCCGTGCAAATTAGGATGTGACCGCCACCTTGGCGGTCACATCCTGTATTTTTAACATTGCGGCGAGTGCTGCTTGAAGCAGCACACACCGCAATGTTAAACACACCATGTTTTCCTTTGCGTGCACGAAGCTGCAGGCACCGCGTGGTGCCTGCCGCTTCATGCACGCAAAGGCAGTGGGGTACCATAGGTATCCCCCATGTGTACCCCCCACCCCCCTTCAACCCTGAGGGCCCGCAACGGGCCCCCAAAGAAAAGTCCGTATGCCTTTCCACTGCGGAAATGCCACCGTGTAAAGGCATAGGACCGCTGCCATCCTAATATGTCTGATAGACACCGCCAGCCATGTTAGAGCTTTTCTGCTGCGGTCGGAAGGCGACCGCGGCGGAAAAGCGGCGGACGGAAAAAAGATCCCCCAGCCATCCTAATCTGGCTGGGGTCTTTTTTCAGTCCGCAGCAGTTAATCCGCATCCTCCGGGCTGGCGGTGGCTTCCGCCGGCCCGGAAGATGCGGATTAACCGCAATCCTAATGAGCCCCTTAACGTAGACTGGAGTGTGAATAGTAAAATATATGTAATTAGTGTCCAGCACCTACCCCAAATTAATGTAGATTGGAGTGTGAATAGTAAATTATATTTAATTAGTGTCCAGCACCTACCCCAAATTAATGTAGACTGGAGTGGGAATAGTAAATTATATTTAATTAGTGTCCAGCACCTACCTCAAATTATTGTAGACTGGAGTGGGAATAGTAAATTATATGTAATTAGTGTCCAGCAGCTACCCCGATTTAGGTGCTCATTAGCATGGCGGACGAACCTGCGTCCGTCCGCCACCCCAGAGGAGGAGGGACCGTCCGCAGGGGCAGCGGTAGTCCCTCCGTGCAAATTAGGATGTGACCGCCACCTTGGCGGTCACATCCTGTATTTTTAACATTGCGGCGAGTGCTGCTTGAAGCAGCACACACCGCAATGTTAAACACACCATGTTTTCCTTTGCGTGCACGAAGCTGCAGGCACCGCGTGGTGCCTGCCGCTTCATGCACGCAAAGGCAGTGGGGTACCATAGGTATCCCCCATGTGTACCCCCCACCCCCCTTCAACCCTGAGGGCCCGCAACGGGCCCCCAAAGAAAAGTCCGTATGCCTTTCCACTGCGGAAATGCCACCGTGTAAAGGCATAGGACCGCTGCCATCCTAATATGTCTGATAGACACCGCCAGCCATGTTAGAGCTTTTCTGCTGCGGTCGGAAGGCGACCGCGGCGGAAAAGCGGCGGACGGAAAAAAGATCCCCCAGCCATCCTAATCTGGCTGGGGTCTTTTTTCAGTCCGCAGCAGTTAATCCGCATCCTCCGGGCTGGCGGTGGCTTCCGCCGGCCCGGAAGATGCGGATTAACCGCAATCCTAATGAGCCCCTTAACGTAGACTGGAGTGTGAATAGTAAAATATATGTAATTAGTGTCCAGCACCTACCCCAAATTAATGTAGATTGGAGTGTGAATAGTAAATTATATTTAATTAGTGTCCAGCACCTACCCCAAATTAATGTAGACTGGAGTGGGAATAGTAAATTATATTTAATTAGTGTCCAGCACCTACCTCAAATTATTGTAGACTGGAGTGGGAATAGTAAATTATATGTAATTAGTGTCCAGCAGCTACCCAATTTAATGTAGACTGGAGTGGGAATAGTAAATTATATTTAGTTAGTGTGCAGCACATACCCCAAATTAATGTAGATTGGAGTGGGAATAGTAAATTATATGTAATTAGTGTCCAGCACCTACCACAATTTAATGTAGATTGGAGTGGGAATAGTAAATTATATTTAATTAGTGTCCAGCACCTAACCCAAATTAATGTAGACTAGAGTGGGAATAGTAAATTATATTTAATTAGTGTCCAGCACCTACCCCAAATTAATGTAGACTAGAGTGGGAATAGTAAATTATATGTAATTAGTGCCCAGCATCTATTCCATATTTATGTAGACTGCAGTGGGAATATTACATTGTATTTAATTACTGTCCAGTACTTACCTGAAATGAATGTAGAATGAGTTGGAATAGTTCATTATTTATGAGAATAAATACATTTCATACTAATTGTGTATAGTTGGATTTTTTTTTATTAACATAACAAAAAATAAACAAAAACCATTAGTATTATATTTTTATGTAATACAAATATATGTAGTCATATATTTGTTATAACATTTTATGGTTCATTTTTTATTTCACATTTTTATTGAAAAAGTACATTTTATTGAAAAAACATACTTTATGTACTTGTAAGTATGGTTTGAAAAAACAAAAAAAGGTAAATATGTTTACAAATTATATACAATTTTTACATTGTCATACATGTTGGTTGTACATAATTTTTTATATTAATATTATTAAAAAAAAATCATAATAATTTTTTCAACAATATATTTAAATAAAAACATATTTTAACACAGCGTTATTTAAATACATTTTGAAAAACATTTTGAAAGAATTTTTAACAAATTGTTCTGTTTTTAATAATTATAATAATAAATATTATGTATTTTATAACATTTATTTTTATAATTTCACAAAATATGTAGATATTGTTAAGTATTTTCATACAAGTAAAACAAATTTTTAATACATAGTATTCATTTTTTACTCTGTAAAGGAATTTTTTCAAACATTAAACAGTATCATTTTATGTTAATCTTGGGTCGTTTTGTGTCATTTAGATGAAGACTAGCTTGCGGTTCGGAGACACTTCACGTCGCTGAAGGTAAGGTTTGTTTTATATGTTTTAACTGTGTTTTAAATTATTTTTGATAGTAGTTTGGTACTATTTAGTGTGGTTAGAACTAAGTTAGTTGTATTAGACGTTTTGATATGTTGTATTGACGTATGGTAGATGTACGTAATTTTTAGCGTTGTATAGGTTTGTTTGTAGAGTTAATGTTTCGATGTTTAAAGTTTATTAAGTGAAATCTAATGTTACTATTACTGTTAGTAGGAGTTTATGTGTTGTTTAGTGTGGGTGGGAATATATGTTTTATGTATTTTTGTTGCAGGAGTTCGTTATGTCGGAAGGAGTCGTTTTTTTTTTTTTTAAAGTAGTGTTTGTTAGTTTTATTACTTAATGGATTTTTAACACTTCTTTAAATTTTTCGGTTTTCCTGGAGCGTTTCTTCTATTTTTTAACATTTTTATGGATTTTTATGGATTTTTGATATACCTTCGTGGAATGGACTAATCTGTTTTGGAACAGTTGTATTTTTTCCTTTTTATTTTGGGTACAATTTTTCTAAACTGGATTGTTTTGGTGTAAAAGGATTCTACAGCCTTTGGGATATGTTTAGTAAATGTTTTACATTTTATTTATTGTGGGTGGGTAATGTTATTATAATTATTGTTATGTTTTATTTATTAAAAAAAATATTAATGTGTGTACATATATTAAAAAATTATAATATATATTGCACACATTAATTATTTTCCAGATACAAAATATGCTTGTGATTTACATTGTATTGTTTGTATTTTATTTAGGACTGCTTTGTTGGTTAGAGTAATTTAGAGTAGAGGTTTGGCTATTATGTTGAGGTATTCAATGCCTTTGTGCTAGGGTACAGTTTTACTTGTTGTTCTAGGTATTTGTGCATTTGTTTGGTTTGTTTAGATGTTTTTGGAGTTAGTTCAGTAATGGATTGTTCCATTCTGAATTCTTGATAACTTTGCTCTTTTTTGAGGCATTTAATACATTTTTCTAAAGTTGTTTTAGTTCTGCCTGTTGATTGTAGGAAGGCATTGTGCCAGCCTTCAACAGCGTTGTTTGTTTTAGACTCCCCATTTAAGGTGCTTCGGTAAACGTTCCACCAGGGTATTAAGAATTTTGTATTTCTTCTGTGGCCAGATCTATGGAGCCTACCTACCCATGTGTCCTCAAAGTAGTGTAAGAGTGCACTTAATTTTGCTTCATTTTGTTTGTAAAATGTGCTATCAATTAAAATGTTGTAGTGTTCGGCCACATCTGTTTCTGGAACGTAAGCCAGTGCTGTTAGTTTTTTATTTGATATGCAAAAGATGAATTGGTTGCATATTCTATGCTTAGGGTTGTCTTTTGTAAATGTCTCCATAGACACTGATTAAAGTGATAGTAGCAGCTTTGTATACAGGTATGGGGGTGAATTTTTAAAATACTTGAAAGCATTGCTTGTTCAAAATCAAGTATTATTGTTTCTGGGGAATAGTCATTAGTTTTCTGTTTGATAGTGTTTAATAATTCCATATATGTTGAATTAGTTTTATTTGGTAGCAGAGCATAAAGTAGAGGTATATTGCAGTTTTGATATAGGCCATGTATCGTGTATAATTGGTAAAAAGGTTTGGGACAGATGTTAAAAGTCCCATCCATCATCCAATATTGGCTTTGTTGGAGTTTTATGAGGTTAATAGCTTTGCCAAAAATTATTAGTCTTTTTTCATTGTTTTCGTTGTCGTAAATGACAAAAGGTCGTTTGTTTAAAGTTATAGTTCGGTCAGGATTTAAATGTATATCGCTATATGTTCTAGGAGGTAGAGTGGTAGTGGTAGTTGTTCTTTTGGTACGTGATATTGTTCTTTTGAGGGAAAATATATTTGGCATTTGGGTAGTGGCTATTTTAGGTATTTGGGGTATCTGTTCTTTTAAGAGTACGCTTGTTGGTTTTTGGGAACCTGTACTTGCTTCTTTAATGTTTTCTAATGCTGTTCTAACTTCTATTTCGGTTATGTTTGGTGGGTGGTTGTGTTCCCTGGTATAAAGGACTGTTGCTTCCCTAGATGTTGCCCTTCCATAACATAACATTTGTTGGAGTAATAGTCGAGCGGAATTACAGCCGTAACAGCCGGAATAGAATTTGCCCCTTTTTGGTCCCCTTTGGAGGAAAAACACCTACCTTTCTTCTGGAGCCGCGCTGGGATGCTTTCCTTCATCGGAGGTCTCCTCCCGGGCAGTCCGCTTTCTATGCCCATGCGGTTGTGTTGGGGACGGGGTCGGGGACGGAGACCGACGGGTTCGCTGCTTTCATGTTTGTCCCGTGGGCTCTGCTGCTCAGAATTTTGCACACAAGCTGCTGTGTGACTTCACTACCGTTTTTTCTCCACAGGAGGCTCCTGAATTCACACCGCAGGAGTCCCAGCTAGAGCCGCGGCTACGGCTCTGGTCTGCCGCGCTGGAGCTGAGGAGGGGAAGGTAGCTGCAGAGCCTGGTGCAGCCTTTCCGTGGTTCATCATTTGCAGCAAATTCACGTTGTGCTCTGGGCAAAGCGATTCCCAAAAGAAGGTCAGAAACAACCTCAGTCACTAACGTCTACAGCTGCAACGGTGGAGGGGCTAGAGGTTTTGGAAGGCAGTAAGGATATTGTTGTGTTGACAATTCTCCCACTGTCTTATCAGCAGGGCTACTAAAGTCACCAGGGTCGACAGCTGACCACACTACATCTGAGCCTTTGTTACATACTCCCAACAAGGAGTACGGTAGGCGGGGGCGTAAAAAGAAAGTTGACTCATTTGGGGGTAAGTCTGTTGAGTCCGTCGAGTCTGTTGACCCTAGCTCCGAGGTGCCGGCTAGGAAGAAAACCTCATCTTATTTAAATACAGAAGTAAAGTCCAGAGGTGCTAAATATAAGGTGAAGTCCAAGTCTAAGACCAAAGGCCCTAAAGTGGTATTATCTACAGGGTCAAAAATTACCCCATTGCTACGATCCTACTTTAAAGTAGTCCCTCAAATACTGCACCTATCGGAAGACCGTACAACAAAAGTCATTGGCCGGGAAGGGGTTTACTTTCCTAATTAGATCGGATCTCTCCAGAGTTACCTTGGAGAAACAGTGGGAATTTGGTAGGCGTTTGGATGCTTTTAGGAGGTTAGGTGCAACAGCCCAGCTCACGTTTCCGGCGGTTCTGAAAATTATGCATAATAACAGAATGTTTAACATCGGTTCAGGCAGCCAATGAGTTATTAATGAAGCTGGGCAATGAGAGTAAATAGAGTATGAAGCATAAGTGAATGATTAGTTATGCTTAATATTTCTTAGCCAACTTCATACTAGTGACGCCTCCTTTTACTTTGTAAAATATCCTTACTCTTTATATATTTTTTCCTCTTTTATTAATATGCTGTGTTAATAACCCTTAACCCCTTCCATGCTCATGACGAGCTCAGCTCGTCATGAGGTAGCCTGGAGCTGTGCTCATGACGAGCTGAGCTCGTCATGAATAAAGCCAAATTGCAATTTCCAGCACAGGAGGGGAATTGCCTTAGCAGCCATAGTGTTAAGGTACATGGTAATTTTCTCTTCCCTTTTGTCTCCCTTTACTTTTTCCCCTTTGGGGAAGTGGCGGATCATCTCTGCGGGAGCTCGCGGAGGGGCGCTATCTACTGGACTATGTTTCGGTTAGATATTGCAAGGGGTGGGAGGTGGGTGGGTGGGGGGGCACTTGGGAAGGGTTGGTGGTGGGAGGTGGCAAAAATGTAAAAATGTCCTCAGCAAGCAAAGATGTGCTGCTTAAACTACGCAAATCTTCTTAGAGCCGCCAGCGCAACTCAGACATTATTTTTTATTTATAATCGCCTATTATTTTCTCCTCTTACTTTAAGCAAGCAATTTCTAGCTGTCACGGACTCATGCTGGTCGTGTACTAAGCCCGGAGCAGATCTTTTTCACATGCTTTTTGATTGCTCCTTAGTGCGCACCTTTTGGACGCAAGTATGGTCCCAGATTAACAAAATTTTTCTCTCCACACGCCCCTTTTCCGTCTCGCACATTTTCTTGGGGAGTGTCTCTCCTATTTGAAACACTGCAATATGGGTACCAGAATTATAGATCTATTGTTAGCAGTTGCTTTTCAAAAAATTACAAAAAATTGGAAAGACTTTACCAAAATATCTTATCAGGCCTGCTGGTATGCAGTCTGTTATAATCACAGATTAGATACGACTTTTGTTTATCCATTGTCTATTGCGACGAAACGAAAAATATATGGGCACCTGTTACCACCTTGTTTGATGATAGTGCCAGACATTCTTTGCCTATTTCTCCTTTGCAACAAGAAGTTTCTAAGCCTCCGTGAGGATGCCTTGATGTTCCATATTGTTTAAATGTAATACATGTTGTTACTTTAGATTTGCATTTCTGACTTACATTTGTTTTCATTGTGACTGGTATGTATAGTATATACCTTCTCAGCTGTATTTTGTTATAGTTATTAGTCGTGCTTATAGCATATTGCATTTTTCTTTTTCTTTCCTTCTCTCTTTTCTTTTCTCTCTTCTCTATACCTTCATTCTTTTCTCTTTTGCGATGCTTTATACTTATTTCTTTTCTTTAAGAATATTTGAATTCATTTTTATGTAACATGTTTTTATGATATGTTATGCTTACCTTATCTGACCTTCTTTTAATAAAATGTTGTTCTTGAAACTTAAAAGCAAAGATGTGTTAAAGGGGATGGTAACAGGCAGTTTTTTGGTAAAGATTTAGGGCAGAAATTGACATTCAATGCTTCACCTTCTTTTTTTTTTTTTCTTTTCTTTTTAACAAGGTATGGGTAGCATAAAATATTTCTCCTGGAACGTTAATGGCCTCCTACCAAGCCTAGAGCGAATCGAATCATGCAATATTTGCGTGACTTGGATGCGCAGGTCATTATACTTCAGGAGACTCATTTAACTCAGTCGGAAATGCTTGCCCTCATCAAGAAAAATAGGTGGATTGACTTTGCTGTATCTACTAGCCAAACAACAAACATTAGAGGGGTTTCAGTTATTTTCAAAAAAGGGGCCAAAGCTAGGTTGGTATCACAGGTGGTGAACCCAGGTGGCAGACGGGCCATCGCGTCAGTGGTTATAGCTGGTTCACAAATTACAGTCCTGGGATATTATGGACCGAACCAGGATGACGCGTCTTCTTTGGAGTCTATTTTTTCACACTTGCTTTCTTTACTGAGCCTACTATCATTGCCGGTGATTTCAACGAGGTATTGGATCCCCTGTTGGACAAATCTGCTAATAGTTGCTCCCTAGTTCTTTCCAAGTCTAGATCCGTATTACAGAGTGCGATGAAGCAATATGGATATGTTGACATCTGGAGAGAGAGGTCTGGGCAATAACAAGGGGTTTCCTTTCGGAACTATAAGTACCATCACCAGTCCAGGATAGACTTTATTTTAGTTAGCCTGAGGCTGGTAGATTATGTTAGGACCATCGACTACCTTCCTTTACATCTATCGGACCACTCTGCAGTCGTATTGGAACTGGTTCGACCCACTAACAGGTCTCCCCTAGATGGTCCTTTGACCGGTCTCTTCTCTCCTTCCCAGAGGACATTGCATATCTCAAGTCAGAGGCCCACAATTTTATGTTATCTAATAACGGCTCAGCGACTACTAGGAATATCTGGGATTCGTTCAAAGCCATCTTGAGAGGACTTATTACGGGGAAAGTCTCCTATCGTAGGAAGCAGCATAGGGAGGAAATCACCTCCATTGAAGCAAGTATACTCCAAATCCAACAGGACATAGACATCAATCATAGGGCTTCTGACTCTGTTCTTAATCCCCTCTGGAATGAATTGTTGGTCTGGAAAGGTAGGTTGGGCTCGGTATTAAATCTCAGACTCCAACAGAGATGGGAGGCCAGTAAGTTGGCTCATTTCGAGTATAGTGAAGGTACAGGGAAATTATTGGCATGGAAGACCAAAGTAGATCCGGTCCGAAATAACATAGCTGCTATCACGGTGGACAATAACACCTTTTCATCAGATCAGGATATTAGGAAGGCATTCAGAGAGTTTTTTCAATCTATTCATATGGAGGACAATGATATCTTACCAGAGTCTGCTGAGGGCTGGCTGAGGGATATTGATTTACCTTCTCTTTCCTATCAGCAATCTCAATTTTTGGACAGTACTATCACTGAAGAAGAGGTAAGGTCTGCCATAAAAAAAAGTAAGAAGGGGAAGGTGGCGGGACCCGATGGGTTGCTGGCTGAAATCTACAGAGCTCTAGAGATAGAAATAGTCCCCTTTCTTACTATCCTTTTTAACCAAATCTTACTTGAAGGTCATCCCCCTCCTACATCTTGGGATAACGCCTCCATTACCCTCATTCTGAAACCGGGAAAACCAAAGGACGCCTGCGGTTCTTATAGGCCAATATCAATCTTAAATGTGGACTACAAGATCTTTACCACAGTTCTTGCTTCTAGGCTGGCCTTGACTGCGCCCTCGGTCCTCCATCTTGACCAAAAAGGCTTTGTGAAGGAGCGATAGCTATATGAGTTAACGTACGATCTGATAGGCCCCATGGATATGGCTTTGGCCGAGGACCTTCCGCTGGCCGCCCTCACGTTGGACGCAATGAAGGCCTTCGACAGGGTCAATTGGGTATACCTGTTGGAGGCCTTGGCCAAGTTTGGCGTGGGTGCGGGGTTCCGCCGGGCGGTCGGCCTACTATATCGTAATCCAACGGCTTCCTTGTTGGTTAATGGAGACCTGTCGTATCCCTTCACCATCACTAGGGGGACACGGCAGGGCTGCCCGCTCTCCCCCCTACTATTCGATTTTTATATCGAACCCTTCGCGCAACAACTGAGGGATGAGGTCACCATCAAACCCTTTTCTTTAGGAAAGTAGCTCTATATGCCGATGATGTGCTTATCCTCACGTCAGAGGTTAGTACCGCACTCCCCGCAATTCTAGAAATTGCCCATGAATTTGGTCGAATCACTGGGTATGAGATCAAAGATGCAAAGACCGAGATGCTTGTCTGGAATGAAGATGGGAGTACTATGGAGGTAAAAGCAGGCTCTTTAATGCGGTATCTGGGCTTAAAGATTGTGAAAGATATTATCAAACTTGCCCAAGTTAACCTCTCAGCAGTAGCTAAGGAGTGCCGTAAGTTATTGCAATCATGGTCTCACCTCCCACTGTCTTTAATTGGGAGGGTCAATTTAACCAAAATGTCGATTCTGCCCAAAATTTCTTTTTTATTTAACACCATTCCCTTATATTTTGATCAATCCTGTTTAGCTAAATTACAGTCAGGCTTCACATCTTTTATTTGGAATAACCACCTGCCGAGAATAGCTTGGAAAAAACTCAGACGGCGATGGGACAAGGGGGGCTTGGCTGCCCCGGACTTAAAATTATATGCTTGGGCTTTCCAGCTGTCCCATACCCGTATGTTGTTGAAAATGCCCACCGATTATGGGGTGGGCTTAATGTTTTAAGCCATGTTGGATGGGGAAGGCGTCAGTCAGTCGGGCTTTCTTTTTAAATTTGGTAACCCGAAATATTTTAAAAAGATTAAACTGAAGGTCCTACAAGGACTGGCAAAAATGTGGACTGAAGTAACAAAGTCTATTAGGCAGGGATATTTCTGTGAGAGAACTCAGCTATGGGGGTTACCTGAAAGTCCCGCATGGCTAGGACATAGTTTAGCGGTGTACTTGAGAGAGGCGGGCCTTGAAGTGTGGGGAGACCTCTTTTTTGAAGGCGACCTGCTGTCATGGGAACATCTCCAGATTAAGATCGGCCCCAACCTATCAAGGTTTAAATACCTGCAAATGGCTAGCTGGACTCAAGCTTATAAAACTTTACCCCCTAGAAGGAATAAGTTTGCACTTAGAGGCTATAGCCTATTAATTACCAATCTAGTGAATAGCGGGCCAACTAAAAAAGAGATCTCAAGGTGGTACAAACTCATTCTTGAGGAATCGAATGGGGAATTCAGTTTACCGGACCGGCTATGGGGTCCTTTAATTACTGGTCACAACTTGCAAGAACTTTGGTCCGCTTCATTTTGGCTTTTGGGGAGCATTGTGAAGCCTTCATGGTTACGTAGAAATCACCTCTATACCCCGCCTAGGGCGTACTACTCTCCCCTTAGACTATCTAAATTTACCTTAGGTAATTCAGTTGCATGTGCTAGGTGTGGGCTGGTGGCAGCATCGGATACCCATATGTTCTTCGAGTGCCCCCGTTTAGCTTCATTTTGGGAAGCAATTAGCAACACTCTTACAATATCATTGGGTGCCCCGGTTGCCATAGACTTGCCTCTTGCGATTTTTGGGATTCTAGAAGGAGTACAGAGCGCAGCTAAAAGCTTAGTGTTTTATGCAGTACAGTTGGCAAGAAGGGAGTTCTGCAAGAAGTGGAAGGACCTCTCACCTCCTTCCACCAGGGACTGGCAGGCTTGCGTCTTGCAGATTGCACGTATGGACCTCGCTTGGTCTGGCAACCAGAGTAAAAGGACTTATTGGCATCTGTTATCATGGGTGCAGTGTCCGGGTTTTTTTTTTTCCCCCGGTCCGATGATTACATTACTATGGTGGTCTTTTTCTCACGCCATTTGTATAGCCGTTGTCCGGTCCTAGCCGGGTCCGTGTTGGCTGTTACTTCTACCAATGGTTACCGTTGGGTAGGTAACCGGTGTTATATGCTCTACGATGAAGCCCGTAGCAGCTGAGGGATTCCTGGCCCCCACTAAGTTCGCTCCTATCCCTGCCAGTTTTAACAAACTGAGACAGCTGGTCGTAGGCTTATTCAGTCTGGCATTTGATACCATGGTGGTAATGAGGACAAAAAAAAACATTTTTTGGAGTAATATTTGCAACATTTCCAATTAACTTTTCTCCCAGATTGTTTCTCTTGGGTATAAGTGTAACCCATGTAGCAGAGTAATAGTTTTCCTTTCTGGCTGGTAACAAATTCAGCTCCTTCTGTTATTTTGTTGTTTGTTAATCTATAAGAGATATATTTTATAGTTATTTAAAATAAAGATGTATGTATATTAACTTAAAATTATTAACATTTCTATTGTGCATGCTTACCTTTTTGGAAATTCAGTCTTTGATTTTAATGTTGTTTTCTGTTTAGTTGTGGTCTGTATTTTCTGCTTTTTCTTTACCTGAAAAATGAAAGCATTTATTTGTGGTAATTGTTCTGATACATTTTTTCAGTTGCAGTTACAGTTTTTGCTATAAGTTTTAGCTTACACTTATTTTATGTTTTAATAAAAGTATTTGGACATACTTACTATGTTAGTTGTATCTTGGTTTTCAGAGTTCTGTTTTATGTTGTTTGTTAGTAGAGTATTCTGTTCTGGTGCTAGAAAATAAAAAGTAGATATGCATTAGCAATTTGATCATGTTAGTTATTTTTTACAATTTAGCACTTGGTTTTATTTACTTCATTTTATTTACTTACTTTTTAATCACTGAGTTTTAGGTTGGGTTTTGATGTTTTTGTAGGTGTAGTCGAATGTATCCATTGTTGAGTTGTTCCCTTTATTTTCTGTATTTTGTTTATCTGTAAAAATTATGTATTTATTTTTGTTGACTGTTTGGAAATAAGGTTTTAGGTTGCAGTTACATTTTTTCCTAACGTTTTGGTTTAAACTTATTTTATGTTGTTATAAAAAGCTTTGGAAATACTTAGGGCCTTATTAGGATGACCGGCGGACTTTGCCTGCCCGTCATCCCATCGTAAATCGGGACCACCCACCATAAGGGCGGGGGTCCCGGGGGTGCTATTAGGATGTGCCCGCCACAGTGGCGGGCACATCCTGTATTTTCAGCATTGTGGCGGGCGGTGCTCTATGCACCGCCCGCCATAATGCTGAAAATGCACTTTCACATTGTCTGCCTGCCGCTTTGTAAATGACAATGAAGGGGGGGTACCACAGGTACCCCCCACCTGTACTTCACTCTGGGGGCATGCAGGGGCCCCCAGAGTGAAGACCGCATGCCTTTCCGTGGCGGCATCGCCACCGCGGAAAGGCACTCAAAACCATCATAATATGGCTGGCGGTGTCTATTAGACACTGCCACCATATTATTCCTTTTCCGCCCCGGCCGCAAGGTGACCGGGGCGGAAAAGCGGCGGCTGGTCTTTCCGTCCACCGCGGTCCCCCCGCCATCCTAATATGGGGGGGGGGGGAATCTGGTTATGATATCGGGCAGATTGCCTCCGCCAGGCTGGCGGTGGCTACCCCCAGCCTGGCGGAGGCAATCCGCCCGATATCATAATGGACCCCTTACTTTGTTAGTTGTATCTTGGTTTTCTGAGTTCTGTTCTATGTTCTTTGTCTGTAGTATATTCTGTAGTAGGATGAGAAAATAACAAATAGATATGTTTTAGTTATTGGATCATGTTCTTTTATTTAACATTTTAGCAGTTAGCTTCATTCAGGTTTTTTAAATTACTTACTTTTTATCCTCTGAATTGTAGGTTGAATCTTGATGTTCTTGTAAGTGTCGTCAAATTAATCCACAGTACTTTCTCTTGTCGTTTTTTGTCCAGGTTGTTTGTGTTTAGTGTTTAATTAATTATATAGTGGATTGGAATTAGTAATTAGTTTGCTATTGGTCAATTTGTATTTGTAGTGTTTTTTTGGTTACTTAGTATTTTTGAAAATATGTTTGGGTATTTATTTTAAATATAAGGGAAATGCGAATTAATTGTCTCGTTAGATAATTTTATATAATTTATTTACATATTTTTAGTTAAATTTCTATAGAATTAAATATATTTAAATTGTGAAATGTAATTGTATTTATAGTTTGTTACGAGAGTTGTGTATTTTTGTGTTAATTGTATTTTTAAATGATCAAAAGTGTAATTGTATAATAATTATTATTTTTGATATTTCTAAATTAACGATATTATTGTTGTCGATAATGTTACTCTCGATATTTTTAACTTATTGTGTATATTATTTAGTACTCGATATTTAAATATTTCGATATGTATGTTGTCGATAATAGTGATGTTTTTGTAGGTTGATATTTCATATCCGATATTTTTGTAAGATTTTTGTAATGCATAGGAAGTCGATATATTTTTGCTTCCAATATTTTTGTGTCGATATATGTGTAAGTCAATATTATGTCTATCAATCTTATGTCACTGATTCCTAAGGAGAGTTACCGCTTAAGGCGGTACTTGCTGCGGGTACAAGCGGTACAAGGGGGTGTTGGGTTAAAACAGTAAGCCACGCTATGCCAGCACAACCAATACCCCCCCTGGAAAAACAAACGCACAGAGTTCCACCTGGACTATAAAGCATGTAATGTTTTTCTTTTAACCTCACTTTCATCGCCATTTGTTTTCCTTTATAGCACCAAACACACCCCTCCCCCTATATAGCAGAGCCACAGCGTGACCGTATATGAGAGAGCCTGCCAAACAGTGGGGAACTGAAGTAAAGATACCCATAGGGGAGTGTGTACACTACAGTACCTTCTTTGCTTTCGCTGTCACATTGGCCCTGCTTGCTCTCACCCTAGTGTGGTGTAAGTTAATTGGTATCAGTAGAGTAATACTTACCACCTCTTTGTTTTGTGTTGTTCTGCCCCTGCAAGCCTCCCGAGATCCCATCTTCCAGAAACTGAGCACCTAGAAAGAAACACAGAAGAGGAAAATGTGAATAAATGCCGATGTACTTTATTCGATAAAAATTTCATCATAAAAGTATACAATTTATACAGTACATTAAAAGGATAAAAGACAGGACCCCATCAATCCTTATATACATACAGCATCACTTAGTACCCAAATTCTAAAATCTATAAAATGTGCGCTAAAAACAGATACATAAGAACCATAATAAAACATCCCACCATGGGGCCATCTGGCGATTAGGTTAAATAGGGGGTGGGCTTGTCCCTCCTTGTACATGTCTGCCGTGCACTACCCAAGTATTTAGCTACCCCACACACCATAGTGATAGAGAACGTGTCAGTGCAGAGGACCTGTGGCGCCATTTTGTGACACCTAAGGCCCAGCCCCTTGCATAGTGGTTTTAGCCATATCTTCCTGGCGACCCTATATGCCGGGCAGGCAAAGAGAAAATGCGCCACAGACTCATTGGGGGCTGCACATCCAGGACAAGCTTTTGATAGATCACCTAGAATATTCCACCCAGAGGTGAAATCATTCACCGGTAAAGTCCCGAACCTGAGTTTTAGATAAAGTGATCTATCCAGAGGTTTCTCTATGAAGTCTAAGAAGGGTTCAAGTTTTCTTGTCCACTTGATCTCAAGGAACCGCTCGGAAAGAGGACCCCCAACACCTCTGCGTGTGGCCGTCTCCTGGACCCAGTCCCCATAGAGCTTCTTAATCACTAACTTGGGAGGCGGTGTTTGGCTCGTCCATGATTCACTTAAGCCCAATTGCACAACTAACTGCCTCAGGTTGCACAGCCACTTGATCTTGTTACCCGTATTGAGCAAAATAAGTTCATCTAGAACTGCTGCGTAGTTGTGGAGCTCCCGGGTCCTTCTCAGTCGCACCCAAAAAAGTAGTGGGCGCAAACGCACTATGTCTTTAAGGGGGCGCCTCCCTTTATCCTGTTTGAGCACAGACAAAGCACTCTGTATATAAACTTCGGGGACTCCACAACCTAGATCTGAAACCTAGAATGAGTAGCTAAATATTTTGAAACACACCAAGAGGATGATGTTCCCTAACATTCAAAAAGAATGAAGTACATCAAAAACTTTCATAGTGATTTTGAAAGTATTCCTAAGGTGTGGGAAGGTGAGAATGGAATGTTTTTATGGAAGGTCGGTATGCACAACAAGTACTCGACCTACTTATCCCCCAAAATTACTCAAAGTTTAAGAAAAACCTTTCTTTCTCCTTGGGGTTTTACACTACAAGTTGTTACAGTACAATGGTACTCTTCCTTCTAAAATGACTGTTTAACTTTCCCAGTTATCTTCGCTGTAATTCATTTACTTTTTTTGAATTTCTCTGTATTGTTAAAAAGTAAGAAAATTGCATTTAATACTGGTTAATGGGCTTAATTCTGATTTCTCCTGCATTGTTGTAAAAAAGGAAGGAGTGTGGTTTCTTCCTCTCATTACCTGCTTATTGTTGTAAAATGGACTCTTCCTATGGAAAGGATTCTAGAATTTGAGCGACAAAGCAGTGTGGTAGGATTGGCAGTTGCTGAGCTGTGCAGTAAATCCCATATTTTCTCTTCAACCTTCACTTTTTTCATTTTTCAGCCACCGTTTTCACATCTTATCCACTAACAGGTCCTCTGCCAGCTCCCCCAGCAACAGTTCTCTTGTCCAGCCTGCCCACAGTCAGCTGCACTCTGCCGCCTGTCTGTCTGCTGGCTTCTGTTTGTGCCTCCTCTGCTCGTTTCTTGCTCTGTTTTGCCTATTCTGCTAATTTTTCTGCCAACCGTTTTGCCTTTTCTGCTCATTTTTCTGCCCTTTGTTTTGCCCTCTTCTGCTCTGTTTTGCTCACACTCAGAGTCCCCAATGCCGTATTTTACTCACTGATCGTAGAGTAGAGGCAGAAGAACCCTTTTACAGTGGGTGCCATGCACCGTTCTCACACCTAGCAACCTATACAGCAGTCCACGTCACCAGCAGGACCTGTTCAGGCCACTTCTATCACGGCTCTAAACTTTTCTTTAGCTCAAAGTTCCGGAGAAGAACAAAATCTCCAGGCTGAATGTTATGGCAGAGTCCCTCTGATGTAGACGGCAGGGACTGACGCACCTGTTGGTGAATAGAATGTAAAACTTCTGTTGACTGACAAAGATAACCCATCAACACAGGTACTCAATATCCCAAAACCAACAAGGGCGCAGGACACCCCAGAAATTTGCCAGGCGTCCAAATAAGACCTGGTTTGGTGACAATCCTGTTCTACAATGAGCTGTCGTTCTTGTCGACAAAAGTGCTAATGGCAAAGCATTTGGCCACTGTAACCCTGTTATCTCCTGACTTTTTTCCAATTTAAGTTAGAGAGTACTATTGTACTTCTCAACCAAACCCACTGACTTAGGATGATTCACGGCATGGAATTTCTGCTTAACGTGGAGACCCTCACAAATCAATTAAATCACTTTTGCATTAAAATGACTTCTGTTATCACTCCAGATAACTCGGGGCAAGCCGAAACGAGGAAAGAACTCCTTCAGGGGTACCTTTGCAGTCGTAATGGCTGTATTGTCTTTAGTGGGGTAAGTCTCAGCCCATTTACTGAATGCACATACAACCACCAAAGCATACGTCAGATTATTACATCTTTCTAACTCAATATAGTATGTTTGAAGGACTTCAAAAGGGAAGTGAGTGGTGCAAAATTACCAGGCGGCCGTAGGGGTACCCTTCCCAGGATTATGCATCATGCATAACAGGCACTACTTCACTACATGTGCAGCTGTCTTACAGATATTGTCATTCTGCCATACAGGATCTAACAATTTACAAATGCCCTTTGCACTAATATGAGCGGGACCGTGGGCCATAGTAACCTCCGAAAGAACATATGCAGCCTGCAACATCCATCTCTGTTTCCCTGATTTATCAATCCAACACCCTTCGTTATTCAGCTGTGCTGTACTCTCCTGCCACACTGCTAATTCTTCTATTGTGCTTCACTCTGTATTTCCTTTACACTTTCAAGAGTATCTTCAAACATAGCAACCTCAGGAGTCCATCGAGCTGGACCTGATGCAAACATTACTTTCATCTTTGTCCAGGCAGTTTCCTTAGCTGTCTGATCTTCAAAAGCATTTCCTCTTCCTATATCATCAGTGACCTTCCGGTGGGCGCCATATTTCACAATATAAGGTGCCCATTTTGAATCTTGGTGACATGCAAGGTAAGGAACCCTCTCTCCTCCCAGAGTTGCCCAAAATTATGCCCAACCCCAAGGCATATTGACTGTTAGTATAGATACTAAAACCAGTCCCTTGCTCAATTCACAAGCTCAAATAAGGGCAGCTAACTCAGCAGCTTCAGCTGACTGATAAAGGACCTGTGATGTCTCCACTACCGTGCGTAATGTGGTAATACCATAGGCTGCAGTCGTAGTGTCATCTGGTAGCTTAAAACAAGAGCCATTGACCTATAGTTCCCCACGTGGGTCAGATAAAGGAACACCGGTCAAGTCAACCCGTCCTTTTGTCTCTTCCTCTATTGGGAAAATGCAATCATGTTTGTCAACTTCATCATTCTCTGAAGGGAGGGGTAGTAACGTGGCTGGATTCAGAATAGTACATCTTTTAATCGTAATGTGTTTAGCAAACAATGTCAATTCATAGCAGGTAAGATGCGCACTGGTGAGGTGCTGTGTCTTTCAATCAATCAATACATTTGTAGAGCGCACAACTCACCCGTGAGGGTCTCAAGGCCCTGGGCGGGTTGGGGGTGCTGCTACTGCTTGAACAGCCAGGTCTTGAGGAGTCTCCTGAAGGCCAGCAGGTCGTGGGTCTGTCATAGGCGGGTGGGTAGGGAGATCCAGGTTTTTGCGGCGAGGTGGGAGAACGATCTGCCACTGGCGGTCGATCGACAGATGCGGGGACGGTGGTGATGGCGTGGTCAGCGGAGCAAAGCTGGCAGTTCATGGTGCAGAAGGTGAGTCGTTTGTTGAGGTACGCTGGTCCGGTGTTGTGGAGAGCTTTGTGAGTGTGGGTGAGGAGCTTGAAGGTGATCCTCTTGTTGACGGGGAGCCAGTGTAGGTCTTTCAGGTAGGCTGTGATGTGGCTGTGGTGGGGGATGTCAAGGATGAGGCATGCAGAGGCGTTCTGTATGCGTGGTAGTCGTTTCTGGAGTTTGGCTGATGTTCCTGAGTAGAGAGCGTTGCCACAGTCCAGTCTGCTGGTGACAAGGGCCTGGGTGACTGTCCTTCTGGTACTGGTGGGGATCCATCTGTAGATCTAACGAAGCATGCAGAGGGTGTTGAACCAGGAGGAGGAGACAGCGTTCACTTGCTGGGTCATTGACAATGCGGAGTTCAGCGGCCCACTACAAATTAAGGTTTATAATCGTTCCGCTTTGCTAAGCGACAACAAAGTTTGGTCTATTGCTAGGATGGCAAAATGCAATACAGTCTTGTGGTGGAGAAAGGATGATGGGCTTACGGATACAGCAGATAGATGGTTATGGTTTGGAAAAATGAAGTACTGAGCCCTAGCAGAGACGCTGAACTAGAAGTCCACAGCGGACCTCGACACTATGGTGAAGTAGCTGGCAACGACATGGAATGTGGAATGGAAGAAGTGCAAAGTGAAACTCAAGAGTTAAGTGAAACAGACAACTTTAACGCCACTCAGGACACTCCAAACCAATTACCATGTAAGGCAGCGGTCTTCAATCTGTGGGGCGCGACCCCCAGCGGGGTCGTGGAGTCCTAGGAAGGAGGTCGCAGATTCTGCAGAGTGCAGTTCCTGGCATAGGGCTGAGGGTGCTCACGGCGGAGGCCTAATTCACACCTCTGTGTGAAAAACATCAACGCCTCATTAACAAGTAAAAGGTCTTTTAAAGACCTGTCAAGTACTTGGGTGTGACTGTGTGTGTGTCCCTGAAGCTGTTACAGCCGGGTTCACATACACGAGCTGGGGGGAGCTGGGGGGAGCTGGGGGGAGCTGGGGGAGCTGGGGGGGCGGGGCTGGGGGAGTGGCTGCAGTGTAGCCCTTTGAGTTCAATGGATGTTGCGCACCTGGAGCTGTGGGTCCTGTGACACGTCCCCTGCCCCCAGCAAGGAGGCACAGATGCTCTCCCATGAGTGGGAAAGAAGAATGAAGACAACCCAGAGAGATACTGATTACCCCCCCCCCCCCCCATGAGAGAGGCACAGAAAAGGTGGGTGGATGAATGATGGGTGGATGAATGGATGAAAGGCTGAAGGATGGATGGATGTGTGAAAAGGTGGGTGGATGAATGATGAGTGGATGGATGAATGAAAGGGTGGATGGATGAATGATGGATGTATGGATGGAAGGATGAAAGGGTGGATGGATGAAGGATAGATTGGTGAAGGATATATGTATGGATGGAAGAATGAAAGGGTGGACGGAAGAATGGATGGATGAAAGGGTGGATGGATGAATGATGGATGGATGTGTAAAAAGATGGGTGGATGATTGAAGGGTGAATGGATGATGAAAGGGTGGATGGATGAATGATGGATGTATGGATGGAAGGATGAATGGATGAAGGATAGATTGGTGAAGGATAGATGTATGGATGGAAGACTGATAGGGTGGATGGATGAAGGATGGCTGGATGAAAGGGTGGATGGATGAATGATGGATGGATGGAGGGATATGTAAAAAGACGGGTGGATGAATGATGGGTGAATGGATGGATGAATGATGGATGTATGGATGGAAGGATGAAAGGGTGGATGGATGAAGGATGGATGTATGGATGGGAGGATGAAAGGGTGGATGGATGAAGGATGGATGTATGCATGAATGGGAGGATGAAAGGGTGGATGGATGAAGGATGTATGTATGGATGGGAGGATGAAAGGGTGGATTGATGTATGGATGGATAAAAGGCTGCATGGATGAATGATGCATGGATGGATGTGTGAAAAGGGGGGATGAATGATGGGTGGATGGATGAAAGGGTGGGTGGATGGATGTATGGATGAAAGGGTGGATGGATGTATGGATGGGAGGATGAAAGGGTGGATGGATGAAGGATGGATGTTTGGATGGGAGGATGAAAGGGTGGATGGATGAAGGATTGATGTATGGATGGGAGGATGAAAGTGTGGATGGATGTATGAATGGATAAAAGGTTGCATGGATGAATGATGGATGGGTGTGTGAAAAGGTGGGTGGATGAATAATGGGTGGATGGAAGGAAGGATGGATGGGTAAAGGATGGGTGACTGGATGGATGATGGATGTATGGATGGATATATGAAAAGGTGGGTGGATGAATGATGAGTGGATGGATGAATGAAAGGGTGGATGGATGAATGATGTATGTATGGATGGAAGGATGAAGGATAGATTGGTGAAGGATAGATGTATGGATGGAAGAATGAAAGGGTGGACAGATGAAGGATGGATGGATGAAAGGGTGGATGGATGAATGATGGATGGATGGATGTGTGAAAAGGTGGGGGGATGAATGATGGGTAGATGGATGGATGAAAGGGTGGGTGGATGGATGGATGAAAGGGTGGATAGGTGAAGGATTGATGTATGGATGGGAGGATGAAAGGGTGGGTGGATGAAGGAAGGGAAGATGAAAGGGTGGATGGATGTATGCATGGATAAAAGGTTGCATGGATGAATGATGGATGGATGTGTGAAAAGGTGGGTGATGAATGATGGGTAGATGGAAGGAAGGGTGAATGGAAGGATGAAAGGGTGGATGGATGTATGGATGGAAGGATGAAAGGGTGGATGGATGGATGTGTGAAAGTGTGGGTGGATGAATGATGGAGGGATGTGATGAGGTCGAACAGGCGCATTTATGGTTGTCAAAAGTTGATGATGAGGAGTACCAGTTTCTAGAAACTTTTGTCGGAAGGGGGTCCTTACACCTAAAAAGGTTTTACAAGGGGGTCTCGGCATCAAAAAGTTTGAAGACCTCTGATGTAAGGTCATAGGAGCACAGCATGGAGATGCCCCTTCTGCAGAAGGGGAGCACTCTGCCCCTGTCAACCTAAAATCCACTCGTACTGGGAGGCCGGTCATTCTACCAAAGAAATATGATGATTTTGTGATGCAACCATCGTGAGCTCTAGTTATCATCCCAGGCTCTACACACACACATAAGACTCTCGTTAGCAATAGTCACATGTTAGCCTTCCACTGACATCACATATTACGGAAATATTTATTTACTGTTAATGCACTTTGTATTGTAATATTTATTAGTATGTATTGACCTTTAATGCAGCTTGTACCTATTTAGCATTCATAGTATTTCTTCATACTCTATTTTAATATTCATTGATATGTATTGTTCTTAATCCAATTTATATTTATTCAACATTCCTTGCATTTATTCATATGTGAACATGTATTTATACTATAGTTTTAAAACGTGCATTGGGAATGTTCTTTCCTTTTTCTTTGTTGTTAAAATTGTAAAAGGGGAAGATGTGTGGTCTCTCATTCTAGTCTTCCTATGACGTCACCCGGTGTAGGGAATCATGGGAAGGGTACGCTTGTTTAGCGCCTGAATGCTGGCATACACTGTACGTAGCGGACTGTGTGCTCTCTCTCTAAGAAAGAACCAACTTCTGCCATACGTTGTCTGGCCTCCATTCTCTACACGTACAACAACAACTCATACATGCACAGTGGGTTCTACGCACGGTCATTAGACTGAGTATGAATCACGTTCCAAGTACTGTGTCTGCGCTTTATATCCCGGGAAACAGAGGCGGAAACACACTGGAGTACATCAGCGACGTACTTCATATCGAGAGGCAGTATGAGATTCTTTTTAAACTGTTACAACTAGTAAGGGCACATGTAGCAAGCATGGGCAATGCAATAGGACTCCATTTATGCAAGACCTATTGCATTGTAAAATGGGAATGCATGCGGGCGACAAGGCACGAAGGGCGGGAGAAGGCATCGAACTACGGGAAGAAGGTAGTCTGAGCAGTAAAGGAGCCAGTAGCCATGGAAGGACACAAATGACAAAATGGCCATCATAAGGAGGATCTAACAAGCCTACAACCAAACAGAAGGCAGCATTTACAACACTAGCCATTCAAAAAGATGGGCGGAGATTGGCAGAGCTTCCACGAAGCTTCCACGCTACACTGAATACTGCATGCCTCACAAAGCGTGCAGTGCATGCGCTGCAACGCTAGACTCAACCTAAAAACTACTGATTCCAGGCATTTTTTAAAGAAAACAAATTCATTATGTGTGCCTGGCAAAGCAATTGCAAGTGCTTTTATCAAAAACGGTCCTCAGACCATACCAAACTCAAACCAAAATGGTACCAACTCCACAAACAACCAAAACAAATCCACCTGATACGAATAGCACAAACAAACCAATTCTCCACTGCCAACTCTTCAGACCAAAAGGTCAGATCCAAGGGTTTCGCTGTTCAGGACTCCAGTCGGGATGACCACTGGGCAAGGCACCATCTGGCAGGACGGAAGGGGCAGCTGTGAGCAATCGCTAGTCCTCATGCAGGGATCTCAAACAAGCACTTGGAGAGGCAACCAAAAAACAGTAAAGGGAAAAGTATCAATGTAACAAAATACTTTCATTGAAGTATAAAAAGTCTTGTTTTAATGAATCTTCTTGACACGGTGATATACGGTGATACAGTTAGACAGACAAAATTTTCAGTATCAAAGAACCAATGAAACAGCCAAGAAACAGCCAACGCGTTTCGCCTGAAGCGGGCTTCCTTAGGGCAAGATTCACTTGATTTAACAGCAAACAAGGTAGTACAATCTCCAATGGAAAGATGCGTGGGCAGAAAGGCTTTTTGGGGTGCGTGTCTTATAATGATATGGCATCAAAGATAAGAGATGACGTAGCTTGAACAGGACGCAAATGTAAACGAGACAATTTTCTCTTGAGCGCCACGTAACGTGTTGGCTGTTTCTTGGCTGTTTCATTGGTTCTTTGATACTGAAAATTTTGGCTGTCTAACTGTATCACCATGTATCACTGTGTCAAGAAGATTCATTAAAACATGACTTTTTATACTTCAATGAAGGACATCAGCTGTATTTTGTTCCATTGATACTTTTCCCTTTACTGTTTTTTTGGTTACCTCTCCAAGTGCTTGTTTGAGATTTATTTGTTGTAAAAGTCCTTTGGCAGTGGACTTAGGAGGTGGGCAGCTTGCATACAGCACCTGTTTTAATACTAGTGTGTATATATAGGCGGTGCAACAATTAACCACTTACTGCCTTTTTTCATTGTGTTTTTTTCCTCATGCAGGGATCCCTGGACGATCAGTCTGACGCAACAATTGCCTTGATCTCCCCCGTCCACAGAAAGGGGATGGGTCAATAACCCAAAGAAATCTATGTTCGGGCTTCAACTGAAGGAAGTGGTCCGATTTGGGAAACTTGGGCCACTAATGACCACCTCTCAGCCTTCCATACCAAATGAAGAGTAGATCAAATAGTAGAGATAACAAACCAATATTTGTTTATACAGAAGTACTCAAAGAGGAGCCCAGTCCGCCCAGCCGCTAGGAGTGCTGCAGAGGGACTGAAATCAACAAGCATACAGATACATTTAGTACATTTCGTAACTGCGCTAGAACACACCCATAATGGGAATTTTCCAGGCAGGTGCTGCTAAGCAATGGAAACGAGAAGAAAAACAATCTCAGGGCTCATATCTCATACAAAGTAAAGTCCAAGGTTACTCCAGTCGGGCCCGTCACCAGATAAGTGGGAGAAGGCCTCTATCTAGTGAGAAAGTTATGGGCTAATAAGAACAGTCTATTCATTAATGAAGCAAAACCCAACATTGGAAAAACGAAACCTAGTGGAGGCCATTTCTCAGAAATAGCAAAGGATACGTTTAGATCATGATTCAAAATGGCGCCTGAATAGAAAATGGTACCGCAAATGCTAACTTACATAATATAATACTTAAGCAGGAACATTTCTAGTCTAACACCATGCACAAGTTCACATAAGTGTGGGAAAAGGAGGTTCCCATGGCTGTAACTTGTTTTTGCGGGTACATTTAATTAGCAAATAGAAATATATTGTGAGTTAGACAATATCTGAGCACAGTGGCAATCATCTCTGTGTTGCAAATAACTCAATAGACATGCTAGGGAAAAGTATAGGCATTCAGCAATCCCTTGTTCATGGTCAATTGACGCATATAAGGAAGTGGTATCCATTGCTCAATCCTATATGTTGAGTTACATGGTATAGTGTTGATCTTTCATTGGAAATCTGACGTGTCCCTAATATAAGACAGTAGTGTCACATATGCTATGTCTTCCCTGGACCGGAAACAAGCTTCCGAGGACCGGTTTCTGGCATTCTAGCCATCTTCAGCCCGGCTTGCTTGAATCCAGTGGCAAAGTGAGCAAGGGACTCACGTCTGAGCATACCCTGCCACTCTTATGGCGGCCAAAAGCGATACAAAAGGGGGTGGTGATGGACGGAGCATCTGAATCAATCAAACACTCACACCCAGTCAAAAGATCTGGGTTTAATCCATCACCGTTCTTTAGCCCACTCTGCCACCCCAGTTCAGACATGGCTATATGCAAATCAGTCTGACCCTATGCCTCATGGGAACAGTCCTTTGAGAAAAACAAAGGTCACAATTCCACCAATAATTCCACCCCTTTTTTACCGCTTTTGACTGCCATAAGTGTGGCAGGGTATGCTCAGATGTGAGTCCCTTGCTCACTTTGCCATTGGATTCAAGCAAGCCGGGCTGAAGACGGCTGGAATGCCAGAAACCGGTCCTCGGAAGCTTGTTTCCGGTCCAGGGAAGACATGGCTTGGCAGTTCGGGCTGGACTGCTCCCATGAGGCACAGGGTCAGACTGATTTGCATATGGCCATGCCTGAACTGGGGTGGCAGAGTGGGCTAAAGAACGGTGATGGATTAAACCCAGATCTTTTGACTGGGTGTGAGTGTTTGATTGATTCAGATGCTCCGTCCATCACCGCCCCCCTTTTGTACCAATTATGCTGTCAACAACCAAATCCCTCAAAAGCTCGCCTACTGTAGAGGCTATAAATGCACTGGCAGAGACTAGTAAGGATCTGGAGGGTAATATGAGCATAAGCAAAACCTCAAATATAAAAGGGATATTTGATGTGGGATCTAATCCAGAGAGATTGGGAAGTACAGACTTGGTTTCTTTGAGGTACCATTTGCTACTGACCTGAGACAGGATATTATTCTCCTCACAGACGAAACTGGGCCATCTACCCTGGAGGTGGGTGATGGATCTGGTTTGTGCCAAGACATCGCCATGGGTGTGGAAGAGAGCGCTGATTTGGGCTCTTGCGAAGAGTTTGAAGAGGAGGTGGAGGAAGAGACGGTTGACTCTGCTGATTGTACAGCGAAACTCTTGGCAGATAGAAGGCGCAAGGGTAAAAAAAAACTAAGGGCAAAAAAGGAGGGAAAGTAGGTATTGCTCCCAACCGGCTGATCACAAGCAATACTGCGACCGCCAGAAAAGTCTTTATTCACAAAAGTCCTCTCAGAAAATGGATTGAGGCAAAAGGACTTGTGAAAAGTATAACTCTAAGTCTGTCAGGTACCAGTCCCACCGATTCCGAACCTACTCTAGGCTACCTTGTTCCCTCGGAAAGCTTGCTCGATATCTCCAAAGCTGGTAATGATATACCAATTGCCACACCCGACCAGGAAACTATGTCTGCGTTGGAGCCCGAGGGCTCACCAAGTTTAACACTTAAAGATCATGCGTTGTCTATCACTACTGGGATGACAGGTACAGTTGAAAATACACTTGACTGCACATCAACCCTCGCTAGCATAACTGCTAATCACACCACTGCCCCCGATCCATTAACACTAGCGACTCTTGTAACCTCTGCTAAAGCAGTAAATAACCTTCAGGAACATGAGCATGTATTGGAGACGTATACATCTCCACTGGACATTATTCTACAAACTTTAACCAATCAACGTTTAGAGGCACAAGATCACTATCTTCAGCTCCGGGAAGACAATAATAAACTACAGTCCTCCTTACATGAACTAACCTCAAAACTTGGAGGGGTTTCGCAGGATATCGAAGATTTACAACAGCGGGTGGTGAAGGTAGAAGAGGTGGCAACCCGCATCAATACTGTAACGAGCCAACATGACACTCAGATGATTCCGCTGCAACTACAAATTGAAGATTTGGAAAATCTGCAAAGGAGATCGAACTTGAGACTTTTTGGTGTTCCGGGGGGGTCCGAAGGGTCTGATCCGACGGCTTATCGTGTTAATTTATTACAAAAAGCCTTCCTAGATCTAGCTGACTGGGACTCCCAAATCCAGCGGGCTCATCGCTTACCCTTAGTCCAAAGAAACAGAGAGAGAAAATTTCCTCGCCATTTCCTTATCTGTTTCTGTAATTTTTTTATTAAGACAGGCCATTTGGCAAAAAGCGCGTCCCAATTCGCCTGTAGCTATAGAGAATCTCTCCCTTTTTGTTCGCTCAGATCTAAGTTAAGCCACCATGGATAGACGATGACAATTGCGCAAATTAATTGACCCATTTAAATCTATTGGAGGGCAAGTTTTCCTTCAGGAACCTGCCCGTCTCAAGGTTATTAAAGGTGGCCATACTTATTTTTTCACTGATATCAAAGAAGCCGAGCTGGCGTTATCTAATCTAACCTGAGTCCGGCGTTAGCTATATTAATTAAAGAGACTGAACTATTAGGCTGATATTGCAGATAAGGGAGATTGAGATTTAATTTTTAGGGGATCAGGATTTTTCTCTCTCCTTCTTAAGTAGTGTCTAGAATATTTTGTCAAGTGGGGGTGGGGCATGCAACAGGCGCACCAATTCAGGCGCTGCCTTTACAGCGGCAGCAGAGGCTGAAGGGTGGTCTCTCCACTAGGTGGGTAGGTGGGAGACAGGGGGGTGGAGGGAGGGGGTCTCAGCTCTCCGCAGGGGTTCGGGGGATAAAAATATATTTAAAAAAATTCAAATTGATAGGGAGACGTGCAATAAAAGGAAATAAAAGTACGAATGAAGATACACAGCTGTTGGTTGCTCAGGAACAGAAATATTCCACTTGGTTAACTATGCCTTTATTGTTTTGTTTTTTTGAATGTATAAATTAAGGTGCTTAGCTTGGAATGTTGCAGAGTTAAACAGTAAAAGCAAGAGACGCTTAGTCTCGGAAGAGCTAAGATTACATAACCCACATTTCTTTTTATCATCTGAAACACATATCGCTTATAAAGATAAAAAATTGCTAGGTCACATGGGATATGATAATATAATTTGTTCTGCATTTGGGGCTTCTATTAGAGGTGTCGCCATCCTCAAAGATAAACGACATAGGGCGGAAACTATGAAAACTGCTTGTGATAAGGATGGCAGATGGGCCATTGCCCAGTTAAGTATTGAAAATCAGAAATACGTTTTTTGTGTGGTTTATGGTTCAAATAAGGACGAACCTAGGGTCTTTGACCATCTGAATGTAGAACTTACGAATTGGGAGGGGGAACTCATTATTATGGGTGATTTTAACTGCATTATGGATTACAAACAAGATACTACGAGCCAAGTGAGTTTTCAACGGATGCGCAAAACCAGGGCTGCCATTCTAGATATTTGCTGTATTCATAATAATAAAGATGCCTGGCGCTATATGCATTCAAACACTCCTGGGTACACATATTACTCTGCGCCTCATAAATCATGCTCTCGTTTGGATATGGCTCTAGTAAATGATAATTTACTGAACACTAGCTCTATGGAGGTTTGCCCACTAATTTCTTCGGACCATAATCCGATAATGCTGATATTTTCCACCCAACATAATCGTCCTTGTCTTAGATCATTCTCCTTTCCAAGATATCTAATATCAGATTCTGTCTTTATAGCTGAACTTAAAATCCACCTTAATAACTTTATTGAACTTAACCAGAACTCTACCACATGCACCATGGTCTGGGATGCCTGTAAAGCAAGTATCCGGGAGTTTACACAGGAATATGTGTTCAGACAAAATATGGAACGTCGTAAATTGAATAAATTACTAATCTCCAGTATTGCCGAACAAGAAAAACTGCTTGCTACAGCTTTACGGCTAAATCCATCTGCAGTAGCTGAAATAAGTTTGAAATTAGGGCAATTAAAAGCAGATACGAAGGCAAAAGTTTTTTAAAAAACAGTGCCAACTTACATAAATACAGAATAGCGCAATATGAGGGAGGGGACAAAATCAGCAAAATCCTGGCCTATAAGTTTGCAGAGGACAGAGCCAGCACTCTGATTAATAACATTCGAGCATCTGATGATATGCTATATGAACAGCCGAATGATATTCTAGAACAATTTGTGAATTTTTACAGCTCCTTGTATACCCCGAGTCTCCACCACGTGTTGACTTAACAAAAGAATATCTGGATGAGAATGCGATAAATATTGGTAATCTCTCAGAAATGGACCAACTTTCTGAAGATATTACTGGACTAGAGCTTAGCCAGGCTATTGCTTCTCTACCTGCTGGGAAGGCCGCAGGAGAAGATACTATCCCCATCAAGATTTATAAAATCTGTTTAGAGGAACTGTCTCCTCTACTACTGCAAGTCATACAGTCCATTGGGGTAACTGGAAAAGCTCCCAATTCATGGAACAGGGCTAAAATATGTTTTTGCCTTAAAAAGCGCAAACCTAAGGAGGATAGGGGGTCATACAGACCCATCTCTCTGAATGACACAGATGCAAAAATATTTGCGAAAATATTAGCAACTAGGTTGGCTCCCCTTATGCCCAAAATAGTTAACCCGCAACAGCATGGGTTTGTGATTGGGAGGGATACCACCACTCACGTTAATAACTATAACGGCGTTTGGTATGGCAGGGACGGAATCCACCCCACTCGGTATGATCTTGTTGGATGCCGAAAAGCCTTTTGACCGAGTGGGGTGGGATTATCTCTGGTGTGTCATGACAAAGATGGGGCTCGGGGGGCAATTTGTAAAGGGGATACGGGCGTTGTACAATAATCCTACAGCTTGTATTAGCTATGGAGGGCTGACCTCCTCAGATTTCACCATCCTACGTGGCACTCGCCAAGGTTGTCCCCTATCACCTCTATTATTTGCCCTTTCTTTGGAACCTTTTTTATATGCTCTCCAGCTACAACCCTGAATCGTGCCTTTTAGATCTGGCTTACAGACATTGAAAATTACGGCCTATGCCGACGATATTGCCATTTACTCATCTGATGTTATAAAGGCCATACAAGGGATTACTATAGAGGCTTGTAAATTTGGAAAAGTTTCCGGCTACAAGCTTAATATAAACAAAACTCAAATTATAGCCAATTATGTACCAACGACGGTGGTTCCAGAGATTTGTAAAGTCGCCACTTAACTTGGCGTAAACATTACTTCCAAAATAAAAGAAATTAATCACATTAATTATAACGAGTTAATTAAATCTACGTCTCTGTTACTAAAAAAATGGCATAGACTCCCCTTGAATTTAATTGGCAGAATCAACTTAATCAAAATGAAGGTTTTACCAAAATTTCTTTATCTATTCCGTTCAATCCCATTAGCTCTGAATAATTATTTTTTTAAGCAATTAGACGGAATTTTAAGCAGTTTCATATGGGGATTTTGAAAAGCGTGAAGATCGTTGGCATTGTTAAAAAACAGCTTGGATAAGGGTGGTCTCAACTTCCCTGATGTCATATTATATTTCTGTGCCTCGTTTGTTAAGCATCTCCAGTCCTTACTTAATAGTGAAAACTCATTTTCTTTTCATTCATTTATGTTAAAATCTAATTCAATTATGTTTTTGTTCCGAGTTAACGACCCCAACTATTTCAAGAGGGTGAAATTTAAGACTGCAAAGGATGCAATCAAGATCTGGTCCAATATATTAGTATTTTGGAAGACTAATTTTTACCACCCGAAATTACAGCTTTGGGGTAATCCGGGCTTACCGGGGATTTTTAATGACGGTATGGCCCTTAGATGGGCTGCTCAAGGTATCAATGTTTTGGGCGACCTGTATGGCGCACTTGGGTTCTTAGATTTCCACACACTGAAAATATTGTACGACTTGCCGGAAACAATGAGATTTAAATATTTACAGATACATGACTTTTTGATACGGAAAAATAAAATTTATGAAATGTTAGATTGCGACATTTGGCATTGTCTATATACATCTAAAAATAAGTCGACTATAAGTGAAGCTTACAGGTGTCTTAGTGCTTTTAAAACAGATGATTGTTTAAAATTAGCAGAGAAATGGAGCAGTAAACCAGGTTTAAATATAACACCTAAGCAGATATCTAGCTCTTTCTCTAATATTAATAATTACGTCCGATTGTCAAGTTTAAGGTTGCAACAGTTTAGAACCACATGTATGTTGTATTATACACCGGAAAAGATTTCCAAGTGGTCCCTTAATAACGCTTATGGCGATCGTACTAAGTGCCCCAAATGCCAAGCTGTAGCAGCAGACCTGGAGCATATGTTGTTTTCTTGCCCAGCATTAAAAAAGGAATTTTGGGCAGAACTATATAAAGTCTTTGTAATTAAAGAGATTAATCTACCACCTTTTACCGCTCTAACAGTACTATTGGATATACATCCTGTCTCTCTGCCTCGGCCAGCACTTGTAACGATTCTTTTATCATGTGAAAAATTAACACTATCCAGAGCCTGGATTTCTCTTAAAACCCCTAACATTGGAGACTGGTGGTTATTAGTAAACGAAATTTACTCTATGGAGCTGGCTCTGGCAAAACTCAGAGGTGCCCCGTCCCTAAGAAAACTTGGAAATATTTGGGGCGACTTTATTTAACTATCTTATTTAACTACTCTCTCTTTGAAATGGGTTTTCAAGCAAACCACAACACTCGCAACACTCCTGCTACTTGATTTTTTTAGTTTGTATAAAATGAATTATGTTTTGAATTGTGTTTTAACTGCGTACCAAATAGAATATGAATTATGGTATCGAAATAACTTATATTTACTTTGTAAACCTCAGGTTTCTTTATTGTATATGCACTGTATGTTTACCCTATCAATTTGTCAATAAAAAAAATATTTAAAAAAAAAAAAAGATGTTCATCACCAGTGGTTTGTACTGTGGTGTATCATCTGTTTCTCTTAAGACTGTCCTCTTTTTCTTCTTCCCCCTCAAATATTTACTGGTGGATGTCGGTTGGAGACAGATGTAACAACTTCCTCTCTCCATTTTTACACTAGAATCTCAAGGGGAAACATCCTTCATTCGCCATCTGTGATAGGCACTTTTCAAATGAGGTTCTTTTACTTTCCAGCTTCTTTCAACTTTATTACTGAAAATAGTTAATATTTCTGCATTTTGTTGTTGCAGCACACCTTTAATGCATAAAACGGTACTAAAAAGCACCAAAATGCAAATTATCACAAGAGTGCTAATTATCTCTAACTGGCATCCCGAATTCTACACTTTAAAATTACACTATTAGAATGTCTCAATACTATCTACAATTAATGCATCAAATACATTCTCCAAAGGGCACATTGTTCCTAAAATGGAATATGGCAAATGCCCCATTTCTGTATTATGTGTGCCGATTCAACTGTCTCTATTGCCAGTGAGCAGAAATTGTCAAATCACCATCTCCAAGAGAATGGAGATTTCAGTCATCTGGAGTAAGAGTCTACAAGGTTAAGTTGAGCTCTCGCACTAGTCTGAATCTCCAACTGCGATGAGCACTGAATCTTAACCCCCCGGCGTGGTTCTCCTCAGACACCCTAAATAGTCATGGGATCTTCCGATGGCCAAAATCTACCCACCAACATGCAAGCTGTCCATCACCTTTATCTCATGGAGTGTACGTGTTCCACTTCTTCAAGGTCACTTACTCTCCGCTTGTAATCTGGACAACTGCATATATTATCAATGCACATTTATCTTAAACTATGTGTCTATTTTACTGAGGTTAAGATATTTATTTAACACGATTTTATGTTTTTTGAAAAATGCCTGGATGTCACTTAGGGTGACATGATTGATAGCCAATGTCTTCTCTTATCACTTGGTGTGCCAATTAGTACTCACTCCCAAGAATTTCGAAAATTAGTGAGCACTGCATCTCCTGACACCTCTGGTATGTTTACCAATGTCCACCTTATTGGTATGTGAAAAATCAATGTTAGTAACACAAACACAAGCCAAAACTGCAAAAAAAAAGATTTGTTATAAACGGTCTTCCAGGCTTTAGGTATTCCCAGAAGAAGTTCACTCAAAGCAGTTTAGTGAAAGAACCATCAACTTCATGTCGGAGCATGCTTTCCTAAGCAAACCACAGCCATCTTAGATGTGACTATAGGTATTTGTGCCACCCATGATAAAATAATAGGCCAACCTGAGATCTCTGAAGACCACTGCATACCCTGGAAATATGGGTCGGACCTGCCCAGAAGGAAAAAAAACTTCAAGAAAGGAAGTCAACCTGGAGGACTCCGCAACCAGAGGAGACAAGGGCCATAAACCCCGGCATGCCAGCAACCGAAACACATTGGAGAAAGCAAACTCTGAAACCCATCATATTCACTTCCCAGACCTGATCAAATTAATTAAATAAAAATAGACCCTTCAAACATTCAGTGCAAGGAGAAACAACTCATTCAATCAGAGCACTGTGAAATGAAAATGCTCCTGGGCAGGACAAATACAAGAATTAGAAAGGAAAGCCTTAAAATCAAGATCCGACAACTAAAATAGATAGCAAAGCCAACCAATCATGATCAAGGGGCTGACACAAAGCCCACCTTAAGTTGTATAAGAGACTTAGCTGGTGTCAGCGCTTCAGTCCCATAGCACTGTATTCCTCGACCACCTGTAAAAATGTGCGAACAAATCAACTTTGAAACGGAAACAGACTAGAAGAAAGAAAGAAATAAGAAAGTTAAAAGTGTCAAACCGAGAGAAAAAGTACGCAAAATACAGACTATAACAGCCTTAATCGGTGCTTTTTGTGTGTTGACCAGGAAGAACTGTGCGGTATGAACAAGGAAGGAGACAACACCTATACCAGCTTCGGATCTGGATGCAGAATCCGGGGGCAACACCTGAACACCGCCACAGACTCTAGAAATATATGTCAGATCTGCCCTGAAGGAGAAAAAAGCTCAAGAGAGGAAGACAGGCAGGAGGACTTCGCAACCAAAGGAGACAAGGGCTGTATACTCCAGCATGCCAGCAACCGAGACACAGAGGAGGCTGACAATGAAGCCCATCCTCTCCATGGCCCAGACCTGCTTCAACCCATAGGAGGTCATGGCTGCCCAGGTGTGTTCCAGGTTGGCCTTTCGGTTAAAAGAAGTGAAGGAGGTATGACAGGAGGCTGGAAAAGATAAGGGGGACAGGACTTCAGGTCGCGGTGGAAAATATAGTGGTCAACTCTGCACTTGTAGGAAACCATTAGGAACAGTGACCACCAAATGACTAGGACCTAAAGGACGACCTTTTCACAATCTTCAGCTCCCCATACATGCCACACTTTAGACCCCTGATTTTAATCTGTTTTGAGATTGTGACGGAAGCTTGCTAGCAACTTTTATCTTTCTGTTTTCCACTGTCCACTTGAAGGAGAAATCGAACATTCTGCCAGGTTATGCCAAATGAAAATTATTATGACACAGCAAATCCAAATATTTTCCTGCTAATAACACACCTCTTTCTTTAGGTAGTTTGAGGCGCATGCTATGCAACCCTTAGGTTATAATTCTGTTGCAATAGTTTTCTAACATGGTTTCTCTCCTTATCACTTTTATCAGAACCCAGCTTGTCCATCGCTAACGTCCATGTGTGCGGCATAAGCCAAGAATGACCCTCTGATGTTTCTCTGTTGTATGTTCCAGTGCCCTGGGGTTCCTGGTACGACCACGTCAAAGGCTGGTGGGATGCCAAGGACAGACAGCAAATCCTCTACATCTTCTATGAGGACTTGAAGGAGGTGAGAGATGTGACACTGCTGCTGGAGGAGAGAGTGAAACGCTACTGCAAGATGTGAGAGTGTGAGACTACTGAAAGCGGTGGGAGCATAAACCTACTAATGAGATTACATTTAGTGTAAGACTTAGACAGATGGTGTAAACTACTGTAGTAAGTAAAAATATGCCACGAGAGTAGTAGTTGGTGGAGCAACAATACTGGAGGAGGTGAGGGTACAACATTCCTGTCAAAGGGGAAAACATGACAATAGCAGTAGATGAGAATGCAACATTATCAAAAGATAGGAAAAATTAATTCTTCTGCTTGGAGTAATAAAGGTATGGTATAGTAGAAAGGGAACTTGTGACACTACTTGAGGAGCTGTCAGAAACCGAATACTTATTTTTATACAGTTGCTATAGCTTAAACAAAATTGGCTTAGTTATTACAGTGCAGAAATAACAAACATTGGAAATGCAATAGGGCTCGCATTAGGAAAGTTTGAGCTATTGGTCTTATAAATGATTTTTTTTTATTTATGTGTTATTTTTTAAAATAGCTAAATTAATAGCTTTGTCATTTACAATGCCAATAGTTATAACTTTCGCAAATGTGACACCTATAGCATTTGTAATGCAACATGTTTTGTATTTATGTAACTTAGATGTATTGATATTACAAATAACAATGGCTTTTAATTTTTTACTTAAATAATTTATTTAATTTGTAATGGCAATAGCTTAAACTTTTGTAAATAACTTTTGTGAAGATTATGTTCAGTGTTTTTTATTGTGACAAAAATCCAAGAACAGAAGTGAAATATTAACATCTTTTTGTGATTTGTAATAAAGCGTGAAAGCTTGAAAACAGTTTGAAACATTGAAAGAACATATTTGAACCAGTGATGCTGTGGTTGCGCTGAGTGATGCTGTGGTTGCGCTGAGTGGTGTGTGCATCGGTGGAGCTTAGTGGGTGCATTGGTGGAGCTGTGTGGTGGGTACATCGGTGGAGCTGTGTGGTGGGTGCATCGGTGGAGCTGTGTGGTGTGTGCATCTGTGGAGCTGTGTCGGTGGAGCTGTGTGGTGGGTGCATCGGTGGAGCTGGGTGGTGGGTGCATCGGTGGAGCTGTGTGGTGGCTGCATCGGTGGATCTGTGTGGTGGGTGCATCGGTGGAGCTGTATGGTGGCTGCATCGGTGGAGCTGTGTGGTGGGTGCATCGGTGGAGCTGTGTGATTGGTGCATCGGTGGAGCTGTGTGGTGGGTGCATTGGTGGAGTGGTGTGGTGGGTGCATCGGTGGAGCGGTGTGGTGGGTGCATCGGTGGAGCTGTGTGGTGGGTGCATTGGTAAAGCTGTGTAGGTGGAGCTGTGTGGTGGGTGCATCGGTGGAGCTGTGTGGTGGGTGCATCAGTGGAGCTGTGTGGTGGGTGCATCGGTGGAGCTGTGTCGGTGGAGCTGTGTGGTGGGTGCATCGGTGGAGCTGTGTGGTGGGTGCATCGGTGGAGCTGTGTGGTGGGTGCATTGGTGGAGCTGTGTGGTGGGTGCATCAGTGGAGCTGTGTGGTGGGTGCATCGGTGGAGCTGTGTCGGTGGAGCTGTGTGGTGGGTGCATCAGTGGAGCTGTGTGGTGGGTGCATTGGTGGAACTGTGTGCTGGGTGCATCGGTAGGGCTGTGTGGTGGGTGCCTCAGTGGAGCTGTGTGGTGGGTGCCTCGGTGGAGCTGTGTGGTGGGTGCATCAGTGGAGCTGTGTTGGTGGAGCTGTGTGGTGGGTGCATCGGTGGAGCTGGGTGGTGGGTGCATCAGTGGAGCTGTGTGGTGGGTGCATCGGTGGAGCTGGGTGGTGGGTGCATCGGTGGAGCTTAGTGGGTGCATTGGTGAAGCTGTGTGGTGGGTGAATCGGTGGAGCTTAGTTGGTGCATCGGTGGAGCTGTGTGGTGGGTGCATCGGTAGAGCTGTGTGGTGGGTGCCTCGGCTGAGCTGTGTGGTGGGAGCATCGGTGGAGCTGTGTGGTGGGTGCATCGGTGGAGCTGTGTGGTGGGTGCATCGGTGGAGCTGTGTGGTGGGTGCATTGGTGGAGCTGTGTGGTGGGTGCATCGGTGGAGCTGTGTGGTGGGTGCATCGGTGGAGCTGTTTCGGTGGAGCTGTGTGGTGGGTGCATCGGTGGAGCTGGGTGATGGGTGCATCGGTGGAGCTGTGTCGGTGGAGCTGTGTGGTGGCTGCATCGGTGGAGCTGTGTGGTGGGTGCATCGGTGGAGATGTGTGGTGGGTGCATCAGTGGAGCTGTGTCGGTGGAGCTGTGTGGTGGCTGCATCGGTGGAGCTGTGTGGTGGGTGCATCGGTGGAGATGTGTGGTGGGTGCATCAGTGGAGCTGTGTCGGTGGAGCTGTGTGGTGGGTGCATCGGTGGAGCTGTGTGGTGGGTGCATCGGTGGAGATGTGTGGTAGGTGCATCGGTGGAGCTGTGTGGTGGGTGAATCGGTAGGGCTGTGTGGTTGGTGCCTCGGTGGAACTGTATGGTGGGTGCCTCGGTGGAGCTGTGAGGTGGGTGCATCGGTATAGCTGTGTGGTGGGTGCATCGGTGGAGCTGTGTGGTGGGTGCACCTGTGGAGCTGTGTGGTGGGTGCATCGGTGGAGCTGTGTGGTGGGTGCATCGGTAGAGCTGTGTGGTGGGTGCCTCGGCGGAGCTGTGAAGCTGTGCAATGTCTTGTGACATGATTCATTGAAAGACCCTTTAAGGTGTATGATTTAAAATGGTATATAATTAGTGGTTTGCAATTGTAACTGACTAACTGGTGAAAACCGACAACATATACATGAATTTGACTCTAAAGCCAGAGTACCCTAAGAATCAGTTCTTGATGAATTTGTGAGCAGTGTAACACATTTTAAGAGATTTAACCATGTGAGAATGTGTCTCTTTATTACTCGAATGTGCTCCAGTTTACGTAGCTTAAGTGTATTTTTAGCCCATAATGAGAACTCTCGCGCAGAATTCCCTTGCCAGTGATGACAGCTGAGCTATAAATTGTGGTCTGTTGTGGCTTTTCTCATCGAAAGCAGCGTTGCGCTGTTTATCGAATAAAATGAAGCAAATAAACATTTACAACGAAGCTTCCCTTGGTTTTGTCATGGTGTGGACACCTGGAACAGCAGAAAAGGCTCACGGTGCTCTGTATGGCACCGGGGCAGCGAGGCGTTTCCTTGAAAGGCAGTAGAAGTACATGCCTAACGCACGGGGAGCAGCAGCCTTTGATGTGCCGGCCTGCGCACAGACTTAGTTAAAAATTTGGTACATTTGCTGGCCATTTCCCAGCTTTGCTGGACCTCAACTGTGAAATTCTACAATTGTTTTTAAAATCATAGTTCTTGGGCACTCCATTAGACTCTCGGATTATTACGTAATGCTGATTCTAACGAGACATGTTATATAAAACAGGAATTCTTTAAAGAGGCCATGGAGTCAGATAAAAAGACAGGCAGTTCTTTAGGCGTCAGCCACCATCAGTAACCACTCTCTGATGTTGCTTTGTTTGGTACGTTTGCGAACTGAAGCTGTGCAATGTCTTGTGACATGATTCATTGAAAGACCCCTTTAAGGTGTATGATTTAAAATGGTATAGAATTAGTGGTTTGCAATTGTAACTGACTAACTGGTGAAAACTGGCAACATATACATGAATTTGACTCTAAAGCCAGAGTACCCTAACTATCAGTTCTTGATGAATTTGTGAGCAGTGTAACACATTTTAAGAGATTTAACCATGTGAGAATGTGTCTCTTTATTACTCGAATTTGCTCCAGTTTACATAGCTTAAGTGTATTTTTAGCCCATAATGAGAACTCTCGCGCAGAATTCCCTTGCCAGTGATGACAGCTGAGCTATAAATTGTGGTCTGTTGTGGCTTTTCTCTTCGAAAGCAGCGTTGCACTGTTTATCGAATAAAATGAAGCAAATAAACATTTACAACGAAGCTTCCCTTGGTTTTGTCATGGTGTGGACACCTGGAACAGCAGAACAGGCTCATGGTGCTCTGTATGGCACCGGGGCAGCGAAACGTTGCCTTGAAAGGCAGCAGAAGTACATGCCTGACGCACGGGGAGCAGCAGCCTTTGATGTGCCGGCCGGCCGTGGGCAGTGAATAATTAGGGGAGGAGAAATGCCAGAGCGCACGCTGGGGTAAGCTTGTGGAGGGAGGCTGGTGGCTTTGATGCTGTGCACGCGCTTTTTCACGGGCACAGCACCAAATCGCCCGTTTAGGTAAGCTCTGGAAAAGCCCCAATATGTCTCGACATCTGCAATGCTCGCGCATTGGCAGAGCCCTAAAAATGACTGAAACTTAGAAATCTACAAAGATGGCCACGAGGTGAGTCTTGCTTAAACAAGATGCATATTTTTAGAAAGGACACCTGTGCCCATCATCAGACAAAGTCTACCGGAGTTGGATTTCTAATTCTGCTTAATTTCACCACTACCGCTCCTAAGCAAGGGTACATGGATGGCCCCATCATCTCTACTCTGTCCAGCAGAAGGTCTGTGGTCACTGTATGATAGACAGTTATGCTAGGTGGAAGGATAGTTGGATGCAGCATAATGTAAACTAAGGTTTGACAGCAGAGACTGTAGTCGAGTGGTGACCGAGGGGTTTGATGCGGAATGAGCTATACGAAAGGCATGTGAACATAAATATCGATAGTAGAGGACCTAGTCACATCTGAACCTCTTGTCATGGCAAAAAATACAAAAACGAAAGTACGCCACATAAATTAACGACTGAAAACAGAAACAAGATCACTCAAGAAACTTAAATTGAGTCATTAGTCCATGCAAAGACGTGTCTAGCTATGAAACCTCTAATCTAAAAATGATAGATAACCCTACTCTCCATGCCCTACAAGTGAAGGGTAATGTCTATAAGCTAGTGCTATTCACCAAAATTATTCTTTGTGATCAGGTGAATCCTTAGCCTCTCTGAAACTGGAATTGGAAGTTTTTTACAAAATATATTGTGTTAACCTTACCTATGATAAGTCCTCAAGATTGGGGGTAGCTGACCCACAGCAAAGTGAGAGACAAAGCTTTCAAGCAGCAGGTGTTGAGTACATGGAAGGACCTATTCATTATCTGGAAATATGGGTTCCATCACAATATGATGCCCTGTGTGAATGCAATTTACATACGCTGATGGACACTCTTTTCAAAGATTTATACCGGTGGTGCAAACTGGACCTGTCATGCATAGCATGCAGGAGCACATCTGTTCTGCCAGCAAAGGAGCAAACTTCCACATGAACATCTTTAGAAAAAAAAACCTTCCTACTTCCGGGTGACTTCAAGTCAGCTGTTCAAACTCTAGTGATTTCCAGGTTGGACTATGGGAATACAACCCTATGCGGCCTACTCAGAGCTAAGCTGGCACCACTAAGGGCCTCTAAGGGCCTCTCCTAAATCTGCTAATAGACTCATTACAGGATAAAAAAGAAACAATCACATCACTCCAGACCTGAAATCCCTAAACTGGCCTCCGTATGAGGCAAGGATTCATTTGAAAATTACCTGCATGGCCCATAAAGTCCTCCCCTTCAACACACTGAGATACTTTGCACAAAAACTAGAACTATTTGGCGGCATCAGCGCATCTAAAGGCATTAGTTCCCTACTGCTGAAACCACCAAAATGTTATGTAAAGAAAACCTATAACAGAACCTCCTAGGGTAAAGATCCCAGGATCTGGAACACACTGCCCACTGAAATCAGGATGAACCCCTCAACAGCTTCATTCAAGAAAGAAGTCAAAAGGATACTGATTAACACATTTCTGCTGTAGAACGCATGAACTAAACTCCAGGACCAGATTTATCCCTAAGTCTGAACACATGCTTTTTTCTCGCAGACTATATCCTAATTTTCTGCGAACATAGGTGTTCTCTCCAGGGGATTCTCCCATACTATGTCCCGTTTTTGATGATATTATTTCTATAGATGTTGCCTTGATCATTGGATAGCGCTCTAATACCCACAAGGTCAACACTTTTTAAATTCAAATTTGTTTTATTGGTTTCAAGAAAAGGCACAGGTAACACATTGCAAAGGAAGGGTTCCACATATAGAAAGCGTATGAGACAGACAAGCATGTCTTCTCCACATAGCAAATTACAATCAAGATATGTGTCCGGCCACTATTGTAAGGCAAAAGTCGTGTGTATTGAGCCTGTGAAAGGGACGTAGTCTCAAGAGTCTGAACCAAAATCAAAAAAACCCTCCCCCCCCCCCCCAGTCCCTCCCCACCCCAACCAGTGTGCCGGATTAGTGGAACCATCATCAAGACTTCCACGTATCGCTTAACTTGTCTCTTCTGTAGGTCTGTGAGTGTCATTTGGATTCTCTGTAAGGCGCAGTAAACGGAGGTATCGTGGGCATGTAATTTCGTTAAATTCCTTCGAGAGAAGGGATAGTAATGGTAACCAAATTTTGCGGAAGGTATCCGCTGATTGTGTAAGGGTAGCCTGAATATGTTCCATTCCTAGCGTGAACCAGATTTTGTGCAGCCAGCCCGTGTGAGTGGGTTTAGTGGTCGTCCCCCAGAGTGATAAGATGTGTTGAGATGCCGCCTGCATGGCGATCCCCATTTGACGCCCTCGTACAAATCTTAGGGGGATAGTGATCACATTGGGGAGGTCTAGGATAGTGTAGGCTGGGAACCTCGGTATTTCAGTGTCGAAAGTGCTATCGATATCATTTAAAACCACTTTCCAGTAGTCTCTGACTTCTTGGCAATCCCAAAGGAGATGAGTCATGGTGCCCCGCTCCCCACAACCCCTCCAGCAAAGCGCGCTATGAGTTGGATTCCCTTTATTGAGTCGAACCGGGGTAAAGTGTCAGTAACTGGCTAGTTTCACTGCCGTCTCTTTGCTCGCAGTATTGCGTGTTGTGTGGGAAGCTCTGTAGTATATGTAGCGCCATTCCCGGTTTGTCAGTGTCCTCCCTAGTTCTGTCTCCCAACGTTTCTGTCCTGCCGCATGACCTGGTGCAGGCGGAGGTGAAAGCAGCTGATAGAGTTCCGAAATTAGACTTTTATCGGCTCCTTCGTCACTAGCCACTTTTCAAAGTCTGTCATACGTCTGTCATACGTCTGCTTACTAGTGGAGCACAATCAGGATGTGTGAGCCATTGTCGGAGTTGAAAATATTGATAGAGTCGGGGTGACCATGCCATATCCCTGGGACAGGTCAGAGGGGAAGAAAACCCTGCAGACCGAAGAGATGGCCTGCCGATCTGCAGCTGGTACCGCACCACTGTGGAAAGTCGTGAGGGTCATTGCCCGGTGGGAACTCTGAAATGTCAAAGAGGGGAGTGAGCGGGGATGGGAAGGTCGTAAGGCCCCTCCTGACAGCAACCTTATCCCAGACACGCAAGACAGTGATGGGTGATTTCTAGAGGCACTGTGGCCTGTCTTTCGGGTGCAGAAATGGGATCTTCCAGAGGGACGTTTGGGCCATCGCCCTGTCTTGGAATAACCATCTTTTTTTGGATTCCGGTCTATACCACTCTACGATGTAGTGGAGCTGTGATGCCTGGAAGTATTGCTGGAGATTGGGGATCCCGAGACCCCCGTCATCCACGCCTCGGTAGGCTAATTGTTTGTGTAAGCGCGGGCGCTTTCCCCCCAAATGAATTGTTGAAGGGCACTCTGTAAGGTCGCGATGGCGCCAGCTGGAGGGATCACCGGAATAGTTTGAAAGATATATAAAATCTTGGGCAGGGCCCACATCTTCACCGCTGCAATACGCCCTAATAGGGAGAACGGCTGTTTGGACCACTGTGTCAGGTCTTCACGGATCCGGGATGTAAGGTTCACATAGTTTAGGGTGACCGTCGAGTCCATGGAGGGGTAAGGGTGATTCCTAGATACAGGATTTGCTTGCTCGTCTGCAGACCCCCTCCATGTGCTGGTGTTCCTGCATCAGAACGGGCGTTTCCGCCCAGTGGTAGTAGCAGTGATTTACCCCTGTATATCTTGAAGCCGGCCACCGTGCCAAAGGATTCCACCTCCCCCAGAAACGTGGGAACCAAGCATCTCGGGTGATCGAGGGCTGCTATTATGTCATTGGCATAGAGGCCAATCGTGTGAGACTCTCCACCAAAAGTGATGCCACGAATATCCGGGTTATTGCGGATCTTCTGTGCTAGCGGCTCCACATAGAGATGCGAATAAAAGAGGCGAGAGGAGGCACCCCTGCCTCGTGCCGTGTTGAATCTCGAATGGGCTCGAGCGTAGGCCACCCAGTCGGACCCGTGCCTGGAGATGGTGATAACAGCTCGCTACCCAGGATTGGAAGCGATCGCCTATCTTGAAATGAGCCAGGACCCATTGTAAGAAAGACCAGTCGAACCGATCAAATGCTTTCTTGGCATCGATGGCCAACAGGACTGAGTCCGATTGTTGAAATTTTGCCTTGTCTATGAGGTGGAGAATCCGTTTGGTGTTATCGCTACACTGTCAGCTCAGGACAAAGCCTGATTGATCGGGCTCAAGAATCCCAGGCAAGTAGGGCCCAAGACGTGCGGCCAGCACGCCCGTAAAGAGCTTTAAGTCCAGATTAAGGAGAGAGATAGGGCGAAACACCGAGCAGTGTGTGGGTTCCTTGCCAGGCTTAGGTAGGACCACGATCTCGGTCTCCCGCATATCCGGAGGAATGGAGCCCGGTCTGCAAAAGGAGTTGAAAAGCCGAGTGAGAACTGGAGACAGTAGCGGGCTGAAGGTTTTATAAAAACCGGCGGAGTAACCATCCGGGCCTCGAGACTTGAGGGGTTGAAGGCGGCATATAGCAGCCACTACCTCATCCACTCAGATGGGGGCTTCCAAGGCTTCCGCGTTCGCCGGGGAGAGTGCGGTGGTTGCCACATTCGCCAAATACGCGTCAATGTTCTCGCCCGGGACAGTATCGGCTCGGTACAAGGATGCGTAAAAGTCTCAAAACGCCTCAGCAATCCGCGCCTCCCCCTTGATTTCATCGCCGTTCCCATCTTTTATGTCCTGAATCCTCGATCGCTGGGCTTTTGCTCTCAGCGCGCTAGCGAGTAGGCGGCCTGTCTTATTCCCCCCCACATAGTAAGTGTGGCGAAGGCGCAAGGCGGCAAACTCCGCCCTGTCCGTGTCTAGACTGGCCAGTTGGGCTTTAGCAGCCTTTAATTGATTCCAGACTCTTGGAGCCCCGGTGCAGCTGTGGACTCGTTCAAGTTCGGCAACCTGAGCTGTCATGTCCGCCCGCTTCGCCTTACGGTCTTGGGCCTCTGCCGCTGCTATCGCGATGAGTTTGCCACGAGCTACCGACTTCAGGGCTCCCCACAGAGCCGGAGCCGAAATCTCGGGCGTGTCGTTAATGGTCAGGTAATCAACAATACACTTGCGGAGTTGCTTAGTGACCTGGGCGTTGCAGGAGAGTTTCGCGTAACCTCCATTTCCCCGGTGGACTACTGACTTTGGGAATCATGAGAGTGAGTTCAATAGCGTCACGGTCCGTGAGAGCTGCTGGCACAATGCTAACGTCGGTTAGTCTGGCGGCTAAGTCGGAGGATCCAAGAAAGTTATCCAGTCTGGCGATGCATATGGGAATAACATGTATATTGCGACGTCCCCTTATGTTTGGCTCTCCACAGATCTACCAACCCCTGCTCGTGTAGCCAAGTCTTACCTGCAGCGGAAAAAGTGCCCGTGTCCCCATATCTATGCCCGGATCTATCCGTGTCAGTGTCCATCACCAGGTTGAGGTCTCCCCCTATGAGCAAATGAGAGTCAGGGGAACGAAGTGTCTCCGAGATGGCGCCTTTCAGAAAGAGTTCCTGTACTATCGTCAGCTTTTGACCAGGTCTCGGGAAGCTGTATGTTAGGAGCCTGCCTTTGATCTCCCCCATTTTATCACCAACCTGTCCCTGGAAGCGCCTTGACACTAAAATAGCCACCCCTGCCTTTTTCTCAGATAAAGAAGAGAATAATTGTTGGGGTAAAGCGCAGGATCACATCCTGTGCCAATCCTTTGCTAGTAAATGGGTTTCCTGAAGTAGACAAATCTCTGCCCCCGAGTTTTCGAGATAGGAAATTACTGCCCTCCGCTTAACGGGATTATTCAGTCCCTTTACATTAAGGGTCAGTACCCTCAAGACGGAGACAGTCATCTCGAAGTGAAGGGATGAGAAGTGCTGTGTGAAGCCGTTGTCATTGCGGTGTAACGTGTAAGTGTACAGCAATTGGTCCAGCACCTGGAACCCCCTGCGGCACACTGGTTCCCACCCTGAGCCCCTTCCCCCGCTCCCAAGCAACTCCCGACTGAAAGCCCCCCTCCGTCCTTCCCCCCCACCCTGGTTCCCTCCCTGAACCCCTCCCCCCAGTCCCAACCAAACCCCAGCTACCCTCAACTTCCAAACTTCCCTACCCCACTCTGCCCTCCTCCCCGTCCCCCGACCTGGCCCCAACCTCGAACCCCCAACTAGCGATCATTGTCCCAGGCCTATGAAATCCCAGTCCAGGCCTGTGGTAACGTTACGGAATGAGGGAGTGTGTGGCAGTGGCGACCTTGTTGGCCCCGTCCCGCCCCCCCAGCTCAATGCTAAGATGGTGCATACGGATCCCCCCACATGCGCTGCATCAAGTCCCATTTTTCGTGTCTTTGGAGACTTTATCGCCGCCGCATGTTCTTGAGCCATGGTTTTGGGATCTGGCCTGAGGTTACTTCTGGGCAATCGCTGGCGGCCCACATGTCCCCCGACATCCATGGAGATCTTGTTTGGGAAGGTTACGTAGAGGACCCCTCTTCCTTAGCGTCTTCCCCGTTGGCAATGCCCAATAGCTCACACGTTTCTCATAGGGACCGGAGTTGGTGGAGGGCCCCCTTCCATTTGAAAATGAGCCTGAAGGGTTGCACCAAGAGTACGGTATTCCATTGTCTTGCAAGAACGTTGTGGCCACCTTGAACGCCTTTCTCTTTTGTAATGTGATCGCTGACAGATCTTGGAATAACCCCACCGAGTATCCCTGGAATTGGAGGTGTTGCTTTTGGCGTGCTACCTTCAGGATGCGTTCCTTTAAGGGGTAGTCAGGCAGGAAAGCCAGGATGTCGGGCGGCGGAGCCGGTGCCCGGCGCGTCAGGCCCACACTGAATGCCCTGTCTATTCGGGTCTCGAAGTCCTCAGGTTCTCCCAGTATTTCCCGAAACAGTCGTTGTAGATATGCCGTAACACTGTCCCCCTTCGATTTGGGTGGCACGCCCGGGGCCCGTATGTTGTTACGTCGGGAGTGGTTCTCGAGGTCCTCAGCGTGTGCCTGCAGATCCGTCTGTTGTTCATGGAGCCTGATAATTTCTTGTTGTAGGAATTCAACTTCCTCGCTCCTAGCGTGCTCGGTGTCTTCTATCACCGCCACGCGTTCCCCGAGGCCATCAACATCGCGACGCAGCTCTCTATGTTCTCCCGCCATATCTTGCTTGAGGGTTTGGAAGTCCTCTCTGAGGGAGTTGAACAGGGCCTCCATAAAAGCCTTTGTGATGGGGGCCTCTCCCTCCCCGTGCTCTTTGGGATGTTCTGCCGGCTTTGACGTTTCGGGGCTCTTATCACATTTTGGGGTGCTCTTAGCCAGCATGTCAGGGATGGTGCGTCCCCCTCTGCGGTTCGTGGTAAACATGATTCACCCCACGCGCAGTCCCGGCGAGTCCCACCACGTCGGCCTCTTCTTTTAGCAGGCCCACTATCAGGGGCGGACCTGTGCAGGAGTTTAGATGCTCAGGGGAGGAGGGCAAGTCGTTCCCGGTGCTGGGCTCGGGGGACTCCCAGGTGTCTAGGTGGGGTTACCGTCGAAAATCTGTACAGCGCTGTGTCAGGTGGGGGTTCCTTGGTCGGCCTCGTGGCTCCACTACGCTTTGGGCACTCTCCTTGTGACCTTCCAGGGCCCACTCTTCGCTCTGTCTCTGTGGCCCTTTACTGGTTTCCCCGTGTGGGCCCCTCCACTCTTGGGCCCTTGTAGCGCTATATTGCAGTCCCTGTCTCTGGGCGTGCAGGCGTTTATGCTTCGGCCCCCAAGCCTCTCCCGCCCCTCGCCACTGTTCCGCCACTGCACTGGAGTCGTGCCTTTGGTATGCCCCGCTAGGCCTCCCGCCGGGGGCTCGATTATTGCCCCCCGAGCCTGCAACCCTCACCGGCCTGGCTCTGCTCTTGTCTCCTCTGTGTGGGGCCCTGTGTGCTGCGGCCTGACCGGCACCTCCGAATTGTCCCCAGAACCTGCCACCGGCTCTACGCCCTCCAGGGCGCTGGAGGGCTCTCTCTCCTGCCTCTGTGTGGTGCGCTGGGTGATTATGCCTGATAGGCCTCGTTAGGCCCCATGCCGGGGGCTCGATTAAGTGCCCCCGAGCTCCGATCTCTTAACAGCCAGGCGCTGCGCCTCTCACCTCTGCGGGGGGCCCTGCAGGCCTCGGCTCCGCCGTCTGCTCTCTCCACCCTCCGTGGCGCAGGGGAGTTCACTCGTCGGCCGCTGTGTAGGCCCAGACCGGGGGCCTCGGGTACTGCTCCTACCAGCCGGCTCTCTTGCGTCCCACCACCGGTGTCACGCCGATGGGTCCACGCACCTCTTGCCGCACTTTAACACCCCCTCCTCCGTGGCAGCGGTTTTGAAGTCACGGACGGCTCCGCTCCATGGCCAGCAGCAGGGGACCAGGCCGGCCTCGATCACTCGGCGGGCCCGGCCGCCATGTTGTCTCTCCCCGGTCTGGGCAAAGCGCTCTCCGCCAACAAGGGTCTCGGGTGTGTTGCGTGCTCGGGCTCAGTCACCCTGAGGCGGCCGCCTTATGTCCCCCAAAAAGCAGTCCGGAATGGAGGTGATTGGGGGGTTAGATCAGTTAAAGAAGGGCGTTAAGGGGGTTTGGGACAAGGAGCCACTCGAGCAGACGTCCTCCTAGGTTGCCATCTTGGCCACGCCCCGGTCAACACTTTTTCACATTCCACACTTACACTGTTGAAAAGTTGGAAATGTCTGACACAATCAGAGAAATTTACCACCTTCACCCTTCCAAGTACCACACATCAGGCATTAGACTAACACATTTTAATGTGGTGGTCCGCATCACCACATTAAAATGCATTGTCACATATTTGCCTGATCACCTGCAAGTGCTGAGCCTGAATGCAGTGACTAAGACTCGAGTGTCGTCCTCTATTGGTCTCTTACCGTGGTGGGGCTTGGCTCAATTGACTGTATTATCAGCAGTTGAGACCCCGCCAGCCTGGCTTCCTGATCTTTCTGACACTGACTTTCTGTTACATGGCTGGCCTGCAGAACTTTGTGCTTATCTTGGGGTTGGTACATGAGTGTTGCTGTTTTCTGGCAATGTGAACAGGGGCCACCTCCAGTCAGTGACCTCTTTAATTTTGCACTTGGGATTCGGCCTGCTGGTGGCACCTATCTCTGAGGCTCTCACATGTCCTGTCGGTTCCCGGGTCGCGTCAAGTCCCGTGTGGACACACTATGTGCTGGGGAGGAGTCCTGGCTGTTCGGCGTATGCTGTGTCGAATTTTCAATTTCCTGCCCACCGCCCGGGTCCCTAGGCACCCAGGAATTAATTGCTGTTGTGCCAAACTTCCTGCATGGCCCGAGCTAAACAGGAGGCAGCCACCTGCTCATCTCCGCCTGATCTCAACCTGTGCTGTTCCTGTGCTGGACAGCCCCTCGCCCTCCCGTCCCCGGCCATTGGATGGATGACTTGGAACAGCAGCATGAGCAGCAGGTACAGCAGCCTGGAGAAGGACTACTCCACAAGCAAGGAAATCTACTACAGATCTCGCACTTCCCTGTGGCACCCACACAGCAAGTGAGGGAGTACCGTGGGGTTCACAGTTGTAGCTGCTGGCACATTTCACTGTAAATATACCCCAGATGGCACTGAAAACACAGTGTAGTAGTGTTTTCTTGCATGCTACATAGCTGACGTTTCATTCCTACTGTACAATGTTCGGGATCTCTACTTGGATTGACTACCCCCACCATGCAAGGCATGTATATTCCCTGCAGTTTCCTGACAACCCCTTTCCCCATTTCTGTGTGTTACTTATTGTCTGTCTGTGTCTATACTACTATTATTTTTAAATCCTTCCCTTCTTCAAGGTGCTTAGGGCATATTCTGTTTTCTCTTCTGGGCTGTCACTGGGAAAGGTTGTGTACGTACACACAAACCACAGCGCGAGCAGTTGCTGTTTGTTTGGTTTTTGGCTGTGTTTTCTACTTTTTGTTATGCCCTTACTCACATTAATGTTTTATTTGAAAATCATAATACCTGAAAAGATTATGATATAATTTTGTTGAGTGTATTTATTTTATTTGCGAACTTTTGATAACGCTGTGCCACTTTTCTGGCCACTTTTCTGTCCATTTAAAAAATCCTGGAAATTTGACAAACTATTGGTCTAAGGAGTATTACGGAGCTTTCCTAACTATAGCTGCATTCGTACAATTGTCTGTATCTTCTGACCACTACCATTTTTTTTATATTCTATCCTTCTGAGACCGATAGAGAAGTGGGTGGGGGTAGGTTAGTGCGCTGCATCTGTGCAATCACAGTCTTTCGCAAAGCTAGTTACACATGGAATTTGCCAGCAGCACTGGTGCTTTGCAAGGGTATAAGATCTTCTTAGAGTTTCTGGTTGCTCAAATGGGTGTAATTTCTGATATTTATATGTTTCCCTTGTCTTCAGTGCTTGATTTTTGCTCGTGAGAAAGTGTCACTCATAGTTGTTGAATGTCTCTTATAATTACACCAAAATTATAAAAATGTCACCAGGGGAGGCTCCTCCGCTAAGGGGGACGAGCATTGTCCCACTGCTCTCAGAGCAGGAAAAAGGAAAAAGAAAATGATTATAACATTGTTATTATCAATTTATTGTTCGTAGGTTCCAGACTAGGTTAGAGCAGAACTGGTGGCACAGGGGGAGGAGTGGTTTGTGCACACTAAATGCACCTAACTGCTTGGCCAATCGTCTTAAGCCAACCAAACAGTCATGTGCACTTAGCATGTTCCCCACCAGGCTGTAATGCACAGCCTGGTGGGGAATATGCCCAATCTCCCTGTCCCCCTCTGAGCGCCGAACCACATTGCTCAGACTAATCACAATGCTGGCTTAGGGGAGCCTGGGTGCTTCTTCCTTCTGAGTGGGAGCAACAGAGGAGAGACGCCGGCCGACAGATATGAGGACAGAGTTAAGTGTTTTCATTTTTAATATTTTTCCCCCGGACCTGCCGATCCCCATTCTCATTGAATGTCACACATAGCAATCTGAAACCTTGGCAGCTATGCATTTTCAGTTCCCTCTTACCACGCTCTCTAATAATACTGAGTTTGCAGCATGAAAGCTCTTCTAGAGTCACAAGCTGTGCATAATCCACCATCTACTGGTTCTAGCTGGAAGGACCAACTTGTTTACATTTTTAGGTCGAGCATCAGCAATGACCTGTGTATCTCTCTGTGTGGCCTTGGCAAACCCACCCATTGCTATTGGCTATTTGCTGCAGCATTCAGAAATGCTGGTTTCCTATTGGTGCTTTCTGTTAAAGTCCCTCCTTTGTGTGCTTAGCTCTCTTTCCTGCGATTTCACTCAGAGAGCATTTTGGTTGGCCATCACACAGTACAGCGTGTGATGGGCTCTCTTCCCTCCTACCATCTGTTTTGTAGTTTTATATAGCGTGAACCAGAACCGAAGGTCACTATTTAAGGATACATTCATTATTTAATAGGTACGGGAAGATTTCGCAATTTGCCCAGAATCACAGTACAATTACATTTGAGCTCGGTCCAACCATCTGCAGCTCTGCACTGCAGTTACTGCTTGCACCCAAGGCTGATTTTTATCATGGTGCCCGCTTCCCAAAGCCGCCACACACATAGGTACCCGGGTGGCACGCTGTTTCAGCATGGCACCCATTTCATGTTAGAAACATCCCATGCTTACGAGCCGTGGTTCCTGATCCCTGCCAAACCAAACACATGTAAGACACATTTTTTGCTCTGCACTGCTTTTGGAATAGGGAAATGTTTTCCGTCCCACGTTTTGAGCTGTAGACCGGTTCGCCGCCTTCCATCGTTCCCCACCAAGTACCCTGAACTAAGTGGTCTGGGGACTGGCTTCTGGTAGCCACTGTCTCTGGAGGCACGCTAATGAGGCTCTCGTCGCCGCCGTGATGGGCCTAGCTGAGCCTGCGCTCTATTAATTAGTTTTGTATTTATCCTTGCAATACATTACTATTTTGACTTCAATGAATTGCGAGAATGAATAAGAAATGAATGAATAGAGCTCCGGCCCTGCTAGGCCTGTCATGGCGGCAACAAGAGCCTTGTAAGCGTTTACAGAAAAAACAGTGTTCCTCTCCTCTCTTGTTTTTTTCAAATAAAATAATTAGATTTTGGAAAACAGCAAAAAAACAGGATATGGGTAGCTGTGCTTTCAAATGTTTCACTTGCTCCGAGCTGCAGGTGTCCTCAGTGAGTATACATTTGGCCCACAACGCTGCTGCCAGTCCACTTAACGTCCCAATGCCTTCCCCGCAACACCACCTCCCGCACCTTGTAGCTTATTTGGAGTCTCCCGCCCCTAATAGTTTTTTGGAGTCTCCTGCCCCTCGTAGCTTATTTACAGTCTCGCCAATGTTCTGCGATCACCCCACTGTAGTGTAGTTCATATATTCCCAATATGCTCTGCGCATTGGAATAAGATATCCTATAGATTTGACGTAGGACTTAGATCAACTAGGTCTCTATTGAATATACTAAACTTAATTGTCTGTGTGCCAGCTAACAGTTTCGAATACACAAGAAGGGATTAGTTTCTGACAACCGCATAAACATGGCAACTTTGTTTCCCAAGAATAAGAATATAACTCTGAGTCGTGGAAACAATAGATAAGTATTTCACTAAGTCAATTGTGAATGCTTTGTTTCAACAGAGTTGCAGAGAAATAGAGAGACAAGCGTTTTCAATAAAAAGGGTTTATTGAACTGTATTCTTTCTCATGCAAGAGAGATGAACTGCTACAATCGTTAGACAGAATGCAAAGTATAATGCGTATTGCGAGAATAGTCTTCTAAAATAATACTGTAAAAGCCTTGTATGATTTCTAAGCCATAAAAATACATACATAGATAACACAGACTAAAATACTCAACTTGTGCTTCTAAAATACGCCTACCCCAATGTACCTAACCTAAGACTAGTACCAGGGAAGAAGAAAGTGTTGTGTAGCATAGGTTTCGTTTTTGTCAAGAATCTACCAAAGTTTTCTCTAGGTTCTTATCAGCTCCATACCTTGTTAGAATGAAGGAGGTCTGGTATCTCTTTCTCGGGACTCGATTTCCCAAAACCCCACAAGGGGAGCCGGAAACACTGGAGCTGGATTCTCGGCAGAGATGGGCAGCTTCCTGATCAGTGCGTCAGCTGGAGAGTCGGCTTCCTTCGGCACTTGCTGTAGCGAGCTGTTTCGGGTAAGTAGGTCTTCGAACTGCTCTGAACCACTGTATCTTGCTATAGCAAGTGAAGGTATATTTATACCTTGATGTGTTTAGGAATGCCATAGTTTGACGTAAAGTCGGGCATATGAATGTCATAAATGAACCCCTGGTGAATAGTTGTTCATTGTAAAACTAACTGAGTTCTTGGAGAAATCAATATTCAAGCAAGGGGAAGTCCCTAACGGCTTAAGCTGGTTTTCCAATAAATCGTTGTGACGTTTGGTGAACGGATGGAAGTAGCCATGCCTGTATTTGGGTAGCATTGGCTATGTCAAAATAAGGACTTGATTTCTATGACTATATAAGGGCAACGAGAATTGTACCTTTATAAGGGCATGAATCGGGAAAATGCAATCGGAGCCTAAAACACCACACAACACCGACTCCACTTTCTTATGTACGACATTACTGCGTTCTAAACACGTTATCTAAACATGATGTGTTAAAAACCCACCCAAAATACACAAAAATGCATTGGTACTGGTTGTACACGAAAAGAGCATTTGTGATGTACGCATTTTAAAGCAATGTTTCATTCAAAGCATATAGGTTGACATTTGAAAATGCTATCCGAATGAATCATGAAAATACATTTATGAAATGGCTCTTAAATACAGAAGAAAAAATTCAAGACCATTTCACAGCAGATTATATAAACTGCTTGAATGTGGACAAGGTCAAATATTGTCTCTGGAAGTTTTCAAAGAATTCTAGTTCTCTATGAATAGTTCTACTTTAAGCAGATTACTTTGTGCCAAAAAAGAAAAATACAAATTTGGAAAAAGAAAAAGTTGATCATAGGAAAAAAAAGATTTCCACACATAGAACTTTGTTTTGAAAAATGAAGGTCGAATTCATAGTCTCTCAGAACACTGTGTCCCAAATTTAAAAGTCAGTGTTATTGTTTGGAGAAAACATCAAATCTTCTAAGTCTGTAAAAAAAGTTGTCTACCATTGTAGGGGAAAGTTGGATAACCTCGCTAAGAAGATCAACCGCACATAGATGTGAAGCATCGCCGTCATTAGCATTGTTCGTAGTGGATACCTGTGTGCCTGTTTCCTCTCGTACCTCACCATCAGCATTTTGCGTCTGTGAGATCCCAATGAATGCTGTCATCAGAATTGGTAGCCGCTGGGGACAACACAGTGCATGGGCCGTTACTGGTTCAAGCAAAGTATCAACATCCGTTGGCATGACTGATGGGAGTGTAAGACAGATGTCTAACACGTATTCTGCTCTGCAAAGCAGGCATCGTGTAACAGATAAGATGCAATCTTGCCAAATTGGTCTGAATGATAGAAACCATGTGGTATTCAATTCTCTTAAATTAGTTAATCCCAAAATTTGGACGATGCGCTTACAACACTTCATCACCAGTAGAATGGTCTCCACTGTGATCTGGGTGTCGGCTGTGGATTGGCTTGCCATATCGAAGCAGTAGGAGCAAAAATAGTATACCTACAGCGAGTCCCAAAATGAGAGGCAATCCGCCAAACACAGAGTGCACGAGGTTTGGAAATATTCCTAGGACTGCTTGAAAAGGTGCTAACAGTCCCGAAAAAACTGTCTTAAATACATGTACAATACCACTCGTATGAGACATGTTTAAGATACCACTTAACATTTATAGAAATGTATAGGACAGTTTGTAGTTAAGAGGGCATGTATCTCTGCAGCAGTCCTTGCGACTTGCAGGTCATAGGTCTCTTTGGCCGAGGTCAGTGGCACAGTTTTCTGTAAAAGAATGGCTTTCATTCTGCTTAAAGTATCAATTCGTATAGCAGAGATGTTCAGTGAAGGCCATAAAGGCGACTCCCTGTCTGTCTTGGTCTTTGGAAGCAATACTGGCATACAGCAAGTGACACTGGCTAACACAGTTTCGAGGTAGGCTAAACCTGGCAACATGCCACAGCAGCTGTGATCGTTCAACATGAGGTAACTTCCATTAGAAAGCTGTCCAAAAATTGTATCGATCACTGCAGCTGGTGAACCTTGTAGGTGGCAGGATACGTTGTTAGAGGAAACATCGCAGGCCCCGTGTAAATTAATACCCTGACAAAGGAGAGAACCGCTTAGTGCATTTTTACAATTTTTACCACTAAGAATCACTTCTTTCCCCCCACTCCAACATCTGCGTGTGTATGGTAATTCCCAGGATATCTTGATGTATTCTTTACCCAACCTTTCATTCATGCCTGCTGGTATGGGTTTTAGGCAATACTGAAAATGGAACATAGTAACAGGCAGAGTGATTGTTCCGTGTATAATCCATTCTATAGCTGGCTTTTCAGTGACAGTTAATGGCAATCTTTCCAGTTTTTTATTGCTCAGCACTGTATAGTCTGCTGCCCTTTGTGCCAGTGTGATTTGTTTAACAGTGAGATTGAATTCTGAAAACAGTGACATAGTATTTATTAAACCCCAAGGCACATAACCTGAATGAAGGTTTTGTAACGTCCAGCCTAATAGCATGATAGAACGTAATTGCGACTAACCATGTTGCAGCATGACCAAGTCCTGTTCCATGATGTCTATGGCAGAAGATACTATGCTGTCCAAAGAATGTATCCTGGACGACAGAGTCGTTAATCCATTGTCAACTACAGAGAGGGCTTTCTCTAAATGAATACGATCAATTTCTCGTATTCTTTCTGCAGTCTCTGCTTGCGTTATCTTCCATGCTTCATTATAAGCAGCATAGATACCGGCATATATAAAATGTTTATGACACGGTTTAGTAGGTCCTTTCAAGAAGTCCTTTAGATCAGGGCCATCTTTAAGTGAAGATAAGTGTTGTTTTACATCTTTGAGAGAAGATTTTTGTAGCCACTCAAGGCACAGTTTCCCTACACTGCATGTTGTTACTATTCTTGGATGCTGTCTCTGAACATATCTTGGATCTGGCCTAATGAATGTGAACCCTTGTGTTTTATTCAGGAATCTATCTTGACAAGTGTTTGTGTATGTGGGCCAGATTAACCATTTATGCCAATATGGATCTGTTCTGTTGTGAATCAAAATAGTACGTACGTCGACCTCCCCCTCTGAAGTGTCATCACTAAGTTGAGTAGATGCAGGTATGGACGGTTTGTTTAGATATTTTATCTTGGCTAACCCAAGACCAGATGTCTGTTGGATAGTGTCATTCAAAAACATTATTTGCTCTGGGATGATGCAGGCTCTAAATAAGGCTTCTAATCCCTGCACATGCCAGTCTTTTGTGCCCAAGACGGTTTTTGTCTCAATGTTGTCTTTCCAAAAATTGAACCCTAGCGAAGACAGCTGATTATAAAAGGCCGCAGAATAAATTTGCTTGGTATTTGTCAACATACTTCACATTCCTGTCTTATTAACATTTTTGAAGTAAAATGATTCTGGATTTGAAACATTAAAACCTGAAAAGTATGGAAATTTGCCATAAAATGTTTTTGAGCTACCCCATGGTTGCGTAGGACAATGTTCCCATTGGTTATGCATCAGTACATTGCTAGGATTTGCAGATTTGTGCAAGCAATGATGACCATAGTGATTATAACAATACATTTGTTCATAATCTGACGAACCTTCTAAGTATTCATGATTTGTAAACTTTGCAAACAAGTCTGACATCATATTTTCAAAGTCCCAATCATCAGAAAAGGTACTAGATGACACAAAGTCATTCAAGGAAATCTTAAACTGGTGTGGAATCTTCAACAGCTCTGCTGGGCCAAAAATGTCATAATCAATTCTGTCCCAAGCTATACCCCCTGGTATAGGAACGGCTGTGATGTTCACTGATGACAAGTCTTTTTGTTCACAGTGAGATGATTTGTGTGGCTTGAAGCTAATGTTCTTACTTGCTGTGTCCTTTTTTACATATCTTCCATTAATCATCATTCTCAAAGTTATTACCAGAGTCAACCAAAGTAGTAGAAAAAGTACACCCAACACAATCCAAAATTCAATCCATGGTGAAACCAGATAAGTCTTTTCCAGGTGATGAAAAAGTTCTGTTGCTTATCTTTGAAAGTTCTTTTAGCTGGCATTGTTTCAGGTTCACTAGGATCTTTGGAAAACGTATCAAAGTTATGAAATAGCCAGAGGAAGTTCTGTCAATTGTTGGGATTGCATCAGGATTCGTTGAAATCGCGGGAACCACTTTATCACTTGTAACTTCATTGTAGACATGTGTTTCTTGACAAACTGTTACTTGGGTTTCAAGAGGTACAAGTTCCATAGCTTTGTTGCATAGTCCTTCATTTCCCACTGCAGATTCTTCAAAGGTGATGAATCTGTCAGTTTGAACCTCTTGGATTGTGGCCAGATTAGAGTGTCTTCTGCATCTTTGGAGTCCACTTGGCTTACTGCTTATGATCGGCCACATGATGTGGGTTGACCAGGTCGATGGACACAACCCTGTTCTCCTTTTTACCAGCAAGGGGCGGCAGTAATACTGTTCTTGATCATTGGATTGCTAGGACAGGTACTGGTTGTTTGTAAGAAGGCCCAAATTCCTTCTTGTCCGCGATCTTTTCTCTGACTAGATCACCAAGCTTAGGAATCCAGACAGGCCTTGCTGGGACGGTTGGTTTATCTTCAGTGGTTGTTGGCTTCAGGAGCACGTTAATTTTTTTCGCTCTTATTTCATTTAAGTCCTGTAAAACAGCCAAACGATCTTTGATATCAAAGGGTTTTTGTTCGACCACTGAAGTCTGACAATCGAGGTCCAATACTATCATTCTGGTCCCAAAAAGGACTTCATATGGAGTGATACCCCTTAGAGAACTTCTTGGCAGATTATTAAGACTACGTGGACACTTCTTAGATGTTTGACCCACCCGTCACCCGAGCATAATACCCTAGCTGTTATAGATTGCTTTATGTCCAGTTTTTTTCTCTCCACTACCGAATTTCCCTCAGGATGGAATGGACTAGAGTATCGTAATGCAACGCCCAATTTGGCCATGGCTTCTTTGTAAGCTCGAGAGCTAAACGCGGGACCCTGGTCAGAATGTTATATATGAAAATAGTGGTTCCAGAGGTTAATAGAAAAATGATTCAAGCAATATATAAGCACAATCGCAATAAGCCTATAAAGGACCTAGTAATATCGGAGGGCAAAATGAACCTTCTACACAGTTTGTTCATTCAATGTTTTTATAAACACATAGTAAAATGGTATAAACACTTTCTTAAAGTCAAAAAGCGCAACATTTTGTGCATTGTGTCCCCAAGTGAAGATGGAACCATAAAAGTGACTATATACAGTGAACATTTTTCAAAAAGGTTTCCATAAATTGCAAAACGCGACCATTCAAATATAAAATATCAGCAGCCTAGGTATACAATGACACTAGCTGTGTGATGGTCCGTTCTGTAAAATTGTCAATGGCGTTTCGACCCTTCTGTGAATGTGGGGTCTCCTCAGGACTAACAATGTAGGGACATCTACAGAATTAATAGGATGGGGAAAGCATTAGGCCCATGTACTGGCACACATGCGAGAAACTGTATTGAAGACTAACTTAAGGTTGGTAACCTGGATTTGAAAAGGGCGCAGCCTGTGTGAACGTGATGTGCCCCGTGTGAAGTGAACAAAAAAAATCATGTGAGGACCCAGCCGGGTTCTGCTGTGGTGAGGTCAAGGGGGAGAGAGAGAAGGTTTTCAGTTACATGTTACGTTAGCAAAGGGGATAGTTAGTTTACTGTACAAGGAGGTTAGCGAGTTGATCAGCCTACCTCACAATGCGGAAGGCTGGCTCTTAAGGATGATCATAGGGCTCTTCCGATGCCCTGCTACAGCCGTAGCGCTTCAATTCCGAATGTTGAAATTAAATTAACAATATGTTAGCCAGCACTAGTTGAATCCGTGTATTGGATGCTGTGGGAAGAATGGGTATATTACTTGCGAGGGTCTAAGATGAACGGGGAGGGGGCGTGGGGTGAAGGTTTGGGGTTAGGTCGGTGTTTGTGGCACTGTTGTATAGTGCGCGGAGTGACTCACTTAATAGCTGGTGTCAGGAACGATCTCCGTGTGAGGCGCGGCAAGCGGCTGAATCCGCTGTAGCGTATTCATACGCTTGCCGCGCCTCACACGGAGATTGTCCCTGACACCAGCTATTAAGCAAGTCACTCCTGACACCAGCTATTAAGTAAGTCACACCGCGCACTATACAACAGTGCCACAAACCCTCGGGATGAAGTTTGCGCTATATAAAACTTCATAAATAAATAAATAAACTTGTCCCGGGATTGTTATCACAGTTTACGGACATTTTTGTTGACTGGAAGTTTGAAGAGCAAGCTTTAAGGAAACAAAGATTAGGTGCGCAATATTTTGGAACACTGTATCCTTCAACGTTGAAAAAAACAAAAACTAATACATAGGATTTTTTGTCCTACTCAGCCATGGTGGATATTATCCCTTTACCCAATCCAAACATTTATTGGAGTATTTACGGAAAAAGGGGTCTATGAGAAAAGCACGACTGAGTAACTTTAGTATCTAGCGTTAAATTAGTGCCTTACCAAACATTGGGTGCTGTTTGCACCATCTAACTCACCGGAGCCCTGAAGCAGCCCTGTTTGCCCACGTAGCCGGGAAGTGGAAGCCTGCAGCTCTCCCGTGCCGTTGCCGCTCGTGTTGCTGCCACCATTTTCAGTGTCCTAGGAGGGAGAGGACTGCAGCCCCCCGAAGCCTCCAGTCGCTCACTTCCAACGCATCACTGAGAGGGCCATGGGCTGCATAGAAAAACTCTGTGGGACTCACGCAGCACAGGACGCGCTGTTTGCACCATCTAACTCACCAGAGCCCTGAACCAGCCCTGTTTGCCCACGTAGCCGGGAAGTGGAAGCCTGCTGCTCTCCCGCAGCTGTTGCCGCTTGTGTTGCTGCCACCATTTTCAGCGTCCTAGGAGGGAGAGGACTGCAGCCCCCAGAAGCCCCCAGTGGCGCACTTCCAACGCATCACTGAGAGCGCCAGGGACTGCATAGAAAAACTCTGTGGGACTCACGCAGCGCGGGACACACTGTTTGCACCATCTAACTCACCGGAGCCCTGAAGCAGCCCTGTTTGCCCACTGTAGCAGGGTGGTGGTAACTGAGGCGTCCCAGAGTACCTGGTGAGTCGCTGACTCTACCTCCCCTCCTTCCCCTCAGACGGGCTGGTCCAGCTATCCGCTGCTTCCCAACACCGAAGAAAGGGTGCCTTTAACTGTGCGTACGACGATGACGATGAGACCACGCCCCCAAATGACGACAGAGGGTCCGGAATGGTCAAGAGTCAGGAAGCCCTCTACTCGGGGTGCAGCATCACCCAGGAGGAAGCGGAGCGGAGCAAGGAGGTGGGGAGTGAAAGCGGAGGAGACGAGGAGCTGAAGAAGGAGAGCGAAGAGACTGGAGAAGAAGGGAGAGAAGTTCGTGGAGGCATGCCAGGAGGCCAACGACCCGGTGAACCGCCGTTCCACACTCCAGAGGGAGGAGTGTGGCTTTCACAGGTACGGCGGCGTTTGGCAGGCTGGGTCGGCAGAAGGGGAGGAGGTCCTCTTGTTTGAGTATTGTAGATTTGTAAATAACCCTTCCATATCTTTCCCGTGCCATCCAACCCTCCCCTCACACTCATGCCACACAATCCCCTAGCACTGTTTATATTTAGCACTGGTGTCCCCATTCACCCCCCGGTCTCCTCGTGGGCAACGTGTGGACTGATAGCGAAACTGATGGCTTCGCTCTGTTGGTTTTCTTTCCGGGGCTGAACAACGCTGGGAACCAGAGGTCGCGGACCGGCGAAGAGGGCAAGAACATCCCGGCTGAAAAATAGAACTGCTGCAATCATGGACCGAGAGGAGTTTGCGAGGGAGAGACTGACCTCCCGTAGCCGTAAAGCACTTCTAAAAATAAAACCTTCACTAACCAGACGAAGTCTCCAGTCTATCACTAACCCCACGCTACAGTTGGTGTCAGAAGTGGGATTCGCCCCCTACATCCAGACATCCCAGATGGATCAAGTTATTCAACACTTGATTGAGGGGCAACAAAAGCTTGAGTGGGCTATCAGTCAGCAGATAAACACCGCAGACGCTGATAGAACCCTCTTTAAGAACACCATCAGCGCACCGGACCCTTGGTGGAGAAGTGTGGCTCACTGGTTAGAGGAGGCAGACCTGGAAGCAGAGGTCAGCCCGGGACCAGGGTTCAATTCCCGGCTCGGCGGGGTCTTGAGTCCTAAAATGTCCATGGACTCGACAATTCTCGCTCCGGTGCCTACTCGATTCATGGGGTCACACTCTGCGACTCTGGGCAATAGCTTGCTTAATCTCCACAACGGCCCCTCGTGGCTGGATGCCTGGCTTTCACCTTGCGGATACCCTGCTGGGGTTATCTCACAGGGGAATACCAGGACGGGTTCCCTAAGCAAGCGCTTAGAGACCGGTTGGTGATTTGCGCTATATAAATTCCTGTACATTTACATTTACAGATAGAAGGATTGCAAAAGGTTGTACAGAACCCCAGCACCCCTGGAGAGAAGAAGTCTAGCGCCTCACCCCGCTGGGGTTGCACTCCAAAAATATGTGCCTGGAGAGGACCCCGACGCGTTCCTCACAAACTTTGAAAAGGCAGCCCGTTGGCCTGCGGTTGGCCAGAGGACAAGTGCCCAAGCATCGTACCAAGTTGCGAATCATTCCGGTACCTCATCTTACCCTGACATAAAAGAGGTGATTTTGGATCATTTGGGACTAGACGCAGAGGCCTACCGGCTGCGGTTTAGAAAAGAAAAAGGGATAACCGGGGAGAACCATGAGACTCTGTTTCTGCGGCTGAAAATGTCAGCCGATAAGTGGTTGAAGCCCGAGAGCCGTAGTAAAGAGGACATTATGTCAAGTATTTATCTCAAGCAGTTTATGGAGGCCTTACCATATGGAACCCAAATGGTTGAGACAGCACTCTGGCCTCACTGCTGCACAGGCCATCAAGATGGCTTCCAATTATGCGAGGGCCCAACCACGCTCCTTCCCATGGGACACCGACAAAGGACCCAAACCGGTCACTGCAGTAAAACAAGAAAAAAGGAGCAAAATGGGGCCAGAGCCCCAGAAGGCACGACCCTTCAGGTTGGAGATAACCCCAACGAAAGGACCCCGGTGCTTCGAGTGCGGGGAATGGGGACACATAGCCCGACTTTGCCCCCAAAAAAGGAACGCTGAAGAACCTATGGAGGTCGGATACATCCCCAAAGCGGTGATGTACACAGGGGAGATGGGGCCTTCCTTTTATGTACGGGTACTCGTTAATCAGAAATACGTAAGGGCACTCTTAGACTCAGGATGCAGACAATCAGTGATTCAGAAAAGGCTAGTGCTTCCCTCACAAGTGGGTTCTGGTGTATTGGTGCACATAAGATGTGTGCACGGGGACGTAAAACCCTATCCGGTGGCCCACATCACCCTCCATCCCGGAGGCAGAAATCCATGTTCAGTTAAGGTGGGGGTGGTGGAGTCCCTGCCAGAAGATCTTATCATAGGGGTAGACAACCCGGACTTTCTGTCCATGTTCCAGAGAGAAGTTAAGGAACACCTAGGGAAGCAGCCTCAGGGTACTTATATAACAGCCGAGCCCTGGGTATTGGACCGCAGTTTTAAGTTTGCTCAAGCCAAGGACCCCACCCTCCTTAATGCTTGGGAAGCGGCGCACGTCTCCCAGACATTCCCTACAACAACCTACCCCTTTTCAAGATTGAGAATGACCTGTTGTATATGGAAGGGAAAGCAGGCGAACCCCCACAACTGGTAGTTCCAACGGTATTCAGGGAACAAATCCTCTTCTATTCACACACCCACATGACCGCAGGGCATTCCGGAGCAGAAAAGACCACGCAAAACATCGTTAACATTTTCTTTTGGCCCGGCATCTATAAGGAAGCCGAAACCTATTGCAAACAATGTGAGGTGTGTCAAAAGAAGAACATGTATAGACCACCAGCAGTCCCCATCCAACCTCTGCCTATTATAGGGAATCCCTTCGAAAGGGTCGGAATGGACCTAATCGGGCCCCTCCCACGTACGGCAAGAGGGCATACCCATACGCTGGTAGTGGTGGACTACAATACCAGGTTTCCCGAGGCTTTCGCTATTAGCTCCCCGACCACCAAGAATGTGGCAGAGAAGTTAATAGTTATTTTCAAGAGTAGGGTTCCACCGAGAAATCTTAACAGATCAAGGGACACCCTTCGTATCGAGGTTGATGAAGGAAGTATGTAGGACCTTAGACCTCCACCACATACGAACTTCTGCTTACCACCCCCAAACTGATGGGCTTGTAGAGAGGTATAATCGGACACTAAAAGCCACTCTAAAAAAAATTTTGTCCGCTGAGAACAAGTTATTGGGACTGACTGCTGCCTTTGGCTCTGTATGTCCTACGAGAACAGGAGCAGAGCTGCTTGGGGTACTCAGCTTTTGAATTGCTTTATGGACGTCAGCCCTGATCCCTCCTAGATATAACCAAGGAAGCATGGGAACGGGAGGAGGCATCAGACCAAAAATCATTGTTAGAATATACCCAGCAGCTTAAATCCAAGCTAGGTAAACTAAGAGAGCTGGCCTATGCCAACTTAGAGAAAACCCAACAAAAGCGAAAACAATACTACGATAAGGGCAAGAAGTGGAGAACCATGGAGAAAGGCGACTGGGCCTTAGTGCTCCTCCCTTCTTCAACACAGAAGTTCAAGAGCGAGTGGATGGGACCCTATCAGGTTGTTGATACCATAGGCAGAACAACTTATCGGTTGCAGATCTCCCCGGCTCGACAACCGACGTTTCACATAAATCTGTTAAAAAAATGGATCGGGCCTCTTCCCAAAGCAACCCATTTCGGTTTGCCTTCACGGGATGAGAGCACAACACTAGACCAGCTACCCATTAATCCTGGACTATCCGAGACAGAACGGGAGGAACTCCTAGAAACCTTACGTCCCTTTTCCGGTCCCTTTTCGGACACACCAGGTCGCACCCATATGGCTGAACACTGCATCGACACTGAGGAAGGGAAGGTAGCAAAGCAGAGAGCCTATAGGATACCAGCAGCTAGAAGGAGGGACGTAAAAAGGGAAGTACAGGAAATGCTCAAACTTGGGGTCATACGGTCATCGAAAATGAATTTGTCTTCACTCATTGTGATGGTCCCTAAACCGGACGGGTCCACTAGATTTTGTATGGATTTCAGGGCCCTGAACGCTATCTCATCATTCGATGCATTCCCCATCCCCCAGGTTGATGAACTCATAGAACAAATAGGAGAAGCCTGTTACATCACCACATTGGACCTGACCAAGGGCTACTGGCAGGTGCCCCTAAGGGAAGAGGATATGCGAAAGACGGCCTTCGCCACCTCCGACGGCCTATTCGAGTTTAATGTCCTGCCCTTTGGCCTTCATGGTGCCAGGCAACCTTCCAGAGGATGATGAACGAGGTTCTGGCTCCTCATACAAGATACAGCTCCGTCTACCTAGACGATATCATCATCTTTAGTTCCACATGGAAGGAACATTTAGACCACATAGTCAGGGTCCTGACTGCTCTACAGCTGGCAGGTCTACATGTCAGTTCAAAAAAATCGAGAGCTGCATTCCCTAAAGTGAAATATCTGGGTTTTATGTTGGGAGAGGGAGTAATAGCGCCACAAGAGGAAAAGCTCCAGGTGATAACACATGCCCCTTTCCCCTCTACAAAAAGGGAGCTGAGAGCATTCCTGGGCCTCATAGGATATTACAGGAGATTTATTGAGAATTTTGCAAGCACAGCAGCCCCCTTAACGGAACTCCTCAAGAAAAATGTCAAAAATACCCTCATCTCCCCTCCCCCAGAAGAAGCTAGACAGGCGTTCCTACACTTAAACGAAGCCATAACTTCTAGCCCAGTGTTAATACCTCCCGACTTTAGAAAACCCTTCTCCTTAGCCACCGACGCCTCTGACACAGGCCTTGGAGCGGTATTATCACAAGAGGGGGAGGACGGGATGGAACACCCACTTTATATTAGCAGAAAACTATACCCTAGAGAACGCCATTACCCTACGGTGGAAAAGGAGTGTCTAGCGATTCGCTGGGCTATCGACAAACTGAGGTATTATTTAGAAGGACAGCCCTTCACGTTGTATATGGACCATGCACCCCTCCAATGGATGCAGAGGAACAAATCCCAAAACCCCCGTGTCCTACACTGGTTCCTGTTCTTACAGCCCTTTGCCTTCACTGTAAAACATAAAAAAGGGCGAGAGAACGGTAATGCGGACTCCCTGTCCAGAACACCAGTTCTCCCCAATCGGGAGAAATCAGGGGGGGGGGAATGTAGCAGGGTGGTGGTAACGGAGGCGTCCCAGAGTACCTGGTGGATCGCTGACTCTACCTCCCCTCCTTCCCCTCAGTCCTGCTATCCGCTGCTTCCCAACACCGAAGAAAGGGAGGAGGGTGCCTTTAACTGGGCGTACTACGATGACGAGACCACGCCCCCACATGACGACAGAGGGCCCGGGATGGTCAAGAGTCCGGAAGCCCTCTACTCGGGGTGCCGGCATCACCCAGGAGGAAGCGGAGCGGAGCAAGGAGGTCGGGAGTGAAAGCGGAGGAGACGAGGAGCTGAAGAAGGAAAGCGAAGAGAGCGGAGAAGACGGGAAGAAGTTCGTGGAGGCGTGCCAGGATGCCAACGACCCGGTGAACCGCCGTGCCACACTCCCGAGGGAGGAGTGTGGCTTTTACAGGTACGGCGTCGTTTGGCAGGCTGGGTCGGGAGAAGGGGAGGAGGTCCTCTTGTTTGAGTATTGTAGATTTGTAAATAACCCTTCCATATCTTTCCAGCACCATCCAACCCTCCCCTCCCCTCACACTCGTGCCTCACAATCCCCGAGCACTGTTTATATTTAGCACTGGTGTCCCCATTCACCCCCCGGTCTCCTTGTGGGCAACGTGTAGACTGATAGCAAAACTGATGGCCTCCCTCTCTTGGTTTTCTTTCCAGGGCTGAGCAACGCTGGGAATCAGAGGTCGCGGACTGGCAAAGAGGGCAAGAACATCCCGGCTGAAAAATAGAGCTGCTGCAATCACGTACCGAGCGGAGTTTGCGAGGGAGAGACTGACCTCCCGTAGCCGTAAAGCACTTCAAAAAATAAAACCTTCACTAACCAGACGAAGTCTCCAGTATATCCCTAACCCCACACTACACCCACGTAGCCGGAAAGTGGAAGCCTGCTGCTCTCCCGGGGCCGTTGCCGCTCGTGTTGCTGCCACCATTTTCAGCATCCTAGGAGGGAGAGGACTGCAGCCCCCAGATGCCTCCAGTCGAGCACTTCCAACGCGTCACTGAGAGCGCCAGGGGCTGCATAGAAAAACTCTGTGGGACTCACGCAGCACGGGAGGCGCTGTTTGCACCATCTAACTCACCGGAGCCCTGAAGCAGCCCTGTTTGCCCACATAGCCGGGAAGTGGAAGCCTGCTGCTCCCCCGCGGCCGTTGCGGCTCGTGTTGCTGCCACCATTTTCATCATCCTAGGAGGGAGAGGACTGCAGCCCCCAGAAGCCTCCAGTTGCGCCCTTCTAACGCGTCACTGAGAGCGCCAGGGGCTGCATAGAAAAACTCTGTGGGACTCACGCAGCGCGGGACGCGCACGGGAGGGCCTGTCTGCGCCCGTCTAAGCCCGATTAACACTGGACTGGGCCCTCTCTCTTGAAAATCAAGTCACCGGTCTGTTCCTGATTCCATAAAATCTAATGACCGGTAAGAGAACTGTATGTTACGCGGTCCTGGATAAGTGGTGATTTCCATATTCGTACTTCGGGGACAAGTGTTACTATTAGCTTTGTACTCATCAGGTTAATTATTATGTCTAAACTCTAATCCCTTTTCCATTGTGAATCCCAGTAGCCACAAGGGGTTGCGGGTTTTGTAGGGCTGCTCGTATTCTGGCTAGCAATTTCCCCAAGACCAATAGTTGAGATGGGGAAAAGAAAAGCTGCAGATATAGCTACTGGTAAGGAAAAAATCGTGAGGACACAGAAACAATCAAGAACTGCAGCTGACAATTGTACATTGGCGGATATTGACAGCCTCATAGAAGAGGTTGAGAATATCCTAGCTGATGGTAAGGAGCATATGACTAAAGGTAGAAATACAATTTCATCCTACTACAGTAAGAAGAATAAAAACCTAACCCCGCAAGTTGCCAGTAATAATATAGTCATGGTTCACCAGCCAGCAGAAAAAGGTTCCCCTAGTGCAGCGCAAGCACTTCTAATCCAAGAGACATTGGCTCCAACATGTAAACCTGATGCTTTACACAGTGAACAAGCACATAACCAGTCCACAGACACTAATGCTCAAGACGTAATCGAAAGCATTGAATGTTCTAACAGATTCTCTGCTTTAGCTGAAGGCTCAAAGCCCTGCCTAGAACATCATCGAATCCCCAGTAGTAGTCCAAATAACTTTTATGCACTATGCCCCCCACAGCGCCCTGATTTAACCGAACCCCAAAGTTTGATGACTGCATTGATGCTTAAACTAACTAAGGTTGAAGAGGAGGTTAGCACGATTAAACAAATGATAGAAATACTCATTAACAACAGTCGATTGAGTGAGAGGGGCATCATTCCTGGTCACAACAAGATTAATCCATGTGAGATGAGATCAGGATTGGTTGCCAGCAATCCGGTTGTGTGCATCCAACAAGCAAATAATTCGGTCAGCCATCAGGCTCCCAGTACTTCTGGGCCCCGTAATGTTGATCGAGGTAGAGGCTATCAGCAAAATCTGGGCTCACAAACATCGACCCAACAGGAACAACGCAAACCCTGGAGACAAGACCAAATCCCCCCACACATGAGAAGGCCTCTTGATAGCTTACCACCTGTTAGCTTGCGGGGGTTTGCACAAGTACCGGTGAGCCAGCAGAGAAAAGAGGCAACTGATGGTTCACCGCTTACTACTGCACGAGTGATTGCCAGAGATAGGACAAGCACCGGGAGGAAAGATGTATCCCAGGAGATGCCCCATCAAGCATTAGCTAGGCGAATACCTCGTTCACCACATAAGGGCGCGAGTCAACCCTATATTTTTATTACCAATACCCCGAGACTGAAGCTAGGAACTAGGGAAGATACAGATTCCAGATTCAGATTCATACGTCTTTATTCGAATATTTCATCAGAAAAGACAACCTTAAAAACCGTGAACACAATCCTCATCCTTAAACACGGATTACCCATATTATAAGGATTAAAAGCCATTCTGGCATTACATTAATTACTTGAGCATAAAACTAGATGATTACATAACAATTCATATCACTCTAAAACCACAGAAGAATAAAACAAATAGAATGTGTGTAGTTTTGGTGGCAGAGAAGAGCATATATAACATCTAAATTTATAACTAATATTTAGCCTCTGTCTATGTTCTTAGTTCTAATGATCCATAACCAGCCCAGAAACTTTGCTACTGCGATTACCACAGGTTCCGTTGTATCTACCCTCATAATACGCAGAGCCTCCAGCCCCACCCGCGTTCCCATATTTTTACAAATTGGTTTAAGCCATTTATTCCGGGGGCTAAGTATGTGGGCATACAAAGAATAAATGACCAAAGGACTCCTTCTGGTACTTACACCAGGGGCAGAACTCGTTCTCCTGACCTTTCCATTTTTGTGTGAACTTTCTTACTGGAAGCGACCCAACCCTAAACTGGTGATAGAGCTTTCTATCCCCACTCTTAGTAATGATATCCCAGTATTCTTCTAGCGATGGTTCAAGTTTATGTTCCAGGAACCTGCCAGATAAAGATGAAGTGTTTATCTGGTCAATATGATGATGCCTTATAGAAGACCAGTATAAAGCTTTAAATACCTTTTTAGAGGGAAAAACATTATTAGCCGGGTCAGTCCACAGATGGCTCAGGCCCATGTTCTCTAAAAGCATTCTGACTTTTTTGAACCAGAGAATATTCCCCGAGCCCAACACTGATCTGACATCCATAATTTCGTTAGCAAAAAGTGCCAGTTCAGGGGTGGACCAAATTCTCCTCCACAGGGCCACTGGTTTAAAGCGTGCCACATCATCAATTGCATGATAGCCTAAATCCAGTTACAAAGGCATGAGGAAGGCCTACTAGTTTTCTAAAAAATTTATTTTGAATTCTCACGATTGGCGATAGAGCCGCAAAAGCCCAGAGGTCCGCGCCGTACAAGATCACTGAACTGTTTATACATTTTCAACGCAGGACCTATCCTTTTCGTAAGTGAGGTTATCCGTTCTTTGATTAGGCACCCTGTTAACTTAAGGGATAGAATATCAAGCTGAGGTTTCCAGCTGAGCTTATTTTCTAACACAACCCCTAAGTATGTCATGACTTTTACCTGTTCCAAATTGGAATCATTCATAGTAACATGACCAAACAGAGGTCTATTTTTTGTTAAAACCATAAATTTTGTTTTGTTAACATTGACCTGAAGGTCATTAATTTGGCAAAATTCCTCAAATTTATTTGGGCGGTTTGTAGACCCTTCTGGGTTTTTGATAATATCAGCGTGTCGTCCGCAAAGATAAGTAGCGGAAACTTAGTGCCGCCAAGGGCAGGTGCATCTGTTGGAAATCCTGCAAAGTACTGCACGACCCTGTTAATAAACAACAAAAACAGGGTTGGTGCGAGTACACACCCTTGGTGTACACCACGGGACACCTGGAATCTCTCCGTAACCTGCCCTTGTTTGCCCCATCTAACCTGTGCAAAGTTTGCTTCATACAGCCTAATTACCATTTCAAGTAGTTCATGTGGCATCCCCATAGTTCTTAGTGCTTCCCATAACTTTGCTCTCGGGACTAAATCGAAGGCAGACTTTAGGTCAACGAAGGCTGCATATATGGTACCACCACTCAGAGTGACAACCTTCCAATAAATTAATATAAACCTAAAGACCTGTTCAATCGTGCTAACACGACCTCTAAAACCTGCTTGTAATGGGGATAAAACTTCCTCTGATTCCATCCAACTCTGGATATTTGCTAGCACCATCCTGGCAACAATTTGTTGGATAGCGTCTATTAAGCTAATAGGGCGGTAGTTCCCCGGGACGGAACGATCCCCCTTTTTGAATATGGGCAGGATCTCAGCTACATGCCAAGAATCCGGAATGGGTGCTCCCTTCGCAATGGCCTTAGCCAAAAAGGTAATATATGGTACCCAATTGGTCAGATCATATTTGAAAAGGTCTGCCGGAATGCAGTCCATTCCTGGTGCTTTTCCACCTTGGACCTTCCTTAGGGCATCCTCTACATCTTTCCTGACAAACACTAAGGGTTGACCGGAAGTCAAAGGCCTTGGTAGATAGTCGGCAGGATCAGTATCTGTTAATACTTCCAGTCCAATAAACTGAGATCGAAGTAATCGACCCACTCCTCCACAGACACGTGGTTTGCCGGTACTTGTTGTTCAACTTTATTTCCCCATTTGACTATATACCAGAACTTAGTCTGGTTTTTCAGCCTACTGGCCTCATATAACTCCTGCCAGTGCTGGTCATCCCAATCCTTTTTGGCCTGCCTTTGGATTTTACGATAGGCAAGCCTTGCCATCCTGATATCCTTGGAGTATCATGCCTTTATATCTGACACCAAAGAACCATAGGCAACCCAACAAGATTTATTGTACTATGATTTTCCTTGGGTTTTAGATTGTAGCTTTGTGGGAATGCCACTTTTAGAGAAGAACAATTTCAACTCCCTAAATAGCTGTTCATGGAGAGCAGTTGACTTCTCAATAATTTATTCCTGATTGGACAATGCCTGAAGCGCTCCCAACGTACAGGAATCCCACATGGGAAATCTTCTCTAGGGTTAAGGGGTCATCAACTACCCTAGCCCATCGGACCCTGCGCATATAGTTAGAAAGCAGAGCTTCCACAGTGGCTATCTTGTATCTTTTTCCCTCTTTGGGCCACCTCCAATATTTAGCCTCATTATAAGCGGGTTGTGGTCACTCTCAGGACGAGCAGAAATGATCATATCCTCAAGAGAGGACCAATACTCGACCTTTATGAGAATATAATCAATACGGCTTGAGTTGATGCTATTGTCAAATTTTACTCTTCCAGTTTTGTCGAATTTGAACGCCCATTTACTGCTCGCAAACCCCACTCAAGGCAGAAGCCCAACCACTGAAGGGCAGCATCTGTCCACTTCTTTAGAGGATTGAAATTAAGGTGGGGGATGTTCCATAGGGCGTCTTCCTCTGCAAAGATATCATCGCCCTTAATATTTAAGGGCTCAACTGTGCAATTGAAGTCCCCTGCCAAGATCACATATCTATCCAGCCCAACAGAATTAAAAAGAGAATCCAGCTCGGTTGTGATTCCCGAGCTCCGACCTCCCGGCTGGACTCTAACATAGATATTAACAATAAGAAGCTCCAATTCATTCGGCCTTATCAGCTTTAAAGCAAGTATATCAGGGATTTCCACCATTACTTCAATAGATCGATAATTAAGAGGCTGCCTAACCCAAATGGTTAGGCCTCCAGAAGGTCTACCTTTTTTCCCTCTTATTGCTGGCTTATAAAAGTTTAAAAACCCATTACAGTGGATAGAGTCTACAGCCCAGCTCTCCTGAAAAATCAGGTTATCGTGAGCTTCCAAGAAATCCAACCACTCTACTATAGAGATTTTGCTCATTAGCCCTGAAATATTCCAGGAAACAATTTTGAGCAGATTGGGTTTATCCATTTTGTTATGCTGATTTTGTTATGCCCCACTAACTGGGGATCTTGTTACCAACCTCTCTTGTCTCAGTCCATCAGTCCCTCCTACCATATTCTTCTCGAGATTAATCACACCAGAATACACTGGGATTACCCTGGGGGGAAGGCAACCACCCAACCCACTCCCTGGGCATTCTCTATTGGAATTCCGCTCTCCTACTATGGGACCCGACTCCCTAGTTATACCTCCACCTTCTTTTACCCTACTCGAATGGTTGGGCCGTAATAGAACCATAGGGGCTGTTCTCATGTCAATCCACCCCATCTAGACACATTAGTGGGTCAAAGCGGTTTGCCAGAGTGGCGTAAGACTCGGCCCTGTTATTGGGATTAAAGTTACATGGTCTATTTATGTAACTATTGTGTGTGCGGTTCGATGGACATGAACATAAAAATAATTCAAACCTAAGTATTGAATATCACCCATTCCACCAGACCGTGCTTCATAACATATGTGTTCGACTACCCATGGGTCCCTGAAGTTTACGGTAACGCAATTGCCCTCTATATCCTTTTGTCTACACCCCACTCAGCTCACCCTTCTAACATGTATGATTTCTGCACTTATACATGAAGGGAGCCTTCTGTACCCATTGAGCCAGTGAGTGACCTTATTCTTCAGTTCCCTATGAGATTCAATTTTTCCTTCACCAATCCCAGGTACTCCTGCCAAGATTACCGTGTAAGGTATAGACTCTGGGGGAAGATTAATACAGAGCAACCGCTGTTTGTCACTCTCAATGCCCTGTTTAAATCTCCCATATGTCCGCCTCTCTCCTATCTGAGCACGTGGTACATTCTGGCTTCTAGCCTCCTTACCCACCTCTTTATCACCCTCCCTTACACTACCTCGAGATTCGCTCTGTTTGGGGTGCTTCTCGGGTCGGGCATAGTATTTTGATTTTTAGCCCTCCCAATTAATTCTGACTCAGGGTCCTTACCAAGGGTCTTAAACCCTGTGGCCTGGCAATCTGGGACCTTAGGAAGGGAACCCTCTATACCTTTCACAACCTTATCCATCATACTAGAATTTGCTAGTACTAACTTTTCAAGTTTCTCCAATTTTGCGTTCATTAATTTGGTTCTCTCCAATAGGGGTAACATCAAAGATTTCACAAGTTTTTCCATTTCCACTAGGAGCTCCTCCTTATCAACGCAATGGATTGGCGTTTCAGTTTGGTGTAAGGAACTAGTAGCTAGGGCAGTGAGATGCTTATTAAATAATGGGACGGGGTTTGCTCTAACTGTTTTTGGCACTTTCCCTGAGCTACCCTTTTGGGGGCCCCTCCTCTCTTTCTTTTCCCTGCTAACTGTTTAGCTGTAGAGTCTTTACTGAGTAGTATTTCAGGAGTTGGGTTTATGCTGGGGAGGCTGTGTTGAAGTGGCAATATGGAATCCCTTCGCCTATCTCCACTAGAAATAAGACTGTCAGTGGTTACATTTACTGGGGAGCCTGACTCTGTCATCAGATCCTACCAACAATAGGCTAGGTCTCAGGATCGGAACTCCTGGAAGTTCATTAGATCTTATTAGTTCCGGAGTAACCGCAGTTCCAATAGTACTCAGTGATGAGCGCTTCCCTGAAAGAAGGTCTAAAGACAGACGTTTCTCTGTTAAGGCAATCTCTTTTTCCAGAACCACAGCAGCCCTGGTAATTAACTGGTCAGTGGTCCCAGTGACTAACTCCCCTGTAGTTGAAAGAGTTACTTTTCTTCCTTTCCCAGAGCGTAGCGCCATTTAGATAGATGCTCTGGAGACCCCTGCTAAAATACCGCTGGGGGACAAGGAATATTCACACAAAATTTTGAACAATAACATAAAAGGTCTCACAACCCAGATCCAAGATATTAGGTGGGTTGCCCAGCCCGGCCTCGGACGGCCGCAGAAGGTCCCACCCTTGTCCTAGGCTTCTCCCGGCGTGCGCCCGCGTGCGTCCCGCGCAGCGGGGTACTACAGACCTTTGGCGCCGAAGGTGCGCCTAAGGTAAGCCCGTCTACGCCCGTCCGCGCCTGGACCGCGCCCAGCGCCAGACCCCCTGGCCCCCGTCCCACCCACCCCACCCGCATTACTTACGCGGCATCCACCCTCCTAGCCCTTAACCCCCGCCGCCTCTCCGACTGCGCTCAAGCCGCCCCCGGACACACCCATGGACCCTTCATGTGCAACTCCTGCAAGTTTGACGGCACCAAGACCAACTCCACATCCACTAACACTAAACAGAGACCTGACGCCAACCACCTAAAATGCATCCTACTCAATACCCGCTCTGTCCACAGGCACGCCATCGACCTCTGGAATCTACTAGACACCATCTCTCCAGATGTCGCCTTCCTAACAGAAACATGGATGAACTCTACATCAGCCCCAGACATCACCATTGCCATCCCGGAAGATTACAAGATCATCCGTAAGGACCGGACCGACCAAACAGGAGGAGGCATCGCTATCGTCCACAAGAAATCCATCCGCATCTCAACCAGCTCAGACGTCAATCTCGCCAACACTGAACACCTTCACTTCCAGATCCACATCGACCCCAAGACCACACTCAGAGGCACCCTCCTCTACAGGCCACCAGGACCCCGTGCACAATTCAGTGACGACATCACGGACTTCATCACCCCACACGCCCTCCCCTCTGAGGATTACATTCTTTTGGGAGACCTCAACTTTCATCTCGAAAAGAACAACGACCGCAACGCCACCACCCTTCTGGACAATCTCGCCAACCTCGGACTCAAACAACTTGTCACTACGCCCACCCACATCGCAGGTCACACACTCGACCCTATCTTCACCTCCAGCAAACATGTCTCCTTCAGCCACACCACAGCGCTCCTCTGGACGGACCACAGCTGCGTTCACTTTACCTACAACAAGACCACAACCAACAACCATCCTCAACCCACTCTGCGAAGAAACTGGAACAAAATCACCATCGACCAGATCTCCTCATCGCTTCTTCAAAACCCCCCTGCCCACTCCACAAACCCCGACCAAGCAGCCATTAACCTCACCCAATGGCTATCCAACAGCGCCGACATCCTAGTACCGTTGAAAAAATGTTAAATCAATCTAGGCAGCAAGAAGGCCTCCTGGTTCAACGATGATCTTAAGAAATCTAAGAAACTCTGTCGCTCCCTTGAGAAGGCCTGGAAAAAAGACCCAAACACCAGCACTAAGGACGCCTTCAAAAACGCCACCCGTATACACCACCAACTGATCAGGAATGCCAAGAAAGCCGCTTTCAAGGACCGACTAGATAACAACGCCCACAACAGCAAGGAATTATTCAACATTGTCAAGGAATTTACCAACCCCTCAGCCAACTCCAACGACATCACCCTCTCTCAAGCCCTCTGCGACTCCCTAGCCTCATTCTTCCACAACAAGATTGCAGAAATCCACAACAGCTTCGACAACCGACCCGAAGACCAACCCACCCAACCCTCTGTAGGACCCCCACCCCCCTTGAACATCCTCAACGACTGGAACCCAATCTCCACTGAGGACACCATCCGCCTGATGAACTCCATCCACTCAGGATCCCCCACAGACCCATGCCCTCAGCACATCTTTAACAAAGCAGACTCCATTATAGCACGCACCTCCGAGACGTCATCAACTGCTCCCTCAACTCCGCTATCTTCCCGGAAAGTTGGAAACATGCCGAACTCAGCGCCCTTCTGAAGAAACCCACAGCTGACCCCACCGAACTCAAAAACTACTGCCTTATCTCGCTCCTTCCATTCCCGGCCAAAGTCATTGAGAAAGCTGTCAACAACCAGCTCGCCGCCTTCCTCGAAACCAACAAATCCCTCGACTCCTCACAGTCCGGCTTCCGTGCCAAACACAGCACTGAGACCGCACTCATCGCAGCAACTGACGACATTCGAACTCTGCTAGACAACGGAGACACAGTCGCCCTCATCCTCCTCGACCGCTCCGCAGCCTTTGACAGTTTGTCATAGCACCTTAATACAACGCCTCAGAAACATCGGAATCCAAGGAAAAGCACTGGAATGGATCACCTCGTTCCTTGCCGGAAGAACTCAGAGAGTCCGCCTTCCACCATTCAAATCAGAAGCTACCGAAGTCATCTGCGGCGTGCCACAAGGATCTTCACTCAGTCCCACCCTCTTCAACGTATATATGAGCCCCCTCGCGGCCATCGCACGCCAACACAACCTCAACATCATCTCCTACGCTGATGACACTCAACTGATACTATCACTCACCAAAGACCCCAACACCGCCAAAACCAACCTACATGAAGGAATGAAAGAAGTAGCCGAGTGGATGAAGTACAGCCGTCTAAAACTGAACTCCGACAAAACTGAAGTCCTCATCCTTGGTACCTCCCCCTCCACCTGGGATGACTCTTGGTGGCCAGAGGCCCTTGGAAAAGCACCCATCCCGACGGACCACTCACGGAACTTAGGTGTCATCCTGGACTCCTCACTTTCTATGAACAGACAAGTCAACGCCGTCTCCTCTTCTTGCTTCAATATTCTTCGCATGCTCAAAAAAACATTCCGCTGGATCCCCGCCGAAACTAGAAAAACGGTCACCCACGCACTGGTTACGAGCCGCATGGACTACGGAAACACTCTATACACCGGTACCACCGCAAAACTCCAGAAAAAAGTCCAGCGCATCCAGAACGCGTCAGCCAGACTCATACTAGACATCCCGCGTAAAGACCACATCTCTGGACACCTGAAAAACCTCCACTGGCTCCCCGTTAACAAGAGGATTACTTTCCGCCTCCTAACCCACGCACACAAAGCACTCTATGAACTTGGACCCGAATGCCTCAACTCACGACTTTCCCCCTCCCGCCACCTACGATCCTCCAACCAAGCCCTTGCAACTGTACCTCGCATCAACAAAACCACCATGGGAGGCAGATCCTTCTCCTACCTGGCAGCTAAAACCTGGAACTCACTTCCCACCCACCTTCGCCTCACTCAGAACCACCTTACATTCAGAAAGCAACTTAAAACCTGGTTATTCGACAAGTAACTCCCCACCCTCCTCAAGCGCCTTGAGACCCTCTGGGTATGTAGCGCGCTATATAAATCTCTTGACTTGAAATAGAAAAAGGCAGGGGGGCAGCGAGAGGCACCCAGCTGAGTAGAGTTATGGGGCTGCTGGTCCTCGCAGTCCTGTCCCGTTTAGCCTCTCACCACCACAAATCACCAGGGTCCAGGACTTCAAATTTCACAAAGGTTGCAGGAAAGAAGAATCCACAGAGTCAAGGTCAAAGATAAGAACAGCCTCTGCAAGCGGCTCCCGTGAAGCGGTGGCCGCGAGAGGTAAAGTACTGTTCAGGCAATCAGGCAGGGGGCGGGAAGAGGCACCCAGCTGAGCGGAATTACGGGGCTGCTGGTCCTCGCAGTACCGTCCATTTAGCCTCTCACCACCACAAATCACCAGGGTCCAGGACTTCAAATGTCACGAGGGTTGCAGGAAAGAAGAATCCACAGAGTCAAGGTCAAAGATAAGAACAGCCTCTGCGAGCGGCTCCCGTGAAGCGGGGGCCGCGAGAGGTAAAGTACTGTTTGAGGACCAAGCGCAACTGCCTCTCTATAATGAAATCGGATATCAAGCAAGCTGAATGCCAACACCAAGAAGGTGGGGACTTGGATGACAGCAGGTTAACATTTTATTCAAAAGAAATAGCTGAAAACTTAATAGCCTTCAATTTGAGAACCCATGGTTTCTTTGAGTCTAAGATGGGGATTAGACAAAACAAGACACTAGTGACTAATAATGGTAACTAGACTAACACTACAGTGAATAGGGTTACCCCCACTGATCCTACAACTGATAGGACTATTCAGAGTGACCTCAATTTAGTAGACTGACTAGCTGAATCTGTGAACCAGTCATTTTTTACTCATGGGGCGCACAGAGATCACCTAGGACCCGAAGGCGAAACATCACCTGCTAATGCAAACTACCAAGAAGTACCTAGTGGGGGATGTACTGAAGTTCTCCCTGTTAACTCTAACACTTTGATTGAAATTGGGCATACTTTTCCAAATGCTAGTGCTCCTTCTACAGAGAGTTTTAATATCTTATCGTGGAACCTAGCAGGCTTAACAAAAAAGTTAGTAGAACCAGATTGGCAAAATTACATGGATAGGTTTGACATATGCCTCTTTCAAGAGACATGGGCCCTGGAACCTACATTTAAAGTAGGTTACCGAACATTTAGTATTGCAGCAGCGCACTACAATAAAGGCAGACCTTCTGGCGGTATGTTAATCTGGATCAGGAATCAAATAGAGGTTGACATAGAAGTAATACAAGAGAGACGTACCCTATGCACACACTCAATATTAATCTAAACGTCGGTCAATGTATACATTCTTGATAGTTGAAAAGTCATGCAGAGAAACAGATGTAGTAAACAGTAGTGGCAAATGAATATAATAACAAGGTAGACTCCTAGTGTCCTCATTTAATTTTCAAGGCTTAACAACAGCCAGCCGACACGTGTTTCATCGCATCACGCAAATCTTCAGGGCTGGAAATAACACAGAAAAAAACTTTTTGTGGACAATACACATGTACAGTAGGATAAAATACAGTTTGAATATATCATAACCAGCGTTGAAGACAAGTTTCAAGCCATTTAGTATCGTGACTGCTTCGATAGTCCGGAGATGGTATGTGGAAGACATCTTTTTATGCAGTGCACGAGAAGGGAAGATTGCACAAACCTGTGATCATGCTGAACTATCCATGTCTACATTCATATAGCTAATTTTGTGATATCATAACAGCAACTTGTGCTTAAGAAAAGTATCATGCAAGTATGCACACCCGTAAAGATGCATTAGGCATGTGTGCAGTGATCAGTGAGTCTGTGGTGAAATCATAATTATGTGACACTCGGCACTCTTGTTTGTGACCTAAGTGACATGCGTGAATATCGTGATCAGTGAAAAACTAAATACCATCCAACACATACCTCTAGGTAGCTGTGTTTGAGCCAATCGGTCTATATAGATGTCAGAGAAGAAGAAAAAATAAGATAAAAAAGATGGAAAGGGGATAGAAAAGGGGAGAAAAAAGATACGGACGGAGTTATTATCCGAGGGTTGGTACTGACTCTGCTGTCAGAATAAGGTGTATGTGGTATGAAACATGGGGCCTGATGAGACTATTTCTCAGCCAGGCACAGTAGGTAAAATGGAAGCTCACCGCTCCTCCGGTGATACTTCCGACCCGGTGGGGCCCAAGACCGTCTGTTGCTCCGATTTCAGATAAATAAAGTAGACTAGATCAAAGTGGAAAAAGGACACGAATATTAAAATAAAATTCTAAGTGAATCCAGGTCATGCTGATCTCTCTCAGGGGATTGATTTTGGTGATTACTACTCTAGAAAGAACAAAACACCTAATTTCTTAGCTGCTTCTAGTTTAAAAGCATGAATATGTTACAAGAGGATCAGTTTAGTGTTACTAAAGTATCCCTGCGTTACGTGACATGCTGGTATTTCTAAAAAGTTTTATTACCTTTTAAGTCAAAGACAAATGGACTGGTAATAATTCTCTATGATAAAGTACTATTCCATAATATAAAAGAAAACAAATCCAAAGTATTTCTATAGGCAGTGATACCCTTTGAAACCTCTGTCTGAACCATGATTCTTGTTGAGGGATCATGCGATACCATGGTCGGTGAAGTTCAAAATATTAGAACCTCTTTGGAATCAAACGATGGGTTTCGTGGAAGAAAGCTGCTAAAGTTTGATACTAAAGCTCGCTGTCTATTGGAGGAACATGCATTAAAAAATCAGAATTACGAAGTACCTTGAAGTGAAATGCGCTTGTATAACTACCCGGGAAATGTAGTTCAAGTAAAATTTGAGCAGGCATCTTCAGTATCTAAAGGTGTGTAAAGAAAACAGTAAATGGTAATTTTTGTACTAAATAAGCAAAACACGCCTTGATAATATTACGGGAACAAAATCCCTGCTTACCCAGTTAGTGCGTCGTTTGCTATAAGAGCGATAGAGGTAGCTCTGTGCTCTCGTGATGAGTAAATGCCTGAAAGACAGAAAAAGTATAAAGACCGGCTTATTAACTAGATTCCCCGTGTGTCTAGGGAAATTTCAAGAAATGAGAATTGCAAGCGAGAAGGCTGTATTAGGTTCTTTTTAGTAGACTTACTTCGTGGAGTATCAAAAAACGCGCTGTTCCCGGGTCGCCTTGTTCCTGGTAGTGGACACGTGACCCGGAAACCACCTCCTCCTTATGTAGGCATGCCCCTATTGGCGTTCCCAAAACAACTAGAGCGTAAGCTTGACAAGACGTCCACACGGAAGTGAGACTACTTCCCTCAAGTCGAGCGGTGATTACTATCGTGAGCCGCCCGCGTGCGAAATAAAAACAAACGTCCTCGCAGAGAGTTATAAAGGGTAGATGTGCTGTCACACAATGTCCTCAGAAAAATATCTTGGCCGGTTACCTGAATACTGAGAGGCAATCGCCAAAATCTCGTTATTATCAATGTGGTCAAAATTCGAAACAAAATGTTCTGAACAGTGAGTAGAACCTGTTTGAATCAATGCGTGTCTCATGACAGAGAAAATCAACCCTGTTTGTGGAAAAGTTGGTGCATATATATACTGTGATGTAAACTACGCATCGATTTTGAAAAAAGTCAAGTCATTAAGTGGTAGAAACTCACCGTATGTGTGTAAAAATCCTAATTGGCGTGACACATGATTTACATGCACGAAACTGCAGGAAAAAGAGGGTGTACAGATGTTTTCCCAACCACTCTTACAGTCTGGTAACAAGGTAATGCAATACAAAGTGAGCATTACAATACTTACAATAAATAAATCTGTTTGAGATTGCAGGTAACATTCTCATATGTACTGTAGGAAAAAAATTCATAGGTAGTAGACATTGAATACGACTTATTCAGTGAGCAAAACATTCTGTAGATATTCTTGCCTACAACATAGTTCATAAAGCGCAAAGCCATACTTACAGTACTCTTCTCGTATGGCTAACCAATGTGCATGTTAGACTGAAAATCTGTCTTGAAATAAATAAGTCACCCATGGGTCTTATCTTAAGGTTAGTCTCCTAGAAACAATTGGAGTTCGGAATCGTAGTTGAGTCCTTGTCCCACCGCGTACATTTTCATGATCCACATCGCTTCTGAGCGTCTAAGCTTAAGTTCCCTGTTTCCCCCTCTGAACCCCATGTTGACTGTGTCAATGCCATAAAAGGAAACAGCTCTGTCTCTGTCAGAATGTTGGCACCCTGCTACATGTAGTGGCACAGGATAACTCGGTTCTTCTTTCAGTATGGCTCTCATGTGCTCCGAAATTCTGTCTTTGAGGGATCATGAAAATGTACGCGGTGGGACAAGGACTCAACTACGATTCTGAACTCCAATTGGGTGGTTACATGGTTTTCCACTCACCCAGTTGCACCACATACTACTACACAATAGTGCTTCCATACAGGCTTTGCGTCCATTCTAGATTGACATTCAAAAACCATTCCTACTTTCCTCTTTGTCGCAGTCAATCGAGGGTTGTCGCCTAGCACTCTTCAAACACTCTCACTCGAGCTGTTTGCTACCTATCGCTAGTACACATTGGGATCCAGTATAGGATAAAATACAGTTTGAATATATCATAACCGGCGTTGAAGACAAGTTTCAAACCATTTAGTATCGTGACTGCTTCGATAGTCCGGAGATGGTATGTGGAAGACATCTTTTTGTGCAGTGCACGAGAAGGGAAGATTGCAAAAACCTGTGATCATGCTGAACTATCCATGTCTACATTCATATAGCTAATTTTGCGATATCATAACAGCAACTTGTGCTTAAGAAAGGTATCATGCAAGTATGCACACCCGTAAAGATGCATTAGGCATGTGTGCAGTGATCAGTGAGTCTGTGGTGAAATCATAATTATGTGACACTCGGCACTCTTGTTTGTGACCTAAGTGACATGCGTGAATATCGTGATCAGTGAAAAACTAAATACCATCCAACACATACCTCTAGGTAGCTGTGTTTGAGCCAATCGGTCTATATAGATGTCAGAGAAGAAGAAACAAAAGATAAAAAAGATGGAAAGGGGATAGAAAAGGGGAGAAAAAAGATACGGACGGAGTTATTATCCGAGGGTTGGTACTGACTCTGCTGTCAGAATAAGGTGTATGTGGTATGAAACATGGGGCCTGATGAGACTATTTCTCAGCCAGGCACAGTAGGTAAAATGGAAGCTCACCGCTCCTCCGGTGATACTTCCGACCCGGTGGGGCCCAAGACCGTCTGTTGCTCCGATTTCAGATAAATAAAGTAGACTAGATCAAAGTGGAAAAAGGACAGGAATATTAAAATAAAATTCTAAGTGAATCCAGGTCATGCTGATCTCTCTCAGGGGATTGATTTTCGTGATTACTACTCTAGAAAGAACAAAGCACCTAATTTCTTAGCTGCTTCTAGTTTAAAAGCATGAATATGTTACAAGAGGATCAGTTTAGTGTTACTAAAGTATCCCTGCGTTACGTGACATGCTGGTATTTCTAAAAAGTTTTATTACCTTTTAAGTCAAAGACAAATGGACTGGTAATAATTCTCTATGATAAAGTACTATTCCATAATATAAAAGAAAACAAATCCAAAGTATTTCTATAGGCAGTGATACCCTTTGAAACCTCTGTCTGAACCATGATTCTTGTTGAGGGATCATGCGATACCATGGTCGGTGAAGTTCAAAATATTAGAACCTCTTTGGAATCAAACGATGGGTTTCGTGGAAGAAAGCTGCTAAAGTTTGATACTAAAGCTCGCTGTCTATTGGAGGAACATGCATTAAAAAATCAGAATTACGAAGTACCTTGAAGTGAAATGCGCTTGTATAACTACCCGGGAAATGTAGTTCAAGTAAAATTTGAGCAGGCATCTTCAGTATCTAAAGGTGTGTAAAGAAAACAGTAAATGGTAATTTTTGTACTAAATAAGCAAAACACGCCTTGATAATATTACGGGAACAAAATCCCTGCTTACCCAGTTAGTGCGTCGTTTGCTATAAGAGCGATAGAGGTAGCTCTGTGCTCTCGTGATGAGTAAATGTCTGAAAGACAGAAAAAGTATAAAGACCGGCTTATTAACTAGATTCCCCGTGTGTCTAGGGAAATTTCAAGAAATGAGAATTGCAAGCGAAAAGGCTGTATTAGGTTCTTTTTAGTAGACTTACTTCGTGGAGTATCAAAAAACGCGCTGTTCCCGGGTCGCCTTGTTCCTGGTAGTGGACACGTGACCCGGAAACCACCTCCTCCTTATGTAGGCATGCCCCTATTGGCGTTCCTAAAACAACTAGAGCGTAAGCTTGACAAGACGTCCACACGGAAGTGAGACTACTTCCCTCAAGTCGAGCGGTGATTACTATCGTGAGCCGCCCGCGTGCGAAATAAAAACAAACGTCCTCGCAGAGAGTTATAAAGGGTAGATGTGCTGTCACACAATGTCCTCAGAAAAATATCTTGGCCGGTTACCTGAATACTGAGAGGCAATCGCCAAAATCTCCTTATTATCAATGTGGTCAAAATTCGAAACAAAATGTTCTGAACAGTGAGTAGAACCTGTTTGAATCAATGCGTGTCTCATGACAGAGAAAATCAACCCTGTTTGTGGAAAAGTCGGTGCATATATATACTGTGATGTAAACTACGCATCGATTTTGAAAAAAGTCAAGTCATTAAGTGGTAGAAACTCACCGTATGTGTGTAAAAATCCTAATTGGCGTGACACATGATTTACATGCACGAAACTGCAGGAAAAAGAGGGTGTACAGATGTTTTCCCAACCACTCTTACAGTCTGGTAACAAGGTAATGCAATACAAAGTGAGCATTACAATACTTACAATAAATAAATCTGTTTGAGATTGCAGGTAACATTCTCATATGTACTGTAGGAAAAAAATTCATAGGTAGTAGACATTGAATACGACTTATTCAGTGAGCAAAACATTCTGTAGATATTCTTGCATACAACATAGTTCATAAAGCGCAAAGCCATACTTACAGTACTCTTCTCGTATGGCTAACCAATGTGCATGTTAGACTGTAAATCTGTCTTGAAATAAATAAGTCACCCATGGGTCTTATCTTAAGGTTAGTCTCCTAGAAAGAATTGGAGTTCGGAATCGTAGTTGAGTCCTTGTCCCACCGCGTACATTTTCATGATCCACATCGCTTCTGAGCGTCTAAGCTTAAGTTCCCTGTTTCCCCCTCTGAACCCCATGTTGACTGTGTCAATGCCATAAAAGGAAACAGCTCTATCTCTGTCAGAATGTTGGCACCCTGCTACATGTAGTGGCACAGGATAACTCGGTTCTTGTTTCAGTATGGCTCTCATGTGCTCCGAAATTCTGTCTTTGAGGGATCATGAAAATGTACGCGGTGGGACAAGGACTCAACTACGATTTCGAACTCCAATTGGGTGGTTACATGGTTTTCCACTCACCCAGTTGCACCACATACTACTACACAATAGTGCTTCCATACAGGCTTTGCGTCCATTCTAGATTGACATTCAAAAACCATTCCTACTTTCCTCTTTGTCGCAGTCAATCGAGGGTTGCCGCCTAGCACTCTTCAAACACTCTCACTCGAGCTGTTTGCTACCTATCGCTAGTACACATTGGGATCCAGTATGGACCGTGGCAAAGCTGCAGAGGAACTATTTGATAATCTGTCGAAAGGCATGTCAACTCTAACTGCTGCCACCAGTACCAACCCCCCACGTAAAGAGGGCCTAAGAGACAAGTTTATCAAGTTAGAAAAACTTAAAAAACAAGAAAATGCTAAATGGTGGGATGGAACCACGTTAAAACAATACCATAGATTGAAAAGAATACCTAGGGGTTTAAGGGGCTAAATCTTCCCTACCTATGATGATCTAGACAGAGATCTCATGGCCAAATGGGAAGACTCCTTGACACTCAACTCAATGACTCTCATGGACCTACTGATAGAAAGTGCAGATCGCAAGGTTATTAAATTCCAAGAAGACATTGCTGTGGTAGAACAGGAGATTAAAGACCTTAACCTGCCAGAAGCCACAATGAAGAACTACGACATTCTTGACGATATTCTTCTCAAACAACAAGCTGATATTAAAAACAGGAAAGCTAGACAGATTAAAAGAGAGGAAATTGACTACCAACAAGGCAAAATATTCACCTATGCGAGAAAATATGATTCCTTTATTCGTAAGAGAAGAGAAGCTGGTTGTTATCACGGAGGGAACAAAGCATGACAAACTTTCGATCTGTTCCTGGAACATTCACGGGTTCAAAGATATGGACCAGGACCACGAAACACTAGTTTTTTATCAACAATTAGATATAATCATGCTTCAGGAAACCTGGAACCTGACTCCAGTTGCAATTCCTGGATTCAAGGAACATCATATCCTCGCTGAAAGATTTTCAAACTTTGGGCACCCGCGAGGAGACCTGTCACTATACACCTCACAAAAGTATAATTGGTTAACCAAAGAACTGGAGGTGGGGGCCAACTGGGTACAGGTGATAAAAATCTCTGGAATATCTACTTCAAATAAAGCAAAGTGGGAACTCCTACTAATGAACGTTTACGTACATCCTGAGAGAAAGACCCAGAAAGAAAGGTACTCCATTTTAATGGCCCTGATCAAAACTTTGCAAAGATCTTATGCACACTGCCCTATGTTCATCTCTGGAGACTTTAACAACAATCTCATAAGCAAAGACCAAATAAAAGGAAAGAGGTTAGGGAACCAGGGAGGCCGAACATTAAGGAAAAAGATAAAAGATCTGTGACTGTCCATCCTGAATGGAAAAGCAACGGGGGGGATACACCAGCGGCAATAACGTATTTGAGTGGTAACGTTCAATCAAAAATAGACTTTACCATCGTCAGTAACGAGTTACTCACTTGCATTGACTCCTTTTGCATCACCCAGCGCACAGAAAGCGAACATTTTCCTCAAATAACAATAATATCTAATTCCATCACATGGGCCAAAAAAATTAAATCCCTTATACAACCCTCCGAAAGGTTTAAATTGCGGAAATTGAAATGGCGAGGGGGAAACCTGAAAATTATACAAGAGACAGTAAGGGAGCTTGTGAGCGAATTGGGGTCACAATTAGACGAAGAACGTGTAAAAAACTGGGAACATTTGGCCTACGCAATTACCAGAAAATTTCCAGCACCATCTGGTAGTCAAAGAAGATCTAATTCCAGGAGGGATCCCTGGTTCAGTAACGACCTGAGAGATCAAAAGAGTAGGATCTCAAGAGAGGTACGAATTCAAACCCAAGTGACAAGACTAGGTAATAAACCAATTAAAAGTAAATTGAAAGAACTAAGGAGCCATTACAAGAAAACATTGAGGCACGCTAAAATGGCTTACAAGGAATCGATTTGGACAAACGTACTGTATGCAAGTAAATTGCCAAGTAGCAGGGACTTTTGGGGTATCATAAATATCCTGAATAAGGGAGCAAGACTCCGACAAGAACCCTGAATTGGAGCAGAAGCGTGGATTGAGCATGTGGGGGTTATGTATGCCAGTAAGGCGAAAGGGCCCATTGAAGGGTCGCAAGGATCAACTTTGGTAATGGAAGAAAGGAAAGTAAAATCTAAGCGGGAAAACCTGGTTCTGCAAAACCCATTACAGGCAAGAGATGGCAGTGATAAAAACACCCTGACGACCACAAAACAATTACGCGATATTATACTAAGGCTCACAACCGAAGGAGCGGCAGGTCCAAATGGTCTCCCCAATGCATTCTTTAATGACGACCCTGATTATTGGTCGATGAACCTAACTCCACTCTGCAACCGCATCTTTACACACAGCGAAGTCCCCGACTCATGGAAAGGGACCATAATACACCCTATATTTAAACAAGGTGACCGTCGAAATCCAGGTAATTACATGCTCATATCCCTAATTGATGTTGAGGCCAAGCTCTATGCCTCCTGCCTCCTCGCCCAGCTGCAGGAGTGGACGGACGACAACAATATAATTCCATACTTTCAAACAGGTTTTAGACAAGGGATGGGCACTATAACAAACCTGGCAATCCTTGCAATTCTAACTGAAAAGGCACAAAAACTAAATTGGACTGCCCAAATAATAATCACCTTCTAAAAGTAATGTCAGCACAAAGTATGCCTACTTTGTCATACAGTTTAGTCACCTGGTGTGGTAAAGAGGTGGAGCTATTCAATGACCTCCAGACAAGGATCTATAAAGCAGTTTTTAATTTGCCAAAGTCAGCCTTTCCATCTCAAGTCCGGCTAGAATTCGGCCTTCTAAATCAAAAATTTCGGAGCATGAGCGGGTTTCTAAAGCTCTGCCACAAATTCCGATCTGCAGAACCAGATTCAATGGACAGACTATGTTGGGAGGAAATTAAGCCCCAGACGGGTCAAGAACCATCAAACTTATTGGGAAGTTACCTGAGAACCTGCCTGGCTGTCCTTGAAATACAAGCAGATTGGGAAAAAAGCCAAGAAAAAACAACTTTTAGTAAGGTGATAAACGACGCAGCAAAAAAGAAATCCTTTCTGGAGGACAAAATTACAACATCTAAACGTAGGCACGGGTGGACAATTATTTATTCCTACAAAGTATTGAAACCTCAAGCTTACCTAACATCCCACTTTAGCTGGCACCTAAAAAAGTCTTACATAAACTACAGGATGGGTTTGCACGCTTCGAAAGATCTACGGCCGTCTTGGAAACAACCCAAACAAATACCTCAGTGTCGCTTGTGCGGCTACCAAAATGAATCCCTAACTCACCTTTTTTGCGTTTGTCCAGCAGTTACGGCTGGGAGGAGATACTACCTAAGACCTATCTTTATTGAACTCCAAATTTGCACATGCAGGCAAGCCGTTATACGCTGGATGGACGGCTCTTCTATTATCCTGGCCTGCCGAGGAGTGAAATACCTGACAGAAATAAAAAACTATTACTCAAAGCTGATCAGGAGGGGATCAGAGAGGTCTGAGCAACTGAACATAGTCTTATTTGGAATAAGTTGTGCAATAAAAGGACTAAAAACTAGACCTCCTTAGAAAAGCAGGACTAAATTTTAACTGTAAATTAGACCTACTCAGAAACGCTGGACTAATTTCATCTATTGTACTTTTTTTAAAAAAATATTTTATGTGTTGGTAGAATCCTCTCTTGTAATTGATAGGATATAGCATTAATGTAGCATGGTTTAACTGTGGACGTAATGATATTCAACTGTTCTACATATTTGAAACGATTTTAATTAATCATACAATAAACTTGAAGAAGTAGATTCCCTTATTTCAAATACCAAGACTAGGAATGTGAACAACCCTCCAGCCACAGGGGCGAGCTCGGTGTCATCCAGAAGCACCTCACTTAGCACCACAGGCATTAGTGAAAGCGAACCAGAAACATCAGCAGGCACTACAGGCAGTGGTCCTGCTTTTTTACAAGAGGTACAACGAATAAGGAGAGGCAACAGGTTCACAGCACAGAGAGATCCGCCAGATCCAAAACCCGCAGGGGTAGGAGACCAAAACGCTGGAGGTTACAGGAGCAATCTCAAGTCAGGGACGAACAGGAATTGAGAACCCCAAACCATTTAGATGTACAAGTTATCAATCTCTCTTCCTATGACCTCACTCCAGACATGATTTCATTGTTAGGCAAAGGCCTTAGTTTCAATCCTTATGCCATAGGGGACGTGTGTAAACTAAAAATTGATCTTTTGAAGTTTATCAGAAACCTTAAACTTAAGAAGCACTTTGCAGATAAAACCAGTACTAATGTTGGTGCTAAGAATATTTCTGCCTTGACGGATACTAATGAATTCTTGTCAATAAAAGATGTACAAGCAACCCACTTGCTGTTGTCACTCACTGATGTAGAAGACTCCCAATATGATATGAACAGACTGTTATCTGAACTGAATATAGACCCAGATTATAGCATTTCTAGTGGTTTGAGATGTAAATCCAGGTGGATACCTACACTGTCATGGGGTAATGCTATTGACAATTTTTACAAACGGGTACTAGAAGATATTGACAGAATCAATAGTAACAACTTATTTAACACTTTTAAATATCATGACAACCTGACACAAGGGGAGCGGTCAGCTCTCACAACCCTCAGCAAGAACAACCACATCACAATCAGGGAGGCCGACAAAGGTGGCAATGTAGTAGTAATGAATCAAACTGACTATGAGGGAGAAATTTTAAGTCAATTATCAGACACTACTTGCTACGAGCTAGTTTCTTACAACCCCATAGGCCCGCTGACCACTGAGATCAATGGTAGACTCCTTCACTGGAAACAATCAGGACTATTGAATGACCAAGAATATCTATATTTGAAAATTTTCAGACCCACCTACCCCTGGATCTATACCTTACCCAAAGTACATAATAATCAGCCCTTTCCCCCGGGCAGACCAATAGTTTCAGGTATAGGGGGTCCAACAGAGAGGATGGCAGAATATATCGATCTTTTTCTCGGCCCGCTAGTACAGAATCTCCCTTCCTATATTCAAGACTCTAGACACATTCTCAGCACTCTATCAGACATCCAATGGCAACCAGAGACATTTCTTGTGACAATGGACGTAGTATCATTGTATACCAGCATCAATATTGACCTAGGTCTACAGGCAATGAATAGATTCTTACATAACCGACCGGCATCACTTTTTCAACATACAGAGATGTTATCAGAAATGATGTAAATAGTCTTGAGAAATAACTTTTTGTCTTTGATCAGAAATTGTACCGTCAAAAGAAGGGTGTAGCGATGGGATCTAAATTCTCCCCCTCGTTCGCCAACTTTTTCATGGGTACTCTGGAAGCCGATCTGATCTGGGGTCAAAAGGGTGCACAATATATCGACTCAATTATCTTCTGGGGTCGATATCTTGATGACTGCATCTTATTATGGTCGGGAACAGAGAGACATCTAACAGAATTTTTTACACATCTGAACAACAATACGTGGGAGATCCAATTCACAATGACATACAGTCAAACCAAAATAGAATTTTTGGACATTGACTTTTATGTCGCCAATGACACCTTACACAGCAAACTTTTCAGGAAGTCTACCTCCTGTAACTCAGTATTACATGCTTCCAGTTCACATCCTCCACACCAGATAAACTCTATACCATACGAGGAGTTTCTGAGAGCCAGAAGGATATGCAGTGAAGAACCTGAATTTAGAGACTGCATACATAACATGAAGAGTAGGTTCTCTAAAAGGGGCTATTCTGAAAACACCATCAGAAAAGCAGAATTGAGAATAGCCAAGGCTAAGAGAACTGGTACATTACAATCTAAAAGACAATCCCAATCTACAGATAGAACAATTAGGTTGGTCACTGAATTCAATTCCTTTCATCACATATTACGAAAGAGTATGACCAAACATTGGGGTATACTTAAGACAGAGAAATCTCTACTGACATATGTCACAGATAGACCCCAGATCTGTTTCAGGAAGGGCAACTCCCTCAGAAACAGAATCAGTCCCACTGTACCACATGGCTTGAGCGCAACTAACTGGCTATCTGCGCGCAGCATAGGATTCTACAAATGCGGTTTCTGCGCGATGTGTAGATGGGCGAAACACGGTACCAAGAAATTCTCCAATCCCAAGGGGGATACATTTACCATAAACACCAAACATTAACTGTATGACCAAATTTGTTGTGTATATAATAGAATGCAATTGTGGTAAACAATACGTAGGGAGTACGATACGACCCCTCAAAGACAGAATTTCGGAGCACATGAGAGCCATACTGAAACAAGACCCGAGATATCCTGTGGCACTACATGTAGCAGGGTGCTAACATTCTGACAGAGGCAGAGCTGTTTCTTTTTATGGCATTGACACAGTCAACATGGGGTCAGAGGGGGAAACAGGGAACTTAAGCTTAGATGCTCAGAAGCGATGTGGATCATGAAAATGTACACGGTGGGACAGGGACTCAACTACGATTCCGAACTCCAATTCTTTCTAGGAGACTAGCCTTAAGATAAGACCCATGGGTGACTTATTTATTTCAAGACAGATTTACAGTCTAACATGCACATTGGTTAGCCATACGAGAAGAGTACTGTACGTATGGCTTTGCGTTTTATGAACTGTGTTGTATGCAAGAATATCTACAGAATGTTTTGCTCACTGAATAAGTCGTATTCAATGTCTACCACTTTTGAATTTTTTTCCTACAATACATATGAGAATGTTACCTGCAATCTCAAACAGATTTATTTATTGTAAGTATTGTAATGCTCACTTTGTATTGCATTACCTTGTTACCACACTGTAAGAGTGCTTGGGAAAACATCTGCACACCCTCTTTTTCCTGCAGTTTCGTGCATGTAAATCATGTGTCACGCCAATTAGGATTTTCACACACATACGGTGAGTTTCTACCACTTAATGACTTGACTTTTTTCAAAATCAATGCGTAGTTTACATCACAGTATATATATGCACCGACTTTTCCACAAACAGGGTTGATTTTCCCTGTCATGAGACACGCATTGATTCAAACAGGTTCTACTCACTGTTCAGAACATTTCGTTTCGAATTTTGACCACATTGATAATAAGGAGATTTTGGCGATTGCCTCTCAGTATTCAGGTAAACTCCCAAGATATTTTTCTGAGGACATTGTGTGACAGCACATCTACCCTTTATAACTCTCTGCGAGGACGTTTGTTTTTATTTCGCACGCGGGCGGGTCACAATAGTAATCACCGCTCGACTTGAGGGAAGTACGTCTCACTTCTGTGTGGACGTCTTGTCAAGCTTACGCTCTAGTTGTTTTGGGAACACCAATAGGGGCATGCCTACATAAGGAGGAGGTGGTTTCCGGGTCACGTGTCCACTACCAGAAACACGGCGACCCGGGAACAGCGCATTTTTTGATACTCCACGAAGTAAGTCTACTAAAAAGAACCGAATACAGCCTTTTCGCTTGCAATTCTCATTTCTTGAAATTTCCCTAGACACACGGGGAATCTAGTTAATAAGCCGGTCTTTATACTTTTTCCGTCTTTCAGACATTTACTCATCACGAGAGCACAGAGCTACCTCCATCGCTCTTATAGCAAACGACGCACTAACTGGGTAAGCAGGGATTTTGTTCCCGTAATATTATCAAGGCGTGTTTTGCTTATTTAGTACAAAAATTACCATTTACTGTTTTCTTTACACACCTTTAGATACTGAAGATACCTGCTCAAATTTGACTTGAACTACATTTCCCGGGTAGTTATACAAGCGCATTTCGCTTCAAGGTACTTCGTAATTCGGATTTTTTAATGCATGTTCCTCTAATAGACCGCGAGCTTTAGTATCAAACTTTAGCAGCTTTCTTCCACGAAACCCATCGATTGATTCCAATGAGGTTCTAATATTTTGAACTTCACCGACCATGGTATCGCATGATCCCTCAACAAGAATCACGGTTCAGACAGAGGTTTCAAAGGGTATCACTGCCTATAGAAATACTTTGGATTTGTTTTCTTTATATTATGGAATAGTACTTTATCATAGAGAATTATTACCAGTCCATTTGTCTTTGACTTAAAAGATAATAAAACTTTTTAGAAATACCAGCATGTCACGTAACGCAGGGATACTTTACTAACACTAAACTGATCCTCTTGTATCATACTCATGCTTTTTAACTAGAAGCAGCTAAGAAATTAGGTGCTTTGTTCTTTCTAGAGTAGTAATCACCAAAATCAATCCCCTGAGAGAGATCAGCATGACCTGGATTCACTTAGAATTTTCTTTTAATATTCGTGTCCTTTTTCCACTTTGATCTAGTCTACTTTATTTATCTGAAATCGGAGCAACAGACGGTCTTGGGCCCCACTGGGTCGGAAGTATCACCAGAGGAGCGGTGAGCTTCCATTTTTTACCTACTGTGCCTGGCTGAGCAATAGTCTCATCAGGCCCCATGTTTCATACCACATACACCTTATTCTGACAGCAGAGTCAGTACCAACCCTCAGATAATAACTCAGTCCGTATCTTTTTTCTCCCCTTTTCTTTCCCCTTTCCTTCTTTTTTATCGTTTTTTTCTTCTTCTCTGACATCTATATAGACCGATTGGCTCAAACACAGCTACCTAGAGGTATGTGTTGGATGGTATTTAGTTTTTCACTGATCACGATATTCACGCATGTCACTTAGGTCACAAACAAGAGTGCCAAGTGTCACATAATTATGATTTCACCACAGACTCACTGATCACTGCACACATGCCTACTGCATCTTTGCGGGTGTGCGTACTTGCATGATACCTTTGTTAAGCACAAGTTGCTGTTATGATATCGCAAAATTAGCTATATGAATGTAGACATGGATAGTTCAGCATGATCATGGGTTTTTGCAATCTTCCCTTCTCGTGCACTGCACAAAAAGATGTCTTCCACATACCATCTCAGGACTATCGAAGCAGTCACGATACTAAATGGCTTGAAACTTGTCTTCAACGCCGGTTATGATATATTCAAACTGTATTTCATCCTACTGTACATGTGTATTGTCCACAAAAAGTTTTTTTCTGTGTTATTTCCAGCCCTGAAGATTCGCGTGATGCGATGAAACACGTGTCGGCTGGCTGTTGTTAAGCCTTGAAAATTAAATGAGGACACTAGGATTCTACCTTGTTATTATATTCATTTGCCACTACTGTTTACTACATCTGTTTCTCTGCATGACTTTTCAACTATCAAGAATTTATACATTGACCGATGTTTAGATTAATATTGAGTGTGTGCATAGGGTATGTCTCTCTAGTAATTGTTAGGACTTGTCAGCTTGCTGGCATCTCCATTGGGTGGCTACATGGTTTACCACTCACCCAGTTGCACCACATACTACTACACAATAGTGCTTCCATACAGGCTGTGCGCCCATTCTAGATTGACGTTCAAAAAACATTCCTACTTTCCTTATAGAAGTAATACAGACATGTTCTAATGATATACAGGGACTACTATTAAAAACCAACAATAAAACGACCTTACTACTTTTTAATATATACACGAGACCTTGTGACTCTGCTAAGGAAACACCGTTATTTACCTAGTTGACTGGGATCATCGATTCTATTACAAATAACGGTCTGACCATAATCATAATCGCCGGTGATTTTAATTGTTGCTATGAACCCCTTAGGGGCATTCTTACTATAACTGAGGAAGAAGATTTTGCATTAGGTATTCCCCAGTTAAGTACTAATAAAACAATGAGGTGCACTTCTTCAGCCTTTCAGATCTTTACTTTCACCATAGAAAAAGGTTTGCGGGCATGTAACGGCAGGTGCCCATCTGATACTGAGCATGCAAACACCTTTATAAGGGGCCAAGCACTTACACCAATAGACTACATTATGATAAGTGCTACACATTAGTGATACGTGATCGATTTTCGAGTGGAGGAAAGGAGGGAAAGCGATCACTTCCCCTTATGTTTATCGTTAGATGCTAAACACTTTTACTCCCAGATTTATGTAAGCTTGCCGGTACCGCAACCAATGTTATGCAATAATAGAAGGGCTGTTAGATGGCCAACAATTTTAGAAAACATTGAATCACTGACCACCATTTATAATATTTTTAGTGATCTCGTATATTCTTTTCTAATTAATGATGCCATAACTCCAATTTTAATTACTCAAATCCATTCCATGTTAGTGGCTAAAATTGAACCACTTCTTACCAGAGCAGCAACAGAGAAACCTTGCTCTAAGAACAAGTGGAAGTTCGCTAATCCCTGGTTTAATGAAACGTGTAAAATCGCGAAAAAGGGCTTAATCATAACTTTACGCTCTAAAGATCCGGTCTTAATTAGACAAGCAAGGAATAGCTATAGTCGGACCCTAAAGACAGAGCGTAAACATTGGTAGGACGAAGGTTGGGAAGATTTGCTAATTGCAGCAAGAGCAAGAAACCATTCATTATTTTAGCGAATTATTGCTAATGGTACTAAATATAGTAAGCCTGCTCAAGATTACCACCTAGCTCCTATTACCTGGTTCAAACACTTCGCTCAGTTATATGCTCGAGAGGAATTGCTTCCAAGGCAGAACACACATATAATTAGTGAGTTGCTGAAATCTAATGATATTCCATCACTTTCTTTTGCTATCTCAGAGACCAAACAGGCAATAGCGTCTATCAAGGCATCGAAAGCCCCCGGACCTGACAAGGTGCCGGGGGACCTTTTTAAACATGATCTAGATGTATGGGCACAATACATGAACTTACTTTGTAATGCAATAAGCAGTGGTCAACCCATACCGGCCTCATGGAAGGGGGTGGTGATTGTCCCTATACACAAGAAGGGGTGTAGGGACAATCCCGCCAACTATTGGCCAATCAGCCTGATAGACATTTCACAAAAAAATTATGCCAAACAGCTTTTGGAAAGGTTAAATGACTGGTTGTTAGAGAGCGATATATTATATCCTTTTCAAGCTGGATTTAGGAAAAAAACAGCACCATTGACCAGGTGTTTAGATTGTAAGTCCTTGCCTGGAAGTATACCAAACTTAGATCTGGCAATTGTGGCTTTTATTGATTTTAAGGCCGCTTTTGACCTAGTTCTGAGAGATTTGCTCTGGACAAATTTGCTAAAGCAAGGTGTCCCTAAAAACATTCTGGTGCAATTGATTAGACTCCACAAAAATAATTACTATAAAGTTTGCTGGGGTGCAAGCGGGGAATTAGCCGGGGAGATCCCTGTGAGGAGAGGAGTGCGCCAGGGATGCGTCCTGGTGCCAACTCTGTTCCTCCTCTAAATCAATGACATGATAGACTCCTTATTGAAACCAAAACATGATTCCCCCAAACTAGATGTTTCTCATGTATGCGCTCTTACTTTTGCAGATGATACTATCTTGCTTTCCCAAACTGCGAGGAGGCTCCAAAACCTCCTCAATAAGTTGGAGGAGTGCTGCATAGTAAAAGGTTTGGAAATCAATCCATCAAAAATGGAATATATGTGTATTAAGCCTCATAAAAGTTTCAAAAATACAATTGCACTTAATGGTACAGCAATAGAGAGGGTTGACAATTTTGTTTACCTAGGTATAACCCTAGATTCCAAGCTTTCATCGCGTCCCCATATTGAGAAATCTAGATTTGTTCTAGCTCAGAACTCAGCGCCCATCCTTAAAAAACTCCATGCCACTCATACTAAATCGATCACCACGGCATTGGAAGTATACAAATCAAAGGCTCAAAGTGCCGCCCTTCATGGGTCTGAATTGTGGGGTGGAGAAAAAATTACTACAATTACCACAGGGGAAAATAGGGTTCTACAAGCAATTATTCCTTTACCCCAAAACACCCCAATGATTCCGTACACATATGACCTAGGATTAAAGCGCATTGAGGATAGAGCAATTTTGATGACTCTATTGTTGATGGGCTACTGAAGAACTCTATACTTATAGAATGGCACTAAAAGAATTAATTGCACTGGATACACACTTAACATTCCCCTGGCTAGCTAATGTACATAGATGGTTAATAAACCTAGGGCTCAGTGAGTTCTGATCCCATCCAGAAAATCTGACTCTTAACTCAAGAACAGAACTTAAGAGGGTTTATTGGAACCAGGCAATATTAAAAAAAAATGCCTTAAATAGCTGCACTGGCCCGCTTACCAATGATTATCTGATGTTTAAACCTGTCCCATGTTTTGAGGTTTCTCTTGACCAGATAGAACCCCAACTCGCCAAGATATTGTTTTTAAAACTGAGATACGGGACACTTCTAATAAGAGCTTTCACAGCTGGATGGAGAAGTGCTTGTAATGGTGAAGAAGATAGAAAGTGCATTATGTGCCAGTTGTTAGCAGAAGAAAACATAGCCCATTTCCTCTTATTTTGTCCAAGTTACATGAAAGCTAGACAAAAATGGATTGCACCATTAGGAAGAAAATTGGGTGTAAGAAGCTATATGGAAATGTTGCGTATTTTAAAAACTGACAACACCCAACTTGTTGTTTTTGGAGTAGCAAGATTCTTGTTGGCTGCTAACTATATTAGAATGAAGAATGGTTTGAAATTTTAAATAGTATTTTTTTGTCACAACAGGTTCAAAATTTCTAAGATTGTATTTTGTCTACTTGTTTTTTTAACTTTTTAATGTTCATAGTATTTATATTTTATTATAAAATACATAGTCTGTACCTGTTGTTTCTCATGGAATATATTTTTAATTCTATGGTAGTCGGAACTTTTCGTATTGGCACTTTACCCCGGATTTTTCCGTATTTGCACAAACGATGCTCCTTACTGACTAGTAATTTACATTTGTTTATAATAGTGTAATGGATTTCATGAATGTTTCGAGATAAGTATCAAATGGATCGTTACCTAAATGTTATGTATATTTACGCCAAAATGCAATTTTGCACATATAGTTACCTTATAAGCACAAATGTATTTTAAATTGGAATTGTTGGATTATTGCATGAACTGTTCTTTTATGATTCTCAGAATTGAATAAAGATATATATATATATTTTGACTTACCAAACGTAGGGCGCCATGTAGTGTAGTTCCTATATTCCCAATAGGCTCTGCTCATTGGAATAATATATCCTATAAATTTGACGTAGGACTTAGGTCAACTAGGTCTCTATTGAATATACTAAACTTAATTGTGTGTGTGCCAGCTAACTCAGAGGTAACTAGAAACTTTCTCGAATACACAAGAAGGGATTCGTTTCTGACAACTGCATAAACGTGACAAATTTGTTTCCCAAGAATAAGAATATATCTCTCATATTCATGGAAACAATAGATAAGTATTTCACTCAGTCAATCGTGCATGCTTCGTTTCAACAGAGTTGCAGAGAAATAGAGAGACAGGCGTTTTCAATAAAAAGGGTTTATTGAACAGTCTTCTTTCTCATGCAAGAGAGGTGAACTGCTACAATCGTTAGACAGAATGCAGAGTATAATGCGTACTGCGAGAATAGTATTCTAAAATAATACTGTAAAAGCATTGTATGGTTTCTAAGCCATAAAAATACATACATAAATAACACAGATTAAAATACTCAACCGGTGCTTCTAAAATATGCCTACCCCAATGTACCTAACCTAAGTCTAGTATCAGGGAAGAAGTAAGTGTTGGTTAGCATAGGTTTAGTTTTTGCCAAAAATCTACCAAAGGTTTCTCTGGGTTCTTATCAGCTCCATACCTTGTTAGAATGAAGGAGGTCTGGTATCTCTTTCTCGGGACTCGATTTCCCAACACCCTGCAAGGGGAGCCGGAAACACTGGAGCTGGATTCTCGGCAGAGAAGGGCAGCTTCCTGATCAGTGCGTCAGCTGGAGAGTCAGCTTCCTTCAGCACTTGCTGTAGCAAGCTGTTTCAGGCAAGTAGGTCTTCGAACTGCTCCAAACCACTGTATCTTGCTATAGCAAGTGAAGGTATATTTATACCTTGAAGGTGTTTAGGAATGCCATAGTTTGATGTAAAGTCGGGCATAAGAACGTAATAAATGAACCTCTGGGTAATAGTTGTTCATTGTAAAACTAACTGAGTTCTTGGAGAAATCAATATTCAAGCAAGGGGCAGTCCCTAACATCTTAAGCTGGTTTTCCAAGAATTTGTTGTGACATTTGGTGAACGGATTGAAGTAGTCATTGTCTGTATTTGGGTAGCATGGGCTATTTCTAAATAAGGGCTTCATTTTATAAGGACAACGAGAATTGTACCTATATAAGGGCATAAATCGGGAAAATGCAATCGGAGCCTAAAACGCCACACAACACCACCACCCGCCCCTCGCAGTTTGTACGGCGCTGTTCCCAGCTGCTCGTTTTCTTTGGGCTTACCTTGAAAATTGTCCACAGTTGCCTTATTACTGATGTGTTATGTAATGCTTTAAATAGTTAAGAAGTGATGTTTGAAAGGCTAATATTCACTTGTTTTTAAATCGAAAACCTTCGTATTTAGCATTCGGTGAGCACAAGGCGCGATCATTGAGCACATTGCCCTCCATCAGATCTGGAGCCTGGGAGGATAGGAATAGAAGGACTGGCCTCACGCTGCCGGTTTGTAAGAACAGTGATAACCTGGCAGCTTTAACTATTAATAATAGTGTGTTTTTTACTTGACTGCTTCTGAAAACCTTAATGTCTTCGTTTTATGTTGATTGTGGTAGACAGGATGAAAATGAGTCAAGTAATTTCGATTTTTGAAGAATACTGATTTGGAAAACATTTCCACTAAAACCGTTTTTTTTTCATATTGTATTTGAAATGTGATACCAAGCGTTAATCTCGTAACTTGAGTTGGAGTAATTTGAAAATACTTTTTTTAGGTCTCGCCTTATCTCAGCGAGACTTAAAGTAATCTGTATATTGACTTCAACTCCGTGTAATTTCTCCTGCCCCTCGTGATTGGTTTAAGTCTGGCATTGATGTTGTTTTCTTGATTTCTGTTGGCTGTTGATCCTATGGTAACTTCCGTGTAGTCCCAAAGCACCGGCGCCTAACTACAGTTTTCCTCCGCTTCACCGCACTTATTTGCGTGCAGTGTGCCATCTGGTTGGGGGCGTGGCCCCCTCCTCCCCCTCCTCGCCTTGTTTAAAAAGGTTGTCCAGGCACCCTCTGTGTCAGGTACGCCTTAGCCACAAGGTCTGTGTCCGCTTTCCCTGCAGACTTCTTAGGCAGTGCTCCAGGCTCTGTCCGACCCTTTATAGCTTTAGCTGTCTTCTCTGGAGACATTGCCAGACTGATCTCCCTGGATACTCTGCCATTAGCAGCCACCCTGCTCACGAGTGAAGTCAGCCGCTGTGCAAGCCGCTCCCAGACCCGATACACCTGGGCCGCGTGGAGTGTGAAAAAATCAGTCCGCGGCTTGGTTCCTTGCTCCGGTAATTTCCTCTGACTTTCTCATCTTTTTTTGCAGGGGGGGGGGGGGGGGGGGGGGCTTTTCACAGCTCCAAGGCAGGCAACATGGGAGGGTTCCAACGGCTGCGATTGTACCTGCCACCATCTTGCCGATCAGACCTTGGAAAGGAAGGCATTCTCAAGTTTCACAGACCTTACACGAGGGGCCCATTGAATCTAGCTTTTTTTGCATTCTCATACTTGAATTGTGAATTTATAGAGGCTAGGAGGAGCAGAATGCAAAGTAAAAATCTGATTTAGATGCGCTGCTCATCCGTGGAGCGGACGGGCTAGCTGCTGGTCCCGGGGGAGGGGCTGTCTCTTACTGATGGTGAGATACATTTATTTAAACAGTGTCAAATTACTTGCTGGTTCAATAGCGGGAGGGAGTGCCTCGGAGCCTGGCTGCTGGTCCTGTGGGACAGTCGGTCCATGTTGGACTTGGCCCATTTTCCCAAAAATGTTCGCTTTTCACCCCTCCTACTTTAGGATGTCTCCCCCATGCTAAAGAAATGTATAGGCCATGTGGGGAGTGAGATGTCATGTGAAATGTAATGCAATGGTGTGTGCACTTGTTAACCCCCATTGTAAAAATGCACCCGGGTTAAATGTCGATCTTAAAATGGATGCCATGCCTGTGTGTTGTGCCACCTGACTGTGTTGGGTTAGCAGTCTAGTTGTTGTTTCCCTGCCATCCCAGCTTTTGAAGGGAAAACCTGGCACCCAGGGTGCTCTACTCCTCCCCGAGCCAGTTTGAACCAGTTTCCCCAGAGGCTTCTAGAAGCTTCTGCCACTGTCTGGTAGGTGGGGTGAGGGGCATATAAATAAGGGGGCTGTGCCATCATGTGCTCAGATAGAGCAGGGACAGGAACGTGAGGGGACCTGCTGCCAGGGGGTACCGCCACTTGGGCCTGTGTGCTGGACCCTGCACCCAATGAAACCCCTCTGCTGTCCTCAGGGCTAGGGAAAGCCCCACTGCAGGAGTAAAGGCTGCTGTACAGGAGGAGTGCCATGCTACAGTGGAGGATGATTTTTAAAGCCTACCGCCCTGTCCTGATGAGTTCCCACTGACAGCTGACCTTGCCCAGTAGTGCCTGCTGCTCTGCTACCTGGCCCCTGAAGAAGGAAGGAGCGCTACTACAAGTGCCAGGAAAAGGGGAGCGCTGTATTGGGCTGGACTGTGCCCCTAGGAGGTGAAGAGCGCTATACCCAAAGTGCCAGTGAAGAAGAGCTCTGTCTTTTGTCCCTATCTGGACTGTTGACTAGCGCTTGATGAGTGCAGCGCTATATTCCCAGCCCCAGAGGTGAGGAGCAGATTTATGCAGTGCTTTATGTTAATTTTGTCCAAGAAGAAGAGTTGTACCACGACTGAGGATACTGATATTGGCATTGTGCTATATTATATTCCCTATGTCCAGTATATCAGAGGATATTAAAGTTACGTGGAGAATCTGAACTTCCGGCTGGAAGTGATTGGTAAAAGTATTACATGATTCAGTTTGGTTAGCATTTAACTTAGTTTGGGTACTAGATGGTTATGAGCATTGATTGGTTTACAGCACATTGTGCACTTATTTCAATGGGCATTTTTGGGAACACTTTGGGTGCTGATCACTTGGTTGGTTTTAAAGTGAGTAGACGATACCTCTTATGCAGGAAATTCAAGGTTTTTCCTTCTTTTTGATTGTATGTATTTGTAGATATTTATGTGCAACTTGTCCGTCCTGATGATGGTCCCAAGGATTGTATAGACCAATGGGGGACCGAAACGTCGACAGTTAAACACTGTTTCGCAAATATAAAGATCATTGTTATGACCTCAAATGGGTTCATTGATATTCAAAACTGAATGTGATATATGGTCTATTGACGGGTCCATATGAAGGAGCGAAAAGTGTTTTTGTACTACCGATAATTAAATGCAAATACTGGAGTAGTATGTATGTTGCCATATTTCAGCTTTTAAAATTGTGAATAAATAACACGACAAATTGTATTTCCTGCATTTTGTTTATTGAAGATCACTGTTTGGTGACTGAATTGTATCAACTGAAGTAGTATGAAACAAATCCTGTGAAGGCATATTTTTGTTTTTGGGACTGGAGCCAGGCGGGAGCCAACCCCGCACTGGCCAACCTCCCCACATCGCCGGAGACGTCACTCTAGAAGTGGGTGGGAGCCCTGAGAGGAAATGGTTGTGTGCCGACGTGGGGCTATCGTGCAGTGTGAGAGCCCCGCTGTATTCAAAAAGCGAGCCCGGAGCCTGCCGGCTCCAGGTCAAAGTCCCCGGCCCCCACGAGAGGGACCCGGGTGAAGAGCAAGGTCGAGAGGGGCCTCGTCAGCCCAAGGGACTGCAGCGGGAGGACGCCCTGAGGCCAACGCAGAGGCAGCGCGATGCGTGCAGGGCTGTGAGTGGTGAGAGAGCCCTGCCGCCACCCAAGGAGCAAGAGCGGTGAATGCTCCAGCCTAGCTGCCCCCACCTACTGCCTGCCGTGAGGACATCAGGAGCCACGCAGTAGGAGCCTGGTGAGTGGGGCTCTAGTGGCAACGTGGGGGCCAAGGGGGCCCAGGCCTACCTTGGTGGGGGTGCATTGGGGCACAGTGCTGGTGCTCGCCCCGTGACAGTGTTGCCTTTCCTGGTGCACCGTCAGGGCCAGACTGTTTTTGGGCACCAGAGAGCTGCACCAGTGGTGGACTCCCCTTCCCAACCCCCAAGGAGTGGGGCTGGGCTCTGACTTTCGCCCTGTGGACCAGCTGGAGGAGGGTACGCCAAGGGAGCCAGAGCCCCTTTCTTAGTACCACTAAAGGGCAGTTTAGGTGATTAGAGTCCTAGAATAGGGGGCTCCAAGGCGCAGTGGCGCCATAGATTACTCTGCAACTTTGGGGCCTTCGTGAGTTTAGAGACCCCTTTGCGACTGCGTAGTGCGCCAGAAATTCATCTGCCGCGTACGGGGCAAGGACTGTAGGGGTTGATGCCAGCTGACTGCGAGGATGTTTATGCTAATGGCTTATGCCCCCCCTACCAATGTGATTTAAGTTAACGCAGGATGCCCCCATGTTGAATGCGGTCAGGCTAATGTACGTTTTAGGCCTAGAGTTCTCCAGCTGCAGAGGTTGCTGTTGTTACGCATAATACCTGACACCTGTGCTAATGTGGTTAATAGTGTATTCCTTTCAAGCTTGTGTATATTGTGTTCATGGGCTGGCCTGACATCTTATGCGAGGCTCATGGTTAAGGCCCTATACCCCGAGAAGTCATATGCCTACGGGAGGCTAAATACCATACCAGGATATCTGCGTTTTACACCTAATGTTCTTTTTGCAGGGGATGCTGATGCAATGCATAATGTGCCCTTACGCCGAATGTTCCTACCCTGAGAATAATGTCCTCGGCTGGCGTATGCCCCATCTGGTCCTGCCTGATTCCAGGCCTATGGTGAATGTCCTGCTAAGAGGTTTTATTGCAGAGATTCCTGCCTCATGCTGTATGCTAATGCCTTATGTCCTTCTTGTAGCACTGGAGCTGATGGACTTACCTTTTTTTTCATTTATTCTTTATCCTTGGGTAATGGTTCTGGCAGCGGCCCGATTGGCCCTGCCATGTAAATAATCCCCTTGTATATATTGTCCTGGCGCCAGTTGGCGCAGTTCTAGGGACTACTGTGGTTACATACGTGGTCACTCTTGTATGTTTTATACAATACAAAAGTTATTCTTTTCACCTGATCTGGTGTGGTCTCTTTTTGTGGTGTGCCTTGTATGTCACCTGTGTGTAGGGCGTGGATGCTTTGCACATGTCCTCTGGAGTTTGGCCTGCCCGCTCTGCACCATGCTACCCCATTTCTAACAGTCCAATATACTTATTCACACGGAATAATGTCATCTGCTGGTTCACTGGTGAGGGCGCGCCTCGGAGCCTGGCTGCTGGTCCTGGGGGGAGCGTGTGTGGGACCGTCCATGAGATATCCTTGTTCAGAAGCTTTCATGTCATCTGTTAGTTCACTCGTGAGGTAGCACCTCGAAGCCTGGCTGCAGGTCCTGGGGGGAGCGTGTGTGGGTCCGTCCGTAAGATATACTTGTTTTCAGTGGTTGGTTTCCACCCATCGCTGCTTGTTTACATTAGCCCGTCCCCCTTTGCATTTGCTTTCATTGCTTTCATTAGCCTGTCCTGCTTTTCACTTGGTTTACCTATCATTGGCTGTGCATGGGGAAGGACGTGGGCAGTGGGTCATGGCAGCGGGTGGTTTCACACACTGGCAAACCATCATACGACAATGCTGCACTGCTAAGCTGGGCAAGCAAAGTGCTGCTACTACTCTGTGCGCACTACAGGGTGGTGTTAGTGATTTGGAGTGGGATTCTTACACCTAACATGGCCGTCTCGTATTGCTAGACGTACGTTCTAGAGAGAGGACACATTTTGTGAATGGCCCAGGCACCGCCCCTCCGTGCAGTCCCTTTAAGCTGCTGGAACAGCAGGAGGGCAGGCATTGTCAGGGAGGCTCGGCATGCTTTGAGCTCATTGTAAGTTGATGCAGGGGGTGGTCTGTGCTAGGCAGGGCTCCGGTGTTGGTGCGGTGCAGAAGGAGCAGCTGCCTTGCAGTTGGTTGTAGGTGACAAATGAGAACGAGACAACCCAAGGCGTGTGAACTGCCCGCTGGGCAGCCTGATCCTACCTGTTTCCATGCACTGCTCCTTATGACAGAGGTTGATGTGCCAGTGAGTTTGAGTGCATGGGTGGATAATATTGCAGCTTTGCCAACTAGATCTGCTTTAAAATAGTTTACCCCACAATGCATCGCTTGTGTAAATCTGAAGCGAATGTTTATTTATCGTGCCTAGAGGAGACCGTTATATCTGTCCGCTTGAGGCAGTGTGGTTTCATCTATTTGCATAAAAGACCATATCGCGTGTTGGTGGTAAATAATATGTGCAACAGGAAGTGCTCCATGTTGAGGTATAGTAGCCAGAGGTGAAGAGCAGATGTCATCCTCCGTCAGGCGCTTATTAAACACACGACAACCCTTCCAGCACCGGCCTTATGGCTGAGAATTCTGAGTAATGTGCAGGCTCATGGTATAATGGTGCGGTATTGGGGCAGGGAAGGGCCTCTTTTGGCGATCGAATGGAAATAAAAGTATTGTAAAATGTGCATTGCGGAAGGTAATAGGTTAGGCACTTTCTTTTGTTTCTCGTTTTAGCAATGTTTCTGGGAAGCTGATGTCCTTGATGTGGCTTTCGGATACTAACAACAACAACCTGCTATTAGTTAATTTCTAGCATTTTGCGCACTTTGGTGAACGTTTGGATTAGTAGTGCAACAGTGGAGTGTAATAGATGTTTTAAACAAGAATTGCTTTTATTGTCGGATGCAAGGAATGCAGCTCTTCCTTGTACTACACTGCAGGCATGCCACTCTGGACATCCCATCCCAATTGCTTCCACCCGATTGGGTTATTCAAACGGGTGCAGGTAAGTTCCAGTGGCAGAGGAAGTAATTCAAGCATTCCATCCATCACCTTCTGCTTGTTACCTTGAGTGTAACAGGTAGGCCCAGACACTTAACATGTGGAATAGCTCGTGGTAGGCTAAGTGCAGTTTCTGACTTCCCAATGGTGTGAGCAAGAATGTTTGGCAATGCGGTTTAGGCAGCATATCCTTTGTATGGCATTTTCCTATGTTAACCTGCTGCTCACAGGACCCAGGTGCTGTCTTGGCCCCAAATCAGTGCATCCACCTGTTCATGTAAACAAGACATGCAGTTTGAAACTCTTTCATCACTGGATTCCCTTTACAAAGATGTGCCGCCTGCAGCCATTAACAGATATTTACTTATACAAATGCATACTGAGGAAAACGTTCGGTAGTCAAGAACCACGGCATAATATAAAGATTCTGTTTACTTTGTTGCAAGATGTTAAAATATGCACATTCATTTAGGGATCCAAAACAAGTGGTGTGTTCAAATCTTCCACAAAGTAAAACCTGGCTCAGTTGATGCATGTAATTTGCAGTGTACAGAAGGAATTGTTTATAATTTTATGCTTTTCATTAAATAAGTTGGTTCCATCTGAGAATCATGGTCTGATGTATTCTTTTGACACAGTTCCTGAAAAGTGATCTATCATAGAAAAACCACACCAGTACACAGATGAGTGTCGTTGTAGCGATCAGGTACTACTAAATATCTGTCCCTGAGGGAAGCATAAACTCGGAAGCAAAGAAGGCTTAGACGCAATGTTCATTTGGGGTACGGTGTACTCAGAGGCCAAGGATAGAATTAGAACGGAAAGTTCACTACTACCTGTAAGTTACGATTCTCTGGAGACAACTACCCCTCTCATCTCTCCCTCACACTCCCACTACTCTCTCTCATCTTACAATTTCACTGCCCCCTCTGAACCTTCCTTCAGCACTCCTTATCTCCTCTCTATATATACTAAAACATGCTACATTCCTGTACCCCTTCCACTCACCCCTCTCTCTCTCATACCATCTCTCACCCCTCTCTCTCACTCTTACACACACTATTCCTGCCTCTTTCATCTGGTTCACTTCAGGTCTCCTAGCGGTATACAGACAAAATATTGAATCAAAAATATAGAATAGCACTAATATCGAAGTCAAAATATAGAATGGCCAAAATATCGAATGGACAGAATAGTCAACAAAAATATCGAATTTAAGGTAAGTCATTTAATATCGACTTTCATAAATATAGAAAGTCAAAATATCGAAATATGTAATATAGGTATTAAATATATCGAATTTGTTATAATATCGAATTTTTTAAGTGTTTTGTATGTTAGTATATATGTGAAAAGTGTATATTTATTTTATAATTTATTTTAAGTAATGAATTTTATGTTGTTTAATGTTTGCGTAATTTAATTCTGTAGCGGGTTGTGGATTTATAGAGGAATAGGGTGGGAAGTAATTTAATTTAATCAATTAAATATTTAAAATTATTTATTGGTATTTATTTTGAATTAATTGCTAATTAATGTTTAATTGGTAATTAATTAATTTTTAATTGGCAATTAATTTTACTTAATTCATTAATTAATAATTATGTTAATTTTATTTATTTATTTACCGTAGCTGGTTGTGGATTTATAGGGGAATAGGGTGGGAAATAATTTAATTATAATTAATTATATATTTTAATTTATTTATTGGTATTTATCTTGAGTGAATTGTTAATTATTAATTGGTAATTTAATTTTAATTGGTAATTACTTTTTATTAATTGATTAATGATAATTATGTTATTTTATAAATGTATTTCCTGTAGGGGGTTGTGGGTTTATAGGGGAATAGGGTGAGAAGTAATTTAATTGTAATTAATTAAATATTTTAATTTATTTATTGGTATTTATTTTGCATTAATCGTTAATTAATTTTCAATTGCTAATTAATTAATTGCTAATTGCTAATTAATTTGTATTAATAGGTAATGAATTTGAATAATTAATTTGTATCTGTATTTTTAATTGATTAAATATTATATTATATTAAATTGGTAATTACTTTTAATTAATATTTTATTGGTATTAATATTTAATTTATTTACTTAGCCCTACTGTTGCACTCACTTGAGGGAGAATAGTAATTTTTACCCCTACGCTATCCAACGCTTTCCCTACTGTTGCTCTCTCTGGAGTGGGAAAAGTAATTTTTACCCCTACGCTATCCAACGCTTTCCCTACTGTTGCACTCACTGGAGTGGGAATAGTAATTTTTACCCCTATGCTATCCAACGCTTTCCCTACTGTTGCACTCTCTGCAGTGGGAATAGTAATTTTTACCCCTACGCTATCCAACGCTTTCCCTACTGTTGCACTCTCTGGAGTGGGAATAGTAATTTTTGCCCCTACGCTATCCAACGCTTTCCCTACTGTTGCACTCACTGGAGTGGGAATAGTAATCTTTACCCCTACGCTATCCAACGCTTTCCCTTCTGTTGCACTCACTGGAGTGGGAATAGTAATTTTTACCCCTGCGCTATCCAACGCTTTCCCTACTGTTGCACTCACTGGAGTGGGAATAGTAATTTTTACCCCTACACTATCCAACGCTTTCCCTACTGTTGCACTCACTGGAGTGGGAATAGTATTTTTTACCCCTACGTTATCCAACGCTTTCCCTACTGTTGTACTCACTGGAGTGGTATTAGTAAATTTTACCCTCCCGTTATCCTATGGTAAAAATATTGTATCTTGGGCCAGGCAGTAGCCTTGATCCTGTTGGACCTGTCTGCCGCTTTCGATACGGTCAACCACGGGGTCCTGTTGGAGCGACTCCGGACGGCTGGGGTAGACGGCACTGCCCTACTTTGGTTCCACTCCTTCCTACGGGACAGGAGACAGGCGGTGTCTCTCCCCCCTTATCAATCTAGCTTCTCTTCTGTCCCCCACGGGGTGCCCCAGGGCTCCTCCATCAGCCCCATTCTTTTTAACGTGTACCTTAGACCTCTGATCACGTTGATAAAGGCACACAGGTTAAAAACAATCAACTATGCGGATGACACCCAGCTTATCCTCTCTTGGGAGGGAGAAGACTCTACCCCCCTTGCAGCCTTTCACGACTGCTTAAGGGAGACGGCTGGGTGGCTACACAATAACTCGCTGCAATTTAATTCCTCCAAAACGGAGGTTCTGTATTGTGCAGGAAGTCGCATTCCTCGGCAATTCCCCTGCGACTTCTGGCCCCCGGAAACAGCAGATAAACCTCGGCCAGTTACATCGGTTCGCAACCTTGGGGCCACACTGAATGATAAAATGAACACTGAAACCCAAGTTGCTAAAACGGTGGGAACGTGCACAGCACTCCTGCGCTCCCTGCGCAAAATTATGCCACTGCTACCCGCACAAGCTCGGGAGCAGATAGTCAGGTGCACCATCCTCAGTCGCCTGGACTACTGCAACGCGCTGTTACTTGAGTCCCCAGTGGCCCTGCTTGACCGACTTCAAAGAGTTCAGTCGGCCGCAGCCAAATTAGTTCTGGGTTGGACTAGGAGATCTTCAGCCTCAGCGGCCCTAGCTGAACTACACTGGCTTCCGCTTAAACAACGTGTGGCCTTTAAGTCCCTCTGCCTTGTTTTTAAAGCGCTCCATGGAGCTGGACCTAAGCCTCTGCAGGCCATGTTCACATGGTATACCCCTTCCAGAGCTCTACGCTCAGCCTCAGCCCGTCTGGTGATTGTTCCTAAGTATAACAAAGTCAGGACGGGGGGCAGATCTTTCAGAGTCGCAGCGGCTAAGCTGTGGAACAGTCTGCCTCCTGATATCCGTCAAATCTCACAGCTCCTCCCTTTTAGGAAACGCATCAAGACGTGGTTATTCCCTTAGAAACAACCCCTTCTTACCTGCTCCTCGCTTTCTGTTCCCCTGAGTTAAGAGTATTCACCAGCACCAGGAAACCTGCAAGGTGTCAGCCGCGCTTTATAAATGTTTAAAATAATAAAATAAATAATAATATATATATGTTTTTATAAAATAAAATTGTATTTTTTTTAATACCTTAAATAAAATATTAAATAATTTTAAGGTTATTTAAGTATTTTTAAGTATATTTTAGTTAATTATTTTTAAAATTTAACCCCTTCCATGCTGATGACGGCCCCCATCCGTCATGCATTACAGTGCTCGTGTGCTCATGACGGCTGGGGGCCGTCATAAAGCCATTGATTCTTCAATAAGCCTAGCACACGAGAAAAATCGGCCCAGCATGGAAGGGGTTAATTAATTTTTAATTATTTTTAAGACATTTAAAAAAATGCGATATTTTGACTAACTTTTAAACGATATTTTTAATTCGATATTTTTGTACTTACCTGTTTGTAGATAGGAATTCAAAATTTTTATATTTGATATTTTATCCTCGATATTTGTGTAATTCTATATTAGTGTAATCGATATTATGTCAGTGATCCCTTCTAGCGCAATATCTTTACTGTGCTTTTTCAAGGTTTCCGTCCCTCAAACCCACACTCTCCTCTTCTTCGGGTTTCTTCTGCCTACACATGTCCTCCCTCTTTATGCATTTCTACCCTGTGGTCCCCTTCTTTCTCTATTTCTAACACACTTTCTGCTTCTCTCTCTGGAGTTCATTCACCACTTCGGCCACAAACTACCTATCCCTCTCTATCGTCCTTTCTTTCTATTCTCTGCATCTTTCACCCAAATGTTCACCATGCCACATAATTAAACTACACAAATACACCTCACACCACACATTTCCACCCATAAACTTCCACATCTAACAATTACAATCCAACCCATATAATTCCACTACACGCTACATACATCCGTACCACTCCAAGCAAACACATATATCAAAAAGACATTATCAATTACAAAGCCAGTAGCTCTAACTCTAGCACATGAGAGACCTATTGCATTGCAAATGCTTGTTTCCCAATATGAGAAAAGGGGAATCTGGTCCTGGGGCGTTTGGTCGGCTGGACCATAAGTTATACTTAGAAAAAACTAAATGCCAACTACACAATTGCTTTGGATCCTCTATTTTGAGGAGAAAACCAAGTGAAACTCCTGGGTTTATTTGGGTATATTGCTATTACCCTTTTCTGTTTATTATTTTCGACTTTTTGCTATTTCATATATGAAAAGGACACTTTTCGTATTTTTTGTTCACACATAAAAACAATTATTTACAACACAGAACATTTTCATAACATACATACACCAAGTTGTATATACACAATTATTTGTTTTGATATATACACAAAAAACAAGCGTTCATTTTCTTGCAAAGACAAGAGTCACGCTATGGACTCAGAATTAGAATAGACAATTAATGGAAATCAAGAATTAATAGACAACAACTTAATGCAATTAGCTATTCTTTTCAAAGAAATAGACCATAAATTAATTCTTTAGTCTATTAGCAAACTGATGTCTACTCTCTTTTGCGCCAACGCGTTTCGAATCCGGTGTGTTCACTCAACGGATTCTCATCAGGGCTCTGTCTTTATAGAATATATCTAGAGGTGTATAAAACAAAACTTGTTTTAGCTTCTTTGTCTATAGTTTTTGAGCTTCCATCTGTCCAGTGTTAATGTCACTCATATTACCTGTTTACCAGAAGTCGCCGGTCCGCAAGTAGAGTTTTATTCTTGACTGAATTTCTTTCACTCTGTACCTATAAGTGAATAGGGACATAGTGACCTTTTCTATTTTAACCTGGCAGAATAACGAAGGGCACATATCTGCTTGACGTACCTTTAAAGATCGAGTCTTTGCCCCTTCACTTTCTTCGGTTTTAATTTCAGTTATTGTAGGTTGGATACAGCCTGCAATTGATGTGGCATTTGTTTTAGAATAATGTTTACAATGAGTCGAAAGAGAAAGCGCTAACTACTCTGAAAGGCATACCTGCTCGATTTCACTTCCTGCTTCGGCTGCATATGCTCTATTTTCTTTTAGCTGCAAGCGCTCACCTTGCGCATTTTGATTCCGGCTTGTGCTGTCCTCATGGGTCGACAGTCGTCTCCCTAAAAATATGAATTGATTTTTACTAACTTGTCATTCAGACTGCATCTAGGGCGACACTGTAATATGGTATCTTTGGACTTACTTTGTATCGCGGCAACCCGGTGACTGGCTCATCAGTCTCTGGATGCGGCAGCCATCTTAGGATGGTGTTTTAAAGCTTTCATGTAGGCGATATAGACGGCGGCCATCTTTTAGTAGGTTTGTTGTCTGTGGAAAGGTATCATGTTAAGTGCGCAGAGAAGGTGAATTGCCATTTAGGTTGGAAAGCTTATTTGCATTATTTACATCAGCGCTATTCACAATTTTTGCATTGGTACTTCCTCACTGGCGGAATTATTTACTGAAGACATTATTAAAAGTGTAGTATTATCCTGCAGCTACAATCTGGATACTTCAGATAATGAATTGAGGCCAGTTAGTGCACTATTAAATTTCAGTATCAAATACGCCTCCTTTTGTAGCAGAATTTTATCAGGATCCATAGGTCTGGATTGTTGCAAAACGTACAGAATTGACCATTTGAGGTCATTTTCAGTATGTTTATTTTCAATAAAGTGTTCCACCATAGGGGCGGTTAGCACCTTATTCTTCAATCTTGATTTATGTTGAGTTATGCGCGTGTTTACTTGCTGTGTTGTCTTACCTATGTAGATTTTTGCGCATGGACAAATAATTACATACACTACATTACGTGTCTTACAGTTAGAGAAACTCAAATGTTTCCACCTTATACTTCCATGTTGAAATTCCTTCCCTTCTACAGTCGTCCCACATTCCGCACAGGAACCACACTTGTGGTGTCCCTCAATGGGTCTTAGCCCCCATTGCGACAATAGGTCACTCTTGGGTTTTGGTAATGCAATATCTGCCCGTACTATTTGTTGCCCAATGCTTTTATTTTTCCGGTACGCAAAAAACAGACGTGGGAAAGGACAATCCAGATTTTCTAGTAGGTGCCAGTTTTTTAAAACAACCTGTCTCAGTTTATTGGTGTCAGGCCCAAATGTAGTGATGCAGACAAATCGGTCCAGTTCTGTTTTAGGTTTAGTCTGTAACAAGCATTCGCGAGGCGTGCAACGTGCCCGCTTGAATGAGTTCTTCAACAGTTTTTTAGGGTATCCTCTATTTTCTAGTTCGTTACAAAATGTGTCAGCATGCCTTTCATATTCAGACAGCTCCGTGCAGTTTCTTCTGATGCGGAGCAATTGGCCATAAGGTAAATTGGCCTTCAAATTTCTGGGATGAGCGCTTTGATGGTGCAGCATTGTGTTTTTATCTGTCTTTTTTCTGTGAAGAGAAGAGACTAGCCTTCCATCTGTGCATGTGATTTCCACATCAAGGAACGTCATTTTTGTATCACTGTGCTCAATAGAGAATTTAATGTCTTGATGTTTGGAATTAAGCCAGACGTGGAACTCCATCAACTCAATGTGGCTCCCCTGCCACAGGAGCCACTCGTCGTCGATATACCGTAACCACTGCTTAATGTGACCACAGTAAGGATTATTATTTTCAATGAATTTTTTCTCATACTCAGCCATGTACAGTACAGCGATCTCTGGGGCATATGGGCATCCCATAGCAGTACCTTTGGTCTGCATGAAAAATTGCTCATTGAATCGAAAATAATTCTTCCGCAGTGCTATTTCTGCTAGTTTAAGAATAAAACTAGTGGGAACTCGGTGTGGTCTTTCGCGAGCTTCTAGATAAAGCTCAATTACTTCCAGTGCCTTGTCTTGGGGGATCTGGGTATAAAGGGACATGACATCCATTGTCACTAGTAATTGTGACGCTGGATTGAATTCAGTCCCCTCTACTTTTACCAGGAAATCCATTGTGTCTTTTAGGTATGATTTTACAGAGCTCACAAAGGGTTTCAAGAAGAAATCCACATATTTTGCAAGCGGTTCAAGGCAGGAATCGCACCCAGAAACAATGGGTCGTCCTGGGGGCTCATTCAGATTTTTATGAATCTTAGGGAGGAAGTAGAGGATGGGAGTCCTAGGGAATTTTTTAGTCAGGAATTCACCTTCTTTCACACCCACATAACCATCTTCTAGCCCTGTTTTAACCGTCTCGGCTATCAATCCCTGTATACTTTTAACTGGATCTTCCTGCAGGATTCTGTACCAGACTTTGTTATTAACCTGTGCATTTGCTTCTACAAGATATTGATCTCTTGGCCAAAGGACTACTGCTCCGCCTTTGTCGGCCTGCTTGATAACTATTGACTGGTCGTTCCTCAAGTTCTGTAACGCACTCCTTTGTCCTTTGCTTATGTTTTGTTGAAAATACTTTTTGGTCTTTTCTAGTTTATCTATTGAAGATAACATGATTTGTTCAAAAGCATAAATCTGTTTCGGAATTTTCTGGGTAGGTATAAAGGGTGATTTATTACGTAACCCAGTGGTTTCTTTGTCAATCATTGGAGGCTGGTTGGCAAAAAAAGCCCTAAGTCTAATTTTGCGGCAGAATTCGATAATTTCAAGTTTCATTTGGGTAAAGTCTGTTTGCTGGCGGGGAACACATTTTAATCCTAAATTTAATACAGACTCTTCATCTTTTGTTAGTATTTTAGGGGATAAGTTCACTATTGTTGTTGGTGCCTTTACGATTTGTAAAAATTCCTCCTTGTCCGCATCTCCCATGGTACCGGATTCAAAACGCGTTGGCGCAAAAGAGAGTAGACATCAGTTTGCTAATAGACTAAAGAATTAATTTATGGTCTATTTCTTTGAAAAGAATAGCTAATTGCATTAAGTTGTTGTCTATTAATTCTTGATTTCCATTAATTGTCTATTCTAAGAGTCCATAGCGTGACTCTTGTCTTTGCAAGAAAATGAACGCTTGTTTTTTGTATATATATCAAAACAAATAATTGTGTATATACAACTTGGTGTATATATGGTATGAAAATGTTCTGTGTTGTAAATAATTGTTTTTATGTGTGAACAAAAAATACGAAAAGTGTCCTTGTCTTATATGAAATAGCAAAAAGTCAAAAATAATAAACAGAAAAGCGTAATAGCAAAATACCCAAATAAACCCAGGAGTTTCACTTGGTTTTCTCCTCAAAATAGAGGATCCAAAGCAATTGTGTAGTTGGCATTTAGTTTTTTCTATGTTTCCCAATATGGCCACCACTTCTGGGAGGCTGTATGGCACTCGACCACTCTGCTTACAAAAAATCCCCGTTCTATGTCCATGACTCTGTTTTCTGTTCAAGTGCTCCAGACACACCAGACAGAGCATGCCTGGACTTTTTCTGGTCAGTATCTGCCTCGTCTTTCATCCTCTGACCCCTCCCACCACCGTCTGTACTTCCTCTCGAAAAGCTCCTGTGGGCTCTGATTCCGAAGCAGCCTTGTGGCTCTTTCAACACCTGTAGCATCAGGGTCTGAGCTTCCTGTCCCCATACAGCCTCAGTTACCCCTCTAACCACTTCCCTCAACCCTCCCTGCAGGTGTGAAGTGTGGCACAGCACTTCGTTGACCTATCTCCTGCCGATCTTAACTAACAGGGTTTTAGTGCTCTCCCCCTTTTGACCGGGTTCTGGTTGCTGCCCTCTAAAATAATAATTTCAGCAGGAGCCTTAGAGCTGCCAGGAAGATACATGAAACCTTGAATCACTTTTCACATTTCAAAAAATCAATAGCACGTTTTATTATAGCATTCATACACCTGCAATGAGTGCCCTTCATAGATTTGAGCCTACCAGTCCCAGCAAAACGTGTGTGTTGGATAAAGAGCCGGTATAAGCTGAAGCTGTCCTGTCTGATATAGGCCACAGTAGGTATGGAGGTACTGAACAAGTGCACATGTTGTTGGTGTATTTCACAGGAGGTGTGCTGAAGTGTAAGATGACGCAACCTGGCTAATGGTACACATTATGTGCATTCAAAATGGAAAGGTGCGTAACACAGAAGCCGAAGGTCATGGTGGCATGGTTATTATTTTGAAAATGTCTGACCTGGTTCGGGACAGGAACGGGCCAACTGTTCTATATCAAAATGAGAAGAACCGGGGCCAGAGTTGAGCTACTACCAGAATATAGGCGGAACACAAGCACAACAGACACGTTTGTGTTACGTCCAAAAACACTGCTCATTCATATAGTTCATATAACGAACTGAGGGAACGCCAGGCACTTGAATACTGGGTGTTACAGGGGCCATCCGGTTTAGGGAAAAAACAGCTCTCTTTACACAGTCTTACATTTATAAGTCACCAACCGTAGGCATTCTAACATGTTGCTTTGTTTACATCAGCACTGGATGGCTGGCCACTATATATTTTTTTAAATAATTGAATTGAATTGAATTTTATTGAATATATGATTTGGAACTCCATTGAGATCCACATAAAACAACATGACAATAAAACAATACAAAGTTTAAAACAACATATTAAGCCAGCGTACTATTAAGCCTAGTCTGTCAAATTTTCATTTAAATCATTTAATACAATTCTAGAAAGCATTAAAAAAATAAAAAAATTCTATAACAAAAGATTTCATTGGGGGGACTAAAAACAGCATCAGTGAAGGACCTTGCCGATAAAATGCCCAATTGTTTTTAAACTGGTCTCACCCACTTACGACGATGAGCCATTAGGGCAGGGCAAACAAACAAAACATGCACAGTATCTTGGACTGAATTATTACAAAAACTGCATATATTGGAAATACCGTACCATTTGGCTAATAACTTATTCAAAGGAAGGAGGTCCTGCCTCAAAAGTAGCCAAAAACGGCGCAGACCATGGGGCATGTTCCAAGAGGCATAAGGTTGTAGTTGTCTAAATAGATATGAATTAACAACTTGAGTGACCCCCTTCTTCAAAATGATAGAGTTACGATCCCTCTCGAAACTTAACTTCCATGTTGCCTGTTTTAGTGTAGTTTTTAGCTGTTGGGCAGAAAGGCCAAAAAGGATTGATTCCTCCAAATCCAAGAATGTAATAGCCTTCCTGAAGTTCTTTATGAGTAACGAATACTCTTTTAGAGGGCCCAGTAGCTCTTTTTTGATGAGTGATCTTAGTGTGGCCGGATTTCCCTTAATCAAACAGGCGACCCAGCGAATCACTCCTGCCAAACCCTGGACCCAACTACTTCTTAATCCAAATTCTAGTCGAAGGGATGCTACCGTGCATGCATTATTGACTGATGTTAAATTTCTCAAAAGGGAACCCTCAATGATGTCCAGAAAACCCCATTGTCCTAAATCAATGAGTTCAATACCGTAAAGCAAAGTTGCAGGGATTTTTGCCCGGAATGCCTCTAAAAGGTACACAAAATGTCTCTTACCGGTAGATTTATATAAGGCTCTTAGACCATTACCCTGCGACTTTGCCTTGCGGGAACTATTATCTATATGGGGTTTGTTACTTAAATTGCTACTGACTTTTTTACCTAAAAATACATAAGATTGTACACTTTCCAGCTTTTGACCTCCCAGCTCCCAGCTAATGTGACCCGATTTCTGTTTTTTCTTCCCCGTCATACACATTACCTTGCTCTTAGAAATGTTTATTTTCAGATAGTGTGCTTCGGAAAATATGTGTAGAGCATGCAGACGATTATTGAGACCTTTCGGGGTAAGGTCTAAGATTAATATGTCATCTGCATACATCAGACAGGAAATGTGTGTGTCCCCCAGGCGCGGAGCAATTCCTTCACAGAGAGATAAAGTGTGGGGAAGGTCACTGACATAAAGAGAAAACAGGAGGGGAGCCAATAGACAACCCTGTTTGAGACCGTTGGCAGAGGGGATGGCCTGGGATAGACCTCTCTCTCCCCCCAGAAATACTCTACACCAAGTATTATCATGTAGGTCTTGTACCAAGTCTAGAAGCCCAGGTGGCATACCAAGAGCAGATAGTTTCTTCCACAGCAGTGGTCGATCGACCTTATCGAAGGCTGTGGAAAAATCTATAAAGGCCACGTAGACTCTCCCTTCTCTAGCCATAATATATTTATCGGTTATTACCTGTAGGGCTGTTAAATTATCCATAGTACCGTGGTTCTTCCTGAAACCAGTCTGTTTAAGAGGGAGTATATTTGATCGATCCACCCAATCATTTATTTGCTTCAGTAAACATCTTGTAAAAACCTTGCCGATTGCATCCAACAATGCAATCTGGCGATAGTTTTGGGGAGACAAGCGATCACCCTTCTTAAAGAGTGGAACCAGGATACTTCCCTTCCAGGATGGTAAAACCTTGCGTCTCAAAAGACAAATATTGAACACGGGACAGAGTAATTTACTCCATTTAGCCCTACTTTGCTTTAGTATGGCAATAGGTAATTCATCAGGGCCCATTGCCCCAGAGAGCCGCATTTCTCTAATAGCTAGGTCTATGTCTTTTTCTGAGAAGAGTACCAGGGGCAAACTATCCTCCTTAGGGCATGCTTGTAGGGCCACAGAACTGTTACTGGCATAGAGGGTAGAAACAAAGTCCACCCATATTTGTTCTTCAATTGGGATGGGGAGTGGTCTTGTTCTCAATCCGCACCCCTCGCCTATAAGGGTCCAAAACTGCCTCATTTCACCATTAAAAGAGGCTTCTCTTAGTTTTATCCAAACGGCATCCTCTTTTTCTTTACGAATTGTGTTCAATAACCTTCTCCTTTTTCTTTTTAGCAATGATATTGTTCGTGCTACATCAACAGACTTGACTAAAAATTGAGCCCTTACTAATTTGTTGATTTCTATATTAAGCAATCTCAAGGGGCTTGGTGGTATTCTAACAGGCTTTTTCTTATTAAAGTTTTTAGCAACTGTTATTACTGCCTTCATAAACAGAGAGAAGTTTTCAATTTCCAAACCATACCAGGAAGGAAAATCGTTTATTGCTACATCGAGCATTCCCTCCAATTCGCGTTTTGCTCTTGCGTTCCAATGACACCTTCCTGACTTAACACCAAAGTTTACCCACTCACTATTAAAAGACCACTGGTCGCATTTAGAAGGGTTTACATTCACAGAAATAAAGAGTATTTTGTGGTCACTTAGTGGGGTTTCAATAATGCTGAGATCCTTCAGTAGCTCAAAAGAGTGAATCCCCACTATTACATAGTCTAAAATCGATTCACCCTGATAAGATTTATGCGTAAAATTTGCAGGGGAATCCGAGGGGAGTCTCCCATTCGCAATAATTCCATCCATATCTACCAGCTCATTTAAAAGTAACTTCCCTCGTTTATTTGTTTTAATATTTTTGGGGAATAATGCCGGAGGGATATGGAGAGATTCTTCTTTGAATTTATCACGAAATAAATTCATGCTTAAGTTGGAGATTTTGCAGTTTAAATCCCCTACTAGAATTATAGCAATAGTGGGGTCTTTCTCCCTAATACTCTGAAGATATACAAAAACCTTTTTCAGAGTTACATTAAAACCAGCTTCCGGTGGAACATAGGCATTAATCAAAACTAAAGGTTTAAGAACTTCAGTATTGCCACAGCTAAATAATGTTACTGCTTGAAAAAGGTTGCAGGGGTCCAAATAGTGGGCATAATTCCATTTTAGTTGGTTAGATAAAAGACAGGCTATCCCCCCACTAGCATGTCCTCTCTTATTAGTGGTAGCGCTGCCTTCTAATACAAAATAATCCTTCCCCACCTGAATTTTATCCGGGCACCATGTCTCCTGGAGGCATATTATGTTTGCCTCCAAAGACAGGAGAAATTGCATTTTTTCCGGACTATTTTTTAAGCCAGCTGCATTCCAAGATATTATTGTCATCTTGTCGCTAAAAATGCGGATTTAGCGCATTGATATTTGGGGGTTTTCTTGCAAGAACTCCAGGTAGCCAGTTCCATCGATGGCTTTCATCTCCAGAATTAAGTTGCCGAGATGGTAAGGGCGGATTAACGTAGGACACTAAACGAAGGTCCTTAGACATACATATTTTTAAATCCGCAAAAAAGTTTAGAAACTCTATCTTGTCCAGTGTTCCCTACCAGGGGCATTACGTCTATCCCTCTGCTCTGGAGAGCTTCAGAGGGTTTGCATGATTAAATTTGCTACTAGTTTAGACTGGAACTTCACCCTGGTTATCATCCCTATCTCAGTCTTTATTATTAATACCTTGTTTAAATCAGCTGATTGTATTAATGTCAAGTTTGCCGATTCTTGGAAGTATTTGAGAAGAAGAGATCTATTCAGGGTGCACTCAGCATCAAAAAGGGGGGAAAACTCTAGCCAAAGAGTGTCAATACTTTCCTCCTTAGTTTGTTTTAGCGATATGCCTCGTGTGACTACTCCCCCAAAGGATGTCGCCAACGGATTGAGAGTTGGATTTACTTGTCCTGGAGGGTTGTACTCCCTTCCCAAAGGTATCGAGCTAATAGCTCCAGCTGCATCCCTGTTAAAACCAACTGGTTGACAAATGTGATTAGTAACAGTTGTTATAGGAGGAAAAGGGAAGGGGGTAACCACGGGAACAACCGAGGACGGGGAATGATGTTTTCCATTACATTCTTATTTTCAGATTTGTTTTCGTTTTCAGCGACCGCCTGGGATGTTTGATCTAACTCTTTGTTTGTAGAAGAGTTTGGGTGTTTTCCAAAAAGGATTTTCCTCCGCCTATTTTTTTCTATCCGTCTTATTAATTTCCTCTTATTCCTCCCATTCTTTTTAGGTTTCTCTTGGTTCCCTTTGTTACTATTATCCTCTAAGACGAATGCCTCCCTATCTCCCTCTCCTGGTTGCCTATTGAAAATCGGAAAGAGATCATTTCCAATTTTTGGGGAGGACTCCCCTGGGACCTTTATTTCAGAATCAACATCTATTGAGCAATTTAACGTTGGAGCTCTCGAAATAGGAATTGGAGGAGTAAGACATGGGTTAGAATCCTCCTTTCCTATATTTGACTCATCTTGAGCTATAGGAGCCTGATCTTTTGGGACTACGTCATGATTAATATCCTTCTCAAGTCGATTGCACAGCAAGACTTTCAAGATTTGAGTCACTGTTTCTAGTACACAGTCGGAGCCCCCAACAAATTTTTCTAGTAATAGCAAAATAGACGAGAGTAGGTGTTCTAATGAAGAAAGAGAGTCTGAAACAGGTTTGTCCATCCCATGTGGTTGAAGTGTGTTTATCCCAGTTAGATTTAGGTTGGGACTCATTGAGATATTTGAGTGCGAGGCATTAGAGGGGGTACTGCTATAAAGGTGGAGGCCTGCATGGTTTAATGTTGCCGGTGTTTTTAGGTCAGTCTGGACCTTATCTAGATCGGTATCTATATATCTTCGACAGAGTTCCTTATCTAAGACCATGGGCGACAGGCCATTATTAAGAGATCCTCTCAGAGGAGAGGCATTCAGTGAGGGGTGATTGTCTTGAGGAAATTTCGTGTTGTGCAGAATGTCATATTCTATCTCTTTCCTTGTTTTTATAATAACTTCTGGAACTAGATCTATATTTTTTTCCTTTGTTGAGAATAGAGGAGGCGAGAAACTATTCTCGAAGGATGCAAGTTTCACTCTTGCTGCAACTAAACAATTATCCTCTTTTTCCTTTCTATTTAAAGTCACTGTTCCCTTTGTATTAGATAACATACCTGAATTATTTGCCTCAGGAGTCTTAATATCCTCATATATAGGATCCACCATTATAGCTTTATTCTTTCCCCTTTCCCCGAGGTTAAAAAGCTGACAAGTGCCTTTCAAATGGGCTACATGGCTAGTCTTATTTCGAAGGGGGTTAGATTTGGTTTTTGAGCATGTCCTTCCTACTAAAATTCTCCCTGATCTTAATTTTTTGGCCATCATCTCACTCGATAAAAAGTAACGGGAGTTAATTAAGGATATCTACTTTTCACCATACAAGAAAACCAAACTGCTCCCTTGATCATAAGATTAAAACAAGAGCGGGGGGAGGGAAAAAACAATCAAAATATATCAACACTACACAATTAGGAAACACAATCCCCCTTATTTTTTGGTCGTGGAGGGCATAGGAAAAGGAGAAGAGAGCCCCTTCCTAAAACCCACAGAGTCCCAAATCAAGTAAGACCCTAATTCCCCTCCAGATGCTCCGTTGGGAAAAACAACAAAATTGATAACCTCCTCAGAGCTACCTCCCCCTTTCCAAGGACCTGGGCGACTCAGCGGCGGCTCGTATCCCACCACCAGCTGACCCCCGTCTGGATACCGGGAATGGGGGAGGGGTGAAGAGTCTATAAACAAGTGTTCTGTAATTACCGTATATCCCGCTGAGGATATTGCTAGTATTGTTTTGGGATGTTAGGGTACTGGCTTTACCTTGCCTTCTCGTGCCTCTGAGGGCCTCAGAGGGCCCGCCCTTTGCCCGGGCTTCGCCCCGTGCTCCGTCCCGCGTGCCAGGAAAGTCTTTTAGTAGGGCGGAGTAGGGAAGAGGACCAGCTGCAGCTCATCAAATGCCGCCGTGGATGCTGGTCCTCGCAGTCCCAAGTTCGTGCGAGTTCTTTTTCCCGGGTAAATTGCCCCCAAGTCTCCCTCTGCGAACGGCGCCCGCGGAGCGGGGGCCGTGAGAGGTGGGAAGGTCGCAGCAGCACAAAAAACAAACTGGAGGATTGCCTGTCAGGTAAGTAAAAAAATAAAAAATAAATCAGCAGCCTGCCCGTGGCGTGTCTCCAGAGCACAAGCAGAATCAAAGGGAGCTCCAACAGCAGACTCAATACCCCCAAGCAATCCGGGTATTTCTCAACAGTGAAGAAAGAAAGAAAGAGGAACAAGTTCTGGCGAGTTTGTAAGTCTGAGGATTGAGGACTGAGAGCTCCTCACCCCGCGGTTGCTGGCCGGTTGTTGCTCCTCTGCCTGTCCTCACAGGGGACTCACTCCCCCTTGCCTCACCTTTGCTCCGGCCACTTAGATCCCACCAAACAGTCAAAGCTCTCAGAGCCCTGCGGCTTACCTCCCAGCCTGTCTGCTCCTAGTCCCCACCAGCCTCCACGGACTGCAACCACAACCAACAAGGCGGTGCAGCGAGGCGGAGATGCGGCGGCGATCAGCGTTAGAGCAGCAGCCGTCAGGGGAAAGGCAGCGGACGCCCCGGTAGGCGGCAGCACAGCGGCAAGGGGAGAACGGTAATCCGCAGCAGCACCGGCACCCGGATCACACAGCACGAGCAACAAGCCAGGCTCGGCCTGCAGCGCGACTCGCAGCTCACTGCTCACAGCTGTGGTATGTTGTTCCTCCTCCTCTTGGTTCCCGGTTTATTCCCGGTTTTTCGGATTATGGCTCACGCTCCCCTGCAGTTTAATGCGGCCTCCCACGACTTCTCACACCCCCGCTGAATGCTGCCGCGACCGTTGCAGCCGCCGTGCTGCTCTTCTCTCGAATACCTCAAATGCCTCTCTCGCCTCTCTCGCAAAAACCCATTTGTTTGTTGGCCCCTTTGTTTAAATGGTATTTTAAATTTGAACATATTTATATATATTAAATTTATTTTGTTTTTTAAATATTTTTGTAGTTAATATTTTGTTCATTTTTAAATTTGAACTGGCTGTATTGAGAATATTATTTGTTACTCCTCCGCAATCAAACACTTTCTCTACTGTTGCACTCACTGTAGTGGGAATAGTACTTTGTACCACTCTGCTATCCAATACTTTCCCTACTGTTGCACTCATTCGAGTGGGAATAGTAATTCGTAACCCTCCGCAATCCAATACTTTCCCTACTGTTACAATCATTAGAGTGGAAATAGTCATTTTTACCCGTCCGCAATCCAACAATTTCCCTACTGTTGCACTCACTGGAGTTGGAAATTTATGTTTAAAGATATCCAAATGGTTTATTATTTTAATTTATATTTTTTTAAATAGATATTATGTTTTATATATATATATATATATATATATATATATATATATATATATATAAAAGTGTCCTTTGCTTGAAGACGCAACTCGAAAACAAAGCAGGACCCCATCATTTGTAACAGAGTTCTTTATTTCAGTGAAACCGGCATTCCATTCAGTGTTTCAAATAAAAGCCCTACGCGTTTCAGAGACACTTTCTCCTTGTTCACGGGCTGGCTCTGTTAGTTGAGGCAGATTATGCGAGGAAGTTAGAGTTCAGATATTTAAGTGTTTCTTCACGCCTCCTGATGATTTTGCACAGGTGTTTTTCATTCCCGGCATCCTGGGACTTGCAGTACTCCCTCGCATTTTTATTCCCCTTCGGTGGGTTCTGTTAGCAACTAATCCAATTAAGGCACATAGTTTAATACCCTCCAGTGGGTCATAGGAATGAAGTTCGGTTTTTGGTAAAACTGCATTGTTTCCCTGCATTTTGCTCGATTCCAGTATCGCGCTGCAGTCCATTATATTCCTTTGGCGGTGCAATCTTCCCGGCCTGGACTGGCCGTGTAGGTATTAACCAAAAAAAGTGTCCTTTGCTTGAAGACGCAACTCGAAAACAAAGCAGGACCCCATCATTTGTAACGGAGTCCTTTATTTCAGTGAAACCTGCATTCCATTCAGTGTTTCAAATAAAAGTCCTATGCGTTTCAGAGACACTTTCTCCTTGTTCACGGGCTGGCTCTGTTAGTTGAGGCAGATTATGCGAGGAAGTTAGAGTTCAGATAATTAAGTGTTTGTTCACGCCTCCTGGTGATTTTGCACAGGTGTTTTTCATTCCCGGCATCCTGGGACATGTAGTACTCCCTCGCATTTTTATTCCCCTTCGGTGGGTTCTGTCAGCAACTAATCCAATTAAGGCACATAGTTTAATGCCCTCCAGTGGGTCATAGGAATGAAATTCGTTTTTTGGTAAAACTGTGCATTGTTTCCCTGCATTTTGCTCGATTCCAGTATCGCGCTGCAGTCCATTATATTCCTTTGGCGGTGCAATCTTCCCGGCCTGGGCTGGCCGTGTAGGTATTAACCAAAAAAAGTGTCCTTTGCTTGAAGACGCAACTCGAAAACACAGCAGGACCCCATCATTTGTAACAGAGTCCTTTATTTCAGTGAAACCTGCATTCCATTCAGTGTTTCAAATAAAAGTCCTACGCGTTTCAGAGACACTTTCTCCATGTTCACGGGCTGGCTCTGTTAGTTGAGGCAGATTATGCGAGGAAGTTAGAGTTCAGATATTTAAGTGTTTGTTCACGCCTCCTGGTGATTTTGCACAGGTGTTTTTAATTCCCGGCATCCTGGGACTTGTAGTACTCCCTCGCATTTTTATTCCCCTTCGGTGGGTACTGTCAGCAACTAATCCAATTAAGGCACATAATTTAATACCCTCCAGTGGGTCATAGGAATGAAGTTCGGTTTTTGGTAAAACTGTGCATTGTGTCCCTGCATTTTGCTCGATTATTATATGCATCAAACAATTCCGACCACTTCCGACGTGCGGCGAAGCAGGAATTCAGACCACCACAGCAGCTTAGGCAAGGTACGATTTTATTTCAGTTCTTTTACCGCAGCCAGCAACAATATATATATATATATATATATATATATATATATATATATATATATATATATATCGCCCAAAACTCCTTACAGCTGCTTCGTACCTTCGCAGGACGCAGAACAGAAAGAGCACGAACCACCAAGCTTTTAAAATGCCTTCAGTTTATTCGCCTTCAGTTACAGGTAAAAGCAGGCATCCATATATATATCTATATATATATTCACTGAAAAAACCATAGGTTTAACACCAGTTATAGTTAGCTGGAAATTTTACTGATATAAAACCATTGAAATTCCCACGTTATAGTTAGATGGACTCACTATAACTTGCGCGTGCAATGCACTGCTGATGACGTCACATATTACATCACTCATGACATGGTCAGTGACATCACTCATGACATCACTGATGACACCATCCAGTGAATGTGTGTCTTTCTGAAAAATAAATATATTTTATATATGTATATGTAAAAGTTGATGGAAGAATAAATGTTTAAATAAGTGTCTAAATGGATGATTTTTTTTTAGAAATTGATTGGTTAACTGGCTTATTAAGTGTATCTTAGTGAATACATATATTAGTGAGTAATGTTTAAATATTTAAATATATGTATTAGTGTTTCACTTTGTTTATAAGTGGCTGCATGGGTTGGTGAGTAGCTACATGTGTAGGTATATGGGTTATTAGATGTTTTTTTAGTATCAGTATGAGTGTTTGTATGGTTTGGTGGGGGTATTACTTATCACATAGATGCATGAATGACTGACTCTCTCTTTGTGTGTGTTTTGAAGACAGCATATGTGCAGGACTGTATGGGTGGATGAGTGTGTATATGTGTGTGTTACTGCGTGAATGACTATCTCACTAGTGTCTTTATCAGTAACTACATATGTTTTAATCTAGTATATGTGAATATTGATGTATATAAGTGAGTATATGTGAGAGTAAGAGATTGTAAGAGTTCCTGTTTAAATAAGTATGTGTTTCTATAAGTGATTGTTTAAGAGAGTAAGTATGTGTAAGTTTCCTTAGAAGTAAGGTGGTAGTGTGTGTTTAGATGTATATGCAAATAAATGGATGTTCAATAGTTTACTTGCATGTGTGAGTATGTGTGAGAGTAACTTTTGGATGACTGTTGGTGTGTAACAGGATGTATAGGTGTATCACTACATATGATGAGTGAGTATATGTATGAGTCACTATATAGAACTGTTGGTGAATGAGTGGATGTGTATATAGAGGGTGGAATTATTGAATTGGTTGTTGTAACTTTTATGTGTATCTCCATTTTTTTGAAAATGTTAATTTCTATTTTTGAATATGTGTTTCATGGGTTACATTACACTGAAAGGAGGTCTGTCACTCTGTCACAAGGATGATGTCATCAGTGATGTCATGAGTGATGTCACTGACCATGTCATGAGTGATGTAATATGTGACGTCATCAGCAGTGCATTGCACGCGCAAGTTATAGTGAGTCCATCTAACTATAACGTGGGAATTTCAATGGTTTTATATCAGTAAAGTTTCCAGCTAACTATAACTGGTGTTAAACCTATGGTTTTTTCAGTGAATTTGATAGGTTTTTTAAATGCTAATTCCTAACTATAACTGGTGTGAAACCTATGGTTTTTTCAGTGAATTTCATAGGTTTTTTAAATGCTAATTCCTTTGTATATCGAGTTTCTAACCTTTTTTTTTTTTTTTACAATTTGCTGTTTTTTTTTTAAGTATTCATTTTTTTATATAATTTTTTTCTTTTGCGCTCTGGGTGCGCGCTCCGGGAAGCTTTCAGCTAAGCTCTCCGGTAAGCTTTTCCGTGAGCTCACCTGAAAGCGCACCCAGAGCGCTACTGTCGTTCGTGAAAAAATATATGAATGAAAAGTTAATAATAATGCAAAACATTTCGGACCATACAAATAAAATTAGTTTTTTTTAATAAGGAAAATGATTATGCATTTCTGTAAAAGTTTGATGACGTCACTTCGGCGCGCAACGTAAGTGCCCTCGGAAGCGCCTACGTTCGCGGCGCGTAAACGCACGCAAAAGCGCCTACGATCGCGCCACGTTTGCGCCCCGGAAGCGCCCACGATCGCGCTGCATAAATGCACCCGGAAGTGCTCCGGAGCGCGCAGCGTAAACGCGTCGGGTCATGTGACCCTAAAATAACACTTTTCATTGGTTGCTAACAGTTTTTTTTACAATGAATGAAATCCCCACCCATTTCCTTCACTTCTTCTTTCACTTTTGTGACTGAAAGACCTGCCTTTTTGCTCTTGCATATTTCTTGGTTAATCATGGCTGCCAGACCGTATAATGTATGCAGAGGGGGCATTCCCCCGCAAAAAGCTTGGTAATAACGACGTACTGAAATCTATGAGATTTCTCTGCGTCACTTTTAGGATGCTGTTGCGTCAAAATCTTGCGCCTGCCTCGCGTCACTTTTATGTTTACAGATATGTCAGAAATACTGATGTATCTGTAACTCCTTGCAACATGATTCGTCATACATTAAATATGACACATCTGGAATGTCATAAGGAGTGCGCACAGAAAAGTGACGCATCGCACCAGCAGTGTAAAAAAATGTGCCTCGTTGCACTATATTTAAAAAGTGACGCATCTAGATAGATGCGTCACTTTTTAAATATTGCGTAACAATGCGCATTTTTTTACACCACTGGTGCGTCACAAAAATTGACGCACGGGCGGCGCAAAACTGGCAGCGCAAGGCCTTCATAAATATGGTCCTGGATTTTCCCCGTGCTTCGCCGGTGCGCGTACCATGCGCTTCCCCCGCGCAAAACGAAAAAATAAATAAAAAATGTAATGCCCGCAGGACCCTATTTTAGCCCCCACATCAAACCTAGGGGGTCAGAGGGGGTCTACTCTTCCCCCTTATGGTCATTTGCCCCTTTTTTTTTCAAACCCCTTGTGTCTCGATTTTACCGAGACACAAGATGGCGGCCGCTCCAGACTGTTTAGAATGTTTACAGACACCCAAGAGCCAATCAGCTTCCTGCGCGCAAGTCGCGTGTCGCGCCTGGAGCGCACTCCGGTGCGCGCACCGGAGAGCGCCTATAGATATATATATTTTTTTGAACCTAAATTACTCAAAATCCACTGCAGCACATATCTTGAGACATAGCAAAGGCACATCGGGCTACCAGTCCCTTCAATTTTGCCAAGTTTGCTGGAAATCCATTCAGCCGTTCGGGCTAAAAGTGAAATCGACCGCCCTATGGAAATTAACATGAGGAAAACGCGTTTTGGGACCCCCCTTTTATCTCGGCCCCCGCTTGACGTATCCCCCCCAAACTTTCAAGGAAGGACCGGAGCTCGACGAGGCCATTTTCAGGAAATTTTCAGGCAGATTCGTCAGCCGGTGCCAAAGTTATTCCAAATAGAATTTTGAGATTTAACATTGAAAAAAATCCTAACTATAACTACCTACTGGCGACCGCCAGTAGGTAATATATATATATATATATATATATATTACCTACTGGCGGTTGCCAGTAGGTATATATAGTTAGGATTTTTTCCCTATGGGATTTCTGAAAATTCTATGTCTAATAACTTTGGCGTTTGTGGACGGAATCGGCTGAAATTTTCAGGAAAATGGCACATTTTGTTTCTGAGCAGCTCCTGGAAATTTGGGGGGGTTTCGTCAAGGGGGGCTGAGAAAAAAGGGGGGTCCCAAAACGCGTTTTTAACATTGAGTTTTCCATAGGGCGGTTGGACTCACTTTTAGCTCGAACGGCTGAATGGATTTCCACGAAACTTGGCAAAATTGTAGGGACTGTTAGCCCGATGTGCCTTTGCTAGGTCTCAATATATGTGCTTCAGTGGATTTTGAGAAATTAACGTTTAAATCAAGATATATATCTGTAACAGCGCTCCGGGCAGCGATCCGGTTCGCGTACTTTTCGCTTATCGGAACTATGCGAAGCGAAGCTGATTGGCTCTCCGGTGTCTGTCAACATTCTAAACAGTCCGGTGCGGCCGCCATCTTGTCTCTCGGTAGGATCGAGAGATAAGAGGAGGCCAAAACAAAGGGGGAAATTTCGATAAGGGGGCATAGTAGATCCTCCCTGACCCCCTAGGTTTTATGTGGAGGTTGTAAAAGGTTTCTGCAGGGCAAAAAAAAAAATAAAAAATATTTATGCGTGGTGAGCTCCTAGTACGCGAACCGGGTAGCGCTCTGGGCAGCGTACTATAAGGATAAAAGAATGATAGATTTTTCTAATACTGTATGTTAATTATTTGTTGTTTTTGTTGGGTTTTTTTGTTTTCTTTATTTTTTTTTTTTTTTTATTATGATTGTGTTTCATACTTTATTAAATTTTCTAACATTTCATTGTCAGAAATGTCATAATTTATTATAGGGTGTAATTTTTTTTCATTTTGAAGCAGGTTGTCCACTGCTTCAACACATTGTAGAAGTTCGTGGTCTCTACTGTCATCCATAAAGTCATCAATTTTGTCTTGGCTGCTTTCCTTCAGTTCAATTGAAAATGTAACTTGTTGTTCGCCTTCCATTTTGCCTGAAATTTTGAATAAAAAAATATATATTAGTAGAGATTGGGCACTGTTGGGATTAATTTTAGATAGGTAGTTTTTATCAGTGAATTTTTCTTTTGGCAGTGTATAGTATCAGAGTGGAAATATGACTATAAAAAAGTGTATGTAATTTAACGAAGAGAAGCCTAACTCCATTCCTAACTATAACAGAGAAGTCTATCTAAATCCATAACTACTACAGAGGGATAGTGTATATGTATCAGAAAAAGTCTACCATATCAAGTTATAGTGTACAATAAACTTCATTTTTAAAAATAACAACTTACCTTCAGAAACAAGTTGAAGTCTTAGGTAAGTATTGAAATGTGATGTACAACAAGAAGTAGCAGTCAAAATGGCTGTGTTTTCTTCTCTTCCTTTATATATATTCAGGTATATAACCAATCAAATATCAGGTAATAAAAGTAGAAAATGAAAGTAAGATTTTTATTGGTTGTCAATTCCAACACTTCAGATGTGTTTTGTGAAGTAATTTACCTCAAGGTATTTAGAGAGGTCTACAGGCTTAATGGCTAAATGGAATTTCAATCAAATTTGTGAAAATGAAAGGGATTGTTATGTAGTATGAGTTAATCTATATTTGGTGAGAGTGTCTCCAGTCCTTTTTCTTTGAATTACTTTCCCACCTTTTCTTTGGGCCACTTCCCGGGAAGCAGTTTAGTCCGCGAACTAGAAGCGTAACGGGAGTCCACCATTTTGTGTTTGGGTCGAATTAACATATAAAATGGAGGTTAAATAATGTTCAGAAAGGGTAGAAGGGGACACAGTACAAGTATTTTGACCCCCCAGGTTTTCTGAGGGTGGCTGAGGAGGACCATATGTGCGAAGAAAAAACATTTTTAAAATAATTTTGGGCGGTTAGCTTCCAGTTCGCGTACCGGGTAGCGCTCTTTGAGCGTAGTTTGTTGAAAATTTCAGAAATAAGTTAGAGAAAAGTATTAATTGTGCGTGATCAGATGAAGGGTAGCTCTGAGAAGAGCTTTTGGGTTTATGTTCCATTTAGGTACTTATAAGTAGGTACCAATGCACAGTCTTAAATTCAGAATGAAAATTCTGTTGCCCTCATCTGAGAAGTGAACTCCATCTCCTCTGTAGATATCTTGCATGTAGTAACGCAAGTTATTATTGTACAGGGAGCCCATTCCATGGTCTCTCATGAAAGCTGAAACAGATTTGTTTACATGCTTCCTCGCTTTTTCAATTTGTGGACCAAATTGGTTGGACCACCTCCATTTCTGTCTTTGGCATATATTGGAATATACCAAGGCAGTTTGAGGAAAAAGTGCCATTAATTGCTCAAAGGTGTCCTTTAAAAGCATTTCCAGACCTACTCCTGTTAAAGTGCCCAAATCATTACCTCCACAATGCACTATTAACAGGTCAGGTTTTGGCAAATGCATAAAGGTTTTCACCAATGGTATCAATTGGTGACATTTTAATCCTCTTTGGCCCAACCATTTAATTTCCACATCTTGTAAATTGAGGTTGTGTAAATTTCTGTTGTCAGCATACCTTTGAGCCCAGTGGATGTAACTATGTCCAACAATCCAGACGTTAAACATGGTGGGAGAAGGTTGTGCTGCAGTCAGATGAAGTGTGGTAATGAAAGGGCAGTTGAAACAGTAGGAGTTTGTAAAGAAAAAAAACTGTGGATTTCCAATGCTAATGATTCATTAGCAGTGATTGGCACATTTCCATTTCTGAAAACAGAAAGTTAGGGTGCATGGATGTGTTCTTGAAAGATGTAATTTCAATGGTCAAGGAAGAAACTTTTAATGAAAGATTGCACTGGATACGCAGGTGCACTGAGAGTTCAGAGTTCAATTGAAACATTGTTGTGTGAATTTGCAAACATGAGAGGTCTTCCAGGAGGTCGTTGCTATGGAAAAAAGGCAGAGAGGGCAGAGGGGGGGAAGGGTTTTGATTTGAAAAAAGTGAGGGAAGAGTTATGATTGGCTAATATGAGAGATATGTGAAATGAATATCTGTATTTCTGTGCTTTCAATAGCTGCAGCCTCTGGAGTGCATCCTTTTTCTTCTGCTGAAGACAATTTGGTGTATTTCTGAGACTGTTTTTAAAATCCAAAAAGTATTTGCTAAGGTGAGAAAAGATTTATTTTTTTTAGATATAGAATAGAATGATTTAAGGAGAAAATGATGAAGAAAGCTGTGTTTTAAAACTGTGGCTTTGTCTATAGTGATATAGAAATAGATTTTGTTACTTTGAGAAATTGTATTTGCATATTCGGTGTAGGATTCTGGCATGTAGTAACTCAAGGTATTGTTGTATATGAAGCGCATTCCATGGTCTTTTATGTAAGCTGAAACAGATATGTTGTTTTTAAAAACCATTTTGAAATCAATTAAATTTTGGATATGTACTGTTAGAGCTTCATAGGTTGTTTTGGGTCATATTTATAAGGCATTTGAGTGTCTTTGATGTTATTTTTTCATTTTTAAATGGAAAGCATTCCTCATGGGGCAAGTGTCTTGTAAATACGTTGCCACCTGCGCTTGGCAAATTTAGATTTTGATTATGGGAGTTACATAGCCATGTTAATAATGTCGGAAAAATGGTGCTAGGGCATTCCAGAAAACGCTTTCGTGTGTCTCAAGGACATTTTCAGTCATTTCCTCTTGAATGCAGGTATACAATTGATTTATATGCTGTGTTTAAAAACGATTCTTTTCTATGATGATATTTTTTCTCTTTTAAATGGAAAGCGTTCCTCATGGGGCTCTGAGCAGTTCTTAGTCATGTTATCCAATGGGTGGTGGATAACATGGCTAAGAGCATTTGCTGAATAATGCATGAATATCGTTGACTTTTCAGCGTTATTCATGCATTGCGGCCGTTTTTTTCGCATTTGCGAGCAGTTCTTAGCCATGTTATCCAATGGGAGGTGGATAACATGGCTAAGAGCATTTGCAGGATAATGCATGAATATCGCTGACTTTTCAGCGTGATATTGATGCATTGCTACCGCTTTTTATCGCTAAGGAGAAAATGATGAAGAAAGCTGCGTTTTTAAATTGTGGCTTTGTCTGTAGTGATATAGAAATAGATTTTGTTACTTTGCGAAATTGTAATTGCATATTCGGTGTAGCATTCTGGCATGCAGTAACACAAGTGTGCTTGGCAAATTTAAATTTTGATTATGGGAGTTACATAGCCATGTTAATAATGTCCAAACAATGGTGCTGAGTAGTTTTTAGCCATGTTATCCAACATGGGCTTCGATTGGATTTCCACAGAGCATATTATGAAGCCCATTATCGCCGCTTTATCAGCCGTTTTCGGCCGATAATGCGACGATAATTTTAGTGTACAGGTTTGATAATATTTCCCTACATTCGCAGGGCTAGGTGATAGGCTGAGACCAGCCTGGCATGTAAAATGGCTGCCGTGCACGACAAAATTGTGGCATTGTAAAAAAGGCAAGTTGGCGCAGACATTGTGTCTCAATAAGGATTCATTCATAACAATGTGGTATTTTATCAAGCCTGTGCGCTTCAATTATCGCCGCTTTATCGGCCGAAAACGACTGATAAAGCGGCGATAATGGGCTTGATAATATTCTCTATGGATTTCCAATCGAAGCACATGCTAGATGTGAAGACATCTAAAATGGGCTTCGATTGGAATTCCACAGAGCATATTATCAAGCCCATTGTCGCCGCTTTATCGGCGATAATTTTAGCGCACAGGCTTGATAATATGCCTCAAAATATTTTATCGCACTGAGAAATTGGTGGTCAACACTTCCTGATTTCCTTCGAATCGAACGTTAACAGACGTCACGCAGCAAAAATTTAAAAAAAGATCACGCACAGCCGCTGGAACACATGTATCAACATATATGAGACTTCTCAGCCACTCTCAGAAAATATAAGGGATTAGGATACGTCTCCCGCACCTCCTTATTCCTAGTAATTTAATTAAAACGAAGCACAAAATGGCGTGATTCTCGTGCAGTTTGCGGCCCAGTTTGGTGTTTGGGAAGCGGTTCTATCGTGAAAAATATATATTTTTTTATTTTCCCCAGGGGACCCTTTAAAAAATTCCAACAACATTCCTAGGGGGTCAACTGGGGTATACTTTGCCCCATTTCATTAAATTCCCCCTTCGTTTTTCACCTCTTCTTCTCTCTCGATCCTACCGAGAGATAAGATGGCGGCCGCTCCGGACTGTTTAGAATGTTGACAGACACTGGGGACCCAAGCAGCTTTGCATTGCAAAGTTCCTTTTCGCAGATGGGAGCGTATTTACAAGAAACTTGCACCATGAAGAACGCTTTCCATTTAAAAAAAAAAAATAACATCATACACAGTCATATGCCTTGATTTGCTATGTCAAATAATAAGAAGGGCATTAAGTTTTTGATGACTGTTATTCATTTACTGTTTGGTAATAGTGGTTATTAACATTTTTTATTATATTTTTCAACAGATTCAACTGCAGATTCTTTCATAGTTTGGAAAATGCCTACAAAAAATAGAGTTAGAAAGGCTCGAAACCGTCAAAGACAGCACGGTGATGTTTTATTGCAGCAGTCCTCTTCCCTAAATACTTATCAAAACACCAAGAAAGCTCCGGGTAAGAGCACAAAGTCTTTCTTAAAAAATATTTGTAGTAAAAAAAGTTTTTCTCGCCAAAATGTTTCAGTTCAGAAAAAGAAGAGTAATTTAAATGGAAAGGAAAGACCCATGAAAAATGTTACTGGTAGAGGAAGAGATAACTCTGTGCATGATAGTAGAAGGAAAGAACAGTTTAGGGATATTCGACAACGAATGTTCCGTAATCGGATAATAGTTAATTTAATAAAAAATATTAAGAAATGCAAACAGAAAGCGGCATTTTATAAGAAGAAGAAAAATGTAGAGAAAATTATTGATCATGCTTTTGAAATTAAGCGAAAGTTGTTTATTTTGGTAATCAATAGAATTAGGAAACTAAGCAAGGTAATTTCTGATTTTAAAACAAACAGTAGATGGAAGAGAGTAGTAAATCGTAGCAACTTTTGTGAAGTTTTTTCCGGAGAATGGATGCATAGTTCAAGTTCTGAGGCATTTTTTAATGAGGAGAGTTATTTTCAGGATAATGATTTGGTGCATGCAGTTGACATCAGTGGTCGAGCTTATGAAGTGAAGGATGGTTGTCCAGTTGAAAAAGAAAAACTTGTGACAACAGAGACAGAAGAGGCGCTAAGTGATGAGGTTTTAGGAAGACGTCCTAAGGCTCCTGTGTACATTTGGAAGTGTAGTTCTATTTGCAGTGTGCGACAGGTTTCCATCAATTTGATTTGTGATTTTATACGGACATTTAATAAGAAAAGTTTGAAGCAGAAAATGAAGTTGTTGCAAGATTTAGATCCTTGCAGAGTGAGACAAATAACAGGTTTGCGTGGTCATTCACTGGCTTGTCTTTCCAGGAGAGTATGCCAGAGTGTTTTTCATCATTTCAGGATGCTAGCAGTGCATCATAATAAAGTGAGAAAATTAGTGAGAATGTTGTATTATGCAAAGAGTCCAGCAATTATGCTTAAACAATTATGTGCTGCTCTTTTGCATGGTTCTGAAATAGATGTGAAGAATATTTGTGAAGAAATTGAGTTTTGTTACTTTAGTAGTAAAGATGAGAATGTTCAAATTGACCCTGAAGTAGAGAGTAATGTGGAAGATAATGTACAGGTTTACAGTACAGATAATTTTCAGAAGGAAATTGCCACGTTTCAGATGAAATCAAGTGAGAGGCCTAATTTCACTTGTGTTTGTTGTCGACGCACTTATTATAAGAATCAGACTAAGGTAGTGGATTTATATGCAAAAAGTGAAAGGGAAAATAATAGTGAATGGAAGGATTTTGCCACATACTTGATGGTAGAAAATTATTTTGATTTGGGATCGGATCAACGTGTCTGTACTTATTGTTGTAATAAATTAAACCAAAACCAGATGCCTGCTAGGGCAGTTCATAATAATCTTGAATTGGTTGAGATTCCTTCTGAATTGAAGGATTTAAATACTTATGAATCTATTTTGATTCAAAGTATCCATCCCTTTCAGGCTATTGTAAGAATGGAGCCAAAGACAGGGAAGTTGCCTCCAGCAGATTTACAGAGAGGATTAAAGGGAAGAGTTGTTTATTTGCCTTTAGATTTGAATAAAAACATTAACACAATTGGAGTAGAAGAAGTGGAAGAGGAACCTCTGGTTATCTTGGTTAATGGGGTTCCGACAAAGAATAAGAAAATATGGCAAGATTTAGTGGATGTTAGGAAAGTCAAAAAGGCAACAGTGTATTTGAAGAAAAATAATAAGTATTATAAGAATGTGTATGTTGCAGAAGAGGAAGTAAGTGATGAAGAGGATAGCGATTTGTGTGCTGGGCAAATTGAGAAAGTAGAGGCCTCTAAAAGTGAAGAAATATATGAACATTATAGTGTTCATCCTTTGCATTCCAAGGAAGTCATGGGGAATGCTATTGAGTTGTTTCAAATGAAACAAGCCAAAGGGAGTCCCATTAGTGTTTGGGAGGAAAGTTTGGAAGCTCGGTGTTTCCCACAGCTATTTCCCACAGGTCGAGGAGGAAGATATGATGAGCGATCTCATCAAATTCCTGCGTCTGAATACCGGACTTTACGATTGTATGGAGAAGATCCTAGGTTTCGTCAATGCATTCCCTATTTGTTTCATCTCCTGTTTGAAAGCGATCTGTGTGGACTGTCATATGCAGTGAACCACATTTTAAAAAGTGGTATACAGATGCGAAATATCTCGGCAAGAGACTTTATGCATAAAGTTAATGTCCAAGATAGTATTTTGGATTCTCACTTAATTAATCTCATGGCGTGTCAGCGTGGTACTAATGAGTACTGGTATCGTCGTCATGGTGATTTAAAATGTATGCTGAGGAACTTAGGAACTCCGACATGGTTCCTCACTCTGAGCTGTGCCGAGTATGGCTGGGAAGACTTACTTGAATTTCTACGAGAAGCAAATGGAAATATTGAAAACATTGAATTCAAGACACCTGGAGAACTGTGTTCTTTGGATCCTGTGAATGTATGCAGGTACTTCAATCATAAATTTGAAGCTATGATGTCTTTCATCACAAATAAGAAGAATCCACCTCTTGGAGAGGTGTTGGATTTCTTCTGGAGAAAGGAGTACCAAGCAAGAGGTGCTCCTCATATACATATGTTGTTGTGGATCAAGGATGCACCTAAATTTGGAACAGATCCCGATCACTTAGTGATGAATTTCATAGAACAGTATTCTATGTGTGCTGTTCCAAATGCAACGGAGAAGAAAAGCCTAAGAGAACAAGTTCTACGTTTCCAAAGCCATCGTTGTGGAAAGTACTGTCGTCGTAAATTCAGAAACAAGGACAAGTTCTACACCAAATGTCGTTTCAACTTTCCACGGCCGGTGATTTCTAAAGGAAAAGTGAACAGTTTGATGTCTTCACTACGACATAATGTGACGAGGAAATCACCCAAAAATACATACAATTTGAAAAGGAACGAAGAGTCCAAGTACATCAACGACTACAACCCAGTGATTTTGTCCATGTGGAATGCTAACATGGATATACAGTTTGTGGGTGACAACTGCATGGCTGTGGCTAGGTATGTGACATCTTACATCACCAAAAAAGAAAAGACAGAACTGAAGGATATGTGGGAGGACATATCCCATGAAAAGAGCCTCAGCAAGAAGTTGTACAGTTTCAGTCTGAAGATGTTGTCGCATCGAGAAATCGGAGCTTACGAATGTTCAGATCGATTGTCTTCAGCAAGTCTCTATGCCAAATCTAGGAGTATCGTTTGGGCGAGTCTTGGTCTTGCTGCAACGCGAAATCGAGTTCTAAAACCTGTCCGGGAAATTGAGTATTTGGCGGAAAAGGAGCCAAACAGTACCGACATTTTGAAGACCAACATGTTGGATACATATTATCCAAATCGAAGCAGTCACCTTGAGAATGTTTGTCTATATGAGGTTCTCCAAAATTATATATTCAAGAGGAACATCAAAGAAGATATTGAGAAAGGAGTGTATACTGTAATTGGAAGTGAGGGATGCCTGGTCAAGCAAAGAAAATGCCAATTAGTAAACCATCGAAAATTGAGTGGTGAATCTCCAGAAAAAAAGGAGTTTTTCTATTTAGCACTTTTGCAACTTTTCAAGCCTTGGCGTGCAGAAGAGGAACTGCTTGGAGATTTCCTCTGTTACGAAGACTCTTTTAATGCAGCCAAGGAGTCCATAGAATGTCCTGCTTTTCCTAAATATCAAGAAATGCTAACTTTGGAAATTGAGCAGGAAGCAACGATTGCAGCCGAGATTGCCAGAGACAGTTCTCAGGACAGTCAGAGTTCTGTTTCATTGAGTCAAGATCCACTTGGAGGACCTATTATCGAAAATGAAGCTGCCACTGCTATGAATGAAGTGGAAAGAGCCATGGCACATGCTCAGGAGGATTCAGTTAACTTAGAAGACTTGGAAAAACAACTCAACGTTGAGCAGAGGAAAATATATGATGAAGTTACCAAGGAAATTGAGCACGGATTAAGTCATGAGAAGAAAGAGTGCTCATGTACGTCGTTGAAGCCTGTCCGACTGTACGTGAGTGGAGAAGCGGGAACTGGAAAGAGTTTCCTCATTAAAGCAATTTCTTGTTATTTGCAGGAAAGGACTGAGTCATCGCTGTCTTGTGTTGTCACCGCTCCTACTGGACTGGCAGCACATAACATTAAAGGTATTACTTTGCATCGTCTACTGATGCTGCCGGTGGAGCATGACAACAAATTACAATACAACAAGTTATCTGGAGATGCTTGCTGTGAAGTTTCAAGAGTCTTGAGGAAAATGAAACTACTTATCATTGACGAAGTAAGCATGGTTTCCAATGTCATGCTTGCCTTTGTGCATTTGAGAATGCAAGAAGTACTTAAAACTGAATATGATGTGTTATTTGGTGGCAAACACATCATTGTTTTCGGAGATCTCCTGCAGCTGACACCAGTAAAAGGTCAACCTGTGTTCAAAATACTCACACATGAAGATACCAGGAAGTGCCTAGGGAGCATTGGCAACGTCAATATATGGTTAAACTTCAATTATGCAGAACTGCATGAAAATATGCGTCAGGCAAAGGATGAAGATTACAAGAATATTCTACAAGATATTAGAATTGGAAAAGTGACCGAGCATGGGAGAGAAGCTTTAAATGCACGATTACTGTCAAATTTATATCCCAAACAAGAGATTGTGCCTGAGAATATTTTTCAGAAAATTACTGAAAAGAAATCCGGGATATGTCTCATGCCAACTCTTGCAGAATGTGCCATCTTCAACAACAAAATGTTGAATTTAGAAAAGCAAGAGATTGTGAAACTTGAAGCTATCGACAAATTAGAGCATATGGGATCAACAATTATTTTGTCAGACAATTTGAAATCAAAATTGGATTCATTAGAGAAGACTATATCTAAAACAGCGGGTTTTGAAAAGACTTTGAATGTGTGTTTAAATTGCCGAATCATTTTGAGAAGGAATTTACATGTAGAAAGAGGTCTGGTAAATGGATCAATGGGTAATGTTGTTGATTTTGAGAAATACAAAAATAGAGATGGAATAGAATTTTTAAGAATTAAATTTGATGGCATTGAGGAAGTACAGCAAATTGGTCGTTGTTCTGCTAGGTTTTTGCTTGTTAAAGACTTATATGTTCGCCGTAAACAGTTTCCTGTTTGCTTGGCATATGCGGTGACAATCCATAAATCGCAAGGTTTAAGTGTAGACTGTGCATTGGTGAATATTGGCAGTTCTGTGTTCAAGGAGGGTATGGCATATGTGGCATTGTCACGAGTTAGAACTTTATCGGGATTGTACTTGATTGACTGTGATGTCACAAACATTTGTGCGGATCTAGATTGTGTTAAGGAATACAATAGGTTAAGAAGAGAGTATGCGCCACATTTGCCTCAATATCCTTTGTTTGAGAAACGTGTGGTAGGCCAGAAACGTAGAAATATCAGTAATAGTAGGGAGGTTGTTGCAAAAAGACTAAAAGTCAATGAACCGAAAGTTGTCAGCAGAAAGAAAGTGGATTCTGTTGAAGATGTTGTCGGTTTTCAATTTGAAAACAGTTCTGGTGTCAACTGCTATGCAAATGTAGTGGTTAATGTTCTCTTTTCACTAGAGAGTTTAAAAGAACAGATTGTGTTCAATTCGGAACAAAGTTTATGCTGCTTGTTGAATTCTGTGTTAGAGAAATGTAGCACTGATCGAACAAAAGTAGAAAGTGTGTCTGAAGTTCGTTATCTGTTAGATGAATGTTCAGGTCAAACAGACTTCTCTGAAAATAATCAGCAAGATTGTCAGGAGTTTTTAATGTATATGCTTGATGTATTGGAAGATGAGGGTGTAGATGTAGATCACCTGTTTGGGCTTTCTTATCAATGGCAGCATGACTGCGAGAACTGTATGGTATCAAGTACTACTAGTGTAGACTCAGAAAGATTTATATATTTAACTTTGCCAGACAGTAAATCAGTGTCCTTTAATAAGCTAGTAAATGCAGCGGATCACAACATGGAGTGTAGCCAATGTAAATGTGATATGATGTCAACATTATTTATACGTAGATATAGCCAGTATGTCATTTTAATGATCCAACGTTGTAGGCCTGATGGATCAAAATTGTCAACTTTAATAAAAAATGTTGTGGCTTCTCAGCTGTCAATATCAGGGAGGACTTTTGTAACTGTAGCAATTATCTATCACGATGGTCCATCAACAACATCAGGACATTATACAGCTTACTTAAAGTCTGGAAACGGCTGGTCATTCTGTAATGATTCCGTTGTAACTTTCAAAAAAAAATTGCCGTTTGACCTTAAAAATTCTTACCTGGTGTTTTTAAAACCAAAATTTTAAGTAGAGGGAATGTAAGTCTGCAATGCTGTCTAGATTAAAAATCCAACTATATAAACCTGATGCAAGTAAGTCTGCTTCATAGTAAGCAGTATCAGTGTCATAGGAAAAGGAGAACATGAGTGACAAAGAAGAGTAAGATATTAGTAGTCCAGGATTGTGAAAATAATCTCAAATATTTTATTTTTGAAAGTTGCGAAAATAGAAAATGTCGGGATTTGATTGGAAGAATTATGGAAAGGGGCGACCAACTCGGTCCCCCCGAACGTATGGCCGAGTGCCTCGATCCCCCCGGGAAGCCATTTTTGGGCGGGAGGCGCGTCTCAGCTGGTATGCCCGAAGCGGCGTAGCTGGGGCGCGCTCGTTCCCGCCCTAGAGTGGGCTGGCCTAGACACCGCCGCAGCCAGCCACGCCCTCGGGGCAGGCAGGGGCGGGTATATGCCCGCCCTGAAGACGGATAAAAAGGGACACAAGACCAGAAGACATCCTCTTGTTCTTGTGCTCTGAAGCTGCACCTCCTCGCTGCACGTGAGCTCGGGACAGAACGAAGAGCCAATTTTGAGCGTTTTAATCTCTCTTTTTGTCTTCTAGATACTTCGTCTGAAAAGATGCCCAAGAAAGGCGCGAAGAGAATGTCGACTGACCAGTTGGTTCGGGCCCTCATGAAGGACATGTCCGAAATTAAGAAACGGTTGGCGGAGCGAGACGGCGAGGAGGGATCGGGGCGTCCACCGGCCGGAGGGAAGCCAAAGAGGCCGAGAAGGGGGCCGGTCGGGGGAGACGTCCCGGTTCCCTGTTCCCCGCTCGAGGCGCCAGCCCCGGTACCGGCCCCGGTACCGAAGGAGGGGAATCCGATCCCCGTAGTAGTCACCCCGACATCCACTGAAGATATGCCTCCCGAGTTGGCGGCACAGTTAGCGGCGTGGTTGGGGGACAGTAGCGAGGGCGCCACGGCTGCCGAAGCGCAAGCACTCATTAAACAGTTGCGCGAGAAACGTGATACAGCCAAGGTGCCCGCGTCGGATGCGGTGATAGACAAGCCACGAGTGGCGGAGGCAGCGTCCGGTGCAGGTAAGCGGCCATTGCCGATCGCAAGGGATGAGTCAACACCCTCTCGTAGAGAAAAGTTGGGGCAACATGTTCCTTTGGCAATAAAGGAAAAGATTTGGGCGGGGGAATACGTAAACATTTTCTCCTTGCTCGTTGATCATTATGAGGTTGAAACTGTTAAGGGCCAAAAGGATCTGATGCATCCAAGTGTTTGGCGCGCAAAAATGGCCGCCTTTAAAGTGAATGAGAATATTGGCAACTGGGGTAATGCTTGGGGAATTTTTACGTCAATTTTGGGGGAACGTAGGCCTGAATTGCTCCCTGAATTTCCAGTATATCAGTCACGAATTATGGGGTACTCGACATCGCACCAAGGTAACCAATGGTTCTGTTATGACAACCTTTTCAGGAAAGCGATGGAGCATAACAAAAGTTTAACCTGGGACTGTTACGATTCTTTGACATGGAATAAAATGAAAGAGTCGGGGATGTTGAAAGTGCCGTTGGTGGGGAGTACTGTTGGTGAGTCCTCCCGCCAAAATGGGGGGACGCCCTTTCGGTCGGGTACGGGTACAGACGATTACCCGAGACCCGCCGGCAATACAGGGAAGAGGGGTTTCTGTTTCAATTTCAACAGAAGTAAATGTACTAGGCCCCCGGGATCTTGTAAATTCAAACACGAATGTAGTGGTTGTGGGGCACCCCATCCTGAGTCCTCGTGCAGAGCCAAATCGGGTGAAAATGGGGGTAGAGGGGGCGCCAAACAGGTCTAATATAGTCCGAGGGGCGCCTTTACCAACCCCGATTGATACCCTGGCGATGATTCCCTGGCTCAGCGAATACCCAGATCGTACTTCAGCTGGGGTGCTACGAAACGGTTTTTCATATGGTTTCCGCATCCCGGTGGGGAACTTTCAGGGTGTCGGGACGTGCAAAAACCAACTTTCCGTCTTGCAGCATACGACTGTAGTACAGGATAAGATCCGGAAAGAGGTTACCCGAGGTCGGGTTGCCGGCCCGTTTAGTGTTCCCCCGGTACAGAATTTTGTTTGTTCTCCTTTAGGGGTGGTCCCCAAGAAGGACCCAGGTGAGTTTCGATTGATTCACAATTTATCAGCGCCTCATGGCCTTTCTGTAAACGACGCAATTGATCCAGAGATATGTTCGGTGCGGTACGCATCATTCGATGAGGCCGTAGCCATTTTGAATCGCCTGGGGCCCGGGACGCTGATGGCGAAATCAGATATCGAGTCAGCGTTCCGTTTGCTCCCGGTATACCCGGAAGACCAACGTCTTTTGGGATTCATGTTTCAAGGTTCGTATTACATGGATAGGTGTATGCCGATGGGGTGCTCTATATCTTGTGCATATTTCGAGAAATTCAGTAGTTTTCTACAATGGGTTTACACGAAGAAAACGGGTTTTCGGAATGTGATGCATTACCTCGATGACTTTCTGTTCCTTGGGGCCGCTGGGGATGATGAATGTGCCCGGGCCTTGACTGAATTTTGTGTTTTAATGAATCAATTTGGCGTGCCATTGGCACCAGGAAAAACGGTGGGTCCCACGACTTGCCTCGAGTTTCTCGGGATCGAGTTGGACTCTAGTGAGGGTTGTTTTCGTTTACCAGCTGCCAAAGTGTCGAAATTCAGGGCAGCCCTGCAAATGTGTATTATTGCATCTAAAGTTACGCTGCATCAATTGCAGCAATTGGTGGGGAAGTTGAATTTTGCCCTAAGGGTGATCCCGATGGCCCGCCCCTTCTCCCGTTCAATTGCCCAGGCGATGGTCGGCCTAAAAGAGGGTCATCATCGCACGAGATTATCGGCCGAGGTCCGCCAAGACATGCGTATTTGGTTAGCATTTTTGGCGGATTTCAATGGTCGAGTCGTCTGGAACAAACCGGCCTTGTCCTCTGAAGAGCTTGGTCTATGGACGGATTCAGCGGGAAGCATGGGTTTCGGCGCCATCTTCGGCACAAAATGGTCGGCACAAAGGTGGCCAACATGGTGGCAAGAAGAGGGGCTGACGAGTAATATTGCTTTCCTTGAACTGTTTCCCATTTTGGTGGCCCTCAGAACCTGGCCCGATGGATTCAAAAATCACTCTGTCATATTTTGGTCTGACAATATGACCGTTGTAGAATGCATCAATAGTCAGGCAGCACGTTGTAAAATGATTTTAAGGCTGCTTAAAGAAATTGTCTTACTGTGTATGCAACTGAACGTGGTATTCAGAGCAAAACATGTCCCAGGGGTGATGAATCAGGCTGCTGATGCACTGTCTCGTTTTCAAATGCAGGCTTTCTTGGGTTTCCTTCCCTCAGCGGACCCAGAGCCAGCACCCTTTCCCGAAGCTCTCTGGTCTCTCGGTGCCCCGAACTTCGTTACCTCGTGGGAGAGAGTCTAGCACCAAGGACGAGGAAGGCATACGAAGGGGCGTTTCGGGCTTATTTAGCCTTTTTGGGGACTGAGAGAGGGGGGCTTTGGGGGCATGAGGATTGGGTAGTACATTTTCTGATGTCCTTGCGTAAGGCTGGGAAGTCGGTGGCTACAGCCCAGAGGCATCGTGCTGCCATTTCCTTTGTTGCCAGGGCGCATAATATCCAGGACCCGACAGCGTCTTTTTTGTGGTACAGAAAGCGCTGCGTGGGTGGCAACGCCTTGAGGGTCGCAAAGTAGATGAGAGGCGCCCGATAGGTCTGGATAGGTTGTCCCAGTTGCTGGCCACACTCCCCGCCACATGCTCGTCTCAGTTCGAGGCCTGTTTGTTCCGAGCTGCTTTTACGCTTGCATTTCACGGGGCAATGAGGATAAGTGAGCTGGTAGCAAGGAACAAGCGGGATGTGGTGGGGGGTTTGTGCCGGGAACACGTTCAGATCAGGGGTGAGACGATGACTGTATCCTTTGTCAAGTCAAAAACCGATCAAGGTGGGGTGGGAGACTGCATAGTCATTCGCAGGATTTCAGGGTCTTCCATGTGTCCGGTGAAGTGTTTAGAAGATTACCTAGCACGAAGGGTGGCATCATGGGGGGGGACATTGTTGAGACACGCGGACGCCACCCCACTGACGAAGTTTCAGTTTCAGCGGGTGCTCGCGATGTCAATTACCGCAGCGGGCTTGGACCCGGGTGAGTTTGGGACCCATTCCTTTCGGATAGGGGCTGCCACTGAAGCTACAGCCAGGGGTCTTAATGTGGAACAAGTAAAACAAGTGGGGCGTTGGTCCTCCAATTGTTATAAGAGGTATGTGCGGTTGCACATGTTGTGAAGCTGTAATAATGTACTCACGCTTCTTGTCTTTTGTTTGGTTTTCAGTTACGCAAGCCTTCGAGGCGGGGCGGACTATGCAGTCGACCCAACACCAGGCCAGCGGTCAGACATCACCGGCTGTGAGAAAGGAGGTGTGGGTCGTGGGCCACTCATACGTGAGGCGTGCCGCTGACGTATTCGAAGCAGGTGACATGATTCACGTAGCTGGGGAATACGGGTACAGAATGTCCTTCTACGGAAGGGGCGGTCTCTGTATTGACCAGTTTCAGGCATTCTTTGAGGGTTTGTTAGGGCGGACGAGGTCACCGCCGTCTATAGTCATAGTACATTTAGGGGGCAATGATTTGGTCACCACCGGTAGACGACTTCTCCTGGAGGCAATGCTTTCCACTGTAAGTTGGTTGGCGAGGAAAGTTCCGGGGTGCATAATTGCGTGGTCTCATATGATCCCACGAAAAGTGTGGCGGGGGGCTGTTTAGATCCCTGCTTTGAACCATTCTGTTAGAAAACTTAATAACAAAGTGAGTAGGTTGTTTCGTTCCAGGACATTGCATTCTATCTCGCACGGTTGTATTAATGATGACAGTATGTATCTAGGGGATGGTGTGCATTTGTCTCGGGTGGGAAATGAGTTACTCATAGGAGACTTCTTAGCATGGTTAAAAACGTTGGAACATGACCTTTAGCTAGGAGTTTTGTGGGGGGCCCGGATAGCCGGTCAACTATCCGGGCCTGTGGCGGTAAGGTCATGATCGGTGAGCACTAATTAGTAGATCCCTATGAGTGGGCGTCACCCAACACGGATGGGAGCGCTCGGGAGAGGTGGCCATTGGCCCCTCAATGGGGAGGCGGTCCCTTCTAAGGATGGGTCGCCGGAAGTAAAGGAAAGGCGGTCAAGGCCCCTTCCTTTGTAGGAGGGGTTACAGCCCCCTCCTGGGGAATTTCCCGGGGCCAGTGACATCTGCGACGGCAGATGCGGTAAGTTGTGTGGGGTTGGGATAAGGTCTACGGTACCTTCTAGATACCTCACACGAGTATTCGAACGACCTTTAACTGGCGTCGAGTCTTTAGGTGCCCCCGTCAAGTCAAGGGAAATTGGTAATAGTTGCACTTGAGGTACGCCTCCGTGCTGTCGCCCAGCCCAAGTGGGAGGGGTAAGTCTGGTTAGGGATCTTGACACCGGTTATGACCTTGCCGTTGGCCCTTAAATGTTAGGTTGTACAATTTCAATATGTCAAGAAATGTTTTGTAGGATGCTAGTTCGGCTAGGAGAACCTCTGTATTAGAGAATCTGTTAAGGTTAGCCAAACATCGCAATATGGTAATGAAATTGTACATAACATGAAACGTTTAATGTTTTAATTTTGTTTTAATAAATACGGCCGGGATGGTCACTCCATCCCACTTCCAAAAACTTCAAGAACTGTTTCCGGTTTCCCTCCTTTTGGGGATTGTGTTGAGAGGGGGTGGCGGGTATCTCGGCCATATGGAAAGGGGCGACCAACTCGGTCCCCCCGAACGTATGGCCGAGTGCCTCGATCCCCCCGGGAAGCCATTTTTGGGCGGGAGGCGCGTCTCAGCTGGTATGCCCGAAGCGGCGTAGCTGGGGCGCGCTCGTTCCTGCCCTAGAGTGGGCTGGCCTAGACACCGACGCAGCCAGCCACGCCCTCGGGGCAGGCAGGGGCGGGTATACGCCCGCCCTGAAGACGGATAAAAAGGGACGCAAGACCAGAAGACATCCTCTTGTTCTTGTGCTCTGAAGCTGCACCTCCTCGCTGCACGTGAGCTCGGGACAGAACGAAGAGCCAATTTTGACCCACCCACCAGCCCCTGAAGACAGCCAGTTGTGTATAATAAAGTTGATTAATTTTGCTTCGGTTTTCGTATACAGGTTGTAGTGCCATGTTGATGAGTTAATAAAGAATGGTCGTTTTGAGAATGTTTGCCATTAAAGATATTCAGTTTAGTGTTGAATTTTTAATGCATGCTCTTTCGGTCATAGTGGCCAATGTATTCGTAGGTTAATTTGCACTGTCGTATTTATTTTGGTAGGCGGTAAGGTCATGATCGGTGAGCACTAATTAGTAGATCCCTATGAGTGGGCGTCACCCAACACGGATGGGAGCGCTCGGGAGAGGTGGCCATTGGCCCCTCAATGGGGAGGCGGTCCCTTCTAAGGATGGGTCGCCGGAAGTAAAGGAAAGGCGGTCAAGGCCCCTTCCTTTGTAGGAGGGGTTACAGCCCCCTCCTGGGGAATTTCCCGGGGCCAGTGACATCTGCGACGGCAGATGCGGTAAGTTGTGTGGGGTTGGGATAAGGTCTACGGTACCTTCTAGATACCTCACACGAGTATTCGAACGACCTTTAACTGGCGTCGAGTCTTTAGGTGCCCCCGTCAAGTCAAGGGAAATTGGTAATAGTTGCACTTGAGGTACGCCTCCGTGCTGTCGCCCAGCCCAAGTGGGAGGGGTAAGTCTGGTTAGGGATCTTGACACCGGTTATGACCTTGCCGTTGGCCCTTAAACGTTAGGTTGTACAATTTCAATATGTCAAATGTTTTGTAGGATGCTAGTTCGGCTAGGAGAACCTCTGTATTAGAGAATCTGTTAAGGTTAGCCAAACATCGCAATATGGTAATGAAATTGTACATAACATGAAACGTTTAATGTTTTAATTTTGTTTTAATAAATACGGCCGGGATGGTCACTCCATCCCACTTCCAAAAACTTCAAGAACTGTTTCCGGTTTCCCTCCTTTTGGGGATTGTGTTGAGAGGGGGTGGCGGGTATCTCGGCCATACAAGACTTGCGAATCGCGGCAACATGATTTGGCCTAGTGGAAACATGTGATAGAATGAGAGAAGTTTTTTTTTCTATGTAACATATTTTACGTATCGATGGAGGTTTTCTTTCAGAAAGTGGCGGGCTGAAAATATTTATAGCACAACAGAGTGGATGCTGTTTATAGGAGATCCTTCGACGTCATTGAAAGTAAGTTAATTTTAAGGAGTTTTGAAATCAGATTTCTTAGGTTGTATGGGTTTTTTAAACACAGTCATTTTGATTGTGTTTTTTTTCCCCGCTGTTACATGAATACCTTCAAGTCACTGATTTAAGTGAAATTTGATACATTCTGAGAACAGCAAAAATAAACCATTTAACATGTATAATTAATGTTATGCTTTTTGTCCTTATGATATACATTTAGAAATGTGAGGTACATATGGGTAAGCTGAGTTCTGTAAATATCAATTTTAATGCTTACAGTGCTGTACTTCTGGGTACTGTTTTTTTTTAAAAAAAGAAAAGAGGCCTCACCTCAAAGAAAGCTCTTGAAAGCACACATCTTATTTGCATCCTAAAACAATCATTTTAAATGTTAGACACAATTTTATGATGGTTTTACATCTCTTTTGCGCTGTTATGGCATCACTATTGTGAGACATAAGCAATGCAAAAGAAGCATCATATTTCAAAATAGGCCTCATTTCATCAGCATGAAGATACTGTTTGTTGAAAATAAATATATTTAGGATTGTGTAGGGGTCGTAGAAAGTAGAGGTTTCTATAAGTGTCAAAGTTGTTTATAAAGTGTTTCTTCTTGAACCTTTTCCCTTCTTTTTTCTAATTTTTAAATACATGTTTTAATATTTTTGGAAATGTTTGTTCTCTCTTTTACAGATTGAATGTATGAAAAATTTTCTTTAAAAATTAACAAGAATTATAAGGTAAATGTTTTCTACTTTTTTAACCTGTATTCCACTGCTGATGATGTCACTGACTATGTTATGAATGATGTAATAAGTGGGCATATCTGTTATCTCGTTAAAAAAAGGAATAGTAAGTTTAAGGATAGGAAACAGATAGTTATGTTACAAAAAAGACAGCTATAGGACGTAAACAAAAAAAACTGTTACTCGCAATCCACTGCTGATGATGTCACTGACCATGTCAAAAATAATGTAATATATGACATGATCAGAAGTGAATTGCGGGTCACAGTATCTTTTCTTTACTCCCTATAGCTGTCTTTTTTGTAACATAGCTGTCTGTTTTCTTTCCTTATACTTACTGTTCCTTTTTTTTTAAAAAAAATTTTTGGTGCGCTCAAAGTTCGCGTACCGGTGTGCGAACTGGGAGCGAACTAATAGAAATAGAGCTTGGCAGAGTTCAAAGAATTCTACCAATTTTTTTTAATAATGGGGAGGTAGTTCTGAAAAGAACTTTTTTTTTCTTTTTGTTGTTTTAAATTTTTTTTATTAGTTTTCTGAACATTTTTTATATTTTTTTGTTTTTTTCTGAACATTTTGTTTTTTTTTTTTTTGGGGGGGGAGGGGGGAAACAAAAATGATTCATCGAAGAGGGCTCAACAGGAGCAACAAAAAAAAGAAGAATTTATTTTTGGGGGCGTTTTGGACATACATGATTTTGGATGGCTCTAATTATAAGAGTTATGCTACTTTCGCGGTAGCATAATATTTGATTGCACCTCACACAAACTTGTTTCACTTCCCCCATGTCCATTTGAATATTTGGGATCAGCTCCCTTGCTTCAGGTCCCGTAACTTCTGGCACAATCGATCTTCTGGCTATTGCTGGTGAATTCTGTTGTTCGTCTCGAAGCTGAGCTGCACTATAGTTATTTGGGTGCCACCTGCTCATGTGTCTGTGCATAGTGAAATTCCCATAACTATATTTTTTGTCCGTGCCTCTAGAAAGACGATCATCACAGATTCGGCAAAAGACATACCTGGCGTTCACTTTCTTTTGCCCTGGTGGAAATTTTAAAAATTGCCAAATGTAATTTTCCTTCCTGTTGTACCTCCTGGGCTCCTCAGGCAAATATTCAGGCTCTTCCTCCTCTTCCTGCTCTTCCTCTTCTTGAAAGATTGGTTGAGTTGGTGGTCCTTTCTTTCCATGAGGAGGTGGAGGTGGTGGTGGGGGAACACTACCAGAAGCAACAACAGAAGCCATTTCTCTGGATTGTACAAAGGTCTTTCTCTCACCAAGATGAAAGTCAGAGTGAGGAAAGAAGGAGGGGTTTTCATCATTTGGGAAAAGCCAAAGTTCTAAACCAATGAAAAGTGTTAATTTTAGATCACATGACCTAGTATTACATCATTAGGAAACCAAAAGTGAAATGAACTAATGAAAAGTGTTATTATCGAGTCATATGACCTGCTGTCTTTACGTTTCGCGCTTTGCGCCGCTATCCAATCCGCTTCCGAGTCCGCTAACTTGGCGCGTCGGATAACGTATTACGCGACAACGCAAAACGTCATGATAACGTAACAGTTACGCTTAAGGAACAATTAGCGGCTCGCGCACCAAGTCGCGGCTTTGAATTCAGCTAACGGGAAGCTGACCAGTTCGCGGACTAGGAGCGGAACACATTTTTTTTTTTTTAAAATGTATAAAAAACATGTACAATATATTTTATAATTTAAAGAAGAATACATTTTACAGATAGAAATATTAGCTTTCAAAAAACCATTGAAATTCAATGAAAAAACCATAGGTTATAGTCCATATATAGTTAGGAATTAGCATTTACAAAACCTTATTTTACTCGCATAAAACCATTGAAATTCCATATATAGTTAGATGCGCTAACTATATATCGCGCACCCGCAATCCACTGCTGATGATGTCACATATTACATCATTCATGACATGGTCAGTGACATCACTGATGACATCACTGATGACATCATCCAGTGACTGTATGTTTCTGTAAAGTTAAAATATGTCTTACATATTGAAGAATGAGTGGATGTATAACTGTCTGGATGAAGGATTTAGTAGGTGCATGACTGACTGTATGAGTGAGTGATTAAATGTGTCTCACTGCGTGCATGGGTTAGTGATTAAACTGTATTAATTTGTGCATCATTATATCTGTTGTTCTGTAAACTGCTGCATGTGTTGATCAGTAGCTATATGAGTAACTATATGGGTTATTGATTGGTTGCCCAAGTATTTGTATGGGAGACTGAGTATGTGTGTGAGTGGCTGGAAGGTGTGTGACTCTGTGCATAGATGTGTGAACAGCTGATTCACTAGATGTATGGGTTCAAAACTGCATGTGGAAACAGCTGTATGGGTGGTTGACTGTGTGCATGAGTGTATTGGTGAGTGAATGGATATCTCAGTACTACATGTCAAAGTAAGTACATATGTAAAAGACAGTGCATGTGAGAGTTGACATATATAAATAACTGTGCATAAGAGCCAGTGAATGTGTGAGTGGCTGTATAGATCATTGTGAACTTGTATCAGGGATTGTATAAAAGAGAAAATATGTGTTAGTATATATTTGAATAAGTAAAGTTTGTATAACTGTATAGTTGAGGAAATGGAGGTGTGATTGATTGTTTGCATGACTGACTAGTTGTGTGAGTAACTCCATGGATGAGTGACAGTCTGTGAGTGTCTGTTTACACTGATTGTATCTAAGGTTATATTAGAGTCTGAAGAAGTTCATTATATTATCACATGAATGATATCATGAGTGATGTCACCAGTGATGTCATTTGAGATGTCATCAGTGATGTCATCAGTGATGTCATTTGATATGTCATCAGTGATGTCATCAATGATGTAATTTGAGTTTTCATCAGTGATGTCATCAGTGATGTCACTGACCATGTCATGAATGATGTAATATGTGACATCATCAGCAGTGGATTGCGGGTGCGCGATATATAGTTAGCGCATCTAACTATATATGGAATTTCAATGGTTTTATGCGAGTAAAATAAGGTTTTGTAAATGCTAATTCCTAACTATATATGGACTATAACCTATGGTTTTTTCATTGAATATATATATATATATATATATAATATCTACTGGCGGTCGCCAGTAAGTAGTTATAGTTAGGACCTAGGGGGTCATTAGGATGGTGGGCGGACTTAGTCTGCCCGCCAACCTATCGGTCTTTGGGACCGCCCGCCATAAGGGCGGGGGTCCCGTGGGGGGCATTAGGATGTGCCCGCCACTCTGGCTGGCGCATCCTGCCCGCACCGCCCGTCACAATGCTAAACATTCATAAATGCATTTGCATTAAAAAAGCGGCAGGCACCGCGCTGTGCCTGCCGCTTTGTTAATGCAAATGCGGGGGGTACCACAGGTACCCCCCCCCTGTGAAGGCATCTATCCTGGGCCCTCCTGATATGGTTGGCGGTGTCAAATAGACACTGCCACCATGTTAGACCTTTTCCGCCCTGGTTGCAAGGCGACGGGGCGGAAAAGCGGCGGATGGTCTTTCCGTCCGCCGCGGTCACCCCCGCCATACTAATATGGCGGGGGGCATTTTGCTAAGGATGGCGGGCGGATTGCCCCCGCCAGGCCGGCGGTGGCTACCGGCAGCCTGGTGGGGGCAATCCGCCCGCCATCCTAATGACCCCCCTAGTTTCCATAGGAAAAGCATTTTTTGTTTTCCCAATAACTTTGGTTCCCGTTGACTAATATTGGCAAAATTTTCGAAATTCGTGGGACACTCCCATCAGCTCTTATCTGTAAAGTTTTGGGGTGATTCAGCAAGCAAGGGCGGAGAAAAAAGGGGCGTCACAAAACGTGATTTCTCTATGTTCATTTCCATAGGAAACTTTAGACATAACTACAGCCCGAACTGCTGAACGGAATTACCCCAAATTTGGCAAAAAGGTAGCCCTTGTTTCAGAAAGAACTCTTTTTATTAAATGGTGTAAATCTGTTCAGTAGTTCCTGAGAAATGTAAAAAAAAGAGGTAAAAAAATGCATTTTCCATAGGAAACTTTAGACAGCTACAGCTTGAACTGCTGAACGGAATTACATCTAATTTGGCATAAAGGTAGCCCTTGTTTCTGAAAGAACTTGTTTTCACAGTGGTGAAGGGAGGTTGTGGGGCCTGAGGTGACATATGTGCAACCACACCCTGTGGCGCGTTTTAAATTAGGGAATTAATTCCCCTTCAATCCTGAGGGCCCCTGGGAGCCAAATAGCCCACCTGGTACCTCCAGTAAGCACCTGTTACAGAGAGGTTGTCCAGGCCACTCCCCTTTTTACACCTCTCTTCAACGCAGCTCTCTGGCGCTTACTGGAGGTACCTGGTGGGCTAGTTGGACCCCAGGGACCCTCAGGATTCAAGGGAACTTAATCCCCCAACTTACAGCACGCCAGGGGGTGTGTTTGCAGAGTGGTGGAGAAAGGGGGCATGGCCTTTGTCTACCTCTCACCAATCCCACTGTGTGGGGCTTCCTGGAGGTAAAAGGTAGGCTTGTTGGCCCCTAAAGGATCCCCAGCAGTGAAGGGGACTTCATTCCCCATCCAAGAGCGTGCCAGGGAGAGCGTTTATAGAGTGGTGGGCAAAGTTGGCAAGGTGTGGTACGAGTACTTACCAGTGCTGCTGTATGAGACTGACTGGAGGTAATAGTTTGGGAAGTTGGTCCCAAGGATGTCCTTGGGGGCCAACTACCCTTCTTGTTACCTCCAGTAAGTCCCACACAGTGGAATTCCTAAGACGTCTTCGGAGGCCATGGCCCCCTTTCTCTACCACTCTGCAAACGTGCCTTGTGGCAAACTACGGGATGGGGATGAAGTCCAATTTAGTTCTGAGGGAGTTTGGGGGCCAAGAATCCCTGCTGGTACCTCCTTTAAGTCCGACACAGCGGAATTCCTGAGCAATGGTTGGACACCAGAACTCTTTATCCACCACTCTGCAAACGCAACTACTAGTTAAAGTAGCATTTTTCTGCACCTCTGACTTAGAGGTAGTTTTAATCCCCCTGCCCTATTATGTACTAGTGCCTTACAGAGGAGATCATGCTAATCACAGGGGTACCCCAACGCATAGTGTTCCGTAGTGTATGTAGGTGTTTTCACAGTATTCTAACTGTCTTTTAGCATTGCACTGGCTCTAGGCCTGGTTAGTCAGAGTCAGTTACCACCAGTAAACGTCTGAAAAGGTTGTGGGCACAGTATGATTTTGTAAAAAGGCCTCTTTCTGCTCCTCTGTTGGTTCTTTCTGTACATATCTTGCTTCTTCCTGCACTTTTCTTCGTCTTTGTGGACTTCTGTTGGTTCTTTCTGCATTTCTTTTGCTTCTTTCTGTGCATTTTGTCTTCTTTCTTTACATGTCCTACCTCTGTCGGCATAGTTAGAAATAAACATTTAAAAAACCTTTGAAATTCACTTTGAAAAAACATAGATTTAAGGCACGTTATAGTTAGAAATTAGCATTTCAAAAACCTTTGAAATTCACTGAAAAACCATTGGTTTCAGGCACGTTATAGTTAGAAATTAGCATTTAAAAAACCTTAGAAATTCACTGAAAGAACCTTAGGTTTTAGGGAAAGTTATAGTTAGTTGGACATTTCACTTATACAAGACCAGAGACATTTCCTCGTTATAGTTCAGCTAACTATAACTCGCGCCCCAGCAATGCCCTGCGGATGACGTCACATATTACATCACTCATGACATGGTCCGTGACATCACGGAACATCACTGATGACATCTCAAATGACATCACTGATGACATCATCCATGTAATAAACTGATGCATCTTCTCACACCCTAATATAACCTTTTATACACCCACTCTAAATTACAGGCTGCCATTGTCAAAACCATAGACACTCCCACACCAATAACTACATATCCACTCACTGATTCTTAGGTTTACACACAAATCCACTCACTCACCCGTACAGTCACTCATACTTATGGTCACTCAGTACGGGACTATTATATGCACTCATACATCTATATCGAAACTCACACACCGCCACTCATCCATAGAGGTACTCACACACCTAGTCAGTCATGCAAATAATTAATCACACTGCCATTTTCTCACCTATACAGTTATATACACACCAGTTCAATTAGTCATACAAATACTAACACAGCTCTTACTCTCCTATACAAGCACACATTCATACATACAGCCACTCTCACAATCACACACTCTCACTTACAGCCATTTACTTACTCCAACTAGGGTGACCAACTGGCATGGGTGCAAATTCAGGACAGTGAGTGTAAAAATTCAGGACAAAGGGTCAAAATTCAGGACACAAATTCCGAACAGGAGGTCAAAATTCAGGACAAAACTACGGGACAAAGTAAGTTTTACAGGCACGTCAGAGGAGGTCAAGCAATAGTATGAAAGCAAGTAAACAGACAACCACTTAAGTACAAGTCAAAAGAAGTTTGTATTTGGTTGAGACAATAGTGCACTTCACGTTTTTTCAGTATGCCCGCAGCTTGCTACCTTAGACGATTCAAAACTCGCATCTCGCTCCAGCTGGTATTAGTCACCAGACAATGGTGAACCACACCTGAATAAAAGTGGGTCCGCTTTTATTGTTTATTGAAAACTACTGGATATACAAGGAACTTTGCAGTGCCAGCCCCCAGTCACAAACCACCCACCTCCTTTACAACCTCCCAGGGAAACACCCGATGCCCGGTCTGGCAATCCGGCCTTGCTACCACCCTCCAATGGTGCCCCTCATGTTCACATAGACCATCTCTCATGTGTATTTCATTTCTTTTATAATGCTACTCATCTCAAGTATGTAGGGCAGGGTGTCGGAGTGCGTTACATCACACACACATCGTATATAGACAATGACTCATGTAAACGTGAAAGTCAATGTATAGGAAAGGTAACTTAAGATAATGGGTGCTACAAGGTTTAATCATTCTTTTATCTATCATTCAGTCTTTCACCATTCATTCTGTCCTTTCATCTGTGTGCCCGTCTATATCCAAACATATTCAACGATCTGCAAACCTATCCACCATGTATCGTTCCATCGATCGTTTTTCTCATCATCCTTCCACTCACTCATTCATCTATCCTTTCTTTCATTATCTATCAATTCACCCTTTCATTTATCCTTTCACTTATCCATCCAGCCATTCACACATTCCTTCACTTATTTACTCACCTACCTTTTCACATTATGAGCTGAGCCTATGTCTGCAGAGTTGCAGATAGAAGAGGCCCATCAAGAACTTCACCTCACTGTAGTTCCTGAAGCAAGGGGTGGGGGAGGTTTTCACTATGCCCCTGCACATAGGCGACCTGAAAACGTAGAAGTCATGCATGATGCACAGTGCGAGGACGTGAGGTAACGGTGACATGGTGTTGTTCCCAGGGCCTTAAGCGGGGTAAAAAAACTGGGGGGGGCCTCTTCAAAGGGAGTCTTTGATGTAATTAAGGGCGTGGCTTAAACACCTAGGCTAAAAATATGTGCTTAGCATAGTGTTCTGCCCGACTGGTATTATGTTGTTTCTGTCATTGCATCCAGATATATAATACAGCAAGTATCATTACACCAACAACAAGCCAAGGAGTATTGGCTTTGTCAATGGTTGTTAGTTGCTTGAAATAAAAAAGCAGCAACCATGGCTTTGTTGAATATAATATAAAAATGTGTCAGTTCTAAAATGGTGAGACAGTGAAAGAACTATAAACCATTCTTTTTAACTTGTTTCACAGGCTTCTTTATATAAACTGTTTTCTCACGTTGCAGCTTGGGCGTTTTACCTTTTATCCATCTAACAGAATGCCCTGCTGTACACTGAACAATAGGGATAACTAGCTGACCATTTAGATATGCTGTCATCAGTTAAACAGACTCGGACCAAAATCCTTAATAATTTGATCCAATCATTTAATCATTAAATTTTTTCTTTTGTTTATTTGATTAGCTTCAATATATTTAGTACAAAAGAAGGACAACACTTAACAAATTACACTACTTCCTTCACAAATTACAAAAATTCACATTACCAAATTCACATTAGACACAATAATACAATACAAAGTTCACATTGAGAGACAACTTGTTAAATTATAAACATCCAGACTTTAACACATATGTGCAAATTCAAATTGCTACCAGTCAACTATAGTGAATCGCAAACGAAATCCTGTAGAGCAAACTCAGGGTACCATCCAACAGGGATATTTTAGTTTTAGCAATAGAATATTATCAGATTTAGAATACATTTTGTCACTTGCAACTTAGTTTAAAAACGTAATCCCCTGTTGGTTAAATTAGTGCCAACGCGTTTCAAACTTGTGTTTTTTTCCCTGCCATGATAGCTCCCATTTAACGTGTTGAACTGTGGGATTTGAAGTCCAACCTCTGTAGTTTATCCCTCTCATTCCTTGGTGACAAATCTGTTTTCCCTCCAAATGTCTCCTTTGCTCTGTGCTAAGACCTGTATGTTAAAACAGTTCACCGCCAGCCACCATTTTGTGTTCACAAGCCGGTGAAATCCCCCCTCCCCCCCCCCCCCCCCCCCCCCAGCAACAGGGATATTCTACATCAGAGGGTGCTTCTGTGAGCTGTTTAAACTGTGTTTACTAGGGCCTGTGCACTTCGTTTTTTGGCCAGCAGAGGGAGTAAAGTGTTATTCAGACAGTATTGTTAGATTTCAAGTTAGTGAGGCCTTTACCTGCAGTAGTCCAAAGTGTGGCCTGTCTTTCTCCTAGGAGATTCTGAACAGGAACAGCAACTCCCCAGCCCCCACCCACAGGCCAGCAGACCATTGGCTATTCAGCTACCAGGCAAGTCTGAGCCCTCCTCTCACACCTGCCCAGGCCCCTTAAGGCCATGCTGGGTGCACCCCAAATCATTTTCCTCCACCTTGTGGGTTGCAGCCTACCTGTGCCCCAGACTGCAGTGAGCAGAGTCCAGGAAGTGGTAAGGAGACAGACTAGTCTCTTCTGAAAACAAAAAGTTGTTTAAAAAATGATTTTCCCTTTCTGTGATTACTGTCTTTGCCTGTGGTTGTTACAGTTTAAAATTGTAGTTTTGACCTGCCTGTGATTGCCTATTTTATCACCCGTTTTGTGTTTTAAACTTGTGGGTTTTCACTGCCCATGATAGCTCCCATTTGACGTGTTGAATTGTTGGATTTGAAGTCCAGCCTCTGTAGTTTATCCCTCTCATACCTTGGTGACAAATCTGTTTTCCCTCCAAATTTCACATTTGCTCTGTGCTAAGACCTGTATGTTAAAACAGTGCACCACCAGTCACCATTTTGTGTTCACAAACCAGTGAAACCAGCCCCCCTGCCCCCCCCCCCCAGCAACAGGGATATTCTGCATCAGAGGGTGCTTCTGTGGGCTGTTTAAACTGTGTTTACTAGGGCCTGTGCACTTCGTTTTTTGGCTAGCAGAGGGAGTAAAGTGTTATTCAAACAGTATTGTTAGATTTCAAGTTAGTGAGGCCTATACCTGCAGTAGTCCAAATGGTGGATTAAGCCTGTCTGTCTCTTTAGGAGATTCTGAACAGGAAAAGCAGCTTCCAACTCCCTAGCCAGCAAACCTTGTCTGAGGTGTCTGGGACATTATATGGTCTGCTAGTGGTTGGTACATGTGTACACTAATTGGTGGTTGTATCTGGTGTTTCTATTGGATTAGGGTTGATGTCCTCATTGGTTATGTATTTGACGGTTCTTATTGGTTTCTGGGTCTGTGATTCAATCATTGTAGGGTTGGGCCTTGGGCTAGGGTTAGGATTTATATTGGAAGTAGGGACTAGGGCTTCCTATGTTATTGGTTGTTGGGAGTAGGGTGGGACTAGGGCTAGGGTTAGACCTTTAATTGGAAGTAGCGACTAGGGCTTCTGGTGTGATTGGTTGCTCGACTAGTTTTGGGACTAAGTGGAGGGTTAGGCTTTCTATTGGAAGTAGGGACTAGGGTTACCTGTGCCATTGGTTGCTTGGACTTGGGTTGGGACTACTGGTAGGGCTAGGGCCTTTATTGGACATAGAGATCAGGGTTTTTTAACTTATTGGGTGCTTGGACTAGGGATAACATTGGCTGTACGGTCCTAGTCTCCTATTGGTTCTAGATTTTAGGGCTTGTGTTGTGATTGGATAGTGTTAGGGCTAGGGTTCCCATTGGCTGAAGGGGTCACCTGATTACTAGGGCTATAAGAGGCCAGACTTAGGGTGTCTCAGCCCGGGCGGAGAGGCTAAGGGCGGAGAGGACAAGGGCAGTTGCTTGTTTGATCCTGTTATGGGCAGAGAGGACAAGCGCAGTTGCCTGTTTGATCCTGTTCGAGACTGGCCGGGACTAGGGCCAGAAATTATGCCCTTTTTCTCATTTAGCAATACCCAGCCCCCACCATCCACATCCACAAACAGAGCAACACATTCACACCAAATGTACACCACGCACAACACTATGCACAGAGTAATGTACCAGCATGCACCACAATATATAAGCAATTGTTTTCACTATAGATATGTACCTATCTTTGTGTATTACTTTGTATAAACATGTAAAATAATTATAAATAAATACAAATCATCTTTGGTCTACATCTACACACTTCCATTGTGCATCTATGTACCTTCCATGTACTTGGATCTGTGTGTCTGTTACTTTTCTCCTGAAAAAGCATATCCATTGCACTACCCTATTTCTCATCCTGTGCTTCTATCGATATCTTTAATCTACATATACTTACCTCCTTTATGTATCTATATACTTTCAATGTACTTATGGATCTATATATTTATCACTTTCTTCTAATTTTGCATTTCCAATGCACTACCCTATTTCTCAGCCTATACTTCGCTCAAAATGTCTTCTAGCCCAACCTTCTGACTCATCTCAAACTTCTTTCTACTACTCATTCCAATGGACTACCCTATCTCTCTTCCTAAACATCCATCAATACATCCTCTACATCCACTCTCTCATTTATCCCAAACCCCATACCACTACTATGATCGCCAAAATAGCCCTTTCTAAACTCTCTCCTACTCTACCCCTCCTTGCATCATCTGACACCTCTTTTTACTAAGACGATCCCCTAAAACAAACCTTTCTAAACTCTTCCCTCTGACTCCTCCACTCCAAAATGCCTTTTTACTCATCCAAAAGCCTCCTCCTACTGCTAAGACCTACAAAAAAATAATAGTAAATCCTTCACTCTTTTATCCCACCACTATCCTTTTCAATCAAAATTAACAGACTAAAATGTTCACTTCTCAAATTCCATATTCAACTATACTAATATACTACCTAAATAACTGAATAACATATTCACTACTCAAATTACTTCATATTTATACTATACTAATTTTCAACACTAATCCTTTATGGGTTCCGGAGTGGCGTGCTACTCGCCAGAAAAGCACTTCAACACCCATCAGGGGAACAAGTGCTAGATGAATGCAAATCTTTCTTCCCCTTTTATCCCTCTGCTATTCTTCTCACTCCAAATAACTGACTAATATCCACCACTTAAATTACTTCATATTTCACCATATTAATTCACCACTAATGCTTTGTAGGCTTCCTGAAAAGTGTGCGTCAACAAGCGCTATATAAATACAAACCTTTGTCCTCCTCTATCCTTCTGCTATCATTCCAAATCCAAATAACTGACTAACCTATCCACTACTTAAAATGTACTTGCATGTTTCACTATACTAATTCAACACTAATCCTCTATGGGTCCCGAAGTAGCGTGCTATTCGCCGAAAAATCGCTTTGACGCCTCGTCAGGGGTAGTAAGCGGTATATAAATGCAATTACAATACAATACACCAACACACGCAAACAGTTGTTGCCTAATTGTGCCCAGAGTGCTCACTCTTCTCAGCATAAAGTGGCAAAAAACACACACCGATGTAAACAGACTCCCGAGACTGAGGCACACTTGTAAACAGATACACAGACTCATTGGAGCACATGCAGCAGTCTAACGATGCCCCAAGCACAAATCATCCCTAGTTCCAATGTGGCATGCACACTTACTGGCATACAGAGCTTGGCATACGTGTAAGGAGGCACACAGACTCATGCAGGCAAACATACACATAAACACTGCAGTCGTACATACACAGACACACACACAGTCAAACAGACTGAGTCATGTGTAAACAGGCACACCTCTTGTATAGACACACACAAAGGAGTATTACAGTGCTCCTGGCACAGGACCCCATTAGTTCCAGAGCTGTAAACACACACACACACAAACACACATGCACACACTCTAGTCCTACCATGCTTCTAACACATAGCCTCCCAAAAGCTGCACCCACACGCACCCTGAGACACCCATGTGTGTCCATCAGTCTATAAAAACACGTACACCCACACATTCAAACACAGCAGTACACTGAGACACACGTGAACAGCCAAACAGGGCTGGATAGAGGCCTGTGCTCACAGGCATACACACGCAAGCACACGCACATTAGTCTTACGGTGCTCCTAGAAGACCGAATTCAAAGTCTGTGCACTGATTAACAAATGTAAACAAATATATAGGCCCATAGAGACACATACAGACAGACATGCACGGACACAATCGAACACTGGTCTAACAGTGCCCCGAGCCCATTGCTTTCTAACTTTGAAAACTGCACACACACAAATGCACACTGCAGCATAAATGTGTAACCAGAAACAAAACTCAAGGCAGACGTGCAAACACACCAACACGCACAGTATTTACTAATGTTAATGCATGCCTATCTTAGCTCAGGTTCAAAGCTGCACACACATGGCGTGCGATACAATATTACACTGAAGGCTTGCTGTCCGTCCGGCAGGCCCTGGCCTGCATGTCCGGGCCTATTCTTTGAATTATAGTGGGCCCTGGCCAGTGAACAGCGCTGGGGCCTCTCAGGCTGGCGGGGCAGGGACAGGACCGTGAGGTATCTAGCGTGAGGCGTGGGCTGCCGGTGACTGAGGGGGGCTGTATATCTGCTGGGGCTCAGAGCAGTAAACCTGGGCCGTCACCCCCCCCCCCCTCCTGCCCTAGCAGACTCGGGCGCAGGCATTAATGCACACAGTCACACACATTCAATTCAATTCAATCAGCTTTATTCGATTATAAAAGTAATCATAAATGCACAGTACAGTATTAGGGACGATATATACGCACATTAGAATTATAAAAATCCATACGATAACAGTGCGGGTCATATCCAATCAAATAAAATATATATATATATATATATATATATATATATTTTTTACATCATGATTGAATTTCTACATTTTATCACCAACTTTACAAATATTGAAATTGAAACGGTCAGCTGTTCTTCTCCTAGTGTTTGTAAAAACAGAAAAGCAGGCCGGCATTGTCTTAGGCCTCGGTCTTTTAAAATTGGCAAAATCCACCTATGCCTTTTGTGGGAGTAAAATTTACAGAAAAACAAGACATTCATCGTCGATTGTAAGGACACATCATCGCAAGGACATTTACACAGCTCCTTTGATCAGTTGTTTTGGGCAGGGAAAGTAACGAGCTGATAAAAAATAACCAATCTCAAACGAGTCAACAAGAATCTATAATGTTCTCTTGTAAACATATTTAGGTAGGGCTGGAGTCTGTCACTTGCCACTATCAACTGGTGGGCTTGGACCGAAACATTTTGGTATTCTGTATATCTTCTCTTATTATCCAGATAATATAGACAGCTAGTTTTAATTTCTTTCCTACTGATATCTAGTAAACTGAGGGGCTCCGAGAAATATTCAGGATGACCGAATTTACGAACAACATTTTTAGTATGCTCAAACCAACTAATCTTTTGCACCCTATCCAATTTACCACAGTCTAAAAATATCTGTCTATTGAGCTCTAGTGAGTCGGAAATCCAGATTTTATGCCACTGGAGTACAGGTTGGATTTTACATATATCCAAAATATAAGGCAAGCCCAATTCAGTGTGGCAGTTATAGGTAGAAGCGCTAACCGTAACAGCCAATAAAAATCTTAAAAACATATTTTCAATACATTGAAGTGAGTTGACTCTCTCGTGGCCCCAGATACCTGCCCCATAGGTGGCTATTGCAATGCAGTTCACCTTGTAAATCTCTATTAGGACCTCTAGTGCCCGTTTCCCCAATTTCTTACTAAAATTAAAAAGTGCGGCTAGCTCTTTGGAAAACAGCAGCTTCCTTTTTCTAATAGCCTGGGTCCATGTCCCCCTCTCATCAAAAAGTATTCCCAAGTAGGAAAAGGTGTTGCAGCGGTCAATGTGTTTCTTTTCGAGTGAAATGGGTCTAAAATTTGAATTCCCTGTCCCACAAATCCTCACAAAAGTTTTAGAAATGTTGACTTTTAGACTTAGTTTGGCCATATAAGCGTCAAAATAATCAACTAGCCTCTGCATCCCTATCGGGTCTGGGACATTAAAACCGCATCGTCGGCATACATTAATGTTGGTATAGGTCTCTTACCGACTTGTGGAAGGTCCTGGCATGCTTTCCCCAGTGTACTTCCCAGATTGTTAATACATAGTATGAATAAAAAAGGTGCCAATACGCAACCTTGTCTCACGCCCCTTCTCACCCTAAAGTGCTTGGTGCATTCCCCTCCCACTCCATAGCGAATCCTAGCATTTGCTCCCATATATAATTGTCTCAGAAATAAAACTATCGAACTTTCCACCCTCATATTAGATAAAGTTCTCCATAGCTCCTTGTGGATTACAGAATCGAACGCTGCAGTTAAATCTACAAGCGGTAGGTATGGCTTTCCCTATTTGGTTTTGGTGTATTTACCGATCATCATATTCAAATTTAACCCCTGGTCAATTGTGCCCATGCCTTTGTGGAAGCCATACTGCAAGTTACTAAGAATTGAGTGTTCTTCCGCCCAGGCTTGTAGCCTTAATAACAGAACTCTGCTGATAATCTTGATTGTAGAGTCGAGTAAAGATATCGGCCTATAACAGGATGGGTCTGACCTATTTACTTTTTTAAAGATGGGGCTCAAGGTTGATTCATACCAAGAAGTTATAGGGCTGGTTGAACTACAGCCATTTAAGACTTGGGTTAAAATAGGACCCCAAAAGAGGATATTATGTTTAGAAAATGAACTGGAATGCCATCTGGTCCAGGTGCCTTACCTCCCAGACTCGACTCAATGACTAAGTTAACTTAATTGAACTCAAATTCCAGGGTCACAGCCTCTGTACCTTGTATAGTAAGCCTAGTGGCTATGGGCTCAATCACTGCCTTTGGTGTGTGACTTCTCAATCGTGGCCCTATCCTTCTCCACCAAAAAGGGTGCGTTAACCGCCTTCCAAAAAGCTGATGGGTCGTTTAATTTTGAAGCTATCTGTAGGTCACGCCAATTCTTCATTTTTAATGGTTGTTTTCCTTAGCTTTAAGGCCATGTTATATTCTCTACGCGCAACCTAACGTCCTCCATGACTCTAGGCTTTGAATGTAGTGATCGCTTCTGCTTGGCGTGGGCCTTGGAACATGCTGCATCAAACCAACCGTGCTTGTTTTTTTTCGATTTGCTAAGTTTCACAAACAGTTCCTGCTTAATGTACCTCGAGATTATCGGAAACCCACTAGTGATCTCATTATTTGGGGCGCTTACATCTAACCAGGCCATAACCTCCTCTTTACAATTTGTAATGACCTTCCTTGTAAAGGTGTCAGGGTTCAACTTATCCCATTTTAGGGCATATCCATTTTGCCTAGAGACATTAAGGTTCCCCATAAGTACCGATGTTTGGTCAGTTAAATTTCTCTTGGACCTAAAGGGCATAATTAAAGGGAAATTATCACTCACTGATATATCTTTTATTTATTTATTTATTGAAGCTTTGCATAGTGCTAGCTGGGCCCGGGGGTATCAGAGCGCTTCACAGCATGAACAGTTATGAACAAGAAAATGTTGGGCGGCAAACAAGAACACGAGAGCAATAAGAGAAATAATAGACTACAGATCATCAACTTAAGAGCAACGAGGAACAGAGTTCAAGAGCGCCTCTTCCGGCTGTGGGGTTTCGAGAGTGGGAGATAGCTGTCCTACCCCAATCAAAGGGGGATTCTCGTTACGGACGAGAGCGTTCTAGGAAGAGGGCTTTGGGTAAAGCCTTGAATTTCAGGAAGGAGGTGGTCATTCTGATATGGGGGGGATCGAGTTCCAGATCTTGGGAGCATTTCCCGCAAAGGATCTATTTGAGGTTTTGTGTTTCCGTGATTTGAGTGGGATGAGAAGAAGCGTGTTGGAGCTTCTGAGGTTCCTGGACTGACCGGCCCTTTTGAGTTTGGCGCAAGTGTGAGCGCAAAATCCGTTCCGCTCGCGGATTTTGCGGATATTCGGTAAATTCACGATCCGCGAATTTACCGCAAATTCGCAAATCCGCGAGCGGCGGATTCCGGGGGCAAAAGTTGAAGCCTGGCTGGCCTGTCAACTTGTAACTATTTTACGATGGCGCCGGCAAGCTGCCAGCGCCATCCTAAAATAGTTACTAAGTTAGCTTCAACAGGAAGCTCTAATAGAAAAAAAAAATAAAGCAGGTGCTGGCACTTGCTTTATTTTATCTATTAGAGCTTCCTGTTGAAGCTAATTTAGTAAGTATTTTAAGATGGCGCTGGCAGCTTGCCGGCGCCATCGTAAAATATTTACAACATGCCCTTCCTGTGATCCCAAAAACAATCGTGAGCGTCGTCGAGGCAGGTGTGCCTTCTTCCCAAATCTACCGTGGAAAATCTACCCAAATCTACCGTGGAAAATCAGCTGTGATGCTGGATAGAGGCTTTTGCATCCTTGACTTTCACGAGCGCAATACCCGTGCTGTTCCTGTGACCAGGAGCTTCTTTCTCTTCATCTGCTGAACTGATCTTTCTCTGACCTTTTATACACACAAGAAGCATGTGTGAACTCGCATGGAAGCCCTGCCCGTTTGGCCCCGCCCACACACTCGCGGTTTGCACCGTCTTCCCGCCATTCACCCACTATGATGGACAGCTCACTCAAGGGACCCCTGCGCCCTTCGGGGCGCCTGACTTTGGGCTTGGAAGCCCCCACACACTCGCAGTATGCACCGTCTTCCCACCATTGACCCACTATGATGGACAGCTCACCCAAGGGAACCCTGTGCCCCTCGGGGCGATTGCATAGCAACACACACATGGCCGCTGAAAGCCGTGGAAAATCAGCTGTGATGCTGGATAGAGGCTTTTGCATCCTTGACTTTCACGAGCGCAATACCCGTGCTGTTCCTGTGACCAGGAGCTTCTTTCTCTTCATCTGCTGAACTGATCTTTCTCTGACCTTTTATACACACAAGAAGCATGTGTGAACTCGCATGGAAGCCCTGCCTGTTTGACCCCGCCCACACACTCGCGGTTTGCACCGTCTTCCCGCCATTCACCCACTATGATGGGCAGCTCACTCAAGGGACCCCTGCGCCCTTCGGGGCGCCTGACTTTGGGCTTGGAAGCCCCCCCCACACACTCGCAGTGTGCACCGTCTTCCCACCATTGACCCACTATGATGGACAGCTCACCCAAGGGAACCCTGCGCCCCTCGGGCGATTGCACAGTAACACACACATGGCCGCTGAAACTAGTAAGCTGAAATGATTCAGCAGGGCAAATCCGCGGATCCGCAAATCCGCCGATTTTGCGGATCTACGATCCGCAAATCCGCAAAATCCGCGGATCGTGGATCCGCAAAATCCGCCCATACCTAGTTTGGTGGCCAGGTATTCTGGTTTGCCAGTGTGCAAGGCTTTGTGCGTGAGGCAAGCTGTACGGAAGCTGGCTATTTTGTAGCGTAGTTTCAGATTTATGAACGCACTTTTGGCAGTCTTTGAAATGTGTTTTTTCAGGTCCAGTTTGGGGATTTCACCGAGTCTGTTGGCGTAAGGGCACCATTGAGGGCCTCTAAAGCTTTGAGCCATTCAATGATTTGGGGGTTATCGTCACTATTAGAGATAAGGAGCACTTCATTTTTCTCTTGGTTAAGTTTGAGGTGGTAGGTTGAGAGACAAAGTAGGACCTCTAAGAGCGTGACATTAAGTCAATGAATGTCTGCAATCGAGGTGGTTTCCAGATAAAGTTGTGTGTCATCCGCATAGAGGTGGAAGGGGATGTTGGAGTTTCTTAGCAGTGTGGTGAGGGGTTCCATGTAGATGTTGAAAAGTTGTGGGGAGAGTACTGACCCTTGTGGAACTCGTCTGCTAACGGGAAGGGGGGCCGACTCAAAATTGTTGATTTTGATTCTTTGTGTGCGGTTGTGGAAAAAGGAGGAGAACCATTTTAGAACAGTTGTTTCAATACCCGCTCTCTCTTGGAGGACTTTGAGGAGCAGGGTGCGGTCAACTGTGTCAAACGCGGCCGACAGATTAAGGAAGATGAGAAGGCTACATTGGTCAGAGTCGAGTGACATGTGAAGATCGTCTAGGACATTTAAGATTGCGGTTTCGGTGCTGGAACCCTTTCTGAATCCTGGTTGGTGTGGGTCTAGTAGTTTGATATTCTCAAGGGGTTGGGTTAATTGTGGAAGAACACATCTTTCTAGAATTTTGGATAGGAGAGGAAGGTTCGATACCGGTCTAAAGTTGTTCATGTCCTTAGGGTCGAGGCCAGTTTTTTTTTAATAGCGGCTTGACTTGTCCTATTTTGAGGCAGTCTGAAATGGTTCCCGCGCTCAGTGAGCTGTTGATAATCTTGCACCAAATTGGGGCTAGTGTAAGCTTCAAGTCTTTAGTCAATCTCGAGGGAAGCTGATCGAGGGCATGGGAAAAGGGTTTAGCGGTGGCGATCAGGTTGCTTATCACTTTTTCCAGGACGGGATGGAAGGAAGACCAGCGAGTAGGCGTGATCCTTGGGGTATTGCTATTAGTTGCTGGTGTCGGGATCTCCATAAGGGTGGAGTGCTTAATGCTGAGCATGTGTGACAAAATCCTTAGCTCTGGTAGCAAATATACATGGCATCAAAATAATGTCTATTGTTGAAGATTTCCCCTGGCCATTGTAAGTGGGGTTAAAAGGTGCGGGGTTAGAGCATAACATGTTGGCAAAGCCCAAATCTAAGTAAAGCAAAACTTCATTAAGGATGTCCCCAGTTTTATTATGTGCAAAGTGCTGGACGGGGTGATCCTCATCCCAGGAAAGACCACAGCGCCCACTATCTATCTGGTCACAGATATTACAGTTAACATCACCTCCCCATATGATGCACACATCTCTAGGTGACTCTGCTTGGATGTTCTGTACAGTAGTGCTAATATGGCTCACTACCTTCTCAAATCAACTTGGTGAAATACTGTTATAAAAATGAACCATCAATAAACAGAATGATCTGTCTACATTTAGTGACAGGACTTGATAATTAGCCTCATTGACAATTAAAACTGATTTTTCCAGGTTCAGGAGGTTTGACAGATAGAAGCATAAACCTCCCTTGGCTCTCCAATGCGCTGAAGCAGTTGCAGGACTATGAAAGGTTCTAAAACCATTTAAGTGTATGGGATCCAAGATCCAGGTCTTTTGGACAGCTAATACATCAAACTCCTTAACAAAGTCAGTCCAGGTATGGTCTATCACTTTTGTTTTTAACCTGGCCACATTCCAAAAACATAGCGGATGGAAGTTCCTCCTGTCATCACTCTTTGGGGTTATAAGTACTCCAATATTGATTGATGATGGAGGTGGTTGGGGGGATTGTACTTCTGGTGGGTCAGTGGTAAGTTCTATGTTGGTGGGACAGAGAACTCCAACTTAATCCTCCACCTCCTCCTTATAGCCATGTGACTGTCCAATACTGGCCCCATTTGAGTCTTCTGCATTATTAACAAGCTGAGATTCCAGATGCTTTTCAGGGCTGGGTCTTCAAAAAATAGGCAAAAACCTGTGATTTCTAAGGTTGCGTGTGGTTAGTCAATCTACCTGATCTAGGTTATGCAGAGCCTCGAATCGGTTATGGACCTGGACATTGTACTGCTGTTTGTAGTTTACAGCGTGGTGAGCTGTATGTATAGTTGCAAGGAAGACACTTGTTGGTTGATAAAAATAGCCCAGGGGGAGAATGTTTATGCCGACTTGGGAAATGCCTTTTTCGCTACCCCTAGACAAAATCATTTGCACAAACTGATGGTTGCCGAATGTTAAAACAACACAATCACCCCATAGCCTTTTTTGTCCTCACCCTACCCAACTAATCCTTCTCACTATCTTGAATTCTGCAAATAATTTCTCAGAGTAGCCTAACTTTGTACCTAACCATCCTAGACTTTTGTTTCTCAGTGAAATCCAAGATTCTTTGGTCCCCTGTGGTAGTGTCGGGAAATTACCTAAAATCACGGTATAAGGTGTAGCTGCCGGTGGTAGGTCTAATGTGCAAATTGCCTGGTTATCCCGCTTAAAATGCGCTGCCACTTTACTCTTATCGGTGGCTACCAAAGGTTGTGGGCCAACATCTGATCTTTTGAGCAGTGGGTACCTTTGAAAGTGATTTGGCACTCCTGAACTCAAGCCGTTAGGTGAAGGTAATTGTACACGCTTACGGGGTTTATGCAGCAGGCCAAGTTTTACTGGACTATCACTTGCCATGCTATTATCTATATGAGCCCTCTTAGCCAAAGTCCCTGCAAATACTTCAGAGCTCTTTAACGGGCCTGCTTCTACGGGAGGCTCTGTTCGCTTAGTTATTGAAGTTACCAAAACATCTAATATGGTGGTAACGATGGACATAAAATCTCTAATGAGCTTGTCGAGGGACTCCAGCGTAAGTTTCATGGATTTTAATTCAAAAGTCAAGGAATTTCCACTTTCCACTGCTGCAGTACCCCTAGTCCTTTGTTTAGGTTTCGATTGAATCGTTTCTTCCTTTGCTAGTTTTTAGGGACTTTGCGAATCGGGGGTGTAGCCCCAGAGACAGGAGTTGTAGAGGAGACAGATATAGATTTTACATTTCTTGGCCGTTTATCTGGTGGCTGTAACAGGCTTTCCAGTTCGCATCCCGAAATCTGGTCAGAGATTTCCAAGACATAGCCATTCTTTCTCAAAGGGCTTAAGCGGGGGCCGGGATAGTGGATAGACATGACAGAGGGCTTGCTACTGGGACTTCTGCCACTGTCTCTCCCTCTGAACTTAATTTCTCTGTATTAATGACTTCCTCCACTGAATTTATTTGTTTTTCTATGGCCCCCATTGCCCCGTGAGATAATTTAACAGGGTCTGCCTAGGGCCTTCCATCCTACTTGTTTTAGAAATACCCTGAGCATTCCTTTCCCCCATTTCAAACCAATTCGATGTGGCAGTGTGAAAAAGATTTCAATAAACGAAAAACAGTATACTCAATTGAGCTCTACCCTCCCCCACCACACAAACAATTCTGGGCTTACAGAAATTCCAGAACTTTGCAAACCCAGGGGATAATCAGGTCTGTGTCCACTGAAACAATCTCAGACCCCCCCCCCCCCGAGTACATGTGCCACATGCAGGAAAATAATTTTATGCAGTCTCTTACTGAACCAAGGGGCCAAGAGATGTGGCCCCGCCCGCCGCTTCCGGTCTATGACGAGCGTAGACGGTCCTGTCTTGGCCCGATCTTTGCCTGTGCTGAGCCCGCGTGCGTCCCGTGTTGCGTGGCTGGCTCTCTGTACTTGTAGCATCCTCCAGGGAGCATGTACAAAGTGCTGCAGTGCCTCTCAGGGTTCAGGGTCCAGGCGAAAGTACGTTGTGCAGAGTGTGTACAGAGCGGTCACCCCCGGTACCCGACTGGTTCTCTGTACTTGTAGCGCCCTCCAGGAAGCGTGTACAAAGTGCTGCAGTGCCGTTCAGGGTCCAGGCGAAAGTGAGTTGTGCAGAGCGGTCACCCCCGTTCCCCAACCGGCTCTCTGTACTTTTAGCATCCTCCAGGGAGCGTGTACAATGTGCTGCAGTGCCTCTCAGGGTTTAGGGTCCAGGTGAAAGTGCGTTGTGCAGAGCGTGTACAGAGCGGTCACCCCGTTCTCCGACCAGCTCTCTGTACTTGCTCCCTGGAGGATGCTACAAGTACAGAGAGCTGTACAAAGTGCTGCGGTGCCTCTCAGGGTTCAGGGTCCAGGCGAAAGTGCGTTGTGCAGAGTGTGTACAGAGCGGTCACCCCCGGTACCCGACCGGTTCTCTGTACTTGTAGCGTCCTCCAGGAAGCGTGTACAAAGTGCTGCAGTGCCGTTCAGGGTCCAGGCGAAAGTGAGTTGTGTAGAGGGTCACCCCCGTTCCCCAACCGGCTCTCTGTACTTGTAGCGTCCTCCAGGGAGCGTGTACAAAGTGCTGCAGTGCCTCTCAGGGTTCAGGGTCCAGGCGAAAGTGCGTTGTGCAGAGCGTGTACAGAGCGGTCACCCCCGTTCCCTGACCGGCTCTCTGTACTTGTAGCATCCTCCAGGGAGCATGTACAAAGTGCTGCAGTGCTTCTCAGGGTTCAGGGTTCAGGGTTCAGGGTTCAGGCGAATGTGCATTGTGAAGAGCATGTACAGAGCGGTTCAAAGCTGCACACACATGGCGTGCAATGCATTATTACACTGAAGGCTGGCCTTCCGTCCAGCTACCCTGGCCTCCATGTCCGGGCCTATGCTTTCAATTATAGTGGCCCCTGGCCAGTGATCAGTGCTGGGGCCTCTCAGGATGGCAGGGCAGGGACAGGACCATGAGGCATCTAGCGTGAGGCGTGGGCCGCCGGAGAGAGTGAGGGGGGCTGTGTATCTGCTGGGGATTAGAGCAGTAAACCTGGCCCGTCACCCCCGATCCTGCCATGGCAGACTCGGGCGCAGGCATAAATACACACAGTCACACACATATTAAGGATGCATGTACTGACATAGCTTAGACCAGCATAGATAGTGAATATAAGAGCAGGATGGACCTCTTGGGTTAATACGTTGCCTCTGTGTTTCCTTGTACGATCACAGAGGTGATTCCCTCCTTCAGAGCCCTCGAGGTCTCGCAGGCACAGCGCGAGTGCATCTGTGAACCGAGGAGCCTGTTACATTGAATGGGCGCTTGTTTTATACCTGTAACACACGGAAAATACAGTGCACTGAATCTGGCAATTAAAGTAATATACCCGAGCTTCGAGGTTACCTCTAAAGGAGAGAGAGCACTCCATGTATACACTCATGTTAAATAGTTCTATTATTTTACCATGCCCTAGGGACTTGACCCACCCGTGGACTAAATAAAAACGAAGCGCGGGAGCCTGCGCTTTGTTTTTTTTTATTTTCGGCCGATATTCCCGATTTTATTTTTTTTAAAAATGCTTTTTTTTTACCCTGGGGGTCCTTGTGGGACCCCCTGAGCAGGCCTAGGGGGTCAGGGTGTTTCTACCCTGCCCCCTTTTCTTGTCGTTTACATTTTTCTTTATTGTTTTCTTATGCCTCGGTTCTACCGAGGCACGAGATGGCTGCCAACACTTCCTGGTTTGGAGTGTTGGCAGCCAATTATCATAAAGCTTGTGATTGGAAGGGTGCGCGGATCCTGCGTGGCCATAGATATCAAAACTTTTTTAATTTTGATTTTCTCAACAACTACTGAACGGATTTACACCATTTGACAAAAAGGGATCTTTTGAACTAAGTGCTACTTTTTTTGTCAAATTTGGTGCAATTTCTTTCAGCAGTTTGAAACTGTAGCCGTGTCTAAAGTTTCCTATGAGAAGACATGTTTTGGGACCCCCTTTTTTCTCAGACACCGCTTGCCGAATCACCCCAAAACTTTCAAGATAGGAGCGGACTGGAGCGCCCCACGAGTTTTAGAAATTTGGCGAAGATTCATCGACACGCGCCAAAGGTAATGGGAAAAGAATGTTGCAAATTTCCTATGGAGCATAGGTTCTTACTATAACTACCTACTGGCGACCAATATATATTGGATTGCGGTTACAATCTCGTCCAGAACCCACCACAACGCCCGGTGAGGAGGTATCCATACTTCCTCTTTGGGTGACCGGGTTCCCTGTGCCAACCCCGTGAAAGGCTCTAGGCGAAAGGGTTGCAGCGGTAAATGCGGGGGATTCGAGGTGGCACTGGACTGTCGAACTGCCTCACCTCCCAACTTACTTTGACTCTGTGCCTGCTTTTGATGACCACTCCGTCAGTGTCACCCCGCGCAGCTTCTCCTTCCCCGGGATGCACCACATTGCAGCATCATGGGACTTGCAGTCCGTGTTCACAGGACTACACAGGAGAGCCCTATCAGATCAGGGGGCTGAGCAAGGTGTTCATATCTCCATCGAGGCAGGTTTGCCTACGCCACAGCACACAAAGCAGTTGGAGAGGATCACAGATGAAGGCAGACACGCCGAAATGCATTCGCTAAGAGAGGATTCTTCAATAAAGTGCTTCTTTAATTCTCCTCATGGGTCGCTACTCTTTTTTATGGAGGAGTTTACTGTCATATATATATATATATTCACTGAAAAAACCATAGGTTATAGACCATATATAGTTAGGAATTAGCATTTACAAAACCTTGAAAATTCACTGAAAAAACCATAGGTTATAGACCATATATAGTTAGGGATTAGCATTTACAAAACCTTATTTTACTCGCATAAAACCATTGAAATTCGCATATATAGTTAGTTGCGCTAACTATATATCGCGCACCCGCAATCCACTGCTGATGATGTCACATATTACATCATTCATGACATGGTCAGTGACATCACTGATGACATCACTGATGACATCTCAAATGACATCACTGATGACATCACTGATGACAACATCCAGTGACTGTATGTTTCTGTAAAATTAAAATATGTCTTACATATTGAAGAATGAGTGGATGTATAAGTGTCTGGATGAAGGATTTAGTAGGTGCGTGACTGACTGAGTGAGTGAATAAATGTGTCTTACTGAATGCATGGATTAGTGACTAAACTGTCTGAAAGTGTGCATCAATATGTCTGTTGTTGTGCAAACTGCTGCATGGTTTGATCAGTAGCTATATGAGTGGCTATATGGGTTATTGATTGGTTGCCCAAGTATTTGTATGGAAGACTGAGTGTGTGTGTGGCTGGCTGGGAGGTGTGTGACTCTGTGCACATCAATATGTACTTGTATCAGTAATTGTATAAGAGAGTAAGTATGTGTTAGTATATGTTTGAATAAATAAGGTGTTCTGTGTTTAACTGTATAGATGAGGGAATCGAAGTGTGATTGATTATTTACAGGACTGACTAGGTGTGTGAGTAACTCTATGGATGAGTGGCAGTGTTTGAGTGTCTGCATAGGTGTATGAGTGCATATGATAGTGTTGTAATAATGAGTGACTGTATGTATGAGTGATTGTATGGGTGAATGAGTGAATGTGTGTGTAGACGTAGGAATCAGTGAGTGCGTATGTAGTAACTGGTATTGGTGTGTCAATGGTTCAAAAAATGAGACTCTGTATTTAACGCTGGGTGTAACAGAGGTTATTTTAGAGTGTGAGGAGGTGCATTGTATTATCACATCAATTATATCATCAGTGACGTGATTATTGATGTCAAATGAGGTGTCATCAGTGATGTGATCAGTGATGTCAATTGAGATGTCATCAGTGATGTCATCAGTAATGTCATTTGAGATATCATCAGTGATGTCATCAGTGATGTCATTTGAGATGTCATCAGTGATGTCATCAGTGATGTCATTTGAGATGTCATCAGTGATGTCATCAGTGATGTCACTGACCATGTCATGAATGATGTAATATGTGACATCATCAGCAGTGGATTGCGGGTGCGCGATATATAGTTAGCGCAACTAACTATATATGCGAATTTCAATTGTTTTATGCGAGTAAAATAAGGTTTTGTAAATGCTAATCCCTAACTATATATGGTCTATAACCTATGGTTTTTTCAGTGAATTTTCAAGGTTTTGTAAATGCTAATTCCTAACTATATATGGTCTATAACCTATGGTTTTTTCAGTGAATTTCAATGGTTTTTTAATAGCAAATATCTATAGCTGTAACATATGTTCTTATTCTAATTCACAAATATATTTTATATATATTTGTATTATATTTTTTTAATTCAATTTATATTATAGTTTAAATTATTTTTTCTTGTTTCGCTGCCGATCCGCGAAACGGTAAACGTTCCGTTAGTGCAAATACCGCGTTAGAAAGGCACATCGCGATGCGTCCCGTAAACGCAACATATCGCGTTACTACGTAATGTCCCTTAAGACGTTCTGCATTAGCGCACCCGGAAGCGTTCTGGAACGCGAACCAAGGCGCGAAACGTAAAGGCTCGGAATCGATCCGAGGCGCAGCGCGGAACGCGGAACGTAAGCATAACAGGTCATGTGACTTGTTTATAAAACTTTTCATTGGTTCATTTTACTTTTAGTTTCCTAATGATGGAACGCTTGATCATATGACGTAAAATAAACACTTTTCATTGGTCTAGAACATTTTCTTTTCTCAAATGATGAAAGTCCCACCTTTTTTCCTCACTCCGACTTTCATTTTTATGAGAGAAAGACATGTTTTTGTTTGCTAAGACATGGCAATTGTATTAGCTGCAGCTGGTGGATCTCCACCACCTCCACCACCACCAAAGAAGAGAGGATCGACTAGCCAGGTCATCTTCAACCAGGAAGAAGAAGAAGAGGAAGACGAGGAACAGGAGCAAGGGACAAGTGGCTTTCTGAAAGAAATGCCAAGAACGTCCCATATCAAAGTGAATCTTATCTGGCAATTTTTTTCTCATCCTTCTCATGAAAAGAAAGTTAATGCCAGATACCTTACCTGCCTCATCTGCAAAAAAAAAACTCTCGAGAGGGACCGAAAAAAAATATAGCTATGGTAATCATACCATGCATCGGCACATGGAGAGGTGGCACCCTCTTAATTATTCTAAAGCACAACTTCGAGATCTGATGGATAACCCCCGACCGGCTAAAATATCCACCAATGACTTAGCAATAAGTGAGTCAGAGGCAAGAGAAACGGTCCCAAATCTCCAAAAGAACTTTGGGCAGATGAGATTTACATGTCTAGCATGTGGAAAATTAATTTCATGCGGAGAGATGAGTATTACTTTAATAAATACATCATTTGAAAATCATCAATGTCCAAAACGTCCAAGAAAGTAATTTTTTTTTGTTGCTCCTGTTGAGCCCTTTGAAGTGAATCATTTTTGTTTCCCCTTCCTCAAAAAAAACACAAAAAAAATATAAAACATCAAAAAGAATAAAAAAAAGTTCTTTTCAGAACTACCTTCCCTTTTTAAAAAAATTGCTAGAATGTTTAGCACTCTAGCATCCTCTATTTCTTTTGATTCGCTTCCCGGTTAGCGTTCGGGTACGCAAACCGGGAGCGAACTAAAAAAAATATTTTTTTAAAAAAGACGAATAAATAAACAGAGAGAAATGTGAAAAGAAAGACAAATAGAGGGAGTAACACACAGTTACTGTTGAAAGAGGGACTGATAGAAGAAGTGAAAAGAGTAGTATAAGTAAGTAAAAGAAAAAGAAATGAAGGAAGTAGCAAAGACAGGAAACTAAGGGTTAAAGAAAAGAAGCAGTGGAACTAATAAAAGTTAAATCTGATAGACATGTAACGTAAAGAGTACTAAACACTTACCTTTTAATTCTCATTACCGTACTAAATTATCTTTTTTATACTTTTAATCTGTGTAAGAAAGAACAAAAAAATTTAAATTAATAGAAGGTGGTAAAAAAAGTGTGAGCATGAGACAAAATGAATGTTAAATGTTAAATGTGGTATACTTGTAAAGCGCACAGCTGCCCCAGCAAAGAGGCGTCCCAGCGCTGTATACCGCTGGGGAACCCATCCTGGCTTTCCCTGAGAGATGATCCCTCCTGGGCATCCCCAAGGTGAAGCCAGGCATCCCCGGCGCTGATGGGGCCGTTAGTAGAGATTAAGCAAGCTATTGCCCAGAGTTGCTGAGTGGGACCCATGGTTGGAATAGGCACCGAGGCGAGAATTATCGAGACCGCTGACGATGGCCCAAGACCCTGCCACGTCAGGAATTGAACCCTGGTCCCGGGCTGACCTCTGCTTCCGGGTCTACCACCTCTAACCAGTGAGCCACACCAATCGATATATATATTAGAAATCACAATTCAAAGTAGAAAATTAATTAAACATATTTAATGGTTTATTTTTGCTGTTATCAGAAAATATCAAATTTCACTGAAAACAGTGAGTTGAAGGTATTCATCATATAACAGCGGGGGAAAAAAACACAATCAAAATGATTGTGTTTAAAAAACCCAAATAATATAAATAAGCAGAAATAGGAACTTCTCCAAAGTAACTTACTTTCTATGACGTCAAAGGATATCCTATGAACAGCTTATACTCTGTTGTGCTGTTACTATTTTCTGCCCGCCACTTTCTGAAAGATAAACTCAATTGTTTTAAGAAAACTGAGACATACAAAGCAATTTGAAACAGCACACTAAATTACAGCAACACCTAGAATCATTATAGTCCAATTACCTACCCTAAATTCTGACTTCAAAAAACAAGTCAAAAGGCAACATTGCTTCATAGTCAATTAGTAATGTTTGCTGAAAGACTAGCCATTTTATAAATTTTAAATAAGCTGTGTAATATCCAGATGTTGTCAAAGGGCCAGTATATTATATAATAGCTGCAGTTGCAAATGTTCTTCCTGAAATCGATGACTATGTAGCCAAAACATTTTTAATTAGACTGGACAACTTATTTTCTTCCAGTTTATGTAGTTGAAATTGTAAAATGACATTTCATCCATAAGTTTCCATAAATAATGTGGACAGCATTGCAGACTTATATTTCCTCTACTCCTTATTTTGATCTGCTACTTGACTTTGCTTATAAAAACAAACAGTTTCCGCTCTGTACTACAATTATCCACAAGGCCATATAGAGTAGGAGCCATTAGAACATCTTGAAATTCCTCTGAACAAATCCCAAGCTTTTTTTCCTAAAATTTTGGTTGTAAGAACACCAGGTAAGAATTTTGAAGGTGGAAAGGCAATCTTTTTTGGAAAGTTAAAACAGAATCATTGCAGAATGACCAACCGTTTCCGGATTTCAAATAAGCTGTATAATGTCCTGAATTAGTTGAAGGACCATTATGATATATAACTGCAGTAGTTTTAAAAGTCCTTCCTGATATCGACAACTGCGAAGCCACAAAATTATTAATTAAAGTTGTCAATTTAGTTCCATCAGGCCTACATCGTTGGAACATTAAAATGACATACTGGCCATAACTTCGTAAAATTAACGTGGACAGCATTCCAGACTTACATTGGCTGCACTCCATATTTTGATCGGCTGCCTTTACTAGCTTATTGAAGGATACTGATTTGCTGTCAGGCAATGTTAAATATATAAATCTTTCTGAGTCTACACTATTAGTACTTGATAGCCTACAGTTCTCGCAGTCATTTTGCCATTGATAAGAAAGGCCAAATAGATAATCTACATCTACACCTTCATCTTGCAATGCATCAAGCATATACATTAAAAACTCCTGACAATCCTGCTGAATATTTTCAGAGAATTCTGTTTGACCTGAACATTCGTCTAACAGAAAACGAATTTCAGACACACTTTCTACTCTCGTTTTATCAGCACTACATTTCTCTAACACAGAATTCAACAAACAGCATAAACTTTGTTCCGAATTGATCACAATCTGTTCTTTGAAAGTCTCTAGTGAAAAGAGAACATTAACAACTACATTAGCATAGCAGTTGACACCAGAACTATTTTCAAATTTAAAACCAACAACATTTTCAACAGAATTCATTTTATTCCTGCTTCCACTTTTGGGTTCATCGACTTTTGGTCTTTTTGCATCAACCTCCCTACTATTACTGATATTTCTTCGTTTCCGGCCTACCACACGTTTCTCAAACAAAGGATATTGAGGCAAATGTGGCGCATACTCTCTTCTTAACCTATTGTATTCCTTAACACAATCTAGATCCGCACAAATGTTTGTGACATCACAGTCAATCAAGTACAATCCCGATAAAGTTCTGACTCGTGACAATGCTACATAAGCCATACCCTCCTTGAACACAGAACTGCCAATTTTCACCAAAGCAGTGTCTACACTTAAACCTTGCGATTTAGGGATTGTCACCGCATATGCCAAGCAAACAGGAAACTGCTTACGGCGAACATATAGGTCTTTAACAAGCAAAAACCTAGCAGAGCAACGACCAATTAGCTGTACTTCCTCAATGCCATCAAATTTAATTTTTAAAAATTCAATTCCATCTCTACTTCTGTATCTCTCAAAATCAACAACATTACCAATTGATCCATTTACCAGACCTCTTTCAACATGTAAATTCCTTCTCAAAATGATTCGGCAATTTAAGCATACATTCAAAGTCTTTTCAAAACCCGCAGTTTTAGATATAGTCTTCTCTAATGAATCCAATTTAGATTTCAAATTCTCTGACAAAATAATTGTTGCTCCCATATGCTCTATTTTGTCAATAGCTTCAAGTTTTACAATGTCTTGTTTTTCTAAATTCAACATTTTGTTGTTGAAGATGGAACATTCTGCAAGAGTTGGCATCAAACATATTCCAGATTTCTTCTCAGTAATTTTCTGAAAAATATCCTCTGGCAAAACGTATTTTTCTGGATATAAATTTGACAGTAAGCGTGCATGTAAAGCTTCTTTACCACGCTCAGTCACTTTCCCGATTCTAACATCTTGTAGAATATTCTTGTAATCTTCATCCTTCGCCTGACGCATATTTTCACGCAGCTCAGCATAACTGAAGTTTAACCATATGTTAACGTTGCCAATGCTCCCTAGGCACTTCTTGGTATCTTCATGTGTAAGCAGTTTAAACACTGGTTGTCCTTTCACTGGTGTCAGCTGCAGAAGATCACCAAAAACAATGATGTGTTTGCCACCGAATAACACATCATACTCTGTTTTAAGAACTTCCTGCATTCTCAAATGCACAAAAGCAAGCATGACATTTGAAGCCATGCTTACTTCGTCAATGATAAGAAGTTTCATCTTCTTCAGGACTCTAGATACTTCACAACAAGCATCTCCAGATAACTTGTGGTATTGTAATTTGTTATCATGCTCCACTGGCAGCATCAGTAACCGATGCAAAGTAATCCCTTTAATGTTATGAGCTGCCAGTCCAGTTGGAGCGGTCACAACACAAGACAGCGATGATTCAGTCCGTTTCTGCAGATAACATGAAATTGCTTTAATGAGGAAACTTTTTCCAGTTCCTGCTTCTCCACTCACGTACAGTCGAACAGGCTTCAACGACGTACATGAGCACTCTTCCTTCTCATGACTTAATCCATGCTCAATTTGGCTGGTAACTTCGTCATATATTTTCCTCTGCTCAACGTTGAGTTGTCTTTCCAATTCTTCTAAGTTAACTGCATCCTTCTGAGCATGTGCCATGGCTCTTTCCACTTCAATCATGGCAGTGGCAGCTTCATTTTCGATAACTGGTTCTCCTAGTGGATCCTGACTCAATGAAACAGAACTCTGACTGTCCTGAGATCTGTCTCTAGCAATCTCGGCTGCAATTGTTGCTTCCTGCTCAATTTCTGCATTCAACATTTCTAGATATTTGGGAAAAACAGGACATTCTATGGACTCCTTGGCTGCATTGAAGGAGTCTTCGTAACAGAGAAAATCCCCAAGCAGTTCCTCTTCTGCACGCCAAGGCTTGAAAAGTTGCAAAAGAGCTAAATAGAAAAACTCTTTTCTTTCGGAAGATTCACAATCCAATTTTCGATGATTTATCAATTGACATTTTTTTTGCTTGACCAGACATCCTTCACTTCCAATTACAGCATACACCCTTTATCGATATCTTCTTTGATGTTCCTTTTGAAAACGTAATTTTGAAGAACATCATACAGACAAGCATTCTCCAGGTGACTGCTTCGATTTGAATAATATGTATCCAACATGTTGGTCTTCAAAATGTCGGTACTGTTTGGCTCCTTTTCCGCCAAATACTCAATTTCCCGGACAGGTTTTAGAACTCGATTTCGCGTTGCAGCAAGACCAAGACTCGCCCAAACGATACTCCTGGATTTGGCATAGAGACTTGCTGAAGACAAGCGGTCAGAACATTCGTAAGCCCCGATTTCTCGATGCGACAACATCTTCAAACTGAAACTGTACAACTTCTTGCTGAGGCTCTTTTCATGGGAAATATCCTCCCACATATCCTTCAATTCTGTCTTTTCTTTTTTGGTGATGTAAGATGTCACATACCGAGCCACAGCCATACAGTTGTCAGCCACAAACTGTATATCCATGTTAGCATTCCACATGGACAAAATCACAGGGTTGTAGTCGTTGATGTACTTGGACTCTTCGTTTCTTTTCAAATTGTATGTGTTTTTGGGTGATTTCCTCATCACATTATGTCGCAGTGAAGACATCAAACTGTTTACTCTTCCTTTAGAAATCACCGGTCGTGGAAAGTTGAAACGGCATTTGGTGTAGAACTTGTCCTTGTTTCTGAATTTACGACGACAGTACTTTCCACAACGATGGCTTTGGAAACGTAGAACTTGTTCTCTTAGGCTTTTCTTCTCCTTTGCGTTTGGAACAGCACACGTAGAATACTGTTCTATGAAACTCATCACTAAGTCATCCGGATCTGTTCCAAATTTAGGTGCATCCTTGATCCATAGCAGCATATGTATATGAGGAGCACCTCTTGCTTGGTACTCCTTTCTCCAGAAAAAATCCAACACCTCTCCAAGAGGTGGATTCTTCTTATTCATGATGAAAGACATCATAGCTTCAAATCTATGATTGAAGTACCTGCATACATTCACTGGATCTAAAGAGCACAGTTCTCCGGGTGTCTTGAATTCAATATTTTCAATGTTTCCATTTGCCTCTCGTAGAAATTCAAGTAAGTCTTCCCAGCTATACTCGGCACAGCTGAGAGTGAGGAACCATGTCGGAGTTCCTAAGTTCCTCAGCATACATTTTAAATCACCATGACAACGGTACCAGTACTCATTAGTACCACGCTGACACGCCATGAGATTAATTAGGTGAGAATCCAAAATACTGTCTTGGACATTGACTTTATCCATAAAGTCCCTTGCCGAGATGTTTCGCATCTGTATACCACTTTTCAAGATGTGGTTCACTGCATATGACAGTCCTGACAGATCGCTTTCAAACAGGAGATGAAACAAATAGGGAATGCATTGTCGAAACCTAGCATCTTCTGCATACAATCGTAAAGTCCGGTATTCTGAAGCAGGAATTTGAACAGGTCGCTCATCATATCGTCCTCCTCGACCTGTGGGAAATAGCTGTGGGAAACACTGAGCTTCCAAACTTTCCTCCCAAACACTAATGGGACTCCCTTTGGCTTGTTTCATTTGAAACAACTCAATAGCATTCCCCATAGCTTCCTTGGAATGCAAAGGATGAACACTATAATGTTCATAAATTTCTTCCTTTATAGAGGCTTCTACTTTTTCAATTTGACCAGGACACAAATCGCTATCCTCTTCCTCACTTACTTCCTCTTCTGCAACATATACATTCTTATAGTACTTCTTATTTTTTTTTAAATACAATGTTGCATTTTTTACTTTCCTAACATCCACTAAATCTTGCCATATTTTCTTACTCTTTGTCGGAACACCATTAACTATGATAACTAGAGGTTCCTCTTCCACTTTCTCTACTCCAATTGTGTTAATGTTTTTGTTCAAATCTAGAGGCAAATAAACAACTCTTCCCTTTAATCCTCTCTGTAAATCTGATGGAGGCAACTTCCCTGTCTTTGGCTCCATTCTTACAATAGCTTGAAAGGGATGCACACTTTGAATCAAAATAGATTCATAAGTATTTAAATCCTTCAATTCAGAAAGAATCTCTACCAATTCCAGATTATTATGAACCGCCCTAGCAGGCATCTGGTTTTGGTTTAATTTGTTAAATCAATAAGTACACATACGTTGGTCCGCTCCCAAATCAAAACAATTTTCTACCATCAAGTATGTGGCAAAATCCTTCCATTCACTATTGTTTTCCATATCACTTTTTGCATATATATCCACTAACTTAGTCTGATTCTTATAATAAGTCCGTCGACAACACACACAAGTAAAATTAGGCCTCTCACTTGATTTCACCATAAACGTGGAAATATCCTTATGAAACTTATCTGTACTGAAAATCTGTACACTGTCTTCCACATTACCTTCTTCTAGTGGTTCAATATCAACATTGTTCTCTTTACCAGCAAAGTAACAGAACTCAATTTCTTGCAAAAGAGCACTGCTTAATTGTTTTAGCATAATTGCTGGACTCTTAGCATAATACAACATTCTCACTAATTTCCTCACTTTATTATGATGCACTGCTAGCATCCTGAAATGATGAAATACACTCTGGAATACTCTCCTGGAAAGACAATCCAGTGAATGACCACGCAAACCTGTCACTTGTCTCACTCTGCAAGGATCTAATTCTTGCAACATCTTTATTTTTTGCTTTACACTTTTCTTATGAAATGTCCGTATAAAATCACAAAGCAAATTGATGGAATCCTGTCGCACACTGCAAATAGAACTACACTTCCAGGTGTACACTGGTCCCTTAGGACGTCTCCCTAAAACCTCATCACTTAACGCCTCTTCTGCATCTGCAGACACAAGTATTTCTTTTTCAACCGGTTGACCGTCTTTCACCTCATAAGCTCGACCACTGGTGTCAACTGCATGCACCAAATCATTGTCCTGAAAATAACTCTCCTCATTAAAAAATGCCTCACTATTTGAACTATGCATCCATTCTCCTGAGAAAACATCACAAAAATTACTTCGATTTACTTCTCTCTTCCATCTACTATTAGATTTGAAAACATAGATTACCTTGTTTAGTTTCCTAATTCTATTAATTACCAAAATAAATAACTTTCGCTTAATTTCGAAAGCCTGATCAATAATTTTCTCTACATTTTTCTTTTTCTTATAAAATGCCGCTTTCTGTTGGCCTTTCTTGAATGGTTTTAGCAAATTGACAATTACCCTGTTGCGGAACATTCGCCTACGAATGTCCCTGAATACATTTTCCCTTCTACTGCCATGCACAGAGTTATCTCCAGCTGTAGCAGAAACTTTTTTGACGGGCCTTTCCTTTCCATTTAAATTGGCTCTCTTTTTCGGCACTAAAACTTGTTCTGTAGTTATACTTTTGTTTCTACAAATGTTTCTAAGAAATGATTTCGTTCGCTTACCCGAAGTTTTCTTCGTGCGTTGAGGTGATTTAAATGTAGAGGACTGCTGCAAAAATGTAGTAATCTGCTGTCTTTGACGTTTCGTAGACTTTCGGATTCTATCTTTAGATGGCATTGTCTAATTTCTCAATAATCTGCAGTTGAATCTGTGGTAAAATATAATAAAAAATGCTATTAACCACTAATACCAAACAGTAAATCAACAGTAAGAATTTGATTCAGCAACGCTATAAAGATGATTCATTAAAATGTTTTTAATTTTACTGTGATAGTGATAGTATTACAGGGCTTTCATGCAAATGACTACCCACCCTGCAAAAAAAAGCCCACATAAAACTTTACACACATTAAATTGTGTACTTACCTGCAATAATCCATATGCCAGTGTTTACGTCCCTCCACCCTGCCCCTCCTCCTCCCCGCATGCCTGCCCCCCCGTAACTCCCTCCTCGACCTGCGGCTGCTGTTTTGCAACATGGTGCTTCTTGTAAATCTCTCCTGCGTTACAAAAGTGACGGACCAACAGCACAAAAGAGACGCACAACCATCAGAAATCTGTCTCTAAGACTTTAAGGGCCAGATGTAGGTCGGTCGGTAACGACCGAAAAACGGTATTTTCGGCCGTTACCGACCAGATAACAAAATTTGTCATGTAAGGGGCAATATATTACCGAATCGGTAAAATTACCGAATTGGTAATTTTACTGATTCGGTAAAATAAAACATCGATAAATATACCGATTTAAAGCCACCCATATGTAGGTAGGACTCTTCTGGTCATAATTTGAAAACACAGCACAGCTCCTATGTACATACACACCTTATCAGTACTAATACTTTACATTGTCTACAATTACAATGATTAGGCATTACCGATTCGGTATTTACCGAATCGGTAATTAAAGAATTCACAAGGGTGCAGGGGATGTCACTTTGACACCCTCTGGCACCCTCAAAACAGGCACAGGTGCCATGTGGCAGGCATACCTGCCCTAAGGACAGGTCTGCCTTTCACATGACATAGGTGTGCATGCACACATGTGCATGCACACCGAAATCGGTATTTTACCATGAAGTTGGATTTCATGCTAAAATACCGATTCGTTAAGGCCTTTGAGACTCAGAAGAGTCCCCCCTACATAGGAAATTTACAGAATCGGTAAAATTACCGATTCGGTATTTTACCGAACCGATAATTTTTCCGATTCTGTAAATGTAGATTTACCTACATGTGGCCTTGGATTTAGGCCCCTACATACCGATTGGCCATTTACCGGTCGGAAACGGCCGAAATCGGCCGTAACCGGTCGGTAAATGGCCTGAAACGACCACCTACATCGGGCCCTAAGTATGCATGCATTTGATTTCAAAAAAAGTTTTTAAACCTTTTATGTAAAACAATAATACACCTACATTCATGCGGAACAGACTTAAGATGCCCTAATACACATGAAAAAGTTTTTTTAAGGAACTTGCACCTTTTTTTCAATAACTTTTAACATGGCTATGTAACTCAAACAATCAAAATGAAAATTTTTCAGGCACATATGGGGGCGTATTTACAAGGGCCTTGCACTACGGGGAAAGTGACTTCAAATGACCAGACACACATGGGGACGTATTCACAAGGCCCTTGAACCCGGGGGAAGTGACTTGAAATTGCTAAGCACACATAGGAGAGTATTTACAATGCCCGTGCAACACTTATGCATCATTTTTTACATATACACCGTAACAATACCAACACAAATGCATCATATATCTGTTCCGCAAAAGCGATGCATTGCAGGAGTCACATCACAAGTACATAGTTTCTCATAATTTTTTAAAGCATGCCTTTTCCTTAAAAACGATTTTCTGATCATAATTTGAAAACACAGCACAGCTCCTATGTACATACACACCTTGTCAGTACTAATAATTTACATTATCTACAATTACAATTGGTAAAAGAATCCCAAATCACCTTTGAAAGCAGAATGCAAAACACTTGACGCAAAACATCATTTTAAATACACAGCTGACTTTCTTATTTACGCAAAAAAGCATACTAGTCTTTATCTAAAATATATAAACGATAACTCACCTTTACAAATTCTTTTTGAAATTCAAAACAGACTCAGAAACACACCAATTATTCTTTAGCAGAATTAAAGGTATGCACTCCAGAGGCTGGAACCAACAAAGGCACTGAAACGCTGATATTCATCACACATATCTCTCATGTCAGCCAATCAAAACTCTTCCCTCACTATTTTCAAATCAACACCCTTCCCCCCTCTGCCCTTTCTACCTCTTTTCCATAGCAACTACCGCCTGCCAGACCTCTCATGTTCACAAGTTCAGACAACAATGTTTCAAATGAACTCTGAACTCTCAGTACACCTGCTAATCCACTGAAATCTTTCATAACATCATTTTTTATTAACCATTCAAATTACATCTTTCAAAGAACACATCCATGCACCCTAACTTTCTGTTTTCAGCAATGGAAATACACCAATCACTGCTAATGAATCATTTGCACTTAAACTCCACAGTTTTTTTTCATTACAAACTTCACTATTTCAACTGCCATTTCATTCCCACACTTCATCTGACTGCAGCAAAAACTCCTCTAGCCATGTTTTCAGTCTGGATTCTTGGACATAGCTACATCCACTGGGCTCACAGGTATGCTGATAACAGAAATTTACACAACCTCAATTTACAAAATGTGGAAATTAAATGGATTGGCCGAAGAGGATTGAAATGTCACCAATTGATACCATTGGTGAAAACCTTTTTACATTTGCCAAACCCTGACCTTATAATAGTGCACTGTGGCGGAAACGATTTAGGCACTTTGACTGGGGTAGGTCTGGAAATGCTCCTAAAAGACACCTTTGAGCATTTGATGACACTTTTTCCTCAAACTGCCTTGGTATATTCCAATATATGCCAAAGACAAAAATGGAGGTGGTCCAATCAATTTTGTCCACAAATAGAAAAATCGAGGAAGCATGTAAATAAGTCTGTTTCAGCTTACATGAGGGACCATGGAATGGGCTGCATCTACAACAATAACTTGCGTTACTACATGCAAGATATCTACAGAGGAGATGGCGTGCATTTCTCAGATGAGGGGAACAAAGTTTTCATACTAAATTTAAGAATGTGTATTGGTTCCTACTTATAAGTTTCTAGAACATACACAAAACCCAAAAGCTCTTTTCAGAGCTACCTTAACTTAGTGTACTCTTTTGAAATTTCGAATGTACCTTTTTTCACTTATTTTCACCTATATTCGCTTCCCGGTACGCTAACTAGTTCGCGTACCAGCAGCTAACCACGCGATAAAAAACAATTTTTTTTAACGACATATATGAGCCTCCTGAGCCACCCTCAGAAAACTTAGGGAGACAGGATACGTCTAAACTACCCAATCTACCCATTCTGAACATTATTTACCCTCCCTCTTGTATCTCAATTCTACCGAAACACAAAATGGAGGACTCCCGTAACGCTGCAAGTTCGCGTACCGGGAAACACACTGACAAGCACTCGCTCAAAAAAGGTGGGAAAGTAATTTACAGAAAAACAACTGGAGACACTTTCACCAATTAAACATTAGCTCATACTACATACCAATCCCCACCATTTTCACAAATATTGTTGGAATACCATTTAACCATTTAGCATGTAGAACTCTCTAAAATCCCTGAGGTAAATTACTTCACAAAACATATCGAAAGTGTTGGAAATGACAACCAATTAAAAGATTACTTTCAATTTCTACTATTATATCATGACATTTCATTGGTTATGTACCTGAATATATATATACAAAGAGAGAGAAACACACCCATTTTGACTACTACTTCGTGAAGTGCATAACAACAAAAAATCAACTGATAACTTCAACTTATATTTAAAAGGTAAGATATTATTTATAAAACTGAAGTATGTTCTGTACTGAAAGCTAATTAGAAAAACATTTTCTGACAGTTATATTCTATCACTCTGTAATACTTATAGAAAAAAAAAACGTCTCTGTTTTAGTTATGGCAGGGCCAATCCTAGGATTTGCGAGGCACTGGGCTAAAAAGGAAAGTGCGCGACGCCCCCTCCAATTTACATAAGTGGCCCCTTGCAAGGAGAACATTCACAGACACTGAGGGGGCCCCATTGTCCAGCATTTTGACGCCCCCACAGTTTTAACTTTTACTCCACACGCATTTCTCACACCTTCATAGGTGTGAGAATTGATTATGGTCTAAAAGTTAAAACTGTGGGTGCGCAAAAATGCTGGACAATGGGGCCCCCTCAGTGTCTGTGAATGTTCTTCTTGCAATTGAGGTAGCGTCTCCTTCTCCCTCCCCTATACCTCCTGACACCATCCATGGGAGGCCCAAGGAGGGGGCCCCCTCCAATGGACCTTAATTGCAGGCGACACCTTTCTTTATGATATATCTCCAGGAAAACAAAAGGACACATCACCAGTGCGTGGCCCCATGCTGGTGGGCTGAGTGCGAGACCATGAGCAGCAGCCCACGCTGCCCATGCCTAGCGCCAGCCCTGAGTTAAGGATAGAGTTAGACTTCTATAGTATAATTCAGAATTGACTAAGAGTTTATTTGATAATTGTCTTCATATTTCTACTTCCAATTTGATACCATACACTGCCCAAAGAAAAAAACACTTTTTAATTAACCAAACTGCCTATCTGTACTGAAACCCAACAGTGCCCTATCTGTACTGATATATTTTTTAAAAATTCATTTTTCAGAATTGAAAATGGAAGAACAACAAAACAACATGAAAACTGAAACAGAAAAAAAAATGGAGACAGAAGTTGACATGGATTTCTACGACGACACAATAAACAATGAACTTGTGCAATGTGTAGATGCAGTAGATTTTCTACTGAACAATGAAGAAAAAAATGATCACGATTTTTTAGATTTTCTTTTAAATTTTGAAAAACAAAATGAAAAATATATTTTAATTTCTTAATTCAAAAATTGTTTGACACATTATTTATTTTTATATGTATATTGAAAACTATAGCAAATGCATTATACCGTGAAGTCAGACTTAAAATATACTGTGCAACTTTTTGGTGTTACATACTAGCTTTGTTCATAGTTACTTCCTTTCTCCCACTATATAATCCCCAATGTGTATTTAACATCTCTTTATCATCTCCTGCCACCATGTTGTTTCGGCTTTCCAGACAGACTATGGTATGAATTCCATATACCACAATAACTTCTATAACAACAGGCAAGATATTTACAAAGGAGACGGCGTTTATTAAATTATAGACTCTGCATTGGTACCTACATGTAGCTACGTAAATAAAAAAAAACAAAAAAAAAACAAAACGAACAATCAATAAACATACAATAAGTTAAAAGTCAATCATTCTTGTTTCCTTATAGTACGCTCCCCAGACCGCTTTCCGGTACGTGAACCGGGCGCACCCCACGAAAAAAACGTTTTTTTTTTTTTTTGGGACCCGCGGGGCACTTTAATATCCCCCTCATCAATCCTAGGGGGTCAGAAGGGGTCTACCTTGCCCCCTTTCCTTTATTTCCCCCTTCGTTTTGGCCTCCTCTTGTCTCTCGATCCTACCGAGAGACAAAATGGCGGCCGCTACTGACTGTTTAGAATGTTGACAGACACCGGAGAGACAATCAGCTTCGCTTCGCAAAGCTCCGTTACGCAAAAAGTACGCGAACTGGTGCGCTATCCAGGACGCTGTCACAGATATATAAATTTTTTAAAACGTTAAGTTCTCAAAATCCACTGGAGCACATATATGGAGACCCAGCAAAGGCACATCGGGCTAACAGTCCCTACAATTTTGCCAAGTTTCGTGAAAATCCATTCAGCCGTTCGAGCTAAAAGTGAGGCCAAACGCCCTATGGAAATTAACATGGGAAAAACGCGTTTTGGGACCCCCCTTTTTTCCCCCAAATTTTTAAGGGCTGCTCAGAAACAAAATGTGCCATTTTCCTGAAAATTTCAGCCGATTCCGTCCACAAACGCCAAAGTTATTAGACATAGAATTTTCAAAAGTCCCATAGAGAAAAAATCCTAACTATATATACCTACTGGCGACCGCCAGTAGGTAATATATATATATATATATATATTACCTACTGGCGGTCGCCAGTAGGTATATATAGTTAGGATTTTTTCCCTATGGGATTTCTGAAAATTCTATGTCTAATAACTTTGGCGTTTGTGGACGGAATCGGCTGAAATTTTCAGGAAAATGGCACATTTTGTTTCTGAGCAGCCCCTGAAAATTTGGGGGGGGTCGTCAAGGGGGGGCCGAGAAAAAAGGGGGGTCCCAAAACGCGTTTTTCCCATGTTAATTTCCATAGGGCGGTTGGACTCACTTTTAGCCCGAACGGCTGAATGGATTTCCATGAAACTTGGCAAAACTGTAGGGACTGTTAGCCCGATGTGCCTTTGCTAGGTCTAAATATATGTGCTTCAGTGGATTTTGAGAAATTAACGTTTAAATCAAGATATATATCTGTAACAGCGCTCCGGGCAGCGATCCGGTTCGCGTACTTTTCGCGTTACGGAACTTTGCGCACGGAAAGCTGATTGGCTCTTCGGTGTCTGTCAACATTCTAAACAGTCCGGTGCAGCCGCCATCTTGTCTCTCGGTAGGATCGAGAGACAAGAGGAGGCCAAAACAAAGGGGGAAATTACCATAAGGGGGCATAGTAGATCCTCATTGACCCCCTAGGTTTTATGTGGAGGTTTTAAAAGGGCCCAGGAGGGTCAAAAAAAAGTATTTATTTTTTTTGCGTGGTTAGCGCCTAGTACGCGAACCGGAAAGCGTTCTGGGCAGCGTACTATAAGGATAATAGAATGATACACTTTTCAAAGACTGTATGTTAATTGTTTGTTGTTTTTGTTGTTTTTTTTTGTTTTCTTTATTTTTAAAGTTTTTTTTTTATTTTGATTGTTTTTCATAATTTATTAAACTTTCTAACATTTCAGTGTCTGAAATGTCATTATTTTCTTGAAATATTGTTTGCAATCTGTGAGGTTGTAAAATGTCCTCATTTGCAAGGAGGGCATCTACTGCTTGGACACATTGCAGCAGTTCATTATCCAAGCTTACATCCATAAATTCCATGTCAATTTGTTCAATCAATTCCTGGCTGCTCTCTTGCAGGTCCATCTCAAAAGAAACTTGGTTTTCGCCTTCCATTTTGCCTGAAATTTGGATTTTAAAAATATATATTAGTAGAGATAGGGCACTGTTGGGATTAATTTTAGATAGTCAGTTTTTATCAGTGAATTTATCTTTTGGCAGTGTATAGTATCAGAGTGGAAATAGGACTATAAAAAAGTGTATGTGATGTAACCAAGACAAGCCTAACTCCATTCATAACTATAACAGAGAAGTCTATCTAAATACATTACTACTACAGAGGGATAGTGTATATCTAGCAGAAAAAGTCTACTATATTAAGTTATAGTGCACAATATATTTCATTTTTAAAAATTATAACTTACCTTCACAAAGAAGTTGAAGTTTTTGGAAGCTATTGAAATGTGAGGTACAACAAGAAGTAGTAGTCAAAATGGCTGTGTTTCCTTCTCTTCCTTTATATATATACAGGTATATAACCAATCAAATGTCAGGTAATAAAAGTAGAAAATGAAAGTAACATTTTCATTGGTTGTCAATTCCAACAGTTCAGATGTGTTTTGTGAAGTAATTTACCTCACGGTACTTGGAGAGGTCTACAGGCTAAATGGCTAAATGAAATGTCAATCAAATTTGTGAGAATGAAAGGGATTGTTATGTAGTATGAGCTAATTTATATTTGGTGAGAGTGTCTCTAGTCGTTTTTCTGTAAATTACTTTCCCACCTTTTTTTTGGACCGCTTCCCGGGAAGCGGTCCGGTCCGCGAACTAGGAGCGTAACGGGAGTCCACCATTTTGTGTTTCGGTCGAATCAAGGTATAAAATGGAGGGTAAATAATGTTCTGAATGGGTAGAAGGGGGCATGGTACAAGTATTTTGCCCCCCTACGTTTTCTGAGGGTGGCTGAGGAGGACTATATGTGCGAAGAAAAAACTTTTTTTTTGAAATTTTGCGCGGTTAGCTTCCAGTTCGCGTACCGGATAGCGCTCTTTGAGCGTATTTTGTTGAAAATTACAGGAAAAAAGTTAGAAAAAAAATAATAAAAGTGTGTGATCAGATGAAGGGTAGCTCTGAGAAGAGCTTTTGGGTTTATGGTACATTTAGGTACTTATAAGTAGGTACCAATGCACAGTCTTAAATTCAGAATGAAAATTCTGTTGCCCTCATCTGAGAAGTGAACTCCATCTCCTCTGTAGATATCTTGCATGTAGTAACGCAAGTTATTGTTGTACAGAGAGCCCATTCCATGGTCTCTCATGAAAGCTGAAACAGATTTGTTTACATGCTTCCTCGCTTTCTCAATTTGTGGAGAAAATTGGTTGGACCACCTCCATTTCTGTCTTTGGCATATATTGGAATATACCAAGGCAGTTTGAGGAAAAAGTGTCATTAATTGCTCAAAAGTGTCCTTTAAAAGCATTTCCATACCTACCCCTGTCAAAGTGCCCAAATCATTACCTCCACAGTGCACTATTAACAGGTCAGGTTTTGGCAAATGCATAAAGGTTTTCACCAATGGTATCAATTGGTGACATTTTAATCCTCTTTGGCCCAACCACTTAATTTCCACATCTTGTAAATTGAGGTTAGGTAAATTTCTGTTCTCAGCATACCTTTGAGCCCAGTGGATGTAACTATGTCCAACAATCCAGACCTTAAACATGGTGGGAGAAGGTTGTTCTGCAGTCAGATGAAGTGTGGTAATGAAAGGGCAGTTGAAACAGTAGGAGTTTCTAAAGAAAAAAAAGTGTGGATTTCCAATGCTAATGAATCATTAGCAGTGATTGGTGCATTTCCATTTCTGAAAACAGAAAGTTAGGGTGCATGGATGTGTTCTTTGAAAGATGTAATTTGAATGGTCAAGGAAGAAACAGTTAATGAAAGATTGCACTGGATACGCAGGTGCACTGAGAGTTCAGAGTTCAATTGAAACATTGTTGTGTGAATTTGCAAACATGAGAGGTCTTCCAGGAGGTGGTTGCTATGGAAAAAAGGCAGAGAGGGCAGAGGGGGGAAGGGTTTTGATTTGAAAAAAGTGAGGGAAGAGTTATGATTGGCTAATATGAGAGATATGTGAAATGAATATCTGTATTTCTGTGCTTTCAATAGCTGCAGCCTTTGGAGTGCATCCTTTTTCTTCTGCTGAAGACAATTTGGTGTATTTCTGAGACTGTTTTCAAAACTCAAAAAATATTTGCTAAGGTGAGAAAAGATTTATTTAATTTAGATAGAGAATAGTATGATTTAAGGAGAAAATGATGAAGAAAGCTGTGTTTTTAAAATGTGGTTTTGTCTCTAGTGATATACTAATAGAATTAGTTTCTTTGAGAAATTGTAATTGCATATTCGGTGTAGCATTCTGGCATGCAGTAACACAAGTTATTGTGGTACATGGAGCCCATTCCATGGTCTGTTATGTAAGCTGAAACAGATATGTTGTTTTTAAAAACGATTTTAGAAATCAATTACATTTCTGGATATGTACTGCTAGAGCTTCATAGGTTGTTTTGGGCCATATTTATAAGGCATTTGAGTGTCTTTGATGTTATGTTTTCCTTTTCAAATGGAAAGCGTTCCTCATGGGGCAAGTGTCTTGTAAATACGCTCCCACTTGCGCTTGGCAAATTTAGATTTTGATTATGGGAGTTACCTAGCCATGTTAATAGTGTCCCAAAAATGGTGCTAGGGCATTCCAGAAAACACTTTCATGTGTCTCAAGGACATTTTTAGTCATTTCTTCATGAATGCAGGTATACAATTGATTTATATGCTGTGTTTAAAAACGAATTTTGAAATCAATTAAATTTCTGGATATGTACTGTTAGAGCTTCATAGGTTGTTTGGGGTCATATTTAGAAGGCATTTTAGTGTCTTTAATGTTATGTTTACCTTTTTAAATGGAAAGCGTTCCTCATGGGGCTCTGAGCAGTTCTTAGCCATGTTATTTAATGGGAAGTGGATAACATGGCTAAGAGCATTTGCTGGAAAATGCATGAATATCGCTGACTTTTCAGCGATATTCATGCATTGCGGCTGTTTTTTTTCGCATTTGCGAGCAGTTCTTAGCCATGTTATCCAATGGGAGGTGGATAACATGGCTAAGAGCATTTGCTGGATAATGCATGAATATCGTTGACTTTTCAGCGATATTCATGCATTGCGGCCGTTTTTAATCGCATTTGCGATAAATCTTGCTAAGGAGAAAATGATGAAGAAAGCTGTGTTTTTAAACTGTGGCTTTGTCTGTAGTGATATAGAAATAGATTTTGTTTCTTTGAGAAATTGTAATTGCATATTCGGTGTACCATTCTGGCATGCAGTAACACAAGTTATTGTTGTATATGAAGCCCATTCCATGGTCTCTTATGTAAGCTGAAACAGATATGTTGTTTTTAAAAACCATTTTTGAAATCAATTACATTTCTGGATATGTACTGCTAGAGCTTCATAGGTTGTTTAGGGTCATATTTATAAGGCATTTGTGTGTTTTTGATGTTATTTTTCCCTTTTTAAATGGAAAGCGTTCCTCATGGGGCAAGTGTCTTGTAAATACGCTCCCACCTGTGCTTGGCAAATTTAGATTTTGATTATGGGAGTTACATAGCCATGTTAAAAATGTCCCAAAAATGGTGCAAGGGCATTAAAAAACGCTTTCATGTGTCTCAAGGACATTTTCAGTCATTTCCTCTTGTATGCAGGTATACAATTGATTTATATGCGGTGTTTAAAAACGAATTTTTAAATCAATTAAATTTCTGAATATGTACTACTAGAGCTTCATAGGTTGTTTGGGGTCATACACCATTTTTGGGAAATTATTAACATGCCTATGTAACTCCCATAATCAACATCTAAATTTGCCAACCGCAGGTGGGAGCGTATTTACAAGAAATTTGCACCATGAAGAACGTAAAATAGCATAATAGACACTCAAATGCCTTATAAATATGACCCAAAACAACTTATGAAGCACTAGCAGTGCATATTTCCAGAACTGTATTGGTTTTCATTTAATGATTTACTTCATTGGTAGGCCTTCACATGTTTTTTTACCTTGGTTTTTTTCAGTGAAAATCTTATCTGCAACCATGTGTTGGCCTCACCTCAAATAAACAAAACAGGTGATGGACCGAATGTGGATCATTGACACACATTCACCCCAGTCTAAAGATCTGGGCCTAAACAAATCTTTAGATAGGCTACATCTTATCGTCATCCTGAATTAATCATTTAAAATATTAGGGAGTGATTTATGATTGTTCTATGCCTGTTTTGTACCATTGAGTGTTATTTTTGTGATGCAGTGCTGGTGGAAAACATTTGCTATGTTAAATAATTAGTAGGGCATTAAGTTTTAGATGACTGTTATTCATTTACTGTTTGGTAATAGTGGTTAATAACATTTTTTATTATATTTTTCCACAGATTCAACTGCAGATTCTTTCATAGTTTGGAAAATGCCTACCAAAAATAGAATTAGAAAGGCTAGAAAACGTCAAAGACAGCAGGATGATGTTTTATTGCAGCAGTCCTCTTCCCCAAATACTTGTCAAAACACCAAGAAAGGTCCGGGTAAGAGCACGAAATCATTCTTAAGAAATATTTGTACTAAAAAAAGTTTTTCTCCAAAAAATGTTTCAGTCCACAAAAAGAAAAGCAATTTAAATGGAAAGGAGAGACCCATCAAAAATGTTACTGGTAGAGGAAGAGATAACTCTGTGCATGATAGTAGAAGGAAACAACAGTTTAGGGACATTCGAAATCGAATGTTCCGTAACAGGATAATAGTTAATTTATTGAAAAATATTTAAAAAAATGGCAACAGAAAGCGGCATTTTATAAGAAGAAGAAAAATGTAGAGAAAATTATTGATCATGCTTTTGAAATTAAGCGAAAGTTGTTTATTTTGGTAATCAATAGAATTAGGAAACTAAGCAAGGTAATTTCTGATTTCAAAACAAAAAGTAGATGGAAGAGAGTAGTAAATCGTACTAACTTTTGTGAAGTTTTTTCCGGAGAATGGATGCATAGTTCAAGTTGTGAGGCATTTTTTAATGAGGAGAGTTATTTTCAGGATAATGATTTGGTGTTTGCAGTTGACACCAGTGGTCGAGCTTATGAAGTGAAGGATGGTTGTCCAGTTGAAAAAGAACAACTTGTGACAACAGAGACAGAAGAGGCGCTAAGTGATGAGGTTTTAGGAAGACGTCCTAAGGGTCCTGTGTACATTTGGAAGTGTAGTTCTATTTGCAGTGTGCGACAGGTTTCCATCAATTTGCTTTGTGATTTTATACGGACATTTAATAAGAAAAGTTTGAAGCAGAAAATGAAGTTGTTGCAAGATTTAGATCCTTGCAGAGTGAGACAAATGACAGGTTTGCGTGGTCATTCACTGGCTTGTCTTTCCAGGAGAGTATGCCAGAGTGTTTTTCATCATTTCAGGATGCTAGCAGTGCATCATAATAAAGTGAGAAAATTAGTGAGAATGTTGTATTATGCTAAGAGTCCAGCAATTATGCTTAAATTATTATGTGCTGCTCTTTTGCATGGTTCTGAAATAGATGTGAAGAATATTTGTGAAGAAATTGAGTTTTGTTACTTTGGTAGTAAAGATGAGAATGTTCAAATTGACCCTGAAGTAGAGGGTAATGTTGAAGATAATGTACAGGTTTCCAGTACAGATTATTTTCAGAAGGAAATTGCCACGTTTCAGATGAAATCAAGTGAGAGGCCTAATTTCACTTGTGTATGTTGTCGACGCACTTATTATAAGAATCAGACTAAGTTAGTGGATTTATATGCAAAAAGTGAAAGGGAAAATAATAGTGAATGGAAGGATTTTGCCACATACTTGATGGTAGAAAATTGTTTTGATTTGGGAGTGGACCAACGTGTGTGTACTTATTGTTGTAATAAATTAAATCAAAACCAGATGCCTGCTAGGGCGGTTCATAATAATCTGGAATTGGTTGAGATTCCTTCAGAATTGAAGGATTTAAATACTTATGAATCTATTTTGATTCAAAGTATCCATCCCTTTCAGGCTATTGTAAGAATGGAGCCAAAGACAGGGAAGTTGCCTCCAGCAGATTTACAGAGAGGATTAAAGGGAAGAGTTGTTTATTTGCCTCTAGATTTGAACAAAAACATTAACACAATTGGAGTTGAGAAAGTGGAAGAGGAACCTCTGGTTATCTTGGTTAATGGGGTTCCGACAAAGAATAAGAAAATATGGCAAGATTTAGTGGATGTTAGGAAAGTGAAAAATGCAACTTTGTATTTGAAGAAAAATAATAAGTACTATAAGAATGTATATGTTGCAGAAGAGGAAGTAAGTGATGAAGAGGATAGCGTTTTGTGTGCTGGCCAAATTGAGAAAGTAGAGGTGTCTAATAGTGAAGAAATATATGAACATTATAGTGTTCATCCTTTGCATTCCAAGGAAGTCATGGGGAATGCAATTGAGTTGTTTCAAATGAAACAAGCCAAAGGGAGTCCCATTAGTGTTTGGGAGGAAAGTTTGGAAGCTCGGTGTTTCCCACAGCTATTTCCCACAGGTCAAGGAGGAAGATATGATGAGCGACCTCATCAAATTCCTGCGTCTCAATACCGGACTTTACGATTGTATGCAGAAGATCCTAGGTTTCGTCAATGCATTCCCTATTTGTTTCATCTCTTGTTTGAAAGCGATCTGTCAGGACTGTCATATGCAGTGAACCACATTTTAAAAATTGGTATACAGATGCGAAACATCTCGGCAAGTGACTTTATGCATAAAGTCAATGTCCAAGACAGTATTTTGGATTCTCACTTAATTAATCTCATGGCGTGTCAGCGTGGTACTAATGAGTACTGGTACCGTCGTCATGGTGATTTAAAATGTATGCTGAGGAACTTAGGAACTCCAACATGGTTCCTCACTCTGAGCTGTGCCGAGTATGGCTGGGAAGACTTACTTGAATTTCTACGAGAGGCAAATGGAAATATTGAAAACATTGAATTCAAGACACCTGGAGAACTGTGTTCTTTGGATCCAGTGAATGTATGCAGGTACTTCAATCATAGATTTGAAGCTATGATGTCTTTCATCACAAATAAAAAGAATCCACCTCTTGGAGAGGTGTTGGATTTCTTCTGGAGAAAGGAGTACCAAGCAAGAGGTGCCCCTCATATACATATGTTGTTGTGGATCAAGGATGCACCTAAATTTGGAACAGATCCGGATGACTTAGTGATGAATTTCATAGAACAGTATTCTACGTGTGCTGTTCCAAACGCAACGGAGAAGAAAAGCCTAAGAGAACAAGTTCTACGTTTCCAAAGCCATCGTTGTGGAAAGTACTGTCGTCGTAAATTCAGAAACAAGGACAAGTTCTACACCAAATGTCGTTTCAACTTTCCACGACCGGTGATTTCTAAAGGAAGAGTGAACAGTTTGATGTCTTCGCTGCGACATAATGTGACGAGGAAATCACCCAAGAATATATACAATTTGAAAAGGAACGAAGAGTCCAAGTACATCAATGACTACAACCCAGTGATTTTGTCCATGTGGAATGCTAACATGGATATACAGTTTGTGGCTGACAACTGTATGGCTGTGGCTCGGTATGTGACATCTTACATCACCAAAAAAGAAAAGACCGAACTGAAGGATATGTGGGAGGACATTTCCCATGAAAAGAGCCTCAGCAAGAAGTTGTACAGTTTCAGTCTGAAGATGTTGTCGCATCGAGAAATCGGAGCTTACGAATGTTCTGATCGATTGTCTTCAGCAAGTCTCTATGCCAAATCCAGGAGTCTCGTTTGGGCGAGTCTTGGTCTTGCTGCAACGCGAAATCGAGTTCTAAAACCTGTCCGGGAAATTGAGTATTTGGCAGAAAAGGAACCAAACAGTACCGACATTTTGAAGACCAACATGTTGGATACATATTATCCAAATCGAAGCAGTCACCTTGAGAATGTTTGTCTATATGAGGTTCTCCAAAATTATATATTCAAGAGGAACATCAAAGAAGATATTGAGAAAGGAGTGTATGCTGTAATTGGAAGTGAGGGATGCCTGGTCAAGCAAAGAAAATGCCAATTAGTAAACCATCGAAAATTGAGTGGTGAATCTCCAGAAAAAAAGGAGTTTTTCTATTTAGCACTTTTGCAACTTTTCAAGCCTTGGCGTGCAGAAGAGGAACTGCTTGGAGATTTCCTCTGTTACGAAGACTCTTTCAATGCAGCCAAGGAGTCCATAGAATGTCCTGCTTTTTCTAAATATCAAGAAATGCTAACTTTGGAAATTGAGCAGGAAGCAACGATTGCAGCCGAGATTGCCAAAGACAGTTCTCAGGACAGTCAGAGTTCTGTTTCATTGAGTCAAGATCCACTTGGAGGACCTATTATCGAAAATGAAGCTGCCACTGCTATAAATGAAGTAGAAAGAGCCATGGCACATGCTCAGGAGGATTCAGTTAACTTAGAAGACTTGGAAAAACAACTCAACGTTGAGCAGAGGAAAATATATGATGAAGTTACCAAGGAAATTGAGCACGGATTAAGTCATGAGAAGATCGAGTGCTCATGTACATCGTTGAAGCCTGTCCGACTGTACGTGAGTGGAGAAGCGGGAACTGGAAAAAGTTTCCTCATTAAAGCAATCTCTTGTTATTTGCAGGAAAGGACTGAGTCATCGCTGTCTTGGGTTGTCACCGCTCCTACTGGACTGGCAGCACATAACATTAAAGGTATTACTTTGCATCGTCTACTGATGCTGCCGGTGGAGCATGACAACAAATTACAATACAACAAGTTATCTGGGGATGCTTGCTGTGAAGTTTCAAGAGTCTTGAGGAAAATGAAACTACTTATCATTGACGAAGTAAGCATGGTTTCCAATGTCATGCTTGCCTTTGTGCATTTGAGAATGCAAGAAGTACTTAAAACTGAATATGATGTGTTATTTGGTGGCAAACACATCATTGTTTTCGGAGATCTTCTGCAGCTGACACCAGTAAAAGGTCAAACTGTGTTCAAAATACTCACGCATGAAGATACCAGGAAGTGCCTAGGGAGCATTGGCAACGTCAATATATGGTTAAACTTCAATTATGCTGAACTGCATGAAAATATGCGTCAGGCAAAGGATGAAGATAACAAGAATATTCTACAAGATATTAGAATTGGAAAAGTGACCGAGCATGGGAAAGAAGCTTTAAATGCACGATTACTGTCAAATTTATATCCCGAACAAGAGATTGTGCCTGAGAATATTTTTAAGAAAATTACTGAGAAGAAATCCGGGATATGTTTGATGCCAACTCTTGCAGAATGTGCCATCTTCAACAACAAAATGTTGAATTTAGAAAAGCAAGAGATTGTGAAACTTGAAGCTATCGACAAAATAGAGCATATGGGATCAACAATTATTTTGTCAGACAATTTGAAATCAAAATTGGATTCATTAGAGAAGACTATACCTAAAACAGCGGGTTTTGAAAAGACTCTGAATGTGTGTTTAAATTGCCGAATCATTTTGAGAAGGAATTTACATGTAGAAAGAGGTCTGGTAAATGGATCAATGGGTAATGTTGTTGATTTTGAGAAATCCAGAAATAGAGATGGAATACAATTTTTAAAAATTAAATTTGATGGCATTGAGGAAGTACAGCTAATTGGTCGTTGCTCTGCTAGGTTTTTGCTTGTTAAAGACTTATATGTTCGCCGTAAACAGTTTCCTGTTTGCTTGGCATATGCGGTGACAATCCATAAATCGCAAGGTTTAAGTGTAGACAGTGCATTGGTGAATATTGGCAGTTCTGTGTTCAAGGAGGGTATGGCATATGTGGCATTGTCACGAGTTAGAACTTTATCGGGATTGTACTTGATTGACTGTGATGTCACAAACATTTGTGCGGATCTAGATTGTGTTAAGGAATACAATAGGTTAAGAAGAGAGTATGCGCCACATTTGCCTCAATATCCTTTGTTTGAGAAACGTGTGGTAGGGCGGAAACGTAGAAATATCAGTAATAGTAGGGAGGTTGTATCAAAAAGACCAAAAGTCAATGAAGCGAAAATTGTTAGCAGAAAGAAAGTGGATTCTGTTGAAGATGTTGTCGGTTTTCAATTTGAAAACAGTTCTGGTGTCAACTGCTATGCAAATGTAGTGGTTAATGTTCTCTTTTCACTAGAGAGTTTAAAAGAACAGATTCTGTTGAATTCAGAACAAATTTTATGCTGTTTGTTGAATTCTGTTTTCGAGAAATGTAGCACTGATCGAACAAAAGTAGAAAGTGTGTCTGAAGTTCGTTATCTGTTAGATGAATGTTCAGGTGAAACAGACTTCTCTGAAAATAATCAGCAAGATTGTCAGGAGTTTTTAATGTATATGCTTGATGTATTGCAAGATGAGGGTGTAGATGTAGATCACCTGTTTGGGCTTTCTTATCAATGGCAGCATGACTGCGAGAACTGTAGGGTATCAAGTACTACTAGTGTAGACTCAGAAAGATTTATATATTTAACTTTGCCAGACAGTAAATCAGTGTCCTTTAATAAGCTAGTAAATGCAGCGGATCACAACATGGAGTGTAGCCAATGTAAATGTGATATGTTGTCAACATTATTTATACGTAGATATGGCCAGTATGTCATTTTAATGATCCAACGATGTAAGCCTGATGGATCAAAATTGTCAACTTTAATAAAAAAATTTGTGGCTTCTCAGCTGTCAATATCATGGCGGACTTTTGTAACTGTAGCAATTATCTATCACGATGGTCCTTCAACAACATCAGGACATTATACAGCTTACTTAAAGTCTCGAAACGGCTGGTCTTTCTGCAATGATTCTGTTGTAACTTTCAAAAAAAAATTGCCGTTTGACCTTAAAAATTCTTACCTGGTGTTTTTAAAACCAAAATTTTAAAGAAAGTTTTTTGGGATTTCCTGTGAGGAATTGGAAATTGTTCATCAAGTAGAGGGAATGTAAGTCTGCAATGCTGTCTAGATTATTGGTCCAAAACTTTTAATTATAATGTCAATTTTAAAATCCAACTATATAAACCTGATGCAAGTAAGTCTGCTTCATAGTAAGCAGTATCAGTGTCATAGGAAAAGGAGAACATGAGTGACAAAGAAGAGTAAGATATTAGTAGTCCAGGATTGTGAAAATATTCTCAAATGTTTTCTTTTTGAAAGATGCGAAAATAGAAAATGACGGGATTTGATTTGAAGAATTACAAGATTTGCGAATCGCTGCAACATGATTTGGCCTAGTGGAAACATGTGATAGAATGTGAGAAGTCTTTTTTTGTATGTGACATATTTTTCGAAATGATGGAGGTTTTCTTTCAGAAAGTGCCGGGCTGAAAATATTTATAGCACAACAGAGTGGATGCTGTTCATAGGAGATCCTTTGACGTTATTGAAAGTAAGTTAATTTTAAGGAGTTTTGAATTCAGAATTCTTATGTTGTATGGGTTTTTTAAACACAATCATTTTGATTGTGTTTTTTTTCCCCGCTGTTACATGATGAATACCTTCAAATCACTGATTTAAGTGAAATTTGATACATTCTGAGAACAGCAAAAATAAACCATTTAACATGTATAATTAATGTTCTGCTTTTTGTACTTATGATATACATTTAGAAATGTGAGGTAGATATGGAAAAAGTGAGTCTTCTGTAAGTGTCAATTCTAATGCTTACAGTGCTGTACTTCTGGGTACTGTTTTTTTTGAGAAAAAAAGAAATAGGCCTCACCTCTAAGAAAGCTCTTGAAAGCACACATCTTATTTGTATCCTGAAACAATCATTTAAAATGTTAGACACAATTTTATGATGGTTTTACATCTCTTTTGCGCTGTTATTGCATCACTATTGTGAGACATAAGCAATGCAAAAGAAGCATCATGTTTCAAAATAGGCCTCATTTCATCAGCATGAAGATACTGTTTGTTTAAAATAAATATCTTTAGGATTGTGTACGGGTCTTAGAGAAGTAGAGGTTTCTGTAAGTGTCAAAGTTGTTTAAAAACTGTTTCTTCTTGAACCTTTTCCCTTCTTTTTTCTAATTTTTAAATACATGTTTTAATATTTTTGGAAATGTTTGTTCTCTCATTTACAGATTGAATATATGAAAAATTTTCTTTAAAAGTTATCAAGAATTATAAGGTAAATGTTTTCTACTTTTATAACCCGCATTCCACTGCTGATGATGTCACTGACTATGTTATGAATGATGTAATAAGTGGGCATGTTTTACTACAATGGTAGGTCTTCACCTCTATTATCTCCTCTGTATTCTTCAACAAGCATAAATTTGATATGCAACCCAGAGTACGGTTCACCTTAAACAAACTTTTAGAGAGGACACACCTTATCGTCACCCTCAATCAATCATTTAATCTATCACATTTAACATCTATTAGTTCTACTGCTTCATTTCTTTAATCTTTACTTTCCTGTGTTTGCTACTTCTCTCATTCCTTTCTCGATTACTTAATTTTTCTACTCCTTCCAGTATTTTTCTCACTCCCTCTCTTCTCATACTTCGTCATTATTATTCACTAATTCTGTCTCTATTAATGTTACTGTTTCTGAATGATCTCCAAAATTTTTTAAAACAAGAACAGTAAGTATAAGGATAGGAAAAGACATTTATGTTACAAGAAAGACAGCTATAGGAAGTGAACAAAAAAAACTGTTACTCGCAATCCACTGCTGATGATGTCACTGACCATGTCAAAAATTATGTAATATATGACATGATCAGAAGTGAATTGCGGGTAACAGTATCTTTTCTTTACTCCCTATAGCTGTCTTTTTTGTAACATAACTGTCTGTTTCCTTTCCTTATACTTACTGTTCTTTTTTTAAAAAAAATTTTTTTGGTTCGCTCAAAGTTCGCGTACCGGAGTGCGAACTGGGAGCGAACTAATAGAAATAGAGCTTGGCAGAGTTCAAAGAATTCTACCAATTTTTTTTAATAATGGTGAGGTAGTTCTGAAAAGAACTTTTTTTTTGTTTTTGTTGTTTTATTTTTTTATTTTTATTTTTTGAACATTTTTTATATTTTTTTGTTTTTTTCTGAACATTTTGTATTTTTTTTTATTTTTTGGGGGGTAGGGGGGAAACAAAAATGATTCAGTGAAAAGGGCTCAACAGGAGCAACGAAAAAAAGAAGAATTTATTTCTTGGGTCGTTTTGGGCACACATGATTGTTGATGGCTCTCATTATAAGGGTAATGCTACTTTCGCGGTAGCAAAGTGTCTGGTTGCACCACACACAGACTTGCTTCACTTCCCCCATGTTGATTTGGATGTTCGGGATCACCTCCCTCGCCTCCGGTCCCGATACCTCCTGAACAACGGATCTTCTCGACATTTCTGGGGGATTTTGTTGTTGGTCGCGAAGCTGGGCATTGCTGTAATTGTTAGGGTGCCACCGACCCATGTGCCTGTGCATTGTATAATTCCCATAGCTGTACTTTTTGTCAGTACCCCTGGAAAGACGATCGCCGCAAATGCGGCAAAAGACGTATCTGGCATTGACTTTTTTTTGGTCAGCTGGAAATTTAAAAAATTGCCGGATGTAATTTTCTTTCCTGTTATATCTCCTGGGCTCTTCTGGCAAAAACTCAGGAATTTCTTCTTCTTCCTCCTCTTCTTGATTTTCTTCCTCTTCTATAATTAGTGAAGTATGTGGTCTTTTCTTCCCATGAGGAGGTGGAGGAGGTGGTGGGGGCACACTGGCTGAAGCAACCATTGAAGCCATTGCTGAAGAATCAAAAGGGGTCTTTCTCTCACCAAGATGAAAGTCAGAGTGAGGAAAAAAGGAGGGGTTTTCATCATTTGGGAGAAGGAAAAATTCTAAACCAATGAAAAGTGTTAATTTTACATCACATGACCAAGTATTACATCATTAGGAAACCAAAAGTGAAATGAACCAATGAAAAGTGTTATTATCGAGTCACATGACCTGTTGTATTTACGTTTCGCGCTTTGCTCCGCTTTCCGGTCCACTTCCGGGTCCGCTAACTTGGCGCGTCCAATGACGTATTACGCGATAACGCAAAACGTCATGCGAACGTAACAGTTACGCTAAAGGAACGTTTACCGGTTCGCGTACTAAGCCGCGGCTTTAAATTGAGCTAACGGAAAGCAGACCGGTTCGCGGACTGGGAGCGAAACAAAAAAAAATGTTTTAAAAAAATTGTCTAAAGTACATGAAAAATATATTTCAAGATTTAAAGGAGAATACATTTTACAGCTACAGATATTAGCTTTTAAAAAACCATTGAAATTCAATGAAAAAACCATAGGTTATAGACCATATATAGTTAGGAATTTGCATTTACAAAACCTTTAAAATTCAATGAAAAAACCATTGGTTAAAGAACATATATAGTTAGGAATTTGCATTTACAAAACCTTATTTTACTCGCATAAAACCATTGAAATTCCATATATAGTTAGATGCGCTAACTATATATCGCGCACCCGCAATCCACTGCTGATGATGTCACATATTACATCATTCATGACATGGTTAGTGACATCACTGATGACATCACTGATGACATCTCAAATGACATCACTGATGACATCTCAAATGACATCACTGATGACATCACTGATGACAACATCCAGTGACTGTATGTTTCTGTAAAGTTAAAATATGTCTTACATATTGAAGAATGAGTGGATGTATAAGTGTCTGGATGAAGGATTTAGTAGGTGCATGACTGACTGTATGAGTGAGTGATTAAATGTGTCTCACTGAGTCATTGGGTTAGTGACTAAACTGTCTTAATTTGTGCATCATTATATCTGTTGTTCTGTAAACTGTTGCATGTGTTGATATGTAGCTATATGAGTAACTATATGGGTTATTGATTGGTTGCCCAAGTATTTGTATGGGAAACTGAGAGTGTGTGTATGGGTGGCTGGGAGGTGTATGACTCTGTGCATAGATGTATGAGCAGTTGATTCACTAGATGTATGGTTTCAAAAGTACATGTGGAAACAGCTGTATGGGCGGTTGACTGTGTGCATGAGTGTATTGGTGAGTGAATGGATATCTCAGTGCTACATGTCAAAGTAAGTACATATGTAAAACACAGTACATGTGAGAGTTGACATATATAAATAACTGTGCATAAGAGCCAGTGAATGTGTGAGTGGTTGTATGGATCATTGTGAACATGTATCAGGGATTGTATAAGAGAGTAAAGTAAATATGTGTTAGTATATGTTTGAATAAGTAAGGTGTGTATAACTGTGTAGTTGAGAAAATAGAGGTGTGATTGATTTTTTGCATAACTGACTAGGTGTGTGAGTAACTCCATGGATGAGTGACAGTCTGTGACTGTCTGTTTACACTGATTGTATCTAAGGTTATATTAGAGTCTGAAGAGGTTCATGGTATTATCCCATGAAAGATATCATCAGTGATGTGATCAGTCATGTGAAATGAGATGTTATCAGTGATTTTATCAGTGATGTAATTTGAGATGTCATCAGTGATGTCATCAGTGATGTCACTAACCATGTCATGAATGATGTAATATGTGACATCATCAGCAGTGGATTGCGGGTGCGCGATATATAGTTAGCGCATCTAACTATATATGGAATTTCAATGGTTTTATGCGAGTAAAATAAGGTTTTGTAAATGCAAATTCCTAACTATATATGTTCTTTAACCAATGGTTTTTTCATTGAATTTTAAAGGTTTTGTAAATGCAAATTCCTAACTATATATGGTCTATAACCTATGGTTTTTTCATTGAATATATATATATATATATATATATATTTTCACTGAAAAAAACATAGGTTTTAGAGACGTTATAGTTAGAAATTAGCACTTAAAAAACCATAGAAATTCACAGAAAAAAACATGTTTCAGCGGTGTTATAGTTAGCTGGACATTTCACTCATACAAAACCATAGAAATTCCTCTGTTATAGTTAGTTCTGCTGACTATAACTCGTGCACCCGCAATGCACTACTGATGAAGTCACATATGGTAAGGTAATACTTTATTGTACAGTTGATAAAAACCATTACAAAACCAGCAACGATAAAAACAATTATTAATATCTATAGCAGCATGGAAAATAATACTTGTGGTAAGTTATTAAAAAACTCCAATTAGACAATACTAAAAATTAGAGTTGAAAAGTAGTTAGGAAGGAATGTTCGTCTGCCACTAAGGCACTTCTATGTTCCTCATGGGGGATTTCTTAAGTTGACCTGACCTACTTTCCCATTCTAAGTGCGTTGCAGTCCATATTCCATATAGGATGCAAGACGTTCTTTTCCCTGTATGCTCGTGCTTTATAGTAATCTGTCCTCGTGTGCTCCTGCGAGCCTACTGTGCCTCTTTATAATCCGAGTATTTTAGCTCTGGGGATATGGGCAATGCGCTATCTTTAACCGTTTATTCTTTCTTTTTGTTGATTCGGGCTTCTGCAGCTTCGATATATTTTATCAGTCAACAAGCCATTTGGACTTCGTCACCTGAGAAGCATGCCAGGATCGCTTGCCTGCAGGACCTGATCCCTTTTTTGTTTAACAGTGGTCTCAGAAGGTTCCTGCGGTCTTGCTGCAGCTCCTTTCAGATGGTAATGAGGTGTAAGATGTTTTCATCATCATTCCCACACAGGCGTCATTTTGGAGGTCTTGGAGGACCAGCCAGGGGGGCCATATGGTCTGCTGAGGGCAATACTCCTAGTCAATATTTTAGAAATGACTCTTTTGTTTTTTGGTAAAGCTGGTCAGAAGATATGTTTGTGGTGTAAGTTTGGTGTACGTTTGTACAGTTAGCCAACCGTGTGCTCGCTCCGTCAGTGAAGCTTTGTCCTGTAAGAGAGATTCTTTCCAGACAATGTTGTTTACTGCTTTTTTGAAGCCTGCCACATTCCCTTGTAGATCCCACAGTTGTCGCATCCCCAGTTGTTCTATTGAATCCTCCAGAAAAAGCCTTGCTGGGCTGTTGTCTTTACTTTATAGATCTTTCCAAAGAAGATGTCACATATGATGTAATATGTGACATCATCAGCAGTGCATTGCGGGTGCACGAGTTATAGTCAGCAGAACAAACTATAACAAAGGAATTTCTATGGTTTTGGATGAATGAAATGTCCAGCTAACTATAACACCCCTGAAACCTATGTTTTTTCTGTGAATTTCAAAGCTTTTTTAAATGCTAATTCCTAACTTTAACATCTCTGAAACCTATGGTTTTTTCAGTGAATTTCAAAGATTTTTTAAATGCAAATTTTTAAGTGTAATAGTAGTTATACCTATTTTTTTGTCCTGATTTTCTACAGTTTTTTAACTGTTTATTTATCAATATTTTATTCATGATATATTTTTCTGATAATTGTAAAAAACATTTTATTTTTAAACAAACTGAAATATTGTTTAATGTTTTTGTTTTATTTTTTTATTTTAATATATTTATATTATTTACATTTTTTCCCAAAATATTTTCGGAGTAGCGCATCCAAAGCGTACACATTGCGGTGGGTGCGTGGATTTTAGCTGCCATTTTAGAAAAGTCATGAAGGATCCATGTACGGTGTGCGATGGCTGCGGGTTTTCAGTTACAACATATACATTTAATATTGTGCGCTGTCTGCAATTGGTATGCGACCAGTCCGCGACTCCTGCTCCCACGAATTCACGACACATGCACATTACGGTACACAACGCTTGCTCGGTGGCGGGTCCCGCGTGACGTCACCTACGTGCTGGGGCACACTGGGTGTGCGACTCCCGCAAAACATTTTTATGTTCTAAAATTATATGTATATGTCTTTAATATACATATTAGGGCAAGGGATTATCTAAGATATTCATAAAAATAATATAGTTGTACTTATAATAAATGTATATTATTTTTAAATATATTTTCGAGAAGTCTTGTCGGGTGCGTGCTTCATGAGCGCAGAGTGCGCGGATCCCATGTGACCTCAAAAAAAAAGATTTTTTTGGTTCATAACATTTCCCACTGCAATTATTGAAGAACCCCACCCTTTTTAATCATTCTTGTTGGAGCATCTTTAGAGAGACATCTCTTTTCCTACAAGAACCCTTTTAGCTTGTTTTTTTGGTGTTTTTCAAAAATATCAAACAACATGGCATCTGGATAGCAGCAGCAGCAGGAGGAAGTATCTTCTGAAGAAGAATTCTTGCAGGAGGCACCACGTCCGCAGAGGCTGGAATCTGTTGTGTGGAAATTCTTCACTTTTCCACCTGGAGAGAAGAAAGTAAATGCGAGAAAGGTGACGTGCAAAATTTGTGACCGAGTCCTGTCAAGAGGCAGTGAAAAAAAATACTCTTGTGGCACTGTTTCTATGTACAAGCATCTCCAGACCACACACCCTCTCAATCTTGCTCGGGAGGAAATGAGGCGAACTGCTTTGAACCCCTCACCTGCTGTGGCATGTACGTCTGGAGCGTCCTCAGGAACACCTACAATGGACATTAGGCCAGAATTCACCTTTCTCGAGCAAAACTGCGTGAAGTGTAAGAAACGTACATGCTTCGGTCAGCAGTCGGTGGATGCAGTTTGTGCTGCGCAACGCAACCATCGTTGTTAATTTTTTTTATTTGTTTGTTTTTGGAATTAGTAATTCCAAAAGTTTTCTGTTATAGTTGTTCTTTTATTTGTTCATTTTTTGAAAAAACACCAAACAAAATACAAAATTGTTCCAAAAAATACAAAAGAAAAATGAAGAAAAATAAGTTTTTATCAGAACTACCTCATCTGGTTAAAGAATTAACTATAATTGCAAGGTAATGTGTGAAAATTTGGTTTAATATATGTATTCAGCATGATTGACTGAAAGAATGCATTAGTAGTGTATGGTGAATTTATAGGTGAAGATTTATGAGGAAATACTGCAGCGTGACACTGCAAGCTCTTTAGCTGCACTGCATGGTAGCACTCCCGAAGCAGTGGGTTGTGAAATATGTACATAAATATGTTGCAACTTTGTGCTTCCCTCTGCACTGCTGCACAAACTGCTGTCATGCAGTGACACAGGCACCCTTGCACCATGGTGCAAGGATGTCTGTGTCGTGCAGAGATTGTTTTTGTACAGGAAGGGACACCTTCCTCCACAAAAACAATCAGTAAATGCATTTTCTTCTGTCAATGTATGCTGTGGAATGCAGCATGCGTTGAGAGAGGAAAACATTAAAAGAAATGGAAGCAATTCTCCATGTTGAGCCTTACTACACCAACTCTAGGATGGTGCAGCATTCACACACATCTGCAGATTTACGATTTCTCATAAATCTGGAAATGTGTCTTGTTCTTTGGGTGTTGCGTGGGAACACCCACAGCAACACCTATGGAACGCCCCTTCAACACAAAGTTCTGTGTATGAAGGGGTTGTATTTACAAGGAGAGGAAAACCCACGCAGGGTGGCTTTTCCTCTCCTTGTAAATATGAAGGAGTGCCTGGCGCCATCACTACATTGCAAAAAGTGACGTACTGGTGGCGCAGGGTGCTTGTAAATCTGCCACATAAGTGCTTAGGTATTGGCAGACTGATACAATAATAACATAGTGCTGGATGGGTGATTGAAGAATTGCATTAGACTGACGGAAGGTATTCTACGATGCATGGGTAATATTTCAGTATTTAATGGAGTGGACCGATAGTATGTATCTAATTAGAGATTTGCAGGGATTATGCACAGAATATTTTATGTGTACTTGTGTTCGTGCCTAGGTCATTTTTTAAGAATACCACTAGTAACTGGAATGATGACAGTGCTGCAAACAGAGTGAACACTTAATTTATAAGTGCTTACGTATTGGTGGAGTGATAGGATAAGTAGATAGTGGTAGATAAGTGATTAAAGACGTGCATGGGACAGACTGGACGATTCCTACACTGCATAAGTACTAACTGGGTATTTAGAAGAATGTATAAATAGTATGTAGCTAGTTAGAGGTCTGCTTGGATAGTGCACAAAATATTATAGCTATACTTATGTTAGTAGCTAGGCAATTCCATAAGTTCATGACTCGTAACTAGAATTATTACAGTATTACAAACAGAGTGTATAGTGAATTTATAAATGCTTAGGTATTGATGGAGTAATACGATAAGCAGATAGTGCTGGATGGGTGATTGGAGAAATGCATGGGACAGACAGGAGGATTCCTACACCACATATGTACTAACTGGGTATTTAGAAGAGTGTATCAATAGTTTTTAGCTGGTTAGAGGTTTGCATGCATCGTGTACAAAATATTGTACCTGTACTTGTGTTAGTGACTACGCCATTCCTTAAGTATATGACTAATAACTGGAGTAATTTCAGTGTTGCAAAGAAAGTGCGTGCTGAATTTATAAGTGCTTAGGTATTGGTGGAGTAATAGGATACGTAGATAGTGCTGGATGGGTGAATGGAGAAGTGCATGGGACAGACAGAAGGATTCCTAGACTGCATAGGTACTAACTGGGTATTTAGAAGAGCATATCAATAGTATGTAGCTGGTTAGAGGTCTGCATGCATAGTGCACAGAATATTGTAGCTGTACTAGTATTGATGTGTCTATGGTTTCGAGAATGGTAGTCTGTATTTTAGGGTGTGAGAAGGTGCATCAGATGATCACGTGGATGATGTCATCAGTGATGTCATTTGAGATGTCATCAGTGATGTCATTGACAATGTCATGAGTTATGTAATATGTGACATCATCAGCAGTGCATTGCGGGGGCGCGAGTTATAGTTAGCACAACTAACTATAACAGCCGAAGTTCTCTTGTTTTGTACGAGTAAAATGTCCAACTAACTATGACGTCCATGAAACCTGTGTTTCTTTCAGTGAATTTCTGAGATTTTTTAAATGCTAATTTCTACCTATAATGTCCCAGAAACTTGTGTTTTTTTCAGTGAATTTTATATATCTGTATTTAATCTTCTCTCACTCTTACAAGGAAGGAATCAGCACTCAGGTTGTAGTTTGGAAGTATTTAATCTGCAAAGGACGTGAACTTCGCGTTTCAGCTTGTCCAAACCTTGATAATGATACAAAATGTCATTGTAGCATCCTAATTTAAATGAACAAATGCCTAAAGTTGCCAACACTAATAAAGGACTACATATTACTTTAATCCAAAAAGCTGCCGGCCATATTGGTCTGGTCACAATGTGAAAATTCAGGAATTGATACAATAAAGAAAAGAAAACAAGTGTTAATATGCACACAATGTCATTTCAGCATATCGTGCCCCAATACCGCCATACCTGTTTCATCGTCAATGTGACTTATTCATAATAAACATACTTAGGATTGCAAACATCAACATAGACAACGGACTACACATTACTTTATATTGAAAGGCTATCAGCCACATTAATCTGGGCATGTTACATATTATAATGGTTCTTACACGAAAGAAAAGAAAAAAAAGGGGTGTTAATATACACACACTATCCCTAAATAAAGTTCTAGCGATTATAGTTCTATTCCATTCACAGCTCATTTGAGATGTCATGAGTGATGTCATGAGTGATGTAACTGACCAAGTCATGAATGATGTAATGTCTGAGGTCACTAGCAGTACATTGAGGGGGCGTAAGTTATAGTTAGCTCAGGTAACTATAACTACTGAATTTTACTGGTTGTGTAGGAGTGAAATCTGAGTCTAACTTTACCGTCGCTGTAATCTTTGTTTTTTTCAGCAAATTTCTAGTTTTTTTTTAACATTAAGGAAGATGCATATCACAATGTATGGTGGGGGTTGGAAGAAAGGCCTGGCATTGTGCTGCCCCCACCCAAGCTTGCTGCTCCTGCCTTCCCTCCTCCTAGCCGTCCAAGTCCATATCCCTGCTCCCTTATTACAGCCCTGTGTGGCCGTTATTCTGCCACTCGCCTTCCCGCCTTCTCTGAACAGTTAGCTTGCTGTCCCATCCACTTCCTCACTATCCTCTGTTGTCTGAATCCATGGATTAGCTTCCTCCCTCCTGCCATGCATGGTCTGATGTGCTGCCACTTCCCTCCATTTAGCATGATGTACCAGTCCACTCCTCCTGCCCTCCATTGCCCAATTCCATGCCCCATCATTGACCTCTTGCTTAGCCTCTGTGCTTAGCTTGCTGCCCCTATTCTCCTTCCCCTTGCCCTCCGATGTCTGTGTGCATGCCCCTGCTCCATCCTTTTTGCCCACCATGTTCCAAGGACCTTCCACTCCTTGAGTGTTCTGTTGACCTGCCACTCCCCTCCAACCTGCCTAGCATTGCCAGATGACTGTAACCTGTCCATGCATTCTCCACCCTGCCAGTCCACATTCCATGCCCCTATCCCCTTCCTCCTGTCCCCCATGGTTCATTTTACTACCACACCCTTCTGCCCTCCCTGGTCTGTTGTGCTGCACCTGCTCCTCCTGCCAGCCACACATGTTCTGTTGTGAAGCTCCTTCCTCTGAACTCTCTTGTCTGTGCCCAGGTCCCTCATGGTCCTTTGTACAGGCCCATGCACCCTCCTTCTTGCCCATATAGACATTGTGCTGCCACTAACCCACCCTCTTGCCATGCATGGTCTTCTGTGCTGCCACGGCCCCTCCCACCTTTCTTGTGTGGTCAGCTAGCTGCCCCTTACCGCTTCCCACCTTCTCTCAATGGTCTGTGTATATGCCATTATAGTCTCACTGTTGCTCTAAATGGTGTGTCTTGCTTCTAGTGCCCATCCTGCCTGACCTCCATGGTCATCTTGCTGCCCCCTTGCCCCCAGCCTTCTGTTTCCATGTGCAGACCCCTATTCCCTCCCTCCTGGCTTGTCTGTTCCATTGTAATGCCCCTGATCTGTCCCTCATGCCCTTCATGGCCCGTTATGCTGCAGCTTTCTCTCCTGTCTGTCCATTATGTTCAGCTAGCTACCATTGCCTCTTTCCCCTCTGTTCTCTGTTGTCCATGTGCATGGTCCTGTCCCCTCCCTATTGCTTTCTATGGATTGTTGTGCTGCACTCCCATCCTGTATCCCCTGTGTAGTGTATTGTGCTGCTACAAACCCTTATGCCTGCCCTGTAGGGTCAGTTTGGTGCACCTTTCCATGGCCCTCCAGTCCTCTGTTATCCGAGTCCATGTCCCTACCCCAATTCCTCCTGCCTTTCCTGATCCAATGTACCATACTTGCTAACATTTTGAACTTGGTAAGAGGGAGAATTTGAAAAAAAACTGGGGTATTGATTTTCCCCTTTGACTTACATTGACAAAGAGGAGATTGTAGACAGGAGACAGATCAAATAAAGCCCACTTGGGCTTAAAAACATTTGATGTTTCCTGGCTGAATCGGGTCTGTTGGCATGTATGGTTGTACTACCACTGCCTCTTCCTTCTGCCCACACTGGTCTATTATATTGCCACAGCCTCTCTTGCCAGTCCTGTATTGTTGGTGTGTTGCCCCTGCCCCCCGTTCCACTGCCCTCCATAGTCTGTTGTGCTGCCACTGCCCTTCCTGCCTGTCCTGTGTGGTTAAATTGTTGCCTCTGCACCCTACACCTGCCTTCAATTTTCAGAGTCCGTGCCACTGGGCTCTGCCTCTCAAAAGTATCCTAATGAACAACTATATTGCTAATGTTCTATATGTATTACAAAAGTGTGGAACGCCTGACGTCATCTTGATGTAATCAAAACTGTAATACCTAAAACATTTCCTTTAGAAATTACATATATGAGAGGGTCTTCTTTGCACCAAAATTATGGTTAGTGCTCTCAAAAACAAAAATAAGGACATATTTTCTGAGTTTTTAAAAAGCGACAAAGCACTTTTAAATCATTTGTTCTTTGGTTTTTTTTCCAGTTGACCACTTGACGGTCCAGTAGGTATATATAGTTAGGATTTTTTCTCTATGGAACTTTTGAAAATTCTATGTCTAATAACTTTGGCGTTTGTGGACGGAATCGGCTGACATTTTCAGGAAAATGGCACATGTTGTTTCTGAGCAGCCCCTGAAATTTGGGGGGGTTTCGTCAAGGGGGGGCCGAGAAAAAAGGGGGGTCCCAAAACGCGTTTTTCCCATTCATTTTTCCATAGGGCGTTTGACCTCACTTTTAGCTCGAACGGCTGAATGGATTTACACGAAACTTGGCAAAATTGTAGGGACTGTTAGCCCGATGTGCCTTTGCTGGGTCTCAATATATGTGCTCCAGTGGATTTTGAGAAGTTAACGTTTAAAAAAACAGATATATCTGTGACAGCGTCCCGGATAGCGCTCCAGATCGCGTACTTTTCGCGTAACGGAGCTTTGCGAAGCGAAGATGATTGGCTCTCCGGTGTCTGTCAACATTCTAAACAGTCCGGTGCGGCCGCCATCTTGTCTCTCGGTAGGATCGAGAGAGAAGAGGAGGAGAAAAATGAAGGGGAAATTTAATGAAAGGGGGCAAGGTAGACTCCTCTTGACCCCCTAGGAATGATGTTGGGGTTATTAAAGGGTCCCGTGGGGCAAATAAAAAAAATTAGATTTTTTGCGGTAGAAGCGCTTCTCGGTTCGCGAACCGGGTCGCAAACTGGTAGCGAAATGGGAATTTTGTCATTTTGTGTTTCGATTTAATTAAATTACAAGATGGAGGAAAAGCAATGTGAGTATTGGGTATAAGGGGGTATGGGAGACGTATCCTGACCCCCTATGTTTTCTGAGGGTGGTTGAGGAGGCTCATATATGTTGATACTTGTCTTCCGGCGGTTGCGCGTGAGCGTTTTTTTTTTTTTTTTTGCCGCTTGACTTCTGTTAACGTTCGATTCGAAGGAAATCAGGAAGTGTTGACCGCCATTTTGACACTGCGAGTAAATATATTGTTAAAAATAATTGTTATAAATTAATTTGTATTGATAAACATTGTCTGCGCCATCTTGCTTTTTTTCCAATGCCATACTTTTGTCGTGCTCGGCAGCCATTTTAGATGCCTTGACCAGACCCACTCTCTGCACGCCGCCGATCCTCAGCATGGCTCCCCACCCTCGCAAGCATCTCCCCCACGCACTGGTCACCCCCGCTCTCTGTCTTATGCATGGGCCATAAACCTCCCCCATCTGCGCTGCTCTTCCCTGAGAATCACACCCTGTGCCCGCCCGACACCACCCTTTCACCCTATTCACTACCGCACCCTCTGACACTCCTCTTCCTCTGTGTCCGATTGTCCAGGCCGGTCCCAGGCTATCACCTAGCCCTGCGGATGTAGTTTATGGCCCCAACTGTAAAGAATCACCCCTGTTCAAAGGAGTTACAGTAGATCAAGGCCCTCACCTCATGAGATCCGTCACACCACACGCGTTCCTACTATCTGATAACGATCCTGTATTGTGATTGGGGAGGGGATTCTCACTGTAAGGGTGTGTGGGACCGAGCCTGAAGCGGAAGATTCCAGGGATGCCTTTTTGTACATCAAAGTCTTCACAATAATGTGTCACATGAAAAATATATAGCACTCCAACAAAGTAGTAGTATTATAACACTTTAATAACTTATAAATATATACAACGCTCCAACATAGTAAACACGTTAAGAAAAAACTTTTTAAAGAACTATTTACATGACATTGCTTTAACCAGGATAGACAAAGAAATGACACAGTGATGTAAAAGTTTCTGAAAGAAATGCCAAGAACGTCCCATGTGAAAGTGAATTTTATCTGGCAATTTTTTTCTTTTCCTTCTCATGAAAAGAAAGTTAATGCCAGGTTCGTTACCTGCCTCATCTGCAAAAAAAAAACTCTCGAGAGGGACCGAAAAAAAATATAGCTATGGTAATCATACCATGCATCGGCACATGGAGAGGTGGCACCCTCTTAATTATTCTAAAGCACAACTTCGAGATTTGGTGGATAATCCCCGACAGGCAAAAACATCCACCAATGACTTAGCAATAAGTGAGTCAGAGGCAAGGGAAACAGTCCCAAATCTGTAAAAGAACTTTAGGCAGATGAGATTGACTTGTGTAGCATGTGGAAAATTAATTTCATGCGGAGAGATGAGTATTACTTTAATAAATAGATCATATGAAAATCATCAATGTCCAAAACGTCCTAGAAAGTAATTTTTGTCATTTTTGAGGAAGAGAGATAACCTACAGTGGTACGGGGTCGTTTTCGTTCGTACTAGGGGGGGCCAGGTGACATTCGTTCAGGGTGGTTTAGGGGCATTTAAAACAACTTCCCTGATACAGGTAGCATATAAAGTAGAGGCTAAATACCAGGATCTTTATCGATTGCTTTATGCTGTACAAAAATGAAAAACACATACAACAAACCTGGACCATTCATATTTTCAATGTTTCTGCGTACTATACTTTTTAACCCTTAACTAATTGAGCTGCTTCATTTCACCTGCTTTTAAAAAAAAAAAAAATCAGAAACAGTGGCCATTTATTTGAAACTTACCAATCTACGCGTTACAACTACGTTTGCTTTTTCAAAAACCTTTAATAAAAATGTTGGTGCCCAAATACGGGCCTACAACCACGTGGGCCGGCCACGGAGCAGGCTGGAACTGTAAATGGGGGGTGGGGGTATTTATTTGTGGAAAACATAACAGAGAGTCAGTGGTCGTTGATTTCATAGTAAAAAGTGAGACAAGTGCAACAAAATCATATCGATAATTCATTGTGAGCAAGTACCAAAAGTGTCGACAATTCGAACCTTCAATAATAAATACAGTAATCAATGATGCATTAGAACTTAATATCAATTCATTGTTCGAACGTGTAATCAGTACCCGTCCCATGTTAATTCATTGTTCGAACGTATAATCAATACCCATCCTGGATCAATTCATTGTCCGAACATATAATCAGTCTTATTCCATATCAATTCATTGGCTAAAAACTGCATACATATCTCATGATATCAAGGCTGAGCAATCGGGGCACAACAAGGAGTTGAGAGTTTCATTTGTACCGGCGCTATTTTGGGTGAGGTCAGGAAGGTCCAAGTATAGTCAAAATGTCTCCACCAACTCGTGGTTGGACCGGGACCTCTTTAGGCAGTCCAAAAGTTTTTGTTGAAGGGTAGCAGAGGGGACTGCCGACATGAACCATCAGTCAAAGTGGGGTGTGAGGCAACAATATCTCCTACCGGGTCATACTGGTGTCCCACCGAAACTGATCAAGTTGGTAGTCTTGCAGGATTTTGGTCATTTCAAGAGTGAGGCCGGCGCCGGCATGATCGCGCCGACGTCCCGCGGCTACGTCGTGGTCGTTCCGTGGGTGATCATGGCAGTCATTTCCCATTGGGGGTGTCTGCGGGGGTCGGGGGCCCCCGTGGCTCTTATAGAATCTTCAAAGTTGAGGAGAACGTTTCTGGACGCAGGACTCATTTTATAGTTGAACTCAGAAGCGTCATTGCACCGGAACAGTGGACGAGACCCCCGCTGGGTGAGCGGAGCATCATTGCCTCGCAATAGTGGACGAGGCCTTTTGTTGGGTGAGTGGAGCGTTGGGGGTGCAGCTGAAGGGCCCCCACCTGGGGGGGTGGGAGAGGCTCGTTCGCGCCGCCTCTCCCTCCCAGCGCACCCCACGCCGATACCTGGCGTTGATATCCGTGATGTCCGGACTAGGCGATAAGAGGGGGGGGTTGGAGTCAGAGGCAAGACATCCCCCCGTGGCCTGCAGGGCGCCGCTTCAGGACCGAATGGGGAGCTCATACCAAGCCGGGGCCAGACCAGGAGATACGAGGGGAGGGGGGGGTCGGTGGCATGTGCAAGACATTCCTCTCCAGTGTTGTCGCAGCCAAAGATCCCGTCGGCTCCTCTCCTGGTGCACCTTACGCGACGACCCTTTTGATGGGTGAGTGGAGCGTTGGGGGTGCAGCTGAGGGGCCCCCACCTGGGGGGGGTGGGGGAGGCTCGTTCGCGCCGCCTCTCCCTCCCAGCGCACCCCACGCCGACACCTGGCATTGATATCCGTGATGTCCGGACCAGGCGATAAGAGGGGGGGGTCAGTGGCATGTGCAAGACACCCCCCCCCCCAGTGTTGTCACAGCCATTATTGAAGAAAGAAGAAGATACCGTCGGCCTCGGCTCCTCTCCTGGTGCACCTTACGCGACGACCCTTTTGTTGGGTGAGTGGAGCGTTGGGGGTGCAGCTGAGGGGCCCCCACCTGGGGGGGTGGGAGAGGCTCGTTCGCGCCGCCTCTCCCTCCCAGCGCACCCCACGCCGACACCTGGCGTTGATATCCGTGATGTCCGGACCAGGCGATAAGAAGGGGGGGGGGGTCGGAGGCAGAGGCAAGACATCCCCCCCCGTGGCCTGCAAGGCGGCAGAAGAAGGGAATCGGAAGACCAGTACATTTCGGCCCATCCACGGCATGGCTGATGGCGGTTAGCTGGGCCCCGCCCTGCACGTGTCGAGGCCTCATCTTCCGGATGGGCGTAACCGTGGCCCTGTTGCACTTCGGGAGTTTCCGGAATGTGGGTAGGTATCTGCTGATTTGTATCTATTTCATGTTACCGTTAATGGGCGTGGCGGGCGGTGGGACAGACATGCTTGGAGCAGTGGGGGGGTGGCGGAGCCTAGCTACCTCGTGGCTGCCGTAACGTCAAGCTTGGCTTCTTTCACTACTTTCATGTTTCTTATTTCTAGCGAAGTCAAAAACTCATCAGTGGCCTACTGATTTTGTTCGATTTCTTTCCCTTCCTTTTCAAGTGTGTTTCATGCTAAAGTTTCTGTTTAACAGGATACAGTGATTACTTCGTTTTTTACATATGTCTTCTTTATTAGGGGTACTCTCCGGTTGAGCCAGATGATGTACCTCTAATAAATGGTCCGGGTGGAACTAGTTTCTCAATCAGTGGGGAGTAGATGGGCATGACAGATTACAACGGGGAACAAAGATCCGCATTACCCACCCTTCACTACTTGCAAAGACTAGACAGAATATTTCTATTCCACGTTATTTGCAAACAGAGAATACCTCGAGAGAACTATTCCTTGAACAATAAATGTCCAGCCAATCAATCAAACAGTGGGGAGAAAAACAGGCATGACGGATTATAACGGGGGACAAAAGTCTGCATTACCTATCCTTCACTATCTGCAAAGGGAGACAGAATATTCCTATTCTTCTCTGTTTGTAGACAGGGAATATCTCAAAGAGCAATAATCGATAAAAAATTAGTAGGATTATAACACTTTAATAACTTATAAATATATACATCGCAACAAAAACAGTAAACACCTTAAAACATTTTTTATTAAAACAGAAGCAAAAATGACAACTAACAGTAGTGATATCCTGGGCGGGTGATGGAACTGGGATTGTTAATGGAAAAAGATCTACAGAGAAAGGTATTGGTGAATTATACTTCTCCGGAAATTTAAAACTCACAAATGTTTTATTTGTGTAATCGTTTCAGGTCAAACGGATTGTGGGACAATGTTCAGAATGGAAGAGTCACCAAAAGGCAAAAAGTTCCGCTTGACCCCAGGAGCCGGCCGCCTATGTCGGGTGCGATCTCAGGCCACACCAGGGCAACAAGACTTGGGGAGGGGGTCGGAGCCAAGCGCCTTCTCCGAGTCCGCGCCATCACACCGCCCCTCGGGGGCCTCCGTCAAGCGGTTTAGGGAGGTACCGTATCACATTGTTTTCAAATGCAGTCAGGTCCACAAACGGCCCCCACTTACTTTGAGAATAGTGAAGCTGCAGCAGGTGCAAATAAGCTTTAGACAGTGTTACAAGCGCTGCTCAGAACTCTGAACTATGGCACCCAACATCCAGGACTTATGCCATTTGTGCAAGGCAGTGACATCGAAGCAACTCTTACTATTGATGCTTGACTGAGGCCAAGGAGATCAGAGAGCATGAGTCTCATGCTCGATCGATTGAGCTAGCCGGATCGGGCAACTAAAAGTATAAAATAGTTATGTAAATAGTTATTTAATAAAATGTTTTACCCTGTTACTTTGCTGGTGTGTTGTATATATTTATAATATTTGCATAGGGTTTGTCGTTATTTTGGGTGGGGTGGGTGGCGGAGCCGAGCTGTCTTGCAGCCATCATCGTGTGGAGCTCAGTTCATCTCACTAGTTTCGTATTTCTCATGAGGGGTTGTTCTTAATGTTTCTATTTTAGCGAGGTCAAAAAGAGATCCCATTAGTGGCCTACTGATTTTGCTCGATTCCTTTTGTTTTTTTTAAACGATTTTTCACTATCTGCAAAGACTAAACAGAGTATTGCGACTCTGTGCTTGTTTGTAAATAGAGAATGAACCAAAGAGAACCAATTCTAAAACAGTAAATGCTTGGATAACAATCAATCAAATGGAGAGAGAAGCAGGCACGACGGATTACAACGGGGGCAAAGGCCTGCGGTAAGTACCCTTCACTATCTGCAAAGAGAGAGTACTCCTAAGAGAAAAGCGGGGGGGGGCAGCGTTCAAAGCACATCAGTGTGCATAAACACGAAAATGTTTTTACCTATCACGTACTTGACATTTGACAGCTTTTGATATTTGCTATTAAAAAACCATTGAAATTCACTGAAAAAACCATTGGTTATAGACCATATATAGTTAGGAATTAGCATTTTCAAAACCTTAATTTACTCGCACAAAACCATAGAAATTCGAATATATAGTTAGTTGCAATAACTATATATCGCGCACCCGCAATCCACTGCTGATGATGTCACATATTACATCATTCATGACATGGTCAGTGACATCACTGATGACATCTCAAATGACATCACTGATGACATCTCAAATGACATCACTGATAACATCACTGATGACATCTCAAATGACATCACTGATGAAATGACTGATAACATCTCATTTGACATTACTGATCACATCACTGATGATATCATTCATGTGATAATACTATGAACCTCTTCAGACTCTAATATAACCTTAGATACAATCAGTGTAAACAGACACTCACAGACTGTCACTCATCCATGGAGTTACTCACACACCTAGTCAGTCATGCAAAAAATCAATCACACGTCCATTTCCTCAACTATACAGTTATACACACCTTACTTATTCAAACATATACTAACACATATTTACTCTCTTATACAATCACTGATACAAGTTTACAATGATCCATACAGCCACTCACACATTCACTGGCTCTTATGCACAGTTATTTATATATGTCAACTCTCACATGTACTGTGTTTTACATATGTACTTACTTTGACATGTAGCACTGAGATATCCATTCACTCACCAATACACTCATGCACACAGTCAACCGCCCATACAGCTGATTCGACATGCACTTTTGAACCCATACATCTAGTGAATCAACTGCTCACACATCTATGCACAGAGTCACACACCTCCCACTTACCCACACACACACACTCACTCTCCCATACAAATATTTTGGCAACCAAACAATTACCCATATAGTTACTCATATAGCTACTGATCAACACATGCAGCAGTTTAAAGAACAACAGATATAATGATACACACATTAAGACAGTTTAATCACTAACCCATGCACTCAGTGAGACACATTAAATCACTCTCTCATACAGTCAGTCATGCACCTACTAAATCCTTCATCCAGACACTTATATATCCACTCATTCTTCAATATGTAAGACATATTTTAACTTTACAGAAACATACAGTCACTGGATGTTGTCATCAGTGATGTCATCAGTGATGTCATTTGAGATGTCATCAGTGATGTCATTTGAGATGTCATCAGTGATGTCATCAGTGATGTCACTGACCATGTCATGAATGATGTAATATGTGACATCATCAGCAGTGGATTGCGGGTGCGCGATATATAGTTATTGCAACTAACTATATATTCGAATTTCTATGGTTTTGTGCGAGTAAATTAAGGTTTTGAAAATGCTAATTCCTAACTATATATGGTCTATAACCAATGGTTTTTTCAGTGAATATATATATACATATATCCACCAAAACAGTCCAAATAAGTGATCAAGGCTGCGGACGCAGTCGAAACGTGTAGTGTAATAAACACTTTGCATCTCGCTAACAGGCCTGCGATTTGGTATCCTAAGAGCGCACTTATTTGGACTGTTTTGGTGGATTTTGCTGCAGTTACGCTCTGCAGGCATGTGCGCCACTTTCCAAGGGTCCCAGCGATCCGGAAAGAGCAACAATTGGGAAATATATAACATAAAAAAGAAGCAGAGAACTCTGGATAGTTCTCAATTTTAGATGGAAAGCAGCTCCCTTATAGAGCACCCTCAACACTAGCGACACTCTAGATCTGCTCACCTTAAATGTCTGCTTTTCTATCAAAGTTTATAAGCATAGGAATAGCACAGTGCCATGCACTCGGAGATAGAAAGGATAAAGGGGCACATTACGATACCGGACAGAAGGCCATCCGTGCTGGTGGCGGTGGCGGAAAACCATCATGTGTTCCGCCCCAGGTGCTGTCATTCCAACCAACAAATCACAATGGACCCACAAAGGCAGTTTTCCGTCCACAGCCATCTGTCAGGCTTCCCGTGTTTTTGCGTACTCAAGGGTGGTGGACAGAGCCAACAGGGCAGGACCGGAGTAAGGAAACACGTTCCGTCTGCCAAGTAAATCATGATGTTGCAGACAACCCTTCCTACTGCCACTCAAAAAACACTGTGTTACTGATGGCAGAAATACAACATCGGAGAGGAAGAGCTGATACTGTACCCATCTAAACACCCGGACCCGCCATGGATCCTGCACCCAGGTGCCTTCCCGCTGCATCACCTGCGGCACCTCTAGCAGACAAGACACCACCGAGCCCAACAGCAGAGATACATACCAGACATCTCCACGCATGCAACCCCTGAACAACTACAACTCCCAGCAAGAGTGGCGGCACCGCGGTGAATGTGGCAACCTGCCAAATGCAAAATGTGATGCCCACCCAATCCCCATGAGTGACCCTTGGTGCCCCCGAATGCAATCGGAGCCAATGACGAGCCCTGCAGTTGCTGAGCGCACACAACGCAACATCTAAACACAGATGCCAAAGGCACCCATTAGCTGATGTCTCATCCACATTTTGTGTGCCACACCCTGGTGGCCCGGAAGCTGCGACCGCAACCCTGCAATCTTCAAGTGGGGCCAATGCATGCCATCGGCGTGAATGCCAGCCACTGCGCATGCAAACACATACAGCATTTGCATCGGCGCCCTGACTATGAAATCACACATCACAACTCATCTGCTGAAGTGATTGGTGCACCCCATGTGTAATTTGTGTGGCACGAAGCCCCCATGCATTCCAAGTAAGCACACAGACACTGTTCATGTATAGGCGAACTGGCCCATTTGTTGGCAGGGTCTCATGCCCAGTCACGCCTGTGCTGGGTGGCCATGCGGTGGGGGTAATTCTCTGTTGCCTGAAGTACTCACATACTTGCATGACTGACTATCTCTACAATATGTGCATGATGTAAAGCACTGTTACACCCTACACACATATCAGTAGCGCAATGCAACAAATGAAATGCACATGAGTCTGTGGCCATGGAGAGATGAGGAGGGCTGGATGAGGGTGGCAGAGAGGTAATCCGAGGAGGAGGGCCTGAGTGAGAGCATGAGAAGTGTCAGTGGCCTGAAACTCCTACCTCAGGAAACATTATCCTCCCATGAGGAGGACCTCCAATGGAAATAACACGTCTTGAGAGTGACAACATCTAGCAATAGAATATTGAAGGAAATAATGCGTCTCCCTGGCTCTTGTAAAACTGAGGAGAGACAAAGGGAGACCCTGAAGCAGGCCTGGCGAGATACATAAGTGACAACTCTTGCATGCAGTGACCCACCCGAATGCATCATTGGAATGCACAAATGAAGATTCCTTTAGCCTGCCCTGCCTAGGAGGCATCCCAAATGTTGATGGCAGCCGTTGATGGCACACACATCTGCCTCATACCACAATAGCAAAAACCACAGTTGATGGAGAAGTGTGGCTCACTGGTTAGAGGAGGCAGACCTGGAAGCAGAGGTCAGCCCGGGACCAGGGTTCAATTCCCGGTTCGGCGGGGTCTTGAGTCCTAAAATGTCCATGGACTCGACAATTCTCGCTCCGGTGCCTACTCGATTCACGGGTTCACACTCTGCGACTCTGGGCAATAGCTTGCTTAATCTCCACAACGGCCCCTCGCGGCGGGATGCCTGGTTTCACCTTGCGGATACCCTGCCGGGGATATCTCACAGGGTAATACCAGGACGGGTTCCCTAAGCAAGCGCTTAGAAACCGCTCGGTGATTTGCGCTAAATAAATTCCTGTACATTTACATGGACAGAATGCAGAACAATGTCATACATCCACCTCAGTACAGAGATCTGGGCCGAAATCCATCGTTTTTTTGCACTCCACACCACCCCAGTTCAGACATGGCCATATGCAAATCAGTCTGACCCTGTGCCTCATGGGAACAGTCCAGCCCGAACTGCCATGCCTTCCCTGGACCGGAAACAAGCTTCAGAGGACCGGTTTCTGGCAGTTCGGGCTGGACTGTTCCCATGAGGCACAGGGTCAGACTGATTTGCATATGGCCATGTCGGAACTGGGGTGGTGTGGAGTGCAAAAAAACGATGGATTTAGACCCAGATCTCTATACTGGGGTGAATGTATGGCATTGTTCTGCATTCTGTCCATCAACTGTGGTTTTTGCATTTGTCACCCCGAGTGGGATGGGTATGCTCAGACGTGAGTCCCATGCACTCCACACCACTGGATTCAAGCAAGCGGGCTGAAGACGGCTGGAATGCCAGAAACCGGTCCTCGGAAGCTTGTTTCCGGTCCAGGGAAGGCATGGCTTGGCAGTTCGGGCTGGACTGTTCCCATGAGGCACAGGGTCAGACTGATTTGCATATGGCCATGTCGGAACTGGGGTGGTGTGGAGTGCAAAAAAACGATGGATTTAGGCCCAGATCTCTGTACTGGGGTGAATGTATGACATTGTTCTGCATTCTGTCCATCAACTGTGGTTTTTGCATCATACCACCATAGGCAAGTGAACCTGTCTATAGGAATCGCAAACTCTACCACCCATCAACGTGCAAGTGGTATGACAGGCGGAGAAGATCATCACACACATGTGTGCAGAGTACCCAGGTTCGGCACATTACTGAAACATCTGGCAGACCAGCAACATCACCCCCGCACCCAACCCACCCATGCACAGTGACGATGACAGTAGTGAGGAAGAAGGCCATGACCAGCGTCTACAGCTCATCGTCAACTACTTCCTTTGAGTGTGATGCAACAATGAGCGACTATGACTGGGTCTGTATGCCTTACAGTTGTCTCACAGACTTTGACAAATGTCCCTGAGATTCCATCCACATACCGGACTATGTGGAGAACACAACATGAAGGGTCTCAGCACCCCAAAGCAACACAACGCACAGGACACCATTACCATACTGCCTCACTTGCTTCCCTACTCACTCGGAGGCATTCATACGCATGTACACAAGCAGACAAGTTGAAGACAAGAAATGTTTCCAAATGCAAAGTTTTTACTATAGTGTCAGAGCATGCAAAATATGTGCTAAACAAGTTGAAAAAACATGAGTACTTAACCAGTCAACGCAGTGACGTATCCATTTAACATGAAGCAAGATATTGCATCAACAACCCCTCCAGACGTCGAACCACGAGCATATTCCCCTACCCCTTGCAGGAAGGAGTTGTATGGGATGTCCCTGGTCTATGGGCTCTGTCAGCAGAACCCATTAACCAGACTATACATGGTGACATCACACCACATTGGCTGAGTCGCACTCATCACTGGATGGATGACCCCAAAGTGTGGGGCATCTGGCCCAAATTCACATGTCAATCAAAGGGGATCCTTGTCCTCCAGCAGCTGTGAGATCTCGTTGATTAGGTGTGCCATGGACTGAAAGACCAAAATGACAAAAGACAGGGTTCTAAGAGCAGGGACAGAATGCTCAGACAGTACTCCTGGACCGCGCATTGAACAAGCTCTGTGGACATCTCACATGTGACAGACGTACTACCGTACCTGCAGGGCACAAGGTCTTAAACAGAAAGTGGGGGGACTGACCAAGTAAGACAAAATGCTAATGAGCTCACATCATGACATAGCACTATGAAAGCAGTAAAATAGTGCAAATGACATGATTTGTGCAAATACCGGGACAGACTAACCCATCTGACAGTGTCTGCATTGACATATAGGGACAGAAAAAAGGCGAAAGCATGCCTCACTTGAGTAGCTGTGTAGAGATGGCAGGCTGCGAGCCTATGTACCCTTCTTTGGCATCTACATTCAAATGTAAGGTTCAAGCTAGATCCCAGTCAGCATGTACCAACAAAAGGAGGTCGAATGGTCCCTTTTCTTCGGCCCGGCTGGAGGAGAAAGAAGGCACACTCGCTGCATGCATGTTGCTGCTGGGAATGGACTGCAGACAGCGTGCTGGTGCAGCTGAACGTTTCCAGGGATCTGGACGGTACCCCGGGACAAGTTAGACATATCTCTGTGGGGGCCAACGACTTGGTAGGGGGACGGTGTCAAACCCGTGCGAAGCGGGGGCACCGTGTACCTGCGTGTACCCCAGACTCGAGCGCTTGGTACTTGCAAATCAACAATGCCATGTCCTCTTCATGCGCTACAGCTGCATAATGGAAGCTGGGCTCATGCCAGACGACAATGACCAAGACAGTCAGATGACAGCCTCCACTCACCCTGGTCTGTGGTACACAGCACTATAGACCACAGAGTACAGCACAGTCCGAGCCAATGCAGACATGGCCAAAGTCAGAGAGCTGGGTGGCAATTTTGGTCAGGAGGCATGAAGAAAGGGAAACAATGATTGAATTAGTCATCAACAGTTCCTGCTGCTGTGAAGTAGTTACGAATCCAAAAAGGCACAGGCAGCTTCGAAGGCAATCAGTTACAAGAGACGATCCAGTTCATCTTCAGCTAAGAGAATCACCATCAAATCCAGTAGTATGAAGGAACAGATGTGTTCCTCACACCACAAGGTTGCAAGTAGCATCCCATCGCAACCTGGGAGAGGTTTGATGTAGGCATGCACAGGAGCCATTGCGCTAACACACAGGCTCAGCTGCCAGCCTGCCTGACACATTGTAAGGCATCCCATAAATGTGTCTCACCAAAGCAGTCTTGCACGTGGACCAACAAAGGAGTCACCCACAGCTCATGATACAGGTCAGCCAGGGATGTGTTGGATAAGCAGACATCCATGGCCCCCTGAAACAGACGTCTTCTGCAGGAAAAGACGGATTGCACGCAGGTGAAGTAGGCATAATGGAACGTTAGCCTGTAACTGATACCCAGCACATCCAGTGGGACACATCCAAAGAGGAGCTGCATACGGGCACGGTACAGTTGCAACAGACCCGGCTCGGCCTGGCCAACTGGACGATCAGACATGGCGTGAGAGAAATCTCAGACCCAGCGTTCAGCTGTACAGCCAAAGTAATGGTCTGAATAGAGCGAAATGCAGGGTGAAAATTGGAGGACTGACACCCTGTGGTACTTCCGTAAAAGCATGGACGGAACGGGCATGGCTAGAGCCCACAAATCTGATAAAAAGGATGCAACAACCTTCAGTATCAGACGCTATCAATTATACTCTGTGTGTCAGTTCACCGCAAAAATAGTGAGCGAGCCATGTTCAGCACTGCCTGAATCGCGCATGACGGTCAAGACACCTGGTATCCGAAGGTCATTTGGCTGGTGTGGGAGTGAATACTTGTCTACACAGAGGCTCATTGTGCCTGCACACTCTTTGAAGTATGCTTTCGCTGTGGAAATGTGAGGCCTCGCTTGACTATCCACAATCACTTCTGGAGTAGTTAGCAGTACATTGGCACAAAATGGACACATTGTGCAACTGTTCCCATATACGTAATGCATGGACTGTGCACACAGGAGGGGCCATGTAGGTTCTCCTCACCTGTTCAGACTAGGGACTCTGCATCCGAAGCTTCACCTTCCGGGCAGGGGCTGGCTGGGCTCTTTCATGGCACAGCCGCCTGCTGTTGCTATCAAGTCACCTCTTGGTTTTAGGTCACTTTTGTCATCATGTTCTGCACACAGCACACAGCTGTTCATGTTTGCCACATTTGAATTGAGGTGACATAACTTTTGCCTTGGCTTTATTAGGCATTCATGTTGGTATGTCATCAGTCGCACATGGTGTTGATGTACATACAGGTCTTTCAGGGGGCCGGTTCTCACCAGTGCTGTGCACTGTCCCTTTTGAACTGTTTTGTACCCTGCCACAGGCGGTCCCTTTGTCCAGCTGGAAGGCATAGCCAGCAGGCACATCGATGTGCGCATGGTCACACTACACTTCTCAATGGTAGAGTATACAGCATGATGTCATGTCAGGTGAGCGTTGTGGGGGAGTGAAGTTCTTTGTGGATTCATTTTGTCTAGGGAAATCACTCCTTTGGAGACTCATGAGCAGCAACATCCTTGTGGGGGTCATTTGGAGCCATGCTCAGGGGAGACAAAGAGCCATGTGGGAGTTGTGGTGTTGCGGTCGGGGCTCAACATCCCCCCTCCCCAGTGAGATGGGTAGCTAACTGTTGGTAAGCAGTCAACGGTGTTGCTGCCACATGGCTGTGGGGTAGAGAGGGTGAGCCATGCTGTTTGGGTGGGAGGCCAGGTTGCACGAGCTACCGCCTACCTGATGGGGTTGAGCAGATTAAGGAGATGCTGTCCTTGTGATCCATTCATATTGCAAGCGTGCATTCCACATGAGTTTGATGTGGGCGGGCAAGTGGAGCTCACTTGTTGTGCACTACGGTGCATTGTAGTGTGATGTGATCATTTTGTTGGTATTACCAGCATCCAGTCCCCCCCGATTCCTGTGTGATTCTCTGGATGCATTATGGCAGACACCTTCTCCTCTCATTTGGCGACGGTTGATGGTGGAATGTGAGGGACGCCACCAGTACTCTGGGCCGCTGTCTGGTTCATGTGGGCCGGATGCTTGTCACGGCCTTTGGGGTTGGCCCACTGCTTCCTGATATCACGCACAGTGCGTAGGGTGGTCCCTACGGCTTTGACTTTGCTGTGGGTCCTTGCCTACATCTGATTCTTGCGCGCAAGTGGGCTGTGTTGGAGCAGGTGCCCAAGCAAATGTGGTTCAGGCATTATTGTCTCATCTGGCATCACGTTCAACTCTGAGTCGGGATGTTGGGCATGGTAAAGATGAATGAGGGGTGCAGGTGCAAGGTAATGGTGGAGAGATGTGTAGTATGTGTGAGTGTGAGTGGTATTGTGTGGAGATAGGCGAGTGTGATGTTGTGCAGTGTGAGTCATTGGTGTCCTGTCTGTCTGTCTCTGCTTGTGGTGTACAAAGGCTGCTGGGCCAGGTAGGTGTTATTTTTGTAGTGTGGTATGTGGGTGTGTCCACATGGGTGTTGACCTCTAGATTTCTCTTCAATGCTGTGCATGGCTTTCCGTACCAGGTGAAGGTTGGGGTGTTTCTTTGTGGCATGTGTGTTGTAATAGAAGGCGGCCGGGAGTACAGGCACACTGTGGCATAATTGTGGGGTTGGTTCTGCACGCCATTCATCTGCCCTGTGTGCGTGCGAGGCGGTCGGACTCAGTGCTCAGTTCGCCAGCTCCACGTTCTCATCATAATTGGCTGTGCGGTCATGCCGCAGCAGAGGCGGTCTTTCGGAGCCATTGTACAGCTTTCCCCATCCGCCGCGGTTGGATTTGCAGCTTTTCCAACCGTGATGGACATGTTTTGTGACATCCATCCGCCGCGGTCTGATTTTGCATACGTTGCATCGTAATTTGACTGACGGAAATTGGGGGGGGGTTTAACGACGCCATGGCAGTCGGAGGGATTTTCCGTCCGGTATCGTAATGGGCCCCAAAGTCTTTTGCCATTTCTACAGCAAAGTCTTTAGGCATAGGACTAGCACAGTGCTGTGCATGCTGAGCTGTAAAATGACAAATATATATTTGTACATTTTTATATAATTTTAAAATGATAAAATAAATGTAAATTAATAGTTTACTAATTGTTTTAAAGTAAATATATATGAATTATTATGTATGTGTGTTTAACCTTTTTTATTTAAGTTTATTTGTTAAAATGTTACGTAAATCTACTTTATTTTTTTTATTTTTTATATTTTATTATTTAAGATATTTGATATTTTTTTCATATATATATATCACAGCTATGGGTGATGTTGCCTTGGAGAATAAATATCAAGAGGAGATGGTTGGCAGGTTGGCCAAGGAGGAGGATGTGATTAAAAAGCGCAAGACTTATAAGTTCCAGAGAGATAAACTGGACCATCAAAATGGGCGCATTTTTACTTTTGCAAAGAAGTATGATTCCTTGAAACAGGATAAACACACACCTCGGGTCCAGCAAACATCCACAGGTGTGAAGGAACTAGCTCAATCATCTACCTCACAATCTGATCTGAGTTCTGTACCTGGGAGTGATTCAGAGAGTGAACAAATAGCTGCAAGTGCGTGGTTGGGGTTTACCAAACGATCACTGGCTCAGGAAGTGGACTGCCTGAGACACAACCGAAGACAGACTCTAAGATCTCACATTTCGAATCCAAATCAAGACAAAGGAACAACATCAAACGCAAGAGGCAAAGGCAGTGCCGCAAAATCAAGCTGCGCAGAGAATCAGGTGCCCAAAAAGAAGATCCAGAAGAAGTGGAAGCGCCGATAAGTAGGCAGACAAGTGACTCACTGTCAATAATCAACCTAAAAATGTTCATTTGAGCCCGAAAGAAATAACCACATTGTCACTGGGCCTCACATACTGTCCGCCGAGCAGCTTTGATTATGCCCGTAAGAGATTGGATCTATTTAAATTCACCAGGAAACTGAAATTAAGAAAATGTAATCTTCTCAATAAGAACAAACCACGGAACACATTGGGACAAAGTAATACTGGAATCTCCGGCTCTCCTGGCGTACTAGCTGGTGAATATGAACTATATTGTGACCTACAGGAAGCTGCATAGAGAAGGGAATACAAAGGGGAATAACTCGGATGCCACATCGTCACTGAAAACCAATGCCCCATGGCCAACTCACTTCAAACCTAAATCTACCTTCAATCCTGTGCTTGTACATGACAATATAGACGTCTTTAATGAATTAGTGACCTCTCAACTCAAGAATCTACATAAAGCCACAGTTACAAGTGATAACAGGAATCGCAGACATAATAACGCATATGGGCGCCTTATGCGGAAATTACAAAGTGACAACAATGTAATCATAAAACAGTCTGATAAGGGCGGCAACATCGTCCTTTGGCCAAGAAATATGTATATAGAGGAGGCCATGAAACATCTCAATGACAGGCAGTGCTACGGTCGGAGTGACTGGCCAACTGTAAAATCAGCTTAGAATAACTTCTACTCCAAGGTATTAGCTTGGAAGAGTGCGGGATTAATACGTGGCGATGAGTTTAAATTCTTAAAGACAGATTACCCTGTGATTCAGTTTTTTTACCTGATCCCAAAAATACACAAAGACCCTGTGAAACCACCGGGGGAGACCGATCATTTCGGCCAAACACAGCATGTTTGAGAATACATCTCGGTACATTGACCATTTCCTTCAAGAGCATGTAAGAGCCCTACCATCGTATTTGCGGGACACTGGTGACTTTTTGGAGAAGATCCGACCAATAACATGGCAAGATGATTTCCTACAGATCACACTTGATGTGACTGCTCTTTACACTAGCATCAACCACTTGGATGGTATTCGAGCAGTAGAATTTTTCTTACGAACTAGACCTGTCTTGATGTTAAGTCACAATAGAATGATCAGTGAGATGATTCAAGCATGTCTCTATAATATCTACTTTCTCTTCCAGAGCCATATTTTTCAACAACTAAGGGGATTGGCGATGGGGGCCTGCTTCTCCCCCAGTTACGCGTGCTCGCACATGGGGCTGTGGGAGGAGCAGGTCCTCAGGACCACGTTTGAAGAAACCATGTCAAACAATGTTATAGCGTGGTACAGGTTCATAGATGACCTCCTAATAATCTGGAGGCGTTCAGAATTAAGTGCAGAGACATTCATTGAAGGCATCAATGTAAACAATCTGAATCTGAAATTCACTGGACATGTGAGTAGGTCCTCAGTAAACTTCCTTGATGTGGAAGTTTACATTGAGAATGGCAGGCTAGAGACAAGGTTACATCGCAAAAACACAGCAGGAAATACAGTCCTGCATGCCTCAAGTCATTACCCTGGTCATCTGGTTCGCAGCATCCCCTACGGGGAGATGCTGAGAATGAGGAGGATATTTAGTATGGATGGGGAGTGCATACAGGCCCAAATGAGCAGTAGGGAGAGATTCTTAACCAGAGGGTATTCGGTGGCAGTGATAGACAAAGCTATTACAAAGGCCAACCAACAGCAAAGTCATTTACACCAGAGGGAAGGCCCTGTGAAAACACAAGTCACTGATACGTTAGTCCCAGATCAACCGAGGCTCATTACTACATATAGCAGGCAGCACAAACAAGTGCAGACCATTATTCGCAAGAACTGGCCAATTGTTAAGGGTGACCCCGTCATTGGCAGGACCTTGTCTATAAATCCGGCAATCACATTCAACCGAGCACGTTCCATGAGCGATATGCTCGTGAAAAGTAGTCCAGAAGTTTTAGTAGTAGCGCCTGGCTACGAACCACAAAAGGCTTCATTAAATGTGCCTTGTGCAAGGCCTGCAAGTTGGGGAAAAGTAGGACATCCTACACCACTCCATTCAGTGATGTGCCAGTGCCCATCTCTAAGAAAATAACTTGCAAATCAGACTTTGTCGTGTATGTGCTGGAGTGTGTGTGTGGCCTGCAATATGTTGGTAGTACCAAGTTGCAGGTCCACAAACGCATGCTCCAGCACATGCGTGCTGTCAATAATCGGGATGAGGCATACCCAGTGGCGAGGCACATCAATTCTTGCCATGGTAATGACTTGGGGTGCCTAAGTTATTTTGCGATTGACATGGTCCCACCACTGCGTAGAGGAGGCGATAAGGAGGTCCAATTGAGATTATTGGAGACACGATACATCCTCGAGCTGAACTCTAAGACACCTAATGGGCTGAACATCAGTGAGGACATGCATACGTGTCTCTAGGGGCCCGGACTAATGTAAGGGCAATGAATAGCTGAAAGAAGGGATCAGGGGACTACATTGGTTGTTTGCCCAATCTGGGATATTGGATCTTTAGAACATGCAACTGTATTTAACAAAAAGCAACAGACACAATAGTATTTGTTTTAATTGTAGGTACACAAGGGTAGGTCTACGTGACCCACACGTTGATGATATTATTTATATATTCCTTTTTTTCTTTTTCCTTTTTATTTGACTCCGAGCAATGCATGGCACTGATCAACCACAGTAGAAGGGCAGTTGGGACGCAGTAATTTCAGGACAATGTATTGAGCCCACTGGGGCTATATTACAAAACCAATATTTCAATCATAATTTTCACAGCTGTTACCTACATATTTGTACAACTTCAGCGCAATTTTGCACATTTATAGGCAGATTTGCACAGATTATTGTTGTAAATAGAATGGTGTATTTATATATTTATATTTTTATATATATGTTTATTTATGGATCCCATATAATCTATATATTTATATATTTGCGGAATTTTGCACAAAATTTCATTTTGCACAGCAATAGATATGCAGAGCAACTTGTGAACTGTTTGAAGAGGTGGCGTTGATTGAGAGGTTTTTTACGAAAGTATTTGATATTTTAAATTGTATAATACCTCTCTAAAATAACAAAACTGGAATTAGGCGGAAGTCTGTTGTTCATGTCCTTAGGCCCAGTGGTCAGGTGACCTGCATTTGCACTTTATAGGGTGGGGGCTTGCCAAACAACGTCATGTGATCAAGGGCTCATAGGGCCCGAAACGCGACATGGCGGAGGTTGTGTTGCATGCAGATTAAAAACTTGCAAATGACCTACATGGGTCCGTGTTCGTTTTTCTGGAGGATTGCAGAGGGAGAAAAAAACGGAGTTCTTTGAATATATATATAGCTGCTGATGATGTCACATATTACATCACTCATCACATGGTCCGTGACATCGCTGATGACATCACTGATGACATCTCAAATGACAATGACGTATCTGGGACGTACGTCACATTGTAAATCGCTGTACCAGAAGGACACATTCCTACATGGGGGGTGTTCCTGCGCAGAAACACCTCCTAAAAGTGGCTGACTACAATCTACAAGATTTCACTTTGTCACTTTTGGGCTCATGCTGTGTCAAAACCCTGCACTACCTTGAAGCAGGTGTAAGAATTGACACAGCAGTCTGAGCATAGGGCCCCCAGACCATTGCTGGAGATACTTTGCACTTCCAACATAACTCAAACAATGCCCCACCTTTACAGCACAGGTACATTACATATATGTGCCATTTTTATCCCATGGTACACCGCATTGTAAATACGGCGCATCCATGGTGATAGTGTCACGGAGCACAATAACTGACATATTCCTGGGGATATGCCAGTTATTGTATATGTGCCCATTAGTGTTTTAATGTAGTGATATGATTACTACATACCAATGAATGAGTCACTACAAAACTAAAACAACAGTGACAGAGTGTTTACTGGAAGTGTTACAATACAAACTAGTAAATTGAACGTATAAAACACAAATTTGCAAGTACATAGAAGACTGCATACATCGTCTATAAGGATTTTGAAACAGTCTATGCCCTAAGGCCTATTTAATGCATGAGTACTTAGAAAGTGAGTGGATGATTACAAGACTGCAAGGAAAGAACGTGATTGAATTTATAACAGCCTCAGTTGTACCACAGTACACAGATAAACACATACTGCTGAATGGCTCACTACAATATGGAAACAGTAGTGTGAGAATGTTTGCTGGAAGTATTAGGATACACATTGAGGAATTGAACGTATGAAACATAAATTTGCTGGTGCATAGAACAGTGCATCCACAGTCCATCTAGGTTTGAAACAGCCTATGCACTAAGTCCTCTTTTAATCCATGACTATCTAGATACTGACTGGATCATTACACTTCTGCAAAGAAAGTTCATCACTAAACTTATTACAGCTTCAGTTTTACCACTGTACAATTAAAAAGAACATACTGCTGAGTGGCTCACTACAATACTAAAATACCAGTGGCAGTGTGTTTGATGGAAGTCTAAGGATACAGACTGGGGAATTGAAGGCATAAAACACAAGTTTGCACCTGCATACAAGACAGTATGTATACTCCATATGGATTTTAAAGAAATCCATACCCTCAAACCCACTTTGTATATTTTAAATCAATACAAACATTTAAAGAATATATAACTGAATCCATAACTGCTTCACTTTTAGTACAATAAATACATTAGTAGATACTGCTCAAACCTTTATTATTTTTCAACAATAAATGTATTCTTCTAACATCTCATAATTTAACAGACATTCCAATACAACTTCATCAGATATGTCATACAAATCAATTTCCTCGTCAGCAGGTTCTGATTTATTGTGTTCTAAAATTTCAACATAATTTAAAACATCAACGAAATCTGCATCACAGCTTTTGTCTTCAAAATCACAATTGATGTCTGCAGCACTAATTTCCCCTTCTTCACTCTCATTGCCTGTGACAGATATGATTAGTTCTTCAATTATACTCAAAATAATATCCAAAATCTCCTGGGTTTGAGGCTGTTCTCTTTCCATAATATTTTCCTTTATGTTCTTGCTCCTTGTATAAACATATAAACAGTTAATGTTATCACTTTTCGTAATATATAATACAAAACTACAGTTTTCACCTATTTTAGCCTACAAAAAATACTATATAAATACAATTATCTAATAACATTCCATTAGTACAGTTGTACTCCTTTCCAAAATTATACAACTATAATTACTTAAAAGGATATCCTGTTCTTAGCTTTTCTTAAATTTTGAAAGCAATCACTCCTTATTACTATAGGAAAAGACTCAGGCTGGTATAGTAAAATACACTACTAAAAACTATAGAATATGTCTATTCACCTTACCCTTTCCAAAATAGTAAATGTGTTTTACTATAATGGAAAAGATAGTATTCATTGTCCTGAACAACACTGTGTATCTGTGTATATTTAGACATCATTATCACACCACTTTTTGAATACTTCATGTGTTTACTCTATCTCTATTCCTTATGTATAACTTAGTCTAACCCTACTAATTACCTACCCCTTCCAATTTCGAACTAGCCTCTTTTCTAGTATTTATCTGCAACCTTGTAGCTTACAGTTCTTTATTTTTCTCACTGCTTTTAACCTATAATTCATTAACTTAGGCCTCTCACTTTATTGTCTAATTTTTATATTATAAATTTCCTTGTGTTCTTCTACTAACTTTTCTTTATGCAGTTGCTTGTTATATATTCTCTCAATCCTTCAATATCTTGTGTTTTTCATTAATGTTCCTTCTTAATTCAAAAGTCTTTCTTCTATTCCTAACTCAATGTGTTCTTTTCCCTTAAGACCTTGCTTATCACAAATTTTATCGATTCTTCTTTTAAGTTAGAGAAAATACATCGACTGACTGCATTCAATATTGTCTATAATGTCAGGTAAGTTTACTTACTCACTAACTTGTCAAACAACAATCTTTAACTCTCACAGAAATATTTCCACTTTCTCTTCAAGAATGTCTAAGGAGCAAATGAAAACGGGTCTCAACACCGAAACGTCTTCGGTGAAGTGTGCACTCGTTAGTGAGCGCGCGCCTCACCAAGGATTCCCCACAACTCTGCAGGAAATGACTAGATCGCAACCGTGTCTTTCAGCCGCGGCCCGTGGAGGGACTTGCGATGGGGCAGGCATGGCGGGCGTGGGAGGGGCAGGGTGAGGGGTGATACACAACAGAATCTGCATGATTGCAGGTAAATAAACAATTACATTAATAAAACTAATTTCGGGCCATATTATCAACAAAGCGCGAACCTTCAAATAAAGCCGAACGCATTCAGGTGCACTCGCCCTTGGTCAGAGGCTAAAGCTGGCAATTCAAAGAGTCAGGTTTTGGGCTGTCACTGATTTCATTAGTGACGATGCCCCATCCCCCAAGGGGCCCCTAGGCATAATGGTATACGTAGTGCTGCGCATGTCTTGCCCAAGTGGGTTCCTATGTCGATTGCAATTGCAGCAAACTTAAAATTCCCAAGTGGGTTGGTGTCCCTCTGCCATGTGGCACGTTGCCGATACTGTCCCACAACAGGAAACAATACTGCCACGCCCATGCTGATAACATTGTGCGATCAGCAGATCCGGTAATCCTTTGTGGTGGGCTCTTTCCACGGCCGGACGGACCATAATTAATTCCTACAAAGAGCTTGCCCACTCAGAAAGAGCCTACACAGGTATTAAACTTTTCCTTTTTTTTGAAGGTGCTATCGGCAAGAAATAACAGCAGGAAAGCTTCAAATAACGGAACCCCAAGCCCCCGGGACCACTACTCCCGGAGCTTTGTAAGTGGTGGGAGGGGGGCCACGCGGCCCCCCTCCTTGAGCCTGTGATGGCCCTGGGGACCGCCACCCCCTAGGGCCGGCTCCTGCAGTGTCCCGGGGTGCCCACGGCTCCTGCTCTGCCATAGCAAACTGCTTAGGGTTTTGGAAGAGAGAGCAGGAAACCTGCTCTCTCTTCCAAAAACCAAAGCCGATTGCTTTTCCTCACAGGGAGCTGCAACTTAGCAGCTCCCCATGTGGAAAAGCAATGCCGGCTCCCGAAGGACGCGGGGAGCAGGCGGGACCGTGTTGGGATTGGTGACCCCCCCCCGCGGTCCCAAACAGAGAGGGCCGGCCCCGGTGGATGGGGTCCCCGGGGCCATAATTGTCCCGGGAGGGGGCCACACTGCCCCCCTCCATCACTTTAAAAAAAAAGGAAAGGGATGGGGTCCCCGGGGCCACAAATGGCTTCAGGAGGGGGGCCAGGCAGCCCTCCTCCAATTCAATTAGAAAAAAAAATGCCCATGCCCTGGGGGACGGGGTCCCCGGGGCCGATTATGGCCTTAGGAGGGGGGCCACTAGGCTCCCTTCCAATTTTTTTTCATGGGGGATGGGGTCCCCATGGCCAATTATATTAGGAAAAGAAGGGAGGGCCATGCCCCCTCCTTGCAGCACTCTGCAAACGCGCCCCCTCATGCGAGTGCAGTTGGGGAACTAATTCCCCTTGAATACTGGGGGTCCCTGAGGGCCACCTAGCCCACCAGGGACCTCCCGTATGCGCCAGGGAGCTCGTTGCAGAGAGGTGTTCTGAGGCCATGCCCCTTTTTACACCTCTCTGAAATGCAGCTCTGTGGCGCTTACTGGAGGTACCTAGTGGGCTAGTTGCACCCCAGGGACCCTCAGGATTCAAGGTAAGTTAATCCCCCAACTTAAAACGCGCCACAGTGCGCATTTGCACAATGGTGATGGGAAGGGGAGGGGCCTGAGTTGACATGTGTGCAAACACACCCTGTGGCACGTTTTAAGTTGAGGAATTAATTCCAATCCTGAGGGTCCCTGGGGGCCAACTAGCCCAACACGTACCTCCAGTAAGCACCATGTAGCTGCGTTGCAGAGTGTTGTAAAAAGGGGTGTGGCCTCTGAACACCTCTCTGCAAAGCAGCTCTCAGGTGCATACTGGAGGTACCTGGTAGGCTAGTTGGCCCCCAGGGACTGTCAGGATTGAAGAGGAATTAATTCCCCAACTTAAAATGCGCCATAGGGCATGTTTGCAGACATGTCATCTCAGGCCCCGCCCCCTTCCTTCACCATTGTGCAAACGCGCCCCCTGGTGAGTTGTAATTTGGGGAATTAATTCCCCTTAATTACTGAGTGTCCCTGAGGGCCAACTAGCCCACCAGGTACCTCCAGTATTCGCCAGGGAGCTGCATGGCAGAGAGGTGTTCAGGGGCCATGCTCCTTTTTACACCTCTCTGCAACGCAGCTCTGTGGTGCGTACTGGAGGTTCCTAGTGGACTAGTTGGACCCTAGGGACCCTCAGGATTCAAGGGGACTTAATCTTCCAGCTTAAAACGGCCACAGGGCGCGTTTCGACAGTGGTGAAGGGAGGGGACGGGGCCTGAGCTGATGTGTGCAAATACACCCTGTGGTGCATTTTAAGTTGGGAAAATAATCACCCTTCAATCCTGAGGCCCCCTAGAGGCCAACTAGCCCACCAGGTGCTTCCAGTAAGCGCCACGGCGCTGCTTTGCAGAGAGGTGGTCCAGGCCGTGCCCCATTGTACACCTCTCTCCAACGCAGCTCTGTGGCGCTTACTGGAGATACCTAATGGGCTAGTTGGAACCTAGGGACCCTCAGGATTCAAGGTAAGTTAATCCCCCAACTTAAAACGCGCCACAGTGTGCATTTGCACAGTGGTGATGGGAAGGGGAGGGGCCTGAGTTGACATATGTGCAAACACACCCTGTGGCACGTTTTAAGTTGAGGAATTAATTCCAATCCTGAGGATCCCTGGGGGCCAACTAGCCCAACACGTACCTCCAGTAAGCACCATGTAGCTGCGTTGCAGAGTGTTGTAAAAAGGGGTGTGGCCTCTGAACACCTCTCTGCAAAGCAGCTCTCAGGCGCATACTGGAGGTACCTGGTAGGCTAGTTGGCCCCCAGGGACTGTCAGGATTGAAGAGGAATCAATTCCCCAACTTAAAATGCGCCATAGGGCATGTTTGCAGACATGTCATCTCAGGCCCCGCCCCCTTCCTTCACCATTGTGCAAACGCGCCCCCTGGTGAGTTGTAATTTGGGGAATTAATTCCCCTTAATTACTGAGTGTCCCTGAAGGCCAACTAGCCCACCAGGTACCTCCAGTATTCGCCAGGGAGCTGCATGGCAGAGAGGTGTTGAGGGGCCATGCTCCTTTTTACACCTCTCTGCAACGCAGCTCTGTGGTGCATACTGGAGGTTCCTAGTGGACTAGTTGGACCCTAGGGACCCTCAGGATTCAAGGGGACTTAATCTTCCAGCTTAAAACTGCCACAGGGCGCGTTTACACAGTGGTGAAGGGAGGGGACGGGGCCTGAGCTGATGTGTGCAAATACACCCTGTGGTGTATTTTAAGTTGGGAAAATAATCACCCTTCAATCCTGAGGCCCCCTAGAGGCCAACTAGCCCACCAGGTGCTTCCAGTAAGCGCCACGGCGCTGCGTTGCAGAGAGGTGGTCCAGGCCGTGCCCCATTGTACACCTCTCTCCAACGCAGCTCTGTGGCGCTTACTGGAGATACCTAATGGGCTAGTTGGAACCTAGGGAGCCTCAGGATTCAAGTGGACTTAATCTTCCAACTAAAAACGGCCACAGGGCGTGTTTATACAGTGGGTAAGGGAGGGGACAGGGCCTGAGGAGGCGTGTACAAACACACCCTGTGGCACATTTTAAGTTGGAGAAATAATTCCCCTGCAATCAAGAGGGCCCCTGGGGCTAACTAGCCCACCAGGTGCTTCCAGTAAGCGCCACTGTGCTGTGTTGCAGAGAGGTGGTCTACGACGTGCCCCTTTTTACACCTCTCTGCAACGCAGCTCTGTGGGGCTTACTGGAGGTACCTAGTGGGCTAGTTGGACCTTAGGGACCCTCAGGATTCAAGGGGACTTAATCTCCCAACTTAAAACGGCCATAGGGCTTGTTTACACGGTGGTGAAGGGCGTGGACGTGGCCTGAGGTGACGTATGCAAGCACGTCCTGTGGCGCGTTTTAAGTTGGGGAAATAATTCCCCTTCAATCCATAGGGCCCCTGGGAGCCAAGTAGCCCACCAGGTGCTTCCAGTAAGCGCCACTGCGCTGCGTTGCAGAGAGGTGGTCTAGGCCGTGCCCCTTTTTACACCTCTCTGCAACGCAGCTCTGTGGCGCTTACTGGAGGTACCTAGTGGGCTGGTTGGACCCTAGGGACCCTCAGGATTCAAGGGGACTTAATCTCCCAAATTGAAATGGCCACTGGGCGTGTTTAGATAGTGGTGAAGGGAGGGGACGGGCCTGAGATGACTTGTGTAAACACGCCCTGTGGCGCATTTTAAGTTGGGGAATTAAGTCCTCTTTAATCCAGAGAGTTCCTGGGTCCAACTGGTCCACCATGTACCTCCAGTAAGCACCACAGAGCTGCGTTGCAGAGAGGTGGTCCGAGGCCATGCCCCATTTTACACCTCTCTGCAATGCAACTCTGTGGCACTTACTGGACATACCTGGTGGATTAGTTGGCCCCCAGGGACCCTCAGGATTCAAGGGGACTTTATCCCCCAACTTAAAACGCCCACAGGTCATGCAAACACACCCCGTGGAGCGTTTTAACAGGTAGTTTTAATCCCCCTGCCCTATTACATACTAGGGGCTTACCGAGGAGGTCATGCTAATCACAGGGGGATCCTAACACATAGTGTTCCCTAGTATATGTAGGTGTTTTCACTGTATTGTAAGTGTCTTTTAAAAAAAAATGGCTCTAGGACTGGTTACTCTGACTCAGTTACCACCAGTACCCGTCTGAAAAAGTTAAGGGTACAGGATGATTTTGCAACAAGGCTTCTTTCTTCTCCTCTCTTTGTTCTTTCTGCACGTTTTCCTTCTTCCTGCACTTTTCTTAGTCTTTGAGGACTTCTGTTGCATCTTTCTGCATTTTTTTTCTTTCTGTGCCTTTTTTCTTCTTTCTTCACATGTCCTACCTCTGTAGGCATAGTTAGAAACTAGCATTTAAACAACCTTTTAAATTCACTTAAAAAACCATAGGTTTCAGTCACATTAAAGTTAGAAATTATCATTTAAAAAACCTTTGAAATTCACTTAAAAAACCATAGGTTTCAGTCACATTAAAGTTAGGAATTAGCATTTAAAAAACCTTTGAAATTTACTGAAAAAAGCATAGGTTTCAGGGGCGCCGTAGTTAACTGGACATTTCACTCGTACAAAACCATTGAAATTCCCCCGTTATAGTTAGCTCAGCTAACTATAACTCGTGCGCCCGCAATGCACTGCTGATGACATCACATATTACATCACTCATGACATGGTTAGTGACATCACTCACGACATCACTGATGACATCTCAAATGACATCACTGATGACATCACTGATGGCATCATCCTTGTGATAGAGTGGCAGACCTCCTCTCACCCTAATATAACCTTTGATACACATTCAAAAATAGAAACTGCAATTTTCAAAACAATGGACATACCAATACCAGTTACAACAACCTATTCAGTAATTCCAACATCTACATACACATCCACTCATTCTCCTACAGTCCTATACAGTCACTCATAATATGTACTCACCCATCATATGTACTCATACACCTATACATCCTGGTATATACCGCCACTCATCCATAGAGTTACTCACACATATAGTCACTCATGCTAATAAAGAAACAAACATCCATTTACTTGCATATAGAGTTATACACACACCACCACACTTACTTCTACAGAAACTTACACATACTTACTCTTTTAAACAATCACTTATAGAAACACATACTTATTAATACAGGAACTCTACCATTCTCTCACTCTCACATATACTCACTTATATACACCAATACTCACATATACTAGTTTAAAATGTATGTAGTTACTTATAAAGACACTATTGAGACAGTCATTCACTCACTAACACACCCATAAACACACTCATCCACCCATACAGTCCTGCACACATACTGTGTTTAACACATACAGTGACACACTCATTCATACATCTATGCACTAAGTAATACCCCCACTGAACCATACAGACACTCATACTGATACTCGAAAAACCAAGTAATAACCCATATACACACTCATGTAGTTACTCACCAACCCATGCAGTCACTTATACACACAGTGAGAGACTGATACAGATATTTACATATTTAAACATTACTCACTAACCCATGTATACACTTAATCAATCCATTATACAATCAATTTTACAAAAAAATCATCCATTTAGACACTCATATACCCATTTATTCTTCCATCGACCTTGAGATATACATATATAAAACATATCTCATTTTCAGAAAAACACACATTCACTGGGTGATGTCATCAGTGATGTAATTTGAGATGTCATCAGTGATGTCATGAATGATGTCACTGACCATGTCATGAGTGATGTAATATGTGACGTTATCAGCAGTGCATTGTGGGCGTGCGAGTTATAGTTGGCTGAACTAACTATAATGGGGGAATTTAAATGGTTTTGTACGAGTAAAATGCCCAGCTAACTATAACGCCCCTGAAACCTATGTTTGTTTCAGTGAATTTCAAAGGTTTATTAAATTCGAATTCCTTACTATAACGTGCCTGAAACCTATGTTTTTTTCAGTGAATATATATATATATATTACCTACTGGCGATAGCCAGTAGGTATATATAGTTAGGATTTTTTCTCTATGGAACTTTTGAAAATTCTATGTCTAATAACTTTGGCGTTTGTGGACGGAATCGGCTGAAATTTTCAGGAAAATGGCACATTTTGTTTCTGAGCAGCCCCTGATAATTTGGGGGGGTGCTGTCAAGGGGGGGCCGAGAAAAAAGGGGGGTCCCAAAACGCGTTTTTCCCATTCATTTTTCCATAGGGCCTTTGGCCTCACTTTTAGCTCGAACGGCTGAATGGATTTACACGAAACTTGGCAAAATTGTAGGGACTGTTAGCCCGATGTGCCTTTGCTGGGTCTCAATATATGTGCTCCAGTGGATTTTGAGAAATTAACGTTTAAAAAAACAGATATATCTGTGACAGCGTCCCGGATAGCGCTCCAGATCGCGTACTTTTCGCGTAACGGAGCTTTGCAAAGCGAAGCTGATTGGCTCTCCGGTGTCTGTCAACATTCTAAACAGTCTGGTGCGGCCGCCATCTTGTCTCTCGGTAGGATCGAGAGACAAGAGGAGGAGAAAAACGAAGGGGGAATTTAATGACAGGGGGCAGGGTAGACCCCTCTTGACCCCCTAGGAATGATGTTGGGGTTATTAAAGGGTCCCGTGGGGCAAAGAAAAAAAATTTGATTTTTCGCGGTAGAAGCGCTTCTCGGTTCGCGAACCGGGTCGCAAACTGGTAGCGAAACGTGAATTCGCCATTTTGTGTTTCGATTTAATTAAATTACTAGATGGAGGAAAATCAATGTGAGTATTGGGTATAAGGGGGTATGGGAGACGTATCCTGACCCCCTATGTTTTCTGAGGGTGGTTGAGGAGGCTCATATATGTTGATACTTGTCTTCCAGCGGTTGCGCGTGAGCGTTTTTTTTTTTTTTGCCGCCTGACTTCTGTTAACGTTCGATTCGAAGGAAATTAGGAAGTGTTGATCGCCATTTTGACACTGCGAGTAAATATATTGTTAAAAATAATTGTTATAAATGAATCCGTATTGATAAACATTGTCTGCGCCATCTTGCTTTTTTTCCAATGCCACACTTTTGTTGTGTACGGCAGCCATTTTAGATGCCTTGATCAGACCCACTCTCTGTACGCCGCAGATCCTCAGCATGGCTCCCCACCCTCGCAAGCATCTCCCCCACGCACTGGTCACCCCCGCTCTCTGTCTTATGCATGGGCCATAAACCTCCCCCATCTGCGCTGCTCTTCCCTGAGAATCACACCCTGTGCCCGCCCGACACCACCCTTTCACCCTATTCACTACCGCACCCTCTGACACTCCTCTTCCTCTGTGTCCGATTGTCCAGGCCGGTCCCAGGCTATCACCTAGCCCTGCGGATGTAGTTTATGGCCCCAACTGTAAAGAATCACCCCTGTTCAAAGGAGTTACAGTAGATCAAGGCCCTCACCTCATGAGATCCGTCACACCACACGCGTTCCTACTATCTGATAACGATCCTGTATTGTGATTGGGGAGGGGATTCTCACTGTAAGGGTGTGTGGGACCGAGCCTGAAGCGGAAGATTCCAGGGATGCCTTTTTGTACATCAAAGTCTTCACAATAATGTGTCACATGAAAAATATATAGCACTCCAACAAAGTAGTAGTATTATAACACTTTAATAACTTATAAATATATACAACGCTCCAACATAGTAAACACGTTAAGAAAAAACTTTTTAAAGAACTATTTACATGACATTGCTTTAACCAGGATAGACAAAGAAATGACACAGTGATGTAAAAGTTTCTGAAAGAAATGCCAAGAACGTCCCATGTGAAAGTGAATTTTATCTGGCAATTTTTTTCTTTTCCTTCTCATGAAAAGAAAGTTAATGCCAGGTTCGTTACCTGCCTCATCTGCAAAAAAAAAACTCTCGAGAGGGACCGAAAAAAAATATAGCTATGGTAATCATACCATGCATCGGCACATGGAGAGGTGGCACCCTCTTAATTATTCTAAAGCACAACTTCGAGATTTGGTGGATAATCCCCGACAGGCAAAAACATCCACCAATGACTTAGCAATAAGTGAGTCAGAGGCAAGGGAAACAGTCCCAAATCTGTAAAAGAACTTTAGGCAGATGAGATTGACTTGTGTAGCATGTGGAAAATTAATTTCATGCGGAGAGATGAGTATTACTTTAATAAATAGATCATATGAAAATCATCAATGTCCAAAACGTCCTAGAAAGTAATTTTTGTCATTTTTGAGGAAGAGAGATAACCTACAGTGGTACGGGGTCGTTTTCGTTCGTACTAGGGGGGGCCAGGTGACATTCGTTCAGGGTGGTTTAGGGGCATTTAAAACAACTTCCCTGATACAGGTAGCATATAAAGTAGAGGCTAAATACCAGGATCTTTATCGATTGCTTTATGCTGTACAAAAATGAAAAACACATACAACAAACCTGGACCATTCATATTTTCAATGTTTCTGCGTACTATACTTTTTAACCCTTAACTAATTGAGCTGCTTCATTTCACCTGCTTTTAAAAAAAAAAAAAATCAGAAACAGTGGCCATTTATTTGAAACTTACCAATCTACGCGTTACAACTACGTTTGCTTTTTCAAAAACCTTTAATAAAAATGTTGGTGCCCAAATACGGGCCTACAACCACGTGGGCCGGCCACGGAGCAGGCTGGAACTGTAAATGGGGGGGGGGAGGTATTTATTTGTGGAAAACATAACAGAGTCAGTGGTCGTTGATTTTATAGTAAAAAGTGCGACAAGTGCAACAAAATCATATCGATAATTCATTGTGAGCAAGTACCATTAGTGTCGACAATTCCAACCTTCAATAATAAATACAGTAATCAATGATGCATTAGAACTTAATATCAATTCATTGTTCGAACGTGTAATCAGTCTTATCCCATATCAATTCATGTGCTAAAAACTGCATACCTATCTCATGATATCAAGGCTGAGCAATCGGGGCACAACAAGGAGTTGAGAGTTTCATTTGTACCGGCGCCATTTTGGGTGAGGTCAGGAAGGTCCAAGTATAGTCAAAATGTCTCCACCAACTCGTGGTTGGACCGGGACCTCTTTCGGCAGTCCAAAAGTTTTCGTTGAAGGGTAGCAGAGGGGACTGGCGACATGAACCATCAGTGAAAGTGGGGTGGGAGGAAACAATCTCTTCTACCGGGTCATACTGGTGTCCCACCGGAACTGATAAAGTTGGTAGTCTTGCAGGATTTTGATCATTTCAAGACTGAGGCCGGCGCCGGCATGAGCGCACCGACGTCCCTCGGCTACGTCGTGGTCGTTCCGTGGGTGATCATGGCAGTCATTTCTCATCGGGGGCCCCCGTGGCTCTTATAGAATCTTCAAAGTTGAGGAGAACGTTTCTGGACGCAGGACTCATTTTCTAGCTGAACTGAAAAGCGTTGTTGTACCGCAAAAGTAAAGGAGACCCCCGCTGGGTGAGCAGAGCATCATTGCCTCGCAATAGTGGACGAGACCTTTTGTCGGGTGAGTGCAGCGCCGCTGCATCGCAAGAGTGGAGGAACCCTTTTGTTGGGTGAGTGGAGCGTTGGGGGTGCAGCTGAGGGGCCCCCACCTGGAGGGGTGGGAGAGGCTCGTTCGCGCCGCCTCTCCCTCCCAGCGCACTCCACGCCGACACCTGGCGTTGATATCCGTGATGTCCGGACCAGGCGATAAGAAGGGGGGGGTCGGAGGCAGTCATGCACCTACTAAATCCTTCATCCAGACACTTATACATCCACTCATTCTTCAATATGTAAGACATATTTTAACTTTACAGAAACATACAGTCACTGGATGATGTCATCAGTGATGTCATCAGTGATGTCACTGACCATGTCATGAATGATGTAATATGTGACATCATCAGCAGTGGATTGCGGGTGCGCGATATATAGTTATTGCATCTAACTATATATGCGAATTTCTATGGTTTTGTGCGAGTAAATTAAGGTTTTGTAAATGCTAATACCTAACTATATATGGCCTAAAACCTATGGTTTTTTCAGTGAATATATATATATATATATATATATGTATATATATATATATATATATTCACTGAAAAAAACATAGGTTATAGACCATATATAGTTAGGAATTAGCATTTACAAAACCTTGAAAATTCACTGAAAAAACCATAGGTTATAGACCATATATAGTTAGGGATTAGCATTTACAAAACCTTATTTTACTCACACAAAACCATTGAAATTCGCATATATAGTTAGTTGCACTAACTATATATTGCGCACCCGCAATCCACTGCTGATGATGTCACATATTACATCATTCATGACATGGTCAGTGACTTCACTGATGACATCACTGATGACATCATCCAGTGACTGTATGTTTCTGTAAAGTTAAAATATGTCTTACATATTTAAGAATGAGTGGATGTCAAGTCAAGTCAAAGATCTTTATTCGGAATAAAACATCCATAAAAGTGCATACAGAATATAATTTCAGAAAGTACAGTACAATGATATAACAACCGACAAGAAGCATGATCCGATCAATTCCACAAAAACACAAAAATGTCTCTCTTTTTTTTAAAAACAACAGTATATACAATTTAAAATTTAAAAACGGCTAAAAATAGCGACAACAGTAATAAAATCAAGATCAATATACATGCAAAATTCAAATGTGCAAAGTAAAAATATAAAGTGCATAGTGCAATGTGCAAAATATTATACATCAATGTGTAAAGTGGCTCGTGACCAAACAGCAGCTTTAAGAAAACAGCTCACTCTGAGTATTACTTCATCTGAGCCCAACAATAATAAGGTCCTCAGTACTGTCCTAAAATCCAACAACTTATGTTTTCGGCAGTAAGGCATTAGATAATGAGCGGTAAACAGTTTATAAAAGTCACAGAAGAACAAAAAGTGCATAAGACTCTGTTTCATATTTGGATACATGGGCAACTTAAGGTTTCCAGATGTTTATTGTAACCCAGGGGGAAGTTTAATAGGTTTACAATACTCCCATCCCGAAAACGAAACAGTAGGCTCCTGTTCCATCTACCAAGATGTAAACGTAGGTATCTCTGTGGAGAGCCTGGGTGACTGTTTGAGGGTTCAAAATAGCCCATATACTTTATAACAGTACACTTTGAAAAGTTGTTCCTTTCCCGCTCCTCTCTGTATAAATTATATAAGGCCCTTTGAATGAGGGTCTTATGTGAGCGATGTATTAAACTGGGTGAAATAAACAAATGACCGTGCCCTACACTCGCTAGACATTCTTTTACAGCTTTTAACCACAGAATACAGTGTGCCCTATAACAATTCAAACAATCCAAGATTATATCACGGGTCAATGTGGCGACCGGGTTCATCCATATCTTTAGCCAGAAGAGTGCTGGTCTTGATCTAACAAAGTCCTCTATATATGAGATGTTTAGTTCACTATGGCATATATAGTGTGGGGAACAGATAACCCCACCCAACACCTTCCGACAAAACCTATTTTCTTCGGTCTGGATATGGATACAGTTTGTGTAGCCCCATACCTCTGCGCCATAGGTACCCGTTGGGATGCATTGGGTTTGATAAATCTTTACTAGTGGCGCAATCACATCAGCATGGTTGGGCTGTCGTAAAGAAATTATGCAATTTATCGCTTTACCCAACTTGTTCCTTGCATAAGACACATGTGGTTGCCAGGAACCAGTGTTAGAAAATAGCAACCCCAAATAGGGAAAGGTGCAGGTACTTTTTAGGACGTTTGTCCCGGATTTAATCTCAATGATTTTATACTTTTTGGGGCCACAACTCATAATAAGAGATTTTTTTTTTTTTAATTTGTGGTCAAGCCTAGATCAGCCATGAAACTGACAAAACCTGAGATTAAGGTGCGCAGTGCCTTTGGTGTGCGGCCCATTAGGACCGCATCATCTGCATAAAGAAGGGTGGGTATTGGGGTCCCATTTACGTAAGGTACATCTTTTGTTAGGGTACTCAGGGAACTGCTCAAATCATTAATATAAAGAATATAAAGAATAAAAAGCAGGGGGGCCAGCACACATCCCTGTCTGACCCCCCTGCCAATGCTGATATCATTGGAAACTTCGCCAGATTGATTAATGCGCACACGTGCTCTTAATGAGTGGATGTATAAGTGTCTGGATGAAGGATTTAGTAGGTGCATGACTGACTGTATGAGAGAGTGATTAAATGTGTCTCACTGAGTGCATGGATTAGTGACTAAACTGTCTTAATTTGTGCATCATTATATCTGTTGTTCTGTAAACTGCTGCATGTGTTGATCAGTAGCTATATGAGTAACTATATGGGTTATTGATTGGTTGCCCAAGTATTTGAATGGGAGAGTGAGTGTGTGTGTGGGGGTGGCTTGGAGGTGTGTGACTCTGTGCATAGATGTGTGAACAGTTGATTCACTAGATGTATGGGTTCAAAACTGCATGTGGAAACAGCTTTATGGGTGGTTGACTGTGTGCATGAGTGTATTGGTGAGTGAATGGATATCTCAGTGCTACATGTCAAAGTAAGTACATTTGTAAAACACAGTACATGAGAGAGTTGACATATATAAATAACTGTGTATAAGAGCCAGTGAATGTGTAAGTGGCTGCATGGATCATTGTAAACTTGTATCAGTGATTGTATAAGAGAGTAAATATGTGTTAGAATATGTTTGAATAAGTAAGGTGTGTATAACTGTATAGTTGAGGAAATGGAGGTGTGATTGGTTCTTTGCATGACTGACTAGGTGTATGAGTAACTCCATGGATGAGTGACAATCTGTGAGTGTCTGTTTACACTGAGTGTATCTAAGGTTATATTAGAGTCTGAAGATGTTCATCGTATTATCACATGAATGATGTCATCAGTGATGTTATCAGTGATGTCATTTGAGTTATCATCAGTGATGTCATCAGTGATGTCACTGACCATGTCATGAATGATGTAATATGTGACATCATCAGCAGTGGATTGTGGGTGCGCGATATATAGTTAGTGCAACTAACTATATATGCGAATTCCAATGGTTTTGTGTGAGTAAAATAAGGTTTTGTAAATGCTAATCCCTAACTATATATGGTCTATAACCTATGGTTTTTTCAGTGAATTTTCAAGGTTTTGTAAATGCTAATTCCTAACTATATATGGTATATAACCTATTTTTAATTTTTATTGTCTTTATTCTTCATAAATAAAGCATTTACGTTTAGAACGTCTTTATTTAAAAGCAAATTAGAAAGCAGCATTAGGCAATGAATTATTAAACTGACATTTATTAAAGCAAATTCAGAAACATGAAGTATTAGCAAATAACAGTTCCATACCCTAATTCTATTTCCCTGTCTATTTCTCACTTCACCTGAAAAAAAAATATTAATTATATTCTACTGTCCTTATGTGCGCCAAAAGTCCATCAGTTTTTGCCCTGCTCATGATGTCAGGTTTTATACCTTTTCCCTATCTAAAACTCTCTACATTCTACATTCTTTCAACAAAATTCAGGTCTTTCAGTGGCTGAGCCATGTCAGTCCACCATTAGGTCATCTTTGAATTTCCGGGCTTCACATAATCCCATTGTCTTTTCTTCCGTGATATTTGGCTTCCTCAAATATGTATCTTTCCTCTTCGAGCACTGAACCTTCTACTTCCTAACCTTGGCAGACAATCACGGATCCTGTCCTTGGGCCTTTTCTCCGAGAGCACATTTTATTCTAGCAGAAGTCTTTTTCCTTTCTTTTATTAATAATGTTTTATGCAGCAAATATCTCCATTGCGTAAGTACAAGGCTCCACTCTGGACAAGGTTTCTTTCACCTCTGCATCTCAGTCAGACCTATTTTTCCGAGCCACTTTTTAGGCCTCACTTTGGAAACTATTATTAAACAAACACAAGACATTAATTTATTAAAGAATTGAGACCCATTCTGTTACCCGCCCCCCTTCTAATAATTAACGAGATTAAATATTTTACCTAGCCGAAGCAGATGTAAGCAGCAATATATTTACTTTTTTCTTCAGGATCTGCACGAACTCCAAAGGCTTTTGTCACAAAAGACATAACATAAGCACATATAATAAGCACATGCCATTAGTTAAACAGCCGCATTTAATACTGACAAAGACAATAGACAAAGTTAGTTTATTATTTTCTTCTTCGCGTATGCAACATAAAGCACATTAGTTAATCCCACGTGTGATGTTTGCAATTTTAAACTAAGTTGATTAATACTTTTCACCACATACTTATTAGTCAGGTTATATATTATGGGAAATTAACTTCACAGGTTAGAACAAAAGTTTGCTCTTCACCCTGCTCCATCACTACTATCAGACGTTATCCTTAAAGTGGAAACATAAATGACAACCAATTGGCCAGGCTTGGTTAATACAGGCATGCTCACCTGGAAATAGTTGTGCTGTAGTTCAGGTAATTAACAGCCTCAGGTTCCGCCAGAAGTGATGGGTAACTGCCCTACAACTCATCAGTGTTATCTGTCATTTATGGCGTTCTGTTTTCATTGACACTGCCATGTCTACTTTTTCTCTTGTCCAACCTTCAGGACCCAAAGAGTGAAATTCAGAAGATTTTGCAGTTCTTGGGGAAGGACCTTGGGGATGCGGTTCTTGAAAAGATCATTCACCATACTTCCTTCCAGGAAATGAAGAAAAACCCAATGACCAACTATTCCTCCATTCCCTCATTTATTCTTGATCACTCGATCTCACCTTTTCTCAGAAAAGGTGTGTATGTCGTGCTAGTGCTCAGATGATTTTAGGGCATTGTGAGTTGAGTTGCTGATGTCTTACCTCATTAGTTCACTTAGCTGTATAATGTACAGAATGGGGGACGGATATGTTAATTGAGATTCAAATTTACACAAGACTACTCGAATCATAACATAGATTTACCGCTTTTGAAAGTGGTGCCCTTTTTGCTTTTCATGAAGTATATATGTGATATTTGTATGTCACAAACCTAGTTTAAAAGAGGTGTGTCTTCAACTTCTTCCTGAATTAAGTTAGAGATGGAAAGGTCCACATGAATCGGGTAGTGTTCCAGAGCCTGGTTTTTTTTGGTCTGGGTGAATAGATGGAAAATGTCTTTCTTCTTTATCACACATGTCTCCAGTATGATGATGTTCTGGTTTTCGGTGTGCTGACAGCTACCAGTAGTCGTCAGCTTATTTGCCAGATAGAGTGGGAGCAGGTCATTAATGTTTTGGAAAATATTCAGACGGTTTGGAGGATGGTTTGGGGAAAAGGAGCCAGAGGGGTCCCAACAGGATGGAGGTGGTGTGAGTATTTCCTCAGGCCTTTTGTGAGACATGTTGTATTGTGTAGGATGCCCTTAAAGGGGCAGGTGTGGAGTCAGGGAGTCAATGGAGCAGGGCATTTCCATCATTCAGAAGAGAAAACATGAATCCTTGTAAGGAAACTTCAGATGGTGCAGAATGCAGCGGCCAGGCTCCTAATGAATATACCAAAGCATCAATCTGTTAAAGAAGAGATACAGAAGCTCCACTGGTTGCCTGTGGTACAACGCGTCAAATTCAAGGTACTCTGTCTTGCCTATAAAACTCTAAATTGGACAGGACAGGTACCTCTGAAACATCTCTTTTTGTGGTATCACCCAGGCAGACAATTAAGGTCCACAAATGCCAGACTTACGTTGATACCTAGGATTCGAACTGCGAGTTGGGGAGGTCGGAGTACGGCCTATTGTGCTGCTAAACTATGGAACACTCTTCCTGCTGATATGAGAGATGCTAACTCTCTCCTTTCCTTTAGGAAAAAGCTTAAAACTTGGTTGTTTTCAAGATAACTCCCCCTCATCCATGTTTTAGCGCCATGAAACCGCTGGTGAAAGTGCGCTCTATAAATAATTTTAAAGTAAAGTAAAGTAAAGTAAAGTTCTTACTCTAGTTTAGCACCAAGACACCCCAGGGTATTTGTGCGCTTTAAAAGTTTCTTTAACATTAACATTACCAGTAGTTCTAAAGTCTCTTTGTGAGCAAAATGGTTTCACCTTCTTTGATAGATAGCTGGTACCAGTTTGTCTTTGTTTTATTTGGAATATGTTATTTGATGGCGAGGCTGGTGTACAGGGGGAATTCAAGTGGCTTGTGCTTGTGTGAAAGTTGGGGTTCAAGGTTCAAATCATTGAGCCAGATTTTTAGTATTTCTTGACTATTGTTCTTGGCAAATAACAGAAGTTCTGTCTTGGTGGGGTTGAACCTCCTGTAGGTGCTGGACATTCAATTCTGGATGCGATGCAGTTACTGCTTGAGGCACTGGATGCCTGCACTGGAGGAAAATTTCAAGCAGAATTATCTATCATGAGCATATTGGTGAATTTAGTGATGTTATTGGTGAGTAGAGCCTGAGGAACTAAATGTAAAAGTTGAAGGTGTCAGAGGACAGGATGGAACTGGGGGCGATGCAGGCTGCCATAGAGAGCTTCTGAGTCCTTAAGGTAGCCAAGTGAATGAACTGGTGGTAATGGGAAAGTTAGGAGGAGAACCAATGAAGGATGTTGCAAGTGAATCTCATTCAAAGGTTCAGGGTAAGTTTGAGTGCGGCATGTTCTACTGTGTCAAAACAGCTGAGAGGCCCAACAATATCAGGAGTCAGAGGTCATCTTTGTCTGTGGGCCAATGGATACAATGTAGCTGTCTCAGTACTGCAGTATGATCTAAAGCTAGATTGGTAGTAATGCAGGAGGTGGCTGGTGCTGATATGATTTTGGAGTTGAGCATGACTGCTGTTTTGATCTTGCCAATGAATGATAGGTGAGTGATGGGCTAGTGGTTGGCAAGGTCATTGGGATCTAATGTTTCTTTAGAAGTGTAAGGATCTGGTCTTTCTTGAGAACTAAGATGTCTTGAGTGGAATTAGTATTAACAATGGTAAAGGTTAGAAAGCCTGTCTGGCAAGAGCTTTGATGAAGAACAAAGGTAAGATATTACCTTCATTTTGAAAGTGGCTTTGAGGGAGTTAAGTGTTGGCAAGGTCTGTGAGATGTGGGGCTTTAAAGAATGGCCAATGCAGAATGCTACAAGAAGCGGTCGATCTAAGAGGAGAAGCAAGCTTGTGTTGTTGATGTTGGTCCTTCTCTATTTTCTTTACTGAAGAGGTTGATGGCATTCCGCTTGTCTGAGGAGGTTCCAAAAGAAGGGACAGCTAGAGGTTGATGCAGTACTTAATTGTCTCAGAGTGCTCTGTGTCTGTCTGCAGCTCCGTTGGTGGTGTTGTTATAATAGCTTTGGTAGATGTGATGAAATGTCTGTGTTGTGAGAAGGGGCTTCAGTAGTGTGAGGTTTTTGGGGTCTGGTTGGCCTGCATTTATTTTCCTAAGTGTTGTCCGAAGGTCTTACTAGTACCATGGTGCTGAAGATTTTGGCTCCCACTTGTGTGTTTGGGCATGAGTGTAGGTGGTTTTCCAGAAAAGTGTTGCAGTGTTTTAGAAAGATGTTGACCTCTGATGCGGACTTGGAATGTGAAGGTATGAGTTGAATTCTCTGAATTGTGAATAAACTGTTCCTTCTCTCTGCTTTTTCCATGCTTCAGGGACCATTGGCGACTGGAAGAACCATTTCACGGTGGCTCAGAATGAGAGATTTGATGAAGACTATGAAAAGAAGATGTCTGGGACGTTGCTTAATTTTCGCAGTGACCTCTGAGGCAAAGAACAAAGATTGAAGCAGAAGTGGCAATATACCTCCTCTAGCTGTTCCTCCAGTATGGGTGACTGAGATACAAACTACAACATCAAATCCATTTACCGCAAGGTTTAGGATCTCTCAAATTAGTTATTTTGCACTTTCTGTCTCTAAGTCCCACTCTAAGAAAGAGTGGTCTAAGTGCATCTAGATAACAGCTTTTCACTGCAAAAAAATGATACGCAGCTAAGATGAAAACAATAACACACAAGTTGCTATATGACTGGGTTGTCTAGCGTTGTTATGTGAGACCTGGATCTTTCCCAGATTCGCAGACTGTCTACATAAGGTTACATGCAATTAATCTAAATTGAAACCATTTTGATTATTCCTAAATTCTGATGTGAACCCCATTCTTCTGGACGTAGGTGGAAAATCTGATACAATCAAGAATTCTATCTGTTAGTTAGGGCATGTTGTTTTGATGGCAGCACGATCCTCACAGGTCTGAGATTCAGTAGTGTACATGAACTTCCCAAAAGAAAATCAACCAGTCTATCAGCATAAAGGCAACACAAACCCCTTGGGCTTATTAGCAGCCCATAAAAGGGCTAGAGTGCGGTAGGTTACATCCCTTCCCCAGACAGGGCATCAATGTAAATAAAAATGAGATTGTAAGAGGCATAAATAAAGATTTTAAAAACATCACACACAAATTGCTATCTTTAATAATGGTTATGATATTCAGTCAACACTGAAAATGGGGAAATAATGTTTTAGTGTGAGCTAACAAATGAATAGTGACTGCTGCAGCTAGCCAATGTTACTATATATGTTTATGCACAGAACCTGCTGGCCTGTCTGTTAGCAGCAGGTACATTCATTACATGTCCCATATGGCCCTATTAGAACAATATGGAGTGTTATTTGCCTTTCAGTAGTAGGTTACGAGTTATTTTAAGTGATTTCTGTGCATTCGTGTCTGCAAATGGAGTGTTTATATGAAAAAGAGGCAAGGCACTCCAATTAACTGAAAGAGGTAGCGCTACCCTATGACCTATCATGGCCTTGCCTAACCGATCACCAGAGCCCCCTCTGCGCTTTAACAGGTGGCTATTCTACTAACGGCCTGAATCTCTCCAGACAGCTTTCTCAACGTGGCTTACTGGGTTCACAGCACAGATCCAAATAATAGCCGGACGTTTCCTGTTTTCCATGCAAGAGGATTTCCGTGATATTTCTCGCCTCCCGAGGTGGTGAGAGTTAATGCAAGTCACTCACAAGGAGCTGAAGAACATCCTCAGGGTTCTGACATTTTTGTAGTCTGATCTGCCCTTCACTATGGAGATGGAGTTCTTAAGGAGAGCATCTACACATGGGTTCCTCTTCTTCCTCCTTGTAACTGTGCCCGTCTGATATGAGGGAAAGTTCTTTGTAGGTGGAAAATAGGATGCAGGCAGTGAACACTTTCTAAGCATATGTATTTCTCAAGAATGGCTGTTCCGGTAGTGAATAAACATTGCTACAGCAAAGCCATTAACTAATAGTAAAAACATTAGTTAACCAATGTCAGGTTCAGCTACATACCAATTCCATGTTAAAAAAAACACAACATTTTATTTATAAAAGTATCCTACTCATTATTCCCCATTAAAACAAAGCAATTTCTTGCTAAGAACTAGGGGGTCTGGTTTGGTGAAGACCTCCGGTTCGAAGGGCATATTAAGAAGCTGACTGGGGGCTGCTTTGGGATCCTTAAAGCGCTTCGGGAGTTTTTCCTTATCTTCCCGCCTCAGCAAGAGAGTCAGTAGCGAGAGCTTTAATTCTCTCGCGTCTGGACTATGCCAACGCCTTGCTTAGCGGCTCCCCAGCTTACCTGGTGGGTCGTCTCCAGGTGATTCAAAATGCGACCGCCAGATTGTTGGGTAATATCCCTTGCCGGGTGAGCATAAGAAATCATTTGCAGAGCTTGCACTGGCTACCAGTTCCTCAAAGGATTATTTTCAAAATTCTAACACTGGCTCATAAAGCCACAAATGGGCAAGTGCCTGCATATCTGATGAAACGATTTAGTCGTTACTCTCCGAATAGACCCCTGCGCTCGGCCGCCCAACATCTATCACAGGTCCCTCGTTTCCGTCGGGCCCGGCTGGGAGGGCACTCAGTGGCGGTGAAGGCCGCCTTGGCCTGGAATGAGCTTCCACTATTTTTACGTGATACCCTGAACTTTTATTCTTTTAAAAAAGCGCTGAAAACACACCTGTTCCGGTTGGCTTTTTAGTTATTTTTTGTTTTGGAGTCTTTGGCTGTTACTCTGTTTCCTCTTCTTCGCGCCAGGATACTCCGGCAGTAATTGAGCGCGTTACAAAACAGCATAATAATAATAATAATTTAAATCTGGGAAATGCCCATAAAAGTGACATAGGGCATGCATCAATGCTAGAAGCATTGCAATATACATATATATATATATTGCAATGCTTCTTGCATTGATGCATGCCCTTTCACAGTTTGCATATGTAATTTTTATGGGCATTTCCCAGATTTACATTTCTTTGTTTTAATGGGGAACAATGAGTGGGGTACTCATATATATATATATATATAAATTCTCGAAAGACTGCCTCTGTGCCTTCCCAACGACCACTATTCGGAAATAATGTGAAGCTTGAGGAAATGGACTACGTGCAGATGATGATTTAATCAAGGCTTGAACTAACTCACTGAGCTATTGTAAAGATTCCCTTAGTAAGGCACCTACTTACACTGATGATTGAGGCATGGAGGATGGTCTGCTCATCTTCAAAGACTGTGCATACATACAGTAGTTCCTAAGGCAAATATTTTGGTACACAAATTATCAATGATAGGAGAATGGGACTGTATCTTCTTCAAATATGTTCCCATAAATAAAACGCAAATGAGCCTGAGATTCATGTGAAACTCTAGAGGTAACACTGTCCAGCACTTGTAAAACAGAGTAAACCGCATTCTACAAGGTAAGTAGTCAACAGATAAGGCACATAGTGAAGGTGTAATGCTCAGGAGTTGTACTCGCATAGAATAAAAAAATAAAAAAACATCCATGCTGTCTAAGGTAATTGCACGAAGTTTGGGGCATGTTCACTCTAAAGTTCCACCCCGTTGGTCTCAGATCCAAAGAGGAGGCAGTCCAAGCGCTTTGTGTTGCCGCTGTTTCAATCCCTAAATAGCTAACTATAGTGGGGTCTTCATCAGAACAGTGACCTAGGTGTACCTCAATCTACAAGATGGGCACTGGAAAATAATTAGCCTAAGTGCTGAGGCAAAAAGTGCCCAAAAATTTTTTAAAGGGGCGGGGCTCTCTCTTACCAATTTGAATGTCAATATATTTCCAAAAGTGATCTGTTCATGAGGTCCAGGGCAACCTTTCCACAATGCTAAAGAAAAATCAGAAGAAAATAATCAAAATGTAATTTGGTAACCAGTTAAGTTGCCTTAACATATCTTCTGAGTGATATGGATCGTTCCATATTTTTCTTTGCGCTTTCAGGGATGGATACTTGTGTGACTTAATAGACATATGTAGTTTCTTTTCTCTCTTTTCTCGGTCAAATGGACCAATCTCCGCTAGTCCGTTAGTTCAACACTATTATTTTATTCACAAGCCTATTTGTGTTGGTGTGACAGAGGGCCTGAAATTTTTTTTGCCCCGATTTTGAGATTTTTGTGGTAACTCTGTACTCTTGGCTTGGATACATGCAGCCGAGAGGCAAGCTTTTTTTTTCTTTTTCTTTTTTCCCCTCATTCGCCTCTGACCCCAGCTAACTGGTAATATGCGCTGTTACTCGCTTGGAGAGGTAGGATTCGCTTTGATGGTTTGGGGTACCACCCCAACCGTATATCGCCCGCCTCTCATTGGCACGCAAGCTTCCTATCTGTTGCTGACCTCTCGTTGTTAAGGAGAGGGTGGTCATACTCTCCCCTGGTTTAGAGGGACGAAATATTGTAGGCTGGGCACCCCCCTTAAATCACTGTTTCCTAGTGCACCCGTGATAACTGTAGTGTCCAGCACAATCTGAGACCTTCCCGAGAGGCTTAATCATAGGAAAAAAAGAAAGAAAGATGACAAAAAGGTGGTATAAAAGCATTATTGTGATGTCTGTCTAAGCTGGAGTCCAGTTTACCATGCAATCCCAGATGGTTCTCTTCTTGCTATTTTTTAGTCTGGCCAAATCCATCTTAGATGTTCTATACAATGAGGACTGGCAGTCAGAGTATGTAGAGGGTAGAACCTCAGCCCATCTCTTACAAAGTTCTCGTCTGGCCAGCAATATAGCAAAAAACAAAAAACCTCTATTAGCACCAATTATGTCCTCTTGGATGCAGAAAATTATTAGACTAAGTGTGATACATAATGGGTGTCCTAGGATAGACTTTATACTAGCCCCCACTTTTTTCCAATATTCTAAAATGGCAGGGCTGGTCCAAAACATAAGTGTGTCCAAGGCTGTCCAGATTTGCTATTAACAGCTGAATTTGATCTTGATTAATTTCTTTTATGATCTTCTTTTCAACCTCCTTCATTTGTCTTTCAATAGATGAAATTTCTTCCCTATACTGCCTGTATTTGTACGACATCCTATTTGTAACTAAACCCTTCAAAAAGGATTGGAAAGTATCCCAAACCACCATAGGATCCACTGAGCCAATATTGATATTGAGGAAAAAATGTATTTCCTGGGACAGATAACCGATTTCAGCCTCATCCAAAAGAAGTGTACAGTCAAATGACCAGACCCTTTGCTGAACCTTCCCTGCTAATTTCAAGTCCATCCAGATTGCCGCATGATCGGATAAATGGGTGGTCAAATAACCTATATCTTGTATGTTGCCTCTATGATGAGAGATCGGCGAAACAGAAGGAGATTTGATTGCGTGCGAAGGGACAAAGGCAGAGCATTCCATAGAACAGGACCCAAGTAGGCAAAAGAGTGCCCTCCCACGATGGAAAGTGTGACCTTGGGGACTTGGAATTTCTCTTGTGTGGAAGACCGAAGAGTCTATCATCAGTCAAAACCTTCAAAAGGCTAACATCTGCTTCTTTTTTGATTAAAATAGCAACCCCCCTAACATTTGCAGATTGACCAGAACAGAGACAATGTTCTACCCACCTAAGTTACCCACAGATTTCCATAATTTCTTCTTTTATAAGGTGGGTTTCTTGCAGGATGATTATCTCTGCATGCAAATCCTTTAAATACAGAAAGATTTTTGCTCTCCTGCTCTTAACTCGGAGGTCCTTTACGTTCCATGATAAGCAATGAAGCGAGCTCATGGAGGGTTAAAGGTACTGCAAATATACTCTACCTCACCCCATAAGGTATAAGCACCAACCAGAAAGCAACGTAAAGTAAAACATACTGGGGTCAGAAGTTGAAAGAGGATTTTTTTTCTTTTTTACCCATCTGCTCACCCACCCATGCTACCTCTACACCCCCCCTGACATCCCACCCAACCCCCCATGGAGAACCCTTCCCCTATCTACCTGGACGAGTTCAGATTCTGCCTGCCGGTACGCCCTGATCTGCCTCATTTTTACTTAATGTTAGTGTTGCACCCCGCTAAATAAGTACGATTACGTCATTAAAGATTTCAAAAAACTCACCTTCTACTAATGTGTCCGTTGACTTAGATTGCTATAATGATGGAATTTCCGGAGTAGTTTCTACCTCCCTGCACACACTCTAAAAGATATACTGCCATTCCTAAATATTTTAAGCTGGCACTTCCTAAATAATTTTAGGTTTTTAAATTGTCGAGAAGATAGTCTGCCTCCTGCACTGTTCGTACATTGTGCATCTTGTTGTATAATTTTCAATTGGGCGGGAATTTGAGTTGGACAGTTGCCCCCAGTTTCTTAAAATCTTCCATTCTCTTTCCCATCTCCCACTGATGGTCTAAAGTGACTCGTGAGAGGTAAAGTCTCTCGATTTCAGTGAGAGCAGCAGTTAGTATCTTCTCTTTTAATTCAAAAGTAAGAAAGTTGATTAGGATTGTCCTTGGTTTTGTTCTATTAGGATGTCTCCTAAAGCGGTCTCTTTGAATCCTCTGTATATCTAGCCTTAGCTCTTCTTTCGACTCCTCAATCTCCACTGCTTCCTTAATGATGGTTACAATAAAAGATTTAAGGTCATTTCTTTCCGGTACCTTCAGGAGGCGCAAATGATTGCGCCTGGAATTGTTTTCCAACGTCTCCACTCGATCTCGGAGTGAGGCCTCTTCCTGTTTTTAGAGTTGAGATATCTGCTTTAACCGCTCCCAGGTCCGTTTCAAGTTTTTCGACTGACTTTTCTAAAGCTACCATCCTGGAGCTTAAGATATCAAACTTTTTTCCCAAGGACTCACAGAAAAGTCTAATATCTCCCTGATTTGACTCCGAAACTGCTAATCCCATTTTGATATCAGATGCCATGGTGAAAAATAGCTACTCTAGTGAGTTTCCTATGGGGGGCTTATCATCTGGATCCCAAGGGGCCGCACCCCCTACCTCATTATCACTCTCAATAGCTCCCGCTGCTCCCATTGAGGCAGCACTACCGGGTTAACCACATCAGTACTCATCATTGAACCATCTGAGCTCACAACCCTTTTACTTTTTGTTAAATCTGGGGAGCCGGAGACATTTATCCGAGGTGGCTGTGCGGTCGATTGCTAATCAAGCATCGCATGTAGGTTTGTTGATTTTGACAATGGACCAGCTGTAGGCAGTGGGCAATCGGCAGTAGGCAGTGTGACCAAACACTCGTTAGAGACAGTCAGGGGCAAGGGACTCTCTGTTGACATGCTTACAGGGTGAGAAGACGGCGTTTCCAAGCCGGACTGACCTCGTCTTTCCCTGAGAGACTCCCCCTGTCTCACCACATCCAACACTTGAGGAAGAATTTTAAAATACAACCTCAAGGATGGCATTACTCTCACTTTAGGATCCGAGAAAAATCCCTTCTTCCTTGTGTTTTTTGTGCCTTTCCCATTATAGACCCGATAAGGAGAGGAACTATCTTCGATGTCTCCTACTGGCTTCCCACCAAGTGATTCCTTACTTCACAGAGATTCTTTATTAATATCTTTAGTTTCTTTGTAGACACAACTCACCCTATACTCTTGTGCCCCCTGTACCTCCTGTGCCTCCTGTATCCCGGGCACACACGCTCCCCCGCCTTTCTCATTTTTTTTTTTACCAGATCTAGCTTTTTGGGTTCTTGAGGTTTTTGCTATTTTACCAGTTTTCTCCAATTCAACCTGTTTTGCTTCTGGCGGAACGTTACTGCTGTGGGCTAATTTGTTTGATAGAGAGACCCCCTTTCACCTCAAGCAGTAAGGTGCAACGTGAGGTACCAGAAGTTTACTAACTTGAGCCCCCTTAAAGTTGCTGCCCTTATCTTGGAGATCTTGGATCCCTGGTATCTTTACTGGCTCTGTCTCTATGGTCCCACCAACTGTCAGGCACAAACCCCTGCTGCTGCTGCTCACCGTCGTTGCAGATACTTCCCCCTCCAGCCTCCCTGGGGCATCAGAATCCTTCTCCAGCGTGAGTGTGGTGAGTATGACGGCTCCCGCGGCCTGCCTAGTCCTGACTCTGCTCCTCTATTCCCGGATACACCACAGGAAAGGTTACTGCGAGACAGCTGACAAGCCGCACCCCTCCATCCCCTCCTCAACTCCGAGGCAGTGACGAGACAACGTGGGAGGTCCACTAACGCAGCCAAACACAGCCCCCGGTAAGCAGATCAACAAAATACTTAAAGAATACTTAAGAATGCAGCGTAGTTCCTACTTCAATTCCCGAGACGAGTTTCTATAGATTCTCAGCACATTTTCCGGAGATTCAGCACTTTCCAGCAAGGTTTCTAGCGAGGCATCTCAGGAGCATTACCGGCGCAGCAAGCAACTGTAGAAAGGTGGATATCTGACTATATGGTTACCCCAACTTTTTGCCTAGTGTTTAGCTGGTTTTTGACTTAGTTGGCCTGGGATCCTGCTTTTCAGGGCCCCAGGCTAACTGCTCTCTCTGTAAAATGGGCTCCATGTACTTTAGGTACATATCTAATTGGAGAGTGGGTCACCGTGTGAGCCCCTGTATAGAGTACCATAGGTACCCAGGGCATAGGTGCATCCAAGGCCTACCAGGTGCTGCAGCATGAATTATGCCACCCCTGGCTGGCCATCCAAACTGACACCACAGGCTGATCACTCATCTTGGGCAAGGTGGTGTAAATACCCCTTGTTTAGATATAGTATTCCTATATCTACCCTTATATATAGACACCTATATACCAATAAGTCACTCCTATGGCAGGCCTTGACATTCCTGAAGGCAGAGTGCTTGGTTTTATGTGAGATGGTGCTCTAGCATGAGCTGAGCCCGTCTGCAGCTTTCGGAACCATGTCCTTATAGCTGTTCTATGATATAGCCACACCATATACTCTTAAGTGCATTATAATCCTCGCGGTTAATGTTAACTTTGGTTTGGCTTTATCAAAATATGTTGTGTAAGGTGTCAAACACTTTGGTGTTGCTGAACTTGACCATGCGCTTTCGCCCAGCCTTCTGGCTCTCAGAGCTGCTTGCCATTTCCACTGTGATCAGGATTGTGCTACCACTCTCTCTGCTGCTCACTCTGAATGCTCAGCTCTGGCTGCCTCTCCAGAAAGTTCTAATGAGTTGCACCTGCCTGGGTAGCCACTCCCGGCTAGGGTGGGGGAGGGTGGTTCCACCTCATTGGCTGTTGTAATTAGTTTCACTTTTACTTGCTCGCCGATTCCGTATTTACCGACTCGGTATTTACTGATTTGGTATTTACCAATTCGGTAATTGCCGAATCGGTAAATACCGATTAGGTATTTACAATGCATTCCTATGGGCCTTTTGGCCCATAGGGTTGTATTGCCATTACCGATTCGGTATTTACAGATTCTGTATTTACCGGTTCGGTATCTACCGATTCGGTGAATACCGATTCGGTAAGTATCGCAATTGGCGCTGGCAAGCCAGGATGGACTTGGCCTGCATCCGCTGGATCCGCACCATGCTCTCCTCAAGCCCTTGGAAGACGGTGCCCTCCCGTGCTGGTAAAGCAGTGCTGGAAGTGCATTGGCGGCGCCGATTGGTGCTGCCCTGCTGGGTGGCCTGCTGTGCCACAGGTGCCGCAGGTGAGGGTGCTGGTGCCTGACCCGCAGCTCCCTCCATGATGGTCAATGGGGCCACAATGATCCTCCTGGCAGGAGATGTGGCAGGTGCTGGCTGGGTCCGTGTGGGTGAGTTCTCTGGTGAGAACTGCAATGGGGGAGATAGTGACAGTAGGGGAGAGTGGGGAAATGAGAGGGCATGTCCTGGGTCATCCTCATTGGCCATGGCACTGCTGTCCTCCTCCTCGTCCTGTGAAGGAACCATGCTGCTTGGCCCTGCCACCGCACTGTCCGCTGTTGCTGGAGCTGTCGCTTGTGGAGCTGCTCCTCCACTGCCTGATGGCGCCCCTAGGTATAAAGAAGCATTTGTGAACTGAGTGCAAATGTCTTACAGTCACTACAATAAAAGCATTGCACAATTCATTTTCATTACTCTGAATCTATTTTTAAGTGCATTGCAGTTTAATGTGCACTGACATTTGTTCCTACATTAGCTGACTACATTTACCATGATGCATTGCTCATGTATGTTGCTAGCAGTAGTGGGCTGGGGTTTGGCTGTACATTGAGGCTAAAGGGGAGGTGTCTGGTAGGGTGTGTCATGCTGCGCATGCTTCTTACCTTTTGATGTAGCTCTGGCTGAGCTGTCCAGGTCCCCAACTCCCACCACACTCTCGGTCTCAATCGTTGTGGACACCAGTTCCTCCAGTTCAGTGAGGGGTGGCGCGGGGTTCCTGCCTCCACCGGTCAGACCTGCCTGCTAGTGCAGCTCCGCCAATTTCCTCTTGGTGAGGCTGCGTATATCATAAAATCTCTTCTTGAGGTCGTCCAGGCTCCTGGGGGTCACATCAACTGCATTGACCCTCTCACTGATGCCACTCCACAGTTTCCTCTTGGTGGACTCAGGGACTGTGAGGGACAGCCTCCCAAACAGCTGCCTGTGGACCCTCACCACCTCCTCCACCAATACTTGCAGCTCCATGCTGCTGAACTTGACCTTGCGCTTTTGCCCAGCCTTCTGGCTCTCAGAGCTGCTTGCCATTTCCACTGTGATCAGGATTGTGCAACCACTCTCTCTGCTGCTCACTCTGAATGCTCAGCTCTGGCTGCCTCTCCAGAAAGTTCTAATGAGTTGCACCTGCCTGGGTAGCCACTCCCTGCTAGGGTGGGGGAGGGTGGTTCCACCTCATTGGCTGTTGTCATTAGTTTCACTTTTACTTGCTCGCCGATTCCGTATTTACCGAATCGGTATTTACCGATTCGGTAATTGCCGAATCGGTAAATACCGATTAGGTATTTACAATGCATTCCTATGGGCCTTTTGGCCCATAGGGTTGTATTGCCATTACCGATTCGGTATTTACCGATTCTGTATTTACCGATTCGGTATCTACCGATTCGGTGAATACCGATTCGGTAAGTATCGAAACACGATACCAATTGTTTCCGAATCGGTAATTTACTGATTTTTTTTTTAACTACATCTCATTTTCCGAAATCAAAATACTGATTCGGTAAAAATCGGTATTTTAAATTCGGTAAATGACTTTTACCTACATCGGGCCCGTACTGTTCAATTTGCTATATGTACCTTAGAATCACTGTTTGATATAGTTTTCATTGTATAATGCACTGCATGTTAAAGGTTTTTTTGCACTGTACATAACTGTTGGGCACATTGTTTTATGCAAACAAATTCATAAATGTATATATACTGATAAGAGAAAGCAAGAAAGCCTTGGTCTAGTTTGTCTAGTGACAGGTATGAATGTTTTGTAAATCAAATATGGGAAAAGAAGAAAAATATAAATGAACATATCCAAAAGATAATTAAAAAATCGTTTGGGCAAGAAGTATGTTTTTTTGATTAATGGTGTCAGAGGTAATTAGTTTTTTTGCACATGCTTTAGGATTCCAGCCTCTGTCCATCCAAAACTGAATAATTCCCCCACGTTTTAATCGCATTCACAGGGCTTGTAGGGCATGGGCGCTTCAGAATTTATGACGGAAGGCACTCCAGTCCGGCGGATCCCCTGGGAATGTGTCACGGACCCCTGGGGGGTCCGCGAACCACAGTTTGGGAAACACTTAGCTAGAATTTTTGTCTATTTTGTCCTTTTTTCATAATCTTGGAAGTTGATTAGAACTGAGACTGGTAAGCGTAATCTTGGAATGTGTAGATGGAAATGCTTCAATGTTTGTGTTTTCTGTGTTTTATTAACAATGTCCTTATGGCTTGTTTTTACATTTGTGTTTCCGCAGTTTATGTTTACTAATGTAGTAAATAATACTACTAGCAATAATGAGCATGCAACTCTAATTAATAAAAAGGATCTGAAAGAAGATTCAGAGACTAAAATGAAATAAATAACTGGTAGTGCATTACATTTGGGTAAATCTATTAGTGACTATTCGTTAAATGTCAAATTTTGCTTCATGAGTATGTAGATACAATGGATGCGAAAGACTGTATGTGTGCATGCAGTTTCGTCTGTGTCTGAGGGTGTAAGGTACCACCATTTACCGCTAACATATGCTTTATTGTGTAGTGTACTAACCAGTCTGTTTTATGCTAAAGGGATTTTTCAATATTTATACTCAAAATATGATTTAGTGTTTTCAGAAATTCCCATCAGAAAGAATATGAATATAGTATATAGTGCTAAGGATGCTGAATATTTGGGAGAGTTTTTTCACACTATTAAAACGATAGATACAGTTTTAGACATAGGTATAATTTGACTTGTAGGTTAAACAGGTTAGAGATTGATTTCATGAATTCAGTAGAAGATAGACATAGAGGGGTCTATAATGATGGCGGGCGGAGGCACCACCTTGTTGCTGGCGGTTGGCGGAAAATGAATTTTTCCGCATGCCAGCAGTGGTCCTCATGCCCGCCATATTAGTATGGTCAAACATAACCCATTTCCCGTCCGCCGCTGTGCGAGGCACACCACCATCAAAGTACGTCCGCCACCTCAGCAGTGGCAGCCAATTGAGAACCACCGCCATGCGGAAAGCCGTCCCGCCCGCCGTACAAATCAGGATGCCCCAAACATCCAGTCACACCGCAGCGGAGAAGCTGCCCAATCAGAGCTGGAGGAAGCACAACAGCGGAGCACGAAACCAGAAACCTGGTCCCTTCCACTTCCACCCGGTCTTCCTGGTGCTGTACCTGATACACTACCAGCAACTCATGCATCGTCGCTGACGACGACGCAGGTACGCAAACACAGGTACCACCATTTACCGCTAACATATGCTTTATTGTGTAGTGTACTAACCAGTCTGTTTTATGCTAAAGGGATTTTTCAATATTTATACTCAAAATATGATTTAGTGTTTTCAGAAATTCCCATCAGAAAGAATATGAATATAGTATATAGTGCTAAGGATGCTGAATATTTGGGAGAGTTTTTTCACACTATTAAAATGATAGATACTGTTTTAGACATAGGTATAATTTGACTTGTAGGTTAAACAGGTTAGAGATGGATATCACTATAGCGCTTGTGTTTTGGGGATGGGCGGTGACACACCACTGGTGTCAGGCAGTAGCTACCGCGACTTGTCTGACATACATTCACATGAGTCACCGCGATTTGGGTGGCGGAGCATGCCAACCACAATTTGGGCATGTCTCTATGGCTATCACTACCGCACTTGTGTTTTGGGGATTTGCGGTGATACACCGCTGATGCCGGCGGTAGCTACCGCGATTTGTGTGCCATACATTCACATGAGTCACCGCAATTTGGGTGGCAGAGCATTCCAACTGCCATTTGGGCATGTCTCTATGGCTATCACTACCGCACTTGTGTTTTGGGGGTTTGCGGTGGCACACCGCTTGGGCCAGGCGGTAGCTACCGCAATTTGTGTGTCATACATTCACATGGCTTACCGGGTTTTGCGTAGCAGAGTACTTTGACAGCACATATCGACACATCATGCTTTGTCAATGTCCAATATGCAGTTGTCAACAGTGCACAGTGACCACACTGATATTGATATTGAAGGGCATGGAAACCGAACAGTGTTGTGATGTACTTTGCAATGGGTACAAAGTGCAATGTGTGAAAGGGCTGACAAAATCCCAGCGACAATGTGCATATTCGACTATCCACTTTTCGAGGCTCATGCACACACTTGTGCTTTGGGCACAGACTGTGCTCATTGTGTTGTTGATGTGTGGCCTGTGCAACCTACGCATGAAGGTGGGGGAGGCACAGCAGCTATGTATGTGACAGTAGTGTTGCAGTTTCACACATATGCTGTATGAATTACTCTCATGGCTGCTCATGCTTGATGTTGCCATGTCCCTTTATGCATTCACATGGCCAAATATTGTTTTGAAGGTACTTGCTGTGTGAAAGGGGACAAGTGTACGAGTAGTGTAGCAGAGGGTGTCCCTACATGTAAGGTGGTCTATGACTCAACTGTGATGACTGTCATTGTTGGTGTTGTGTCACTCAAAACATGCGATGTTGTACACATGTCATGTTGTATTACATTGACATGTGTCCCCTTTCATCTCAAATAGGAGGAGACCAAATATACATCGTCCCTTCATAGTGCTGGCAGACATGAAGCAGGAGGAGATCATCCGAAAATTCCGTCTGGATAGAGCCACCCTACAAGACCTATGTGCTATGTTGGAGCCCCGCCAGCAGCCTCTCAGAACATATCCAACTGCTGTTACCCCAGCATCGAAGGTGATGGGGGCCTTGCATTTTTTTGCCACTGGATCATTTCAGCACAGGTGGGATGTCGCAACCCATGTTCAGCATGGTGCTACATTATGTCATGTCTGCTATGATGATCTACAAAGACAGATATGTACATTTCCCCAGGAGCCATGAAATGGCAGCTGATAAGGGTGATTTTTATCCCCCAGAGCACATCCCCCATAATGTTGGTGCCATTGATTGCACACATGTTGGGCTGGTTCCACCACAGGCACATGAGCATCTCTTCAGGAATCGGAAACATTTCCATTCTATCAACGTGCAAGTGGTGTGCCAGGTGGATATGATCACTTCACACGTATGTGCCAAGTTTCCAGGCTCCGCCCATGACTCATCCATCATGCGTAACAGCATTGTGCCCCAGCTGATGGCTAACCTGCTTCCGGAATGTGCATGGATTGTGGGTAAGTATGCAGAGTCAACTGGTGTGCTGTGTGTGTGACATGATGTCCTCTGCCACAGTTGTATTCAACAGTGCTCTGTGTATCTCACACCTAAGTGACTCTGCATATCCCAACCATCCTTGGTTGCTGAGCCCACTGCGCAATCCCCAGACAGCGGCTTAAGTCCGCTACAACTATGCTCATGGGAGGACCTGTCATGTGGTGGAGCGTACTTTTGGTCTCCTGAAGTCACAGTTTCGCTGCCTGGACAAGACCGGAGGTGCCCTGATGTACCCACCCCAAAAGATGTGCCAGATGGTTGTTGCCTGGCATTGCGCAAAGAGATCCCACTGCTTCTGGATGGTGATGATCAGCTGAGGCCCCCACCAGCAAACCCCCCCATGTCAAGTAACGAGGATAGTGGGGAGGAGGAAGGTGTTGACCTGCGTAGACAGCTCATCAACCACTACTTCACTTGAAGGTGAGTGACAGGGTACAACGGGCCATTGTCGCCTGATGTTGTTGGTGGTGAAAAGGTCAATGTGATGTTTGTGACATCAGCCTGTTTTTGCCTCAGTGCTGGCTGCCAATTTTTAGGGGACACAGTAGTCATGCACAGCTATAATATGTCTATGTCGGTTCAGTTGATCATTGTTATGTATGCAGATTGGTGTACCTTGATGACAACTTTTGTGTGTTGGCTGTGATGCCACCACCTGACTAGTTACTATTGTTCTGTTGTGTTTTCTAGGGCCCTTCAGTCTCTCCTTGCCTACAGACAATCCGTGGTCCTTACCCATACGGTGGCCTACCCATACGAAATATTTTATTCGTGGGTGACCTTCCCGGCTGTGGACGGTACTTCAGGTGTGTTCCATACGTACACTCCCACTGCTGTGCCAAATGAGTATACTCCGTATAGGGCACAGGAAATTCCTATTGATACTTCGCAGCACCGCGTTTGGTTTAATGACGCCCTACCCCATTCATTATCAGCTTCGAGGTTAGGTCCTTTGTCCATTCGAGGCGCAACTTGGCCTGTCTTGGCTGGATTTACGCCTCATCCTCAGCACGGAGCATGTGCCATGGCTGAAATCAGACGACTACATGTATTCGCAATTAGCGTGATTAGGTCGTTAGTGCAATACATAACCCGCAATCTCCTGGGTGGGGCCCCGGGTGGTGCGGCGCTTCCTGCCGGACAGGGCGTAATGAAGCTCAGTCCCGTTATGGTCAATGCTGTGATGGGCAAGCGTCCCCAAGAACAGGATGACTTTCCGTTCTGAGATGCCAAGAAGTTTGATCAGCTGGAAGCTGTATTTCCTAACAAGTCTCCTGGTGAAACACACAAGATTCTGACAATTAGCTTACCGAAGGACTTGACCCCCGAAATCGGTGACTGTGAGATCTGGGGAAAGAAATTTGCGGCGGTCTACACGAGGTGTTACGGCACTCTGTCTATGACTGTCCTGCCGACAGTCCTTAAACGTGTTCAGGATGACCACGGACCGCGGGCTGCGGTTGAATTGGGTATGCGTCTCGGTGGCTCCTTTGATGCGGTTTCCCACCTCATACTTGCGAATGTCAAGGGGGATGCGGTAAACTTTCAGGTTGCCAATGCTTTGCAGGCGGTTCCCAATGCCAATAAACCCCGACAGTTGGCTAAATTTATTGTGGCGGCTTATAAAACCATGGGCCGCAATAGTAGGGGTCTCAAGCATATTTCTACTAAAGAGAAAAAACAACCCCAAGGGCAGAAGTCGGAAAGCGACGAACAGCCCAAGTCCAAAACACAAAATTGGCCTAAAAAACAGAAACAGGGAAAACAACAGCAACAACAGAAACAGGAGTCTTGTCCTGCGTCTCTATTGCCTGCGCCCACAGAACGTGTTTATGACTTGAGCGATCTCGCAATGATAAAATCACCTGATCGTTTTCAGGTTTCTGATCAACGCTCTCCTCGTTCTTATCAGGAGTCATCGGCCTTTTCGTCTGGTGGTGGAGGAGGCGGCAGGGGTCAGGGTGTCCAGCAAGGACTCTGTAGGAGAGTAGGGTCTGCTATCCTATGGTCACCCCAAAAATTTGCTCTTTGCTTCACTGGTTTATAACTTAATTTGGCTGTGGACCTGCTAATCAGACTCACAGCCTGCTGTTCTCTCTCTAAATTAATGCCAATGCACTCTAGGTGCATTACAAATTGGATCTGGTTCACCTTATAGGTCCCTGTAACAGTGTACCCCAGGTACCCAGGGCATAGGTGTATCCAAGGCCTACCAGGGGCTGCAGCATGTATTATGCCACCCCTGGCCTGGCCTCCATATTTGACACAACTGGCTGATCAATCAGCTGGGGTAAGTTGGTGTAATCACCTCTTACTTAGGTATAGTATATCTATATCTGACCTATATGGACACATGTTAACCTATAAGTCACTCCTATGGAAGGCCTCGACAATCCTGGAGGCAGAGTGCTTGGTTCCATGTGAGATGGTGCTCTGGCACGAGCTGAGCCTGTCTGCAGCTGTCGGGAACAACTCCCTTAGCTGTTCCGGGATATTGCCATACCATATACTCTTAAGTGCATTATAATTCTCGCGGTTACTTGCTAACTTTGGTTTGGCTTTATCAAAACATGTCGAGTAAGGTGTCATACGAATTGGAATACTACCCCCTCACCAATTCTGGTCCTGGATTCCGACGTTGCTGAGGCGCTGTACTAGGGTGCGGTGGCAGACAGTGTCGAATGCTGCGGAGAGGTCTAGGAGGATGAGGGCCGCTGTTTCTCCGTTGTCCATCAGGATTCGAATGTCGTCGGTGGCGGCGATGAGGGCGGTCTCGGTGCTGTGATTGGCTCGGAAGCCGGACTGTGAGGGGTCGAGGGAACCATTCGTCTCGAGGAAGGCGGCCATCTGCTTGTTGACGGTCTTCTCGATGACTTTGGCTGGAAACGGGAGGAGCGAGATGGGGCGGTAGTTCTTGAGTTTGGTGGGGTCCGCTGTGGGTTTCTTGAGTAGAGCGCTGAGTTCGGCGTGCTTCCAGCTCTCAGGGAAGGTGGCGGTGTCGAAGGATGTGTTGATGATGTCTCGCAGGTGGGGTGCGATGACAGCGTCAGCCTTGTTGAAGACGTGGTGAGGGCAGGGGTCGGTCAGTGATCCGGAGTGGATGGAGTTCATCGTGCGGATGGTGTCTTCGTTGCTGATCGGGGTCCAGGCGTGGAGGGCAATCATGCTGTCTGGCATTACAGGCCTTCCATCTTTGTGTACCCAAATTCCATCTTCCTCTCTTGGTCTGCAATCACTTGTTAACCATGTGTTTTTCTCTTCCTCACTTGCCTCATCTTGTAAGTCTTTTACTTCTTGCCATGTTTCAACTACAGAAATTAGCATGAGAGAATTCATTGTGTGACTTTTGTCTTTTTCCCGATTGATTGCGTAATTGTTTTTTGCACAATATTTTGCCATCTCATCCGCGAAAGCGTTTCCTTTGGTGATGTAATCATCACCTTTTTTATGAGCTGAACATTTTACTACAGCAATTTGTTCTGGTAACTGAATGCCATCAATTAATCTCTTAATCAATTTCGCATTTCTTATCGGTGTTCCTGCAGAAGTTAAAGAACCTCTATTGGACCACAGTTGTCCATAATCATGAACAACACCATAACCATATTGACTATCGGTCACTATGGTTACTCTTTTGCCAACTGCATTTTCACAAGCTCGAATTAAACCAATTAATTCTGCAATTTGAGCGGAACGAATTCCATCCAAAGGTGAACCTTCAACAACGTTTGAGACTGTGCACACTGAGTATGCTGCTCTCAGAATCCCTTCATCATTTCTCAAACAAGATCCATCTACAAAATATATTATGTCTGATTCAGGTAATGGAACATCTTTTATGTCCTGTCTTGGTTTTGTGCAGTAATCTACAACATCCAGGCATTCATGATCAATGTCATCTTCGTTACTTACCACAGTAATAACTCCATCAGGTAATAATGTGGAAGGGTTTAGGTTCACGCACCTTACAATTGACACATTGTCTGAACCCAAAATTGTTTTTTCATATTTTGTCAGTCTGCTACTTGTTAAATGTTGAGTCCTACTTCTGGTAAGGAGAATCTCAACTGAATGAGGTACATATACTTTTTACAGGAAATCCCATAATGATACCCTCACTTTGCTCAAGACTTACACTTGTTGCGGCCACTGCTTTTAAGCAACCTGGCAAAGCTTTTGCAACAGGATCCAGAACAGCTGAGAAATATGCAATTGGTTTTCTCAACTTTCCATGCCTCTGAATTAGCACTGACAATGCACAACCTTCTCTTTCACTGCAAAAGAGTTCAAATTCTTTGTCATAATCTGGCATTCCCAGAGCGGGAGCTTCACATAAGCTCTTTTTTAACTGCTCAAAAGCTTCCAGCTCAATTTTTGACAGATTAATTGGATCTTTTATATCTGCCTTTGTTAATCTCTGAAGTGGTTTTGCAATTACTGAAAACCCACTAATCCATTGTCGACAGTAACCAACCATTTCCAGAAACATTCTCACCTGTCTTTGTGTTGTCGGTGGTTGTATTGCTCGAATCATTTTAATTCTCTCAACTGTCACTTTTCTGGTTCCCTTTGCAATTCTGTGACCAAGATATTTCACTTCTTGTTTACAAAACTGCAATTTTGCTGGTGACACTTTATGTCCCTCATCTGCCAAACGATTTAACAGGGTAATGGTATCAGTAACACAATTTTCTCGTGTTTTGGCTGCCACAAGCAAATCGTCAATGTACTGCACCAATGTGGAATTACCAGGCAACACTAGATCTTCCAGGGATTTCTTTAACAATTGATTAAAGATAGATGGACTCTCAGTATACCCTTGAGGGATACGACACCATGCTAGGATCCTATTTTGGAACCTAAAAGCAAACATATGCTGGCTCTCTGGATGTAATGGAACTGTAAAGAAGGCATTACACAGGTCAATGACCGTGTACCATTCTGCATCATGTGGAATCTGGTAAAGAATTACTGCAGGGTTTGGAACAATGGGACAACATGGAACAACTATCTGATTAATTTTTCTTAAGTCTTGAACAATTCTGTATGTTCCATTCAGCTTTTTAATACCCATAATTGGTGAATTACATGGGCTGCTTTCAATTTCTTTTAACACACCTTGACTTATGAATTTTTCAATCACAGGAATGACACCCTCAATTGTCTCTGCTTTCATTTTGTATTGAGGAACATTTGGAAAATCAATTCCCTGTTTAACAGTGATTTTTATTGGATCAATATTTTTCATAAGACCCATATCATTTCCTGTTGCTGGATTAACTGGCTTTTTGAGCTCTTCTGGCAAATCATGTTTATCAAATACAGGAAATATTGGTGTTTTCTCCTTTTCAACCATTAGCATAGTCCATTTATAAAGCCCATCTTCTTCTGCTGTTTGCATTTCAATGCCCTCTGGTGAGCAATATATTCTGCAATTCATTTTGCATAATATATCACAACCCAACAGATTCACAGGACTGCTGTCACAAACTAGAAATCTGTGTTTATCTTTGTAGTTGCCAATTTCTACCTTAACTTAACTGGTTCTGTTAGACTTGTTTTAATTTGCTGCCTACAACTTGAATGGACTCACCCGAGAGAGGAAGGTTTTCTATTTCTGCTGATCTAACAGTAGAACGGGTAGCACCTGTGTCCACAAGGAAAGTGATATCTTTGTCATTCACTTTACCATTAACAAATGGACCAGACAGATCTACCTCAAGAGTGGGTCCAAGCACACACTCTTCTTCCTCTCTCAGGCACCGTCATGAGTAATCCTCTGATGAATCACTCCCCTCTTTGTCTTTTAACCAAAATTGAGAAGCACTTGACATGTTAACTTTTGACACATTTTTAACCGAATTACTTCCACAGAAACCTGTTTCAGGAGAAAATCTCTGTGTGTTAGCACTACCAGGGAATGGTGCTTGAGGTAACTGACTCTGCTGAATTTGATTCTGCTGTACCTGATTCTGCTGTTGAAACTGGCTTTGCTGAGTCTGGCTCTGCTGATTCACTATTTGTCGCTGTAGCTGTCGCTGTCGCTGCTGACTTAACTCATTCAGCTGCTGTTGTAGCTGTTGCTGTTGCTGCGGATTTAACTCACACTGCACCTGTGGATTCAATGAATTATTTTTTTAATTTCTGGGCGGGTTTTTATACTCTCGTTTCCAGTGTCCAATTTCGCCGCAATTAAAACATGGGAGCTTTTGTTTCAGCTCTTCAACATTTACATTAAATTTTGGCTTATTATTATTAAAATTACCCTTGAATTTTCCCTGTTGCATAGAGCCTAACTGTTGTTGTTGTTGCTGCTCAGCTACCTTCACTTGTGCCCACATCGCCTTCTCCTTAAGATTCTTTTGCCTTGCATCTATCTCATCACTGCAATATTTTGTTTTTCTCAGGATGTCATCAACTGAAAGTGCTTGCCAACAAACAATTCCATTTCTAATCATGTCTCCAATTTCAGGTCTCAGGCCATATACAAATCTGTATATAAAGTGACTCATGTCCTTTTCACTTAATTTTTCATAGCCACTGTACTGTTTAAAGACTAACAGTAACCTTTCATAAAATGAATGAACTGATTCTTTTGGTTCCTGATTTGTTCTGTCTATTTTAACCCAGTCCACTTCTTTTGGGGGAATTTTTCCTTTCAGCCAATAAATTACTTTATTATAAAGACCCATGACATCTTTTGATGGGGCACCTGTAATTTTGTCTCGGGCAGGTTCTTCTTTTGGCCAATCCACAGAAATCTTGCATTCTGTCCAAAGATCTGATGGGACAACAATGTCAAAGAACCCATCCAGATCAATCCACAGAACCTTTGACACCTTTATAAATCTGTCTACCTGTCAGTACCACTCAACTGGTTTTTCCCTTAAACGTGGAAAATCATTAGTAAACAGGAGAATATCCTGTCTGGACCAAGGAATATGCACATACCCTCCTCCAGCTATTTCTCTCATTGGAAATTCAGAAATTTCATCATTTCTTAGTCTTTTATCTTGTTCTTTCTTTGGCCATTTTATTCTCCATTTACCTAATTCACCTAATTTTCTAAGAAAACTTATTAATTCTCTTGTGTGGGTTATTCTTCCAGCAGCATTTAAATTGCCAATGTCCCTTTCAGAGAAATCCACCCTGTAATGTTTCTGTAAATGTTTCTGTTTGCTCAAATCAATTTCTAACTCAGCAGCCATTTCTTCCAGTTGTTCATACCTGTTTTTAGTTTTCCACTGAATGCTTTTACAAATAAACAATAGTTCGTCATCTTGATACAATTTCAAATTATCAGTACCAATTGTGCCAATGATTAATTCCTCCAGGTCAGCTTTTAATTTAGCTACATCAAGCTTTTTATAATCAGGAGCTTCAGGGGACATTCCATTTTGAGATAATTCTGTTCTGTTTAAGCTTTTCTCTGACAAACCTGAATCTGAATCTGCCACAGTTGGTGTTTGCGAACTTGACAAACTTCCATGTAATGTTAAATTTGGCATCATAGATTTTTCTCTATGAATCTCTGAAAGTTCTGAATAAAATTTTTCAACAACCTTTTGAATTTCTGCATTTCATGGAGCTGTGAAGGCTGTTTGTCTATTATCTCCTTGATCAAAAACTGGTACAACAGGACCAATAGTTACTGGTACTGTAACTGCTTCCATGCCTTTTGTCAATTGTTGAATTAAATCTTGCTTTGCTTTATTATAACTAGACTTTTTTTGATCAGCAGGTAATCTTTCTTGATTTCTCACAAAATTATTTTCTTGTTGAGGAACTCCGCTTTCTCTAGGTGTACTACAATTATTTACTGAGCCTACCCTTTCAGGTAATTTTAAAAATCTGGGAGAACCTTCCTCTACTTCTCTAGGAGGTGCACTTGGAGAAGTTTCTGTAGAAACTCTCGGGTAGATTGAGAACCTGCTTGATAAGGTGGCGGTTTGGGTTTAGTGGCATAAATATCTTCTAAAACCGCATCATCTAATTCCTCATCAATTCTTCTTCCAGCTGTCTTTTGTTCTAAATCTTCAGTAATCATTATTCTTACTGGATACAGACCATCATACATGTTTGCCTTTCTCCAGCGTCTCACTTTATCCTCATGTGTTTCCTTATTTACAACATATTTTGAATATTTAGGTGCTGAACACTTGCTTTCACGTTCAAGTTCCATCATCTCAACCTCCCATTCAACTAAAGCTTCAAATTGTGTAGGTCTTGGCTTTGGCACAAGATCCATAATTTTTCCTCTCAGATTTTGTAAAACTTTCACATTAAATGACCCATCTTCTGGCCAGGCTAGTACACCATCATTTTTGGTATAATGCATCCAGTTATCAAACCAAATTACAGTATGATAGCCATATTCGCCTCCCATATAGACTGCAGGTGTTTTGTACTTATGAAGTAATTTTCCACCACGCGTTTCAATTTTCTTGTCAAGTTTAAAATAATTTTTCACCTTTTGAAACCATGAAGGCTTTTTTTTATAATCATTCCAATAACTCATGTTTGTGATACAACGCTGTTTTATCAAGGATTTTAATGGCTTTCTTAATGTACAGTGCTGTTAATGTTATAATTTTATTTGCAACCCTAATGACAATCATTTTTACCTAATTTTATAATAATTAATATTACTCTAGTCACCTTGCTGTTGCTTTTGTTGTAATCAGGGTACCTGCTATGTTATTCACTAATTTATAGCAAATTCCGCTTCCCAATGTTGTGGTAACTATTAAAAAAACAATCAATTATTAAAATCAAAGCTCTGGGCATTACCAGCATAGAAAATTAAACACTCAGCAGTAGTAAACAATGTGCATCAGCACAACAAGTGTTTTAGCCAATCAGCGTGTGGCTGCACAGCGCTTAGCCAACCACAGTGCCCGCCAGAGCCTTAACCAATCCGGTCGCGGCCCTTCTATGACACTGCGCGATTTCAACAAATTAGAGCACAGCAGGTCAGCGCGTCACCAGCCAATGGGTGCGCGACTCCTCAATGACGCGGCGGGGACCTGAATCAGGGATACGCGTCACCAGCCAATGGGTGCGCGACCCTGTTATGACGCGACGGAACAAAGGACGTCTCCCTCTATGACGCGCAGTCAGTCTCTCTCTCCACACGCGCTCCTCCCAATGCGCGCAACACCCAAGGCCAATACACACGCCAAGACCACCAGAAGCAACAATTCAATACGGGGACATTACAAATACAACTCCAGACCTCGCCCAATCAGAGCGCGGCTCCTCCGTGACTTTGGACAACACACGGAGCATCGCCCAATCAGAGCGCAGCTCCGTGTATGACGCGTCAGCGTTTTAGCCAATGACAGCGCGGCGGCTGACGTAGACAGCCGCTGCAGCTGACAGCTCTCTCACTCGCTCCTACAGCCCCCCTCCTTCACAAAATACTCGCGCAACACACTTTAGATTAGCTTTAAAATATTAACGCGCATCCAACAACTAAATCAAAAACGGGGATGTTTACAAGTGCAACTGATCGAGCCCACAACCCTACCTACACTTCACTACTAGATTAGTGCAACGCTCGCCAGCACACATCAGCTGTGATGTGACATGTAATTAAGCCAGTTATTTTTCTTAAAATAGCGCGATCTGCGAAAGAAAGACAGAAATCAAAACGGGGAACACTTGTAAAGTAAACAGTATTTCGAGCATTAATCGCGCCTCAGCCAATAAGAGCGCTGCTTTGCTCTAACACTCCAGGCACATCAACCAATCAGAGCGCGGCAGGCTCTGACGTATACAGCAGCTGCGGCTGCAGGCTCTCCCCACACGCTCTGACTCCTAAATCAGCCCCTCCCTTGCAATTTTCGATCGGGGCACTTTTCAATGGATTTAAATAGCACACAATGCCTTTAGGATGATTAAAATAACGCACAACACTTTGCAATACTCTAAAATAGCATATTCTTTACCATGAAGGCTCAAAAACGCTTTCCAATAATCTTATAAAAACGCAATTAATAACTACATGAAAACAAACCATTTGCCTGTTTCTCTAACAAAGAGATAGTTTTGCACATTCATTCAAGTATTCTCAGCGTGAAATAGACGACGCTATTCTCACAGAATAGTTTCAATTACCAATAGAGTAATTCTTACCCTACCCTTCAGTTTACAAACCATTCACACACTTTCAAACAAGAAAACCCTGATCATACACACACGAATTCTTGGCAGGACTTGAACCAACCACAGAAAGCGTCAGGCGTTGATAAGAATAGACGTCACTATCTCACCCTTCTCTCAAGCTTGGATAAATCCTACTACTCTCTTCACACAAAGCTTTAAAACAGGCTCACCAGGTCCCTCTGCTTAATGCTACAATTTTATAGGCAATCCTCACTTACATTCAACCATGCACATCTAAAGTCCCTAAACTTGTGTTGTACGTCCACAACACGTGATATATTCTATACCACAATTTTGAAACAGACAAATGCACTGTGTAACTCTTCTAGTCACACTACCTTGCTGGCAATTAACCAGGAATTTTTCACACTGCTGGAAAACATCCTGAGCAGTCCGTGAAAACAAGATCCATTGTCAGAGCCACAGTTTTTTTTTCAAATGTCAGAGCCACAGTCTTTTCAAGCAAACAAAACTCTCCATGGAAGATTTCCAAAACGTGTACACTTGGCTCCAACTCTACTCAGTTCAGGCCGACCAACTTTTCTTCAGAAACAGAGGCTAGGCCTCAAAACCACTCTTGAGCTAATATTTAAACAAACACAAAAAGAGTGATTAATTCAGGTAAAGCAAACCCTTCTGTACCACCCATTCCCTTGCTAATTATTAATTAACCCACTAATAAAAGACATTTAGCAAAAGCAAACAAATAAGCAGCACATAAAATATCTACCATTCTTCATGTAATCCAGCTTTATGTTTCTGTAAGAGTAAAAAGATGATTAAATGATACACAGACAGACAAACACAACATAGGACATACATGTAAGCACATATAAAAAGCACATGCCATGAATGATCAGCCGCATATTAATAGTGACAAAGACAATAGGACAGACATGACAAACAGAACAATATTAATCACATGTTACAAAACAGACTTGCAAATGCAACAAGAGCACATATTATTAGTTTCCCGCGTGTATATGTGTGGTGCAAACTTAATCTAGGTTGTGTTAATTAAACAAATCATGCAACAGCTCATTAATAAATTAGTTCATGTTATGGGGAATTAAATCCACGAGTCAGAATATAATATTTTCTGAAGCCCGCTTCATCAACTTCTTCACCTGTTTGCACCCGACATCGCCTGGTTCCCTCCTGGTTCCACGGTAGTCACTGGCTAGTGGCTTTGAACATTGTCCCCTCTGCTTTCAGGTCTTCACCTCTTCAGATCCACCCTTGGATCCACCGGAACTCTCCTCGACGACCCGCCTGCAGCATCTTCATCTACAGGCTCCATAGACCAGTGCAACGAAACCCGACACACTTTGAGACATATGCACCCACTTCCTGTGGGTGAGGTAACCCTGGCACTCCAGTGCTCCTGTGTAGCAATACAGCTCTAGTGTCTATGTTCCAAGTTGCTAGGTTCTAGGTCATCCGTAAGGTTCCCTTTTCAGTACCTTTGTAATTTTTACGCACCATTGACTTTGCATTGGTGCATGTGTGTGCTTTAAGCGCTGCACCCGAGTCCCGCGGGCCTTTCCCGACTTCATCACTGCTAGTCCCGAATATCCCCAGCAATTCCCAAGGCCCTAGGCCTTCTTCCTTTTTGATTAGTGATACTTATACCACTATTTTAGTATATGGTTTGAGTGGCCACCCGGGCCTATCCATATTGTGCAACTTTTGTATATTTAAACAGTGTTTTGTTTTAACGCATTTGCTTCTGTGTTCATAAAGAGTATAGGGGATACTTGTAGTAAATAAATATATATATATATTTTCAATATATGTCTGTGTGGTGTCCTTTCATTTGGTATTCAAGGGGAGTGTATATGGTAAAACAGCTTGCTCCACATGCCTTTACAGAGTTTAGCCTAAGACTGCTTTGTCCACACTACCTCTAGGATAGCTGGTCTATAAAGTTGACTTACAACCAATCATCATAAGGGTTGCTTGGCATGGTACAAGGTGATCACTAGAACTAGTGAGCCTCATATACCAGGCCAACTTCTCACATTGGTGAGCAGCGGTTGGGATTTGAGCTTGCTGTTGTTTTATCATTACAATCTTTGAAAATATCATTTGAAAGATCATACAGGTACCTGTTAGGTACATATAAAACAAGACTAGTATACTTAAGTTCTACTGAACTTAGTTGTTGTAGAGGATAGGGAGTAGCATACCCTGACTACAACTACTAGATAGGTTTAGTAGGTAAACACCAGTGTAGGTAGATTGCAACACATCCACCCACATTAGAGCAATGTCTGGGGCAGAGGGGTCCACTGGGCCTACCCCTGTTGAGAGTGACCCTCCAAGGGCACCATCCAAATTTGCTATGTTAAAATTTGAAGAATTGAGGCAGCTTTGTACCTTAAGAGGTCTCAAGACGGGTCCAACCCCTACCACAGACCATCTCAGAGAGCTTTTAGATCAATCTGAAGCTCTAAAGACCTCTAAACTAGACCCCACGGGGAATGTGGGAGGAGGCTCTCCCACTGAAGATGATAATACTGATGCCCCTGTCCCCATTGTCCAGATAGATGAGGAAGACCAGCCCACTGGAGATACTCAGCTTGAGGATGAGGAGGAGGAAGAGACAGAAGGGGAGAGCAGTGATTCTGATGATGGTAGAAATAGTCAGGTGCCAGCCAGAAGGCTTAGCCAGACTAACTTAAGCCTATTTGGGACTGAGTCAGGGTTAAACCCACTCAGACCCCCACGTGGACTTAACCAGGAGCAGAGGAGGAGAAGGAATCACTCAGGTGAATCCAACACCTCCCAAGCTTCTGGAGGTTCTCATGGTCACTCCAGAAGGAGGATGACAACCCCTCAGAGGAGGGAACATGAGGCCAAAATGAGAGAGGCTGAGCTTAGGATCCAGAAGCAAGAATTAGAAGTTGCCCTGGCCCAAGAGAAACTTGCTAGAGCAAGACAGCCTAGAGAGGGTGGATTAGGATCCACTGGTGGCAGCACTATCCCTAAGGATAAAGACAGGTCCTATGACAATAGAAACCTGAGTAAGATTGTGCCCCCCTACAAAGCTGGGGATGACATCCACAAATGGATGACTGCACTTGAGAGGGCCTGCAGAGTACAGCAGATCCCTCAGGAGCAGTGGGCAGCAATCTTGTGGCTCTCCTTTGAAGTTAGAGGCCAAGACAGACTCCTCACAGTTAGTGATGGGGATTCTAGAAACTACCTGGTCCTGAAGAGTGCTCTGATAGATGGGTTAGGCTTAACCACTGAACAGTACAGGTTGATGTTCAGAGAGACCCAGAAGACACAGACTCAGGACTGGTCTGAATTTGTTGAATGTGCCACTAAGGCTCTGGAGGATGGTTGCTGGGAAGTAAGGTTACAGACTTTGAAGGATTATACAATTTACTTATGAGAGAACAGATTTTAAATAATTGTCAGAACCAGCAGTTGCATCAACACCTGATTGACTCAGATCTGACCTCTCCCCAAGAATTGGGAAAGAGGGCAGACAAGTGGGTTAGAACCAGGGTTAAGCAAAAGAACCAGAACCAGAACCAGGGTGGTGACCAAAAAAAACAGACCAGAAGGGTGGGAAGCAGAAAGCTAAAGATCAGAAGTCTTCAACAGGGCCCCAAACTAATACAGAGGGTGAATCCCAAACTTCCAAGAAGAAGAAGAAAGAAGGTCAAAGGAAACCCTGGTGTAGTACCTGTAAAAACACCTCTCAGTGGACCCGTGAGTGTAAAAAGGGTGGAGCCCCCAACACTGCAGCCCCTAAGGCACCTGCGCCCACTAGTAGAGTCAGCAGTGTTGGTCCACAAACTAAGCGGGTAGTGGGTATCACCTTGGGAACTGAGGGAGAGTCTGGCCTAGTCAGAACCCCTACACAGGCTGTTCTGATTTGTGATAGGGACATAGATTTGCCCCCTACGGTAAGCCCCAGTAATCTGGGCAAGTACTGACAGACACCTTTGATTATTGAAAAAGTGGCTCAAGCATACAGGTACACATGTGCCAGTGTCACTATGGTGACACCTAGCTTTGTGGACCCTGGACAATACATACCAGGTGATAATTACCTGGTGACCAATGCCAGCAATGTCACTACTACACATAGTGTGGCAATTGTTAATTTCTCCTGGGGAGGGGTAACTGGCCTAAAAAGAGTTGTGGTTAGTGCAGATCTCCCAGTTGAATGTTTGTTGGGCAATGACCTGGATAGCTCTCTATGGTCAGAAGTAGACTACAGGACTCATGCAGAGATGTTAGGGATATCATCACATGTCCTTGCTGTGACTAGGTCACAGGCCAAAAAGTGCCTCTCTGAACCTCAGGTCTTGGATCCTGGAACAATGGTCCAAGCACCTACCAAGAAGAAGAACAGGAGGGTAAAGGCTGTGACTTCCCACCTGCCTACAAGGGAGGATGAGCCTTCCCAGGAAGATGATCTTGAGACCCCTGAAGGAACTGTCCCTGAAGAACTTGAACCTGATCAGGTTGGGTTTCTGGGGACAGGGGGACCTTCTAGGGCAGACTTGGGGCAGGCTCAGTTAACCTGTCCTTCCCTTGAACTCCTCAGACAGCAGGCTGCTGCTGATGCTACTGGGAATGCTCAAGGTACCCATAAAGTATATTGGGATGGTGGGCTCCTTTATTCAGAGGGTAGAGACCCCAAGCCTGGTACAACCAGGAGGTTGGTTATACCTCTGCAATTTAGGGGCTTCCTTCTTACCGTGGCCCATAATATTCCTTTAGCAGGACACCTAGGCCAGAACAAGCCTTGGGACAGGCTTGTCCCTCACTTTCACTGGCCTCACATGTCTGAATATACCAAGGAGTTTTGTCGCTCCTGGGTAACCTGCCAAGCCAGTGGTAAAGCAGGTGGCACAACAAAGGCCCCCCTGTTACCACTACCTGTGGTGGGGATTCCCTTTGAAAGAGTGGGGATTAATATTGTAGGTCCAATGGATCCCCCTAAAGCATCTGGGCACAGATTCATACTGATGGTGGTGGACCATTCCACCAGGTACCCAGAGGCAATTCCCCTTACGACCACAACAGCTCCTGTTGTGGCCAGGGCCCTACTTGGAGTTTTCTCCAGAGTGGGGTTTCCTAAGGAGGTAGTATCTGATAGAGATGCCAACTTCATGTCAGGATACTTAACAGCTATGTGGAAGGAATGTGGTGTCAACTACAAGTTCACCACGCCTTATCATCCACAATGCAATGGGCTTTTTGAAAGGTTCAACAAGACCCTAAAGGGTATGATCAAAGGATTACCTGAAAAGCTCAGGCGAAGATGGGACATCCTTCTACCCTGCCTTCTGTTTGCTTACAGAGAGGTCCCACAAAACGGGGTTGGCTTCAGCCCCTTTGAATTGTTGTTTGGGCACCCTGTAAGAGGACCCCTATGTTTAGTGAGGGAAGGATGGGAGTTACCTCTCACAAAGCCCAAGCAAGTCATAGTGGACTATATACTTGGTCTCCGCTCCAGGATGGCTGAGTATATGGAGAAGGCATCCAAAAACCTTGAGGCCAGCCAAGAATTACAAAAAGCTTGGCATGACCAAAAGGCTGTCTTGACTGAGTACCAGCGTGGACAGAAAGTATGGGTGTTGGAGCCAGTGGCCCCAGCAGCACTCCAGGACAAATGGTCTGGACCCCATACCATTGTTGAAAAGAAGGGAGAGGTTACCTACTTGGTGGACCTAGGAACCCCCAGGAGCCCCCACAGTGTGCTCCATGTCAACAGATTGAAGGCATATGTTGACAGGGCAGACATGGGCTTGCTCATGGCTACAGATGAGGGGCAGGAGGAAGAGAGTGACCCTCTCCCAGACATGTTAACTAGGAACCCTGAAGATGGCTCAGTTGATGGTGTGGCCTTAGATGGCAGCCTCGCTGAACATCAGCAAAATTACTGCAGACAAGTTTTACAGTCATATAGACATATGTTCTCCTTGACACCCAGTAAGACTAACTGGTGCACCCATGTGGTGGACACTGGTCACAGTCTTCCTGTGAAAAACAAGATTTACAGGCAACCTGACCATGTCAGAGACTGTATAAAGACTAAGGTGCAAATGATGCTGGAATTAGGTGTTATTGAGCCTTCAGAGAGCCCCTGGGCTAGCCCAGTGGTTCTGGTCCCCAAACCGCACACCAAAGATGGAAAGAGAGAGATGAGGTTCTGTGTGGACTACAGAGGACTCATTGCTGTCACCAGGACGATGCACACCCTATTCCAAGGGCAGATGAGCTCATAGACAAATTGGCTTCTGCCAAATATTTGAGCACATTTGATCTGACAGCTGGCTATTGGCAAATCAGGTTAGCTGAGGAATCCAAAGCCAAAACTATGTTTTCTACCCCAGGAGGTCATTACCAATTTGTGGTGATGCACTTTGGTTTGAAAAATGCACCTGCCACCTTCCAAAGGTTGGTGAATCAAGTCCTTACTGGGTTGGATGACTTTTGTGCAATTTATCTGGATGATATTGCTGTCTTCAGCTCCAACTGGGAGGATCACCTGGTCTACCTGAAAGAAGTGCTAGAGGCTCTGCAAAAGGCAGGCCTCACTATCAAGGCCACAAAGTGCTGTCACCAGGACAATGCACACCCTATTCCAAGGGCAGATGAGCTCATAGACAAATTGGCTTCTGCCAAATATTTGAGCACATTTGATCTGACAGCTGGCTATTGGCAAATCAGGTTAGCTGAGGAATCCAAAGCCAAAACTATGTTTTCTACCCCAGGAGGTCATTACCAATTTGTGGTGATGCCCTTTGGTTTGAAAAATGCACCTGCCACCTTCCAAAGGTTGGTGAATCAAGTCCTTACTGGGTTGGATGACTTTTGTGCAATTTATCTGGATGATATTGCTGTCTTCAGCTCCACCTGGGAGGATCACCTGGTCCACCTGAAGGAAGTGCTAGAGGCTCTGCAAAAGGCAGGCCTCACTATCAAGGCCACAAAGTGCCAGCTAGGGCAGAGTAAGGTTGTGTACTTGGGCCACCTTGTGGGTGAAGGCCAAGTTCAATCCCTGGAGAGTAAGATCCAGACCATCAATGACTGGTCCCCTCCAACTACCCAGGCTCAGGTCAGAGCTTTCTTGGGCCTGACTGGGTACTCCAGGAAGTTTGTTAAGAACTATGGGTCCATTGTGACTCCTCCTCATGACCTGACATCCAAAAAGATGCCCAAAAAGGTTCAGTGGACAGTAAACTGTCAAAAGGCATTTGATGACCTGAAGAATGCCATGTGCTCTGCACCTATCCTGAAGAGTCCTGCCTACTCAAGAGAGTTCATTGTCCAAACAGATGCTTCTGAGTTGGGAGTGGGAGCTGTGCTTTCACAACTTAATGTAGATGGTCAAGAACAGCCCATTGCTTTTATTAGCAGAAGGCTGACCCCCAGAGAGAAACGTTGGTCAGCCATTGAGAGGGAAGCCTTTGCTGTGGTGTGGGCCCTGAAGAAGTTGAGACCATACTTGTTTGGCACTCACTTCAAGATTCAGACCGACCATAAGCCCCTCTTATGGCTTAATCAGATGAAGGGTGAAAACCCCAAACTACTCAGGTGGTCCATTTCCCTACAGGGGATGGACTTTACAGTGGACCACCGCCCAGGGACTGACCATGGCATTGCAGATGGTCTCTCCAGGTACTTCCACTTAGAACATGAAGACACAACTGGTCAATTTTAGTGTAATGTCCCTGCGTTTGGGGGGGGGGGTTGTGTAGGAGAGTAGGGTCTGCTATCCTATGGTCACCCCAAATTTTTGCTTTTTGCTTCCCTGGTTTATGACTTAATGTGGCTGTGGGTCTGCTAATCAGACCCACAGCCTGCTGTTCTCTCTCTAAATTAATGCCAATCCACTCTAGGTGCATTACGAATTGGATCTGGTTCACCTTATAGGCCCCTGTAACAGTGTACCCCAGGTACCCAGGGCATAGGTGTATCCAAAGCCTACCAGGGGCTGCAGCATGTATTATGCCACCCCTGGCCTGGCCTCCATATTTGACACAACTGGCTGATCAATCAGCTGGGGTAAGTTGGTGTAATCACCTCTTACTTGGGTATAGTATATCTATATCTAACCTATATGGACACATGTTAACCTATAAGTCACTCCTTTGGAAGGCCTCGACATTCCTGGAGGCAGAGTGCTTGGTTCCATGTGGGATGGTGCTCTTGCACGAGCTGAGCCTGTCTGCAGCTGTCGGGAACAACTCCCTTAGCTGTTCCGGGATATTGCCATACCATATACTCTTAAGTGCATTATAATCCTCGTGGTTACTTGCTAACTTTGGTTTGGCTTTATCAAAACATGTCGAGTAAGGTGTCATACGAATTGGAATACTACCCCCTCACCAATTCTGGTGACGGGGGTAGCATTCCACCCTTCTAGAGGGACACAACATGGACATGGCTGGCTGACCTACTACCCTGAGGCGGAAGCCGGGGTTTGTCGCTCCTAAACTGTTTTTAAATTGTATTGAGCACACTGTTTTCTTGTTTATTTTAAAAACCACCAAAACTGTGTTTCCCTTGTGAGCACTTCTCGAGCGCTTCAAGTGGGAAGATCAATTTCCCTCACTGAACGCCACCACCCATGTGACTCTGGGCCACGCCCCTCCCATGTAGCCACGCCCACTCCCGGAAGCATAAAACATGGCGCTGAGCTTGCAGCCGGTTTGCTGACCTACTACCCTGAGGCGGAAGCCGGGGTTTGTCGCTCCTAAACTGTTTTTAAATTGTATTGAGCACACTGTTTTCTTGTTTATTTTAAAAACCACCAAACTGTGTTTCCCTTGTGAGCACTTCTCGAGCGCTTCAAGTGGGAAGATCAATTTCCCTCACTGAACGCCACCACCCACGTGACTCTGGGCCACGCCCCTCCCATGTAGCCACGCCCACTCCCGGAAGCATAAAACACGGCGCTGAGCTTGCAGCCGGTTTGCTGACCTACTACCCTGAGGCGGAAGCCAGGGTTTGTCGCTCCTAAACTGTTTTTAAATTGTATTGAGCACACTGTTTTCTTGTTTATTTTAAAAACCACCAAAACTGTGTTTCCCTTGTGAGCATTTCTCGAGCGCTTCAAGTGGGAAGATCAATTTCCCTCACTAAACGCCACCACCCACGTGACTCTGGGCCACGCCCCTCCCATGTAGCCACGCCCACTCCACGTCCTCTTCACCATGCTCACTCCTTGAAAGCGCAGCGGTCGAGCGCAGCGGGCACACCATCAGCACGCCGAAGACACGCCAAAGGCTAGCCCGTCTACGCCCGTCCGCGCCAGGACGTCGCCCCAAGCCCAAGGAGACATTAAAGAAGGTTACTATAGATACTCTAAAAATGAGCTACTGTCTCTGAACCAAAGACATGTAAACTGTACTAAATTCAGCCTTAACTGCAATAACTCCCTTGCCGTGTGCCCGTGTGGATTTCATGCGCCTATACTCACACTTCCACCGTCGTGCATCAAATCCCCCCCTGCAACCCTTAGACTAGGTCTTTTGAATGTCAGGTCCCTTCCAAAACACCATCTAGAAATCTTCGAGTTGCTATCCAACCAAACCTGTGACGTTCTATTTGTTACAGAAACATGGTTGAAGGAGGACATGGACTCCATCATAAACTTAGCAATCCCTAAGGGATATACCGCGTACACCCTAAATAGACATTCCAGAGGAGGTGGAATAGCAATGATTGCTAAAAGCCATCTTACGTGCACCTTCACTAACCTAGTAATAGAGGACTGTGAAAGTGCTCAGTATCACATCCAAGTTAACCCCCAACTCACCCTTACGGGTCTCCTGATCTACAGACCCCCGGGCGCGGATGCTAACTTTATAAAGTCTCTCTTGGAGAATGTCTGTTCCCTAGTCATCAAAACCGCCAATTTCTCCATCATTGGAGACTTAAACATCCATTTTGACTCGGTCACAGACAACAAGATCAACTCCCTGATTGCTGACCTTGCTGCTTTACAGCTCTGCCAACTCGTGAAGGGTCCCACACACAGCGGTCTGCACCTTCTCGACCCAGTTTTCTCTAACTTGGATAACCTGAAAGTCCATTCTCCCATCCCCATGACCTGGACAGATCACTACCTAGTAACTATGGATTTACCCGCTAGTAGTGACCTTTCTACCATTCCCACCCACCAGGTCTTGAAAAGACCTTGGAAAAAACTCCGCTTGGAAGATCTCCACACTCTCCTTACTGCAGACCCCTCCATTTCCAGCGACGATCCCCATTTAGACTACGACTGTTTCTGCAACCGGATAACAAAAGCTCTAGACTCATTAATACCAGCTAAACTAACTAAACCACGAGCCCATGAATCTAGCCCCTGGTTTAATAACGAGCTCACCTTGCTCAGAAAAGAGATAAAAAAAGCAGAACGCAAATGGAGAAAGGACTACGACCCCACGCTAAAAAGCATTTATTGCCAGCTTCAAAAAAGCTACCATCGCAACATATGTAGGACCAGGGCGGCATACTATGCATCGGAAATTCAGAACAGTCACAATGCCTCTAAAACCATCTTTCGCATAATGAAAGAGCTGAGTGCAAAAAAAACTGTAAAAAACATCAATACCTCCCCTGACCTGTGCGATAATCTGGCCACCTTCTTTATGGACAAAATTAAAAAAATCTACAACACGTTTACAACTGTGCCCCATAATTTACCCATCGCCGATTCTCATGGACCTAAACTTTCTGTTATTCCACCCATTAGCCATGACAACTATCTGAAAGTCGGCGCCAAAATCAAATCCGGCTCTCCCGCCGATCCTTTAAAACCCGAATTCTTCAGAGAAGCTGGTGAGCACGTTCTGGGCCCACTCAGAGCCATCACCAACTCGTCCTTCCTTACGGCCAACATCCCCACCACCTGGAAACAAGCATGGGTCTCACCTATTATAAAAAAACCCTCACTTGACCCTAGCCTCCCGGAGAATTTCAGGCCCATCTCCCTGCTCCCCTGGCCTGCCAAGGTGGCAGAAGCCTATGTCAATTCCATCCTGACCAACTTCCTAATGTCTAACTCCATTCTAGACAGGTCTCAACATGGATTCCGAGCTGGGCACAGTACCGAGACTGCACTCCTTAGCGTCATTGAACATCTTCGGACCATACTGGACGCCGGAGGAAAGGCAGCACTGATTCTTTTAGATCTCAGTGCTGCCTTTGATACAGTCTCACACAAGGTACTGCTGTCCAGACTTGAGGAAGTAGGAGTTGTAGACCAGGCCCTTGACTGGTTTAGGGCCTTCCTTGCCGACAAATCCTTTAGGGTCTCTACCCCACCCTTCATTTCGAAGGAATGTCCCGTTGAACAAGGAGTTCCTCAGGGGTCGGCTCTTAGCCCGACCCTGTTCAATGTATATGTCCTCCCACTGGCAGAGGTAGCTAGGAAACATGGACTCACATTGGTGTCCTACGCTGACGACACCCAGCTGGTGGTGGCTCTAAAAGACGATAATGGCCTGAGTGCCATGAACTTTAGGCAAACCCTCAGTGACATCACCAGCTGGATGTCAGCAAACTACCTCCAATTAAACGCCGGTAAAACGGAGGTTCTGCTTCTAAGCAAAGACATTTCGGTCTGGGGCAATAATTGGTGGCCTGAAACCTTAGACCAACCGCCTGTCCCCAAGAAGGTGGTAAAAAACCTAGGAGTTTGGGTGGACTCTGCTCTGAACTTTACCCACCACACAAAAATAGTCGCCGCCACATGTTTCGGGATTCTTCGAAACCTTCGGCCCATCCTAAAATTCTTCGACCACCAAACCCGCCAAGTGATAGTACAGTCGGCTATTTTATCACGGCTGGACTACGCTAGTTCACTTCTGCTGGGAACTAACGTAGCTGAGAAAATGAGACTACAAAGAGACCAAAACGCCGCTGCAAGAGCTCTTACAGGGCTACCCCGGCACAAATCGGTCTCCTCCACCCTCAGGAACCTACACTGGCTACCTGTTGAAAAGAGGATTCATTTTAAAACTCTCTGTCTTGTTTTTAAAATTTTGAAACTCTCCTCTCCACCTATGTTATGTCCTCTGCTCTCACCCTACGTCCCTAGGCGGTCCCTTCGGTCAGAAGGTCAGAACTTGGTCATTATCCCCCGCATCAAGTTATCCAGAATGGGCGGCCGCTCGTTTGGATACTTAGCCGCCAAACTTTGGAATGGACTTCCAGCCCAAATCCGCGCAATGAATGACCTTTTATCCTTTCGCAAAGCTATAAAAACCCACCTTTTTAACTAGTTATGTTATATACACCTCTGGACTTCCTGCAATTCCATCTTGCTGTCCCTTGGACATAGGCAGCTAGCGCCGGGACGCTCCTTGGCTGGGGCAGCCGTGCGCTATACAAGCACATCTAACATAACATAACATAACATAACCTGAACCTCGGTTTAAGTTAACTCGAGCCTCAGCATCACAAAATGGCTGCTGCAACCACAGACACAAGTCTGACCTCCTGCTGCTGGGAGCCCTTCCAGCGAGGGAGGCTTGGACAAAGGGTTTCCTGCCTTGGGAGGTGCTAGCACCACCCCAGACAGGATTTTGTGTATTAGGTAGGATAGGGCTGAATAGAATGAGACATGCCTGGGGCACACAAGGTGTCCCTGTGCATATGCCAGTTCAAACCGGTGCTGGGGCTTTCCAGCCCCAGTCCTGGCACGAAACTGGACAAAGGAAAGGGGGTGTAACCACCCCCCTTCCTGGTCCCACCCAGAGGAGGGACCTAGCAGGTGATCCGGCCCCTAGATTTGGAATAAGAGTAGGAGCTGTGTCCCAAGACTTCAGATCATCCTGAACTCGACTTGAAACTAAGAAGAAAACTGAACTTTGACATTCTGCTGCACAGAAGACTGAAGAGCATCTCCCTTGTGGCCAAGGAGTGACCACCCTGTGAATACAGGCACCATCCAGCAACTCGACGTCTGCTTTGCCGCCGCCTCCTGCCAGAGCCCGAGCCAAGAGCCCAATAAGACCTGGATTCCCAGACATCAGTCCCTGAAAAGAAGAGACCAGTGGAGGCACCGAGTGACGTGGGACCGGCCATCTTGGAAGATACACGAGGAGCTGACTGCGCAGTACCTGAGGCACCCTCGATGCTGTGCTTTAGGGTTTGAGAAGCCCCACCACCGAGCAGCATCTGCACCGAAAATCAGCCCCCCGGCATCTCCACGATCTGCGTGGGGCCCTTTTGCATTTTGCCACTCGACGCATCATCCCGGTTAATGGCCCGTTGGCTAGTGGCCATTTTGGCGACGAAATCCGAAATCAACACCACTGGTCTGGTTGCTCCAGACTAGCCCTCACTCCTGTAAAAAGGAGCAGCCCCTCTGAGCTTGCTGGTCCGAGTGAGAAGCTTGCATCCTTTCCTGCATGGCTTGCATTAGCCAAGGCCTGTTTGCTCCAATCGAGAAGCCAACACCGTCATCAGCTAGAGCCTTTGTGGGACAGCTCATGACCGACTCCTGGACGTCCTCGACCTCTTCGTGTCCACATGGCTGCAGAGACAATCTTCACTTCTTCACCTTTTTGCACCCAACATCGCCTGGTTCCCTCCTGGTTTCACGGTAGGCACTGGCTAGTGGCTTTGAACATTGTCCCCTCTGATTTCAGGTCTTCACCTCTTCAGAACCACCCTTGGATCCACCGGAACTCTCCTCGACGACCCGCCTGCAGCATCTTCATCTACAGGCTCCATAGACCAGCGCGACGAAACCCGACACACTTTGAGACATATGCACCCGCTTCCTGTGGGTGAGGTAACCCTGGCACTCCGGTGCTTCTATTTAGCAATACACCTCTAGTTCTATGTTCCAAGTTGCTAGGTTCTAGGTCATCCGGAAGGTTCCCTTTTCAATAACTTTGTACTTTTTACGCACCATTGACTTTGCATTGGTGCATGCGTGTGCTGTAAGCGCTGCACCCGAGTCCGGCGGGCCTTTCCCGACTTCATCACTGCTAGTCCCTAATAGCCCCAGCGATTCCCAAGGCCCTCGATTAGTGATACTTATACCACTATTTTAGTATATGGTTTGAGTTGCCACCAGGGCCTATCCATATTGTGCAACTTTTGTATATTTAAACAGTGTTTTGTTTTAATGCATTTGCTTCTGTGCTCATAAAGAGTATAGGGGATACTTGTAGTAAATAAATATATATACATTTTCAATATATATCTGTGTGGTGTCCTTTCATTTGGTATTCAAGGGGGGTGTATATGGTAAAACAGCTTGCTTCACATGCCTTTACAGAGTTTAGCCTAAGACTGCTTTGTCCATGCTACCTCTAGGATAGCTGGTCTATAAGGTTGACTTACAACCAATCATCATAAGGGTTGCTTGGCATGGTACAAGGTGATCACTAGAACTAGTGAGCATCATATACCAGGCCAACTTCTAACAGACGCGACCAGCCCCGCCCGAAAGACGGCAAAGGCAAGCAGGACGATTCTACACCGAAGAGATCCCAGTTTCAGAAAAAGAAAGTCGCCGCTTTAACAGCACACGGATATGTCACAGGTAGTGAGAACCCAGCTTCGGAATCTGACATGGGCTCTGGCCTTGCTGGACAGCACAGCGGAGATTACCATAGTTCGAGAGGCCCTGCGTCCACTACTGAAGGTGACAGCGACTGACCGTTATGTTGTTGTGGAGACAGCTGACACTAGAGTAGCTCCCTTTGACAGGATCTATGAAATTTTCTTATTCATTGAGGGTGACATCCAACGCACTATAGAAGGGGTATTTTGGGAGAATCTTACGACTACATATGACATTTTGTTAGCGGAGGCTGACTGGCCCCCACCTTTTGTGCTCGCAGCTCCGAGAGGGGAGGAGGTAATCCTCCCTAGTTTCGCACACACGGTCTCGAAGGAGCATGCACTGAATTTTGCAGAAGAGTGGGCTACGGCCCTTGCGCCGGCTCTGTACCGTACTCACTGTGGATGGGATCAATTTTCCCCTCACCACAAGATTCCCTTATGGTCTATGCCTCAGCCTCAACCTCAATATCCCTTGAAGCGTGAAGAGAAGGCTTCCGTTGCGGTAATCCTTGAACAGTTGGAATATCAGGGTGTTATTGAAACTAGAGTGTCACTAATGAATAACCCTCTTTTTACTGTAACCAAGCCTGACGGTTCATATCGTTTGGTATTGCATTACCGGCATTTAAACTCGCATTGCCGTACCTGTGCAGTACAGAATACTCACGGCTCTGCTTTAGTGGATAGTCTTGTGCGTAAAGCGGTTTAAAACCATGCTTGACATTTCCAACAGTTTTTATGCCCACCATTTGGATGGTCTTAGTTCCCAATGGACCTCCTTTACTTGCGGCGGTGTCGAAAAACATTTCAAACGTTTACCAGTGGGCTACAAATAGTCCTGGAGTGTTTGCTGCCCGCATAGTCTCTCTCCTAGAGAGAGTTGACCCAGATGCTTGTTCATATGTGGATGACATTTATCTCATGGATGATGAACTGTGGGAGCATCTGTGTCAAGTTGACTGCTTAATTTGTTGCTTTGCAGACTTCGGTTACAAATTCAACTTTGCTAAATCCCATATTGCAGAGTACACAGTGTTGTTCTTGGGCTACGAGCTCAACAATGAAGGTCGAGAATTGGCTCCTCACTTCTTGGAGAAATGCGCACAATTGGGCGCTCCGACAACTCAGAAAAAATTACAGTCTTTGCTGGGATTTTTGACTTTCGGGAGGACATACATTCCCGATTATGCCCAGTGTATCAAGCCTTTGTATGCTTTGATACAACCAAATTTTACAAAATTGAACTGGCTGCCTGAGCACTCTGCTATACTGCAATCTTTGCAGGCGGATCTGCTCGATTCTATATTCTTATTGACTCGTGATAATCACACCAACCTGGTGATAAGAATCATCCCTGGGACGGTGAGTTTCACGTACCTTACTTTTAACGAGGGGGATACAGTACCTATTGCTTACAAGTCACACTTGTACACTTCGGCTGAAATGCGATTTTCCACTGTGGAGAAAGTTTTGACGGCTGTGCAGATGGCGATTCTTAAGGAATGCGCTCTGTCACAGGGAAAACGCATGTTGGTTGTTACCCCGTGTCCTGCTTTGGAAGCAGTTACGAAAGCCAGTGTACCTAATTCTAAAGCTTTGCACCCTCGGTGGATACAGTGGGCTGCATCATTGACGTCTCCGGAGGTCAAGTTCATTTTTGATGCCTCCTTACGGTCGCAGGAGTTTTTGCAATATGAGTTTGTTCACCCTGCTCCTTTGGCTATGCGGCCTTTGGAGGATTTCCATTGCATCATATACACCGACGATTTTCGGCACAGGTTGCGCATGGTTCAAAACACGCCTACGTTTCCGCTTGCGCCATTGTGGTAGGTGCCATGGTGAACGATGAGTTCAAGTCCAGGGTCGTGCATACACAGACTCTAGGGGACTGCACCGCACAATTAGCAGAGCTTCGTGCTCTGATGCTTGCATTGGAGTACGCTGATCCTAGTGTGACAACTCTTATCTTAAGTGATTCTTACTACTGTGTCCAGTCTTACAATGAAAACTCGTTCTTTTGGATTCAGAATGATTTTCGTGATTCCAAGGGTAACACAATAAAACATAAAATGATCTGGGTCCGAGTGGCTGAGCTTAAAGAGCAGTTGCCACTCGTGTTTGTAATTCATACTCTCGGTCACCAGCGCGTGGGAGTCCACGCTGTAGGAGGGTAGATACCTGACTATGGTTACCCCCGACTTTTTGCCTGGTGTTTTGCTAGTTTTCCGACTTAGTTGACCTGGGGCCCTGCCAATCAGGACCCCAGGCCTACTGCTCTCTCTCTAAAATGGATTCCATGTACCTTAGGTACATTTCCAATTGGAACTGGGCCACCCTGTCAGACCCTGTAACTCAGGGCATCGGTGTACCCAGGGCCTACCAGGGGCTGAAGCATGTATTATGCCACCCCTGGATGGCCATCTAAATCTGACAACTGGCTGCACGACAGCTGGGGCAACGTAGCGTACCCGCTCGTTGCTTTAGGTATAGTAGCCCTATATCTAACCGTACAATGGACACCCGAGTTCCTATCAGTCACTCCTATGGCAGGCCTTGACAATCCTGAAGGCAGAGTGCGGGGATTCGTGTGAATTGGGTTCTGGCCCGAGCCGAGCCCGGTTGCAGCTTGCGGAACCAAGACCCAATGGCTGTTCCATGATAACGCGTACCATATCGGTAACTCCGGTATCGCGTTATCAAGACATGTCGAGTAAGGTGTCATACGAATCGGGATACTGCCCCCTCACCAATTCTGGCGACGAGGTTAGCATTCCACCCTTCTAGAGGGACACGACATGTACGTAACTGTGAACCCCGGTTAAAGTTAACTAAAGCCTCAGCTCCACAAAATGGATGCTGCCACCACAGACACGAGTCTGACCTCCTGCTGCTGGGAGTCCTTCCAGCGAGGAGAGCTTGGACAAAGGGTTTCCTGTCAAGGGCGGTGTTCGCACCGTCCCAGACAGGGTTTGTGTATTCTGGGTAGGTAGGGCTTTGCGAGAAGGTGACTGCGGAGTGGCACCCCGGTGCTCACTACGCATCTGCCGGTCAGAACCAGTTCCAGGGGCGCCAGCCCCTGGCCTGGGGAAGTCCGGCAGGGGAGAGGGGTGTAACTACCCCCCTTCCTGGTCCCACCCTTAGGGCAGGACCTAGTCATGTACCCACCCCTTTCTTGAGGATAAAGGCCGGAGCGGGGACCCTTCCAAATTAGATCATCTACGAAAGGACATTCGAGACTCTTCTCAAGATTTCTCCCTTGTGACTAAGGAGTAGTCACCCTGCATCCGCAGGCACCATCTAAGAACTCTGCGGTTTGCTGCAAGTCCTTCCTCAGGAATCCGACGGCCCAGCTCGACGAGAACCGGCTTCCCTGGCACCTCTGACCTCTACCCACGTCATCAGCTCAGCTGTGATCTGCGGGTGCGACGAGACCTCGAGGGACCGGCCATCATCAAAACCTGCACGCTTTCTTAATCAGCACGACCATCGAAGTAATTCTCTGGTGAGTGCTCTGGGGTCCGAGAAGCCCCGACCCTGAGCAGCTCCAGCACCGAAGTGCAGTCTCCCAGCATCTCCACGATCTGCGTGGGGCCCTTCTGCTCGCTGCTCAGCACGTTGTCTGGTCACTAGCCGCTGGCTTGTGCCCTTCTTTGACGACATCGGACAACCAACGCTGCTGGTCTGGTTGCTCCAGACTGGCCCTTGCTTCCATCTTTGAGAGAAGCATCCCGGACCCTCCTGGTCCACTCAAGACGCCATTTTAGGCCCACCACGTGGCCCTGAAATCTGCCAAGGCTTGTTGCCCAATCCTGGGCCCAGCGACGCCGACAGCATCAACCTTTGTGGGACAGCTTGCACCTCCATCCTGGTAGCCGACAACGCCTCCTGGTCCGTGAGACTGCAGAGCCTAGCGTCGCCCACTCACCTAGTCGAGGGGGCGGCCAACCGGTGCCTTCCTGGTACCCTCTGACTACTGGCTAGTAGTACGAACTTGGTCCCCTCTGCTTTCAGGTATCAACGATCTCTGATCCAGGCTTGGATCTCTACGAACTATTCAGCACTGGTCACCGGCCAGCAACTCCTTTTCTTACGGCTCCTGGCTCGTCAGCGAAGACCCCGACGCCTGTAAGACTTGTGCAGCCGCAGCCCTCGTGGCTAGGTAACTTCGGCATTTCGGTGCCTGCATAGCCTCCTTACTCTAGGGTCCCGAGTCCCTCGCTTCCGACTTGCCTTATCGGGTCCGCCCGAGACCACTAAACTTTCCGTGTCCTCGGACACTTGTTTTAATTGTGCACTTGAAGTATTTTCCTAAAGAGTTTTGGTTTGTGCTTAGTACCCTGTCCTCATAAAGAGTCCAGGGCTGTTGTGATTCTTAATAAATATTCTGTTTATTTTCATAACACTTGTGTGGTGTCCTTTCACTTGGGGTTCAAGGGGTATGTGATGGTATAACAGCTGGCTTAACACGCCCTCTAGAGTTTAGCCCGAAGACTGCTCGTATCCACGCTACTAGGATAGCTGGTCTAAGGTTGACTTACAACCAATCACCATAAGGGTCGTTTGGAACGATACATAGCGGTCGCTAGAATAGCGAACGCTGCATATCGGGCCAACTTCTCACACACGCTATTGGCAACTCGCTTGCTGATAAAGCGGCAAAATCAGCGGTATCGATATATTTAGTTGCAGAAGTCACACGGTCCAAAAGTAAGATTGATAATGATATCTTGGCGGCTGTTGCTGCCACTGAGAAGGGAGATAAACATCCTACGGGGTTCCCTTCAAAGTACACATACCACTTAAGTCCCGATAAGGTTCCTTATGTAAAGATTCCGGAAGTTGGGGAGAGGTTGATTCCCAACTCTGATCGCAGACATTCACTGATCACAGCGGCCCATGAAGGGGTTGCGTCTGCGCATGCGGGCGTTTCAGCTACTGTGTCTCAGTTGCAAAAATGTTTTTGGTGGCGGGGACTGTACAAACAGACGCGTGACTATGTCCTTCAATGTGACATTTGCCAGCAGATTAAGCCTTCAACTGCTACGCGTCCACCCCAAACACAGTAGTTAATTTCTAATAAACCATTTGGTTGTGTTTATTTAGATCACTGCCGTCCTTTTTCTTCTGATACTGCGTATAAGTACATCTTAGTAGCAGTTGATTCATGCACACACTTTATTTGAGTCTGGCCTCATCGCGGCGCTGATTCACGGACTGTCATCAGGGATTTGCGTGTCTTTGTAGGGATTTTTGCCTGTGGTAACTTCCATTAGGATCAGGGTCCTGCTTTCCCTCTAAAGCGTATAGGGATGCCATGAGTTCGATGGGGGTCCAAGTCAAGTTTTCGTCTCCATACCGACCTGAGGGTAATAGTGTTGTGGAACGAATGAACCGTGACTTAAAGCAATCACTGACAGCTCGAGTTATAGGCACTGGCAGAAGCTGGCTGGCCCATCTCAATGGCGTGCAGCGTGCTCTTAATAATCTCCCTAGAAGGTCTCTGGGTATGCGGACCCCATTCAAAATGCTCTTTGGTATCAAGCTGTATGTCCCGGACCTTGACCGTCTAGACGTGGTCGGTTCGGGTGCCTCCTTTGACGAAGATGAACATTGCAATGTTTTACAGACTCTACAAGAGACCAGAGACAGTCTTGCAAAGGAACATTTTCCCTCCACCTCGGATGATGCGTTGCAGATCCCGGTAGATGGCTGGCTACCCCAAGTTGGAGAACTGGTTTGGGAGAGGATCGATAACAAAAAGGAATTTGGTCCCTCATACCGTGCTCCTGATCCTGTGCTTGGAGTGAAGGGCACAAGAACAGTCATTTTACCACCACTTCCAGGTCGTAAAGAGAACAGGTATATCTCCATTGACAATGTCAAAATACACAGAGTGGCCGATTCTTCTTAGCATGACACCGGCAGTCTCATGTCCTTCGATGGTGAGAAATTCTGTTTTAGCCACTGCTTCGGATTGTGTAACGGAGGTGGTCCTTGAGATGCCTGCAGTTTCCAGTCCTTTATTGAGTGCTTTGCCTGGTACTCACCTTAATAATATAGATTACACCTACCAACTGACTTATCAATGCCTGATTTGCAAACTCGTTTAGCCACAGAATCCAGATTTTCTTTTGACACTGTTTCACGTACATCAGAGAAGCCCACAAGGCTGAGAGCCTATGCGACTTTGTTTAAAAAACATTTTTTAATACCCCCTTGGACTTACATTTGGCTGGGGCTTTTTGCTCTCTATCTTTTTATGTCAATTGGTTTTGTGTTTTATTTTTTCCGATTTGTCAATGGACATTATGTCGAGAAGAGGACATGCATTAGACATCTGAATGGAACTTTAGCTCCCCACTCCTCATCACATTCAGCACACAGATTGAAGAGAGACTTGGCCTTTTTTAACATCACCGCGTGCCCTGGCCTGGATGGAATAGTCTGGGATGCAGTTACATTTCAAATCCATGGCCCGACAAAAGTTGTTAATGTTCCTATTGTGCTTAGAGTTAATATGGGGGATGTGGTTCAACAAAACATACGGTCTGATGATTGGGAAGTTCGGGCCGTAGAGGCTTTGTTTGCTGATTTGAAATATTATGCTACCTTTGATGCTGAAGATTTATATTTAGAATCTGCTAATTAGGGTGATTTGTTTTGTCACCAACATTTTGGCAATCACTACTTACACAAAACTATTTCTAGGAGGAGTACTGTGAATTATGCCCAGTGGGATCATTGCCCAGCTCCTTTAAGAGGCAGCTCAAACACATTTTTGAAAAAGTATACATATTTTACTGATTTTAATCAGTCCAATCCCGCTTCATTTTATTTTAAAATGACAGACAAGTCCAATTCCAAAGTTAGACTTACCGAAACTAAGTTACTGTATTCGAAGTCCTTTCTAGGCCAGCTAGCTGTAGGTGGCTACGAGTTGTGGAAGGAAACTATTGACCTTAAATCGGTTTGGAGTTCTAAAAGTTGGCAGGTACAAGGCACTGAGGCTCTGCACCGTGCATGTCTCATCCTGAATCAAGAGCCAGATGTAGGTAAATCTAATTTACCGACTCTTAAATACCGAATCATACCGATTCGGTATTTATGAATCGGTAAATTAGAAGGAGGGAGATGTAGGTATTTTTAAATTTTGAATTACCGAATCTGTAACATTCGGTATTTACCGATTCGGTAAATATCGAATCGGTATTCTCCATTGATTCCTATGGGCTTTGGAGCCCATAGGAATCATTGGGAATACCGATTCGGTATTTACCGAATCGGTAAATACCGAATCCAGCAAGGGTGCAGGGGGTGTCACTTTGACACCCTCTAGCACCCCAAGTGCAGGCTTGTGTGCCATGTGGCACACATACATGCCCTAAGGGCATGTCTGTGTGTCACATGGCACAGGTGTGCATGCACAGATGTGCATGCACACCTGAATTCAGTATTTTACCACCCAATAGGATTGGGTGGTAAAATACCGACTCTTAAGGGCCTGTGGCACTCTGTGGAGTGCCACCTACATCTGGGTTTTACCGAATCGGTTAAATTACCGATTCGGTATTTTACCGAATCGGTAAATTTACCGATTATGTAAAAAAATGCCCCCTACATCTCAAAAACCAATTACCGGTCGGTAACGGCCGAAATCGGCCGTTACTCACCGGTAATTGGCGACCTACATCTGACCCCATATGTTGTTTTTTAATTCTACTATCTCACAGACAACATGCTTTGGATTGCCTACTTCTAAAAAATTAAATTCCCCTTCCTTCCCAGATTTGGAAAAATATTCGGGTTGGGAAAATTCAACCAAATTTTCAGTTAGGGAGTTGCAAACCCATTTGCTAAATTCATCCTTTAACATTTCCAGTTTGGATCCCAAGGGTTGGTTAATGTGGCACCGAAGTGCAGACTCTTGCCAGCATCGTTTTTTGGGCCTAGCTGAGGATTTTACATAAGTCAGAGTAGATCCCCGTTTTGAGAGTGACCATTCTGTTACCACTTATTCTGTAGGCAAATTATGTCAGAATTGGCTCAAGCACTCTACATTGGCGTCAGTTAAATTGCATTTATCTAAACTGACCGACGAGGTTGACTTAAATGATTTCATAAAGGGCCCGGCTAACAGTAGATCTAAAAGATGGATCTATGCCATTTATAATGAACTCTGGAAAACATCACAGATTGAAGCGGCTACCCGCCTTAGGGCTATCGACCAAGCTAATTTGGAAAAAGTGCTTGCAGTTGTGGACAACAGCATTAATACCCTTTCTTACCGAATTTACACATTGGATAATATTGTTTCATCTGTTGTTGAAATTGTACAGGATGAAGTGTCTGTTTTGTACCATGGTCAAAATCAATTGCGTTCTGTTATGCAGTTTGCATGGACCTTGCAGACGCTGAAAAATGGAAAAGTGCCTTGGACCAATGTTAATGTCACATCTCTGTTTGCACCTTTTAATTTACCTGAAAAACAACGTTTGCTTTCCATGAGAGATGCTTCTTTTTCAATGTTACACATTGAACGCTTAGAGTCTTTGCCCTTTTCAGTGGCAGAGGCCACGGCTGCAAAGTGGCTAATCCACGGGTTGATAACTGTACCTTTTACGCTTTTCCAGTTTACAAATTGCATGAATTATTTTGCCATTGGCAGATACGAGCGGCTCGCTACCTCCTACTTACATGAAGCCTGGTCACCCCCTTTCACTTATAGATGGCTTAGGGACGGGAAAGAGGTATATCTGAATGGAGATGAGTGTACGAAAACACCAGATCACTCATCGATGTGTAGACACATCCAATTGCATGGTTCCTGTAACCAGGACCGCCCTAATTTAGCATGTGTTTTGAAGGGAACACCGGTGCCTGCTGTAGTCCCGACTTTTACCTTATTAGTTAACAGGAGTTATTTTCTTTTAAACAATGAGGATTGTTGTGGGTTATTGAAAGGCATAGCTTATGTTGTAACAGTCAGTGAGCGTGTGGTTTGCTGTAAGAATGTGCTATATCCACCCCCGCATGGAAACCTGGTTGTTTCCATCTGGCCGAGAATTCCGGCCTTGAAGTCAGAGTTCAATAAGATGAGCAGAATCAGAGCCTTATTGTCACAAAAAGAAGTTGCCCTGACATATGCTCGCGAAACATTTGTCGTTCACGTAGCTAACACCTGCACAGAAGTGCATGCCTTATTGAATACTGACCTTCCTTTACATTTTGGTGAGCTGATTCACACAATCTTTAACGCATCCTCCACTTCGGGCTGGCTCATTTTTTTAAAGTAGTGAGTGGTGGTCTAGTGACTTCTTTCCAAAAAATATTTGGAGTCATTCCTGCCTTCTTCCACTCAATATTATCCAGCCTATTTGGTGGACTTCCTGTTTTGCTGGCGCTGGCTGTTGGTTTTTTGTTGCTATTTTGTTTACTTCAAAATGGATGCCCGAACTGTGTTCGCAAACGAGCGGGAGCAGTTAGCACTGTTTCGCAACAGGATGCTTGAATACTATGGTGTGCTGCCACTTGCCACTTTGAGTGCATCATATGGATTATCGTTTTGATTTTCCTATTTCACCTGTGTCCAGCCTGTATTTCATTGCCTGAGCTGTGATTTCATGTGGGCCCTGGATTTTTGTCTCTGCAATTTGGTGTCTCCTGAAGTGGATTATGATCATCTCATGAGTCCCTTAGTTGCTCATGAATTGCTTTGTTCTGACGGAGGGCTTACGGCCTTTGCAGCGATGCATGGAGTTCTGGGTCGTTGGAATATATTCGCAGCGGCGCAAGATTTCTTGGCACACAGCTTCATTGAGAACCCACCAAGTTATCCTCTGATGGTACTAGAGGCTCCAGTAATTGAAGAGCATGTATGTTTTTTCTCTCTATTGAATTGGATGGCTGAGTTGTTTTCGGATGATAACAGTGACTTACTTTTGGAAGCCGTTGCTGCTTATTTTGCCTACTCAGTTTTAGGCTGTGATAACCAATGAGACACTGTAGCTAGTCTGGTAGGGGATTTTTGGGTACTAAGGTAAGTTTTGGGACATCCTAATTCACTGAGGTTCCAAGCCTCTACGCACAGTTCTGTCTGAGCACGGAATCCCTGCAACAAAAGGGCAAGGTAGATTGACTGGGAAGGAAGGGGTGAAGATGAGCACCTTGCACAGAAGCTCAGGTGCTGTACAACCCTCCTCCTCACACCTACCTTCCACTCATGTGAATCAAACCGAGTAGTATAAGGAAATGAAGACTCACACTGCATATGAACAACCACTGAACTATTCACACTGCTTGTCAAGTCCCTCAGAAAGATCCCACACTGACACTCTGCCACATACACATACCATAGGCCAGCAGCAATGGAGAACAAGAAATGGGCTAGCCCAAATGGGCTAGCCCACAGTACTGGAAAACCATGGAGCACGCCACATAGCATGCGTACATCACATGCAAGAGGAAGAACATATCACACTACCCTTAGGCCCTCAAATCAAACATGGGTGGCACAGTGAGTGAAATTAAACCATAGAGACCTCTGTGCAACAACTCAGGGATACATCATTGTGAGCTATGAATAGGCATAGGCATGGGCTATGCATAGGCACAGTAATGATAGGAAGTGTCAGAAGTCATACAGTGACCAGCCCCACATATGTGTCAAGTTACTTGACATTTGTATGCCAACAGCACAACACACATGGCTCATTATCACATACCCTGTCAAACCCAAGTAGGACCTTCACACATACCCCTCATCTACTCATTGCACACCTGCAATACTCAACACCAGTGAGAAACACACATAAAGGTGTAAATAGGTCCTGTGAGTCTACTGACAAACAATTACACACCCTGGGGTGCATCTACAAATGTCAGACTCAAACTCAGGGATGTCTGAACCAATACTGACCCAAAAACAATAGCCAAACACAAATCTCACAAACAACAAACAGCATCCACAGAAGTCCAACAAGCCCAGCTATGTGCAGCCAAACAGTGGAAAGGCAATGTGACCCTAGACAGAACAGGAATACACACCATTGTAACTCTGGACCAATGCACAGACACCACACCCCAACTCAAACAAGCAATATACTAAAGAGGCAAAACAATTTTTCTTTTTAAAAAAAAAGACAATTCCTCAACCCCCTGCGAGTCCTGCCCTAAATTTAAGACCTCTGGGATTAGTCAACCTTTGACTGCCTCACCATGAGCAAAGCTCGTCATAGCTAGTCATGGAGTCCCTGAAGTTATTACACAAGCAAATATGTGCTCAAATACTGTACCTCTGCTGGGGCTGATATCCCACCAAGATGACGAATCATCGCTGCTTACCGTTCAAAAGGAGCTTTGTTCAGGAAACATTGAACCAGCACAAGTTTCCAACCAGATGAAGGGCATTTCTATTGCCCCTGGTTCCTCAGTATGTCCACCGGCTAAATTCCAGATACAATCTCAATTGGTTTCACAGAAGGCAGCTTCATCAGACACACTGTTGATGGATGAGCATATGGACAATCAGTTACCGTATACCGTGGATCCTTTTAGCCCCGTCCTCATTTTGAATACTGAGTCAGCCAGTGAGGTCCAGATGACGGTTAAAGACATGTTAAATCTAATTCTAGAGGAGGTTCGGGAGTTGAAAAGAACTCAGAGAACTGAGCTCTCCTCTATACATCTGCGACTGGAAAAAATAGAGGATGTAATTTCAAGTTTTCCTCTTAGACTTCAAGAAGCTGAGGCTCGGATTTCTACCCTTGAGGATCAGAAGACGGTGGTAAAAGAAGAGGTTAAGTGGGCAATTAAAAGCAAGCAGGCACTGGAAAATAAATTGGATGAGCTGGAAAATTACACACGGAGATCCAATTTTCGAATAGTCGGAGTCCCGGAAGGGCTAGAGGGTGCCAAAACAGTACAATGGGTCACCACATTCATTAAGCAAAAAGTCATTCCAGAATTTGAAGGGGACCTGACTATTACTCGGGTGAACCGGGTACCTGCTCGCCCTTTTCCTAACTCTATGCCGCCACGCACAATATTATTACATTTTTCAGGCTTTCGTATAAAAGAAACAATATTATCTAAAGCTATACAGCAAAGACAGTTTTCAGTAAATGAAACGACAAAGTGCCATATTTTTTCGGACATGTCTGCAGCGGCGGCAGGTAGAAGGAAGGAATTCGTGAAAATTCTCCATCTGTTTAAAGCTAATGGAGCTCAGGCTACAATTACCCAACAGTCCAAAATGAAAGTTCTGGTGAAAGGCACATTTTTTATGTTCTCTGACTTAGATGAAGCTCAGGAATTATTGAAGGAAATTTCACAGGGTTATAAGGAGTGAATGAAAGGAAGTAGAGCCGAGCGACAAACCTCTGTCCTACCAAATGGGTGTGTTCAGTATAAAGACTAAGCTTTATTTTTCTTTACTCTGGTTATGTATAGCCGGTCTGAATGTTGTATGCCAATAAGATTAGATTTTGGATTCATTTATCCTTCACTAGATTTCATCGGTGGTTAAGCATGTTAAATTTCTTTCATTGCTGAGGGGGCGGAGAAGGGTTCACGGGGGTGTGATAACAGGACACCCAGGTTGCTAGGGGGAAGGGAAGTGTAGTTAGAGTGGGGGAGGGAAGAAGGACCACATTCGGGGGAGGAGGGGCACAGGCGTAGGGTTAGGAATACTATGGAAAGGGGGAGGGTCACAGGGGATGGATAGGGTGTAAAAGTAAGGACAAAATGAAGTCCTTTGTTCCTCTGAATTGGTTTTTCTTTTATCACCGTTTTTTATATTTTCTTATGAGGTTGAATCGACTGCAAACTTTGTTAAACTGTTTTTATGGCTAGCAACGAACAACTGAAAGTGGTATCATTTAATGTTAATGGTTTAAATAATCAGAAGAAAATGTGAGCCATAGAGATGTGGATCAAAACAGAAAACCCTTCGGTAATTCTTTTACAAGAAACTCATATTTGTTCTATGAAATTATCTGATTTCTCTATGTTTAGGGCCTGGGCTTCGTACCGAGGCTTCTCCTTACCCTCTGCGTCCCATAGAGGGACAGCTATTTTTTTAAACAAAAATATTCAAGCAGAGGATATAAATTCTGAAAGGGATCAGTTGGGGCATTGGTGTTGGGGCACATGTACAGTTAAACATAGGTAGAGACCTATAACCTTTGTTAGTTTCTATGCACCGGTTGAAGACAACTTTAAGATCTATGAAGAGCTTTTTCAATCTTTGCTGACTGTTATAGGTAATGTGGTAATTGGGGGAGATTTTAATATGCTTATCAATCCGATAATAGACTCCTCTACTAAGACAAGGAGACAACTAAAACCTAAATCATTGAAAATTCTGCAAAATGACGGGGTTACGCTTGATTTGCACTATCCAAGGCGTATGAATGTTCCAACTAAAGCAGGATTTACGTGCGGGCCAGGCAGATTCAAGTCTTCATCACGTATAGATTTTTTTTTGGTCTCTAGAAATCTTTGTTTTAGTCGGCAGAGATTTCTTCATAATGGATTTTCAGACCATGCTATGTTAATTTTAGAGATTCATTTAGAAAATTCTCTAAAAATTCCCAAGCGATTGGTCTTTAACAGACAATACTTAAATGATGAAGCATGGGTCAATTCTATGAAAGTAGAGATTCAAGAATATCTTACTCGCAAACTATAAGTCTGCCCCATTAAATATCGTTTGGGACTCGCTTAAGGCTTTTATCCGTGGAGTAATCATCGGAAAGGATGCGGTCAACTTAAAGGAATTTAGGGGCATATTATCAAGGGGGTTAATCTCCGCTTTTTTGGCTTTAAATGATCTCCCTATTATCTAGCTGTCGCTAACACCAGTTAGCGACAGCTAGTAGGAGATAGCGACCATCTTGGGCCCCGCTTTGCATGTCAGTGAAATTTATCACTAATGACATGCAAAGTGGGCGTGCTAAGACGTTAGCGACTGGAAACAGTCGCTAACATCGCTATCTCCTATTACCAACTTTTGGAGATAAATCTCCAAAAGCTAACACCTGCCCCTGAGCAGTTCTTAGCCATGTTATCCAATGGTAGGTAGATAACATGGCTAAGAGCATTAGCTCGGTATTGCATGAATATCGCTGACTTTTCAGCGATATTCATGCATTTCGGCTGATTTTTATCGCTTGGGAGATAAACCTTGATAATAGCAAGGTTCCTAAGCGATAAAAATCGCCGCAGCTCGGCACTAAAAATTTTGCCGCTAAGCCAACATAGCGATAATTATCGCTAGTTGTTGGTAATATGCCCCTCAGAGTTTAGAAGAAAAACTTAGAGCAGAAAGTACAAGTACTTAGCACTATAAGGCTTCACAATACATCTAGAGCTAACCAATATCAGCTTGATCAGGCCAAACAGGATCTTAGTGCTAATTACTATGCTCAGAGTGAAGCTGTTGAAGTACTGGGTTTTTAAGAACCCAGCGGTGCCAGGGAACACACCCAAAGACTTCGAGTCCTTCCTGTTTCAGACTACAGAAACACAGAGTCTTCTTGGTGAAGTCAAAGATCGTATTTATTGGCTGCAGCCAGTAACAGGTATCCTAGAAGTACAACACAATGTATATTCTCAGGAGACTGCTCAAACTTACAAAGCCAGCCTTCCCTTTTTATACAAAATATTATGCTTTAGGCAACATTCCTTATTTTACAGTTGACCATTCACATATTTTCACTACAAAGAAAAAGCAGAGTCATGATGACGAGCCCACATTTCTGTTTGTCCAGCCCACAATCAATTACCCGGCAAGGCACAGTATTTTCATCAGATATCGACGGACCCCCAATAAAAACGGGCACCTCCTCCTCGTAAAGCAAGTCATAAAGAAAGAAACAGGGACAGGTGTGTGTAAGATTAGGCATGGTTTGTGTGCGATGAAAGGTTTATGATATGTTGTGCCTTGATACTAATCTCGTTCGGCCACTGGGAAAGGAACTGGCCGAACAGGTTTGGCTTCAGGCAGTGGAGTCAGCTTGCCCAGGTCACAGAGGAGTCAGCAAAGGTGTACGTGTCCTTCAGACTCGTTTTTGGCTTTAGTCTTGGGCCTATGTGAGGGCAATCACAAAATGGCTGCCATTCACAAAATGGAACCCGAAGATTCAGGACGAAAACTCTGATTTCAGGGTGATTTCTTCACCCGAATATGACGAAAATGCTTGTGCATGGTATTCTAATCATTCTCGGTCTGCTGATACCAAAATCGTCATGATACGATGATTTTTATAACACGGGTCCAGAATTTTCAGTACCACAGGCCCGCCTTTTGCCCTTACATAGGCAATAACCTATACTCATGCTAATCTGATTCAAGGTCTATATTCATAAAGTCATTGAGATGTTGCTGTAGCATCATCCTATTACTTAGCTGGTTTCTTGATACAGGTTTCCTTACACACGATGTAGCACAGAGGCCACATATTGCAGGAGCACACTGTACAGACAGACAGAACAGGAAAAGAATGGCTAAGATCATCCCAATGACTATCAGAATCTTCCATCCCCAGGCGGATATCAGTTCCCAGAACCACCCCATCAGTGACCAGTCTCCTTTATCCACGTGAATAGATTCAGAGATCTTCTGCAGTTTGGAAATGGCCTGGTAGACTGTCGGAGCGGTATCTGGGATGAAAACGCAGCAACTTGATTGGATCACTTTACATACCCCACCTCGGTCTGCAAGTATGACGTCTAACGCGACCCAAGTTACTAAGGGCACCGGCGGTTTCAACTACAGTGGATTCAACCACCCTTGTCAATTGCCTTATGTTCCTGCTGTTCACCATAGGTCCCCAAAACGGCAGAAAACCCTTTACAAAGTCTCCAAATTCTTGTCCTGCAGTGTCTTCTTTACTTATAGCACCTCTAACTATCCTGGTCTTATGGTAATCTGCTGCGGCCGTGTAGGTGGGAGACAACAGGAACGAAACAAAACATGTGCCCGAGAAGTCAGGGGGCAACCATGTATAGGCTCTATCATGACAGATGAAAAAGGTACCTTTAGCTGCTAGGAACGAAGGGGAAGTCCGAGATGCAAAAACATATGTTTCAGTGCAGACACTTTACCCTAACTGAGCTCTGGGATTTTTGCCATTACCTTGCAGACATAGGTGACCCTGATGGGGTACAATCCAAATCGGGGAGGATCTCTTTGCTTGCTGGTTCTCACTCAGAGTAACTCCATATCTTGTTATGTTCCATCTATCGTAATCTTGTAACTCATCTCTGGGAATCGTTCTATAGGAGTCAATGTTTCTGCTCATGTTTGTGATTCCCACTACCAATGCATTGTTGTTCGAGTTACTTCTCGTGGAGCGTGGGGGATATGGTTCGATGGCATATATGAACATCGTCTGAAACGCCCACAAAGAACCATTGTAGCTAAATGGTAAGACCAAGTATGGGATACCCTTATCTGTCGTACGTGGCATGAGACCACACACCCAACAATTAGTTGTGTTCACTACTAATTGGTGTTGGTGTAAAAGCTGAATGAAGGAGTTATTGATAAACTCTAATCTTCCAGTAGACTCATGTTCAGGCAGAGGGTGAAAAGAATGCGAGAAAACAGTAGAAGGAGGTATGGGCTGTGTAGTGGGTGCAAATGTCACTTTAAAAGTGAATAAAACATTTCCTATTAAAAATGTCATTACACTAAGCAACATGAAAATACATAATATCAAAAATCGTGTTTGTTATCGTTATACACATTCTGGCTTTAAAATCCATCTGTTTGGCAGGTCTCTCCATCTCAAAAAACTCCATCCTCTCTAATTGCTGCCCGCGGCGGTAGGGTGTTCTATGCTAAGGAATGCTTCTGTCAGTCCAGGGCAACTCCCTTAGACCGACCAGAACTGTCGACCTAACGTCTTCAGCTGCACTCCAAAGACTTGGGCAACCGCGACCCTAGCAGCTGAACCCGGATGGCGGTTCGAAAAACAAAAATAAGAAAGTTTCTCGGATGAGAGAGCTGCACAAAATAGCAAAGAAAAATAATTTTTATTTGTCCATAGTTCTCGGCCTCAAATTATAACGGCTTTTTCCAGGTACTGTCTGGTTTTGAAATAAGAGTTCAGGTTCGGTAGTGTTCAATCGAATTGACGGTGGCACAGCTTCTTGCAAAATATTGTCACTTTCTTGTTCAGAAATTGTTCCTTTTACACGTGCATCGCTAAAAGGCAGAAAATGAGGCACAGTTTCAGTCTCTGAGTCAGCGACACCCTTCTGGACCCACCGGTCGTACGGCAGAGGTAAAGGGACCCTCTTACAATGAATGCCGTGGATCCAGTTTTTCTTTCCTTCCACTCGAACAGCTGATCTCGTTGAGAGAAGGACTAGATGGGGGCGGTCCACCGGGGCTGGTCATTCTTTGTTCGCTGAAAATTCTTAACCAGGATCCAGGATCGATCGGATGTCCTGGAGCTTCAGAGACCTGAGGCAGAGTATTGTGAACCTGTTGGTGTAAAACACGCAATTTAGCCGTCAATTCATACAAATAATCAAGCAGTATAGGGTGTTCGATTTCACTGAATTTTGTTGGCCTTGGCACTCCCCATATGTTGGCCGGGCGGCCGAACACAATTTCATAAGGACTAAGTCCCACTCGCGAGTGCACAGTCATTCTTGTTGGTAGGAGTGCTAAAGGCAGAGCATCAGGCCATTTAAGACCAGAGCTCGCTTGGATCTTGGCCAATTTCAGTTTTAGGGTGCCATTATAGCACTCTACTAGTCCAGCTGATTGGGGGTGATTTGCAGCGTGGAACTTTTGATGAATGCCTAGCCCTTCACATACTTTCCTCATCACTCGACCCACAAATTCACTCCCATTATCACTCCAGACCATTCTCTGCATTCCAAACCTAGGGAAGAATTCTTTGACAAGGGCTTTAGCTGTGGACAAGGCAGTATTGTCCTTTAAAGGATATGCTTCTACCTATCTTGAAAAGGCACAAACAACGACTAGTACTTATTTCAATTTGTTGCCCCTTTCCATGTGGATGAAATCTAGCTGCAAAACCTCGAACGGATACGTTGGAGGCGCAAAATGACCAGCTGGAGTTGGGGTTCCCCTACCAGGATTGTATTTTAGACACACCATGCAATTCTTGACCACATTCTCTGCACACTTAGGAATTCCAGCATTTTGCCATACTGGAGCTAACAACTTACAAATCCCTTTCACACTGATGTGAGCCATTCCATGGGTCATTGTCACCACTGCAAGCACATACGCATCGGGTAACAACCATCGCTGATGTTCTGACAATTCAACCCAACAACCATTCGGGTCCAATCTACCCTTACTTTCTCTCCATTCATTCAACTCTTTCTCTGTAGCTTCAGCTTGAATAGACTTCACACTCTCTATCGTATCTTCACACATTCCAACGTCACCAATCCATCTTGCAGGGCCTGAAACATACATTCGATTCATTACATTCCTTGCAGTTACTTTTGCAACTTCATCCGCAAACGCATTTCCGCGACCAACATCATCAGTAACCTTTTTGTGTGCACTGCATTTCACAATCGCAACTTGTAACGTCAAGGTCAGTGACTCAAGAAGCTCTTCACCAACTGACCATGTTGAATCTTAGCTCCATGCGAAGTCAGGAACCCATGTTCTTTCCACAATCGTCCAAAACTGTGAGCCAACTAAATGCATACTGGCTGTCGGTGTACACAGTCACTCGTTTTCCTTTTGCCAACACACACGCTCTTGTCAATGCAATCAACTCTGCCGCTTGAGCTGAATTATGCGGAATACGTGCAGCTTCAACAATCGTATGCAAAGTCGTGACAGCATATGCCGCAGTCGTATCACCATTCGGAAGCTTGAAGCATGAACCATCCACCCATAAGGTTCCATCACACTTCACAAGGAGTATCTTTTAGATCTACTCACCCTTTCGTTTCTTCTTCTGTCCTGAGAAAGCAATCATGCTTTTCGACATCATCTGTCTCTACTGAAATCGGCAAGAACGTAGCTGGATTCAACGTATTGCACCTCTTTATGTGCACATGACTCGCTAATAGTGTCAACTCATAACCTGACAATCGAGCACTAGTTAAGTGCTGTGTTTTGGTTCTGTTTAACAAAGTGTCCACCGCATGTGGAACCATCACAATCAACATGTTATTCATCACTAACCCAGCAGACTGTCGAATAGAAACAGCTGCTGCCGCTGTGGCTCTCAAGGAACTTGGCAACGCCTTAGCTACCGGATCCAAAGTCGACAAAAAATACGCGCATGGACGCTGCTTGTCTCTGAAAGACTGTGTCAGCACTGACAATGCACAACCTTCTTTCTCGTGGACATACAGTGTAAAGGGCTTACTGTAGTCGGGGGTACCCAACACAGGAGCCGAACACAATGCATCACGCAATTCGGAAAAACTTTTCTGACATTCTTCAGACCACGGAATGGGATTCGGTGTATCTTTACAAGTTAATGCCACCAAAGGTTTGGCCAAGAAGGAAAAATTCGGTATCCATTGTCTGCAATATGATGTAATGCCCAAGAAAGCACGCACTTCTCTCTGTGTCCTTGGCACACTCAATTTTGCAATTGCCTGTATTCTTTCTGGGGTCAGTTTCCTTCCCTCCTTCGATAAGAGATGACCTAAGTAGGTCACTTCTTGTCGATAATATTGCAGTTTTGAAAGAGACACTTTGTGATGAAGGTCAGACAAATGACGCAACAACAACAATGTGGCTTCTTTACAAATCTCCTCAGTATCTGCGGCGACTAGCAAATCGTCGACGTACTGAATAAGGGTAGCGCCATCAGGTAAAACAATCATATCAAGCTGTGTTTTTAAAGCCTTACTGTATATCGATGGACTTTCACAGTAGCCTTGAGGAGCGCGTTTGAAGCGGAAGCTTCGGCCTCCTAAACTGTAGCTGAAAATATCCCTGCTCTCCTCGGCAATCGGGATGCTGAAGAAAGCATTCTTCAAGTCAATCACCGAGAACCAAATGGCGGAAGCTGGAATCATAGTCAATAGGGCAGTGATATCAGGGACAACTGGAAACTGTGGCACAACTATTTTATTGACCTCTCTAAGATCAATCACAAACCTGTAAACAGGTGGCTGGGAAGGGTCAGTACGCTTCAAAACAGGTAGAACAGGACTATTACAAACGTTGCCTCTTGTCTCTTCAATTACATCTTTTTCAATCAGATCATAAATGATCGCTAACAACGCCTTTTCACCTTCGCTAGAGATCTTGTATTGGGGAATGTGCGGCATTCTAACATTGGCTTTCAATGTCACAACATATGGCGGTATTTCCAAAAGACCTACACCATTGGGACCAGTAGCCCAAAGAATATCAGGAAGAGAAGACAATTCTGTCGGAAGTGTATCCTTCGACAAATACATCGGAGAAACAACTTTCTTACCCAGTGTAAGTTGTACTCCCGAAGGAGAACAATACAACGTTGCATACAATCTTTTCAACAGAGCCAATCCTAACAAGTTTTCACCACAACCTGTTGTAAGATTAAGGGGTGCTTCGAATTCACAAGGTCCAACAGAAAGGGACATAGGACTAGAAATCGGGTTCCTAACCGGGGCGCCAGAAAAACCTACTGAAACATTCATTTCGCCAGACAAAGGTACGCCAGGGAGTTTTGAGTGCATAATAGAACTCTTTGTAGCACCAGTATCCAACAGAAAAGGCTCTGACACACCTGATGTAATCACCTCAACATAAGGTCCACTCTGATCTACTGGAACTGAAACAACTCCCTCTCTTTGTCCATGGCTGTCCTAACAATCATTACCATTCGCTTTGTCACCTTCAACATAGTAATCGTCCGTATAGTACTGAGCGGTCCTACCAGATGAACCCTGTTGCTGATCAAAACTATTCATTGAGTTCTGCAGAGGCAAAGGACGTACATTCTGTCCGCGACCTCTACCTCTAGGTACTTGTTGAGCACCACTACCACGTACACCCGAAGCGCCATTCGTACGCTGCAACAAAACCGTACAACTATTCTTAAAATGACCCTCTTCTTTACAATACACACACTGATTAGGACCATACGGAAAACGCTGTTGAGAAGACTCGTTGCTGTGCGAGATTCTCGAATATTGCTGAGGTTGCTGATAGTCGCGCTGGCTATTACTACGGGGTGGATAAGCTTGCTGTAGAAGAACTTTAGTTTTTAATTCCTTAGTCTTCTTATCCGCTTTCTCCAACTCATCTTTGTGCCTATTTTCATAGTACTGGGCAGAAGCCAAAATTTGTGCTGACGTGGAAACGGCCCAAGCACTCTCAGAATCCTTCAACTTACTGCACAATTCAGGAAGCAAATTATGTACAAATTTGTCAACAAAGAATGTCTGACCCCCCTCGGTAGCCATATCCTGACCACTATGATCTACAAATATCTCTTCGACCCTCGTGAAAAAGTCAGACACTGTTTCATCTTTCTTCTGCTTACATGCAGACAACTTGTCCCAATTGACACGCAATTCGGGCATTAAGGTCTTCATATACGTAATAATCTTATCGGGAAGTTCAGTAATCAAATCCTCAGGCTTAGCACCGCCTACTTGCCTATTGTCGGCATCTCTAAGATTAACCCATGTATCACCCAATTCAACCGCATAATCCGTATGACGAATCTTACTCCAAATAGGTTGTGGAACAACATTGCCAAACAACATGTCGATGTCCGCCAAATTCATAAAACATGAACCCACAGTCTGAGTCAACTCTTTATAGTACCCTGCTGGATTTTTGCGTGGATCAGGCAAAGACTGCTTAATAGCTAAAACTTCAGCGCGTTTCCAGGGAACATGCACCCAGACACGCTGAAAATTAGCCGGTACAAGTGGCGGATTATTATTTGCACCAGCAGGCACTTCTTTCCACACCGGAGGAACCTCTCTCATTGGATATTGTCTTGCCTTTCTCCCAACTGAAGAATTAGGCCCAAACAATTGTCGAGAAGGAGACTCACTCCTCAATGACAACATTGCGACCGCTTTTCCAACATCAGATGGACTTACAATAGTTCCCTTCGCAAATTTGGAACGTATGCTGTACAATTTGTCAGGAGCTTGTCCCACTTCCTCATCCCACTTTTCAACAAGAAAAGCACACATCGTATCGAAAACGTACCGTTGCTTCAGTGCTTCCCATTGAAGGAAAACATGCATAACAACCTAAAGATCATACTGTGTATCGTACGTAACCCATTTACGCGCCATGTGGTCCAAAATCGTATGCTCATCCATATTTGGCAACTGACTACGTGGCTGTCTACGCTCAGTAGCAAGGGACATACCAAATTGTCCCAACAAAGGAGAAAAAAAACCAGTACCTGTAGTAGTCATTCGTTGTCTGGCAGAAGGAGAAGGGGAAAGAATAGGAGAAGACGGAACAATAGCAGAAGAATTCAAAGTCGGAATGGATGGAGCATTAAGAACAGGCGTAGGAGTAGCAGACGAAGAAAAAGGCAAAGTTGCCGGCCCCTGAGGAGGCTGCGCCAAAGGAACAGTAGCCAACGGAAAAGGAGCTGGCTGTGGAGGAATCACAGGTGGCACAACAATCGGAGGTTGCACAGCCACAACTGGTGGCGGTGGTGCCGTAGCATTTTGTGCATAAGGGGGTGGCGAACTCAAGAGATGTGACATTAAAGGATCACTCTCAAGACCTTTCTTTGCTTCCTGTTCTTTAGTTGGCAAAACTGGGTAGCATCTATCTACCGCTAACTTCTTCACTCTTAACATCTGTTCGCTTTCATGCTCTTCTTCATTATCCCTAAATGCAACAGCAGCTTGTACCATTGACATACCTCGTTCTTGTTTATTTTTCTTCGCTGATTTAATTTCTCTCGATTTGGCTTCTTTGCGCCATATGCGGAAAGAGTCAAACATTGCCGGCCGGGCTTTCTTCTTAAAAAGTTTACCCTCCAGATTATCCAAAATCTCCGTGTCAAAACTACCATATTGGGGCCATTTTAAAACACCATCTTTTCTGGTGTATCGGATCCATACTTCATTATATGTGATGGGGCCTACGCCATGCTTCAAATAAAGTTCATAGGTCGGAGTTCCAATCGGAGGAACCGGACACGAGTCCTCCAATCGGGAATCCCTATTACAACCAAGACAAAACAAATTTCCAAGTCTGCGAAGACCAGGCATCTTCGCTCTTTAGTCTAGCTTCAAACTTCAAAGGATTATCGAATACGATATTCTCGTGAATACACGAGTCCCTCGGCTTTGGCACTTGCAAGTTCCAAATCAAAGCGATCCCAAGGGGATACCAAAAAACTAAGAACCAAACTAAGGACTGGGAGACCCTCCACTCATACTTAACTGAGGTATCGATGACGTCACCAGAAGACTCGTCTAACGTTTCGCTCTACCAATCATCAAGGGTCCAAAACAGGGCGATAGCCAGGGCAGCAGTCCTTCGTAGCCGTCGGGAAGCGGGGAACCTCACAGCAAAGACTTTCGGACCACGTCGACATACAGGGGTCAATGAAGTGGCGGCCTTCCTCCAGAATTTTCACACAAAGCTCCTCACGAACCTCTGGCTTGGACCGGTACCGCTGAAATCGCCCCACGTGGGCGCCAACTGAAGTACTGGGTTTTTAAGAACCCAGCGGTGCCAGGGAACACACCCAAAGACTTCGAGTCCTTCCTGTTTCAGACTACAGAAACACAGAGTCTTCTTGGTGAAGTCAAATATCGTATTTATTGGCTGCAGCCAGTCACAGGTATCCTAGAAGTACAACACGGTGTATATTCTCAGGAGACTGCTCAAACTTACAAAGCCAGCCTTTCCTTTTTATACAAAATATTATGCTTTAGGCAACATTCCTTATTTTACAGTTGACCATTCACATATTTTCACTACAAAGAAAAAGCAGAGTCATGATGACGAGCCCACATTTCTGTTTGTTCAGCCCACAATCAATTACCCGGCAAGGCCCAGTATTTTCATCAGACATCGACGGACCCCCGATAAAAACGGGCACCTCCTCCTCGTAAAGGAAGTCATAAAGAAATAAACAGGGACAGGTGTGTGTAAGATTAGGCATGGTTTGTGTGCGATGAAAGGTTTATGATATGTTGTGCCTTGATACTAATCTCTTTCGGCCACTGGGAAAGGAACTGGCCGAACAGGTTTGGCTTCAGGCAGTGGAGTCAGCTTGCCCAGGTCACAGAGGAGTCAGCAAAGGTGTACGTGTCCTTCAGACTCGTTTTTGGCTTTAGTCTCGTGCCTATGTGAGGGCAATCACAAAACGGCTGCCATTCACAAAATGGAACCCGAAGGTTCATGACGGAAACTGATTTCAGGGTGATTTCGTCACCCGAATATGACGAAAATGCTTGTGCATGGTATTCTAATCATTCTTGGTCTGCTGATACCAAAATCGTCATGATACGACGATGTTTATAACACGTGTCCAGAATTTTCAGTACCACACTGTCTTTCGGCAAAAGTTTCAAAAGATATATGAAGAAAGCAACTTCACGGGCAGATTTCTGGCCTGGCAGGCTAAGGAACATGCTGCCCGCTAATCTAATGAAATCTCTAAAATGTCTTCTCTGATTTAGAGACAGATGATCCGGTTAAAATAGGGGCTATAATGCTTAAACACTATGAACCCATCTTCATTCCGCATCAGAGTGTAGACCCCTTTTTGCTAGAAACCTTTTTACATAATAATGAATTACCTACGCTTTCAGAAGCAGAATAACAATCTATGGCTAGATTTTCTTCTAAGGAGGAACTAGAGAGAGTTATAAAAGATCTCCCTAATGGTAAATCCTGTGGCCCAGATGGGTTTCCATCGGAATTTTTTAAGGTCTTTTTTTGTGCATTTGCTGATTTTTTTCTCACATTAATAAATTCCATGTTAGAGGGAGGTACTATACCAGATTCCTTCAGATAAGGCAATGTAGTAAGTTTCTTGAAAAAGGGGAAGGACCGCAAAGACCAAAATTCTTATAGTCCGATAACATTATTAAATTCGGAATACAAAATAGTAACAAAAGTTCTATCTTTGTGTTTCAATAATATCACGGCAGAATTGATTCATCCAGATCAGAATGGTTTTATCGTGGGCAGACAGTAAGCTACTAACACCCATTATCTAATCGAGGCTTTGGATTATTTTGAGACACGAGGGATTTCTGCTTTAGTTTTATTATTAGATGCAGAAAGGGCTTTCGACCTTGTGGTTTGGGAGACACTATTATTTTAGGACACTTTGGGGTTTCGGCTAAAATTATATCCTTGATTCGCAATTTGCATTCCAATGCTAAAGCTAATGTAATCATTAACACCTCAGTGGCGGGGTCAGTCTTAGTTAAACGAGGTATAAGACAAGGATGTCCCGTATCGCCAGTCCTTTTTGCCTTTTTCATAGAGCCCTTGGCAATAGCATTGAGGAACTGTGCAGAAATCCCCCCCCCCCCCCAATTGCATCAATGGCAAAACTGAAATTATATGCAGATGACATCATGCTTATTATAAAACCTGAACTGCAAGTTCAAGCCAAAGTACTTCAGCTTTTCGAGGACTTTGAAATTTTAGGGGGATATCATATAAATAAAAAGAAAATGGAAATTCTGCATGTGGGGGTGAAGCTTTGGAGTTACATCCTGACATTCTTTCTTGTACCAACTCTAGACCAAAGAGATATCTGGGAGTCTTTTTTTCAGCATTGGTTAGGGATTTATATGATCTGAATTTTAATCCCCTTCTTCGAAGAGTTCAAACATTGTTTTCACGTTGGAACTCTCTACCACTATCCATTTTAGCTTGAGTGGCTTTGATCAAAATGTCTGTTCTGTCTCTTCAATTTTTTGTTCTCAACCATTTCATGTTTTTTGCCAGGCTCTTTTTTTACTCGAGTAGAATCAATGTTTATAGCCTTTATTTGGACAAAGAAGACACCTTGTATTGCACTGAGCACTTTATACGAGGATCTGGATCAGGGTGGGCTTGCCCTGCCAAATCTTAGAGATTACTATAATGCTTATTTTGCTCAGTACCTATCCAGATTTAAATTTCAACTTCATACAAAAAAAACTATTTATGAATACATTTATTGATCTAATTTGCAAAGAAAATCAGAAACATGGTCCTCTGCAGGTGTTTAAATCTCCCAAATGTGTTCGCTATAAGTCCCCACAGTGTTTTTTTTTTTAAACGTCAGGCTCTGTTTAAAAAATATTCTATCCCCATTATCAACTCAACATCCTTATTATCCAGTATTCTCCCATTGACTGGTGTTACACAATGTTCAGATCTTTTTGTTACTTGGGCTGCGGCAGGGTTCTCGAAAGTCTCAGACTTTTTGAGAAATGGGAAATGGATTACCCTGACAGAAATGTCTCAATTAATTACCCAAAACTTCATCTTATTAGGGTCATATAACACGGTCTATAAATTCCTTGCTCAAATGGATATTACTCAGCTAGATCAGAAAAGTCAGTTAATAAAGGAATTATTAGTTGACGTACCCAATAGAAAACCGGGGGTATGGAAGCGCCATCTTGCTCAAAGTAGGAAGCTGGATCTTAGCCAAAAGGCGATCAAAAAATGGCTGGAGCAGGAAAATCAGGCAATGCCTTTGAATGTTTGGTCAGTCGTTAATAGATTTAATACATTATGAGGGGCGAATTGGTGGAGAATGTTATTTTTTAGTAAGTAGTTACTTTATCGTACTCCTTCTATTCCTAAAATGAATCATAATCACTCTCCGCATTGTTTTACATGCATCTATAATTCTCCAGCTAATTGGTCACAAGTTATGGTTTATTGTGATAAGATTGCAAAATTCTGGGAAGAGATTTTCATCAATTTCCAGATCGAATGTGGTATCAAAATTGTAGTGAACGAGAAATTAATTTTGTATGGTTTTGATCCTGATCTTGCTTTTCCTGACCAGGTGGCTAAATTGCTATATATTCCTATGGCAGTGGCTAGATCTTTTTTATTACAACAATGGCATACAGAGCAGATTCCATCTATTTATGAATGGCTACATAAGATGAAACGGGTTAAAACTAATGAGAGGACATTCTCACTACGAGTGGGGGGGTATCAGAAGATTTGATAAGATCTGGGGGACATTCTTTGATTAAAATTGAGAGGAATTATTGATATTATGGGAGACAATAGTTTTTATAAATTCCACAGCATATTATTATATGCATACATTCTGACTCTAATTGCTTTTGCTATAATACTTGGTGTATGGTATTTGTTTTCTCTATTAGGCTTATGTAAATGTTTTTGTTATGCTAAATGAGATGAAGAACGGTCGATGAATTGTATATAATCCATAATCTTGTATTGTTTTTAAGGACTTCAATAAAATAAAAAATAAAAATAAAAGAATTGCATAATCAAAAAACAATCATGAGCACTAACTGGGAACAATGGGACAAGTCAGCTAACACAGACATAGACACCACACAGTCATCAAGTAAACATGGTGTTGCAGTGTACCACAAGCATCCACATGCACAATCCTGACAAGTGACAGGTCAAAAATAGGATGACAAACCACTATTGTGCACTCAAAACAAGCTCAGGAACAATAATTCACATTGCTGCATGTGACATACACACAAGAAATACACATTACACATGCAACATACATCTGAATGTATCACAATGCACAAACTACTCACACACATTGTCATGCAAATAGAACATCACACACACATTATGCCTGTCAGTAGAAAGGGCCAACACAGGCCAAACACTGCATCCATCCACAACAAAAACACAACAGATGCACATACCAATACATCACATAGCAAAATCAGCAGGGCATCAGGGGGATGCACACCAGGCAAGCGCAGTGCAACATAAACTGACAGCACTGCATGCACACCAAGTAGTGTTTGCACACCAACCAAACCAGTAGCAGACGTATCTGAGTGCCCCACCATGAACTCCCACAACACAAATCATCACAGAACACAGATAACATCACACTCAGGACGGGTAGAAGTACCTCAGCAAACACACATACAGCTTAGCTATCACCCACAGATGCACAACTCAGGGAAACCCAGATGCAAACAACAAGACTAGAGAACTGTACTGCTCAAACAAATGCACTGCACACGAGCAACCATTACTGCAAAGTATTAGAAGAAAATAACATAAATGATTGTGAAACTGTCCTGGGTGGCACATTGGTTCTGTACACAGATCATCCTCACACTGTATAGTGTCTCACTATGGAGTGGTGGGGAGGCTCACACACTGGCAAGGCATGGGGTAGAAGGCATGAGATTTAAGGGGTGTATACATCAGTAGTGGACAGGTGAGGAGTGTACAGTCCACAAACACATAGAGGAGTAATTCACACTGTGTAGGCATCAGGAGTATCTATAGGGGATGGTATGACTCCTCATACCACATACCATACTGGAGCCAAAAATCTGTCAAGTGACAGAAATGCATGAGAAAACTCAAAATAATGTCTATGTGGCTGAGCAGGTCAGCACAGTAATCACAAACTTAAACCAGACACATGGCTCAGCAATAAAAAAACACACAACACAGACTTTGCAGTCACACACTATGAATACTCACAACTGACAGTGACAACAAGTAGGTGTACACCAGGAGTGCAAGGACACACAGACACACTGCGCAATGCTCAACCTACAACTCCTACATGTGCCCACAATCTGAAGCACATGTCTGACAATGTAAACAAACAGGCACTAATTGCCAGGATCAGACATGTGTGTAGTTGGCTTGTGCAAGGGCACAAACACATCAACACTACTGACAATGACAGGCCAATCACACTGTATGACACACATTCTATGACTATGAAGACAGGTAAGGTAAAGGAGGCCCCCTTGTCTAATCAGTCTGGGATAGGGATGTAGTAATGAGGAAGAAAGAATCCCAGTAATTCACCATAAAGATGGTAGTTGTTAATGTGAAGGTAGCCCGCCCTTTTTTAGAAAATACCAATCTCACAATGTATCAAAACCACACAACTCAATCGATAACTACACAATCATGTAATTATTACATATCACATAAAATTACTAATCATTACTGTAATCTAAGGCACGACAGGCAGAAGTGTTATAAAAAAATACATGTATCTGTTTATTCAAAAAAGCAGTATTATTACAATAATTTTGAAGACATTTTCACTGAATTAAAAACATATAAAATCAAAGCATCAATGCAAAAACAATTTAGGTTAAAATTTACACAAGAACAGGGGTTGACGCAGAGTTTCGGTTTGGAAAGATTGATGAACAACCTTCTTCAGGACCAGTTCTAAAAGAAAACACACAATTACCATTTTATTGTAATTGTATTAGTCTACAGCTCAAAAAACATCTCTTTTTTTGTTTTTATTTTATTCAGTAAAAAAACCTGTCGACTTTGGTTACACAAGTGTCTTCTCTACTCATAGATGGGGTCTTTGGGGTCATTGGTGGGTTTTGTATATTGGTATCTTCAAAAACAAGCATTTATACTAAGGGGCACATGTCGTGAATTGCACTTTAAATAATGCTGATAGTAAATCTGCGTAGTATTGTTACTCAGCTATATCATCTTTAGGTTGCATTTTTACCTGAGAGTATATGTTGCTTCCACGTTAATCATAGAAGAACAGAGGCCCGATTGTATGATCCGGGTTTGGATGTATTACTCGATTTAAGAATCCTCAGGATGATTTAGAAGAATTCTGCTGTCTGTAGGCAAATGACAACAGTATATTTTAAGTCTGAGTCCTCCTCTTACTAACTCATTTTCATAGGGAGAGTCCAAGAGTATGTCCTAAGGGTTAATAATTAATAACCATACCTTATGTTCATTGGTAATGGGACTCGCGCTCTGGTAATAGGAGCCACCGATATTAATTGGAGAAATATTCGCTGTGAAAGAAAAAAAATTCAAATGTAACTATAATCTTTTCACTGGAGTGATTCCTGATGGTCTACATGGATAATAATCATAATTCCACTTACCCAGATTTAATTGCCTGGCACTTGTTTCAACCACGCCCTTTCAGTTGACGTGCTTAGCTCATATATCTGTTTGCTTGTCAGATTTTCTTGGCATTATCTGTTGAAGGGAAAAAATTTCGATTATTTTTTCTCTATTTAATGTTGGGGAAGCTTGCTTCTATTCCTTAACCTAGTACTATTTTATTTTTCCAGTGATTTTGAAGCAATAGCATCTCATTCTACACTTTTGCCAACTGTTTATGATAGTCCACAGTGTTTTTACGTTGTGAGCATCAAAAAAGGATCTTTTCCATATATAACCGTTTACTTCTGAGTTTACCACCTGTTTAAGACAGTCCACAACGTTTGCGCGTTGTTAGCATAAAGGAAAAGTTTTATTTAAAAAAAAGTATAGTGCTCAATATCGTAATAGCGATTAGGTCGAGAATCCCCATCTATAAGCAGGGCTTCTATTACTCTACTGACGAGCGTGCTCTTAGTTAATTAATTGCGCAACGCTCTTGTATAGCTTGTTTATTCGCAGTCTCCTTATTTTTATTTTATCGCGTCTCGTGCTTTGTATTCATTTTAGCGCGAAAGCCATGATGTTACCAGCTGGTTTCTATGTTCATAATTACATTACATTACTTTCCCCTAGCTATACGTACGAGCATTATTGCCCGATCAAGGTGCCTCTATGCGTAATCCTGGGTACGGCAAATCGCGCTTTTGCTCGTTTACCTGTGTATTTGCATTCGGCCTCCCTGCTCCTATTCCGGCGGCGTATCGGGGGTTCTGCGTTACGGTAAAGTTTTAGCCTCCATTCATTTACCACGTTTTATACTACTTCAAGCACGATTGGTTATTTGTTATGTGCTCATTCATTGGCTCATCAGCGGTCACATGGTATTGTTGGTTTGAAAGCCGGAATAGCTTTACTCTGTGTCAATTGAAAGTTACAAACATTCCTCACTTAAGGTATTCAAGCACGTACTGCTTCTGCTGCACTGTTCGTGCCGAGGTTGTCACGGAATCAGATATTATTATTTCCATAACCCTCATGCATGACGGTATTTTCCTCATTATTAAAATAAGGGGAAACACAGGGAAATGTGATACATGCGTGTCAGGGGTGTAAAACCAATAAAAAAACAATAAAAAACACTTCTTGTGGGATTTATTGGATGTAACCATCCTTTATTCACTGCTAGAAATAAGCGTTTTCAACCATTTGTTTAAGTATAACTTGGGTATATGCTATCACGTCTAGAAATGAACGTTTTAATATAGGTGTACCTTGGTGTGCCTTAAACTCATTGCGTGCCTATAAACAGAATTGAATTTCATCGGTTAGAGTATTTATTTGAATGTGGCTTATTATGCATGAAGCTCATAACATGTCCACAAGCAGAATTACATTATATAATCTGCCCTTGCTTACTCATAATCAATAGGCCATTCAGGAAACTAGAACTATGTTGCCTAAAAGGTTAGGCAGCTGCTCGTAGAGAAGAGGATTCATGCTTATTATTCTATGTCTCACACCCGGGAGTATTTGGAGATGACAAATTCCCTAGGGCAATTTGGACCAAGTATTATATTGTCTGACTCTCTATACTAATCTTTCCCAGTCCTCTCTACTGTTTAATCCCATACGTACACTATTGCATTTTGACATGTAGAATTGTTCGCGACGTTTCCTTTTTTGAGTTAGATTACCTCCTCTTGAATTAATAGTTACTGTTTCCAAGCAACACCAGCGGAGATCCTTGATCTCATGTTTTGCTATTCTCCAATGTTCAGTTAGGGGTGCCCCTTTCTTGTCTGTGCGTATGGCTGATCTATGCTCATTAAGCCGAATACGTACCTCTCTCGAGGTTTCACCTATGTAAATAAGGTTGCATGGGCAATTGATGAGGTAAATAACATTGATATGTAATAATTACATGATTGTGTAGTTATCGATTGAGTTGTGTGGTTTTGATACATTGTGAGATTGGTATTTTCTAAAATAGGTCGGGGCTACCTTCACAATAACAACTACCATCTTTATGGTGAATTAATGGGATTCTTTCTTCCTCATTACTATGAAGACAGGCCCACACAAGATGAGTACACACCAACACTGCTGTGCACACAACAAGAAAGAGACCACAGAAATGATGGACCCTGGCCACACCGCAATTAATTCTGTGGATAGCATTCACCTCTGTTCTGGTATTGCATCCTAACATGACATGTGTACACGTTAGCAAACCTAAGCACTGTATGATTAGGAGAAGAGTAGATCATCACAAACAACCATCATTGCACCCTAAAGCCTCAGACTCCAGAAGAACAAAAGTGCTTATTACCTCTGTTAAACTCTGAAAACGTAGTACAAGCAATTGGCAATGTTAAAGTGGCATACAGAGTATGTGTCACATGAACCGATACCCATACATAAAAACTTTTACTTAGCTAGGAAATTGACAAAGCAGACAACAGGAGTAACAGTCTTTATCACATGATACCCAGATAGGCATCAAAAGTACAAAACAGCAAGTCGAATGGCCAGTACAAATTCAAAGTATGCACCTGTGTGCATGAGAAACTGCACAGTAAATGGGCATCCAAAGTGACAAAGAGCAAGGCCATTGGCCAGTTCAAAATCAAAGTATGCACATGTGTACATGAGAAACTGCACAGGGAATGGGCATCCAAAGTGACAAACAGCAAGGCCATAGGCCAGTACAAATTAAAAGTATGCACATGTGTGCATGAGAAACTGCACAGGGAATAAGTAACACCGTCCACTGCCATGGGAACCACCCCAAGTCCATGGGATACAAATGGCCAGTCTAGGCGCCGCAGTGTGAGAAATGGTGTGGGGAGGGGGGCTTTACCTCAACTTTTGTTTTCTGTTGAACTTGGAGGTGGATGATTGTCAAGGCCGGTTGGAGGACTGGACCTGGGAGAAAGAGGACCGCCTGAGGTAGAGGCTTCAGTGGCTGTGGGAGCCTGAGGGCTGCTTGGACCAGGTGGTGTGGTGGCACGGGGAGGCGGAGACATGCCACCGGGAGACACAGTATGCAAGGGTAAATTTTGAGGGCTGTGTGAGTAGTTGGCCTGGCATATGCTGTCCACTATCCTAGTGGGCACCTTGCACCAATCCAAATGACCCTTATTGATGGTAGGTGTAAGACAACCTTTATAGAAGGCCAGTCAGTCAAGTCAATTAAACTTTATTTTGGCTAGAAAGCTATCCTAGTGTTAGCTGTGAAGAGCAGCCTTCAGGCTAAGTCTTGAAGGAATGTAAAGCAGCTTGTTTTACCAGTCTATAATCTTGTGAATGACCAAATGAAAGGAGAACCACACCAGGTATATATATAAAATGTATATATTTATTCTAAACACATCCCTCTAGTCTCTTTATGAGGCTAGATGCAAAAGTACATTCAGTAAACTTAATTAGCACAAAGTAAATTAGCACAATATATGTTGAGCCCTAGGGGCGTACCAAACCATATATTAAGAAAGTGGTATAAGAACCACGACTGACATAGATACAAGGCCTAGAGCCTTTAGAACCGCTGGGGCCACCATGAACCACCCAAGGTAGTGACACAGGGGACCCATGGGGGACGCGTGCAGTGTCTAAACATAGCCGCGAATCACCATTAACTTTTATCTGGAAAGTCGCAATTTTAAAGATAAAGGACACTTAGAAGAGGACTTGGAGCAAACCCCTTTAGAACTAGGAGGTTCTAGAGTCAACACCCATGGGAGCCCCAGAGTACTTGAGTTACATCACCCAGGGAAGCCGGGTGCATAGGTGTCTTTTCGTGTCGGGTTCAATTTCAATGGCGATCTGCTGCAAAGTGCTGCTGGCGTTCAAGTGGAAAGTGTCCGGGTGGATCCAAGGCTGGATGGGAGAAGTGAAGAGCCTGAAAGCAGAGGGGACAGAGTCTGGGTCACTTGGCAGTGACCAGGAAGGCGATGAGCGGATGCCCACCGATGTCGGGTGATTTCAGGTGAGCAAGGTGAAGCTTGACTCTTCAGCCACGAGGACCATGAGGCGTCGACGTCAACCAGGTGCTGGATTTGAGCTGTCCCACAAAGGATGTCGAGTGCTGCGGTGTCGGTTTCTGGATTGGACCCAACAAGCCTTGGCAACAGCAACCCACACAGAAAGCAGAGATTGGCTTCGGTGCAGACCAGCAAGGTCTGAGGGACTCACCACGTGGTGGGGAGTTAGGGCACATCTGGAGCAATCAGGGAATCCCAAGGAAAAGTAGAGTTACCTTCGAGGGGACCCACCAGTTGACGGACCAGGGATCGCGAAGGGGCCTTGAGCAGAAATGCTAGAAGCGGTTTCACGGAACACTGGTGGAGTGTAGGCCCACTATCTTTGGTGCAGATGGTGCTCGGGCTTGGACTACAAATAGCCCAATGCACAACCTCAGGGAAGCTCGGAAAGTCGATGCACTAGCAAATGTGCACAGTGTCCAGGAGTTCCGGTCCCACGTCACTTGTGAGGGCTGCGGGTCTCAGCTTTGCTAGGATTTCGTGTCGGTCTCTGAGAAGTCTGGAAGTCCATGTCCTGAGTCGCAAATAGTTCAGTGTCCGATGGGAGCTTTGGAAATGCAGACCGTCAAGATGCTTCTTTGGTGCCTGCTTGAGCAGGGGAGTCACTCCTTGACCCCAAGGGAGATTCTTCAGTCATATAGTAATAGTAGTGTCTCGAAGTTCCAGTATTCAGCTTCAGAGTTTAGCCAGGTATAATCTAAAGTCCTGTTGTCAGGGGTCCCTTACTTATACTAAAGAAAGGCGTTGGACATACTCTGGGGACTCACCTATGGGAGGGTCTGGGGAGAGGGGTTGTTACAACCCTTTCCCTTTTGTCCAGTTTCGTGCCAGAGCCGGGGCTGAGTGCCCCTGCAACCAGTTTGAACTGGGGTATGCACAGGGACACCAAGTGTGCCCCAAGCACTGTCTGAAAAGCATTCTCTGAATGCACCCACCCAGCCCCAATACACTAAAGCCTGTCTGGGAGGTGCTTACACTTCCCTGTGACAGGAAACCTATTGTCCAGGCCTCCCCTGCAGGAGTTTCATCCAGCAGCAGGAGGTCAGACCTGTGTCTGTGGCTGCAGCATCCATTACCCTAAACTCATGTCCTTCCCTAACTCCTATATCACTCTATTGGCGCACTGCTCTTTGTTGGGGCCACACATTACATCCAGTGTGCCCAGGTATCTCTTGACCAACAAACAAAGGTGCAAACTTGCATTCACTTTGGGACCAGGATTCAGAGGCCTGATGCTAGGATCTCTGAAGCAACCCTTGTTTCAAAAGGGTTCACCTCAAGCAAAGCCTCCTTGCCATTCTGGTCGGTCTGTGACTCTCTCAGCTGGGCATCAAAAACTTGATCCACGATTTCTCCTTTCTGATTTGTGACCCCATCTTTCGCCCAAAACAGTGGCAGGGGTACACAGTTAACATCCCAGGGCTTCCGCCTTCACTGAAGTCCTAGTTGCCAGCAAAACCTGTGCTGGTTACCTTCACTTTGGCTTCAAGCTAGACTGGTGCTGAGTCCCCAAGCTGGATCTGATGTCCGGGCCCCTCTGGCAACAGTTTTAAGGCAGCAAATATCTATTGGTGGACAGAACAAAACAATTAAATCGTCTGAGAACTCACCAGGAGAAGTATCGTGATCCCTGACAGCAGAGCCCTTCCAGGAGCAACATCATCGCCGCCGACCTTGCCGTAGCTCCACAGTCGAGTACCTCCCCCCCCGCCGCAGCCTCGCAACACCTGTGCTGCCGCCGAGTGGGGGTGAGGGAAAGACTACACCTCCCAGCAGCCTCCGCGACCGGAAGTCGCGTCGAGGCGGAGCGCGCCAGGAGGCGCTTAAAAGCAGCCTTGAATCGCCAAAGCCCTGGGAAACAATTAAATCGTCTGAGAACTCACCAGGAGAAGTATCGTGATCCCTGACAGCAGAGCCCTTCCAGGAGCAACATCATCGCCGCCGACCTTGCCGTAGCTCCACAGTCGAGTACCTCCCCCCCCGCCGCAGCCTCGCAACACCTGTGCTGCCGCCGAGTGGGGGTGAGGGAAAGACTACACCTCCCAGCAGCCTCCGCGACCGGAAGTCGCGTCGAGGCGGAGCGCGCCAGGAGGCGCTTAAAAGCAGCCTTGAATCGCCAAAGCCCTGGGAAACAATTAAATCGTCTGAGAACTCACCAGGAGAAGTATCGTGATCCCTGACAGCAGAGCCCTTCCAGGAGCAACATCATCGCCGCCGACCTTGCCGTAGCTCCACAGTCGAGTACCTCCCCCCCCGCCGCAGCCTCGCAACACCTGTGCTGCCGCCGAGTGGGGGTGAGGGAAAGACTACACCTCCCAGCAGCCTCCGCGACCGGAAGTCGCGTCGAGGCGGAGCGCGCCAGGAGGCGCTTAAAAGCAGCCTTGAATCGCCAAAGCCCTGGGAAACAATTAAATCGTCTGAGAACTCACCAGGAGAAGTATCGTGATCCCTGACAGCAGAGCCCTTCCAGGAGCAACATCATCGCCGCCGACCTTGCCGTAGCTCCACAGTCGAGTACCTCCCCCCCCGCCGCAGCCTCGCAACACCTGTGCTGCCGCCGAGTGGGGGTGAGGGAAAGACTACACCTCCCAGCAGCCTCCGCGACCGGAAGTCGCGTCGAGGCGGAGCGCGCCAGGAGGCGCTTAAAAGCAGCCTTGAATCGCCAAAGCCCTGGGAAACAATTAAATCGTCTGAGAACTCACCAGGAGAAGTATCGTGATCCCTGACAGCAGAGCCCTTCCAGGAGCAACATCATCGCCGCCGACCTTGCCGTAGCTCCACAGTCGAGTACCTCCCCCCCCGCCGCAGCCTCGCAACACCTGTGCTGCCGCCGAGTGGGGGTGAGGGAAAGACTACACCTCCCAGCAGCCTCCGCGACCGGAAGTCGCGTCGAGGCGGAGCGCGCCAGGAGGCGCTTAAAAGCAGCCTTGAATCGCCAAAGCCCTGGGAAACAATTAAATCGTCTGAGAACTCACCAGGAGAAGTATCGTGATCCCTGACAGCAGAGCCCTTCCAGGAGCAACATCATCGCCGCCGACCTTGCCGTAGCTCCACAGTCGAGTACCTCCCCCCCCGCCGCAGCCTCGCAACACCTGTGCTGCCGCCGAGTGGGGGTGAGGGAAAGACTACACCTCCCAGCAGCCTCCGCGACCGGAAGTCGCGTCGAGGCGGAGCGCGCCAGGAGGCGCTTAAAAACAGCCTACGACACCCGCGACGCGGGAGCGCGCGGGGCAGCGCCGGGCTAAGCCCGGGCAAAGGGCGGGCCCTCTGTGGCCCTCCGGGGACCGAGGAGGACGGGACGGGCCCCCCCTTTTTTCATTTGTGTTAAGGTACCCTAATACCCCTTGCTCTCTAATTGCAACACACTAAAGGGGAGCCCATCATAATCGTCAGACATCGGAAAACAACGTGAAGATGTCAAAAAACAGAAAGACCCCTGTGGCCACTAGATCTGTAACAAGAATAATAAGTGCTCCTAAAACCCCTCTTCCTACAATAACCGCTATTGACTTAATGTTACAGAAAACAATTAGCGTGGTGGCTGACGCTATCCAGGACACTGAAAGACGACTATCCTTAACACCAGATCTGTGTTTCCCGGATCTTTCTCTTCACACCACCGAAAATGTTAATTCTAAAGACAATACAATGAACTCACAAGAATCAATCTTAATGCTGTCCTTCACAGGGCTTCCAAGTCCTCAAACAAGAGACAACACTTCAACTGCCCTGACTATTCCCTCCCTAGGCAGCAGCAGGGACAATAGTCTTATAGTGCCTAGCAACAATGGAACTAATACATGCTTGCCGCCTATAGACCACTCAAATTCTGGGCATTTAATCTCGGCAGGTCTAACATTTACTGCACCTATAGGTATAGTACCTTCTTCGGCCAAGAGATCAGGGCCAAAACATACAAACAGGTCCTGCAGACTGCGAAATAAAAAAAAAAAAACAACCATAGGCAAAAAAATACCTTGTTTAAAGGCCAAGAAACATCATCTAGCCAAAGATATCTGGTCCACTTTTAGACTGGCTAACCCAGCAGTAAATCTTTGCTCTCCCTCAACCAGTCAGGAGCTAGGGTCGTCCCCGAGAAAGCAGCAGACAGACCCTATAGATACGACTGCTGCCCACTCAGTTCAGCCAGACAACATTTTGACAAACAATAAGCTTCTTCTGGGTCAACTAGAAGCCCTACTCAAGACCCTCCTGAAGCCCATTAGTGAGAAAGTCATTAACATCGAGAAGGCACTAGGGAAATTCGAAAGGGCCCAAAATGATGCAACTTCCACACTACTTAAAATACTGAACGCACCAAAAACCACTTCCACCTTTGTACCAGCTCGCAGCTCACTTGCCTCAAGCCATAATAGAGCAGCAAGGCCAAAGCAAACCACTCACAACACTGCAAATAACCACACTCTGCCAGCTTGCCTGGATAAAACTCCTCATCCTAAGTCGAGAAAAAATCCAGACACGGTGCCCAACCCCCCTTCCATAGTGGCCACTACCTTGACAAATGTCCAAATTCCACCAGACAATGAAACCGACGAAAGTGAATGGGCCGCTGAAAGTTCCCCAGCCAAACTAGTACAACCCCACCTAGAACAAACGAGTCAAACTACAATTACACATTCGAGCATCCCTATACTGCAAACTGGGGATAAATTGCCAAAACCAGTGGCAGCTAAAAGACCATTCCACATAAATCTCCCCCCAGAATCCAGTCCTTATACCAGCGTTATGATTGGGGTTCCTAAGTTACCGGAGGAGAAAACAGAATCTCACGCGGAACTAAAAAATAAGGTCAGCCATTGGCTGACAATTCATAGACCGATCCCACAACACATAACTGGCCATATCTCACATGTGAAAAGAGTAGACTGGGTGGGAACTAGATTTAAATCTACTGAGGGTGACTGCATCGTGGTAACCTTCGGTGACAGTCGCGCAGCTAGTTTTGTGAACAGCTGGAAAAGTGGCATGACCAATAGCCTGATCCGTACAATGGATCTAAGCTATTTCTACCCCTCAAACAACCCCGGTCACAACGTAAAACAACCACATCTAACCTATGGACAGGGGGGGCCGCCTGAGCAAATGGCGTTCCATCTAGCTAGGGACACCCCATGGTTGCATGAACCGTCTACTCCGCTGGACCACACTAACCAGAGGGATGAACCCTTATGGCTTAACAGGCAAAATAGACATCGCACAAACCATCAGGAGAGAAGGAAGTTTGTACCCCGCCCACAGTTCCAGCACTATCAATATCCTCAACAACCAAACATGTACTATGGGGTCCCCGTCTCAAACAGATATGATACGCTTTACGCCCCAGAATATCTGGACGAGATCGATTGACATACTGTATCCCTAATCCCCTTTTCCATACACTCCGAGTTTCTATGCATGGAAACAGCTCCCAATAATCTAGTGAGTATTATACCAGAGTGCACACATAATTCCACTCAAGGGTTAGTTGAAATACATGAGGCAGCTTCTTTAGTAAATCAGACAGAGAACACACCTCCTCTACATGAGCCCAGTCCCTCACATCCGCCTACTCAAGTCCATTGCGCTATTGTCGGTCCCGTAAACTCTCTACCCAGCACTGATATACAACCAGACACAATAACTGACCAAGGGAACCAAGTGACACCACCACCTATAACCAACGCCCAGGTTGTAAGCCTAAATGATACATCACCAAGCTCCATAAAACTTTTGTCCTGGAACGTTGCAGGCCTGGCTTCTAAGGTAAAGGATCCAACATGGGTATCACATATAAAAAACTATACCATCTTGTGTTTCCAAGAAACATGGCTGGAAGACGTAAATGCCCATATCGAAGGCTTCCAAAGCTTCTTCCTACCAGCAATTCCCTCGAACAGTGGAAGATCAAAGGGGGGCCTGGCAGTTTATGTCAGCCTTGCACTCATCTGTCAGGTTTCAAAAAGGGAATCCAACAATAGACATATTCAAATTCTGGTACTCAGGAGGGGCAAAAGGGCACTGACCCTTATTAACTTTTACAACGCTGTATCACCAAACAGGGAGTGCAACATTCTTCATCTACATAACCTCCTTAAAGTTAAATCATCAAGTCTGCCCCGCAGCACCATCATTGCTGGAGACCTTAATACGCACCCATGTGGTAACCCTGCAGAAACACCAATTGGTCTTTTAGGATGCAATAACAGATCTGGCTTCCACTTTGATCATTCGCCACGAGGTACCCATGTTAACAACTTAACCGACGATAGGAACCTGACAGTTGCAATGACTATATCAGAGGATTCTCACATTTTTGACGTCCCCACGTATAAAGGTCCAAGAAACGGTACTTATATAGACCACATTCTCCTTTCCAGAGATCTGGCCGATCTAGTAACCGACTTTGAAATTCAAACAAGCTTGTTTAGCGACCATAATCCCATCTCCATGAAAATCAGAGGAGGTATCTTCGAACTTCGAAAGCCTAGGAAAGACTGTGGCCGTTTAAAGCCAATAAATGGAAATCGTCGTTTGAAGTGGTCTAAAGTCGACAGTGCTACCCTGTATAATTCAATCAATAACAGCTGCGGTAAAGAACTTGCACTTTGTGCCTCCCCCACCACCTTACCTGAAGCGACCTTAACTGCCTTCTCAGTTGTGGTAGACAGAATTGGTGAACTGTTAACTATACCAGTAAAGGGACATCATGAACCTCATCTGAAATGGTTTGACCAAGCTTGCTCAAAGGCTGGACGAAACTTAAAAAAAGCACTAAAAGCTAATCCCAGAGATCCTATTCTTGTAAAAGAACTGAGAAACATCTACAAGACATCTCTAGCAGCCCGAAAGAAAGAAGTGAAGGCAAGCATCTGGGATTCTCTGAGCGATCCAGCAATCCTGGGTAATAGTTCTAAGTTCTGGAAGATTATAAATCAGCCTCTGTTCGATGACCCCAGTAACTCTGTGATTGGGACAAATATACCCGAGGATGAGTGGTTAACTCATTTTAGAACAATCTTCCAAAGTGACGATGCACAAGCGGACATTGATTTTAATATCTCTGACGAAGAATTACTGTGTTTTACAGTGGGGGAGGTAGTAAAGGGTATCCAGGGCCTGACTACCAATAAAGCACCAGGCCCTGATGGTCTTCCCCCTGACCTTTTTAAATCAGACACTCAGCTATGGGCACCAGTCCTCACCGCAGTAATAAATGCCGGGATCTCCAAAGGTTGCCCGAAATCATGGGGGTCCTCGACCATAGTGCCTGTATTCAAGAAAGGGGATCGTAGAAGTGTAACATGTTATAGGCCAATATCATTGATTAACTCAATTGCCAAGGTGGTGGGGGGTATCATTTTAAATAGGTTAGTACACTGGGCTAAGGAAAATAACATTCTGTCACCCATCCAATACGGGTTTAGACCAGGCCATTCCACGATAGCGCAATGTCTAAACCTGTATCTAATAAACGGCAAATACACCTTGGCCAGAAAAGGGTCTATCCATATGGCCTTTATGGATTTATCATCCGCTTTCGACTGCGTCGACAGAGGTAGGCTCTGGGAGGTCATGCAAGAAATGGGCGTGGAGGAAATTCTCATAAAGTTTTTATCAGCTTTACATTCGGACACCAGAGCAAATGTTCGCCTCACACAGGATATGACAGTAACTAGGGACTTCAGGATAAACCGCGGGGTTAGACAAGGGTGCATCCTAGCCCCGTTTCTTTTTAATCTTTATATTAACGACCTGGAGGAACACCTTTTAAAAACTGGAGCAGACTACCCATACATAGGGAGGAAGGGCGTGCCCGTCTTGCTATATGCTGACGATGCCGTCCTAATCTCTAGAACAGCGAATGGCCTCCAAACTCTGCTTGATTCTTTTTTTGTATTTATGAATTCCCGTGGCCTGAGCATTAATAACTCGAAATCTTTCACCATGATGACCGGCTCAGGCCCCAAAAAAAGTTACCCCCATTCTGTTAATAACGAAAAAATACCAACAACTAGGACTTTCTCGTACCTCGGTGTCCTTTTTGATCACAAACTATCCTGGGTACCTGCAATACAAAAGAAAAAGGGCGAGATAGTGCGTGTAAACGCAGGTATAATGGATTTTGCCAAGAAAATGGGTAATAGCCCAGTGGCCGCTGTTCTGAAGTTATACCAAGCCAAAAGCACTGCAGTCGCATGCTATGGGAGTGAATTATGGGGCTCAGAATCCATAGATGCCCTTGAGGTCACCGAAAATAACTTTTTTAAGCAAGTTCTAAGACTCCCTAGGGGTGTGGCAAACTTCTCTGTCCACACAGAATTAGGTATGCCTTATCTAAGTGACAGGATTGCGGTAAACCCCCTGTTATGCTGGCTAAACAGCTGGCTAAATCCAGATATACCCCTCACTAGAAACATCCTGCAAGAGGCTTTAGAGTGGGAAGGGAAATACAAGATCCCGTGGTTAAAATACATTAAAAGATGCCTCTCTGAATTAGGCCGGCCTGACCTCTTCCTAGTCCCAGAGAACATAACCAAATCTGATGTCATCTTCGTGAAGAATACCTTTATGGCAACCAGATTCTTAGCAAGGGAGGAAAGAGAGTATGCGAAAAACAGTGTGAGATTGCACGCTCTCACCAAAACGACCCTCCATATAGAACCCTATCTAGTCTGGCCCTTGTCTGGACACGAACGCTTTTTGCTCACAAGGTTTCGTTTTGACATGTTCCATCTTTTGCTAGCTGTACCAAGTGGGGCACACAGGGGCCAAGTGTTGCCAGCTTGTGGCTGCGACAACAAGTCTCCACAAGATCTGGCACACTTTTTATTTTTTTGTTCATACTATATAGTCCCTCGTAAATTGTTTTTAAAACCCTTACTACAACGGCTCCATTTTGCACAATACAGACCGGCACTTTATTACCTTCAAATGCTAAACAGTGATAGTACCCCGTTTTTATGTAGTTTCTTAAAACTTGCACTTAAACACAGGAAAAGCATGGAAGGCTAATCAACTCCATTTCCGATGTGATCCCTCTTTTTTATATTGTATATTTTTTACTGTTTTTAAACTATAATATTGAAATTTCCGCTTGTGCTCATGCTTACGTTGATGTGGTAACATATTTTACTCTTTGCACAAACTGTTCTTTGTGACTAAATGTTTATGATATGTACTTTTATGATTGTTACATGTAAACAATCGAATAAAGATATTTTACTTACTTACTTACACAGTTAACATCCCAGGGCTTCCGCCTTCACTGAAGTCCTAGTTGCCAGCAAAACCTGTGCTGGTTACCTTCACTTTGGCTTCAAGCTAGACTGGTGCTGAGTCCCCAAGCTGGATCTGATGTCCGGGCCCCTCTGGCAACAGTTTTAAGGCAGCAAATATCTATTGGTGGACAGAACAAAAGGTCTTTAGACAAGGCACAGAAATAATCTATCAACAGAGAGGATAATCTCAAAATACTTCCTAGTCTTGGGATGCCCCATACATTAGCAAGGCATCCAAGAACCACTTAATTTATCAATGTGAGAGTAAAAAAAAACAACAGCCTGGACCTATTAGCAAATATAAAAGGAACGTTTTGGTGAAGTAACAAGAGTAATACGCCACCCATTCCCAAGCAGCCAAGGAAGTCTGTGTTCATTTACTAAATTCTGAGCAAATTGCAAGTTGTTAACGCTGTTTCATGGTCCTGGGCTCCCTCCGGCTGACTGCACATGCTTAGGTCTCCCGACCATATCCTTACACTGGAGTTTTAAGGTGTAATCATAGGACCGGGAGCCTTCACATTTCGTTATCTACACAGTCTCAGAGCTCTGCCCATAGTAATAAGAGGTTGCCAGAGGCTATTTGAGATGTTACCACACTGGCAACATCAAGACGAGCCATTGCAAATGCAGAGTTCAACCATTCTTCCGTCTTTGGGGGGTTGGGGTCTTTCCATTTCATGCAGATTTCCCTGCGTGCTAATAAAATAAGATACAGTAAAAGTCCTCTGTCCTTCGCTACCAAGTTCTTTGTTAAGGAGCAATCATCTGCAAAAAAGACTAGAGTCCCATTAACTGTGATATTTATACCAAAAATCTTGCGCAAGTAGCCCCCAATCCCTTCCCCAAAATGCTACAAGGTTTGCACATTAAAAAAAACATGGATGTCATTTGCTTTAGGGGCCATGCATCTATAGCATTTCGGTTCGGGGGTTGGGGCAAATTTTGCTATTTTAGCTGGGGTACAGTAGATGCGATTGGTGTCACGATTCGCTCCCTGTGTTCTCGTGTCCACCATCAGGGGGCTGAACTGTGGGACTCTCCAGTGTTCTAATATGCTTCCTGACACTCCCCTGCATGCATATCTTGACTTCCAGCCATTTGGACACTATTTGGGAATTTACATCCATTTCCAATCCATGCCAGGTTTGGTGAAAGCCTGCCTGCTTAGACTTAAAGCCAGCCTACTCATGCCTGAAACTCCATTACCCAGAATTCCCTGCCCACTGCTTTGTCTCCACCCCTGCAGGCCAAGGATGGGTGGAGGAATTCAGCTCACCTGTGGCTGGCTGCTGCTAGCCTGCTCACACCAGCTGCATGTGATTACTGTGAGCTCTTTTAAGCCCCAGCTCCCTTCAGGCAAAGGTTGGTCATTGTAGCTGTTTACCGGTGAGACCGATCCTTGTTTCCAGTGCTCCCTGAGCTTTTGCTATCCTTATTTCCAGAGTTCCTGTGCTGCAGCAGTTTCCCTTGTCCCTGAAATAGCACTGTCTGCAGTGCTACCTTGATTCTTGAGCTTTAGCTCAATTCTAGTTCCTGCTCCTGAGTCCCAGCATTTCTTGTTTCCTGAGCTGCAGCTCTTTCCTGTTTCCTTGAACCAGTACTACCTGCAGTGCTACCTTGACTCCTGAAGCTTTAGTAATTTCCCTGTTCCTGAACTGGCACTGTCTGCTGTGCTGCCTTGACTCCTGAGCCTTAGCTCACTTTTTGTTTCTACCTCAGCACTGCCTTCTATGATACTTTGTTTTCTTGAATACTGAACCTGCACTATTCTAGTATACCCTTGTAGCCTCCCCTTCTGTATATCTGTTTCCAGTCCCTGCCTTGCTTCCCATTTCCTTGGTTCCAGTTCTAGTTTGCTGCCTTTCTATTCTGCTGTCTTACTTCTGTTACCTTGTATGTTTGTTACCTGCTTTCTGCCAAGTGTGCTCTGTCATTTCCTTCCTTTCCTGTTAAGCACTCCTCCTTGCTAGCTCCTTGTCTATTGTGCTTGTGTTTAGTTCTACCCCTTTGCTGTTACTGCCTTGCGCGTTCCTGTTTGATCGCCAGGATCCGTGGGCTCAGCTGACTACCTAGGTGGTGTTTCTTGTTCACTGTGAGTTTTGTCTTTGAGTTACCTTTATAACATCACTATAGGTATAAGCTCCACAGACCCTGCCTTTGCAGCATATCCTACATGTGGGTATTTGCAGTCAGTATCTGTAACAGCAATTGCGGGTAAGAAACTTACTGCACTTCAGTCTTACCATGTGGTGCTCCTGAGTGCTTTACCCCACAACCCCCTTTATTGTTAATGTTGTATTATATATATGTCTTGCACGTCCGTCCTGGGTGTAGTTAGTCTGAAGGCTAAATTGCCTTGTGAGTACCCTTCCTTACTGAGTCTTACCCATCTTGTTCACTTTCACAGGCATCCCCTTTGGATCTCATTTTCTCCTCTGACTCCCTGTATGATCCTGGGCAGCACTGTACTCCTCCTTTCTGTGTACGTCTTCTACCCAGTTCCCAGTCCTTGTCCAAGCCCCTGACTGTGTTCCCCACATTGTCCTGGACAGTCCCTGACAATTGGTGACAAAGAAATGGTTTTCCTTTAGGCTAGCTGATTTTATATATTTGTAAAGAAGATTTAAGGAGGGCTCTAATAACTCTTCTATAACAGATTCAAAGGGAGATTGTCTCCACACCAAAGCCTGAGATGGAATATCTTTGTCATCTGCTTCAACCAATTTCTTGTACCAAATTGATACCTCTCTCTTTATCAGATTGTCTGACATAAAAAGGAGCACTGTCTTCCAGTCTCCCATTATACCCGGCTCTCTGCCTCGAACCAGGACATCAGTTGTAAAAACTTAAATTTGGAGAATCCAGGGCCTATCTGGGCTTTCAATATTTCCCACGGATGCACCCCATCAGTGTCCCCCAGATCTGACCAAATCGAAACTCCCGCCTCCTTGATAGGAGCAGCCAACCCATCTTTAGGGCAACGAGGAGTAGTACCCTATCTCGCACCTAGTCCGTACTTTACACCAGATTTCTAGTGCATTTTTCAGGACCTTCAGGCGCACCTTCTTAAAATATTTTGGTGCTCCAAATTTGTAAAGGAACTCTTCTTTTCTGCCCCTTCAACATTGCTTGTCAATTCACTAAGCAGAAACCCCCAAGCTGAAAGTGTTGGTTTTGTTAAAAGCATCCGGATGGCTTTGAATTGAAATGCTACCAGGTACCAACTAATATCCGGAAGAGCTAACCCACCTTTGAGCAACCTCCGCCTCAGCTTTTTCCAAGACAGCCTCATTCCTTTGTCCCCCCATATAAAATTCCCGATCTTGCCCTGTATTTTCGAGATATCATGTTGAGGGAACCTCAGGGGAACAGCATTAAAAATATATGTCAGCTTGGGGAGGACAGTCATTTTAACTAAATTTACCTTGCCGAAAATAGTCAAAGGGAGATTCTTCCACCTTGCGGACAAACAATCTAATTCATTCATGACTCTTTTCAGATTCAAGGGAGCAATTCTGTCTAATTTGTTAACTTTTGTTATGCCTAGGTATTTAAACTCAGTACTGGTCTGCCCCGTCCAGTGTGTTATATTCCAGAACATTACCTCCGTCTTGGAGGAGTTGGCTAGATATCCAGAAATTGAGCCAAACTCCCCCAAGAGGGTCTCAACCCTTGGCATTGTTGTTTCTGGGTCGCTGGTGTAGAGAATGATGTTGTCCGCATATAGTGCTATTCTTGATGTATACTGCTGGGATTTAAAAGGCAGAATCTGATCATCAAGTTTTATTGCCTGGGCCAATGGCTCTATATATATGTTGAACAGCAGGGGGAGATGGGGCAACCCTGCCTGGTTCCCCTCTGAATCTCGAAACTAGAAGTGAGCGTCGCATTCACCAGGATTTTGCAGAGGCTCCCTGATAGCATTGTCTGAGAGTATGGATAAACACAGGGCCTATGCCCATGGCTTCCAGAACCTCCCAAAGGTAGGACCAACAGACCCTATTGAACGCCTTGGTGGCATCTAAAGCAATTACCGCCAAGGGTTCCGATCTTGCTGTGGCAAGATCAATATTGCCAATAAGAAGTTTTGTGTCTGTTCATGAATGAAACGCCCGCTAATGAACCCCTTTTGATTAGAACTCACCAACCCTGGAGCCAATTTAGCCAATCTCCCTGCCAAAATACCCATAAAGATTTTATAGTCGTAATTAAGTAGGGAGATTGGTCGATAGGAGTCTGCCCTCAAAGGATCCTTCCAAGGCTTAGGTATTAACACTATGGTTGCCTCGCTCCATGAACTTGGTATTTGCCCTGATGGACTATAGATCGATTGAAATAAGGTTCCCAATGTTGGCACTTTCTCATCCTCCAGGTCTTTGTATACCTCATTCGGGAGGGCGTCCAGACCTGCTGCTTTCCTGTTTTTAGATAACTTTATTTGAGTTTTTATTTCCTCCAACAAAATCGGGGAGTCCAAAAGATCTCTACCCTCCTGCGTTAGGGATGAAAGTGATTTAGTGCTCAGCCAGGTCTGGATTTGGTTTTTGAGGGTTTCAAGTCCTCCTTATAGAGATCTGTAAAGAGGGGGAGAAGGCAATTCTTTATGTCGTCTATATCTGTGGATTTATCCCCACTACTATTAATAACTAACTCGCTTATATTGTTTTTAATGTGGTCAGTTCTGGCCTTCCATGCCAGCAAGGTGCCTGCCTTCTCGCCATATTCAAAGTTCTCCATGTTTTTAGTTAACCATTGGGCCTTACATTTCTCCTTTAACTTGCCTCTGTAGTCCAACCTAGCTGTCTCAAGATCCTCCTGCATTTTACCAACCCTTTCGGGTGGACCCCCCCCTAACAAGAGAAGATCGGCTTCTAGCATCGTAATTCTGCCTTCTCTCTGTTTTAGTTCACGACCTTCGATTTTGATTTTAGAGGATATAAGACCATGTAGCCTACCTCTAATATTGGCCTTAAAGGCATCCCATACAACTCCTATGGACGTTGAGCTGATGTTAATCTCGAAGAACTCCAGAGAGGAGGCTTTAGTGGCCGAGATAATTTCAGGGTCGATTAACATTCTCCTATTAGGAGTCCATCTCGTCTGGGTTACCTTCATTATTCTATTGCATGAAAATAAAACAGGGGCATGGTCCGAGATATGACTAGGGAGAATGGAGATAGCTGGGGTTTTAGACAAGAGATCCCTGGCCATAATATATAATTGATCCTTGAAAAGTGATGATGCCTTTTACTGTAAAATGTAAACCCAGCCGCCTCCCCCATCACGTCCCTCCAGACGTCTACCAACTCTATATTGTGCATCAAGTTTTTCATTACACGCCGAATATGAGGTGCCCCTATATACTTGCACTGATTTGATGTGTCCTTATGAGGATCCAAGAGGACATTAAAGTCCCCCCCTACAATTATTGGGGGATTCTCCAGGATTAACTTTGAATAAAGTTTGGAAATGTATGTAGGATCATCCACATTAGGACCATAAAAAGACACACAAACCAACTCCATTCCCTCTAGATCCAAATGTGCGATGACCCACCTCCCAGTTTGGTCTGTCTGAAAATATTTTATAGGACACACTAACCCCCGTTTTATTAGTATTGCAACTCCGCAAGTATTTGTTGTTTGACCAGAGAAGCAGAAACTCTCCACCCTAGAAGTATTAGAAAACAATTTTCTAGACTCCTCAGCGGTCAGATGCGTCTCTTGCAGAATGCATATCTGTGCCTCAGAGAGTTCTAAATACTTCATTACTAGTCTCTGTCTCCTAGGGCATCTCATTCCATTAACATTCCAAGAGACAAAACTTCTCTTACTACACTGAGTCGCTACTCCCGCCATATCTTATGAGTTCTTTAACCTAGAGCCAGCAGCCCATAGACTTAAATCCTAAAGTGAGATAAGAATTTTTCCATTTTAATTTTTTCCCCATACCCCCCACCCAGTGCCCCCCACCCCGCCCGCCCTTCCACCTGTGCCCCTTCCTTCCCTTGAGGCATCTGTGTATTCCTATATTAGTAATCTGAAGACCCTCAAGAAAAAAAGAAATGTTCTACACTTTTACTCATGGATGTTATATTACTTGTACAGGACTGCAGATACTAAATGACACTTAGGACCATGCTCGCATATTATAGGAGCAGCAGGAAAATCTAAAACTACTAATTTAACAGGGATTCTTAATACAAAAAGAACTAAAAACTTCAACATAGTGGGTACATTTTCTCCAATAGAACCTGTTGTGACAAACAAACTCCTATAAAACAATATTTTCATCAAAAATATTTGCTAAGAATCACATGGGCATCTTCCCTGCATTCTATTTTTCACAATCCAAACTATGCAACATCTGCTCCAATAAGGGCTGTCAATTTATTTACACAGACTAGCTAATATAGTGGTGTTATCACCTGAGAATTTTAGAACAAAAACTACCCACCTCTAGTTCCCCTTAAAGATCAAATAAGGGAACAGCAATCTAGACTGCTCATCCTTTCATAATTTCATCAAACAGGATGAATAATAACATAGCATATTTATCTATTCATTTTATTAATGCTAACAATTTTTAAAATAGTATTTCTGAATAGACAATTAAATGTCTCATGGCTATTTCTTAGACAACTTAGACTTGCTAAAAAAAAGTGAGAGAAAGAGAGAGAGAGAAAACATAAATTTGCCTACCCTTAATTTGTAGAGGAGGAGCTAACCTGAAACAGGTTTCACTTCTGTCAACACTTTCAACCCCTATTTGTAGCAACTGGGCATAAACAAACTCTGACGAGGTAAAGAGCACATTGAGCTAGCTAAAAAAACATGAATAACCAACCACCAATCCCTTTAGCAAGTATACTAGTGAAAACATGAAGGCACATGAATTCAAACTAAATCCAATTGCGGTCTTATCTCAGCCCTTGCACAGTAATCTTCAAACTTAAAGCACATCAACTTTCAAAAAGTTTCAGAGGTCAAAATGTTAAAGGCAAACCTTGCTCTGAGCCCGGCTAGGCTTTTAAATGTAGAACTCGACCTTTAAGCCTTTACCAGCTGTCCTATTTTGTGTGCAAGACTTTCCATGCAGTTCTCCCAATTCACAGTGACCATGGAGACTGATAGCTGAAAAGCAGACCCACTCCATTCCTGTGTGTTCATAATTTAGAGGTAAGGGAATAACTTCTGCTGATTTTTATATTTATTTGCAATTGTAAGCAGTGTGCGGTATACTTTTCTAGCAGTATAGAGGTCAGCTATTTGTGTTATACTTAAATGTGTGCATTTACTGAAGCCTAAGAGCAGTTTAAAAGGCAGAGTTGCTTTTAAATAGTGAATTTTGCCCAAGTTCGACTTTGATGTTTGGGGCACTTAAAAATGAATATCCTACAATGTTTTAGCATAATAGGAATCCCAGAGGGTTCTCTGGAAAGCCCAGGAATGAGAAATCAGAAATATATAAGGTATACCCTTATAAAAATGAGTTTTGTACGCCTGGGTAAAGTGACATTTTCACAAGTAAGTTTCCTCCTATTGCGGTAAAGCACTATTTAAATTCAACTTTGATGCTAGGAATTCACAATATGATGATTAGGCTTTATGAAGATAAAAAAACAAATCTAATGCACTTATTTTTTATATTTTTTATATAATAAAAAAAGATATTTTTTTTATAATTCCAACCCTTTCCCATATAAGAAAAAGCAAGCTTCATTCCTTTTTGCCTTCTACATGTATTCATTTATAAACCTAAGCACAGAAGCCTAACTTGAAACATGAAAAATCTGCACCACTTTTAAAGGACAGTCTTTATTTAGCATCAGAACCACGGATGTGCTTATGTAAAAAGGAATTGAGAAAGGAAATCCCTACTTCCAATATTTCCCTATTATCCAAAATAACGAAACTGATTTTTTGCAACTTTTTTTAAAAGCATGCAAACCTCTATACCAGGTTAGCACTAAGTCAGCATTTTCCTTCTGCGGCTTGCAGTCAGTAACAGCCATATGCTATTTACACAGTTGTTTGAAAGAATTTGTTTCTAGCGTTGAAATGTAAGCAGGTGACAGTCTATTTAAAAGTCAGACACTTCAAGGCAGTCAAAATCTATCGTTCCATAATGTGTGTTTAGTTCAGCAACAAGCAAATTCACTCATATGATGTGAATGCCTTTTAATATCTAATACAATGTATCTAAGGAAAATGCTGTAACATTTTATATTTTAGTTTATTTATTGCAAAACACACAATTTCGTTTTTGAGGCCTATTTTATTCCTATTCAATGTGAATTCTAATTTTATCTTTAGCATGTGGTAATTTGCACACATATATAGTGTCTTACTCTGTCAATTTAATAGTAACATGCAGCTATTTAGCATATGTTTTAAAATTCATTTCTGGATGTTTATTTAATATTAATTCAATTACATTTTGCATAACAGAATGACGACAAAATAAAAACACACATTGAGCTCATTCCAGACATTTACAGAAGAGGGTCATACACTCAGAACACACCATACAGAGCGCTTAAGGCTAGTCATTCTTACACAAAAAGCACAATCACTACTTACACACACAAGTTCCACCAATGTCAAATCACATAGACATTTAAACACACATTTAACCCACAAATCAACACTTAGGACAGAAACAAAAGACAGCCCACAAACTGTACTTAAACCAAACCATTTGTAAATACTAGTTGTAAGTCATATTTACACGAAGATCTTCTCAAAAGTAGAAAACTGCAGAAAACAGCCCAAAGACTGTTCCATTTTGAAGAAGGTAAAATACACCAAATTCACTAGATTTGGCCGGCAGAACACCCAAAAAAACCTGCTCTGCAAATCTCTGCTTATAAAAGTGTGCAGATTAGGATCCTTTTTATGTACATATTTTAATTCCATGGGGTACTTTGTCACCAAGGAAGAAACACATTTTTATACCTAAACCCTTTTTAGGTATTCCCTCTAGGGGAGCCGGCAGATTCTATTCACATCACAATATGGTACCTTCAAAAAGCACCACATTCTTTGATGTGCGCTTGAAACAGGCATGCTCAAGAATATTGTAAAATATATAATATTATTCAGCATTGGCACTTAACACCAAATGTGCCGTTACATATTATTCACAAATTAGAGAAAAATCTCCACATTACCTGCCTATATAAATTGCAATTTATATATATATACTCCTTATATTCCCATGTATTTGCCAATTTCCATTTCTAAATCACTTTGTATCACTTTATATATCTCTCTATATCACTTTTATATCTCACTTTATATCCCTGTTATATCACATTAAACTCTCTCTTTAAACTCTCTCTATACAGCCGGTGCACTTCTCTCACTGTCTCACAAACAACTTTGAGAAAAGAGATTTACCAGGTCTCCAGATTCCAACCGCCAAGTTCTGAATCGACCAAATGGTCGTTTTTAGAATACTCACGCCAAAAAGGTTCTCACTCAGGAGCGGTAAACATTTGGATGATCAAAATCAGGAAGACCAGAAATATACGGAGCTGCAGAAGCAGAGAATCTCAGAGCGCAGGGTAACTCCTTAGTAGATTCCAGTCCTGTCCTTCTCAGTAGATTCTTGTCTCCTGTCAAGACCACTCCCTTGGATAGCCGCTTCTCAGATGAAGTCCACTTTGAGCGCCATTTGAAGAAAATAGAAACAATCAGACATTGGCACAGAAGCTGTAATATAAAAGACATCTTTATTAACCTCAGATGAGGGAGACTACGTCACACAGTACCCTCAGATAACTGTAGGAGGCATTCTAAAGAGTACAGAGAACAGGAGCCTTATATATGCATAGGTTATATTAGACAGCATAAAACCAAGGCATATACCCTCATGCAAAATGACTAGTATGGGTATACAAGATTTGCTTGCTCAGCAAAGTGGGAGGAGAGTTATTTCTCCTTACATCAGCAAGAATAGCCTGACAGTTATAACATAAGAGCAGGAGCATTCTACTAGCTAGGCCTCTCTGAGCATGTGCAAGGCTCTGAAAGAAGGAGAAAGCGCATGGCGAGCACATGGCTAACTAAGATGGCTGCCAAGTGCAAAATGGCTTTCAGCTCATGCTAACAGATCCCTGCAATCTTTAACAGTGGGGTACCAGACAGGGTTGCCCATTATCACCTTTGCTCTTCGCGATTGCGATGGAGCCCTTGGCTGCCTGCATCTGACAGCACCACACAGCGCGCGGTATAGGGTTCAGTTCCGGAGTTTACTTATTTCCCTATACGTAGATGATGTGACTCTCTACATTATCAACCCGGAAGAGAACTTAGATCCAGTCTTGAAGGAGTTTATTAGTTTTGGTGGTCTGGCTGGCATCTTCATCAACTGGGCCAAGTCAGTGATGTTCCCGCTGGCTGATGGTACCGCCCAGATGACGTCAGAGTGCCCCGTGAGGTGGGAGGCTGAGTCAGTTAAATATTTGGGGGTTTGGATAAGTCGCGATACACAGGAGGTGTGGAGGTTAAAATACGGCTGGGCTGTCACGTGGCTGGAAATGAAGGTGAAGGTGTAGTCCGGGTTACCACTGTCTCTAGCCGGAAAGATAGCACTGGCTAAAATGGTTATTTTACCAAAATTCTTGTATTTGTTTGTTAACTTACCGATCCCTCTTACAGGGCACTTTTTTAACACCCTGAAGTCGCAGCTGGTCTTATTGGCATGGGCGGGTGGGCAGGCCAGAACCTCATGGGACCTGCTGACCCTCCCACTGAAACATGGTGGCTTAGGGGGCCCAGACATGCATCTATATGCATTATGTGCCAAAGCACAATTCTTGCATTATTCGGCCCATCCGATGCCCTCCAGTCTCATGTGGCAGTCGAAACTGATGTGATGGCTCCTACCCCGCTCAAAGTGGCACTCCACCAAAAACACATCGCCCACGCATGGATGTGGACTTCTCTGGGACACTATGCTGGGCATGGGACGAGTTACGTAAAAGAGCAGGTGTTCCGTTGTTGTACACCCCTTCTATACATCTGGCACAGAATGCAATGCTGCCTTGCATCCAGGATAGTGTCAGTAAGGCACTTGCACAAAAAATGAAACTTCAAACCTTTGCAGGTCCCCCCGGTGGCAACTGAGGGACAGGCGGTGCCGTTCGCTGAGCTCTTTATATATCATAAGCTGCGTGCAGCGTGCCGCGCTCTTTGGGAGGGATTCCCACTGGCCCCTCCACCTCTGCCTGCACTAGAGAACTTGTTGAAATCCCATCTCCTCGTAAACTTATTACACAGTTATATACACACAGGCAGAACACTGCCCCGCTGGTGACACGTAAATCCTTGCAAAACTGGAATGACGAACTCCCAACTCCATTGACTGAAGGTCAGTGGGAATTCTGCTGTGGGCAGCTCACTGATCTCTCTCCTAATAATAAGCTGAGATTGAGCCACTTTAAATATTTTCATTGTTTTTATAGGAGGCCCGTGAGTCTCCATTGTATGGACATTAGAGAAGATGATAGCTGCTGGCGCTGCGGTTATGCCCCTGCCACATTTCTGCATGTAGCGTGGGATTGCCCCAAGATTGCTGAATTGTGGTCCCTGATTTTTGACCCAGTGAATCACATCCTCAGTGTGTCAATTGTCCCATCTCCCATTCTTGGCCTATTGGGCTATGTAAAAGATGCGCTTTCCAAGTTGCGTAAGTTGCATGCAATCCTTTTGTTTTTCGCTAAGTAGCAAGTTGCAGTCCACTGGGGCAGGTGACGGGTGCCCTCCATTAAGAGGTGGATCAAGGATGTCACATACGGTCATGCACAGTTGAGCACATTTTGGGAGCTCATGCCACATACCTCTTGGCCTCGTGAAGTCTGGGAACCATTCCTGACCTGGGCTCAGCGTCAGCAAGAATCTATCGTTGAGACACATGTGAGTTAAACTCAGATTGAGACATCGATATGATGGGGTATTATCTTCCACCTGTTTTTGGGGTCCGATTCCCAGTCTTCTTTTCTGGAACATGTGGGTTTAATAGTGATGGATGGTTATAACTTGAGTCCTCTATATGGTAATATACAATGTACTGTTATTTTATTGTTGCTATTTGCTGACCCATAAGATTCTCTAGGAATATGATGAATATGCATTCCTGTACTGGTGGAGAGCTAACAGAGCGTGTATTATTACAGAGGTATTGTGTACTGTATAGACTATGCGTATGTTAGCTCCTGTACAGATTTGATAAAATGCTGATCTGTTGAATTGTAAAGCAATTTGGCTGTTGGAAAATGTAAATAAAAAAAAAAAATTTAATCCTGGAAGCTTGATTTTAACCTACAGCCAATACATAGGGAAAACCTACTCAGCTGAGGCGGATTTGTTTCCTTTCTAACTAAAGACGTCTCTGGTTAAAATGTGAGTAGAGATCTTTGAGAAGGCACGACTGAACTACTCAGATTTGAATATTAAATAAGAACCTAACCAATGTTGGTGGTGCCATGTCGTGTATTTCCTAACAATCCGTAGGACCTGCGCATTGTTTGGACACCATAACTAAGGACTTGGTGACCAGCCTGATTCCGGACACCCCATAGGATATGTCAGAATATAGACCAGCAAGCTCACAGTGCCATTGTAAGCCCCCCTAACCTACCATGGAGCAAAGAGTTTCTGGCAATAATTGAACATGACAACCATGATCCCTCAGCGATCGTGGAAACAGTATGGAACTTTTCGCTCAGTCACTCATGCTCACTTATCCTCAGAGTAATATGCAGAGAATACACAGTGGTATGTTTTTAATAATATTTATTGAGCCAACGTTAATCTTACATAAAATATGTGTGCTACAATGATTAGTTGACAGAAACAGATAAACGTGATTACAAGCACCAAAGTGTAAATAATAGATATAGTTCTACCATGGTGCTGAAAAATGTATATATGCAGGCATATAAACAAGGCAATAACTCCAGCGCCAGGACACCTCCGGGTAACAGAGCACTCTACAAATGTGTAAAATAAATAAATAAATAAATAATCTAGCGTACTCCTAATATGCGAACCCTACTCTAAGGGTGCCTAGAGTGTGTGTAGGTGTAGAGCCAAGAATGCCCCCAAGGGATGATTCAACCCCATTACCTGATGGGATTGAGTGAAGGACCACGTCTTGGCCACAAACTAGACACCCCCACGAGATGTCAGATTGCAGTGTTTTGATTTCTCAGCATGCAAGAGCCCTCTGTATATGCAGAAGTACCTCCTCTACTAATCTATTGGGATGCTCATATTTTATAATAAAAGCAGCCTTGCAATGTACTCATAGATTAGTGATGTTATGGATACGCAGATAGCCCTGTCGCCCCATGGATGAAGATAGTGATGGCATTTGTGCGTAGTTCGAAACATGATGTTCAGGGTGTTGAGATAATGTTGTGTGAATCTGGATGTAAAAACAAATTAAGTTTCAGAGAAACTAATCCAACATTGTTGTGCGTACAAATGTGTGCAAAAGGACACAACTGGTTATTTATGAGGACAATGTAAGAAATAAGCTGCTTCACTACATGGGTCGAAATCTGGAATATAACACAACCTCTTGAACGACAGGTACTAAATTATGGGCTGGTTGGCAAGGAAATAATATGATGTCATTTGCATACATGAAGATGAGGAGAGGGCCACGCTGGAACTTAAGGCCCTGATGCAGATGTTTCTCCCGCAAGTGACGCACTAACGGATCCATAGCAATGATAAAGATGGAGACGACAAGGGACATCCCTGTCACGTGTCTCTGGCAATAGAAAATTGGTGTGTAACTAAGCCATTCACGCGGAGCTGCAACAGCGGACAAGAATATAAAAGCTTTATGAGTGAAATGAAGCCCAAAGGGAGTCCCAATTTACACAGTGTCACCCCCAGAAATGGCCACTACAGGAAATCAAAAGCCTTCTCAGCATCCAACAGGGTGACCGCCGCAGGCCCCCCTGGTGAAACTCTATTTAGAACGGCAAATACTGTACGAAGTTTGTTAGAGGTAGACCTATGTGGGACAAACCTCGATTGTACCAGAGAGATGATCTGGTCCAGAAGAAGTGCGAGTTTCATAGATATCATTTCGGCAAGGATTTTTGTATTGAAATTTCATAAGTATAGGGGTCTGTAGGAGGTGCATAACTTGGGGTCTTTGCCCAGTTTAAGTAACAGCATGATCATTGCCTCCTGTAATATGGGCATTAGTTCTACGGCCTCCAGGGCCTCCGCATACATATCTAAAATGTGTGGGATCAGGATGGTTTTATATGTTTTGTAGAAAATACCCATAAGGCCATCAAGGCCAGGGGACTTGTTGCGGTTGAGTGCATCTATGGCTTGTGCCACCTCTTCAGCTGAGAAGAGTTGACTTAGAAATTGACACTGTCCGTCTGTGATCCAAACCATCGCAATCTAGTTCAGGTATTTAGTCCTGGTGTTGCAATCCTCCATTAGTTTAGTGGAGTACAGCCCTGTATCATACAGGCTGGTGAGGAAGCACTGGAGAGGGTGAGGAATTTAGATTACTTAGGAGTTAAGGTAATGGAGAATCTGAAGTAGAAATACCAACTAAGCAAAAGTATGTTACTACTCAGGCACAGAGCAAATGCTATCAACAGGTTGCATAGGCAAACAAGCTCTTGTGCCGTCTCACAGGCCCTGGAAGTATACTTTGGCAAGGTGCAAGGGGACACTCTTTGTGGAGCTGAGACTTAGGGCTGTACTGATGTCTCTCCACTCACTGTTACAGAAAATAAATTAGTCAGGCGGCTGGTTTCTTTTCCCAGTAGCACACCATTAACCCCCTTATTTTTTGATTTAGGAATGAAAGGAATTGCAGATCTGGCCGCTCTTAGACCACTTGTCTATTGGGTTCGATTATGCGTTACACCTAAGCTAATGGTTTTCAGAGACTGCCTTGCCGACCTTCCTTCCGTCAGAGGTGCGAAATCAGTACCCTGGGTTAAATTTGCTTTTGACTAGCTAAGTAAATTGGGTCTGCTAAGGCTATGGGCCAATACGTAAAAAAATGTGCAAAGCTGATCTTAATATTTTAAAATCCAGTTACTGGGCTCATATCCAAGACAGCTATACTAACAACCAGTCAACTGGCACATTGACAAATAGATTTATAGATATTAAACCACTCCCTTGTTTCGAGGCATTTTTTGATATTGTCTCTTCCCTCTAGCCAAAAGCCTTTATATTCACTTTCAATTTGGCACTTTACCTCTGAAGTCCTTTAAAAATAAATGGCACAAGGACCCAGTTTCTGATATTTGCACGGCGTGTGGCTTGGAAAAAGAGGATGAGATACACATATTATTTTTTTGTCCTGGTTATCTTGGCCAGTGCCGAAAATAGATTATTCCTCTATGTCAACAATCTGGAGTTCACTAGACATTTAGTGGCCTTCAGAACTCTAAATATTGATACTAGTCCTGCAATACTCATTGCCACTAGTATGTGTACAAATGTGGCAGATTACAGACTGTGACTGCCAGTGATTAAGACACCTTCTAACTACTGCTTAATTTTTACAACGCCTATATTATATAAAAAAATGAAAGGATGCATTTTATGTGTTATTATGCAGCTCATTGCTTGTTTTGTACATAGCTCTTGTCTGACTTTTGCACTTTGTTCTGTACTTAAGTAAGGATTGCAGGAAGGATTTCCCAATAGCATTTCTTCTTTTTAATATGAACTGAGTTGCGCAATGTTTTAAAATTTTATTTTGATGTATTTATTGTATTGCTTTGTTTATGTATACTTCAATGGTATTTGGCAACCGTATAAAGTATTTTCTACTACTACTTCTACAGCTTAGTATAATCGTCAAGGAATGCATCAGTGATTGCAGCGGTGTGGGTAACCCTGTGGTTATTGGTTAGTATTCATTCTGAAATGTATGCAGAGACGGAATGTGGATAGAGTAGACAGGCTAAAGTATGGCCACGGCGCTCACCTTCTCCATAACGGCGAGTAATGGCTTGCTTGCCCAGATAGTTCACCTCTCGTTCAGCCACGCCATGAAATTCATCCATTATTACAGCTTGGTGGTGCAGATTAGCACCCATTGAGTGCCATGTGCCAGTATTATCTAAGTTCTGGAGCTCATCATCTATGCGCTTCAGACTGTTACGGATTTCCCAGAGGACACCTGCATGTTTTGCAATGCATATCCCCTGGATGTATGCTTTAAAAGCATCCCATAGTGTCACCTGGCATGACACAAGTCCCCGGTTCAGGTCAAAATATTCCAATATGGCATCTCTTAGCTCCAAGTGGAATAGTGCATCCATAAGAGCAGTTCCAGGTAAATGCCATCAGGTCTCAATTCCATGACCGAATTGAATTTTGAAAGTAAGCAACAACGGGAGTTGTCAGAGAGTGTGTGTGGTAAAGGACGTACATCCCCCAACCACGAAAGTGCGTCTACAGACATGAACCAATAGTCTATGCTTGTCCAGACGCTATGTAGAGCTGATTAAAGGGTGTATGCTGACACGCTGGGGTACAAATGTCACCATGCGTCCCTCAGTGTATATGTTGCAGAGTATTAAAGAAGCTTGTGGCCAGCAGTGTGAACTCCAGTGGAGTCCAACTGAGGGTTCTGTACCAAATTCACATCTCCCTCCAAGGAGACAGGGATGGCATCAAATCTGCCCAGTGCGGAAGAGAGATCGTGAAAAAAATTGGGGTTGTCAACGTTGGGGGCATACATGTTGATCAAAAGTACATCATGGTCAGCTGATTGGCCACTTACAATCACATACCTCCCTTGCCTATCTATATGACTTGCATGATTTTGAAAGGGAATACTGTGATGTGTTGCCCATGGATAGAAACTCCCCTAGAGTAGGTACTATATCCTGTGAAGTATCTGTGGGAACCCAAGGATTTGCCAAACACAGGAAACTGTAGCAATGGGAGGTGTGTGTCTTGGACGAAAGCTATTTTTACCCCATGTCTTTGGAGGTATGTAAGTACCTGTTTGCTCTTACGAGGGTTGTTTAAGCCTGCACACTCCATGTTAAAGAGGGATCTCAGCTATCGGGTTTCTTCTTGCCAGTGCATCCACCATGAATCATAACATTGTCTTAATGCAGTAGTTGTATGTAGAAATGCTGTTGCGTCCGAGAGTGTTTTAAGGAAGAAAAAAGAAGAAGAAAAGCAGAAAAAGAGGCATTCAATTGAAACCAAGAACAGATCCCACCACCCACACAGAGCAACAGAAGTCATCTGAAACCCTGAAGGAACAACAAAACAACATATACCCCCAATTAACATATCGGTATACTCCAAGGGGTGGGGTTGTGCGACGACCAGTCAGGCCCTATGTAATGAGGTGCTTATGGTAATAAGGGTAAATACAGGCAGTTAGTGAGTTGATCATCTGGAGGAAGCCACCAAGCAGGATAGGTGACTCAAAGCCTCTGGCTGTCCTAGGGGCACCTTTATACCTGTGTGGAAGCGAGGACCTAGTGAATAAGGAGATGATCCACATACTGAGAGTTTGGCTGACCTATGTGCAACCAGGAGAGAACTGTGAGGACATCACCTCACTGGGTATAAATGTTTTGCAGAAGGTGAGGGCCTCTGATGGAGACTCAAAAATGTGTGCCTTGCCCCCTAAATCCACCCTAAGTCTGACCGCGATGCAACATGCCATACCTCTAAGCATGGGCGGAAAATCCGTTCCGCTCGCGGATTTTGCGGATTTTCGGGAAATTCGCAATCCGCGAGATTCGCGAATCTCCCGCAAAATCCGCAAATCCGCGAGCAGCGGATTTTGCTCGCACTGCTCGCACTGTTCGCGTGAGTTCGCGCCCCGCGAATAAGTGCAAAATTGCAGAAATACGATTTTAGCAAAACTGAAAGTAACTACTTACCAGGTTCAAAAGTTCAGGCTCATCATTAGTAGCCATTTCCTGTAGTGCTTCCTGAGGGGCCCCTCCAGAGTTCAGTTGCCAGTTGAAACTATTATGTGACCCTGCTCTGAACCTCAGAATAGTTACACATATGCCACAAAGGTCCTGAATTACAGCTAAGGGAGACAAGCAGGAGCCAGGCTGGAAGTTAAAATCCATTAATCAGCCCCTAATTCATTATTGTCAGTTGGGGCAGGGCAGGTGTTGTAACTAATTTTGCAACAATGAAAGCACTTAGCAAGTGCAAAAGATCACTAATCAGGGCGCAATAAGGAAGCAGGTGCCAGCTAAAAAAATATTCTGTGACACATTAATCAGCCCCAAATTAATTCAGGTCACTTGAGGCAGGGAAGGTGTGCTTTGCTTTGCCGAAAATAATGTACACTGGACAACCAGAGGGTGTGGTGATGAAACAGAGGGTGGCATGGGTGGGCCAGAGGGTGGCATGAGTAGTCAGAGAGTGGCAGTGGTGACAGAGAGTGGCAGTGATGAAGAAGAGTGTTCCAAACAGGCTGGACACGTAGAAACAACAAGTTCGCAAAACTTGCGACCCGACAGGTAAGTTCGCAAATTGCGAAATTGTAAAAACCCTCGCGAACTGGCAGAAACACGGGCGAACACAAAAAAAAAAAATCCGCAAATTCGCGAGAATTCGCGGATTTTGCGGATTGCGAATCCGCAAATCCGCAAAATTCGCGGATTGCCAATCCGCAAAATCCGCTCATGCTTACATACCTCAGACCTTTCTTGTAGAGCAGTACCTTTACGTCCTTAAATTTGTAACAGGCTTCTTGCACCATTACTCTAAAGTCGGTATATAAAGACACGGTAGAGTCCTGGTATTACAGGGGACTCAGATCGCGAGCCAGCCTTAATGTCATGTCCCTGTCTCTGAAATTCAGAAGGCAAGCAATTATGGGATGAGGTGGAGCTCCAGGCAGCGGCCTGGGGCCCAGGGACATGTGCACCCTCTCCACCATGAAGATATATGTAAAGCTTTTGTCTTAAAGAGGTCGGTGAGGAGTTGTTCTAAAAGCGGCCAGGACGACCCATAGACATGGATTATGCAATTCCTGTAATATGGATATTGTTTCTGCGGGACCTCGCTTCAAGATCTTCATTCATAATCACAACAGTCTAAAGGAGTTTCTCCATCTTGTCTAAGCATTTCATAATGGACGTGGTGCCATCCTTTAGACCAGAGACACGCTCCTCAACTCCGTCCAGGCAGGTCCCCTGTCTCTCAATCTTCTCCTCCATGCGGTCTAAGCAGGCTGTCAGGGTGTCGAACGGGCATCAACTCCGTCCAGGCAGGTCCCCTGTCTCTCAATCTTCTCCTCCATGCGGTCTAAGCAGGCTGTCAGGGTGTCGAACGGGCATCAATGGAGCAGAACCCAGCCCTCAGCTCTGCCATAATGGCTCCCACGCCAGTCACCCTGTCCCCCGCCATGCCAGCCATCTCCCTCTCCTCCACGTCACATGTGGTTTCATGCCTACTGGAATGTCTAGTAGAAGGGAAGTTCCAAGTTGGTGTCTTAAGACATGTCTCAAGCAAGGTTAACTGACCCCTACAAGGGTTTTCCACTATTGTTGATGGCATGGGCGTCCGCAGAAATTTTTCCAGAGGGGGGCAAAATTTTAAAATCTCCCCCTGTTTTTCTGATTGCTTTCTCCTTTCTCAGACCAGACACCTACAGAACTGTTAGTCTTCTTAACTCATAGATGGGTAGAAACTAGACGCACACCAAACTGAAAGTGCGCATATCCCATACTTGATACAATCAGTTGCCTACAAACCTGGATATCCCCACAGCTGAACACAGGCATAATAACGGTAGAACTGGCAAAACCCACAACCCACAGCAGCGAAACAGATCAGTTCCTTGCAAAACGCAATATGCATACAACCTACTGCGAAGTTAGGAACCATCAGAACTGTACTTGCACAATGCTCAGAGTAGAGACATTTTACTGATCTCCAGCCATGCATAAATATCTAAGTACAGTATCACCTCGGTACAATCTCTTTTGATAGAGTCAATATTTTTATATCCCCAAGAGTGGGAGAAATGTGATCTGTAGGTTACTTACAGACTAAGAACCAGTCCAGTTTAGCTTAGTGATTAAACTGTGTGATACCAGACAAATCACTTTATTTCAGTTTCTCACTTCTATAGCTGCTTAACTCGCCCTGCCATGAGGTGATTCCAAGGCTTGATAGCGAAAGGTGACCCACTGACATTCATTCTTGAGAACCAGCACACTTTCACTTTCATAGCAAGTGGGTTGCACTGGGAAATGCACCATATTGGCAGTTAATTTAATTTAGCTATATTTTTCCTCAACTTCTCTTGACGTCATTAGACTGGGCAGAAGCCAGCCCTACATCCATTGCTTATCCAGCCGGGAAAGCAATGCTGTGTGAGGTTGTTCTCATAACACCTGAGCCTCCCTCCATTGTCTGGGCAGACTCAGTTGAGGTGGGCTAGGCTTTTTCAGTGTAGCACACTTCTTTGTGCCATATATGTGCCCTCATTTTATGTTGTCTTTCACCATCCTCACTACACCTTGAATCAAGTCATTGCCCATGCATGACCCCCTTCCCCCTGAAGGAGCAGGGTGCGAGAGGCTAACAGGCTGTTTAAGAGAATTCCTGCTCCTGGCACTGATCAGCATGACAGGTGGGTCTTCTGTGAACTCAACAGAACAGACTGCCTCTCCTTGCAACCCTATAGTGGGTATGAGAAACCGCACATTAGTGTGGGTTTAGTGCTGTACATGCAAGGGGGTGATGTTCACCTGATATGGACCTCTAATGCTGTCACAATGAAAAGTGGATACATTCAGCATCAATACCAGGGATAGACAACATGTAGAGTAATTGGTAGTTGGTGAAGACATTTTGAGAAACATCAGCAACCAACATTGTCGCCTGGATTTAGGTGGATGCTGGTTTGAACTTTTCACTTTCTGTTCACACAATGTCACAAAGCTGGCATTGTTCTTATGGTTCTGGTTACTGCAGAATGAACTAATGTGGACACAATCTCTCAAAGTATTGACTTTGGGAGAATGGGAACAACCAAGTACCTGTGTAGCAGGGTTTGCTGCAAAATAGAAATGAAGTCCATTGGCAGAGCTGTGCAGGTTCATAGTGCTGGAATATCGGGTTGCTGCGGGCCACGGTTGAGGTGCATCCCTGGAAGTTTGAGTAACTGGTCCTGTAATAGAGCTGTGCTACTTTCAGAGTTGAAGTGTATTGTCACACATATGTTTAGGACTCACATTGGAATAACAGGAGTGCTTCAGTTCAGGTGTTCTAGTTTATTGGCAGAGCTATTCAGAGTATCAATGATAATATAAGAGTTTTGAGCTGCATGTCAGTGTGAAGTGAGTCCCACACTTTGATCTTTCTGTTCCAATTGTCAAGCCTTATCACTGTGGAACATTTGTCTTTTCAAGGGCAACTCGGTCCTGTGCAACCTGTAGCTACTGTGCATAATGCTTGGTTCTATCTGATCTTATTTAACCTGATTAACCTGTATAGATTTAATTTTCTTACAATGAAAGTATTGAAATATTTGATGTGTGCTATTTCAGAGTCTGTCTTTTCAGCAAATTTGAGAGAAATATGTGGTATAATAGGAACTATTTAATAAACTTTTCAAAATGTCCACAGACATCGACCCAGCTTCTGCACTTTCCAAACCAGATCAGGTGCACATCCTGAATTTGGACAGAGTCTATGCAGGCAGTCCTGCCACCATTGGTTGAGGTGGACCATGGTGTGGCTTAACAGCTAGAGCGTCCAACTTTGAAGCTGGTGAACCAGGTTGCAGTCTGGTGGGGGGCACAAAGAACCTGTGATTCTGGTCTTATCATGTAATCTCCCTGTGTGTCCGTCTGTAATGCAACTGGTGCTCATGTACAGCACTCCTATAATTTCGGGTCGAATTTGCGTTATATAACACTAAAAACATTTTAAAAATGCCAGTAGTGGAAAGGGATGGTGCTAATACGAATTGTACAGGGCAAGAGGCAAGTCTATGATCTATGATTGGCAATGAGTAAGGCAGGCAAGTAGCGAGAAGAGGTACTTCAATGAGTTAGGTTCTACAGTTCCACACCCTGGATCCACATCACAGTTCATGAAGAGTCAGGCTGCAGATAGGAAAGCTCCTGACTCAAGCCGAGCACTGCAGAAGAGGGAGCAGGTTGCAACTGCCGCAGACGAGTCAGGTTCACAGGCCCGGTTCTAGAGGGTGGGCCACCCAAACATGAGCCTGGCCCCCCCAAACACGAATCTTGGACTTTGCAGCGACGTCAAGAAGGCAACAGAAAATTTGCACTATAATTTAAAACGTTCCTCTGAACGTAATTTATCATCTCCTTCTAGGAGTTGCGTGATTGGGCCTTGGCGCTCTCTCAGGCACCCCCAACCACGCATCTCCTTTGGAAAGGTGAGTTGTGTCCCCGCCCACTTGTGGTAGAATAGGGACATGGTGAAGGGGACAAATCCCTTCTTTGGCACCAGGTGATCTTTGCGTGCTGAATGGATATTTCCTTCTTTTCAGTGCTGGAGAAAAGGAGTTTGTTTATCCTGATTCACCTTTCCTGACCCCCTTCAGCTGCTTATCAGATCGGGCTGTGAGACAGATTTCCAACCCAGCTGGTAAGAGAATGTGTGGCTATTTCGTTTTTAAAAAAAACCTGCAAAGGCCCAACAAGATACATACTTCATGTATGCTCCGAGAATGTGTGGCTATTTTTTTATATTTTTAAAATCTGTGAGGGCCCAGCAAGACACATACTTTGTGTATGCCGTGTATATTTCACTTAAATTACTTGTATCATTTTCATGACTGGCTCTGCCACAAATGCAAGACAACAGTACACATGTCCAGATAACTCTGGTGATTAATGGTCCTGCTGGATAGAAATCTTTTGTCTGTTTGTAGTTTTTGGATGCAGATAAACTGTAGTTTATGTGGATAGCTCAGTGGGTTACTGCCTTTGTCACAGAGATCCTTTTGTTACTTGCAGTTCAGAAGTTACAGATCTAACATAGGACAGTGACATATGAACTGTATTCTAAGAGCTGAATACAAACCTGAATGATATAATTAGAAAGTTTTTTGTGTATTGCGATATAGTTAGAATTTTCCCACTCTTTCATTATTCTAAAGTTGCTATAAAGAGTTTGTTTTGGCAGATGTACATTTTTTATCAGTAAAGACAAACCCTAACCACTGGGGTATGCTTTAAATCCTGAGTTTGTGCTTCTCCAGACCTATCCCTCTTAAGACATACTGCCCACCAGTATGGCTGACATGTGAATCCTACACCTGGTAATCCTCATTGGCTTATGTGACATTCCCTATAGGGTGATTTACATATTTGTATGATTCATTGTCTTTGCATAATGTGTGAATTATATAAAGTACTGTGAAACCCTACACTATGAGTAGCGATATACCTCAAATGAAAAGCATATGAGAGTGGCTACGGAGAGATGGTGGGCACTGTTGGAGGGTGGCAATAAGGGCATCCGAGGAGGAAGTGAATATGGGGAGAGTCTATGTAGAGATGAGGGCACTGTTGGATGTTAGCAGTGAGCTAATCAGAGGAGGAGGTCATGGAGGGCTACGCAGAGATGAGGGGCACTGTTGGAGGGTGTAATGAGGACATCCGGGAAGGAGGTCAATAGGGGAGAGTCTAGGGAGAGATGAGGGGCACTGGTAGAGGGTGGTAGTGTGAGAGTCTGAGGAGGAGGTCATGAGGGAGAAAGGCTACGGAGAGATGACGGGCACTGTTGGAGGGTGGTAGTAAAGAGAAAGAGGTCAATGGGGGGCACCAATAAAGACTTCCACCCCAGCGCTAAAGCCAACCCTGTCATGGACTTTCTGTTTTTGTTTATTAAATTAGCAGTCAGGTCATTAGGGCCACTGTGGAACATATTTTAAAGTGTGTGCTAATTATATTTACTGGTATATTTATTGTTTTAAGTTTGAGGGGGATTTTACTCATTTTTTTTACCAGGAATAATGAAAAAGGATCCGGATGGTGGCTGATATGGGGCTGGGGCCCAAGGTCAGCTGTGAGATAAGGTGCACAAGAGATGGATGGTAGAAAATGGATAATCTGGGCTGGAAGAGAGTGTGCTGCAGAGTCCGTGGTTAGGTGGTGTTAGTAATGAAGAGAGATTCTCTCTGAAGGCTGGCAACGTGGAGGCTGAGTAGTGTTACTTGCCTGATACTCCCACCTCAGAAACCTCCTTTTCACATCAAAGGGACCTTACATGGGATGCATTTTAAAAAAGAAAAATGAAATGTCTGTTTCATTTTTGTTAAGAGCAGGCAGCAGTCCGTGGGACCACTGCTTGCTCGTAAAAAATATTTTCACAGCCTTCCACAAAGGGGAAGGGCTCCCCTGGTGACCCCTTCCTCTTTCAAGTGGATTACTACCTATTTTGAGTAGGAGGTAAACTGCAAGTGTTTTGTGACTTTAATTGTGGTCGCAAAACAATGATGCATACAAATGCGGCTCGCTAATAGGAAGGGACGACCCTTGTTAATACCATCTTGCAGAATAGCGTTTGTACATGCGAGCAGGGCAGGGCCACATAGGCCCCTGGCTGGGTGGCATACTGACCAATCACAGCGCTGTTTAGAGCATTGTGATTGGCTTAGGGGAGGAAGCCTGGCTGCCTGCTCCCTATTTTTTTTAATGAATATTATTAAATTGAACCCCTCCCCACCTGAACTCTGCGCGCGACCCCCCGCCAACCCACTATTCCTCTCCCCCCACTCCCTTGTGTGAGTCGCGACTGCCACAGTGGCATACCCGAATGCACTCTTGGCTCACCCAAATAAAAATTCCTGGAGCCGGGCCTGCAGGTTCATATGTGTGGGCACTCACCTCCCCCTGCAACCTCCAGTGTAGCAGGCCACCGCCGCAGGATCGTACCGTGGGCCGGCCAGGGAGCCTCCAAGCCACACCCTCAGGTCCCCCCGGTGCCCCAGGCTCAGCTGGCCGGATCACGTCTCTGCAGGAAGCAGCATAGATAATGGCGACCCAGAGAAGCCCCAGCCCATCCGCAGACGTGAGCTTCGCTCCCAGGGGCAGGCGCCTCAGACCCAAGTCACCTGTCGCAGAACCACTCCACACGTTAAAGGAGCCCACAACCAGAGAGGATGACACTGGGGCCAGCAGCTGGACGTTGCCGCCGCCAGGTGCGCAGGACCGGCCCAGCAGAGACCAGCAGACCTATCCTGAGGCTCATCAGCAGCCCCTGTAGCTGCAGGGCCTCCGAGGATGGCTAGGCTATGTCACCACTTGCCCATCGTCCTCACTGCTCAGCTCAAGGGGCCCTGCAGGTCGTCGGGAGCCGCACGCGACATGCAGGTAGGCACCGGATGATTGAGTTGGGAAAGATCAAGATAAAGCCCGTAATTCAGCCACTTCAGGCCCACCGAGGCAAGAGCATTAATGTAGTGCAGCGATATTGGTTGCCCCCGTGGCCATGCCCCCCTACTCCAGCTCTTCTTGAAACCCAAAAAGCCCATTTGACAAGCGCAGATCAAAATACTGGGAAACCCTAGTGCTCAGAAAACAATAAAGGGCTGCTTGGAGAAAGGGAGAGGTTTGAGCAAAGAACTAAGCTTTGGGCCTCTTCCCAAGCATCACGATGTGGGCCCTGGCTTCATTTGTAGTGTGCACACCATTGCCATTTCTGGACAGAATCTACCACAGGGCTGTGCTCTGCTGTACTGTGCAAGAAACACAGGAACCCCGACTTACATTTGGGAGGTAGGGAATTCGTTCCCAGATGTCTCACTCTGATATCTTTTTTGCAGAGAGCTTAGAGGCAAGCAACTGTCATATCATCCTGACAGCACAAAGAGTCACTCATCCCATAGCAGTCAATTGTGCAATGTCTCAACTGATAAAGTGATTCTGCCAAAAACATTTATCATCACTGGCTGCCTAATTGTATCTTGACTTAGAGTTTGAATTGTAAACTGTATTCATTTTATGCACCACACAAATAGTTGTTATTTAATAACCTTCTTAGGTCTGGCTTGGCAGTGCAACTATTGTGATAAACAGAAAGAGCTTTCAGGAGTACTAATGAGGGACTGCGGCTCTGCCCAAATGTTGGGTACCTCGAATACAGATTATGAGTGGACAGAAGTCATGTGGTTCCACTGGAAAAGAGTGCTTGTATTGCAGTTTTTGCCTATTGGTAAATTGTATGCTCAACCAGGGTCGGATTGGTAACAAGGCACTCGGGCAATGCCCGAGGGGCCGGTGTCCGGTTCCAGCTGTGGGCAGCTTTTTTGAGGAGTCTGGGGGGCCGATTTGGGTGGTGTCTGCCAGCAGCCCAGTGGGGGCCTGAGTGGCCTTTCTGGGGGCAGATGGGAATCCATTACCTCCCTTTTATCAAAGGGCAGAGGTGTCACTCCCTTTCTCTCACTGGGCCGGCCAAATAATGTGTGCATACTGAGCGGGGGCAGGGGGCCTGAACAGAAGTGGCCTCACTTGTTTTTAGGTGTATTTCAGCAGTGTAAACGAATCTGTGAATTTTTCTTTTGCCCCTCCCCCTTTTTTTAAATAAAATTTCGCAGAAGCAGTGTTTTGCAGAAGACAATATGCAAATGTGGGCCACTTTTTTTTTGCATGCCCGGGCCGATTTTTAATCCCAATCCAACCCTGTGCTCAACACAGCAAGACGGAGCTGGTTATAGTGACAATCCATTGATCGAGGCAATAGACCTATCCAGTTATCATGAAAAGTCACAACACAGGCTGTAAGCCTGCTTAATTATTGTGAGAAGATGAACTAAAAGACAATAGGCCTTTAAGGGTGGGCTGCTAGTGCACTGTTTTGAAGATTTTAGACAGGTAATTTGTTACAGGCAATTTTGCAAATTACCACAGTAGTCCAGTGTTTTCGAGTTGGTTACCCGCTGTGACAATCCCTAGGGGTGGTAGACAATCTGCACTTCGAGAATCCTAGTTATGCATTTGAGAAACTGTTGTATATTGTTTTGCCAATGGTAATTTTGACACATCCTTTAAAGGTGGAGTGTTACTACAGTTAAAGTCTGTAGGCAGGTATATTATCTACTGGTGGTCACCAGTAGGTACTTATACTTAGGACCATGTTTTCATCGGAAAAGCGTTATTTGACTTGCCAATATCTTTAGTGCCATTTGAGGAATCAAGTGCCCTGATGAATCTTGTTGCCCATGGATAGTTTCGGGTGATTCGTTAAGCGGGGGCTGAGAAAAATGGGGTTGAAAAAAGGATGTTTTTGCTATGTCAATTCTCAAAGGACTTGCCAACGTGACTACAGCCTGAACTGTTGGACATATTTTTTAACCAAAATTTGGTTTAAAGGTAGATTTGGTTACGCAGATTAAGCTTTTTGTTATTCAGGGCATATCTGTTGAGTAGTTTTTAGGTCGAGCCTAGAGCAGCGCATGCGTTGCTTGCTCAACTTTGGTAAGGGAATTTTCAAAGTGCTACCACTGGCCTCAAGCTTGCGTGCATGTACGTGTGCACGCGCGCAGCCGCCATGTGGGTTTCTTTCTGACGTCGGCGTAAAATCCATTTCATTCACGGAATATCCGGATTTTTGGCAAATTCGCTGTCCGTGAATCGCGCAAATTTGCCCAAAAATCCGCGAATTCGCAAGCTGCAAATAATTTTGCTTGGTCGCGCTTGAAAAATACAATATCGCGTGCGCAGCATTGACTTACCGTGATTCTGAGTCCGCCGAGTTGTTTTTCTCCCGGTTTGCGTGTGCTGCGCCATTTTTGATCTTGCTGCGTGATCGCGCAAGAGTTTTTTTAACGCAATTACGTCATCGCGGCTCGCCATCTTGCACAGCAAGAGTTTGACAACGCAAGTATGTCATAAGGGCCCGCGATTACGTATTGCTGGAGTAAACAATGCCGAACACGTAGATGAGGCGCACAGCTGACTTCCGGCGGGAGATTTGAACAGCTTGCTTTCCCAAAATTGCACAAATTGCAGTTCTGCACAAGAAATCCACCGCAGGAAGCATAAACCTTCTGAAAATGATGATTTTGATCAGAATAACTCCGCAGATTGACATTTGGCTGCACTTTTTGGCGCAAGGGTCCATTTGGGGGGGGGGGGGGTGGGAGGAAGGAAGTACCCCAGAGTCTCCAACTTCCTGTTCCTGTCCAGCAGGCTCCTCCCAGTGCTTTGTCCATGTCCTGGTCACTTTTGATTTGGATCTGGAGCTGGAAGGATTACTTTTTGTGGCTGCTGCTGGATATTTGTATTTGAGGACTTTTTGGACTTTGGAGTTTGGATCACTTTTGGACTTGAGATTTTACAAGTAAGTTGGTATTGTTTGTTTGGGGCATTGCAGTTGCTGCAACTACAGTTTTAAAACTTTTTTCACAACTTAAAAAAAAAAAAATATTGTGGGTAGCCACAGTATCCAGTAGGCCCAGGGTTAGTCATGGGTGCATGATACAACTGTTTCTGTGATTTTTTTTAAACTTAATTCTCATTTATGTAATGGAATTTTAGCTCACTGTTATATGATGATATTTATTTTTCATTTTGGGGTGCCTGTAAAGCCTCACTAGCCAGTAGGCCCAGGGGTACTGAGTGGTGCATGGACCAAGTCTTTCTGTGGGGTGTCTTGAATGTAAACATCATTGAGGGCATGGATTGCATTGGATTGTGGTGATTTTGATGTGTTTTTCGACTTTTTGGGGTGTTGTTGGGGCCTGGCCATGTGGGTGGGGGCCATTTTGAGGCCTGGTACAGGCAGGGCCTGGCCATGTGGTGGGGGTCAAGGGGCCATTTTGAAGCCAAGCAAAGTGTGCTCAGGCCTGCACCCAGTTTGCCTTTCTTTCAACCATTATGCCAAGGGGTACTCAGTGGTGCATGGACCTAGTCTTTCTGTGGGGCGTCTTGAATTTAAACATCATTGAGGGCATGGATGGCATTGGATTGTGGTGATTTATGTGTGTTTTTCGACTTTTTGGGTGCTGTTGAGGCCTGGCCATGTGGGTGGGGGCCATTTTGAGGGCTGGTCCAGGCAGGGCCTGGCCATGTGGCTGGGGGTCAAGGGCCCATTTTGAAGCCAGGCAGTGTGCTCAGGCCTGCACCCATTTTACCTTGCTTTCATCCATTATGCCCAGGGGTACTCAGTGGTGCATGGGCCAAGTCTTTTTGTGGGGTGTCTTGAATGTAAACATCGTTGAGGGAATGGATGGCATTGAAATGTGGAGATTTTTGTGTGTTTTCGACTTTTTGGGGTGTTGTTGGGGCCTGGCCATGTGGGTGGGGCCATTTTGAGGCCTGGTCCAGGCGCGGCCTGGCCATGTGGTGGGGGTCAAGGGGCCATTTTGAAGCCAGGCAGTGTGCTCAGGACTGCACCCAGTTTGCTTTGCTTTCAAACATTATGCCCAGGGGTACTCAGTGGTGCATGGACCTAGTCTTTCTGTGGGGTGTCTTGAATTTAAACATCCTTGAGGGCATGGATGGCATTGGATTGTGGTATTTTTGTGTGTTTTTCGACTTTATGGGGTGTTGTTGGGGACTGGCCATGTGGGTGGGGGCCATTTTGAGGCCTGGTCCTGGCAGGGCCTGGCCATGTGGTGGGGGTCAAGGGGCCATTTTGAAGCCAGGCCGTGTGCTCAGGCCTGCACCCAGTTTGCCTTGCTTTCAACCATTATGCCCAGGGGTACTCAGTGGTGCGTGGACCTAGTCTTTCTGTGGGGTGTCTTGAATTTAAACATCATTAAAGGCATGGATGGCATTGGATTGTGGTGTTTTTTGTGTGTTTTTCGACTTTTTTGGGGTGTTTAACTGATGTTCCTCTGGCTTCCATTGCTTTTAGGTGCACAAGAGAACCACCAGTGCCAGGAAGAAGTCCTGCAGCGGTGTGTGCAGCACAACGTCACGTGACGTCACGTGTGGCCACAAACAAGACAACTCTGCAACTCGTGCAACTGCGGCCTGCTGTTCTGACATCTGAAGAAGATGGGCCCAAAGAAAGGTGGCCGTAGCTCCTCAGCGAAAAAAGTTGCCAGTGCCACTGCCAGTGAGAAGGAGCAGAAGAAGCAAGTGACACCACCTACCAAGGAGACTGGTGTGCCCACCGACACCTTTTTGGGAGAAAAAAAACTACGCCTGCAGCAACAGCGGTGTCCGCCGGGGACCAAGCTGGAAGCAGCACCTCCACTTCATTGGGCTCAGTGCCACAACGCCAAGTTGGGTCCAAGACCATGAGTGCTGCTGAGGCAGCCACTTTACTTTCTCAATCACCATCGACCAGTGATGTTGGCTCATCACAAGAAAGTACCATCCAATCAACGCCGGGTGTAACTCAGCTGACGAGTGTTCAAAAACCACAGCCACAACGACAACCACAGGTGCAACTAGTACAAGCGCAAGTACATGGGCATGGAGAGGCGCACATAGAGGCTAAGGTGATGCGCAAGTAGAGGCGCAAGGAGAGGCGCAATGAGAGGCACAAGTAGAGCCACAAGGAGAGGCGCAAGGAGAGGAGGATGGACAGGTGCATGGAGAGGTGCAACTAGAGGTTCATGGAGCGGCACAACTGCCTACAACGCTTGATCCTCCAGAAATAGGGGCACATCAGGAAATTGATATTCAAGCGGGGGTATCATCATCCGAGGAAGCCACTCCTCCTGATGATGATCCATTGTCTTCCAGATCCCCAGCAAGAAAAAGGTCAAGGAGGGATACTACTACAAGTTCTTCTTTAAGCCCCCTTCATTCTGATGACCTTGATCGTGATTGGAACCCAGCAATGCAGTCTGAGAGTGAGTCACGCCATGAGCCGACAAAGGTAGCTAAGCCTAAAAGGAGGTTCCTGCAAGGCTTCGAGTTATGGGTGATGACGACGAACAAGAACTGGTGTCTCCTGCTACTGATGAACAGTCTGACGATGACCCAGTCATCACTGTTGTCACTCCAGCCCCAGTGGGCATGCAGCAGACAGACATTTTCACCCTATCCCGAATGGCTGCTGAGCGGGATGTGGGCGGCATGGCACTGGTACCACCACCAACGCAGCTAACTACAACACCAACACGACCTACAGCTTCCATATTTTTTAGTCAGAAGGGCCGGCAGGGACCTCCATCCAGCTTGACCTCAAGTAGTGGTGCTGTAAGTGAACAACAGAAATGAATTCAGCCACGCCCATCCTCCACTTCATCTGGCATTGAAAGTCAAATTAGCACCTCCACCACCAGCAGACATTTCCAGTCCCCATTCTTGAGAACCAGCACACTTTCACTTTCATAGCAAGTGGGTTGCACTGGGAAATGCACCATATTGGCAGTTAATTTAATTTAGCTATATTTTTCCTCAACTTCTCTTGACGTCATTAGACTGGGCAGAAGCCAGCCCTACATCCATTGCTTATCCAGCCGGGAAAGCAATGCTGTGTGAGGTTGTTCTCATAACACCTGAGCCTCCCTCCATTGTCTGGGCAGACTCAGTTGAGGTGGGCTAGGCTTTTTCAGTGTAGCACACTTCTTTGTGCCATATATGTGCCCTCATTTTATGTTGTCTTTCACCATCCACACTACACCTTGAATCAAGTCATTGCCCATGCATGACCCCCTTCCCCCTGAAGGAGCAGGGTGCGAGAGGCTAACAGGCTGTTTAAGAGAATTCCTGCTCCTGGCACTGATCAGCATGACAGGTGGGTCTTCTGTGAACTCAGCAGAACAGACTGCCTCTCCTTGCAACCCTATAGTGGGTATGAGAAACCGCACATTAGTGTGGGTTTAGTGCTGTACATGCAAGGGGGTGATGTTCACCTGATATGGACCTCTAATGCTGCCACAATGAAAAGTGGATACATTCAGCATCAATACCAGGGATAGACAACATGTAGAGTAATTGGTAGTTGGTGAAGACATTTTGAGAAACATCAGCAACCAACATTGTCGCCTGGATTTAGGTGGATGCTGGTTTGAACTTTTCACTTTCTGTTCACACAATGTCACAAAGCTGGCATTGTTCTTATGGTTCTGGTTACTGCAGAATGAACTAATGTGGACACAATCTCTCAAAGTATTGACTTTGGGAGAATGGGAACAACCAAGTACCTGTGTAGCAGGGTTTGCTGCAAAATAGAAATGAAGTCCATTGGCAGAGCTGTGCAGGTTCATAGTGCTGGAATATCGGGTTGCTGCGGGCCACGGTTGAGGTGCATCCCTGGAAGTTTGAGTAACTGGTCCTGTAATAGAGCTGTGCTACTTTCAGAGTTGAAGTGTATTGTCACACATATGTTTAGGACTCACATTGGAATAACAGGAGTGCTTCAGTTCAGGTGTTCTAGTTTATTGGCAGAGCTATTCAGAGTATCAATGATAATATAAGAGTTTTGAGCTGCATGTCAGTGTGAAGTGAGTCCCACACTTTGATCTTTCTGTTCCAATTGTCAAGCCTTATCACTGTGGAACATTTGTCTTTTCAAGGGCAACTCGGTCCTGTGCAACCTGTAGCTACTGTACATAATGCTTGGTTCTATCTGATCTTATTTAACCTGATTAACCTGTATAGATTTAATTTTCTTACAATGAAAGTATTGAAATATTTGATGTGTGCTATTTCAGAGTCTGTCTTTTCAGCAAATTTGAGAGAAATATGTGGTATAATAGGAACTATTTAATAAACTTTTCAAAATGTCCACAGACATCGACCCAGCTTCTGCACTTTCCAAACCAGATCAGGTGCACATCCTGAATTTGGACAGAGTCTATGCAGGCAGTCCTGCCACCATTGGTTGAGGTGGACCATGGTGTGGCTTAACAGCTAGAGCGTCCAACTTTGAAGCTGGTGAACCAGGTTGCAGTCTGGTGGGGGGCACAAAGAACCTGTGATTCTGGTCTTATCATGTAATCTCCCTGTGTGTCCGTCTGTAATGCAACTGGTGCTCATGTACAGCACTCCTATAATTTCGGGTCGAATTTGCGTTATATAACACTAAAAACATTTTAAAAATGCCAGTAGTGGAAAGGGATGGTGCTAATACGAATTGTACAGGGCAAGAGGCAAGTCTATGATCTATGATTGGCAATGAGTAAGGCAGGCAAGTAGCGAGAAGAGGTACTTCAATGAGTTAGGTTCTACAGTTCCACACCCTGGATCCACATCACAGTTCATGAAGAGTCAGGCTGCAGATAGGAAAGCTCCTGACTCAAGCCGAGCACTGCAGAAGAGGGAGCAGGTTGCAACTGCCGCAGACGAGTCAGGTTCACAGGCCCGGTTCTAGAGGGTGGGCCACCCAAACATGAGCCTGGCCCCCCCAAACACGAATCTTGGACTTTGCAGCGACGTCAAGAAGGCAACAGAAAATTTGCACTATAATTTAAAACGTTCCTCTGAACGTAATTTATCATCTCCTTCTAGGAGTTGCGTGATTGGGCCTTGGCGCTCTCTCAGGCACCCCCAACCACGCATCTCCTTTGGAAAGGTGAGTTGTGTCCCCGCCCACTTGTGGTAGAATAGGGACATGGTGAAGGGGACAAATCCCTTCTTTGGCACCAGGTGATCTTTGCGTGCTGAATGGATATTTCCTTCTTTTCAGTGCTGGAGAAAAGGAGTTTGTTTATCCTGATTCACCTTTCCTGACCCCCTTCAGCTGCTTATCAGATCGGGCTGTGAGACAGATTTCCAACCCAGCTGGTAAGAGAATGTGTGGCTATTTCGTTTTTAAAAAAAACCTGCAAAGGCCCAACAAGATACATACTTCATGTATGCTCCGAGAATGTGTGGCTATTTTTTTATATTTTTAAAATCTGTGAGGGCCCAGCAAGACACATACTTTGTGTATGCCGTGTATATTTCACTTAAATTACTTGTATCATTTTCATGACTGGCTCTGCCACAAATGCAAGACAACAGTACACATGTCCAGATAACTCTGGTGATTAATGGTCCTGCTGGATAGAAATCTTTTGTCTGTTTGTAGTTTTGGGATGCAGATAAACTGTAGTTTATGTGGATAGCTCAGTGGGTTACTGCCTTTGTCACAGAGATCCTTTTGTTACTTGCAGTTCAGAAGTTACAGATCTAACATAGGACAGTGACATATGAACTGTATTCTAAGAGCTGCATACAAACCTGAATGATATAATTAGAAAGTTTTTTGTGTATTGCGATATAGTTAGAATTTTCCCACTCTTTCATTATTCTAAAGTTGCTATAAAGAGTTCGTTTTGGCAGATGTACATTTTTTATCAGTAAAGACAAACCCTAACCACTGGGGTATGCTTTAAATCCTGAGTTTGTGCTTCTCCAGACCTATCCCTCTTAAGACATACTGCCCACCAGTATGGCTGACATGTGAATCCTACACCTGGTAATCCTCATTGGCTTATGTGACATTCCCTATAGGGTGATTTACATATTTGTATGATTCATTGTCTTTGCATAATGTGTGAATTATATAAAGTACTGTGAAACCCTACACTATGAGTAGCGATATACCTCAAATGAAAAGCATATGAGAGTGGCTACGGAGAGATGGTGGGCACTGTTGGAGGGTGGCAATAAGGGCATCCGAGGAGGAAGTGAATATGGGGAGAGTCTATGTAGAGATGAGGGCACTGTTGGATGTTAGCAGTGAGCTAATCAGAGGAGGAGGTCATGGAGGGCTACGCAGAGATGAGGGGCACTGTTGGAGGGTGGTAATGAGGACATCCGGGAAGGAGGTCAATAGGGGAGAGTCTAGGGAGAGATGAGGGGCACTGGTAGAGGGTGGTAGTGTGAGAGTCTGAGGAGGAGGTCATGAGGGAGAAAGGCTACGGAGAGATGACGGGCACTGTTGGAGGGTGGTAGTAAAGAGAAAGAGGTCAATGGGGGGCACCAATAAAGACTTCCACCCCAGCGCTAAAGCCAACCCTGTCATGGACTTTCTGTTTTTGTTTATTAAATTAGCAGTCAGGTCATTAGGGCCACTGTGGAACATATTTTAAAGTGTGTGCTAATTATATTTACTGGTATATTTATTGTTTTAAGTTTGAGGGGGATTTTACTCATTTTTTTTACCAGGAATAATGAAAAAGGATCCGGATGGTGGCTGATATGGGGCTGGGGCCCAAGGTCAGCTGTGAGATAAGGTGCACAAGAGATGGATGGTAGAAAATGGATAATCTGGGCTGGAAGAGAGTGTGCTGCAGAGTCCGTGGTTAGGTGGTGTTAGTAATGAAGAGAGATTCTCTCTGAAGGCTGGCAACGTGGAGGCTGAGTAGTGTTACTTGCCTGATACTCCCACCTCAGAAACCTCCTTTTCACATCAAAGGGACCTTACATGGGATGCATTTTAAAAAAGAAAAATGAAATGTCTGTTTCATTTTTGTTAAGAGCAGGCAGCAGTCCGTGGGACCACTGCTTGCTCGTAAAAAATATTTTCACAGCCTTCCACAAAGGGGAAGGGCTCCCCTGGTGACCCCTTCCTCTTTCAAGTGGATTACTACCTATTTTGAGTAGGAGGTAAACTGCAAGTGTTTTGTGACTTTAATTGTGGTCGCAAAACAATGATGCATACAAATGCGGCTCGCTAATAGGAAGGGACGACCCTTGTTAATACCATCTTGCAGAATAGCGATTGTACATGCGAGCAGGGCAGGGCCACATAGGCCCCTGGCTGGGTGGCATACTGACCAATCACAGCGCTGTTTAGAGCATTGTGATTGGCTTAGGGGAGGAAGCCTGGCTGCCTGCTCCCTATTTTTTTTAATGAATATTATTAAATTGAACCCCTCCCCACCTGAACTCTGCGCGCGACCCCCCGCCAACCCACTATTCCTCTCCCCCCACTCCCTTGTGTGAGTCGCGACTGCCGCAGTGGCATACCCGAATGCACTCTTGGCTCACCCAAATAAAAATTCCTGGAGCCGGGCCTGCAGGTTCATATGTGTGGGCACTCACCTCCCCCTGCAACCTCCAGTGTAGCAGGCCACCGCCGCAGGATCGTACCGTGGGCCGGCCAGGGAGCCTCCAAGCCACACCCTCAGGTCCCCCCGGTGCCCCAGGCTCAGCTGGCCGGATCACGTCTCTGCAGGAAGCAGCATAGATAATGGCGACCCAGAGAAGCCCCAGCCCATCCGCAGACGTGAGCTTCGCTCCCAGGGGCAGGCGCCTCAGACCCAAGTCACCTGTCGCAGAACCACTCCACACGTTAAAGGAGCCCACAACCAGAGAGGATGACACTGGGGCCAGCAGCTGGACGTTGCCGCCGCCAGGTGCGCAGGACCGGCCCAGCAGAGACCAGCAGACCTATCCTGAGGCTCATCAGCAGCCCCTGTAGCTGCAGGGCCTCCGAGGATGGCTAGGCTATGTCACCACTTGCCCATCGTCCTCACTGCTCAGCTCAAGGGGCCCTGCAGGTCGTCGGGAGCCGCACGCGACATGCAGGTAGGCACCGGATGATTGAGTTGGGAAAGATCAAGATAAAGCCCGTAATTCAGCCACTTCAGGCCCACCGAGGCAAGAGCATTAATGTAGTGCAGCGATATTGGTTGCCCCCGTGGCCATGCCCCCCTACTCCAGCTCTTCTTGAAACCCAAAAAGCCCATTTGACAAGCGCAGATCAAAATACTGGGAAACCCTAGTGCTCAGAAAACAATAAAGGGCTGCTTGGAGAAAGGGAGAGGTTTGAGCAAAGAACTAAGCTTTGGGCCTCTTCCCAAGCATCACGATGTGGGCCCTGGCTTCATTTGTAGTGTGCACACCATTGCCATTTCTGGACAGAATCTACCACAGGGCTGTGCTCTGCTGTACTGTGCAAGAAACACAGGAACCCCGACTTACATTTGGGAGGTAGGGAATTCGTTCCCAGATGTCTCACTCTGATATCTTTTTTGCAGAGAGCTTAGAGGCAAGCAACTGTCATATCATCCTGACAGCACAAAGAGTCACTCATCCCATAGCAGTCAATTGTGCAATGTCTCAACTGATAAAGTGATTCTGCCAAAAACATTTATCATCACTGGCTGCCTAATTGTATCTTGACTTAGAGTTTGAATTGTAAACTGTATTCATTTTATGCACCACACAAATAGTTGTTATTTAATAACCTTCTTAGGTCTGGCTTGGCAGTGCAACTATTGTGATAAACAGAAAGAGCTTTCAGGAGTACTAATGAGGGACTGCGGCTCTGCCCAAATGTTGGGTACCTCGAATACAGATTATGAGTGGACAGAAGTCATGTGGTTCCACTGGAAAAGAGTGCTTGTATTGCAGTTTTTGCCTATTGGTAAATTGTATGCTCAATCAGGGTCGGATTGGTAACAAGGCACTCGGGCAATGCCCGAGGGGCCGGTGTCCGGTTCCAGCTGTGGGCAGCTTTTTTGAGGAGTCTGGGGGGCCGATTTGGGTGGTGTCTGCCAGCAGCCCAGTGGGGGCCTGAGTGGCCTTTCTGGGGGCAGATGGGAATCCATTACCTCCCTTTTATCAAAGGGCAGAGGTGTCACTCCCTTTCTCTCACTGGGCCGGCCAAATAATGTGTGCATACTGAGCGGGGGCAGGGGGCCTGAACAGAAGTGGCCTCACTTGTTTTTAGGTGTATTTCAGCAGTGTAAACGAATCTGTGAATTTTTCTTTTGCCCCTCCCCCTTTTTTTAAATAAAATTTCGCAGAAGCAGTGTTTTGCAGAAGACAATATGCAAATGTGGGCCACTTTTTTTTTGCATGCCCGGGCCGATTTTTAATCCCAATCCAACCCTGTGCTCAACACAGCAAGACGGAGCTGGTTATAGTGACAATCCATTGATCGAGGCAATAGACCTATCCAGTTATCATGAAAAGTCACAACACAGGCTGTAAGCCTGCTTAATTATTGTGAGAAGATGAACTAAAAGACAATAGGCCTTTAAGGGTGGGCTGCTAGTGCACTGTTTTGAAGATTTTAGACAGGTAATTTGTTACAGGCAATTTTGCAAATTACCACAGTAGTCCAGTGTTTTCGAGTTGGTTACCCGCTGTGACAATCCCTAGGGGTGGTAGACAATCTGCACTTCGAGAATCCTAGTTATGCATTTGAGAAACTGTTGTATATTGTTTTGCCAATGGTAATTTTGACACATCCTTTAAAGGTGGAGTGTTACTACAGTTAAAGTCTGTAGGCAGGTATATTATCTACTGGTGGTCACCAGTAGGTACTTATACTTAGGACCATGTTTTCATCGGAAAAGCGTTATTTGACTTGCCAATATCTTTAGTGCCATTTGAGGAATCAAGTGCCCTGATGAATCTTGTTGCCCATGGATAGTTTCGGGTGATTCGTTAAGCGGGGGCTGAGAAAAATGGGGTTGAAAAAAGGATGTTTTTGCTATGTCAATTCTCAAAGGACTTGCCAACGTGACTACAGCCTGAACTGTTGGACATATTTTTTAACCAAAATTTGGTTTAAAGGTAGATTTGGTTACGCAGATTAAGCTTTTTGTTATTCAGGGCATATCTGTTGAGTAGTTTTTAGGTCGAGCCTAGAGCAGCGCATGCGTTGCTTGCTCAACTTTGGTAAGGGGGTTTTCAAAGTGCTACCACTGGCCTCAAGCTTGCGTGCATGTACGTGTGCACGCGCGCAGCCGCCATGTGGGTTTCTTTCTGACGTCGGCGTAAAATCCATTTCATTCACGGAATATCCGGATTTTTGGCAAATTCGCTGTCCGTGAATCGCGCAAATTTGCCCAAAAATCCGCGAATTCGCAAGCTGCAAATAATTTTGCTTGGTCGCGCTTGAAAAATACAATATCGCGTGCGCAGCGTTGACTTACCGTGATTCTGAGTCCGCCGAGTTGTTTTTCTCCCGGTTTGCGTGTGCTGCGCCATTTTTGATCTTGCTGCGTGATCGCGCGAGAGTTTTTTTAACGCAATTACGTCATCGCGGCTCGCCATCTTGCACAGCAAGAGTTTGACAACGCAAGTATGTCATAAGGGCCCGCGATTACGTATTGCTGGAGTAAACAATGCCGAACACGTAGATGAGGCGCACAGCTGACTTCCGGCGGGAGATTTGAACAGCTTGCTTTCCCAAAATTGCACAAATTGCAGTTCTGCACAAGAAATCCACCGCAGGAAGCATAAACCTTCTGAAAATGATGATTTTGATCAGAATAACTCCGCAGATTGACATTTGGCTGCACTTTTTGGCGCAAGGGTCCATTTGGGGGGGGGGGTGGGAGGAAGGAAGTACCCCAGAGTCTCCAACTTCCTGTTCCTGTCCAGCAGGCTCCTCCCAGTGCTTTGTCCATGTCCTGGTCACTTTTGATTTGGATCTGGAGCTGGAAGGATTACTTTTTGTGGCTGCTGCTGGATATTTGTATTTGAGGACTTTTTGGACTTTGGAGTTTGGATCACTTTTGGACTTGAGATTTTACAAGTAAGTTGGTATTGTTTGTTTGGGGCATTGCAGTTGCTGCAACTACAGTTTTAAAACTTTTTTCACAACTTAAAAAAAAAAAAATATTGTGGGTAGCCACAGTATCCAGTAGGCCCAGGGTTAGTCATGGGTGCATGATACAACTGTTTCTGTGATTTTTTTTAAACTTAATTCTCATTTATGTAATGGAATTTTAGCTCACTGTTATATGATGATATTTATTTTTCATTTTGGGGTGCCTGTAAAGCCTCACTAGCCAGTAGGCCCAGGGGTACTGAGTGGTGCATGGACCAAGTCTTTCTGTGGGGTGTCTTGAATGTAAACATCATTGAGGGCATGGATGGCATTGGATTGTGGTGATTTTGATGTGTTTTTCGACTTTTTGGGGTGTTGTTGGGGCCTGGCCATGTGGGTGGGGGCCATTTTGAGGCCTGGTACAGGCAGGGCCTGGCCATGTGGTGGGGGTCAAGGGGTCATTTTGAAGCCAAGCAAAGTGTGCTCAGGCCTGCACCCAGTTTGCCTTTCTTTCAACCATTATGCCAAGGGGTACTCAGTGGTGCATGGACCTAGTCTTTCTGTGGGGCGTCTTGAATTTAAACATCATTGAGGGCATGGATGGCATTGGATTGTGGTGATTTATGTGTGTTTTTCGACTTTTTGGGTGCTGTTGAGGCCTGGCCATGTGGGTGGGGGCCATTTTGAGGGCTGGTCCAGGCAGGGCCTGGCCATGTGGCTGGGGGTCAAGGGCCCATTTTGAAGCCAGGCAGTGTGCTCAGGCCTGCACCCATTTTACCTTGCTTTCATCCATTATGCCCAGGGGTACTCAGTGGTGCATGGGCCAAGTCTTTTTGTGGGGTGTCTTGAATGTAAACATCGTTGAGGGAATGGATGGCATTGAAATGTGGTGATTTTTGTGTGTTTTCGACTTTTTGGGGTGTTGTTGGGGCCTGGCCATGTGGGTGGAGCCATTTTGAGGCCTGGTCCAGGCGCGGCCTGGCCATGTGGTGGGGGTCAAGGGGCCATTTTGAAGCCAGGCAGTGTGCTCAGGACTGCACCCAGTTTGCTTTGCTTTCAAACATTATGCCCAGGGGTACTCAGTGGTGCATGGACCTAGTCTTTCTGTGGGGTGTCTTGAATTTAAACATCCTTGAGGGCATGGATGGCATTGGATTGTGGTATTTTTGTGTGTTTTTCGACTTTATGGGGTGTTGTTGGGGACTGGCCATGTGGGTGGGGGCCATTTTGAGGAATGGTCCTGGCAGGGCCTGGCCATGTGGTGGGGGTCAAGGGGCCATTTTGAAGCCAGGCCGTGTGCTCAGGCCTGCACCCAGTTTGCCTTGCTTTCAACCATTATGCCCAGGGGTACTCAGTGGTGCGTGGACCTAGTCTTTCTGTGGGGTGTCTTGAATTTAAACATCATTAAAGGCATGGATGGCATTGGATTGTGGTGTTTTTTGTGTGTTTTTCGACTTTTTTGGGGTGTTTAACTGATGTTCCTCTGGCTTCCATTGCTTTTAGGTGCACAAGAGAACCACCAGTGCCAGGAAGAAGTCCTGCAGCGGTGTGTGCAGCACAACGTCACGTGACGTCACGTGTGGCCAAAAACAAGACAACTCTGCAACTCGTGCAACTGCGGCCTGCTGTTCTGACATCTGAAGAAGATGGGCCCAAAGAAAGGTGGCCGTAGCTCCTCAGCGAAAAAAGTTGCCAGTGCCACTGCCAGTGAGAAGGAGCAGAAGAAGCAAGTGACACCACCTACCAAGGAGACTGGTGTGCCCACCGACACCTTTTTGGGAGAAAAAAAACTACGCCTGCAGCAACAGCGGTGTCCGCCGGGGACCAAGCTGGAAGCAGCACCTCCACTTCATTGGGCTCAGTGCCACAACGCCAAGTTGGGTCCAAGACCATGAGTGCTGCTGAGGCAGCCACTTTACTTTCTCAATCACCATCGACCAGTGATGTTGGCTCATCACAAGAAAGTACCATCCAATCAACGCCGGGTGTAACTCAGCTGACGAGTGTTCAAAAACCACAGCCACAACGACAACCACAGGTGCAACTAGTACAAGCGCAAGTACATGGGCATGGAAAGGCGCACATAGAGGCTAAGGTGATGCGCAAGTAGAGGCGCAAGGAGAGGCGCAATGAGAGGCACAAGTAGAGCCACAAGGAGAGGCGCAAGGAGAGGAGGATGGACAGGTGCATGGAGAGGTGCAACTAGAGGTTCATGGAGCGGCACAACTGCCTACAACGCTTGATCCTCCAGAAATAGGGGCACATCAGGAAATTGATATTCAAGCGGGGGTATCATCATCCGAGGAAGCCACTCCTCCTGATGATGATCCATTGTCTTCCAGATCCCCAGCAAGAAAAAGGTCAAGGAGGGATACTACTACAAGTTCTTCTTTAAGCCCCCTTCATTCTGATGACCTTGATCGTGATTGGAACCCAGCAATGCAGTCTGAGAGTGAGTCACGCCATGAGCCGACAAAGGTAGCTAAGCCTAAAAGGAGGTTCCTGCAAGGCTTCGAGTTATGGGTGATGACGACGAACAAGAACTGGTGTCTCCTGCTACTGATGAACAGTCTGACGATGACCCAGTCATCACTGTTGTCACTCCAGCCCCAGTGGGCATGCAGCAGACAGACATTTTCACCCTATCCCGAATGGCTGCTGAGCGGGATGTGGGCGGCATGGCACTGGTACCACCACCAACGCAGCTAACTACAACACCAACACGACCTACAGCTTCCATATTTTTTAGTCAGAAGGGCCGGCAGGGACCTCCATCCAGCTTGACCTCAAGTAGTGGTGCTGTAAGTGAACAACAGAAATGAATTCAGCCACGCCCATCCTCCACTTCATCTGGCATTGAAAGTCAAAGTAGCACCTCCACCACCAGCAGACATTTCCAGTCCCCAGTTTGGGACTTCTTTACTGTTAGCCAAAGTGTGGAAAACATGGTTGTTTGTTCGATTTGTAAAACATTAGTTATTCGGGGTAAGCTTGGTATCAACTATGGTACCAGAGGCCAGAGAGGTCATCTCAAAAAACACCACATTATCCAGTGGAAGGTGCACCTAAGTAAGATCGAGGAAGCCAAAAGAAAAACAAATCCAAATGTAGCCATTGATATTGCATCTGATGATGACGAGAGGCTGATTGTGCAGGGGGGAAGTGAAGAAACGACAGACATTTTTTCCGGGACACCCAGTACCCCTGGCAACAGCACTGCAGTGGTATCGCCCACACCCTCTACCCCTGCAACATGTATGAGGCACACTAAGAGTCTGGGAGAGACATCAATGCGCAAAAACTACATCACTGGGCCTAACTGGTTTGAAGAAGTCTTCATCTTCATCACGTAAAATGGTCCAGCCCACCATTAGCAGAATGTTGTGGTCGGAGGCGCCATTTGAACGCAACCACCCAACGGTACGTCTGTATAACGCAAAGCTGGCTAAAATGCTAGCGCTGGACCTTCTCCCTTTTTCTTTCATGGAAGGGGTGGGTTTTATAGAATTTGTGGCAACAGTCTGCCCTAAATGGAAGGTTCCTAGCCGGTCCTATTTTGCCAGAGTTGCGGTTCCAGCACTACATGAAGATGTGCTGGAGGTGATTGGGGCAGCTTTGCAGAAGAGTGCTGTTCACACTATACACCTGACAACAGACATGTGGACCAGTTGCCAAGCCCTTGATTACATGTGCATCACTGCACACTGGGTCTCTTTTTCAGGGGTTAGAGCAAAGATAAACGCAGGTGTTGACCAGGACTCAATTTTTCAAGCTACTCGGAAACATGCAACAGTAGCCATGTTTGCCATGGAGAAATCTCATACTGCATTAAACATTATGGATGAGTTTAACACAAAGGTCTTTCAATGGCTGTCTCCAAGAAAGCGCATGATTGGTTATGTTTACACAGATAATGACAATAATTTAGTTAAGGCCATGCAAGAGGGTGGCTATTTCAGAGTGCCGTGTTTGGCGCACTGTATAAACCTGGTTGTGCAAGATTTCTTGAAAAAAGAAAATACAGTCACCTGCTGAAGAATCTGCACACATTTCAGCCATTCTTTTAAGGCCCGGAAGGAGCTGAGGTGCATGCAACATGAACGTAGACTGCCAGTCAAAGGACTCATCCAGGAGGTGGTAACACGTTGGAACTCAACCTGCTACATGCTTGAGCGTCTGTTTGAGCAGTGGGTGGTAATCAATCAGTATGTCTTTGGACTGGGTTCTACTATGAAAGACATGTGGCTAGAGTTGGAGGAATGGAAGCTAGTTAAAACCCTGACAGACATGCTTCATCCTTTTGTGGTCTTCATGCGTGAAGTCAGCAGGGAGGATTGTACTTTGGGCAAAGCTATCCCATTGTTGCACATGCTAGAGCACCAACTGAATGCGGTGTCTTCAACGTTTAAAGATGATACTGACAAGCAAGACGCATATCAGTTGGCGGAGATCTTATTAAGCTGCCTAGTTGTCAATCAAAGGCTTAATAACATACATGCAGAAGAACATTACATTTGTGCCACTATTCTGGATCCATGGTACAAAAAGGCAGTGACCAGCAAAGCATTCATTCCTTTTGATGAAGCAGATGTTACAAAGTACAAACATTGGCTAGCTGTGTCAGCCACTCGGTTCGAAAAAGAGCGGCAGACAATTGAAGGAAGCAGCAGTAGTAGTATGAATCAGCAGGTCATCCGGCATCAAGGTCCGCTTCTGAATCTGTGGCCGAAGTGAGTCACTTTCCCTCTCAGCCGTTAACGACACAAGCAACCGTATTATCATGCTCACCTGCACCAGGCCCATCCATAATATTGTCGGAAGCGGATTGGCTAACTCAGCAATGGTTTGCTCGTTCCAGAGATGCAAAGGCCACAGAACAAAGTAAGCAAAGCGGAGGAACCCTGGAGAACCTCGAGTCGATGGTGCAGGCCTATTTGGATGACCCAACAGAGGTCTTTGTTAATCAGAACCCATTGGCGTATTGATATGGGAAAAGGCATCTATGGCGACAGATCACCAACCTGGCTATAAATTACTTGTCTTGCCCACTCACAAGCGTGTCTTCTGAACGTGTTTTCAGTGCTGCTGGTGGCATTGTAACCTCAAAAAGGAGCCGCCTCTCTGCCAAAAATGTGGAGTGGTTAACAATGATCAAGATGAATCAGCACTTCATACCACCAGATTACAAAATATGTGAATGCACGATGGAAGAAGGGGACACCGACTTAGATGACAGAAGTTCTTCTCTGTTACCTGACCTACTCCTGTCTCAATTCGCAGAGTTTGAGGATGAGCTCTACTTCCCTGACACCGAGCCCTAAAAATGACTTACTTTCTTTTTCGCCCTTATTCACTTTTATTGCTCTATGTCTTTCTTTGTTTTGCAACGTTTACCACAACAAAACCTTAACCCCTTCACTGCTAGGCCTATTCCCCTCCTGTGCTAAGCCTTTTTTTGGCGATTTGGGGTAGTGCGCGCTTAGGCCCCTGTAACTTTTTGACCACATAAGGTATCCATGCCAAATTTGCGTCCTTTTCTTACAACATCATGTGGATTCTCAAGGTGCCCAGGGTTTGTGGATTCCCTTGGAGGGGTCCCAGAAATTAAGCAAAATACAGTGAAATTTTAGGTTTTGTTCAGAAAATTGGGAAAACGGGCTGCAAATGGAAGCCTCTGGGTTTTTCCCTGCAAATGTTATCGAAAAAGGGTTTGTGGGGCTGATATCTCCATTTTCTCAGCTTTTAGGGAATGACAGTCTTTTGTCAGAGAACCAACATTTTTCACACAGTTTTGGCATTTCTCTGGGACATAGCTTTTTTTGCTATTTTTAGAGCTTTCAACCTCCTTCCAGGTAATGGTAGAAATGTGTTTGAAAGCAATAATGGATCCTGTAAAGCTATACATTATCGGAAATTAGACACAATTCTGAATTCAGAGAGGGGTCATTTGTCTAAATCCATGAAGGTTTCTTTATAGAAACTAACAGTTAAATATTGGAAGAATTGAAAATTAGTTGAAAAAAACCGCCTTTTGTCTCAACGTTTTCACCTGTAACTTCTTGTAATTTTGACAGCTCTTTGAAAGCAATATACTGTTACATCTGTTTGATCTTCTTTGTTGTGGGGATATATAGGACTTGTAGTTTCACCAAGAACCCGACGAACCCAGAGCCAAAAACTGAGCAGCAACTTGCAATGGTATTTTATTATTTCCCGGGTATAGAGCATTTATTCTTGGAAAATGTATACATGGAAAAATCGGTACAAAAGACACCTATGTATTTCTGAATTGGGTACAAATTATAAAGTTTAGAAACAGTATATATTTGCACATTTTCAAAATTGGGAATACTCATACTAGCTTGCGCATTATTGGTCATTTTTCAAAATGATTTTTTTTTACACAATGTCTTTCATTGGGAAGGGAGAAATGCATGAAAACTCAAAAGGTAATAACAGTTGATTTACAAATCTGAATTACCCTAAGTCTCCCGATAAAAACGGTACCTCACTTGTGTGGGTCGGCCTTGTGCCTGCGACAGGAAACGGCGCAAAATGCAACGTGGTCACACCTCAAGTTTGCAGTTAAAAATTGACCCTTTTATGGCAAAGTGCCTAGCTGTAGTTTTTGCACCCTAGCTCTGCCGGCACCTAGGGAAATGTAGCAAACCTATACATTTTTGAATATGAGACACCCAGGGGAATTCAGGATGGGGTGACTCAACTGCCTCCCACTGGGTTCTGTTACCCAGATTCCCTTGCAAAGCTAAAACATTGACAAAAAAAATACGCATTTTCCTCACATTTCTGTGGTGGAAAGTTGTGGAATCTGCGTGGATCAACAAATTTCCACCCACCCAGCGTTCCCACAGGTCTGCTGAAAAAAATGGTACCTCACGTGCCTGGGTCTGCCTAGCGCCTGCGACAGGAAACAGCGCAAAATGCAACTTGGTCGCACCTCAATTTTGCAGTGAAAACGGGCCCTTTTTTGGCGAAGAGCCTACCTTTCATTTTTGAACCCTAGCTCTGCCGGCACCTATGGAAACCTAGCAAACCTATACATCTTTAAAAACTAGACACCCAGGGGAATCCAGGATGGGGAGACCAGACTGCCTCCCACCAGATTCTGTCACCCAGAATCCCTTGCAAAGCTAACAAATTGACAAAAAAAACGCATTTTCCTCACATTTCTGTGGTGGAAAGTTCTGGAATCTGCGTTGATCAACACATTTCCACCCATCCAGCGATCCCCAAGGTTTCCCAAAAAAAATGGTACCTCACTTGCCTGGGTATGCCTAGTGCCTGCGACAGGAAACAACGCAAAACGCAACGTGGTCGCACCTCAATTTCGCAGTGAAAACTGGCCCTTTTTTGGCAAAGAGCCTACCTTTCGTTTTTGAACCCTAGCTCTGCCAGCACCTAGGGAAACCTAGCAAACTCATACATTTTTTAAAACTAGACACTCAGGGAAATTCAGGATGGGGTGACGCGACTGCCTCCCACCAGGTTCTGTTACCCAGAATCCCTTGAAAAGCTAAAAAATGGACATAAAAATGCATTTTCCTCACATTTCTGTGGTGGAAAGTTCTGGACTCTGCGTGGATCAACAAATTTCTACCCACCCAGCGTTCCCCCATGTCTGCCAAAATAAATGGTACCTCACTTGCCTGGGTCTGCCTAGTGCCTGCGACAGGAAACAGCGCAAAACGCAACGTGGTCGCACCTCAATTTCGCAGTGAAAACGGGCCCATTTTTTGGCAAAGAGCCTACCTTTTGTTTTTGAACCCTAGCTCTGCCCGCACCTAGGGAAACCTAGCAAAACTATATATTTTTGAGAACTAGACACCCAGGGGAATTCAGGATAGGGTGATCGACTGCCTCCCACCAGGTTCTGTTACCCAGAATCCCTTGTAAAGCTAAAGAATTGACAAAAAAAACACATTTTCCTCACATTTCTGTGGTGGAAAGTTCTGGAATCTGCGTGGATCAACAAATTTCTACCCACGCAGCGTTCCCCCAGGTCTCCCAAAAAAAATGGTACCTCACTTGCCTGGGTCTGCCTAGTGCCTGCGACAGGAAACAGCGCAAAACGTAACGTGGTCGCACCTCAATTTTGCAGTGAAAACGGGCCCTTTTCTGGCAAAGAGCCAACCTTTCGTTTTTGAACCCTAGCTCTGCCGGCACCTAGGGAAACCTAGCAAACCTATACATTTTTATAAACTAGACACCCAGGGGAATTCAGGATGGGGTGACTCGACTGCCTCCCACCAGGTTCTGTTACCCAGAATCCCTTGCAAAGCTAAAACATTGACCAAAAAAACGCATTTTCCTCACATTTCTGTTTTGGAAAGTTCTGGAATCTGTGTGGATCAACAAATTTCCACCCACCCAGCGTTCCCCAGGTCTCCCGAAAAAAATGGTACCTCAATTGCCTGGGTCTGCCTAGTGCCTGCGACAGGAAACAGCGCAAAACGCAACGTGGTCGCACCTCAATTTCGCAGTGAAAACGGGCCCAGTTTTTGGCTAAGAGCCTACCTTTTGTTTTTGAACTCTAGCTCTGCCGGCACCTAGGGAAACCTAGCAAACCTATATATTTTTGAGAACTAGACACCCAGGGGAATTCAGGATAGGGTGACTCGACTGCCTCCCACCAGGTTCTGTTACCCAGAATCCCTTGCAAATCTAAACAATGACAAAAAAACGCATTTTCCTCACATTTCTGTGGTGGAAAGTTCTGGAATCTGCATGGATCAACAAATTCCCATGCACTAGCATTCCCCGAGGTCTGCCAAAAAAAATGGTACCTCACTTGCCTGGGTCTGCCTAGTGCCTGCGACAGGAAACAGAGCAAAACGCAACGTGGTCGCACCTCAATTTCGCAGTGAAAACGGGCCCTTTTCTGGCAAAGAGCCTACCTTTCGGTTTTGAACCCTAGCTCTGCCGGCACCTAGGGAAACCTAGCAAACCTATACATTTTTATAAACTAGACACCCAGGGGAATTCAGGATGGGGTGACTCAACTGCCTCCCACCAGGTTCTGTTACCCAGAATCCCTTGTAAAGCTAAAGAATTGACAAAAAAAACACATTTTCCTCACATTTCTGTGGTGGAAAGTTCTGGAATCTGCGTGGATCCACAAATTTCTACCCACCCAGCGTTCCCCCAGGTCTCCCGAAAAAAATGGTACCTCACTTGCCTGGGTCTGTCTAGTGTCTGCGACAGGAAACAGCGCAAAACGCAACGTGGTCGCACCTCAATTTCGCAGTGAAAACTAGCCTTTTTTTGGCAAATTTATTATTTATTTATTGAACTTGTATTGCGCACAGCTACCCGCAGTGGGTTTCCCGGTGCCAGGGGCAGACTGGAGAAGAAAACAAGCAATAGCCGAGAGGAAAGAAAAAAAAACAGAACCGAGGAACCTAGAACAGAAGAGTCTTCCATTATTTACGGAAAGCAAGAAGACTCGTTTCTGTTTTTAGCGCCAACGGGAGAGCATTCCACATCTTGGGTCCTAGATATGCAAATGAACGGCCTCCCATTTTTGCAAGTCGGATTCTAGGAATCACAAGATTGCCATTGTTGGATGACCTAAGAAAGCGGCCGGGCTGATATGGCTGGGCAAGATTTTGCAGGTAGATAGGAGCAGAACCCTGACGAATCTTAAATAAGAAGCACAGAGTTTTGAAGACAACACGATCAGAAATTTTTAACCAGTGAAGGTCACGCAGAGCTTGCATTGCGGACGTTCTCCGTGGAACATTGCGCAGCAGGCGAGCAGCTGAGTTCTGTACAACCTGGAGTTTATTGATTGTGGCTTTATCTGCTCCTAGATAAAGCACATTGCCATAGTCGATGCGGGACATCACAAGGGCCTGTACGACAGTTCTTCGAGTGGACTCAGGTAACATCCATATGATCTTCTGCAACCAGCCTAGAGTATTAAAACAGATTGCAGCGACCTTAGTTGCCTGCTGCCTCATCGAGAGTTTATCGTCGATCAGGACACCGAGGTTACGGGCAACAGGCACGGGGTAGGCAGCGGACCCATATCACTGGGCCAGTGTCTAGAGCCCCACAGATCTTTATGTTTGCCTAGTATGATCACCTCGGTCTTGTCTCCGTTGAGCTTTAGCAGATGCGCTTGCATCCAAGCTGCAACACGAGAAAGGCCAGTTTTAAGGGCAGAAGTGTCCTGAGCCCTGCTGCTAGACAAAGAGAACACAATCTGCGTATCGTCTGCATATGAGTATATAGACAGACCGGCGTCCTCTACGATAGAAGCAAGTGGTCTGATGTAAATATTGAACAACAAAGGGCTCAATATAGACCCTTGAGGGACGCCGTAAGCAGAGGAGTGAATCGCAGATTCAGCTTTGTTTGAGAAAACCTGAAAGGTGCGCTCATTGAGAAATGAGGCCACCCAGGCAAGCGCTGGTCCAACAACACCAAGGGAGCAGAGAGACTCCAATAAGATGGAATGAGACATGGTATCGAAAGCAGCGCTTAAATCAAGAAGAATAAGCGCAAAGGTCTCACCGCTATCGATACCGTGTCGGAGTCGCTCAGTCACCCCAAGGAGTGCGGATTCGGTGGAATAATTAGCGCGTAAGCCTGATTGGGATGGATGAAGATATCCCACGTTTTCAACAAACTCACTGAGCTGGGTGTTAACATGGCGCTCCAATATTTTGGAACAGGCAGGCAGCAGGGATATCGGCCTGAAGTTGGCAAGATTTGTGATGTCAGCACCAGATTTTTTAAGCAGGGGAACGACCATGGCATGTTTCCAGTCCTGTTCCACCCGAGATTCAGTGAGAGAGATGTTAAGTAGCCTCATTAGGAATCTCCGTGGTTCAAGGTCAAGTTGTTTCAGTATCTTCATAGGGACAGGGTCCCGCGGGGAACCTGACCTGATGCTTTTTAAGCAAGACAGGAAGGAAGAGTCATCAAAAGGTGTCCAGTTGTGAATGAACTCAGTAGAGGAGACGAAAGCATTGCAGAAAGAGCCGGGTTGAGAGAAATCAATTGGTGGTGGAAGGGAGGCCAAAGATTGATAAATGCCCTCAACCTTGGATATAAAAAAGTCTGCAATGGCATTACATTGTATACCATCTAAGGCCGGCAACGCGGGAGTTGTATCAGCTCCTGTGAATTTCTTAACTGTGGCAAAGAGAGTCCGGGGACAATTTTGCACTGAAGTGATTGTAGAGGCGATATAAGAGGCCTTAGCACGTTTGCAGTTTGCGTGATAGAATTTTAGTTCTTCTTTGTAAATCACTTTAGAAGGAGCGGAATAAGACATCCTCCACTTCCTCTCCAGGGCTTTACATTTGGCACGTTGGATTTTCAGCTCATCCGAGTACCAAGGTGCTGGTGGGCGCAAGGATCTACATTTGCTGCTAGACCGAGGAACGAGAGCCGACACTGCATCTGTCAACCAACCAGAAATGGGAGCATTCAGATTCTGCTCAATGTTGATAAAAGATGGAATAGTCTCAGTCAGGCGCAGATTAAAAGCGGCTACATCAAGCCTGTCCCAGCGATAGGATGATTTAATTTCCTCCACATAAACACTGGCCGAGTATAGACCAGGTGGTAGCACGAAATGTATCGCATAATGATCAGACCAGACGAGCGGACGCGCCGAGTAAGTGCAGTCAAATGAAAGAGTGGAAATGATTGGATCCAAGAGATGACCAGCAAGATGAGTAGCTCCGGAATTACAAAGTTTGAGGTTAAAAACCTCAAGATCGGAGAGAAAAGATTTATTGAGGGGATTATTGACATAGTCTAAATGGATGTTTAAATCACCGAGAATGGTGAAATTATTCGATTTTAGCAGTGTTGCTGATAGGCAATCAATGAGTGAGGTAATCCATGACGTTGTGTTTCCGGGCGGCCGATAAATTAGCAGACCGGAGAGCGTCATTCGAGGATTAATCATACATTTAAACAATGCTGCCTCACTACCTGGAAGATGTAATAATTCCAGTTTACATTGGTAAATAGATTTAAAGATGATTGCGATTCCACCACCTTTACCTGAGGGTCTATCCTGATGCAGCACAACATAGTTGGGAGGGATAGCTGCAGCAATGTCCGGACCCGAGCGGGCATGTATCCAAGTCTCGGTCAGGAACAGAGCGTCAGGGGATTCCTCAGTTATGAAATCGAAGATGTTTAATTTATTCTTAGGAAGCGATCTACAATTTAGGCTCCAAAAGTGGAGCGGGGAAGAAGAAAAAGTATGACCCTTGGTAGGCTTCCTTTTTCCCCTATAATGCTTAACGCTCTGTTGTGTCTTAGAGAGCTGCATTTTGCCAGTGGAGAAGCCACAACCAGCACATAGGAAGTAATGACGAGGCAAAATGCATGAGGTGCAGGAGGTGGGGGTACAGGGTCGCAGTGAAAGTAGTGCCATGGAAGAGTAATATACACGGCCATCCAGAGTTTGCCTACCTGAGGACATGATGGAAAAGGGCAGCCCGTCCTGCAGCCCGTCCTCAGCGCGGACGGGCGCAGACGGGCTGAACTCTGGCGTAACTCCGGCGTCAGTCTGGCGTCCCCTTTGCGCGTCACCGCTGCGCGTTAGCATGGCTATAATTTATGCACTGCTCACCTCCTAGAGAGAGGACTAGAGCGTGCCAACTATCCCCCAAGCAAAAATGGCCGCCAACGAGACGTGGGCGCAGGACCCGCAAAGTGCGGTGATGTAACCAATTAGAGTGCGGGAGAGGAGTCAGAGATGTAAGTATGCGTGGCCGGCAATTTAAAAACAAGGAAAAAGTTGAAATTAGCAATTTAACATAAATGACCAAAAACTGGAGTTTTAAAATCTCTAAGAGCTGCTGGCAAGTCGCGCTGCGAGTAGAGCGCTGCAGGTAATGCGCTAGGCTGTTAGGGCCTACCTTTTGTTTTTTAACCCTAGCTCAGCCGGCACTTAGGGAAACCTATACATTTTTGAAAACTAGACACCCAGGGGAATTTAGGATGGGGTGACTCGACTGCCTCCCACCAGGTTCTGTTACCCAGCATCCCTTGCAAAGTTAAAAAGTTGACAAAAAAAACGCATTTTCCTCACATTTCTGTGGTGGAAAGTTCTGGAATCTGCGTGGATCAACAAATTTCCACCTACCCAGCGTTCCCCCAGGTCTCCCGAAAAAAATGGTACCTCACTTGCCTGGTTCTGCCTAGTGCCTGCAACAGGAAACAGCGCAAAACACAACGTGGTCGCACCTCAATTTCGCAGTGAAAACGGGCCCTTTTTTGGCAAAGAGCCTACCTTTCGTTTTTGAACCCTAGCTCTGCCGGCACCTAGGGAAACCTAGCAAACCTATACATTTCTGAAAACTAGACACCCAGGGAAATCCAGGATGGGGTGACTCGACTGCCTCCCGCCAGGTTCTGTTACCCAGAATCCCTTGCAAAGCTAAAAAATTGACAAACAAAACGCATTTTCCTCACATTTCTGTGGTGGAAAAGTTCTGGAATATGCATGGATCAACAAATTTCCACCCATCCAGCGTTCTCCCAGGTCTCCCGAAAGAAATGGTACCTCACTTACGTGGGTAGGCATAGTGGCTGCAACAGGAAAAGGCCCAAATCGAACGGTGGAGACTTAAAAAGTAACCTATAGCAAAAGTACCTTATTTTTTGGGGGGAGGACCTGAGTTTTTGGCCCGAGGCTCGGCGGCAAACTTTGGAAACTACCAAACACAAACAGTTCTGAAAAGTAAACCCGGGGGAGTCCAGGGAGGTATGGCATGCGTGGGTCCCCCAACATTTCCTACCCAGAAATCACTGCAAACCCTAAAATTAGGTTTAAAAAAAACACTTTACCATACATTTTTGCGTGAGATCTCCGTGCCGGCACAAATGTCCTACAACCCAGGGTTCCCATTGTTCCCCCGAGTAAAATGATACCTCAGTTGTGTGGGTGGGTCAAAGCAGAACAGGCCAAAAATGTATTTGTAAGAAATTGTAGCGTGTGGGGCTGACAAATTAAGCACAGAGAATTCTACTGTTTTGGGGTCATCCTAGTCACAAGCCTTTGGCCCACCCACATAAGTGAGGTATCATTTTACTCGGGAGAACAAGGGGAATGCTGGGTGGTAAGACATTTGTGCAGGCACGGAGATCCCACGTAAAAATGTATGGAAAAGTGGTGTTTTTTTACCCTAATTTTAAGGTCTGCAGGAAATTCTGGGTTGGAAAACATTGGGGGACCCACGCATGTCATACCTCCCTGGACTCCCCCGGGTGTCTAGTTTGCAAAACTGTTTGGGTTTGGTAGATTCCAAAGAAGGCCGCCGAGCCCCGGGCCAAAAACTCAGGGCCCCCCAAAAAAAGAAGGTAATTTTGCTAAAGGCAATTTTTAAGTCTCCACCCTACGATTTTGCCCTTTTCCCTTTGCAGCCACTATGCCTACCCACGCAAGTGAGGTACCATTTTTATCGGGAGACCTGGGGGAATGCTCGGTGGGAGGAAATTTGTGTGAGCCCAGTGATGCCACGCTTTCCCACACAGAAATGTGTGAAAAATCAAACAGTTTTGCAAACTAGACACCCGGGGGAGTCCAGGGAGGTATGGCATGCATGGGTCCCCCAATGTTTTCCAACCCAAAATTCCCTGCAAACCTTAAAATTAGGTTAAAAAAGCACTTTTCCATACATTTATGCGTGGGATCTCCGTGCCGGCACAAATGTCCTACCACCCAGCATTCCCCTTGTTCCCCCGAGTAAAATGATACCTCACTTGTGTGGGTGGGCCAAAGCAGAACAGGCCCAAAATGTATTTGTAAAAAATTGTAGCGTGTGGGGCTGACAAATTAAGCACAGAGAATTCTACTGTTTTGGGGTCATCCTAGTCACAGGCCTTTGGTGGGAGGAAATTTGTGTGAGCCCAGTGATGCCACACTTTCCAACACAGAAATGTTTGAAAAATCTGAATTTTTCATCTAAAATCGAGGTTTGCAAGGGATTCTGGGTAAAGGAACGTTGGAGGATCCACGCAAGCCATACCTCCTTGGAAGCCCCCGGGTGTCTACTTTTCAGAAATGTGTGGGTTTGGTAGGTTTCCCTAGATGGCTGTCTAGCACGGGGCCAAAAACCCAGGTAACCCCTCTTGCAAAAGCTGGTGGTTTAGCCTATGTCAAAACCACCAGCTTTTGCAAGAGGGGTTACCTGGGTTTTTGGCCCTGTGCAAGGCGGCCATCTAGGGACTCGCAACTCGTGAGATGTAAAGCCACGACAAGGCACCAACCGTTTTACAGACCATTCACGCACCTTTCATACCTGATACACACCAAACAATTGACACCATCCGAATTGAAAAGCAACACATTACAACATTCACAATAAGGGACAAGGTACACCCTACTTCAGAAAGCGAAAAAAGACAAATATTACTGCACAGCCATCTAATCCGCAAGCACTCACACATACTGGTTGGATTTGGCACGAGGGTGAGTGATGATTCAGTACATTCAATTGTATTCGCAAGTAATTTCACAAAAATGAAATGCACTGCAAATAATTGAAAGTATGAGAAACTGAACCACTGACTCACAGCTCGTGAGCTGTAAAGCCACGTCAAGGCACCAACCTCTTTACAGGCCATTCATACACCTTTCATACGTGTGACACATACAAAACATTCACACCGCCAGCCGCGGACCCATCACATTACAACACTCACACCAGCAGACAGCGCAATTCAAGGGCACATCACTTTCACACGCCCACATTCCTGACACTGCAACTACACAAAATGATGGACTGCATGGAGTGTCACTCAACTAGCAGTGTGTGTAGTGACCAACAGAAAGTAACTACTCACACACCGCCAGCCGAGCGCCAGTCCACCCACACCACCATCCAAGCACCAGACCATGCACACCGCCAGCCAAACACCACTCCGCGCACACTGACAGCCAAGTACCACTCCACGTACACCACCAGCCAAGCGCCACTTCACACACACCACCAGCCAAGCACCACTCCACGCACACCACCAGCCAAGCACCACTACACACACACCACCAGCCAAGCACCACTCCGCGCACAGACAGCCAAGTACCACTCCGCGCACACCACCAGCCAAGCGCCACTCCACGCACACCACCAGCCAAGCACCACTCCACGCACACCGCCAGCCAAGCGCCACTACACACACACCACCAGCCAAATACCACTCCACGCACACCTCCATCCAAACACCACTCCACGCACACTGTCAGCCAAGCATCACTCCACGCACACACCGCCAGCCAAGCACCACTCCACGCACACCTCCAGCCAAAAGCCACTCCACGCACACCGACAGCCAAGCGCCACGCCACGCACACTGCCAGCCAAGCCCCACTCCACGCACACTGTCAGCCAAGCGTCACTCCACGCACACTGCCAGCCAAGCACCACTCCACGCACATCTCCAGCCAATCAACACTCCATGCACACCGACAGCCAAGCACCACTCCATGCACACCTCCAGCCAAAACCCACTCCACGCACACCGGGAGCCAAGCGCCATGCCACGCACACCGCCAGCCAAGCACCACTCCGCGCACAGACAGCCAAGTACCACTTCACGCACACCACCAGCCAAGCGCCACTCCACACACACCACCAGCCAAACGCCACTCCACGCACACCACCAGCCAAGCACCACTCCACTCACACCGGCAGCCAAGGACCACTCCACACACACCGTCAGCCAAATAACACTCCACACACACCTCCAGCCAAACACCACTCCACGCACACTGTCAGCCAAGCGTCACTCCACGCACACCGCCAGCCAAGCACCACTCCACGCACACCTCCAGCCAAGCACCACTCCACGCACACTGACAGCCAAGCACCACTCCACGCACACCTCCAGCCAAAAGCCACTCCACGCACACCGACAGCCAAGCACCACGCCACACACACCACCAGCCAAGCACCACTCCACCCACACCGCCAGCCTACGCACACCGCCATCACATTTTGAATTTTTTTTAACAAAACAAACAAAATAATTGCAAATAGATTAAAATCTAGTAACACAAAATCTGTAACTAAAAACATTGCACAAATGCAAACCTTCAAAAAGAATACAAATTATTTAAAAAACACAGACCAGGTAGTACATTTTACCACTCATGGATACTCCCAAAAAATCTTTTGTGTGTGGTAAGCTCTATAACAAGCAGGCACACACAGCCCAGGGTTAGAAGGACACCCAGAGCAGTAAAGACGAGTCTCCTTTCGCAAACCTCTTCGCCAACAGACTCTACATCTCCTAGTGGGAAAGTCTTTTGTAGATGTGGGAGGAATGTAATCAGGAAAGTGGCGATCTTTCAATCGAGCAACATCCTCCACCACTCCAAATCTAGGAACACTTACTTGTTCCACAACAACAAGGCTAGATATCACAGAGTGCTGAAACTGAAGAAAGGTCAACTTTGACCCAGGAGAACACTCCTTGAACACAATAAAAGCATTGAAAGTTGCTAAGTTGAAAAAATGGATGGCCAACTTCTTATACCAAACATAAGCCTTCCAAATAGCAGTGTAAGGTTCCAACCTCTGATCTACTCTGTCAACACCACCCATGTGCTTATGTAGTCCTGAATGCACACAGGTTTGTGCACTTCAGCAACCTGACCCCAAACTGGCAGAGGTGAAGTACTCTCATCATGGATGGTACTCAGCATGTACAAATCCCTCCTGTCCACAAATTTCATAGCTAGTAGTTCGCCACAACGTAAGGAACTGCACTGACCCCTCTGAAGTTTCTTGCAAACAAGCTCCTTTGGAAAATCTTTGCAGTTAGAGCGGATTGTGCCACATGCAAAAGTGTCCACTTTAAACAATTCTTTAAACAATTGCACAGCAGTGTAGAAGTTATCAAGGTACAAATGGTGGCCTCTGTTGAACAATCTTCTAGCAAGATCCCACACAATTTTCTCTGACACTCCAAAAGTGGACGGACAACCAGGGGGGTCAATAGTGGAATCTCTACCAGTGTACACACGAAAATTAAAAACATACCCTGTTTTACTCTCAGACAAGATATACAGTTCAATTCCATAGCGTGCCCTCTTGCTAGGGATGTACTGCCTGAAAACCAAACAACCCTTGAACAAAACCAAAGACTCATCAATAGAAATTTCTTTCCCAGGAATGTAAATCTCTGAAAAACGATCAACGAAGTGATCAAGAACAGGCGGAATCTTAAAAAGACGGTCACAGTCAGGGTGACTACGTGGCAACGCCTGAGAATTATCCACAAAATGCAACATGCGTAGCAAAAGTAAATACCGATCACGAGTCATAACAGCTGGAAATATGGCTGTTGCCATCAAAGGACTGGAAGACCAATATGAAGCCAGATTCGGCTTCTTTAACAAACCCATCAATAAAGTCAATCCCAAAAACTTCTTCAGCTCTTCCATATTTGTGGGAGTCCACCGGGTAGCTCTAGAGTGGGGACTAAGTTTGTCACTGTTGACCCTCAAAAACTGTTCAGCATACAAATTAGTCTGCTCAACAATCTCACCCAAAAACGCATTATCCATAAATAACTGAAAGAAATGTATAGGCAAAAAGTTTTCACAATCCACTCTACACCCTGCATCACCACTAAAGGCAGGCAACACCGGCTGCACCATTTTAGGATCAACCCAGAGTCCAGCACTTCCAGTAGGAAGACTAGCAGCCTCAGGCTGCAATCCAGCTGGCTCTTGCACCATAGGCACAGCAGTGTCCTCCTCTAAAACAGGCCCTTCATCTGTACTGAGAGTACCTTCATCATCCGATGATTCCATGTGGAGAGAAAACTCACTGCCAGAATCTTTCCCTCCCTCCGCTCCCTCAGACGCACTGTTAGTGTCATAATCCGGCTCAGAGGAATGTTCAAGAAGCATACCTACCACCTGCTGAGCAGTCATTCTTCGGCTAGCCATAATGATTACTAACAAAGGTAACTTGACACACAAGTCAACAACTACAATCACTATGGAAATAAGCAATGAACAAAATGCACATTTATCAAAAATAACTACACAGTGCAAAACAATACCACTCACTTGCCAGAAGCAACTAAACTCACCACCACATAGTCTGCACTGACACAGTATGGATCAACAATATCCCACAAAAAAAGAAAGAGAAAAAAATAGACATAAGACAATGCAAAACACATCACAAAATTGTTCATGCTCAAAACACTAACTAAATGCCACTAAGACACCACTTACAAAAAAAAATCCAAACATTGCAATATTACTCATTTGGAGTACATACAACAAAAATTATTTTCTTACCTACAAAAATGCAAACACACAAAACTGCAGAACAACCACTGTCAAAACCGCAAACAGGAAACAAAAGCTTTAGACTAGATTTAAAAAGAAAAAAAACATTAGATTCACATACACAAAAAATGCACTAGTCGAACATGTCAAGTTAAGGGGTAGGTGGGCCTAACAGTATAACATCAATAGGGGAGCAACCCTTGCCCTTGATGCCAACCCCCAAAAAGACAACATTTTTAGAAATTCTGGTGTCTACTAGCTTCTGCCCCCCTTGGGAACAGATGGGACTGCTACTCTGCCACTCAAAGAGGGCAGAAAAGGCCACAATCATCCTCCCATAAAGGAAGGGGAACGGCCCATGACCATGGGGTGGATCACAAAAATAAAAATAAACCCGGGTGCCCTAGTGGCCCTAAAAAGAAAAAGCAGAACTGCCCTTCCAGGTGATACCAAAGGGGATGACACAAGGAGCGCATGCGTAAATCTAACACTCACCCCCAGGCATCTGATCTTGAATTAATCCATCATCATTGTTTAGCTCACTTCACCAACCCAGTTCAGACATGTCCATATGCACATCAGACTGATCCTGTGCTCTTTGATTGCCCTAAGTTGGCAGACCTGGGTACCTTGCTCACTTTGGCACTGTACTCAAGCTAACCTGGCTGATAATGGCTCATTAGCCAGTAACCGGTCCCATTATGGTTATTTTTCTAAACATTTGACCCCCCCCCCCCCGGAGGCAGCCAAAGGCTTACAACATGCCCCTTAAAGGGGAGTGACCCTTGTCCAAGGCGTTGCTCCCCAAAACAAAAAAAACTTTAAGGCTACTCAAAATAGCCCACAAAATGAAAGTGACCCTTGCCCAAGGGGCCACTCCCCTGCTCTTTGCCCCAATGCATGGTTTATATTAAAAAAAATATTTAAATAATGCCCCCCGTGGGGCAGACAAAGCAAAAGTAATTGCCCCCTAAAGGGGAACAACCCTTGTCCAGGGGGTTGCTCCCCAAAACAAAACAAAAAAACATTAGGGCTACTCAAAATGGCCTCCAAAAGGAGAGTGACCCTTGCCCAAGGGGCCACTCTTCTATTCCCCAGTGCATAGAAACATTTGTATGCTACTGCCCCCGAAAGGGGAGCGACCCTTGTCCAAGGGGTCGCTCCCAAAAACTAAAAAAAAAACAATAGGGCCACACAAGCTAGCCCCCAGAAAAAGAGTGGACCTTGCCCAAGGGGCCACTCCACTGTTCTTTGCCCCAAGAGAAAAACTATATATTTTATAATGCCCCCCAAATACAGGAGCGTCCCTTGTCCAAGGGGACGCTCCCCAAAACAAAAATAAACAAAAGGGCAGCACAAAATGGCCCCCATTATGAGAGTGACCCTTGCCCAAGGGGCCACTCCCCTTACGCACAAACAATGCTGCTTTTTTTTTTTACTTTTGCCAACCTCTGACCCCCTCCCCCCCCCCCCGGGACCAGTCAAAGCAAAAAAATTTCCCCCAAACATGGGAGCGACCCTTGCCCAAGGGGCTGCTCCCCGAACGCACACACAGTCATTACACCCAAAAAAAAATCCATTGTGTCTAGTGGGCATTCCTGCTGCACGATCGCACGATCGTGCAACAGGAATGCTCTAAAGAGGCATCGGGGGAAAGGAAAACCCTTTCCTTTCCCCCGATGCCTCTTTAGTTTAAATCCCACCCGCCCCAGGCCCCAAACGTACCTCTTTCTCCTCCGACGCGCAGGAAGCAAATGGCTTCCCTGCGCGTCGGAGGAGAAAGGGAACCTCCAATGACGTCAGCGCGCCTCGCGCGCTGACGTCATTGATGACACGGGCGGGAGGAGGCAGGGGAAGGTCTTCCCCTGCCTTCTCGAAAGAAACTTCGAAAATCGGGCACCCGCGAGGGGAGCGCTGGCGCTCCCCCCGCGAGTGGGGCTCATGACGAGCTGAGCTCGTCATGAGCACCCGAGCTCTGTATGCCATGACGAGCTCAGCTCGTCATGAGCATACAAGGGGTTAATCACCTAATCACAACAACAAGCCCATCAGCAGAACTGTCTTCACTTATTTCCTTATTGATTTGAAGGTGCTGCAGTCTGCATTCCTCAGGTTCACAAGTTCACAGGAACTCAGTCATGCTCCTCTATCCTCCTCCTCCAGACTCCCCTTATCCATTTCCCTCAAAGCAGATGGCTGGATTCCGCACAATGAAGAAAGAACTTTGTCTTCGTAGACGAGTCCCCTCAATTGGGACTGGAATTACTGAGTCCACATTAATGATGGCTGACACAGTTACTTCTGAAATTGACAGGAGAGGCTGCCCTGTGGGACTTCACTTCCAGAAGAAGATGCGGGCAAAAAGTGGAACAGGTAATGAATGAATAATGAGAAGATGGCATGCAGTGGACAGCAATGGCTGTCTGCCTCTGATGGAAGCAATTGCTGTTTGTTTGTTGTGCATGAAATGAATCTCTTCTGTTATTATTTAATCTTTTACACACTTAAAGAAACTCAAGTCTACTGTGCTTTTTTTTACCTTGTTTAATTCAAATTGTACTTCAAATGCAGGGCCCACTACGTTGCATTTTCCAATATGTTAAATGTCCTTGGACTCACTGTTTGCCAATATACCATGATGATTGATGATGAGTGTTGATGATCAAAGTTAACTAATATATTTTTTTTCTTTGCAGACACTCGCTAGGATGGATGGCTCATCATCGTCGGTTTATGGAAGAAGTATGTCCAATTCATGAGTGGCAAACTGGTAAACCAGTCAACAACAACTACTACAGCAGAACTACATGTTTGTCTAGTCGTGGTGGAGTGGTCGAGCCAGTGTAGTGTTGTTATGCCAGGCAGAGTCCAGACAGCAGTTCATGTAAAATTGGGGCTATGTTGCAGTTGCTGCATACAATTAGATATGCTGCAAGGGTGAAAAAAAAACAGAAAACAATCACAGCCTCCTAGAGGTGGAAGGGCAGGCCTCTGCGAGGTAGAAGAATAGCATGTTTTTGGGGGTCTGTTTGGGGGTCTTCTAAATTTTTGTGACTGGGTTGAGGGGTCTTGGAGCACTAGTGGGAAGGTCTAATTTTGATTGCAAGTGGTTTGAAGAAAATCCATAGTGGAAAAGGGGAGTTAGGGCCTAGCTGCAGAGTGCGCTTGGATTGATGTGGAAGTAGGCCTCAAATGTCCTAAGTGTCACATTTTCCATTTTTGCTTTTTGCCTGTTTGGGGGTGTTCTACTTTTTTGCGAGTGGGTTCATGGGTCTGGGGGCAATGCTGGGAAAGTCTAATATCGGAATCAAGTGGTTTGGACAAAATCCATGGTGAATTTGTTTTTTCAATTTTTGCTCACTTTGGTGTTTTCAGGAGGCTGTTTGGGGGGGGGTTCCTGATGTTTGGGGGGGGGGGGTTGGGGGGTTTTGGAGCACTGCTGGGCATGCCTAATTTTGGTTGCAAGTGGTTTGAAGAAAATCCATGGTGGGAAAGGGGCTTTAGGGCCTAGCTGCAGAGCGCGCTTGGTTAAATTTTGGAAGTAGGCCTGAAATGTTCTAAGTGTCACATTTTCCATTTTTGCTTTTTGCCTGTTTGGGGGTGTTCTACTTTTTTGTGGGTAGGTTCAGGGGTCTGGGGGCAATGCTGGGAAGGTCAAATATCGGAATGAAGTGGTTTGGACAAAATCCATGGTGAATTTTTTTTTCAATTTTCGCTCACTTTAGTGTTTTCGGGGACTGTTTGGGGGGGGTTCCTGGTGTTGGGGGGGGCGGGGTTGGGGGGTCTTGGAGCACTGCTGGGCATGCCTAATTTTGGTTGCAAGTGGTTTGAAGAAAATCCATGGTGGGAAAGGGGAGTTAGGGCCTACTTGCAGAGTGCGCTTGGATTGATTTTGGAAGTAGGCCTGAAATGTTCTGTGTCACATTTTCCATTTTTGCTTTTTACCTGTTTGGGGGTGTTCTACTTTTTTGCGGATGAGTTCAGGGGTCTGGGGGCAATGCTGGGAAGGTCTAATATCCGAATCAAGTGGTTTGGACAAAATCCATGGTGAATTTATTTTTCAATTTTCGCTCAGTTTGGTGTTTTCAGGGGGCTGTTTGGGGGTTCCTGGTGTTTGCGGGGGTTGGGGGGTCTTGGAGCACTGCTGGGCATGCCTAATTTTGGTTGCAAGTGGTTTGAAGAAAATCCATGGTGGGAAAGGGGAGTTAGGGTCTAGCTGCAGAGCGCGCTTGGATTGATTTTGGAAGTAGGCCTGAAATGTTCTGTCACATTTTCCATTTTTGCTTTTTGCCTGTTTGGGGGTGTTCTACTTTTTTGTGGGTAGGTTCAGGGATCTGGGGGCAATGCTGGGAAGGTCTAATATCGGAATCAAGTGGTTTGGACAAAATCCATGGTGAATTTTGTTTTCAATTTTCGCTCACTTTGGTGTTTTCGGGGGGCTGTTTGGGGGGTTCCTGGTGTTTGGGGGGGGGGGTTGGGGGGTCTTGGAGCACTGCTGGACATGCCTAATTTTGGTTGCAAGTGGTTTGAAGAAAATCCATGGTGGGAAAGGGGAGTTAGGGCCTACTTGCAGAGCGCGCTTGGATTGATTTTGGAAGTAGGCCTGAAATGTTCGAAGTGTCACATTTTCTATTTTTGCTTTTTGCCTGTTTGGGGGTGTTCTACTTTTTTGCGGGTGGGTTCAGGGGTCTGGGGGCAATGCTGGGAAGGTCTAATATCGGAATCAAGTGGTTTGGACAAAATCTATGGTGAATTTTCTTTCAATTTTCGCTCACTTTGGTGTTTTCGGGAGGCTGTTTGGGGGGGTTCCTGGTGTTTGGGGGGGGGTTGGGGGGTCTTGGAGCACTGCTGGGCATGCCTAATTTTGGTTGCAAGTGGTTTGAAGAAAATCCATGGTGGAAAAGGGGAGTTAGGGCCTAGCTGCAGAGCGCATTTGGACTGAATTGAAGGTAGGCTTTAAATTTTCTAAGTGTGTTTTTGCATTTTTGCTTTATGCCTGTTTGGGGGTGTTCTACTTTTTTGCAGGTTGGTTGACAGGTCTGGGGGCATTGCTGGGAAGGTCTAATATCAGGCGCAAGTGTTTTGGATAAAATCCATGGTGAAAAGGTTTTTGCGTTTTGGGGGGCTGTTTGGGTGGGTTCTAGGTTTTTGGGGGGAGGTCTGGGGGTCTGGGAGCACTGCTGGGATATTCTAATTTGGATTGCAAGTGAATTGAAGAAAATCCATGGTGGGAAAGGGGAGTTAGGCCCTAGCTGCAGAGCGCCTTTGGACCGATGTTGACTGGTAGGCCGAACATTTTCTAAGTGTGAATTTTTTTATTTTTACTTTTGGCCTGTTTGGGGGTGTTCTACTTTTTTTGTGGTGGGTTGACGGGTCTGGGGGCATTGCTGGGAAGGTCTAATATCGGTAGCAAGTGTTTTGGATAAAATCCATGGTGATAAGAAAAAGTTTTTCCGTTTTTGCTCACTTGCCTGTTTTGGGGGAGCTGTTTGGGAGCCTTCTAGGTTTTTGGGGGTGGGTTTTGGGGTTTGGGAGCACTGCTGGCACAGTCTAATTTGGATTGCATTTATTTTTAAGAAAATCCATGGTGGAAAAGGAGAGTTAGGGCCTAGCTGCAGAGTGCGCTTTGGCACGGTTTGGAGTTAGGGTTAGCACTTTCTCATTTTTTCTGGGGGCTACTTGGGGGTGTTCTACATTTCTGATACTGGGTTCAGTGGTCTGGGAGCAGTCCTGGGAATGTGTAATTGTGATTGCAAGTGGTTTGAAGAGAATCCAAGGTGATTTTTTTTTTTTTTACCAAAATTGCTTTTCTGCGGAGGGCTACTTGGGGGGTTCTAGATTTTTGCGACTGGGTTTAGGGGTCTGGCAGCACTCCTAGGAATGTCTAATAATCATAGCAAGTGTTTTGAAGAAAATCCATGGTGGAAAAGGGGGGTTTGGGCCTCCTTGCAGAGTGCGTTTTGGCACGTTTTGAAGTTCGGGTTCAACCTGGTAGCCGTATCGCATGTTTTTAGGGGGCTACTTGGGGGGGGTTCTACGGGTTTGCGCCTGTGTTACGGGGTCTAAGGGCACTCCTGGGAATGTCTAATTTTGATTGCAAGTGTTTTGAAGAAAATCCATGGTGGAAAAGGGGGGTTTGGGCCTCCTTGCAGAGTGCGTTTTGGCACGTTTTGAAGTTAGGGTTCAACCTGGTAGCAGTATGGCATGTTTTTAGGGGGCTACTTGGAGGTGTTCTACATTTTGCCGACTGGGTTTAGGGGTCTGGGAGCACTCCTGGGAATGTCTTATTTTGTTTGCAATTTTCTTTAAGGAAATACATGGTGGATCCGCAGAATTCAACCATAGTTACTATTACTATCCTTGTAAAGGAGAACCAGGTTACGCACTTTTGAAGTGATGATTGTGTATAATAATAATGTCAGCTCTAAAAACTGAAAGTGTTATTTTTGTACTACACAGCGTACCTTAGATTTTTTTAACTGGTTCACTTCCTGTTTTTTCCCATCAAAATTACAGGACGGCTTTTACCATGTGCCATGGAACAAACGCTGAACTCAGACGCAATCCGCAATTACTCATCACCAGGCAGCCAGTGGACAGTGTGTCTGGTCACCAATATTGATCGACGGAGCGTAAGATGGAATGGAGGAGTATATCGCGAATAAGAGGACTGGCTGGATGCATGCAACTTCACCAGTTCAACAGGACAACTACAACATAAAGTTACAGTATTCTCTCTTAACTTCTCCTTATCTTTTAAATGTTATTTTTGTAAAAAACCTGAACTTCTACGAATGTGACTAGGTGCGTTTCTTTTTACTCTGCTTCAAAGTCATCTCTCCAGCTATTTCATACGTTTCTTTGCTATTTTTATAACTAACTTAATGTATTGATAATAAGTGTTTATTCTCTATGAGGGCAGAAAGGCAAGTGAAATTGCGTGATTAATGCAGCCCTGTGCTAGTGTCAATGTCAAATTGTTTCCTCATACTTACTAATAAGGTGTAGTAAGTACAAATTTTCAGTAAGCTAACCATCCGTTTAGCAAACAACTTCATGCATGCAGTAGTGCACTACCTTTATGTCCCTTAAAAGATTTATGGATATCTTTGAATCCCAAAATTTTTTTCTCTTCATTTTTTGTGTGTCCATGCAGTGTTTTTTTTTCTTCTCTCCACAATACTTTTCCCAAAAAACCCCATTCCCATCCAATCTTCAAAAACCCTAACCCTCTTCCCCCGGGCTGTGTGGTTTTTCATTGAGGTATGACTATGACAATAAGAAATTCCACACACTTGCAGGGGAGGATAAGGTCTAAGCACCAGAAAAATGTTGGAAAATGGAATTTCTTGTGCAACATCGTGGATTGAGCATCAAACATCATGCTCGTACACATGACAAATCAAATGGTTAATTATTATGTTTAAGTATCCTCTGCCTTCATAATGTTTCTTATAGTAGCCATAGTCCACGAAACTAGTACTTATATTTAGAATACTTTAGCACTGCTTAGGCTACAATTTATGGCACTGTTCTGTAGCGTACTATCTATAGTACTGTTTCTAATGTTACGCTCAGGCCACTCAATGTTTAATTTCCTTTTTTTTATATGCTGCTACTGCCAGTGTGTACCACTACTACCACCAGCACAACAATGATATTTCATCCGTCGAGGATTCAAGTCAACAACCAACCTTAATCACCATTTGCCATGCAGGCAGCCCTGTGGCTACCCCTATTCTCAAACAAGAATCACAGGTAAGAAAAGCATTTTGGAGAGGTTGAATAATGGGCTAGGACTGGGAGGAGAGCAGAGACTGCCAGTACTACTAGTAAAGTACTAGTAGGGCTACTGAATTCACTAACTCGGTTACTGGCACTTTGGTACATTTCAGGACTAGATGTTTCATTCATGCTGGTAAGTTGGAAGAAACCAAATGTTCAGTAACCACCGCCCACCCCCACACAAAATAATATGAACGCGTATACTATGTTTTGGTATGAAAAATAATTATTAAGAAATATATTAATGTAGCCGAAAAATAAAATAAATTAACCCAACTCACCCCCCTGCCTAACCCAAACCAATGTCCAAAAGTCCAAAAGTCCCCTTTCCCAAACACCCAATTTCCCCCCCCCCCCACAGTCTTTAAAAAAGGGGCAAGGGACAGTCACTTCCTCCGGTGGCGTAGTGTGGACAGCTGTTGCTGCACGTCCCGCAGCTCTCTGCGGAGGTCCCGGAGCTGGCGCTGATGTTTTTCGGCCAACCGCTCCAGGTACTCCACTCTTTTATGGAGGCGGAAAAGGGGAGTTAGGGCCTAGCTGCAGAGCGCGCACAGAGTGATTTGGGAACTAGGCCTAAATTTGGCTAAGTATGAGATTTTGCATTTTTGCTTTTTGCCTGTTTTGGGGGTTCTGCTTTTTTGCGGATGGGTTGGCAGGTCTTGGGGCATTGCTGGGAAGGTCTAATATTGGAATCAAGTGGTTTGGACAAAATCCATGGTGAAAAAGTTTTTCCGTTTTTGCTCACTTGCCTGATTTTGGGGTGCTGTTTGGGGGGTTCCTGATGTTTGGGGGGATGGGGGGGTCTTTGAGCAATGCTGGGCATGCCTGATTTTGTTTGCAAGTGGTTTAAAGAAAATCCATGGTTGGTAAGGGGAGTTAGGGCCTAGCTGTAGAGCGCGCATGGAGTGATTTGGGAACTAGGCCTAAATTTTGCTAAGTATGAGATTTAGCATTTTTGCTTTTTGCCTGTTTGGGGGGTTCAACTTTTTGCGGGTGGGTTGGCGGGTCTGAGGGCATTGCTGGGAAGGTCTAATATTGGTGAAAGTGGTTTGGACAAAATCCCTGGTGAAAAAGGGGGGCTAGGGCCTAGGGTTAGAGTTAGGGTTAGGGTTAGGGTTCTAAAATCGCTGTTTACACTTTACACATAGCTTGAGGGGAAAGATCCGCAAATTTCACCCACACTTATTTATCCTTGAAAAGGAGACTCAGAGTACGCACTTTCGAAATACTGCTTGTATGTTTTGTAATCCTGTCGACTCTGAAACGGCAAGTGTTATGTTTGCACTACACAGCGTACCATATATGTTTTTTCTCCGTGGTGTTTTAATATCACTTCCTGTTTTTCCATCAACAATTACAGGCCGGCAATTACAGGTGCAATGGAAAAAAGGATGACCTCAGGCTTAGCGACCCGCAATTCAGTATCCGCCAGGCAGGCAGTGGACAAGGTGTCTTCTGGTCCCCAACATTGATCTGCGTATGGTCAGATGGAATGGAGGAATACCGTGAAAAATAGGAATGGCTGGGTCCATGCAACTTCCAAACTTCAACAGGACAACTACAAAAACATACAGTTACAGTATCCATCTTCGTTTCTACTTATCTTTTAAGTAATGTTATTGCTGTGAAATTCTATGAGTGTGACTGTGCATTTTTTTTCTCTCTGCTTCAATTCATCCCTCCAGCCATTGTATTTTCTTTGCTATTTTTTAAACTAATTTAATGTACTAAGTGGTTCTTCTCTCTGAGGGCAAATAGGCAAGTGAAAATGTGTAATTACTGCAGCCCTGTACTGTCACATTGTTTCTTCATAGGTAGTACATTGTATGATTGTAGAAAGTACTACTTACTTTTCAGAACCCTATCCATTTAGCAAACAACTTCATGCATGCAGTAGTGCATGCACTTCCCTTATATCCCTTAAAAGACTTATGGATAGCTTTGTATCCAAAGATTTGTTTATCTTCATTTGTTGTTTGTCCATGCTGTGTTATTTTTTTTCCTCTCTCCACAAAACTTTCCCCACAAACCCCCTTCCCATCCAAGTTTCAAACCCAAACCCTCTTCCCCCGGGCTGTGTGGTTTTCATTGAGGTGTGAGTAAATTACACAATAATTCCACACACTTGCTGGGGAAGATACGGTGCAAGTAACCTCCTCAACTCAATTTTAAGGCAGCCAGATGAATCCTAGGATATAGTAATTCTGGTTAAAATAACAACAATGAGTACATTCAAATAAATTCTTAATGTCATGCCCACCATCGATTGGATCCATCGTCAACATCATCCTCCTACATGTCAAGAAAACTTGTGTTACGCTGCTGTGTCACTGTTCTTGTTGTAGCCATAATCATCCATGAAATTCTTTTTTCCCCATACTTATCTTCAGCATTGCTTAGGCTACTGTTCCTTCTAATACTCCTCTCAGGCCACTCAATGTCTCATTTTTTTACTTTGTTTTTTATATGCTGCTACTGCTAGGGTGGTACGACTCCTACTAACACCACAACAATGGAATTTCGGTCCGGGATGGTGGAATCCCATTTGCCATGCAGCCAGCGCTGTGCCTAGCTCTATACTCAAACACGAATCACAGGTAAGATCAGCATTTTGGGGAGGTAGAAAGATGGGCTAGGATGCGGAGGAGAGACTGATAGTAGTACAAGTAAAGTACTAGTAGGCCAATGGAATTCACTAACTCTGTTAGTAGCACTTTTGAACATTTTTGGACGTTTTAGATAATTCATGCTGGTAAGTTTGAGGAAAACCAAACGTGCCGTAACTCCCGCCCACCACCCCACAAAATAAGATCAAAGCGTACACTATGTTGAAGTATGTAAAATAAATAATGATGTATTTCCCCTAACAAAAATAACCTAGTCCCACCCCTCCCTCACACAAACAATTGTCCATTTCAACTTAAGTAGTCCAAAAATAAATAATCCCCAACTCCCGATTCCCACCCCCCCCAACAGTCTTTAAAAAAGGGGCAAGGGACACAGTCACTTCTGGCGGTGTTTGGGCAGGCGGTCCTTGTGTAGGTCCTGGAGCTTTTATTCTAGGTTGTCCACCTTGCGCTCCAGGAAGTCCACTCGTAACGTTAGGCAGCGCACGCGTGCCTTCCAGGCTCTGAGGGGGCCAGCTGCTGATGGGTTTTTTGCAGCTGAGCGGCGGCGGGGGGCTGTCCCAGCACGCGCTCGGATGGAGGCTGCTGGCTAGTGGACACAGGGGCAGTGAATGAATGAATGAATGAATAAAAAAGCTTTATTTGGGTACTCAAAACCATTAAAGAAGACATCAAACTTTTAGTCAGCATTATTTTCATATCAAACATGGAGTAATAAAGAGTAAAAAGAAAAAACTTTAAAAATGAATAAAACCATGATTAAAAGAGCTAAGTTCATTAGACCGTTTCTTCGTAAGCTGGAATGTCTCATAGCAGTTAGCGGCCGTTGGCCTAATTTGGCTGGGCCATCAGCTTCCGGCGTGTCTGTTGTATGAATTTGCTGAACACAGCCATGTCTTTCACTATTTCCATTGTGAATAGATAGCTGACCGCCTCCTTTGTCGTTCTAATTCCTTGTCTGAGTAGAATTGGCTTTAAATAGAGGTTACGCTCGGCAGACAGCCCCGGGCAGCAAAACAGGATGTGAGCAAAGCTCTCTTGTTTGTACTACACATGAGCGGCATTAGGAATGCGTTATCTCAAGACTACTCCTGGAGTAAAGCTCTTTAAAGGGCAGAGGGTGTAGTCGAAGTGCTAAAATCCTGCTAACTGCCACCTTGCCCACTGCTTGGGTAAGGTGCAGTTTCGATGTCTGTGCCAGCTGCGGAAGTATTAGCGATTCATGGAAGCCTCTTGATTCCAATGCTTCCAGGTCAGTGATATGTGAGCAGAGCCGCTTTTAATGGCGGCATAATTGAGTAACTCGGGGTCCCAGTTATCCACAGCAAGGTTCAAAGTTTCTTTTGCGGAGGAGAGAAAATTTGACCACAGATTCTTTGCTTCCAGGTAAATGCTCTTTATGCTAGATTTCAGCGTATTTTCTGGGGCCGCGGTTGTGAGGTAAAAGTATTTACTAGTTGCGGCCAATTCCTCAAGCTTTTGTTGTGTTAAGCTTAATTCGAGCCGCACCAGAGTGTTTCTGGTGCTAGAGGGTAGGTGGAAAAGTTTTTTATAGGTCGAGCAGGGGATTTTTTCCAGGGTGCTTGATAGTTTACCTGGGAAGGCCTGCTGAGTGTAATTTAGAGATGGTATTAGCTTTGCCCTTAATACTCTTTGAATTGTTGTTGTCGTGGGGCTATGTAAAGTTGCATACAGCTTCCCCAGGGCGTACGAGATACTTTTCCCTTTTGCCCGTATTTTCTCAAGATGTATTCCTGGCCGCCCTGTCTCGCAAAGCCAAACTCCCAAGTAGTTGTATTGTCGTGTGCAGTCCAACATCAGTTTTCCTATCTTCCATTGTATAGTTTTTTTTCGGAAAAGGACCAAATATTATTATTTTTGATTTGGTTGCGTTCACGATCAGTTTGTTTTTTGCGTTGTAAGTGCCCAAGGCCGTTAAGGCTTTTTGAAGCCCAATTTTAGTGTGGTCTAGTAATACCAGATCATCAGCGTACTGCAGTAATTGGATCTTGGTGTGCCCAAGACGGGGAGTTGCAAGTGAAGCTCCCATCAAGGCTTTGCCCATGTCTGCGGTGTATAAATTGAATAGCATTGGGGCTAATACGCATCCTTGCTTCAAGCCGCGATTGGTTTCAATTTTCTCTGAGGCAGACGTAGTTGACAATTTAATTCTGACCCAGGTGTTTGAATATAGGGAAATAATTGATTTTAGTAATTGTGGGTCGATATTCCAGGTAGCCAGTTTCTGCCAAAGAATGGAACGGTCAACATCATCAAAGGCCGCCGTATAGTCAATAAAGCAGGCAAAAATAGGGAGAGATTTTCGTGCCACTGCCTTGTATGTTAGATATGAGAGTGCTATGATGTTATCCACTGTTGAAGCTCCTGGTCTGAACCCTGTTTGATAGAATGGCAGGAGGCCTTCCTTACTGACCCAATTTGAGAGTTCCATTAGTAGGGTACTGGCGTAGGCCTTTCCCTCGATATCAAGGAGTGCAATCATCCGGTAATTTTGTGGGTTTGATTATGACCCTTTCTTATAGATGGGATGTAGGAGCGACCCGCGCCAAGAATCCGGTACGTTCCCTGCAAATCGACATTCCGCGTATAACACGGACAGATTTTCGGACCAAAAGTCTGTGTCTTGCCTGAATAGGGAGCCCGGCAAGCCGCTGAGTCCTGGCGCTCCGTTGGGTCTGATTTTTTTTAATATTGTGTTGACTAACTTTTTTTCCACTGTGTATGAATTTTTTGGGTTAGTCAGTTTTGTTGTGTTGTCTAATTCTGTATTTGAATAATTTAGGATGCCGTCCTCTTTGTATAAAGATGTCACGTGGGCTATCCAAATGTCGGAGACAATTGAGTTTTCTCTCAGCGTATTCCCTTGATTTAAAGTGTTAAGGTATTGCCAGAACTCTTGTGTTTTACTGGGATTCAACAGTCCGAATATCTTTAGCCACTTTGCTTCAGTTTGTTTCCGTTTTTCCTCCCAAACTTGCTTTGAGTGTGATTTTACTATTTTCTGCAGGTGTTGTTTATCTGTAGTTGAGCCGGTTTTCAGGTAAGTCTTTCGTTTGATGCGCACTAATTTCGCGCTTTTTCGGATTGCAAGTATATCACCGAGGTTATTCCTCGGATAGTTGTTGGTTTTTCTTATTTTCCCTTCTTGTAGGAGTATTACCAAATTATGGGCAAGCTGGTCCCAGTCTTTAATTATGCCCCTATTTGTTTCCTTTAAAGAGCCGTCCACCCATGCTTTTTTCCATTCCTCAGTTATGTTTAGAGCCTCCATCCCATTTGATCCGTCTTACCAATGTGTGCTGTTCAATTCCAGTTGTCGATCCCAGTTGTTTAAGTGTGTGGTGATTGTCTGCTGTCAGATTTAAGGTTGTTATTAGAGCCGCATGATCACTTTCCTTCCGCTGTGCGACTTTATACCCTGTCATTAGGCTCTGTAGCCGAGAGCTTAGAAGTATATAGTCAATTGTGGTAAGATTGTTGTAAGTTGGAGGACAGAGATTTCCTGGAGAGTTCTTTAAGGATAGGGAGTGGGCTGATGCCAACTGGTAGGCATTCAAGAGGGCGTTGAATGCTTCCGTCGCGGGGGAGGTGTGGCTTTCTGCTAGTTTGTCTCCAATGTTATGTGTGTTGAAATCCCCGAGAATTATTGCGTCCATCTGGGCAAATTGTAAGAGAAGATTTTCAATGAAAGAAAACCAAGAAAACCGCATTCAAGGAACGACTGGACAACAACGCACACAACAGCAAGGAACTCTTCAACATCGTTAAAGAGCTCTCCAACCCCAACGCCGGAAACAACGACATCACCCCTTCGCAAGACCTCTGCCTCCTACTTCCACAACAAGATCGCGGACATACACAACAGCTTCAGCACTCAACCGACGCACGCCACGACCGAATCACCGCCCCCCACCACCACCCTCCGCGCCTGTACCCCGATCAGCACCGAAGACACCATCCGCACAATGAACTCCATCCACTCCGGATCTCCTACCGAGCCCTGCCCTCACCACGTCTTCAACAAGGCCGACGCTGTCATCGCACGCCACCTGCGGGACATCATCAACACCTCCTTCGACACCGCTACCTTCCCGGAGAGCAGGAAGCACGCCGAACTCAGCGCTCTACTAAAGAAGCCATCAGCCGACCCCACCGACCTCAAGAACTACCGCCCCACCTCGCTGCTCCCGTTTCCTGCAAAAGTCATCGAGAAGACCGTCAACAAGCAGCTAGCCGCCTTCCTCGAGACGAACGGATCCCTCGACCTCTCGCAGTCTGGCTTCCGGGCCAACCATAGCACCGAGACCGCCCTGATCGCAGCCACTGATGACATCCGAGCACTGCTTGACAACGGAGAAACAGCAGCCCTCATCCTCCTAGACCTCTCTGCGGCCTTCAACACTGTCTGCCACCGTACACTAGTGCAGCGACTCAGCAACGTCGGAATCCAGGAGAAGGCACTGGAGTGGATCATCTCCTTCCTCGCCGGAAGGACACAGAGAGTCCGCCTCCCCCCGTTCAGATCTGAAGCCCCCAAAGTCATCTGCGGCGTTCCTCAAGGCTCCTCGCTCAGTCCAACCCTCTTCAATGTCTACATGAGCCCCCTCGCAGACATCGCACGCCAGCACAACCTCAACATCATCTCCTATGCCGACGACACCCAGCTGATTCTCTCCCTCACCAACGACCCCGCCACCGCCAGAGCCAACCTTCACGAAGGGATGAAAGAGGTAGCCGAATGGATGAAGAAAAGCCGCCTGAAACTGAACTCGGACAAGACGGAAGTCCTCATCCTGGGATCCTCACCCTCCGCCTGGGACGACTCCTGGTGACCCCCCGCCCTAGGCAGTGCACCCAAACCAACAGACCACGCACGCAACCTGGGCTTCATCCTGGACTCCTCCCTCTCCATGACCAGACAAGTCAACGCCGTCTCCTCGTCGTGCTTCAACATCCAGCGCATGCTAAGTAAGATCTTCCGGTGGATCCCCACCGAGACCAGGAAGACGGTCACCCAGGCCCTCATCACCAGCCATCTGGACTACGGCAACTCCCTCTACACCGGAACTACCGCCAAACTCCAGAAGAGACTCCAGCGGATCCAGAACGCCTCAGCGCGACTCATCCTGGACATCCCCCGTCGCAGCTACATCTCGGACACCTGAGAGACCTGCACTGGCTCCCGGTCAACAAGAGAATCACCTTCCGACTCCGCACCCACGCACACAAAGCCCTACACAACCAAGGCCCAGGATACCTCAACAGCCGCCTCAACTTCTACGCTCCCAAACACCAGCTTCGATCGACCGGCCACGCTCTCGCCGCCGTCCCCCGCATCCGAAGAGCCACCACAGGGGGACGGTCCTTCTCCTACCTCGCCGCCAAGACATGGAACTCCCTCCCGACCCACCTCCGCCTGACCCAGGACCACCTCGCCTTCAGGAAGCAACTCAAGACCTGGCTGTTCGAGCAGTAGCGGACCCCCCTCCCCCAGCGCCTTGAGACCCTCTGGGTGAGTAGTGCGCTATATAAATGCTTTGATTGATTGATCGAATGTCTTCTAATAACTCGGAGAGTTTTTCTTTTTTTCCCCGTCCATTGGGGTTGTAGTGAACATTGATCAGTAGTATGGAAAATATGCTCTTACTTGATGAAAGGCAATTCAAGATGCCGGCCATATACGAATTAGACGTTGTTGTAATTTCCCTAAATTGTATCTTCCGTGAGAGCCTGATATATATGGAAATGCCTCCTGACGGTCTGCCGAAGATGTTCTCTTTAACAGCCGGTTTGTGATAGTCCGCAAATCCCCCGATCGAAACTGGTTTAATAGCCCACGTTTCTTGCATACAGATTATGTCTATATCTTTGAAGAGTTGGGATGTGGCGGGATATTGTGTTAGTTTTAGTATCCCAGCTACATACCAGGACATGACAGATAAGTTTTGTTCCCCAGTTGTCTCCCTTTTCTGTTTTATACCTGGTAAATCTGCCCGCAAGTATGATGGTATGGTCTTAATTACAACGGTGCGGAGTTTAGGAATTATAAGATAATGCACGAGGCACCCAAGACCAATCTTCATTTGAGTTATTCTGAATTGAGCAGCTCCGGGTACCTTTACTAGTGTTTGTAGTGACCTTGAGTAACCCGTTGCTTGCCATTTTAAAATTTGTTCCACTTATACTCCCATGGAGTATAGAGAGTGTTTTTGAGGGTGGGAGCGGCAACTCTACTTTCGGGTTCTCTCTTTGTATGTCCGATGTTCTAGGGACAATATGGTGCTGCAAGTGGGCATATTTCAAAGGCATAGGATATTTTATTGTCGGCCGACTTGTGATCCTTATGCCCCAATCTTCTAGTATTTGATAGTTTCTTTTTAGTGTGTGGATTATGTCTGGGTTTGAAAAAAACAGTTCTGTAGATTTGTTAATGTCACCTGGTCCTTGCGTGAAAAAGGAAACTATATCAATGTCAGATGACTTTATATTTTCCAGGCCTGGGATGTTCGCAAAGAGTTTTAGTAGATTGCTGCGGTTGAGTATGTCCCACTCGCCCTGTGAGGCATACTCTGGCTGGAGGCATAGTTTCAGATCATCCTGTGTGTATGGGATGTGTAACTTATGTGTCCCTTTTATGGATGAATCTTGGCTGGTTAAATCCTGACGGATTTGCCGTGACCCAGCATTTGCTTAATCGTTTATATGGTATCCGTTTTTGTTATCGGCGGCAAAACTTCGCTTGTTTTTTTTGCTGCTGTCTTGTTGGAATCATTGAAGTCCTTCCAGAGTTTTCTCTGGCTGTCTTCCTTTGGTGAGTTTCTGGTTTCGCTATGTAAGTGTTTGTCCGTTGCGTCGATCGGCATTTGGCTATCTCGATGTGGTGCCTGGAAATCAGGTAGTGCCTGGCTGCCTGCCCGGGTAGTTTGTTCCTCGTGAAATTTGGGATGCCCGCTGGATGTTGCAGCACTTTTAACCCAATTTTTAGAGCGTTGGCCTAGACCATTGTGCGTATTGCCAAGGGTTGGATCAAGATTTATTTTGGTTGAGTTGTCTGGCCAAATAGCTTTCCCGTCTAGGGTTGGGGGATTTTGATGTGTGGTAGGCAAAACATTGTTTATACTGTCCACAGGATTTTCATTGGTTTCCGGCAGTAGCCACAACCTAATTGAACCGTTATGATTACGATTGCTTTTTCTTTGTTTGTTTAGATTTTTTAGTTTTTTCTTATTTTTTCGGAATAACTGACCGGTTTCAAGGCTTGTCACCTGCAAGCTGTTTAAGTTTGTTTGTTCTTCGGCAGCGATGCTGCATTCGTCTGTAATTGTTTGTAGCGTCCTACTTAGTGCCCAGCTCGGTTCAGCTGCCGACGGGGCAGTGCTGGAGGAGGTTGTTGATGTTCCCTCCTCGTTTTCCCGAGCCCACAGATGGCAATATTTAACACGAATGGCCTCCATCTTCTGGAACCCTGGCCCGGACAGCCATCTCCCCTCTGGTGAGCTTTTTGGAGCATCTATATGAAGAAAGAAAGAAAAATAATGTAACCAATACTCTTTAACAATAACACAAAATAATTCAACAGAAAGTTGTCTCACAGTAACACTAGCAATTTGCAAGCACAGTATAACATTTTGGCATGTATCTTTCCGCTGTCTTTGTAGGCCTGTAACAGTGGGAGTTTCAGGAATTCTACTACCAGGCAGCACTATAGCCTCAATACATAGTCAGACAGTCAGAGAGTACACCAGTATTCGTCTTTTTTTCTCTACTTTTGCGAAAGAAATTACTTGTACATGAACTTGTGGAAGCCGGCATAATGCCAGCTCAGTCAGCTTGCACCCAAGAAAAAGAGACACAAGCTGATTACGCAGAATTGCATGCATTACTTTAAGCAGTATATGCAGGTGGGGGTAGGGAAGCTCTTACTTTTGTATAGGGGTAGCCCTGGCCATACTCTGTTACATCAAGGGCTACTGCTCAATGTAATTTATATTTCGCACTGCCCCCCCTCCCCCGGGCCTTCAGTACTACAAAAGGAAAATTAAGATTATTCATGTCTCCAGCCGATCACATGATCTCTTTGCTTATGTGATGCATGACTTTAGGTGCTTTATTCTGATAGATTGAGTGAACAACAGCGATAGCCCACCCATAATTAACACAGCAGAAAGAAAATTATGAACATAGGGAGTGAGTTTGGTAACCATAATTGCCGGAGGAAGGGACTTGACTTGATATAATTGTCAACTATACAATACATACACAATATATGCTGTGCTTGCAAAGTAAACTACTGTACTGTTACTTTAGGCAAGGGAGAGTTTCAGAACAATGACAACTTGTAGTATTGGGATTTCCTCTGCTTTGCTACTCTGGCACGGACATGCTGTTCGAACAAAGTAACACTCATCATTTCTTTGAGCGTCTGCTCTACATACACCTCTGCTATGTATGAGGAAGAAGAAACCATCCAGGCTTCCAAAGTAAACGTCTATCATTCTTCTTAATGTCTCACTGTAACAACTTTACTTTTTCTCAACAACCAAATAACACCATTTTCATTTCATTTGGTAAACCACCGTCTTGAATTGCATTTGAGTTTCACCCAAATGATATATTGCAATGCACACCACACATGAATTTTCTGATTGACCCACACAGGCAGTCATTTTTTCTTTCTCCTCCAACCATCCTTGCTTCAAGCAGCCATGCATCTGATTCCTTCCTATCAGCCACCTCTGCCTGCATTCAAAAACACGTATAATTCTTTAGTCATAAATGTTAAGAGTCGCTCGTCCTTCCATTGACCCTAAGTTCTTTCCCTTTTCGTTCATCACATCCCTCAAGTTCATCTGATATGACTTGGCTTCACAATAAAAGTTTCCCAGCTGATTTGAAGTCAAATAGAGGGGGCCATTGCTTACTCGAGAACTACCGCCGCTAATACTAATGCTAAGTCAAGGGTGACTGTCTTCTCCGTGATTGGCTAAAAGAAAATGTAGTTCTAAATCAGTAACTGTACTTAACAGTACAGTGTACTTGTAGTAGTGTACTTTCTACTGTACAGAACATAATACACTCCTTTGCGAGCCTACTCTAAAATGTCAATAAGTAAGGAGTTTAATAATAACTTACCACCGTCCGCCGCTGCTGAGCCATTCCCCTCAGCTCCTCCTGGTGGCGCCGCCGCTTGAGTGGACCCCTCTGCGCTGCTGGCCCCGGCACTGGTGGTGTCAAGTGCTGCATCAGATGTTGTGACGCCTAGAAAAAACATGTCATATTTTTAGATGCCATACACCACCCCCTACTTCGTTTCGTAATGGAAGAGAAAATGTTAAACAATTTTTAAATATTCGGACTGTAAAGAAGTCACAGTTTTGGGGAGGTTGTTAACTTATATGCTTAGCCATAACATGCAACCCTTTTTGGCACAACTGATGAATGCTTGCTCTTTAGCGTGCAACATTTTTATAATTACAGACAGAACCAACTACTCCCCATCACCACCAGGAGGACTTGAAGTTCCGACAAGGTGAGGGCTCCCGAGTCCCGCACAGTTACTTCTGACTGAGGTATGTGGAAAGTCGAACTGCACCTATCATCAACAATGTCCTATTTCTCTTAACCATACTTCTGTATGTGCAGAATAGTCCCTGAAACACTAGCAGTATGGTATGTGCTACTATCAAATCAAAAAGCCAACTACTAGCTTATTCTTGGTGGACATTGACATTTTGTTGTTGGAAATTGTCAAAGCACTAACATTAAGAAGACTGGAATAGACAGCAAGGGCAACCCAGAGGACTTCACTGAGTGCCTCTAGAGCTATTGCTGGATCAGAGTTTTGTTTAACACCGTTTGCCGACTAAGCAAGCTTAGCTACCTACACAGACCGACTCATAAATAATAGTAAATAGTAGTAGCACAGAGAGTGATGGTAGAGAGGCAGGATAAGAATGAAGAAACAGTCTACAAGAAGATCAAAGACTATTTTGTAAAAAATAGAGTTAGGGAAGTATAATTATCTTAAAAACAAAACTACTTACTGGGGCCAGCAGAAGAGCCTGCAGTGGACCGTTCCTCCTGCCAACTCTGTTCCGCCGGAGTCTGGGGTGGTGCTGTCCTCTTGCCCCTGGGAGGTGCTGATGATCATGAAATAAACACAAACATGGATGATTGTTTTTTGGAAATATTTGATTTCTTTGCCCACAATCCTAAATTATCTCGGGGAAACAAATTAGCAACAATTGCACTACATGTATTGACCTATGTGATCTGGTCAACTAGGAGGATACTAGTACAGTCTTTCTGTATTCGCAGACAGTCTACTTGCAAAGTTATGTAAATCACTAACTAAACCAACAACATAAAGTTTCTACTACAACTGCCAGCACTCAGCAGCACGCGACGTGACAGACACAGTCCGTCATCATGATTGCAGAGCACTAAAAAATGTCCTACTACTACTACTAATAACAAGTCATAATATACTCAACCTGATCCTATCAATCCATCACTATCTCTCCTTCTTAGTGGCAGCAGGAGTACAAAGGAAGGACTAGACTTGAGTCTCTAGTCTCTCTAGCATTACGCAGTTCTGTAAAGTACTACACTCATACATATTCAGGCCAAATGAGCACAAAGTTGCAAACAAGTAAGCATAGTAGCAACGCCACTGAGCAGGCAAGCACCTGCAATCACAGAAGCTATTTAAACGTTAATTTACCTGCAATGTAATTGAATTGGCAGCATTCTTGCTCTTCAGGAAAAAAATATATTAGCAATATAACACAGAGCAGAAGAAAACAAAGTAGTTATTAAATAGCTACTCACCAAGGCCAGGGTTCTCCACACCGAGCAGGTGGAGCAGGTCCTGCTCGTGGTCAAGGAGGTCCGACCACCGGTGTATAGCTTGCTGGTAGGTGCGCCGGACCCCTGACTCCCTCCGCATGGTCCAGCACACCTTTTCCCACAGCTGGTGATGCTCCCGGAAGCCATACCCTGACGCGAGCCTGCCCCCTGCTGCCACGGTCTTGGGGAGGTGGCGCTGCAGATAAAAGATCTCTGTGGCCACCTCCACTGCGTTGAATATCTCCCTGGCCATCACTTCCTTCCCTCGTAACCGCCCCCAAGGGAGCCGGGTACGGGGTGCGGGACTCTTCCCCTTCTCCTTCCCGGCTCCCTTTGCCATGGTCCTGTACAGCAGAAAGAAAAAAAAAAGGAAAGAATAGAGAAAAAGTAAAGAAAAAAAAAGTTTTAAAAAGTAGCTTTAAAAGTAACGAAAATTTGAAAAAACACAAAATATAGATCTAGAAAAAAGAGGGACAAGAGTAGAAAAGATTAATAACAAGTCCAAAGAAACAAAGGATTGCACAGATGAAAGGAGGATTAGAAAGCATGCACAGAACCATAGCAATGAATGAAAAACAAGATGGGCGCGCCCAATGAGGACCGCGTGGGTAAGTTCGCGCAATATTTCCCTTGCGAGCACGCGAAAATGCCCGCGAACACGTAATCGCGTGCCGCATACGACGCGAGCATGCAACTAGCGCCTGGAAACGGAAACACGTCACGCAAACAAGATGGCCACGCCCATACACAACCGCATGGGTAACTTCGCTGTGCAAGCGACCCGCGAACACGCAAAAAGCCCAGCGGACACGCAAAAAACAAAAATCTGCAAATTTGCACGAATTCGTGGATTTTACGAATTGCGAAATCGATTTCACACGAATTCGCGGAATGCGAATTTGCAAATTTCGCCCATACTTAATCAGAATATCAAAGTGAACAATAATTGATAACTCCAGCCAAGAAAGGCAGAAAGTGTGCAAATTTTCCACAGCCTTCGGACAGGGTAGTTCTTACAACACAAGCACTGGCGTTGCCAATAGGTCTCGCAGTAGGAAAGATGGAGCTATTACAATTGCAAATAACAATGCCTTTTATTTTTGTTTTCATTTTAAAAACATAAAGGGCTTTGTCATTTACAAAACCAATAGCTCCAACTTTCCTACTGCGAGGCCTATTGTGCACTGCACAGTGTGGGTGAAAGTGGCACTGCGTGGGTGTGAGTGGCTTTGAGTGAGTGGCGTTGCGTGGGTGAGTGGCGTTACGTGGGTGAGTGGCATTGCGTGGGTGAGTGGCGTTGCGTGGGTGAGTGGCGTTGCGTGGGTGTGAGTGGCATTGTGTGTCTGAGAGTGGCGCTGCTTGTGTGAGTGGCGTTGCGTGTGTGAGTGGCATTGCATGTGTGAGTGGCGTTGCATGTGTGAGTGGCGTTGCATGTGTGAGTGGCGTTGCATGTGTGCGTGTGTGAGTGGCGTTGCATGTGTGAGTGGCGTTGCATGTGTGAGTGGCGTTGCGTGTGTGAGTGGCGTTGCGTGTGTGAGTGGCGTTGCGTGTGTGAGTGGCGTTGCGTGTGTGAGTGGCGTTGCGTGGTTGAGTGGCGCTGCGTGGTTGAGTGGCGCTGCGTGTGTGAGTGGCATTGCGTGTGTGAGTGGCGTTGTGTGAGTGGCATTGCGTGTGTGAGTGGCGTTGCGTGTGTGAGTGGCGTTGCGTGCGTGAGTGGCGTTGCGTGTGTGAGTGGCGTTTCGTGTGTGAGTAGCGTTGCGTGTGTGAGTGGCGTTGCGTGTGTGAGTGGCGTTGCGTGCGTGAGTGGCATTGCGTGGTTGAGTGGCGTTGCATGGTTGAGTGGCGTTGCGTGGTTGAGTGGCGTTGCGTGGTTGAGTGGCGTTGCATGTGTGAGTGGCGTTGCATGTGTGAGTGGCGTTGCATGTGTGAGTGGCGTTGCATGTGCAGTAGTTTCTAGCTGTGTGCGCTAAAGCTTTGTGCCTATATGGGGCCTTGATGTCCAATTGGAACGGAAATTGGCAGGCTGCATGTGCTTATCTGCCATTAAATCCTCATTTCTGTAAATCCCCTTGGGACGAGATACTATTGCCCAGTAAGTGCCCCGCTATCTGGATAAGTGGCTGCCCCCTGGGGTTGGGCTGAGGGCCCTTCCTTCTCCTTTTGTCACAGCACAGCTAGAGAGTGCGCTGTGAAGAGCTGAGAATGGGGCATTGCTGCTGTGCTTTATTGCAGCCATATAACTGTCTCCGAAAGCAAGAGGTGACGGACCAACACGGGGTGGGGGTAAGGGAGAGGTAGAATGAGATGAGCGGACGTTGTTCTCAAAAGATTGAAGAGTCGTGGTTTCCTCTGAAGGCACCGGGGCACATGTTCAATGCTGAGTGGAAGGAGGGAGCACAAGGAGCGAGGAGAGAAGAGGGAGGGAGGGGGTCACAGGGAGCTATGGGGAATGCTATGCTGACATTTTTAACACCACAGACACGCATATAAAAAAGCCATTAACAAAAATAAGCTGTGTTTTAGGAAGGAAGAAGGCTGTTTGTGAGGGTGCACATGTGATTGTGCAGTGTGGGCTTGCATGTGTGTTTGGTATGGAAATGCAATGTATGCATATGAGACTGCATGTATGAATGTGCATGTTTATAGAAATGTGAGTGTGTGTCTATTTGCATGTATGTAATTATTTAGGCACCTGTGCTCATGCATGAGCCTGTGCCTTGATGTGCGCATTCCCACGCATGTGAGTATTATTGAAGGTCTGTTTGCGTACAAATATGTGGTGTACCTTTGTACAAGATTATCCTTGTTAATTTTCATACCGTCAAATTGCATATTAAACTATCTGAAGGTTCTTCTCTATTGGCCCCGGGATAATGTTATTCTTTATAACACCATTCTGACAAGCAACCTGCTGATTCTGCGTGCAAGATATTGGGGAAATCCGAGCGGCATAACCAAAGAAGGGGCTCCCGCAAGAAACATAATGAAGTCAGACTGTCATTGGAATTTCTTATTTTGCAGAAACAATGCCCTAAATCTGCTGCTTATTTCTGCAATACAAAGATGCACATCCCAGTGGTGCGTGCGCGCGCACACACAAAATGTTTACAATGCCGTGCAATGCCACATTTCCATTAGTGAACTGCGGGCCTTCTTAAAAGGAAAGAAGAGACCCGGTGGGGGGGGAGGGACGAGGGGGAAGATGACAGAATGAGAGATGGGGAGCTAATGAAACAAGCATTGGCGGTCCCTTTCAAGTGAAAGCGGGATGTAATTAGGGGGGAGGAGAAGTGAGGCCGAGACGCTGGGGAAGCAACAGATGCCTGTCAGAGTGCATTTTGGTGTGAAGGGCTGGTAAGGCTAGGACTGAGTCAGTTACTTATAAAATAGTTTGATGCTTATGGATTACGAATTATAGCCAAGCAGCCAGTGTTAGGCTGTATGTTATGTTTTTTTTTTAAAGATTGTTAAACATGGGTTAGATGTTAAAGGAAGACTGGTGGCGGATAGGTTTGGTTGTGGCAAGATAGTCATACCTGGTGCAGCAGCAGAAGTGGGCTATTTGTGTAAATGAGCCAAGTCAAAAACGCTCTGCTGAGATTAACAGAGATTGTGTGAAATCACCTATGCACACTGGTGATAGAAGTTTGAAGTAAACTGGAAATCAAAGTGGCCCAATTAACCACTTAATTTGGAGCAAGTACGCAGAGAGAGAAGGCAGGCGTTGGAGAGGGAGGGGGTGGGCTGCCCATATGGAGAGGGGGCTGGGCTGCCTCTGATGATCTAATGAGAGTCAAGGAAGGCAGGCACTGGGGAGGGAGGGGGTGGGCAACTCGAACAACCATATGGCTGGGAGAAGCTGTGTGAGGGAGGCTGGACTGGCTGGGCTCGTTCACGAGAGGCTTGTGGTCACATGCACTGTGAAGAAACTGCAGTCGAAACTGCAGTGGTTTGACTACTCAATCGAGCACTTGAATTCTCGCCATTTTCCAATGGAAAAGGCGAGACCTAAGAAAAGCTTGATAAATGTGTAGTGACTGATGTGGAGGACAGCAATGCTCCTGTTTATTATTTTTGATGGGGTTGATAGAGTATTTCACGTAACACAAAAGTTAATCGCAATAAATGCATAGAAATTTAAGTTTACCACAATCAAGATTAATATGCGAGTATGGACTGGTTGCCGAAGATGCTGTTGCAGCAGTTGATGTGCTTGGTGGAGCAGCAGGTAGGTTGCCCTTCAATCTTTGTGTTGCAGCTCAGGCAAAGTTGTTGGGGTGCAAGTTCTTCATGTGTCGCCCTATATTTGCTGTGCTAAAGAAGTATTTTTTGTATGGATCACCCTTTGAAAGAGTTGTTTGACAAATTTTACAGATTACTTTTGGAGTATTAACCTTCGGCTGGGGTAGTAGCTATGACAAAAAGGTTCGATAAAGGGCCTTGACGTTCAATCAGTATATGAAATTGAGGAATAATTGATAATCCTAGTCAAGAAAGGCAGCAAGCGTGCATCTAAAGCAATGAAGTTCTGTGGAGTGTGCGATGATGCGTGGTCCAACCAGGACACATTGGTAGCAAAGTCTTTAAAATTAAGTTTTCTAATAAATATTGGTTGTCCATTCAAAGAAGTAAGTTGAAGTATATCTTCAAAAAGTATGATATATTTTTTTCTAAATAAGTCATCTCATTCAGTACGGTCCTGTGGTGAACATTTGTGGTGCACTGAGTTAGTAATACCTTTGGCGCTGAGCTTGAACGTACCCTGGGATGATGTGTGGTCGGGGGGAGGTACAGTATTTGAAGTAATATCTTTTGTTGATTGAATTCTGCATCAATTCCATTTAAAAGGACAGTATGTCTAACTGTGACATAAAATTGCTCACTCTTCTTTGTGATGATTTATGGTGCACTGAGTAAGTAGTATCTTTGGTGTTGAGCTTGTACGTTTCCCTTGCAGTGTAGATTGAAGGCAGTTGTTAACAGACATAGACAAATGGTTTTTGTCACTTATTTAAACAAAATGTGAACACATATAGTAGAAATGTGTCTACATTAAATAAATGAAAGCTGAATTTCCTAGTGTTCAAAGTTTAAGAACATCTGAGGACATTGTGCAATTGTCTCTGTTTTAAGTAAATGAAGATTGTATTGAATGTTTTCTGTAGTGTTGGCACTCTTGGTATCTAGTTGTGAACTCTACTGAGTGCAGAAGTGATTGAAGGCACTTCTCAGCACACATACTGAAGAGAAATTTACATGCAAATTGAATTGAAGTTGTGAACCCTGCTGTCCGTAATGTATATCGAAGGTACTTATTGACACAAACATCGATGAATGCTATTTTGTACAGTTAACAGAATGTGAGGACACAGTACAATTGTCTCTGCCTTAAGTAAAGCAAGGCTGGATTCAATGCTGTCCTCAATGTAGAAGGAAAGCTGAATTCAAGTTGTGAACCCTGCTGTCCCAGTGTAGATTGAAGGCTCTAGTGAGCACAGTTATAGATGAATGCTATTTGTGACATCCTTTTACAAAATCGTAAGACATAGAATCCATTAGTCTCTACCAAAAAATAAAGGAAGGGTGGATTTAATGTTTTCTGTAGTAGTGGAGCTCCTGCTTTCAAGTTTTGAACTCTACTGACCGCAGATTAGATTAAAGGCAGTTGTCAGCACAGATATTGAAGACAAATTTAGTTCCAAAGCTGAATTCAAGTTGTGAACCCTGCTGTCCGCAGTGTAGATTGAAGGCAGTTGTTGACACAAAGATTGATGAATGCTATTTTGTCACAGTTAACAGAATCTGAGGACACAGTACAATTGTCTGTCTTAGATAAAGCAAGGCTGGATTCAATGTTGTCCTTAGTGTAGACGGAAAGGTGAATTCAAGTTGTGAAACCTGCTGTCCGCAGTGTAGATTGAAGGGTTTAGTGAGCACAGTTATAGATGAATGCTATTTGTCACATTCTTTTACAAAATCGGAAGTTATAGAATCCATTAATCTCTACCTTAAATAAAGGAAGGCTGGATTCAATGTTTTCTGTAGTACTGATGTGCTCGTGGTATGAAGAGGTAAACTCTGTTGTTCGTAGTGTACATTTGTAGGTAGTACTTAGTACAGACATTCAGGAATGTTTCTTGTGCCATCCATTATTAAAATTGTGCCTGTCTTACATAAATGAAGGCTAATTTGAATGCTGTGCATAGTGTAGATGGAAATCTGAATTCAAGTTGTGAACCCTGCTGTCCGTAGTGTAGATCGAAGGCAGTAGTTGACACAGACATGGAGGAATGCTTTTTGTCACTTATTTAAAAAAATCTGAAGACATACAGTAGAAATATCTGCTAAATTAAAAAAATAAAGGCTGAATTTCCTACTGTTGAAACTGTAAGAAAATCTGACTACATTGTGAAATTGTCTCTGTTTTAAATAAATCAAGATTGCATTGAGTGTTTTCTGTAGTGCTGGCGCTGTTGGTATGTAGTTGTCAACTCTACTGAGTGCAGAATTGATTGAAGGCAGTTGTCAGCACACAAATTGAAGAGAAATGTACATGCAAAGCTGAATTGAAGTTGTGAAGCTTGCTGTTTGTAATGTATATCGAAGGTAGTTCTCGACATAAACATCGATGAATGCTATTTTGTACAGTTAACAGAATCTGAGGAGACAGTGCAATTGTCTCTGCCTTAAATAAATTGAGACTAATATGTCATACTGTGTTTTAAGAATTTGCTGCATTCTTAAATGCACAAAGGCAAGCATTAAGTTTGATACCATGCTTAGGTCATTAATAATGAGAATTTTCATTTTCTTCAAGAGTCTTCACTACAAGCTTCTCCAGATAGATTGTGGTATTGCAATTTGTTGTCATACTCCACAGGTAGTATAAGTAACCGATTTAATGTAGCATTGAAAATGTTAACATTTGGTCATATTTTGAATATAAGGTACTTATTACAAATATGCAACAAGCAAATGATGCTGATTATGGAACTATTCTACAAGATATAAGAATTGGAGAAATGACTGAACATGGCAAAAAAGTTTTACAGAGACTATTACTTTCAAATTTGTTTCCAAATGAAAATATTGTTCCTAACCTTGTAGCTAGTTTTAAAATAATTGAAAACCCCAGGGAAGAAAAGCAGCAAGTGTGAAAATGTCCTACTGCCTTTGGCCGGGGTATAGCTACAGCAAAAAGGCTCGATAAAGGGCCACGAGTTTGAATCAGAATATGAAATTCACGAATAATTGACAACCCCAGCCAAGAAAGGCAACAAGTGTGCAAATTTCCCACTGCCTTCGGCCGGGGCAGTAGCTACAACAAAAAGGCTCGATAAAGCGTTTTGACTTTGAATCAGAATATGAAATTGAACAACAATTGAGAAACCCAGCCAAGAAAGACAGTAAGTGTCCAAATTTGCCACTGCCTTCGGCCGGGGTAGTAGCTACAACAAAAAGGCTCAATAAAGGGCCACGAGTTTGAATCAGAATTTGAAATTCAAGAATAATTGATAACCCCAGCCAAAAAAGGTAGCACGTTGGTGTGTATTATGTGTAGATAATGTGCTGATTGAGTGGAAGATAAAAAAGGTGAAAAATTAGAAAGGCTGCAGACGGTCAAACTATCCACAGCCTTGTCAGGGAAGTGGATCTTTGGATTTCCACCTCATTATATGGATAGGGCGTCGAATTTCACAGTGGGACCCTAAGAAAGGGCTACCACATCGAAGGAAGCAATGTAAGTGCATTAAGTTACCACTGTGGGCGGTAGGGCTGAAAAATTACAACACCGGGCCCATTTCAGGCACTCTACTTTGAATTAGAATAATACTAGGCAAAGGCTACAAGAAAGTTAGCAGGTAGGTGTGTTTCAGGTAATGGATGCAGAATAAGGTGAAAAGGAAGAAAGGTAGCAGATGCGGAAACAACCCACTGCCTTGTAAAAGAAATGGGTGTTTGGTTTTCCAGTCCATTACAGACTGTGAGTTGGATTCCGCAGTGGGAGCCTGAGAAATGGGTATCTCATCTAAGGAGTTAAGCAAGTGCACAAAGTACACACACTATGTGGTGGAAAGGACGCAAGAAAGGACGCAAGTGTGCAAATTACCGACTGCTATTCACGGGTAGTAGTTACCAAGAAGGTTCAATAAAGGGCCAGAACTTTGAATTACTTGAAGAATAATTGATAACCCCAGCCAAGAAAAGCAGCAAGTGTGAACATTTCCTACTGCCTTCGGCCGGGGTATTAGCTACAACAAAAAGGCTCAATAAAGGGCTCTGACTTTGAATCAGAAAATGAAATTTAACAATAATTGATAACCCAGCCAAGAAAAGCAGTTTGTGTGCAAATTTTACACTGCCTTCGGCCGGGGTAGTAGGTACAACAAAAAGGCTCAATAAAGGGCCACGAGTTTAATAATAATAATAAGAATAATTGATAACCCCAGCCAAAAAAGGCAGCAAGCTGGTGTGTGTATGTGTACATGATGTGTTGATTGAGTGGAAGATAAAAAAAGGTAAAAATTAGAAAGGCTGCAGACACGCAAAGTACCCACTGCCTTGTAAGGAAAGTGGATCTTTGGATACCTAGCTCATTACACAGACTGTGCGTCGGATTTTGCAGTGGGAACCTGAGAAATGGGTAGCACATCTAAGCAAGCAATGCAAGTGCACAAAGTACACACACTGTGTGATAGAAAGGGCGCAAGAAAGGACTCAAGTGTGCAAATTACCCATTGCTATTCATGCGTAGTAGTTACCAAGAAGGCTTAATAAAGGGCCTGCATTTTGAATTTAAATTACTTGAAGAATAATTGATAACCCCAGCCAAGAAAGGCGGCAGTAAGTGTGCAAATCTCCCACTGCCTTCTGCCGGGGTAGTATCTACATGAAAAAGGCTTGATAAAGGGCCTTGACTTTGAATCAGAATATGAAATTGAAGAGCAATTGATAACCCCAGAAAAGAAAAAAAGCAAGTAAGTGTGTGTGTACGTGTGGATGATATGTTCATTGAATGGAAGATGGATAAGGTAAAAAGTTAGAAAGGGTGCAGACGCGCAAAGTAACCACTGCCTTATCAGGGTAGAAGATCTTTGGATACCCAGCTCATTACACAGACTGTGCATCGCAAGAAAGGATGCAAGTGTGGAAATTACCCACTGCCATTCACGGGAAGTAGTTACCAAGAAGGCCGAATAAAGGGCCTGCATTTTGAATTTGAATTACTTCAAGAATATTTGATAACCCTAGCCAAGAAAGGCAGCAAGTGTGCAAATTTCCCACTGCCTTCGGACAGGGTAGTAGCTACAACAAAAAGACTCGATAAAGGGGCTTGACTTTGAATCAGAATATGAAATTCAAGAATAATTGATAACCCCAGCCAAGAAAGGCAGCAAGTGTTGAAATGTTCAACTGCCTTCGGACGGGGTAGTTCTTACAACAGAAAAGCTTGATAAATGTCTAATAACTAACGTTGAGGACAGCGATGCTCCTGTTTCTTGTTTTTGATGAAGTTGATAGACTGTTTTGCATACCACAAAAGTTCATCGCAATAAATGCATAGAAATTTAAGTTTACAAAATTCAAGATCAATATGTGAGTATGGACTGTTTGCAGTTGATGTGCTTGGTGCAGCAACTAGTGGGTTGTCCTGCAATCTCTGTGTTGCAGCTCAAGCAAAGGTGTTGGGGTACAAGTTGTTTACGTGTTTTGTACTATTTTTGCTGTGCCAAAGGAGTATTTTTTGGATTGATCACACCTTGAAAGAGTTTTGGCAAATTTTACAGGTTACTAATGGTTGGTGTGTTTCAGTTAGTATGTGTTTGGACTTCGCTAGAATCTTTAAGGGACACATTAGGGATTCCATAATACAGAAATACTTTGTACTTAGTGACATCCAATTCTATTTTATGAAGAACAGTTGAATTCTACATCTGCCTCTAGGACTAGTGGGAGGGTAACATTTCAAAGTGTTTGACAGGTTACACTACATGTTTCCATGCAGCTAAAGAAAACTTAGCTTGGTTATGTATGGGCATCCTCTCACACAAAACCCAGCACTCAGCATTCAGGATTGTAAAGGCTTTCCATAGGAGTGACTGATGAGTTTATATATGTCAGTGACAAAAGAAAAGAAAAATAAGTACGCTTGTTTTACATTAGAGATATAGAGACCTGAAAGACTATGCAAGTAAATCCATAAAATCTTTTTGGGAGGTATGGAAGAAAGGAGTGAAAGGGTGTTTAGAACCAATACTGTCCAGCATAAAAAGTGCATAATTGTTCTTTTTGTTGAGTCTAAACACACCTTTTGGATTATGACCATGAAATAGTGGTGTAACTAGATCATAGATTCTATTGTCAGATGTCTACCTTAGTGATAGTGGAATTACCATTACCTTTTAGAATACCATTGAACAATAATGTGTAGAGGAGCGGTATTGCTTGTTGACCTTCAAAGAGGAGGAAGATTTAAATTTATATTTCAACACCTAAACAAAATATTTGCTCAATTTCAAAAAGAAATTTAAGTAGGAATGTTAGAGGAAGTGCGGTCCAACTCTAAAAGGATTGTGCAAATCGTGACAGCTGAAAGAAGTGTGATTCAACATTAGTTTTCATGATAATCTGGACACAACACTAGATTGCAGGAGTGTGCAAATATGTAATTAGACATTTCGCATGAGATCATATGTTACTTAAAAACATACATTTTGTACATATCTAACCAGTAAAAGGTAAGTAGGATTTGCATTTGGTTTTATAAATTGAAGGTGGAGTCATCTGCTGCATTCGAAACATTGTGCCTGTTGGGAAGATAGTGAAAAGTAACTTGTTATTAACATTGCATTGTTTAAAGGTCAATAGCTTTTTGAAATAAAAACTTTATATGTATGGTAAACATAGTGGAAACGTGGTAATGACTCAATAACTTGGCAGGGTGCATAGCCAGCTTTCTAACATGGTGGACGTAACTCTAAAAAGACCCTTGCAAATGACTCAGTTATCTGAGTCCTACTAATATGCAGCCTGGATCAGACATATGTGAACTGGAGACTTAATGCGTTGTAAAGACTCCAAAGACTTATATCACTTAATTTTGATATTCTGCATTTACGCTCATTGAGGGTACTTACCATTAACTTTTGCACGTATGTTGTTGAAGTATCTTGGTTGCAGACACCACAATACTTTTCAACAGACTCTAAATCTAAAAAAAGATGTACATTAGGACATCATAACAGCAATGCTACCATTTAAAAACTAAGGGGCTCATTACGATCGCGGACGGACTTGCGTCCGTTCTCGACCCCTGAGTAGGAGGGAGCCTCCGCATGGCCTGCGGAGTTCCCTCCTGTGAAATTAGGATGTGACCGCCACCCTGGCGGTCACATGCTCCATTTTTACCATTGCGGCGGGTGCGGCTTCAAGCTGCACCCGCCGCAATGGTAAAAATGCATACATTGCATTTGTATGCAGAAAGCGGCTGGCACCATGCGGTGCCTGCCGATTTCTGCATACAAATACAGGGGGGTACCATAGGTACCCCCCATGTGTACCCCCATCCCCCCTTCACCCAGGGGGCCCGCAACGGGCCTCCGCAGTGAAGTTCCACATGCTTTTTCACGGCAGAAAACTCTCCGCGAAAAAGCATTTTTTTAAACACATCCTAATATGGCTGGCGGTGTCTGAGAGACACCGCCACCATATTAGAGCTTTTCTGCCACGGTTGTAAGCCGACCGTGGCGGAAAAGCGGCAGACTGAAACCAAGACCCACCAGCCATCCTAATGTGGCGGTGGGTCTTTGGTGGGTCCGCAGCGGAAGCCACCGCCGGCCCTGAGGATGTAGGAAAACCGTGATCGTAATGAGCCCCTTAGTTTGCAATATATTATGCATGAGTCTAGGTGTTTTCAGATCCAGGATTAGAGACAGTTACAACTCTTGCAAACATATTCAAATGGCTTCACTACAAACCATATTGAAAATTCACAACCATAATGACAATATCTTGCTATACTATGTTAAAAAGTAATGATATGTCTTTATCTATGAAAGATCTTGTATGAAAAAATAAAATAAAGAAGAATCCAATGTTCAGGACAACACTAGAGTGTGAGACCTTATTTATCATTGAAATGTTAAAGTCAAACGTGATGACTCCATTAGGATAATTGCAATTTTCAGTCCATAATTCCCCAGAAATATTACATTAGTAAAAATCTGGGCAACTTGCTGTTGAGTTGGGTAGCATTCTGCAACCTGAAAACATAATAACAAATGTAAATGTTGAGCAAAAGTCGAACCTGAATGTTAAAGCAATCATAGGTTTCAGAGTAGAGAATTTCAGTACACACATTGGTGGGAAATTATTACTTAAAGATAAGTAACTGTAATAGGAATGAAAATATACATATATTTGGTGTTGAGGGAAATATTTTTCAGAGGAAGGCATTGATTAGTTGTAAAAATATATGAAAGCACATGAGCTTCTAAAGAGGAACCAACATGTACATATACACAATTTAAAAAGTAGCTAAACGTGGTGTACCTGGAACAGGTCCTGAAGATGGAAGAGGTCCTGAAGATGGAAGAGGTCCTGAAGATGGAACAGGTCCTGAAGATGAAACATGTCCTGAAGATGGAACAGGTCCTGAAGATGGAACAGGTCCTGGTGGATTATCATTGGTTATACTTCCTGCAAATTAATTTTGAAAAAGTAACATTTCTTAAAGAAGAAATTAGTTGAACAACCTACCACAAACGTTTCTCAAACACAAAAAGTTCATCAGAAATACCTTTCTTATATTAATGTATTTTGACAAATATGTTGTGTGCAGAAAGTTTAAGCGAGGGATATAGAGTACAGTCTATACAAATACAGAGGTAAGGCCTGTCAAATGGATGTAGTTTGAAAACATAACAGTTTAACAAAGGGCGCTCAGGCCCTGCAGTGAAAGGCTTGATTTTTATATTTAGAGTTTCTTGTGTGGGTGGCACAATTACTGCTGTAGGCCGAGTAGTAGCATTTACATGAGCAGCCTTGGTATACATAGTATACATAACTATCAAGACTAACATTTTAATCATGGACAAACAATTACCATTACACTTTCAAAAGGAGGTTTGAGGTTTGTTTATTGTACAGTTAATAAACATTCACAATATAAAAACTTACAATTATATAAAAGAAAACCATAGCTACAATTAAAATATAAGAAGAGCTGGTAGGCTCGCTTGTTAAGATCATAAAAGTCACAATATATTTTGGTAAGGGCAAGGATTAAGGGAACAAAGTAATCCGAGGGACTTAGCACAGCTTTGGCTTAGCTAGTGCTTTAGGTGAGCCATGTGACTGTTTCATAAGTCTCCTAGCCACTATGTCGAAGAAGTTTGTTAGTCTACAGTTTAACTGAGTCACTTCAGGTTTAAAACACAGCATCATAGCCTGCCTGCAACTTGTTATGCCCTTCTGGTTCCATAGGGCACGAGGTAGGGATCGCCTTATGTCCATGAGGTTTGTACAGATACAGATGATGTGTATAAGGTGCACTTTCAAAAGGAAGCAATTGCACTTAAAGACTGATCATGAAGTGGTGAAGTGTCCAAAACATGTATTTTGGCGAAAGCATGTCATAAAAAGATGTACGATAGAGGGAAAAATGGTTAGGGAACCTAAGCCAAATAAAGGGCCAATACAACACCGTAGTGTCAAGGTTATAAATCCAACAATTATTATGAATTAAAACTATGCTAGTCTGAGGAGGCAAAACTTTCGTAGGCCAACTAGAGCACAGAAAAAAACAACTATAGGTCACGTGAGGAAGCAAGAAATGTTAAGTCAGCGGAGGATTAAAAGAGGGGAAATATGATGATTAGGAGAGAGTAAGTATGTTGAAACACAAAGCGTGTGGTGTAGCACAAAAATGCAACATATATATTTGTGAAAGCACAATATATAAGAAAACAGGCCTGGGAAGGTCATGTGAGGCAGTAATAAATATTAAAATTCATGGGAGAAAAAAAAAGCAATACAGAGCTTGGAGGGCCACGTGACGCAGTAAAAAAATAATACTAATATGAATGCACAAATTGTAACAATACAGGCTAAAGCACGGGCACAGTTCAAAAATACGACACAGAAATTCATGCACGCACAATTTATTTAAAAAAGACCTAGAACGGTCCTGTGACACAGAAGGTAATATTACGATCAACCATATACGATCAATAAGAATAGAGGCCTGGGAGGGCCACGTGAGGTAGCAATAAGCATTAAAGGTCACGGGAGATTAGGAGGGAGCAAATACGATGAAGGACAGAGCATGTGCCACAGAAAAGTAAATAAAAACGGCTGGGAGGGGCATGTGACGCAGTAAAAAAATAATACTAATATGAATGCACAAATTGGACCAATACAGGCTAAAGCACGGGCACAGTTAAAAAATACTACACAGAAACTCATGCAAGCACAATTTATTTAGAAAAGGCCTAGGTGGGCTCCGTGACGCAGAAGGAAATATTATGATAAATTATATATGATGAATAATAATAGAGGCCTGGGAAGGCCACATGAAGTAACAATAAATATTAAAAGTCACAGGAGGATTAGGCGGGAGCAAATACGATGAAGTACAAAGCACGTGGAGCACAAAAATAAACCAAAACAGAGCTGGGAGGGCCACGTGACGCAGTAAAAAAATAATACTAATATGAATACACAAATTGGACCAATACAGACTAAAGCACGAGGCACAGTTAAAAAATACCACACAGAAATTCATGCACGCACAATTTATTTAAAAAAGGCCTAAAATGGTACTGTGATGCAGAAGGTAATATTACGATCAACCATTTACGATCAATAAGAATAGAGGCCTGGGAAGGCCACTTGAGGTAGCAATAAACATTAAAAGTCACGGGAGGATTAGGAGGGAGCAAATACGATGAAGCACAGAGCATGTGCCGCAGAAAAGTAAATCAAAACGGCTGGGAGGGGCACGTGACGCAGTAAAAAAATAATACTAATATGAATGCACAAATTGGACCAATACAGGATAAAAAAAGGGGCACAGTTCAAAAATACTACACAGAAATTCATGCACGCACAATGTATTTAGAAAAGGCCTAGTAGGGCCCCCTGACGCAGAAGGTAATATTACGATCAACCATATACGATCAATAAGAATAGAGTCCTGGGTGGGCCACGTGAGGTAGAAATAAGCATTAAAGGTCACGGGAGATTAGGAGGGAGCAAATACGATGAAGGACAGAGCATGTGCCACAGAAAAGTAAATTAAAACGGCTGGGAGGGGCATGTGACGCAGTAAAAAAATAATACTAATATGAATGCACAAATTGGACCAATACAGGCTAAAGCACGGGGCACAGTTAAAAAATACTACACAGAAACTCATGCACGCACAATTTATTTAGAAAAGGCGTAGTAGGGCCCCGTGACGCAAAAGGTAATATTACGATCAACCATATACGATCAATAGGAATAGAGTTCTGGGAAGGCCACGTGAGGTAGCAATAAATATTAAAAGTCATGGGAGGATTAGGAGGGAGCAATACAATGAAGTACAAAGCACGTGGAGCACAAAAATAAAAAAATAAAGCAAAACAGAGCTGGGAGGGCCACGTGACGCAGTAAAAAATGAATACTAATATGAATACACAAATTAGACCAAAACAGGCTAAAGCACGGGGCACAGTTCAAACACGACACAGAAATTCGTGCAAACACAATTTATTTAAAAAAGGCCTAGGACCGCCCTGTGACACAGAAGGGAATATTATGACCAACCATATATGATAAATAAGAATAGAGACCTGGGAAGGCCACATGAGGTAGCAATAAATATTAAACGTTACAGGACAATTAGGAGGGAACAAATACGATGAAGTACAAAGCACATGGAGCAAAAAAATAAAACAAAACTGAGCTGGTAGGGGCACATGACGCAGTCAAAAAATAATACTAATATGAATGCACAATTTATAAGAATACAGGCTAAAGCACGTGACACTTCAAAAATATGACACAGAAATTCATGTACGTACAATTTATTTAGAAAAGGCCTAGGTGGGCTCCGTGACGCAGAAGGAAATATTATGATCAATTATATATGATGAATAATAATAGAGGCCTGGGAAGGCCACATGAAGTAACAATAAATATTCAAAGTCACAGGAGGATTAGGCGGGAGCAAATACGATGAAGTACAAAGCACGTGGAGCACAAAAATAAACCAAAACAGAGCTGGGAGGGCCACGTGACGCAGTAAAAAAATAATACTAATATGAATACACAAATTGGACCAATACAGACTAAAGCACGAGGCACAGTTAAAAAATACCACACAGAAATTCATGCACGCACAATTTATTTAAAAAAGGCCTAAAATGGTACTGTGATGCAGAAGGTAATATTACGATCAACCATTTACGATCAATAAGAATAGAGGCCTGGGAAGGCCACTTGAGGTAGCAATAAACATTAAAAGTCACGGGAGGATTAGGAGGGAGCAAATACGATGAAGCACAGAGCATGTGCCGCAGAAAAGTAAATCAAAACAGCTGGGAGGGGCACGTGACGCAGTAAAAAAATAATACTAATATGAATGCACAAATTGGACCAATACAGGATAAAAAACAGGGGCACAGTTCAAAAATACTACACAGAAATTCATGCACGCACAATTTATTTAGAAAAGGCCTAGTAGGGCCCCCTGACGCAGAAGGTAATATTACGATCAACCATATACGATCAATAAGAATAGAGGCCTGGCAAGGCCACGTGAGGTAGCAATAAATATTAAAAGTCACGGGAGGGAGCAAATATGATGAAATACAAAGCACGTGGAGCAGAAAAATAAAGCAAAACAGAGCTGGGACGCAGTAAAAAAATAATACTAATATGAATACACAAATTGGACCAATAAAGGCTAAAGCACGGGGCACAGTTCAAACACGACACAGAAATTCGTGCAAACACAATTTATTTAAAAAAGGCCTAGGACGACCCTGTGACGCAGAAGGAAATATTATGATCAACCATATATGATAAATAAGAATAGAGACCTGGGAAGGCCACGTGAGGTAGCAATAAATATTAAACGTTACTGGATGATTAGGAGGGAACAAATACGATGAAGTACAAAGCTTATGGAGCAAATAAATAAAGCAAAACAGAGCTGGAAGGGGCACATGATGCAGTCAAAAAATAATACTATTATAAACGCACAATTTATAAGAATACAGGCTAAAGCACGTGACACTTCAAACATATGACACAGAAATTCATGCACATACAATTTATTTAGAAAAGGCCTAGGAGGGCTCTGTGACGGAGAAGGAAATATTATGATCAATTATATATGATGAATAATAATAGAGTGTCTAGAAAATAAGAGAACTAAAGAAGGAAGTTCCCACCAAGAATCAAACATGTGAAATGTAATAAACACAACAATTTATGTGTATGGATTCCCATCATTCACCAAGCCTGGTGATAAGCTTCATCATTTGGGTATCCTTTGATGTACGAAATGACAGACTAGCTCTATAAACATCAGAGCTTACGAATGTCAAGGGGTGTATATACCAAGATGAGCAAAGATAGAGTATGTGGGACCCAACTAAAATTTTTTTGTGAATATTTTTAAATGCAGTGAAAAAAGTGGAGTGTGAAAATATAAAATTGGTGCGTGAATAGACAAACTATTCTTATTCGTGTCAGTCACGACCAAGGATTAAAAACGTGAACGCCAGGACTAGTTTTAACAAATAGCCGTCGAAAGCAGTGGTGGTCAACATGTTTCAGCACTTAAAGGCAAAAGATAAAGCCATGTGCTTTCATCAGGACCTCAACAAGACAAAACTAGAATAACTGCTATTTACAATACATCAAAAAGGATATGGTGTGAGTACAACATCTCACAATCCCGATTCCTTCTTGATATCTTCAATTTTCTGAAAAATAATAATAAGTGAAGAAAATACAGAACACATGAGATTCTTGGAGAAAGAAGGACCAAACAGTTCTCTCTTAGTATGTGGCCACAAAACATTATGCCTACATATACGCCCCTGAATGGTACTTGACTCCATCTTACCTTTGTAATATGGAAGATAATGCCTCACCCCACCTGGCAACGGCTCAGGATGTAGGAGGCACCGCTCTAAAAAGAAAAATACACCAAACTAAAGTTCATGTGGTGTATCAGACTTTAACATTTAAAAACAATAACATTTATCCACAGCACACAAACACAAAGCTATTCAGCATTAGATACACTCTCAAGATGTGTGTAATTTTACACTTAATGATGAAAATCAAAGACAGACCCTGAAGATGAAAAAATACGAAATACTCAAGAATACTCTACAACTGAGTATATGCAGGAAATTCAGCTGTTATAATACAAATTAGGAAAAAGATTAATGCTACTTTCCAATCTGCAAATGGACATCCTCCATCTGCATAGACCCATATGGGCATTAACTGCCAGTGTTTAACAAAAAGCCAACTTATGGAGTATGGTTGAGGACATGGTGATTATACCATCTGTAGAGAGCGACCACAACCTCCTCTCTCTCACCTTGTCTCACAAGTGGTTAACTAGCACTGTGACCAGAACTTCTCGTAACCCCGCCCCGGACCTGTCAGCAGTCTCTAACTGTGGACGGCGGCTAAAGTGGGCGAAGCTGGCACTTTCAGAGGAGAAAACTTCTGCCATTAGGCAGCTTCTCGCCTCAGCCCTAGTCAATCTTGACCCCCATGAGGATGGGTTGCTGGAGGTGGCCCCTAGGTTCTGCATCATAACGCAGGCTATCAGTGACCTCTTTGTAGTTCCAGCTAATACGAATAGAAGGAAACCAAGTTCACGAGCTAGGCAGGGCTGGTACAATCAGAAGTGCAGGGAGGCGAAGTCGCTTCTCATTGAAGCAGTCAAGTCCAAATTACCATCTAGGACTAGGGTGGTGTTATGGCAGAGTTTTTGGCTTTATTTAGCAGTGATATAGATCATTAGTCTTGCTCGCATCTAGTATAGGTATTCTTAGCCTGTGTTGGCCCTTTTAAGCCCTTTTTCCAGACCTAGAAGAGGATAGCTGCTTAATATGCCTTTATTCTTGACCTTAACCTGTCTATTGCCTATTGGCTTTGACATATTAGACATATTGGTATGGTTTATGTAGGTATTCTGACAGAGCTAAGGAGCATTTCACCCCTTTCAGGCCTACAGGCCTAAAGCTAGAGAGACTCCATCTTGATGGAAGCAGAGAGGCTTTTTAGGGCAAAAGCAATGTTTATAGTTATAACTGTTGTTCGCCCTAAGCGGACCGGAGAGAACCGGCCAGAGCTGAATCTAATCAGGAATTGTTCCCGGGCTCAGGTCTCTAGACGAAACAAGCAGACTGGTCACTGTGGGAGCGTCTAGCGCAAGGAGCCTGGTGCATGGGATTGGTGGGAAGAAGCTGCTGGCTGGAACTTTCCATGAGGAAACAGCATTCTATATTTGTGAAGTGCAGAGGCGGAGTCAGGCAGTCAAGCAGAGGGGAGTCAAGCAGAGGGCAGTCGAGGAGAGAGTCCAGCAGAGAGTCCAGCAGTGGAGTGGAGTTGGCAGAGAGAGAGAGAGAGGGTTCAATCTGGAGAAGAGCTGAGTTGAATAGTGAGCTGGAACTGAAGGAAGCAGTCAGAAGCAGTTGCTTATCAGGAGGAGGTGTGAATAGCTGGAGTCTGAAGTAATGCCTTTTAGAAGAGATAGAGGAGAGCTCGTGGACTAACCTATGGAAGCAGATGGAGTTAATTGGACATTGGCGCAGAGACAGAGTGAATAAGCTAGTGGAATGAACGGTGATCAGAGCGGCAGGAACCATTAAGATTGAAGACGGAAGGTAGAGACAGTTCGTGTGGGGGAGAGGAGTCCAGAGACCGAGTGATCAGCGCAGAGGTGTACCCAAGAGTGCAGGAGAGAGAGAGAGTCTGAGATGAGCCAAGGCACAGACGAGAGAGGAACCCAGATGACAGCTAGAACAAGACTACACACTAATAAGGTGAAGGCGTTCCTGTTATATTAATTTACTTTACACTTGCATCTTAATCTTATCTTTATTCCCTGGGCTTTTGCATTGCTAATCTTTTCCCTTTCAGCGGAGTGTTCCTGTTATGTTTAATCCTTCTCTTTCAAGCGGTGTGTTTTACCTATAGTCTTTGTCAGATCTGTATATGTATCTATATTATTGTGATTAAAGAGACCCCCAGTTTATTAATGAACTGCCATGCGCTTCATATTTTTGGTCAATATAGGTAAATGTAGCTCCTAGGTGAGTGCTAGGCACGTGAATGGATGAGTAATCCCAATCAGGTAAGTGGTGATCACATAAATAGGGAGTGAGTGGACCTATAGTGCCAAGAACAGGGGACGCATGATATTAATTGGCTAACTCCTAATATTGTAGTAGCAGACCCTTAGTGAAGAGACTTCCCAATATATATATATATATGTATAGGTGTTCATAGGAATGTGCTCGTCGTTGATATGCGGCGTTAGTGACAGCACTGGGTGGGAGACCAGTGTTAATACCCACTGGATTGTGGCTTGAATAAGTGAGAGCGTCAGGGGGGAGTACTGACGTGGAGTTCGACAGGATTGTTGAGCGTTTGGAAACGGGAGCATTGGGTTCTGCAGGCCCATGTGTAGTCGCACCGGATTGTGCGCAATATCTGCCCTAGGGTAGACCGGTCTGAGTGGCCGCGAGACCAACTGATGTAAATAAGTGTGGTGTAGGGTATGGATATCCCTAGTAATCAGTGAGTATTCTTAGTATCCCTATAGATTTAGTGGTGTTTTTGATAATATGAGCTTGTATATTGCGAGTTCCCCATCTTCAGGTAGGTACCAGGTGCCTGGATAGGTGGTCCTGAGGAGGGAAGGTGATTACGTTCTGGCTGGGTTGGAGGGGCCCCTGGGGGCTGATCCCACCTACTCAGAAAATCCAGCCATTACATTTTGGCGTAGTCGGACAGTTTACGAAGCCTGTGTGCCTGGCCATGTGTTTAGAGAGGTTCCTGGCCATGTGCTTAGAGAGGTTCCCATGTGTTCTGAGGGAGTGCCCTGAACGCTAGTTCCATCTGGCGTAATGTTGCAGTTTATGTAGCCTGTTAGACCTATGGGCTTGAACAGTTGCAGCGTGAGGAGATTGCATTACATCATGGCATTTGGCTTATTCAGGGTGGAAGGAATGGTTTTCATCTTGGTGTTTAAACTGTCAGAGTTGAAGGATGGCATTACATGAGAAAGCCAGTTACATCTTTGTGATGGTCCAATTGTATAAATGTGTGTAAAAAATGCTTTTAAATTGCCCATTAAATTGCTTGCTGCATCTGCTTATGCTGTGCAATGTGAAATGTGTTCATTTTAATATGATCTGTGGAGTTTTTTGAATATAGCTCCTTGTAAATATGACTTGTGAATAGCGCCATTTTAATGTGGCTTGTGAGGTGCATGTTCTTATGTTAATCTGTTGTGTTCCTTGTGCATTGCGCCTTGGATACATTGTTTGTGAAAAGATTGTCTTGTAAATATGACTTGTGAATAGCGCCATATTAATGTGATTTGTGAGGTGCATGTTCTCATGTTGATCTGCTGTGTTCCTTGTGCATTGCGCCTTGGAAATGTTGTTTGTGAAAGGCTTGTCTTGTAAATATGGCTTGTGAATAGCGCCATGTGGTCATGGCTTGGACAGGGCATGTTATCATTACGTTTGGCAGGAGAGAGCTGGATCTTTCTCGGGTGCTTGGGGATAACGTTTTTGAAAATATGTGTGTGTCATTTGTAAACGTGAAGAAATGTGCTAATGATTTTCCCATGTATAAATGGACGTTGGGAAATGATTCTGCTTGAGCTGCCAAAGGGTTAATATCTTGAGTTGAGATGGCAGCCTTTATTTTTTACATGCTGTCAACATGCATGGTTATCTGACCTGACTATAAAAGTCAGTGAATTATTTTAAGGATTATTTGATGGTTTGATTTTGACTTTTTTTTTTGATTCCTTGGTCAGCCTACGTGCTTTGTCAGTTTCTTGACGGAAAGGTAACATCTTGTGTTTTGAGAAGGGTTCTGTTCATTTCACATTCCTTTTGAAATGCGTCTACGAATTTGTGTGGGTTCACCTTGGAACTGATGTGGTTATAAATCATCCTTATGGAGGAAGCTGTGTTTTTTTTTTAAAATGAGTGAAATGTTAAAAAGATGGCCCGTTAGAGTGCACGCTACGAGCTATTTTCATTAATTATTTCGGTGAGGGGTTTCCATCTAGACAGGAATGTGTTGGTTTGGAATACTAAATCTTGCCCGACTGTGCATGGTGACATGTGCTTTTAATTAGTGTAAGGCAACCATGTGTCTTTGAAAGACAAAATGTTAGAATGCAACATTATTATTTTCCAAAATGTTCAAATGAAAATGTATGCTTTTATAAATGTGTCATCAAAAAATTAACTTAAATACAATGTTGAAATGTATCTGCATTTTATGTTGTTTTACAAATTATTTCTCTTTGACAAATGGACCATGTTACTTCGTTTTTTTCCCAAATGCAGAATGTATAATTTGGTGTGCAAAAGATAGTTGCCCCTTTTTAAATAAGTGCCCATATTTTAAGTGTCTTGCCTTTAGCTGAATTAGTCAGACAAAAGTCTTTTTAGAAATTGCAGCTTTTAATTGGCAGTACACTGTAACAGAATTTTTTTTTTTTATTAATATTAGCCTTCGTTAGTTTGAGAATCAGGCCATGAGAACAGGCAAAAGGAATTTGTTTTTCGACCTTGGCAGACCAGCTGGTCTGTGCAGACGAGTTTCTTCCCTTCATTCTGCTGGTTTCGATCACGTCCCAGTTTGTTATGATTGGCTACAGTTCAATTTTCTTCCGCGCACAGCTTGTTTATTTAAGGGCGGGGTGGCCTGGCTCTTCCCTTGGTGTTAGTTAGTGTAGTGAGCCTGGGCGGACTTCTCTGACCAGGGAAATGGGAGGCTTGCAGTGCCCTGCTGATGCTGTGAGCTCATCATTTGGGCGGTAATCCAATTTTTTTTTTCACACTGTAGCCTGGCTCCTGCTCTGAAGGGAGGGGTTGGTTTAGAGAGGCTCATCATCTTGCAGTGTTTAAAGTAGCTTCCCACTGTAGCATGGCTCCTGCCCTGAAGGGAGGGGCTGGCTTCATGAGGATTAGGGTATGTTAGGCCCCACACAATGTTATTAGAAGTTAAATTTTTAATGTTTTTAATTAATTAGGAAATTTTCTTTTCAATAATGAAAGGCACCCGGGGTGCTTTTTAAATGGAAAATTTTATTTTGCAAGAATAATGATACTTGTTCTCTTGTTCCTAGGTTGCTGGGGTGTGGTTATGCGTGGATCGGCCCACTCCCCTCCCACTCCCTTTATTTGTTTTAGCTTTTTATTTTCATGTTCTTATTTTAGTTTATTGTTTTTGGATGATGGAACCAGACCAGACCAGACCAGACCGGGTGATGGATGGCCGCATTGGAGGAAGTGTCCGGATACCGAAGATGCAGGGTGGTGGCCTACACTGAATAATTTGGACTGTGTTACTAATTCCTTGGCCTGCGTCTTTTTATGGACATCTCTATGAGCAGGCCCCACTTTTTAAAAAAAAAATATATATAACACAAACATGTTTTATTTGGGACAGAATTATACATGTATCTTGATGCGTAATCCCTTGGACAAGCAGGCCCCACTTTTAAAGCGAAAAACATGTCACCTATTATAGTTTTTCTGTTTTCTTCAAAACAGTTTTTCCCAAATGAAGGACTTTTTTGAATGATGGCGCACACATGTGCTCCACTGTGTGATTTAAGCTTGATGTTACACTAGTTATCTTGTAGACTGGGGTTGTAGTTTTTTTTATTGTTCTTGCATTTTCACCTTGATTGATCAAAGGGTGGTTACCTTAAAATTTAGATGGTTCTGGGTGGTGTGTCTTTTAGTATGATTATGTATTAATGTTTATCCAGACCTTGCAACAGTTTGTCATGTTTATTTCTCAGATTTCACTTTAAATTGACAAATGTCAGCAGGTAGGCCTCATTTAGGCCTATTGTTATTTTCATCTCACATATTAGCCCCTACACCAATAGTTTCATGATTCATTATTAGCTTAAGTTGCCTATAGTACGTAGGGCTCATTTAGGCCCTTTCTTATTTTCTCATTAGGAGTTGAAACACATTTAGCCTTAAGTTGTCCGAAGTAGGCCCCATTTAGGCCCCTTGCTGTTTTCATTCAACACATAAGTCCCTACATCACTAGATTTCACCGGTTATCACTAGAAGTTGAGGCACATTTAGTTTGAGGATGCTTTGGTTAGTTTCTGTTGTTATCAGATCCAATCTCAGATATGTTTTAGCATTCAGGTCAAGGGTGCTCTGATTTGTTTTTAGGTTTCTATTCCCTACAATTGAGTTTCAGGTGGAATTTCCTTAAGTTGTCATTGTTTTTAGGGAGTTTTTTAGGTTTTGATTTGTTGATAGATTGTGTTGATGTTTGTTTATCTAGATGTTATTGTTTATGAGATGTTCGCAAGATAAGGATCTAAGGGTGGAATGTTATGGCAGAGTTTTTGGCTTTATTTAGCAGTGATATAGATCATTAGTCTTGCTCGCATCTAGTATAGGTATTCTTAGCCTGTGTTGGCCCTTTTAAGCCCTTTTTCCAGACCTAGAAGAGGATAGCTGCTTAATATGCCTTTATTCTTGACCTTAACCTGTCTATTGCCTATTGGCTTTGACATATTAGACATATTGGTATGGTTTATGTAGGTATTCTGACAGAGCTAAGGAGCATTTCACCCCTTTCAGGCCTACAGGCCTAAAGCTAGAGAGACTCCATCTTGATGGAAGCAGAGAGGCTTTTTAGGGCAAAAGCAATGTTTATAGTTATAACTGTTGTTCGCCCTAAGCGGACCGGAGAGAACCGGCCAGAGCTGAATCTAATCAGGAATTGTTCCCGGGCTCAGGTCTCTAGACGAAACAAGCAGACTGGTCACTGTGGGAGCGTCTAGCGCAAGGAGCCTGGTGCATGGGATTGGTGGGAAGAAGCTGCTGGCTGGAACTTTCCATGAGGAAACAGCATTCTATATTTGTGAAGTGCAGAGGCGGAGTCAGGCAGTCAAGCAGAGGGGAGTCAAGCAGAGGGCAGTCGAGGAGAGAGTCCAGCAGAGAGTCCAGCAGTGGAGTGGAGTTGGCAGAGAGAGAGAGAGAGGGTTCAATCTGGAGAAGAGCTGAGTTGAATAGTGAGCTGGAACTGAAGGAAGCAGTCAGAAGCAGTTGCTTATCAGGAGGAGGTGTGAATAGCTGGAGTCTGAAGTAATGCCTTTTAGAAGAGATAGAGGAGAGCTCGTGGACTAACCTATGGAAGCAGATGGAGTTAATTGGACATTGGCGCAGAGACAGAGTGAATAAGCTAGTGGAATGAACGGTGATCAGAGCGGCAGGAACCATTAAGATTGAAGACGGAAGGTAGAGACAGTTCGTGTGGGGGAGAGGAGTCCAGAGACCGAGTGATCAGCGCAGAGGTGTACCCAAGAGTGCAGGAGAGAGAGAGAGTCTGAGATGAGCCAAGGCACAGACGAGAGAGGAACCCAGATGACAGCTAGAACAAGACTACACACTAATAAGGTGAAGGCGTTCCTGTTATATTAATTTACTTTACACTTGCATCTTAATCTTATCTTTATTCCCTGGGCTTTTGCATTGCTAATCTTTTCCCTTTCAGCGGAGTGTTCCTGTTATGTTTAATCCTTCTCTTTCAAGCGGTGTGTTTTACCTATAGTCTTTGTCAGATCTGTATATGTATCTATATTATTGTGATTAAAGAGACCCCCAGTTTATTAATGAACTGCCATGCGCTTCATATTTTTGGTCAATATAGGTAAATGTAGCTCCTAGGTGAGTGCTAGGCACGTGAATGGATGAGTAATCCCAATCAGGTAAGTGGTGATCACATAAATAGGGAGTGAGTGGACCTATAGTGCCAAGAACAGGGGACGCATGATATTAATTGGCTAACTCCTAATATTGTAGTAGCAGACCCTTAGTGAAGAGACTTCCCAATATATATATATATATGTATAGGTGTTCATAGGAATGTGGTCGTCGTTGATATGCGGCGTTAGTGACAGCACTGGGTGGGAGACCAGTGTTAATACCCACTGGATTGTGGCTTGAATAAGTGAGAGCGTCAGGGGGGAGTACTGACGTGGAGTTCGACAGGATTGTTGAGCGTTTGGAAACGGGAGCATTGGGTTCTGCAGGCCCATGTGTAGTCGCACCGGATTGTGCGCAATATCTGCCCTAGGGTAGACCGGTCTGGGTCTGAGTGGCCGCGAGACCAACTGATGTAAATAAGTGTGGTGTAGGGTATGGATATCCCTAGTAATCAGTGAGTATTCTTAGTATCCCTATAGATTTAGTGGTGTTTTTGATAATATGAGCTTGTATATTGCGAGTTCCCCATCTTCAGGTAGGTACCAGGTGCCTGGATAGGTGGTCCTGAGGAGGGAAGGTGATTACGTTCTGGCTGGGTTGGAGGGGCCCCTGGGGGCTGATCCCACCTACTCAGAAAATCCAGCCATTACAGGTGGCCAGGAGGCACTACGCACTCTGCCAAAAAAACGCCAAGACGGAGTGGGAGGATAACTTCTGGCAGGACCTCCTGGCTGCCAGTCGTGGGAAAGACGCCAAAGGTTTTTGGGATTTGGTGGGCAATAGGAACCGTCCCGACGACACTCTGAGGACCTGTACCATCAATGCCCAGATATGGTTCTCCCACTTCCAAAAACTCTATTCTGCCGCTGAAGGCCCACTAAACGACCCCTTCAACCTCCCTCCCTACACCCTAGTTCAAGACCTGGAACTTTTTTCTGTTTTGGATGTCACAAAGCAGATTAAAACCTTGGTACCATTAAAAGCAGCTGGTCCGGATGGCCTACCAGGCGATATACTCCGAGCCTATCCTGAAGAATGGGGGGTATCAATCTCTGCACTTCTTAATGCAATCGTTGAGGGAGGCCCTGTCCCAGATTCCTGGAGAGGTGCTGAGGTGGTCCCCATCTACAAAAAGGGCAGCCGGGATCTACCTGGGAACTATAGGCCCATAAGCCTAATAGACTCGAACCAGAAATTGGCGGGGAAAGCCATTTTGGGGAGGATCTCACAATGGGTGGATGAAAACCACATCCTGTCCGATATGCAAGCCGGGTTCCGTTCAGGCACCGGAACTATCGAACAGGTCTTTAGGCTCCTGCTATTGCACTGGAAGGTGGTGGAGCTAGGCAAAGGCGGTCTTTACTTGGCCTTTATTGACCTAAAGACTGCCTTTGACCTGGTTCCTAGGGAGGAACTTTGGAGGGTGCTACACGGACTAGGGATGCCCCCGTATTTACTAAACCTCCTTATCAAACTGCATAACAACACCTATGCCCAGGTTAGATGCGGGTTGAATGGGGAAAAGACCGATAAGATCAGGGTCGAGAGGGGAGTAAGGCAGAGTTGTGTCCTGGCCCCCACCCTATTCTCCCTCTATATCAATGGGGTGGTAGATCATCTACTCGGCGAACCAGCAGACGCTCCCACTCTGGGAGGCGTAAAAATTCCAACTTTGCTGTTTGCCGATGACACCCTCCTCATCTCTAAAACCCCCCAAGGTCTCCAGACACTACTGAATCGCTTCCAGGACTTTTGCACCACCAGGGGTCTTGTCATCAACGTGGAAAAAACCAAGTACTTAGTTATGCACCCACCCCGCAAACTTGGCCGTCCTCCCATTCTGAACTCTATACCCCTTGAAAGAGTGGCAGAATTCGACTACTTGGGAATTCGACTTAACGATGCGATGAGCTGGACAGCCCACATCAATAAAATGACAATGGCTCACAAAAGGGTGGGGGGGCCCTCCTCAAGGAGTTTAACAACTCAAGAAAACATTGTGTCGCCCCTTTATTAGATATATATAAAGCACGTGCGGTTTCTGCGTCACTTTATGGAGCTGAACTGTGGGGCCTAGGCAAAGTGGATTTACTGAGCAAGGCTGAAAACAAATTCATTAAACATCTCCTTGCCATTCCATCGAGTACTCCGACTATCCCAGTCCTCATGGATGCTGGCTGTAAAGCAATAGGGGATCAGGCCCGTCTTCGACCCCTCTTGCTCTGGGCTCGACTGTGGAGGGTACCGGAGCTAAAACCTTATGCTGATGGCCTAGCTGAGGTGATGCACTCCGACGGTTGGCACAGCATTAAATGGCTGAAGAATATTAAGCACCTTCTAGGGGACCTTGGCCTGGACTCCTGCTGGCATAGCCACTCCGCTCCCCCGAAGGAGTCCTTAAAAAAACTTTTTTGGGAGTGGGTTCGTGTGAAGCGCATCAGTAATCAGCAGCACTGTAAAACCACCGCAGCCTTTCTGCTGATAAAAGATGTCGTCGCCTACGAGCCGTACATGGACATAATAACAATCGCCATGGACCGGTCCCTGTATATCAAATTCCGGTTAGGAACCCTACCCTTGGCCGACCTCTGCTCCAGGTGGAATAAATCCCAGCCCTCATCACGCTATTGTGCCCTTTGTCTTGATAAACCAGAGACGGTGCCACACTTTCTCTTCGAATGCCCGGACTATGGTCGCCCCAGATCACGTTGGCTTGGACCTATCTGCAGAGAATTGGGTACCCGCCAGTACTCTGTTGCCCTTCGGATTCTTTTAACCAATACAGCCCCTCCTATTGTTTGTGCCGTTGCCAAGTTTTTAAAATGGGCTTGGTTGATTAGACTTAGAAGACTGTCCATATCAATTTAATCCTTCTTTTAATTAATTTATGCCGATCAAATGTGTTTTACTCTTTTATCTAATGTTCAGTCATACTTTTTTCGACATGCTGTTTTTAACTTTTGTACTGCTTTTATGATATATGCATATCGAAATAAAGCAATCAACCAACCAAAAAGCCAACTACTAAGGTAAGTTTCGGAATCCAATCCTTATTCCTTATGTTCAAGTAGTGAGTATTTTATGCCCCTTTATATATGAGAAATACGTATAAAACTGGTAGAACTGTCTCCAGAGATACGATGTAAAAATACTATTAGTCAGCATGACCTTGCCCAAACAGCCCCCAGTTGCCGCATGCACAGCGTCTGCCAAATCACGGTTCAACCGGTCAAATATGCAAGTAACCGCCTACCTTTCCGTCGGTACCTCGGACGGTCAGCAGAGCCGTCGGGGAGGTACCGAACGAGGGCCGAACAGGGTTAAGTATACTATGGAGCTCCAGCTGTCTTCCCGGTCCCACTCCGTAATCCTGCGGTATGAGAAATCCCGCGAGACTACGTTTTGGAACTACAGAGACGATGGAAATTGTAGTTCCATTGCGGCCCGGTGTAAAAGTTTATGGAAACATTTGCACGCCATAGGAGATATCTTAATTTATCACAAAACCACCATAAAATTACAATCTTGCTCGGGTGTTTAAGGGCATGTCCCATAATTTTAAAGAGCAGAATGTGCTGGTTTAGCATTGTTAATGGAAATAGAAAAGTTCCTAGAAAAAGATTTTCGAAAAGTATTTTTAGGAATTCCTAATCTTCACATATTAAACAATAACAGTGAGTTTTAAAGCACTAGTACCAAGGAATATTTACAAAGAATGATGGGACAGCTAAACAAGATTGTAAGACATTAATCCTAGCTGTTCAGTCTTTCCTGGCACTTCATGCTAATTATGACGATCAGTATATGGGAACACCCACATATGTCAAGACATTGCTGTTAAAGCATTGCACCTACATTTCTTAAAGAAAACTAGCAAGTATTTATAGCGATGACCATGGAATGCAGTCATTTAATCCCTTCATGTCACTCTTGAGCCTAAAGACCCAGCGCTGTTCTCTGTGGAACAGGAATTTAGAAATATCAGTGACATGTTGTGGGATATAAGGTTGTTCCAAAATGGTCCATGCCATATCCTCGGGTTTATGATTCTTTTCTAAAAAATGAGCAGTTAATCTAGTGGCTTGTTTTTTGCACCTTATTGTGCTCATGTGTTCCATCATGCGCAGTTTAACTTTTCGTGTAGTCATGCCCACATACTGAAGTCTGCAGGGGCAAGTGATCAGATAGACCACTCTCTCGCTGTTACAGTTGGTCATTCTATTCTGTACCCACGGGCGTCTACTGTCTTAGATTTTCTTGTCATAGGGCACACCTTACAAGAGCCGCAAGGGTAGTGACCCTGTAGATTCGGAGTGCCCCAGATGGTATCTTGTGCCGCTGCTTTTATAGCGAGGGGCCTCGTGTGTACCAGCTTGTCTCGTAAATTGCTGTTTCTTTTAAATGCAAAAAGAGGGCGGGGCAAGCTATCACCTTCCACATTGAGAATTTTCCAATTCTTCAGAATGGATTTTTTTATCTCATTGGACATCGTTGAAAATGTGTTGACACATGTCAACCTCTGAGACAAGGTCTGTTTGGTATTGACCTCGAGTAAACTCTCTCGATTGTTATTACTGGCCCGTTTGGCCGCTTGCCTAACAACTTTCTTTGGATAGTTTTTCTCTATCAGATGAGATGTCAGAGTTTTTGCATGTTTGAAAAAGCTTTCCTTTGTAGAGCAGTTCCTCCGAATACGGAGAAATTGCCCATAAGGGAAGTTATCCCTGAGGGCTACCGGATGGTGACTATTGTAGCTCAACAGGGAGTTCCTTGCCATAGGTTTGGTGTACAATTCAGTCTCAAGGCCGTCAGGTGAGGCAGTGATCAGAAGGTCCAGAAAGGGAAGTGTGTGTTTATCCATGTCTACTGTAAACCTCAAGAAGTTGTTCCTGCCGTTTAGCCACATCTGGAACTCTTTCACACTTGAAATGTCCCCTCTCCAGATAACCAAGATGTAATCAATGTATCGCCTCCACAGGCGGATGGAGTTGCGATATGGGTTATTCTGGTTGAGGACATGTTCCTGCTCGAACACGTGAACATAGAGATTCGCCATGCTGGGAGCAAAAACGCTCCCCATGCTCGTGCCAGATGTTTGGAGGTAGATGGTATCCTCGAAGCGAAAGAAATTTTCTTTCATGGCTATCTGTGCACACGCCATAATGAAGTGTGGTGGTGTAATAGAATCTAAGTTACGTTGTGACAACAACATATTCACAGAATCGAGAGTCTCGTCCTGTGGGATTGAGGTGTAGATGGGATTCTACATCGAATGACACAAGTATATCTGTCTCATAATTATATTCGATGTCTGGGATGAGTCTAAGGACGTCTTTAGTGTCCTGAAGGAAAGTTGGAGTTTCCTTCACCATGGGATTTAAAAAGAAGTCGACAAACGTGGATAGGGGTTCTAATAAGGACCCAATTCCTGATATGATTGGTCGTCCCAAAGGTGGTCGGTTAGATTTATGAACCTTTGGGAGGACGTAGAAATAAGGCATAACAGGTTTATTTGTAATGAGAAACTTAGCTTCATGAGCTGTTATCCAGCCCTCACTCTCAGCTTCCTCCACAATAATAGCAATTTCTCTTTTGATTCTTTCTGTAGGATCTTGCTTGAGAGGTCGGTAAGCAGTCCTCACCCCTAATTGCCGAAGACACTCATTCCGATAGACTTCAGTGTCTAGGAGAACTATCGCTCCCCCTTTGTCTGCCAGCTTGATCGTAACAGTAGTGTCAGACATAAGGCTCCGAAGAGCTTGGTGTTCTTCTTTTGTGAGGTTAGAGAATTTCTTACGTTCTTTTTGTAAGGTGAGAGTAAGATCTCTATTTACCGCTTTTTCAAAAGTTAGTACTTGTGGAGGTACAAGGTTTATCGGGGGACAGAATGTAGACGGTTGTCTCAACCCAGTGTTGGAATCAATAGATTCTGCATCCGTTTCTTTATCTTTAAAGAAAAAGTGTAGTCTCACTTTACGAAAAAAGTTAGCCATTTCCCAAGTTACTTTAAAAGGATCACCATGGGTAGTACTTACGAACCCCAAGCCTCTGTTGAGTATCTTTTCTTCACTCTCAGTCAACTCTCTTGAGCTCAGATTGACTACTAATCCGACTCGTTGCTCGTCCCTGCTTGCCCCTGTTTGTTCTTCTTGGAGCTGCGCAAGGTCCGGGGTGACGGAGGTGGACTCCAATAAACTTGTGCTCTCTGGTTTCTGCGTCTGCCTCTCTGTTGTCCTCGGCCAAACCCTAAAAAATGCTGGTTAGGGAAATTACCTTGAAAGTTTTGGTAGGGTAGCATTGGTCCCATTGGGCCCATGGGGCCAGGGGGAAAGGGGGGTTGCCAGGGATTGTGTTGCCACCATGAAGGGAATTGGTTATAGGGACCCCCTCGCCAATCCTGTTGGTACATTCTACCTCTGCCTCTGCCTCTTGGCTTGCCACCCTGGGCGGATGAATCAGAATCACTAGAGTCAGTTTTATCATCAGATGATGAACCATAGCCCGATCCAAGTCTGCGACCTTTGTTATTGAGATCAGGTGGAACATATCCATCCCTAGTGTAAGGATATATTTTCTCGAATTCGAATTTTGCTAAGTCTTTTTTAAATTTTTCCATTTTTGAAAACAGAATATTATCCTTAAATTCTTTATTGGTCTTGTTTGATTCTTCCTGGTTCTTTTTAAAGGACGTGCTAATAGTGGTCTTAATTTGATTCTCAAGCACCTGTATCTCTATTAAGATAGTATCTGCCACGCGTTTTGCAGTTTTAATGATTAAAATTAACCAGTCGCGTGTGCAGCGCCAAGCGATCATCGACCAGTCTTTAAGGAATTCTTTGTCCTTAAGAAACAATCTTGGTGCATTAGTTACTATAAGTCCTGAAGGGGCACAGTTCACTCTGAGATACTCTGCCATTGTCAGACCGTGAACTATCGTGCGTGAATGTGATTTTTTAAGGCCAAGTACTTTGTACCATTCATCCTCATTGATAGCGGCTGTGGAAGAAGGGAGACTGTCAAGAATACTAGGGTTTAATACCAGAATAGATTCTAGCTCATTTTCATCATAAGACAAACCACGAATCTCCGCCATGATCGGGTCAAAAATGTGGTGTCTAAGAAAGTATGTGTATCTATGTACAAAGAGAAATGCGTTGCGACCAAGGACCAATGTACTGTAATAACGGAGCTAACGGTACACTTTACGTGTGACTGATCCTAGTAAAATCTAGGATGACAAAATGACCCACAGCCACAGCTGCACTAGATCACAACACACAAAGAAAGGTTTAATTAGGGTCGGAGGCCAAAATTTAAAGACTAGCTGGAATATGTAGCCCCTAAACTAACTTTAACATACAAAATATACTCCAGCGTCTAGAAAATAAGAGAACTAAAGAAGGAAGTTCCCACCAAGAATCAAACATGTGAAATGTAATAAACATAACAATTTATGTGTATGGATTCCCATCATTCACCAAGCCTGGTGATAAGCTTCATCATTTGGGTATCCTTTGATGTACGAAATGACAGACTATCTCTATAAACATCAGAGCTTACGAATGTCAAGGGGTGTATATACCAAGATGAGCAAAGATAGAGTATGCGGGATCCAACTAACATTTTTTTGTGAATATTTTTAAATGCAGTGAAAAAAGTGGAGTGTGAAAATATAAAATTGGTGCGCGAATAGACAAACTATTCTTATTCGTGTCAGTCACGACCAAGGATTAAAAACGTGAACGCCAGGACTAGTTTTAACAAATAGCCGTCCTAAGCAGTGGTGGTCAACATGTTTCAGCACTTAAAGGCAAAAGATAAAGCCATGTGCTTTCATCAGGACCTCAACAAGACAAAACTAGAATAACTGCTATTTACAATACATCAAAAAGGATATGGTGTGAGTACAACATCTCACAATCCCGATTCCTTCTTGATATCTTCAATTTTCTGAAAAATAATAATAAGTGAAGAAAATACAGAACACATGAGATTCTTGGAGAAAAAAGGACCAAACAGTTCTCTCTTAGTATGTGGCCACAAAACATTATGCCTACATATACGCCCCTGAATGGTACTTGACTCCATCTTACCTTTGTAATATGGAAGATAATGCCTCACCCCACCTGGCAACGGCTCAGGATGTAGGAGGCACTGCTCTAAAAAGAAAAATACACCAAACTAAAGTTCATGTGGTGTATCAGACTTTAACATTTAAAAACAATAACATTTATCCACAGCATACAAACACAAAGCTATTCAGCATTAGATACACTCTCAAGATGTGTGTAATTTTACACTTAATGATGAAAATCAAAGACAGACCCTGAAGATGAAAAAATACGAAATACTCAAGAACACTCTACAACTGAGTATATGCAGGAAATTCAGCTGTTATAATACAAATTAGGAAAAAGATTAATGCTACTTTCCAATCTGCAAATGGACATCCTCCATCTGCATAGACCCATATGGGCATTAACTGCCAGTGTTTAACAAAAAGCCAACTACTAAGGTAAGTTTCGGAATCCAATCCTTATTCCTTATGTTCAAGTAGTGAGTATTTTATGCCCCTTTATATATGAGAAATACGTATAAAACTGGTAGAACTGTCTCCAGAGATACGATGTAAAAATACTATTAGTCAGCATGACCTTGCCCAAACAGCCCCCAGTTGCCGCATGCACAGCGTCTGCCAAATCACGGTTCAATCGGTCAAATATGCAAGTAACCGCCTACCTTTCCGTCGGTACCTCGGACGATCAGCAGAGCCGTCGGGGAGGTACCGAACGAGGGCCGAACAGGGTTAAGTATACTATGGAGCTCCAGCTGTCTTCCCGGTCCCACTCCGTAATCCCGCGGTATGAGAAATCCTGCAAGACTACGTTTTGGAACTACAGAGACGATGGAAATTGTAGTTCCATTGCGGCCCGGTGTAAAAGTTTATGGAAACATTTGCACGCCATAGGAGATATCTTAATTTATCACAAAACCACCATAAAATAACAATCTTGCTCGGGTGTTTAAGGGCATGTCCCATAATTTTAAAGAGCAGAATGTGCTGGTTTAGCATTGTTAATGGAAATAGAAAAGTTCCTAGAAAAAGATTTTCGAAAAGTATTTTTAGGAATTCCTAATCTTCACATATTAAACAATAACAGTGAGTTTTAAAGCACTAGTACCAAGGAATATTTACAAAGAATGATGGGACAGCTAAACAAGATTGTAAGACATTAATCCTAGCTGTTCAGTCTTTCCTGGCACTTCATGCTAATTATGACGATCAGTATATGGAACACCCACATATGTCAAGACATTGCTGTTAAAGCATTGCACCTACATTTCTTAAAGAAAACTAGCAAGTCTTTATAGCGATGACCATGGAATGCAGTCATTTAATCCCTTCATATCACTCTTGAGCCTAAAGACCTAGCGCTGTTCTCTGTGGAACAGGAATTTAGAAATATCAGTGACATATTGTGGGATATAAGGTTGTTCCAAAATGGTCCATGCCATATCCTCGGGTTTATGATTCTTTTCTAAAAAATGAATAAATATTAAAAGTGACGGATTAGGAGGGAGCAAATACAATGAAGTACAAAGTATGTGTTGCACAAAAATAAAGCAAACCAGAGCCTGGAGGGCCACATTACACAGTAAAAAAAAAAAAATACTATGATGCAGGTACAATTTAGAGCGGAGGCTGATGTTGTGACGGCTTCTCCTACCTTTGCTTCTGTCGTCCCTTGTCTTGTCTTCAAAGGCTGGGGCTTTGGCTGGGCCTGGGTTGGTGGGCGCGGGCTATGGTGGCCTGGCTGGACAGCAGCAGCAGTGACACCAACCCGAGTGTCACAAGTCCTCCTCCGCTCGAGCAAACAGTTCGTAGTACAATCAACGACGTTGAGAGTCTGTCTGTCACCACAGCGCAGGCAAAAGACAGCGTGCTTACGTCACTATCCGATTTATATGTGAACCGCGGGGGCTGGCCAAACTAAGTCCAGGGCCCTCATTGGTAGCGTTTTTGCGGTCTAGAAGAATGACGGCCCTGGGGGACCTCCCATTGGCTAATATTGGCTTCCAGGCTTAGTAATAGCAAGAAAGCTACGTGGTGATATGTGTGAAAGTGTGGGCAGGCGTGCACTGCGCGGTAAACATCGTTTACCACGATGTTTTTACAACGCGGTACCTTTACCACGCGGCCGTGACAACGCAAGTCGTTGCCACGACTTGCGCTGGAGGGCGCTAAAGGATTACAAATAGTTAATTTACTATCCCAACACCTTCCCTAGGGTCCACGGGGACTGGTGTTAGAATAGTAAATTATACTATTCGAAATCAGCGCCCCCAACGCAAGTCGTGGTAACGACTTGCGTTGTCACGGCCGCTTGGTAAAGGTATGCGTTGTGACGGTATGCGTTGTACCGTCATACATCTGCACTGCGCAAGTGTGAGTCAGTGCACCAATAATTAACAACAGAGAGAGACGGGGCGGGGTTTTCATGTGCGCAGAGGCAGGCCCAGAATCGGATCTCCAATGAGTTACCACTTGTAACAATTCTCGAACCGCGCCCTGTGCTCTGATTTGACAGAGAGAGAGTGATCACACCATAGTTTGTACTGCTAATCATTCTCAGCGCGTACCCACGCATACGCTATGAATACGCTTTGACGTTACACATCGCATCAAAGCTTCTGTGTGATGTCATGTACGGCCCCCGTACGCGAAAGGCGTGAATGTTTTTAATTGTTTAAAAACGTATATTTATGTATTTAATGAACATACTAATAGAATACATTATGTAGAGTAGTTATGAAAATTGTTTTTTTAAACTTTGAACAATCGTATATTACTTTTAAAAGCAATTATACAAATCGTGGTGGAACGTTATTCGTACTTGCATCGTAAGAGCACAGTAAGCTCAGCGTAGGCGTATGGAAAGCCATGTGACTTTAAAAGAAGAGATTTGATTGGTTCATAATAGTTCCTATTGCAACTGCTGAATGTTCCGTCCCATTTTAATCATTCTACTTTTACTTTCTAAGAAGAAGCATCTCTTCTGAGAATCCTGTAAAATAGAAGGAAGATCACATAATATCAGGAATGGACTCATATTCCAGCCATTCTTTAGATGGAGATTTCATTCCTGAAGAACCTCAAAAGAAGAGGAAAGAAGCTGCAATTTGAAGTTTTTTACTTTTCCAGAGGGGCAAAAAAAGGTTAATGCTCCAAAAGTAACCTGTAAAATTTGCCAAACAACTCTTTCAAGGGGTGATCCATCTAAAAAGTACTCCTTTGGCACAGCAAATATGGTGCGACACGTGAAGAACTTGCATCCAAACAACTTTGCTCGAGCTGCAAGACGGAGCTTGCAGGACAACCCACCTGCTACTGCATCAAGCACATCACTTTTCTGAAGCACTGGTGGTGCAAAAGATGTGCCATGGTATGTGGTATTTACAATGTGACAAATCTGGAAGGTGTATCACATTATAAAGCCCTGCGCCAAAAAGAGGTGATATCACAGTAAACAATAACTGGCATATCTCTGGGGATGTAGCAGTTATTGTACATCTGCTGATTAGTGTTTTAATGTAGTAAATGGATTCTTTTAGAACAGTGTATAGATAAACACATAGTGCTGTATGGTCACTACAATACGAAAACAGAATTATGATAGTGTTTACTGGAAGTGTAAGAATACAGATTGGGGAATTGAAGGTATAAAAGACAAGTTTGTCGGTGCATAGAAAACTGCATGAATAGTCTATAGGTGTTTGAACCAGTCCATGCTCAAAGGCACACTTTCACCATGAGTACTTGGGTACTGGCTGAATGATTACAATTCTGCAAGGAGAGTGTAACGTCAAAGCGTCTCCGTAACGATTTACTGTACAATGGACGGTGTGTTCACCGTACGCGTACGGTACAAATATCGAGAAAAAAAACAATGAAAAAGGAATTATATAGAATGTTATTTTAATATATTGGAGAAAAAAAATAATTAATTAAAAAATATTTTTTTAATTTAGTTATTATTTTACATTAAGAATATGAAATATAATTTAAAAATAAAATAAATATAAATATTTATAATAAAAATGTAAGAAATGAGTATAAAAAGAAAGAAATATAATAATTAATGCATTTAAGAATGATCATTTGTCAGTGATATCACTGATGACATCTCAAATGACATCACTGATGATATCATCCTTGTGAGAGAGTGGCAGATTTCCTCTTACCCTAATATAACCTTTGATACACAAATTGAAAAATAGAAACTACAATTTTCAAAACAATGGACATACCAATACAAGTTAGAACAACCTATTCAGTAATTCCAAAATCTACATACACATCCACTCATTCACCAACAGTTCTATAGAGTCACTCATACATATAGTCACTCATCATATGTACCCATACACCTATACATCCTGTTACATACCTGTACTCATATATAGAGTTACTCACACATACAAACAAAGTATCAAACAACCATTTACTTGCATATACAGATACACAAACACCACTACACTTAATTTTACAGAAACGTACACATACTTACTCTCTTAACCGCTTCACTGCGGCGGCTATTCCACTGCAGTGCTAAGGGGGCGGGGCGGTCGCGCGGCGGGTCCATGCTGGTGACAGAACCGCTCCGTCACCAGCCGCGGTTGCGCTGTGCTCATGACGGAGCGGTTCCGTCACGGCCCCGCCCACTCAATGGAACGCTCAGCGCAGGCGCGGAATCCGTGCTGCGCAGGCGTGCCGAGCGGGCCGTGACAGAACCGCTCCGTCATCAGCACAACGCGACCGCGGCTTATGACGGAGTGGTTCCTTCACCAGCAGGGGAGGGGTTAAACAATCACTTATAGAAACACATACTCATTTATATAGGAGCTCTTCCAGTCTATCACTCTCATATATACTCAGTTATATAGATCAATACTCACATATACTAGTTTAAATCATATGTACTTACTCATAAAGACACTATTGGGATAGTCATTCACTCACTAACACACCCATACACAAACTCATCCACCCATACAATCTTGCACACATGCTGTCTTCAAAACACATACAAACAGTGAGTCAGTCATTCATGCATCTATACGCTAAGTAATATCCCACATCGAACCATACAGACACTCATACTGATACTCAGAAAAACAACTAATAAGCCATATACACACTCATGTAGCTACTCACCAACCTATGCAGCCACTTATACACAAAAGAAGACATTGATCCAGATATTTACATATTTAAACATTACTCATTAATACATGTATTCACTAAGATACACTCAATAAGTCAGTTATAGAATCAATTTTACAAAAAAAATCCATTTAGACATTTATTTACCCATTTTTCTTCCATCGACCTTTAGATATACATATATAAATAATATTTATTTTCCAGAAATACCACACATTCACTGGATGATGTCATCAGTGATGTCATTTGAGATGTCATCAGTGATGTCATGAGTGATGCCACTGACCATGTCATGAGTGATGTAATGAGTGACGTCATCAACAGTGCATTGCGGGCGCGCAAGTTATAGTTAGCTGAACTAACTATAACGGGGGAATTTCAATGGTTTTGTATGAGTGAAATGTCCAACTAACTATAACATGTGTGAAACCTATGGTTTTTTCAATGAATTTGCAAAGTTTTTTAAATGCTAATTCCTAACTATAACGTGTGTGAAACCTATGTTTTTTTCAGTGAATATATATATGTGTATATATATATATATATATATATATATATATATATATATATATATTACCTACTGGCGGTCGCCAGTAGGTATATATAGTTAGGATTTTTTCTCTATGGAACTTTTGAAAATTCTATGTCTAATAACTTTGGCGTTTGTGGACGGAATCGGCTGAAATTTTCAGGAAAATGTCACATTTTGTTCGTGGGCAGCCCCTGAAAATTTGGGGGGTTTTTGTCAAGGGGGGGCCGAGAAAAAAGGGGGGTCCCAAAACACGTTTTTCCCATTCATTTTTCCATAGGGCGTTTGGCCTCACTTTTAGCTCGAACGGCTGAATGGATTTACACGAAACTTGGCAAAATTGTAGGGACTGTTAGCCTGATGTGCCTTTGCTGGGTCTCAATATATGTGCTCCAGTGGATTTTGAGAAATTAACGGTTTAAAAAACAGATATATCTGTGACAGCGTCCCGGATAGCGTTCCAGATCGCGTACTTTTCGCGTAACGGAGCTTTGCGAAGCGAAGCTGATTGGCTCTCCGGTGTCTGTCAACATTCTAAACAGTCCGGTGCGGCCGCCATCTTGTCTCTCGGTAGGATCGAGAGACAAGAGGAGGAGAAAAACGAGGGGGGAATTTAATGAAAGGGGGCAAGGTAGACCCCTCTTGACCCCCTAGGAATGATGTTGGGGTTATTAAAGGGTACCGTGGGGCAAATAAAATAAATTTAATTTTTTGCGGTAGAAGCGCTTCCCGGTTCGCGAACCGGGTTGCAAACTGGTAGCGAAACGGGAATTCGCCATTTTGTGTTTCGATTTAATTAAATTACAAGATGGAGGAAAAACAATGTAAGAAATGGGTATAAGGGGGTACGGGAGACGTATCCTGACCCCCTATGTTTTCTGAGGGTGGTTGAGGAGGTTCATATATGTTGATACTTGTCTTCCACCGGTTGCGCGTGAGCGTTTTTTGTTTTTTTTTGCTGCGTGACGTCTGTTGACGTTCGATTTGAAGGAAATCAGGAAGTGTTGACCGCCATTTTGACACTGCGAGTAAATATATTGTTAAAAATAATTGTTATAAATTAATCCGTATTGATAAACATTGTCTGCGCCATCTTGCTTTTTTTCCAATGCCACACTTTTGTCGTGCACGGCAGCCATTTTAGATGCCTTGACCAGACCCACTCTCTGCACGCCGCCGATCCTCAGCATGGCTCCCCACCCTCGCAAGCATCTCCCCCATGCACTGGTCACCCACGCTCTATCTCTCATGTATGGGCCATAAACCTCCTCCCATAAGCGCTGCTCTTCCCTGAGAATCACACCCCGTGCTGAGGAAAATTCAGCCCAGATTACAACCGATGCCCAGGCTGCTGGCACAAGACGCCACTTAGTTCCCATCTTGAACGGTTACCAAATAAAGAGACGGGCGCTGGAAGCAGGAACACAAGAACAGAGTTTTATTTCTCATGAGGAGAGCTTGTCATTTCACTCTACATATCATACAAGTACCACTCAGCCCCCCGGCCCCCTAATCCTGAGGAAGAATTTCCACTGCAACAAAGGACTTAAACTCCTGCAAAGAACACCATGTAACATTTAATATCATTTACCACCAATGTTTTCATATATCAGTGTTGCTGAACTCACTCAGTGAAATGTCGCTCATTTCATTAAATCACTTTTAAAGCATGCCTTATAACAATGCACCCAATCCTATGTGGAAGTGCTTATATTAAACATGACATTGCTTTAACCAGGATAGACAAAGAAATGACACAGTGATGTAAAAGTTTCTGAAAGAAATGCCAAGAACATCCCATGTGAAAGTGAATTTTATCTGGCAATTTTTTTCTTTTCCTTCTCATGAAATGAAAGTTAATGCCATGTTCATTACCTGCCTCATCTGCGATAAAAAAAGTCTCGAGAGGGACCGAAAAAAATTATAGCTATGGTAATCATACCATGCATCGGCACATGGAGAGGTGGCACCCTCTTAATTATTCTAAAGCACAACTTCGAGATTTGGTCGATAACCCCCGACCGGCAAAAACATCCACCAATGACTTAGCAATAAGTGAGTCAGAGGCAAGTGAAACGGTCCCAAATCTGCAAAAGAACTTTAGGAAGATGAGATTGACTTGTGTAGCATGTGGAAAATAATTTTCATGCGGAGAGATGAGTATTACTTTAATAAATAGATCATATGAAAATCATCAATGTCCAAAACGTCCTAGAAAGTAATTTTTGTCATTTTTGAGGAAGAGAGATAACCTACAGTGGTACGGGGTCGTTTTCGTTCGTACTAGGGGGGCCAGGTGACATTCCTTCGGGGTGGCTTAGGGGCATTTAAAACAACTTCCCTGATACAGGTAGCATATAAAGTAGAGGCTAAATACCAGGATCTTTATCGATTGCTTTATGCTGTACAAAAATGAAAAACACATACAACAAACCTGGACCATTCATATTTTCAATGTTTCTGCGTACTATACTTTTTAACCCTTAACTAATTGAGCTGCTTCATTTCACCTGCTTTTTTTTTTTTTTTTTTAAATCGGAATCAGTGGCCATTTATTCGAAACTTACCAATCTACGCGTTACAACTACGTTTGCTTTTTAAAAAACCTTTAATAAAAATGTTGGTGCCCAAATACGGGCCTACAACCCCGTGGGCCGGCCACGGAGCAGGCTGGAACTGTAAAGGGGGGGGGGGGGGTATTTATTTGTGGAAAACATAACAGAGTAAGTGGTTGTTGATTTCATAGTAAAAAGTGCGACAAGTGCAACAAAATCATATCGATAATTCATTGTGAGCAAGTACCAAAAGTGTCGACAATTCGAACCTTCAATAATAAATACAGTAATCAATGATGCATAAGAACTTAATATCAATTCATGTGCTAAAAACTGCATACATATCTTATGATATCAAGGCTGAGCAATCGGGGCACAACAAGGAGTTGAGAGTTTCATTTGTACCGGCGCCATTTTGGGTGAGGTCAGGAAGGTCCAAGTATAGTCAAAATGTCTCCACCAACTCGTGGTTGGACCGGGACCTCTTTCGGCAGTCCAAAAGTTTTCGTTGAAGGGTAGCAGAGGGGACTGGCGACATGAACCATCAGTGAAAGTGGGGTGGGATGCAACAATCTCTCCTACCGGGTCATACTGGTGTCCCACCGGAACTGATCAAGTTGGTAATCTTGCAGGATTTTGGTCATTTCAAGACTGAGGCCGGCGCCGGCATGAGCGCGCCGACGTCCCGCGGCTACGTCGTGGTCGTTCCATGGGTGATCATGGCAGTCATTCCCCATCGGGGGTGTCTGCGGGGGTCGGGGGCCCCCGTGGCTCTTATAGAATCTTCAAAGTCGAGGAGAACGTTTTTGGACGCAGGACTCATTTTCAGGCTGAACTCAGAAGCGCCGTTGCACCTCAACAGTGGACGAGACCCCCGCTGGGTGAGCGGAGCATCATTGCCTCGCAATAGTGGACGAGACCTTGGTTCCTCTCCTGGCCCGGGGGGGGGGTCGGTGACATGTGCAAGACATCCCCCTCCAGTGTTGTCGCAGCCATAGAAGAGGGATCCCGTCGGCCTCGGTTCCCCGCTGGGTGAGCGGAGCATCATTGCCTCGCAATAGTGGACGAGACCTTTTGTTGGGTGAGTGGAGCGTTGGGGGTGCAGCTGAGGGGCCCCCACCTGGGGGGGTGGGAGAGGCTCGTTCGCGCCGCCTCTCCCTCCCAGCGCACCCCACGCCGACACCTGGCGTTGATATCCGTGATGTCCGGACCAGGCGATAAGAGTGGGGGGGGTCGGAGGCAGAGGCAAGACATCCCCCCCGTGGCCTGCAGGGCGCCGCTTCAGGACCGAACGGGGAGCTCATACCAAGCCGGGCCAGACCAGGAGATACGAGGGGAGGGGGGGGGTCGTTGGCATGTGCAAGACATCCCCCTCCAGTGTTGTCGCAGCCAAAGAAGATCCCGTCGGCCTCGGCTCCTCTCCTGGTGCACCTTACGGGATGACCCTTTTGTTGGGTGAGTGGAGCATTGGGGGTGCAGCTGATGGGTCCCCACCTATACAGCGCACCCCACGCCGACACCTGGCGTTGATATCCGTGATGTCCGGACCAGGCGATAAGAGGGGGGGGTCGGCGGCAGAGGCAAGACATCCCCCCCCGTGGCCTGCAAGGCGGCAGAAGAAGGGAAACGGAAGACCAGTACATTTTGGGCCATCCACCCCACGGCTGATGGCGGTTAGCCGGGCCCCGCCCTGCACGTGTCAAGGCCTCATCTTCCGGATGGGCGTAACCGTGGCCCTGTTGCATTTCGGGAGTTTCCGGAATGGGGGTAGGTATCTGCTGATTTGTATCTATTTCATGTTACCGTTAATGGGCGTGGCGGTCGGTGGGACAGACATGCTTGGAGCAGTGGGGGGGTGGCAGAGCCTAGCTACCTCGTGGCTGCCGTAACGTCAAGCTTGGCTTCTCTCACCACTTTCATGTTTCTTATTTCTAGCGAAGTCAAAAACTCATCAGTGGCCTACTGATTTTGTTCGATTTCTTTCCCTTCCTTTTCAAGTGTGTTTCATGCTAAAGTTTCTGTTTAACAGGATACAGTGATTACTTCGTATTTTACATATGTCTTCTTTATTAGGGGTACTCTCCGGTTGAGCCAGAGGATGTACCTCTAATAAATGGTCCGGGTGGAACTAGTTTCTCAATCAGTGGGGAGTAGATGGGCATGACAGATTACAACGGGGGACAAAGGTCCGCATTACCCACCCTTCACTACTTGCAAAGACTAGACAGAATATTTCTATTCCACGTTATTTGCAAACAGAGAATACCTCGAAAGAACTATTCCTTGAACAATAAATGTCCAGCCAATCAATCAATCAGTGGGGAGAAAAACAGGCATGACGGATTACAACGGGGGACAAAGTCCGCATTACCTATCCTTCACTATCTGCAAAGGGAGACAGAATATTCCTATTCTTCTCTGTTTGTAGACAGGGAATATCTCAAAGAGCAATAATCGCTTAAAAATTAGTAGGATTATAACACTTTAATAACTTATAAATATATACATCGCAACAAAAACAGTAAACACCTTAAAACATTTTTTATTAAAACAGAAGCAACAATGACAACTAACAGTAGTGATATCCTGGGCGGGTGATGGAACTGGGATTGTTAATGGAAAAAGATCTACAGAGAAAGCTATTGGTGAATTATACTTCTCCGGAAATTTGAAACTCACAAATGTTTTATTTGTGTAATCGTTTCAGTTCAAACGGATTGTGGAAAAATGTTCGGAATGGAAGAGTCACCAAAAGGCAAAAAGTACACTCATGTATGAAAATTTTACTATTAATGCTTGACCGAGGCCAAGGAGATCAGAGTGCATGAGTCTCATGCTCGATCGATTGAGCTAGCCGGATCGGGCAACAAAAAGTATAAAATAGTTATGTAAATAGTTATTTAATAAAATGTTTTACCCTGTTACTTTGCTGGTGTGTTGTATATATTTATAATATTTGCATAGGGTTTGTCGTTATTTTGGGTGGGGTGGGTGGCGGAGCCGAGCTGTCTTGCAGCCATCATGGTGTGGAGCTCAGTTCATCTCACTAGTTTCGTATTTCTCATGAGGGGTTGTTCTTAATGTTTCTATTTTAGCGAGGTCAAAAAGAGATCCCATTAGTGGCCTACTGATTTTGCTCGATTCCTTTTGTTTTTTAAAACAATTTTTCACTATCTGCAAAGACAAAACAGAGTATTGCGACTCTGTGCTTGTTTGTAAATAGAGAATGAACCAAAGAGAACCAATTCTAAAACAATAAATGCTTGGATAACAATCAATCAAATAGAGAGAGAAGCAGGCACGACGGATTACAACGGGGGCAAAGGCCTGCGTTAACTACCCTTCACTATCTGCAAAGAGAGAGTACTCCTAAGAGAAAAGAGGGGGGGGAGGGGGGGACAGCGTTCAAAGCACATCAGCGTGCATAAACACGAAAATGTTTTTACCTATCACGTACTTGACATTTGACAGCTTTTGATATTTGCTATTAAAAAACCATTGAAATTCACTGAAAAAACCATAGGTTATAGACCATATATAGTTAGGAATTAGCATTTACAAAACCTTGAAAATTCACTGAAAAAACCATAGGTTATAGACCATATATAGTTAGGGATTAGCATTTTCAAAACCTTATTTTACTCGCACAAAACCATTGAAATTCGCATATATAGTTAGATGCACTAACTATATATCGCGCACCCGCAATCCACTGCTGATGATGTCACATATTACATCATTCATGACATGCTCAGTGACATCACTGATGACATCACTGATGACATCTCAAATGACATCACTGATGACATCACTGATGACATCTCAAATGACATCACAGATGACATCACTGATGACAACATCCAGTGACTGTATGTTTCGGTTAGTGACTAAACTGTCTTAATTTGTGCATCATTATGTCTGTTGTTCAGTAAACTGCTGCATGTGTTGATCAGTAGCTATATGAGTAACTATATGGGTTATTGATTGGTTGCCCAAGTATTTGTATGGGAGACTGAGTGTGTGTGGGTGGCTGGGAGGTGTATGACTCTGTGCATAGATGTGTGAGCAGTTGATTCACTAGATGTATGGGTTCAAAAGTGCATGTGGAAACAGCTGTATGGGCGGTTGACTGTGTACATGAGTGTATTGGTGAGTGAATGGATATCTCAGTGCTACATGTCAAAGTAAGTACATATGTAAAACACAGTACATGTGAGAGTTGACATATATAAATAACTGTGCATAAGAGCCAGTGAATGTGTGAGTGGCGGTATGGATCATTGTGAACTTGTATCAGGGATTGTATAGGAGAGTAAATATGTGTTAGTATATGTTTGAATAAGTAAGGTGTGTATAACTGTATAGTTGAGAAAATGGAGGTGTGATTGATTCTTTGCATGACTGACTAGGTGTGTGAGTAACTCCATGGATGAGTGACAGTCTGTGAGTGTCTGTTTACACTGAGTGTATCTAAGGTTATATTAGAGTCTGAAGAGGTTTATCGTATTATCACATGAATGATGTCATCAGTGATGTGCTCAGTAATGTCAAATGAGATGTCAAATGAGATGTCATCAGTGATGTCATTTGAGAGGTCTTCAGTGATGTCATCAGTGATGTCATCAGTAATGTCATTTGAGATGTCATCAGTGATGTCATCAGTGATGTCATTTGAGATGTCATCAGTGATGTCATCAGTGATGTCACTGAGCATGTCATGAATGATGTAATATGTGACATCATCAGCAGTGGATTGCGGGTGCGCGATACATAGTTAGTGCATCTAACTATATATGCGAATTTCAATGGTTTTGTGCGAGTAAAATAAGGTTTTGAAAATGCTAATCCCTAACTATATATGGTCTATAACCTATGGTTTTTTCAGTGAATTTTCAAGGTTTTGTAAATGCTAATTCCTAACTATATATGGTCTATAACCTATGGTTTTTTCAGTGAATATATATATATATATACTAGCAGCCCGCCCTGACGTTGTCCGGGTATGAATTGCTGCCGGCCAGTAGTATATTGTTTTGTAGGATTTCGTTTAGATAGCATTTCTTATCTGTGACAGGCCTGTGAAACGCTCCGATTCACAGTGCACTGCTGATGCACTTAAGAGTGCGCATTCAGTAGTGTGTGAACTCGAGTTTCCCTACTTTATTTTTCCTTGCAATATTATATAGCGCAAACTCGACAACATGGCATGAGTACAATTTACATTACAGAAGAACACATTCATTTGTGGAAGGCACGGGGAGACAAAGCGAGTTGCCTAGAATCACAGGATGTTGAGCTGATGCCGAGATTCGAACGTAGCTCCCCAGCTCTAAAGTTCGCAATTCTAGAACTTGTGGCGGGAGGTGTGTCTAAAAGCGCATACTTTCATTACGAAAGTACCATGACTCCGCAATGCCATTATAATGCATGGCATTACATTTGATATGCTTTTACCATGCATACATTTACAACGAAATTCGTTGTAAATGAATGAATGCTAAAAGCATGTTTTTTTGTAATGTTTGGATAAGGTAAGTATGGGTATAGGGGTATATGTTTTGGGGTACTGAGGTATATATATATATATATTCACTGAAAAAACATAGGTTTCAGGGGCTTTATAGTTAGCTGGACATTTCACTCATACAAAACCATTGAAATTCCCCCGTTATAGTTAACTATAACTCGTTCGCCCGCAGTGCACTGCTGATGACGTCACATATTAAATCACTCATGACATGGTCAGTGACATCAGTCATGACATCACTGATGACATCTCAAATGACATCACTGATGACATCACTGATGACATCATCCAGTGAATGAATGTCTTTCTGAAAATTAAATATTTTTTATATATGTATATCTCAAGGTCCATGGAAGAATAAGTGGGTATATAGGTATCTAAATGGATGATTTTTTTGTTTGTAAAATTGATTTTATAACTGACTGAGTGTATCTTAGTGAATACATGGGTTAGTGAGTAATGTTTAAATATGTAAATATATCAGTCTCCCACTTTGTGTATAAGTGGCTGCATGGGTTGGTGAGTAGCTACATGAGTGTCTATATAGATTATTAGTTGGTTTTTTGAGTATCAGTATGAGTGTCTGAGTGTCTGTATGGTTCAGTGGAGGGTATTACTTAGTGCATAGATGCATGAATGTAGGTGTCACTGTTTGTATGTGTTGAGACAGTATGTGTGCAGGACTGTATGGGTGGATGAGTGTGTGTATGGGTGTGTTAGTGAGTGAACGACTGTCTCAATAGTGTCTTTATGAGTAACTACATATATTTTAAACTAGTATATGTGAGTTTTGGTGTATATAAGTGAGTATATGTGAGAGTGAGAGATTGGAAGAGTTCCTGTATAATTTAGTCTGTGTGTCTATAAGTGATTACTTAAGAGAGTAAGTACATGTAAGTTTCTGTACCAGTAAGTGTGGTGGTGTGTGTATAACTATATATGCAATTTAATGGATGTTTGATACTTTGTTTACATGTGTGAGTATTTGTGTGAGTAACTCTATGGATGAGTGTCATTGTGTAACAGGATGTATAGGTGTATGAGTACATATGATGAGTGAGTACATGTATGAGTGTCTGTTAGGGGTGGGGGTCAAATTCCGTTCCACTCACGGAAATTGCGATAATTTGACACGTCCGCGTTCTGCCGAAAACGCGAAAATGACAAAAATTCTGCAATCCGCATCTTACCGGAAATGTTTGTCTTGCTCGCGCTGTAAAAAAATATATTCTCGCGAGCGCAAGATCGCCTTACCTGAATCTCTGCGTTCGCCGACAAGTTTTCCCTATCCGGTCGCGTTCTCCACGAGATGTTGGATTGTGGTAGCCATTTGCACTATCTCGCATTAACGTGATTTGTCGGGCGATCACGCCATTCCTCGCGCGATCATGTCTTTCTTCTTGCGATCATGCACCCCGAGAGTATGAGATGATTGAGTTCTCGAACACGCCATTCTCTACCGCGAGCGAGAGCGTGAGGACACGGACATATCATATCAAACACGACAAGGAGCGAGAGAACCCGAACATGTCATCCAACGCGACAGGGAGCGAGAGAACGCAATCACGTTTTTTGGACGTGCCGGCGGAAGTAATGTGATGCTCGAGAACTCGAACATGGGAAATTTTCAATTTGGAGAAGTATATCAGCTCTAGCAGCATGACACCTACTGCAAATGATGATTTGGATGAAAAAACTCCTCAGATTGACATTTGGCTGTCCTTTTTTGTGCAAGGAGTCCTTTTTAGGTCTTGTCTGAGACAATGCGCTTGCGCATTGGCTGGAGAGATTATAGTAAGGGGAAAATAAAAGTCTACCAAAGAGCTTTAAAAATGTGGTTTATGGCCAGTGCATGTGAGGCATTCAAGCGCAAAGCTGGCACCTGGCCTGCTTTCACCAGTGCGCGCTCGGCTTCACTTCCTGCTCTCCCTCTTACTTTCATTATCTCCACCCTCCAACTCCACCCTTAAACTCCACCCTCCAACTCCACCCTCCAACTCTAACTTCACCCTCCAACTCCACCCTCCAACTCCATCCTCCAACTCCACCCTCCAACTTCAACTCTACCCTCCAACTCCACCCTCCAACTCCAACTCCACCCTCCAACTTTACCCTCCAACTCCACCCTCACCCTCCAACTCCACCCTCACCCTCCAACTCCACCCTCCAACTCCACCCTCCAACTCCAACTCCACCCTCCAACTCCACCCTCCAACTCCACCCTCCAATTCCACACTCCAACTTCACCCTCCAACTCCACCCTCCTACTCCAACTCCACCCTCCAACTCCAACTCCACCCCCCAACTCCACCCCCTGACTCCACCCTCCAACTCCATCCTCCAAGTCCACCCTCCAACTTCTCCCTTCAACTCCACTCTCCAATTCCACCCCCACCGTCCCACTCCACCCTCCAACTCCACCCTCCAACTCCAACTCCACCCTCCAACTCCACCCCTCAACTCCACACCCTTCAACTCCACCCTCCAACTCCAAACCCACCCTCCAACTCCCCCCTCCAAGACCACCCTTCAACTTTACCCTCCAGCCCCACCCTCCAACTCCACCCTCCAACTCCTACTCCACCCTCCAATCCACCCTCCAACTCCAACTCCACCCTCCAACTCCACCCTCCAACTCCACCCTTCAACTCCACCCTCCAACTCTACCGTCCAACTCCACCCTCCAACTCCACCCTCCAACTCCACCCTCCAACTCCAACTCCACCCTCCAACTCCAACTCCACCCCCCCAAGTCCACCCTCCAACTCCAACTCCACCCCCCAACTCCACCTTCCAAATCCAACTCCACCCTCCAACTCCACCCTCCAACTCCAACTCCACTCTCCAACTCCACCCTCCAACTCCAACTCCAAATCCAACCCCACCCTCCAACTCACCCTCCAACTCCAACTCCACCCTCCAACTCCACCCTCCATCTCCAACTCCACCCTCCAACTCAACCCCCCAACTCCACCCCCAACTCCACCCTCCAACTCCACCCTCCAACTCCACCCTCCAACTCCACCCTCCAACTCCTCCCTCCAACTCACACTCCACCCTCCAACTCCATCCTCCAACTCCAACTCTACCCTCCAACTCTACCCTCCAACTCCACCCTCCAACTCCAACTCCAATTCCACCCTCCAACTACATCCTCCAACTCCACTCTCCAACTCCACCCTCCAACTCCAACTCCAACTCCAGCCTCCAACTCCACCCTCCAACTCCAACTCCAATTCCACCCTCCAACTCCACCCCCCAAGTCCACCCTTCAACTCCAACCTCCAACTCCACCCTCCAACTCCAACTCCAACTCCACCCTCAAACTCCACCCTCCAACTCCACCCTCCAACTCCAACTCCAACTCTACTCTCCAACTCCACTCTCCAACTCTAACTCCAAATCCAACCCCACCCTCCAACTCCACCCTCCAACTCCAACTCCACCCTCCAACTCCACCCTCCATCCCCAACTCCACCTTCCAACTCCAACTCCACCCTCCAACTCTAACTCCACCCTCCAACTCCACCCTCCAACTCCACCCCCCAACTCCACCCTCCAACTCCAACTCCAACCTCCAACTCCACCCTCCAACTCCACCCTCCAACTCCTCCCTCCAACTCCAACTCCACCCTCCAACTCCAACTCTACCCTCCAACTCCACCCTCCAACTCCACACTCCAATTCCACCCTCCAACTCCACCCTCCAACTCCAAACCCACACTCCAACGCCACCCTCCAACTTCAACTCCACTCTCCAACTCCACCCTCCAACTCCAACTTCACCCTCCAACTCCAACTCCTCCCTCCAACTCCAACTCCACCCTCCAACTCCACCCTCCAACTCCAGCTCTATCCTCGAACTCCACCCTCCAACTCCAACTCCACCCTCCAACTCCACCCTCCAACTCCAACTCCACCCTCCTTTTTTTTAAATATTTTTTTATTGACAACACGAAAATCACAAAAGCGATCTTAATAACAAGTATAATAAAGAAAATATCGAAAGTAACAAGTCCATATAGAATTTAGACCAAAGAGAAAAAAAGAAAGAATATTATGATTTTTAACCATCACATTCATTAAGCCTTAACATTCATTAAATACATAAATTGGTAAAGATAAACTTATAAGAAATTTATAAGAAGGTTACCCAAATTCTATCAAATTTCATCATTGACCGTACTCCCCTGACACTAGCTAATGCTGACTCCATATTATAGATTCCGTTGACCAGAGACCACCATTCCATAGCGTGCGGCGGTTTCACAGATATCCATACCCTAGCAATGGTTAATCTGGCACATGAAAATAGAATGGTCAGTAAATCTTAATGTAGACAGTTTAACGGTTGGATACCTAATAATACAGTTGTAACTGACAAAGAAGGAAAGACAACTTGTTTTTGGTTCAAAATATTCTCCAACCCAGACCAAAACTCAGACAATGCAGGGCATAATAGCAACATATGTTCGAGGTCTGCCGCTTCTAAATCACATTTAGGACATTTAGAGCGGTCACTTGGCAGATTATTTTGGGACCATTTCGAAATTCTTTGCGGAGTATAATATAAAGAACATATTGTTTTGTATAATTGAAGTACTAAATTACAAGATTATTCTACGTTATTGATGTTGCAGAGTGAAGCAGATATATTATTGACAGATATATAAGTACCTAATCTGGTAGTCCATTTCCTAGCAAGCTTCGAGCAATCATCAGTTTTATAATAAGTAAGGCATTTATAACCCTCACTAATTAAAGATTTTGTTTTCGTTGAATAAAGACAGGTCCAGATATCAGAGTCAGAAACTTCCTTCAGATTCATTTTACGTATGAAAAAATCCCGGATTTGCATGTATTTGAACCGCATAGGTTCTGTTAGATTATAAAGAACTTCAAGTATGGCAAAGTCCAAAAAGCCCTGAGCACCAAAAAGGTCTCCTAAAGTGTTTATACCGGAGCGAGCCCACGCGCTCCCTGCACTATCGCTAAAAATTCCGGGAACTCAGGGATTGTCCCAGAGAGGTAGTTTAGAGTGGAAAAAGGTGGTCTTACATATAGTCAGGATCAAGTTCCATATTCTAACCATATCCCTTGCCGTCTTGAACTTGACCCTCTTAAAATAGTCCAACTCCACCCTCCAACTCCAACTCCACCCTCCAACTCCAACTCCACCCACCAACTCCACCCTCCAACTCCACCCTCCAACTCTACCCTCTGACTCCAACTCCAACCTCCAACTCCACCCTCCAACTCCACTTTCCAACTCTACCCTCCAACTCCACCCTCCAACTGCACCCTCCTACTCCACCCTCCAACTCCAACTCTACCCTCCAACTCCACCCTCCAACTCCAATTCCACCCTCCAACTCCACCCTCCAACTCCACCCTCCAACTCCAACTCCAACTCCACCCTCCAACTCCACCCTCCAACTACAAACCCATATTCCAACTCCACCCTCCAACTTCAACTCCACCCTCCAACTTCAACTCCACCCTCCAACTCCAACTCCACCCTCCAACTCCAACTCCTCCCTCCGACTCCAACTCCACCCTCCAACTCCACACTCCAACTCCAACTCTATCCTCAAACTCCACCCTCCAACTCCAACTCCACCCTCCAACTCCACCCTCCAACTCCAACTCCAACCTCCAACTCCACCCTCCAACTCCACCCTCCACCCTCCAACTCCACCCTCCAACTCCAACTCCAACTCCACCCTCCAACTCCACCCTCCAACTACAAACCCACATTCCAACTCCACCCTCCAACTTCAACTCCACCCTCCAACTCCAACTCCACCCTCCAACTCCAACTTCACCCTCCAACTCCAACTCCTCCCTCCAACTCCAACTCCACCCTCCAACTCCAACTCCACCCTCCAACTCCAACTTCACCCTCCAACTCCAACTCCTCCCTCCAACTCCAATTCCACCCTCCAACTCCACCCTCCAACTCTATCCTCGAACTCCACCCTCCAACTCCAACTCCACCCTCCAACTCCAACTCCACCCTCCAACTCCAACTCCACCCTCCAACTCCAACTCCACCCTCCAACTCCACCCTCCAACTCCTCCCTCCAACTCCAACTCCACCCTCCAACTCCAACTCTACCCTCCAACTCCACACTCCAATTCCACCCTCCAACTCCACCCTCCAACTCCAACTCCACCCTCCTACTCCACCCTCCAACTCCAAACCCACACTCCAACTCCCCCCTCCAACTTCAACTCCACTCTCCAACTCCACCCTCCAACTCCAACTTCACCCTCCAACTCCAACTCCTCCCTCCAACTCCAACTCCACCCTCCAACTCCACCCTCCAACTCCAGCTCTATCCTCGAACTCCACCCTCCAACTCCAACTCCACCCTCCAACTCCAACTCCACCCTCCTTTTTTAAATATTTTTTTTATTGACAACACGAAAATCACAAAAGCGATCTTAATAACAAGTATAATAAAGAAAATATCGAAAGTAACAAGTCCATATAGAATTTAGACCAGAGAGAAAAAAAGAAAGAATATTATGATTTTTAACCATCACATTCATTAAGCCTTAACATTCATTAAATACATAAATTGTTAAAGATAAACTTATAAGAAATTTATAAGAAGGTTCCCCAAATTCTATCAAATTTCATCATTGACCGTACTCCCCTGACCGTAACTAATGCTGACTCCATATTATAGATTTTGTTGACCAGAGACCACCATTCCATAAAGTGCGGCGGTTTCACAGATATCCATACCCTAGCAATGGTTAATCTGGCACATGAAAATAGAATGGTCAGTAAATCTTTATGTAGACAGTTTAATGGTTGGATACCTAATAATACAGTTGTAACTGACAAAGGAGAAAAGACCACTTGTTTTTGGTTCAAAATATTCTCCAACCCAGACCAAAACTCAGACAATGCAGGGCATAATAGTAACATATGTTTGAGGTCTGCCGCTTCTAAATCACATTTAGGACATTTAGAGCGGTCACTTGGCAGATTATTTTGGGACCATTTCGAAATTCTTTGCGGAGTATAATATAAAGAACATATTGTTTTGTATAATTGAAGCCTTAAATTAGAAGATTGTACTACTTAATTGATGTTGCAGAGTGAAGCAGATATATTATTGACAGATATATAAGTGCCTAATCTGGTAGTCCATTTCCTAGCAAGCTTCGAGCAATCATCAGTTTTATAATAAGTAAGGCATTTATAACCCTCACTAATTAAAGATTTTGTTTTCGTTGAATAAAAACAGGTCCAGATATCAGAGTCAGAAACTTCCTTCAGATTCATTTTACGTATGAAAAAATCCCGGATTTGCATGTATTTGAACCACATAGGTTCTGTTAGATTATAAAGAACTTTAAGTATGGCAAAGTCCAAAAAGCCCTGAGCACCAAAAAGGTCTCCTAAAGTGTTTATACCGGAGCAAGCCCACGCGCTCCCTGCACCATCGCTAAAAATTCCGGGAACTCAGGGATTGTCCCAGAGAGGTAGTTTAGAGTGGAAAAAGGTGGTCTTACATATAGTCAGGATCAAGTTCCATATTCTAACCATATCCCTTGGCGTCTTGAACTTGACCCTCTTAAAATAGTCCAACTCCACCCTCCAACTCTACCCTCTGACTCCAACTCCACCCTCCAACTCCACCCTCCAACTCCACTCTCCAACTCTACCCTCCAACTCCACCCTCCAACTCCACCCTCCTACTCCAACTCCAACTCCAACTCTACCCTCCAACTCCACCCTTTAACTCCAACTCCACCCTCCAACTCCACCCTCCAACTCCAACTCCAACTCCACCCTTCAACTCCACCCTCCAACTCCAACTCCACCTTCCAACTCCAACTCCATTCTCCAACTCCAACTCCACCCTCCAACTCCAAATCCACCCTCCAACTCCAACTCCACCCTCCAACTCCAGCCTCCAACTCCAACTCCACACTTCAACTCCAACTCCTTCGCCACCCCCTCCAACTCCACCCTCCAACTCCACACTCCAACTTCACCCTCCATCACTCAGGAACACCACCACATCACTCAGGGACACCACCACATCACTCAGGGGCTCCACCACATCACTCGGGGACACCACCACATCACTCGGGGACACCACCACATCACTCGGGGATACCACCACATCACTCAGGGACACCACCACATCACGCAGGGGTACCACCACATCACTCAGAGACACCACCACATCACTCAGGGGCACCACCACATCACTCAGGGGCACCACTCAGGGGCACCACCACATCACTCAGGGACACCACCACATCACTCGGGGACACCAACACATCACTCAGGTGACCCACTTAGGGGCACCACCACATCACTCAGGGACACCACCACATCACTCGGAGACACCACCAAATCACTCGGGGACACCACCACGTCTCTCGGGGACACCACCACATCACTCAGGTACACCACCTGATCACTCGGGAACACCACCACATCACTCGGGAACACCACCACATCACTCGGGGACACCACCACATCACTCAGGGACACCACCACATCACTCGGGGACACCACCACATCACTCAGGAACACCAACACACCACTCAAGAACACCACCACATCACTCGGGGACACCACCACATCACTCAGGGACACCTCCACATCACTCGGGGACACCACCACATCACTCAGGGACACCACTACATCACTCAGGGACACCACTGCATCACTCAGGGACACCACCACATCACTCAGTGACACCACCACATCACTCGGGGACACCACCACAACACTCGGGACACCAATACATCACTCGGGGACACAACCACATCACTCAGGGACACCACCACATCACTCAGGGACACCACCACATCACTCAGGAACACCACCACATCACTCAGGAACACCACCACATCACTCAGGTACACCACCACATCACTCAGGGACATTACCACATCACTCTGAGACGCCACCACATCACTCTGGGACACCACCACATCACTCGGGGACACCACCACATCACTCTAATACACCACCACATCCACATCATGCTAATACACCACCACATCACTCTAATACACCACCACATCACTCAGCCCAACCACATCATCACTCAGCACCACAACAGCACTGTCCTTGCTTGCTACCAATAAGCATTGCCATAGCCAATAGGACTCGCATTAGAAAAGTGTAAGCTATTGGCTTTGTGAATAACAATGCTAATAATTTTTATATTTTCAAAGCCAACACATATTAAAAAAATGTGTCATTTACAATACCAATAGCTCACACTTTCCTAATGCGAGACCTATTGCATTGCAAATGCTTGTTGCCTTTGGTATCAGCCTTGCAGAAAACATGAATGTGGCCGATTGGTCAGCAGAGACTTCTTTTAGAATATTTTATTACAAACTGATTGCTGGTGTGGCTTTTGTTGTGGTGGCTAAGCTTTAAACAAGCATAATCAGAGCCTCCGGTCCTGACACAGAATTAAACATTTGCAAACATTCATGACAAGAATTTTGTATTCTAATAAGGACACTGAGACGAGAATTATCCCACCCAAGTTGAAGTTGTTTACATTGTATTAATGTAATGAATACATTTTCTTCTTTTTCCCTCAACTTTTCTTATTGTCATGATTAGTGACATATGTGTTGAGACCAGAATTATGGTCTTCCCTTTTCAATCCCAGGTGCAGATGGCACGTAATGCGTTATGAAACTGAAGTTTCTACATACACACACTGTGGTTTGCGGGGAAGAATGCTTTCTTAATGCAGGACAGTCGTTGGACTTGGTTATGTCCAGGAGCGAGAGCGAGAGTTGAGACTCGTTGGGCCCCAGGTGGGATACTAATGGGAAAGGACTCCGGTGAATGCTGGATTGAAATTTTGAAGTTACTTGGTTGGAACAGACTTAACTGTTGAATTTTACTCAAAGAAAGAGGACACTGTCACCTTGGGTAGGGTTTATATAGGGCTGTACTTTATGGTTGGTCATGTGACACATATTGGTATTCAAAGGTAATGTAGTGTTATTGAAACGTTTCTTTCATTGGCTGCTGTGAATTCAGTAGTAAATAAATGAGAAGCATAATCCTTGCCTACATGTCCTTAATAGAGTTGGAAATTCTAGTCACAAATGTTTGCAAATTTTTAATTCTATTACAGGACCGGAGGCTTCAAATTATGCTTTCTCTTTCTTTACTGAATTTTAACAGCATCCATTGAAAAAACGTTTCAAATACAATAAACAACTTTTCCCACAATGCTTAGTAGTACCACAAACGACCATAGAGACTGTCCCTGAATAAGACACTCTTCGACATGAGCACTTCCTCTTTCTTTTCTGCTCACAGCCGAGATAAGAGCTCCTTCTTTGTTTCCTCATGTCTAATTTATTGCATGCTCTCCTGTGTACCTGCTCGAGATCCTCTGCTTGTTTGACAAGGATTTGGCTTGCGGCGGGAATGGGTGCAGCTCCGAGTATTTGGCTCACCGCAACCCGTCTCAGCCCAGAATTACCTCAGGAGGTGCCCCTCCATCTACGGTTACCTGAAGGCACGAACGCGCGTAGTCTACATCTGCCGCACTGCCTCCATCAACTCTACGTCTAGCTTATTTACCCATGGAATTAATTCATTTATGACTCTTGTCAAATGTATCATGTAAGATCAATGAACTCGTCTTCAAAAAGATAATTTTTCACAAAACAAAAGAAAATTTGATAATGAACTGATAAAAAATAATAAAAAGAAATATATATTTTTCTAAATTTGCCATGGTTTGTATATTCTATAAAAGAGTGGCTACAGTTTACAGAGAGATGTAGAAGTGATGTTGTTCTAAAAATAATTAAGCTATAGACCTTTTTTGAGTGCCCCTCCACCTAATACAGCATCGGTGTCCCTCCCTCATGGGGCCCGAATCTACGAGAGAGCCGGTTGTCGCGTAGCCCATTTGGGCTAGTTTGGGCTACGTGACGCCCGAAATAAACGCAGGGAAGTTCAAATATTTTATTTTAATTTTTTTATTTTACGGAGCTTTATTTAGCGCAAACTTGACCCGAAGGTGTCAAGTATCAGAGCGCTTCACATAGCGGCAGTTGCGTTACATGAGGACACATTCATTTTTTTGATAGGCAAGGGTGGATTAAGTGATTTGCCCAGAATCACAGGATGTTCAGCCTCATTGCTGAGACTCAAACCCAGTTCCCCAGATTCGAGGTCGATCGCCATAGCCGTTAGGCCATCTCCTCTCATAAATAGCTTCACAAAACCGTGGAGTTGTCCGGGCAGTGCCTTTTTTCTGTCAGGATTTATGCCCCTCCTTGGCTGAAATAAATCGGAAGGCCTAGGCCAGGTGCAGGCCACGTATTCCAGATATATCAAGTTTGGTTCTCGCTTACACCCTGCCTGGCTAGAATAATAGTTGACTACAGCTGGGCAGAGAAGCCTGTGAAGTTGTGCACCGTGGTTGGCTCCCCCGTAATTCCTTTGGAATTTATTTGAATAACTGCGTTCTACGCATTCTATCTGCACTTCCTTGTGAAAAACTACATTATGGATGACTGAGTCACGTTTGAAGACGATGATTACTCGTACTATGAGGAGCTGTAGGGTCCCCTTTTGGAGGACAGGTTGGTGGATGCCCTCGACCCAACTGTCCATTAACTGAGCCATTAAAACTGCAGTCCCTCAAATGGTGAACCAGACGTTAGCAGCAGCATTTAAGCCTATCACTGCTCAACTGAAAAAATGTGCAAAGCAGCACGGTTTCCAGGCCCCTGATACTGCAGGCCTGGTGCATAAATCATCAGACAGCCTGGGCAATGCCAAAGCCCCCTCATGGCCTCTTGCACAGGCATTGGCCACCCTTCGCCAGACCTCCATAACAGATTATCAATATTCTGTGCCAGCCTCAGCGCCATCCGCGCCCACTAAACCCAAAGATACAGATGCAGGTACAGACACAGATTCCTCTGCCCACAAGCCCCCTCCTTGAAATAGGGAGGCCAGGAGGGTGCATCCCCCCGATCTCACCTCATTCCGAACAGTGAATCCTTTTGATTTTAATCCCCTGGAGGTTGTCCATCCATGGTCCTCGGACTGGGCTCCGGCTCCGGAGGTCCCGGAGTATTTCCAGCAGAATCTCTGCAAACATTTTAATAAGGAGGTACGTAGTAGACTATGGCCGAGTGTCCCCGCCCGAACATACTGAATAAGGTGTCCAACATACCAGATATTGACCCCAGCATGCTGGTGTTATTAACAAAATTCACAAAAGACCCCAAAAAAGGGATAGATCGCGCCTGGTTGAGCTGCCATGACAAACTGTTGGATGTGACAGGGCCCCTGGCCAAGATTCTGGAGAGGGTGTTAGTGGCCAGGGAGACTGGAGTCCCATTGGACCCTGATATTTTGGTGGGATGGACACAGAGAGCTATTTGTTTTGTGGACAATGCGAATTGCGTTATCTCAACTGAGCGGCGCAAATCGATATTACTTCAGATGGACACCAACCTGACAGAGTTGGCCTTCGCGGAGGTGGGGCTGTTGGCGGAAGGTCTTCTGTTTGGGGACCAATTTGAAAAGGACGTGATGTGATATGTGGGTACCTTCACATCGTTGGACCAGGCCCAGACAAATATAAGGGTCTTCAAGGCTGGCCTTTTTGGATGGACCGTGAAGGGGAGTAGGGTCTGTAATCCTATGGTCACCCCCGATTTTTGCTTTTTGCTTCACTGGTTTACGACTTTCCCTGGCTGTGAGCCTGCTAATCAGACCCACAGCCTAGCTTTTCTCTCTCTAAATTGACAAGCATGTACCTTAGGTGCATTTACCAATTGGTACTGGGCCACCTTATTAGTCCCTGTACAGCATACCTTAGGTATCCAGGGCATAGGTGTACCCAGGGCCTACCAGGGGCTGCAGCATGTATTATGCCACCCCTGGCTGGTCATCCAAATCTGACACAACTGGCTGCACGACAGCTGGGGCAAGGTGGTGTAATCACCCTTTGCTTTAGATATAGTATCTCTGTATCTAACCCTAAAATGGACACATATATTCCTATCAGTCACTCCTATGGCAGGCCTTATCAATCCTGAAGGCAGAGTGCTTGGAATTATGTGAGATGGTGCTCTGGCATGAGCTGAGCCCGTTTGCAGCTTGCGGAATCAAGCCCTAATAGCTGTTCCATGATAACGCTATACCATATACTCTTAAGTGCATTATGAACCTCGCGGTCAAATGCTAACTTTGGTATAGCATTATCAAAACATGTCGAGTAAGGTGTCATACGAATTGGAATATTACCCCCTCGCCAATTCTGGCGACGGGGGTAGCATTCCACCCTTCTAGAGGGACACAACATGTATGTAACTGTGAACCCCGGTTAAAGTTAACTCGAGCCTCAGCATCACAAAATGGATGCTGCCACCACAGACACAAGTCTGACCTCCTGCTGCTGGGAGTCCTTCCAGCGAGAGAAGCTTGGACAAAGGGTTTCCTGCCTTGGGAGGTGCCAGCACCACCCCAGACAGGATTTTGTGTATTAGGTAGGACAGGGCTGAAAGGAATGAGACATGCCTGGGGCACACAAGGTGTCCCTGTGCATATGCCGGTCTAAACCAGTTCCTGGGGCACCCCAGCCCCAGAGATGGCGCAAGACCGGACAAAGGAAAGGGGGTGTAACCACCCCCCTTCCTGGTCCCACCCAGAGGAGGGACCTAGTCGTAGTGTAGCCCCCTTTAGCAGAATAAAGGTAGGAGCTGGTCCCATTCCAGATTAGATTAATCTTGACAACTTCCATGAAGAAACTCTTGACCTTCGACCTCCTGATTCCAGAAGACTGAAGAATCTCCCCTATGGTCAGGGAGTGACCATCCTGCTTCGCAGGCACCATCAAGCTCCTGTGCGGTTTGCTGCAGAGTCCTTCCATCCTGGAATCCAACGACCCAGCTCGACAAGACCCAGATCTCCAGACCTCTCTGACCTCTACCCACATCCACAGCACAGCTGGGACCCGTGGGTGCGCGAGCAATGTGGAGACGGCCATCTTGAGAAACCTGCACAGCGCTTCCAGCACGACCGCCGAGGGATCCTCGAGTGAGTGCATTGGGGTCTGAGAAGCCCCACACCGACACAGCTCCTGCACCAAAGACCAGCCCCCAGCATCCACGAGATCTGCGTGGGGCCCTGTTGCCTGGTTGCTGCTTGTCCTGTTGTCTGGTCACTTGCTGGCTGGCTAGTGACCTCTGAGACGATGATCCGAAGAATCCAACACTGCTGGTCTGGTCCCCCAGACTGGCCATTGCTTCCCTGTGAACGAGAAGCACCCCGGACCCTCCTGGTCTGCACCAGATGCTATCTTTGTTCCACCGCGTGGCTTGCATTAGCCAAGGCCTGTTGTCCAGATCGACGATCCGACACCGCCATCAGCAGCAGACTACGTGGGACAGCTCGTGCCTCCAGCCTGGTCGTGAAGAGCAGCTCCTGGTCCGCGCAGCTACAGAGAGAAGCGACCCTTCCTTCCCCTGACTGCGGCGACAGCACCTGGTTCCCTCCTGGTTCCAGCACCGTCACTGGCTAGTGACCGAGACTCTGTCCCCTTCCCTTTCAGGACTCCTTCTTCTAAGTTCCACCCTTGGAACCATCGGACTCCTCCATCTGGCTGCCTGCCAGCAACTCCTTGTTTCAGGCATCACCGGGATCAACGCAGCAAACCTGACGCAACTTCAGCCCTATGCACCCGCAGCCTGTGGGTTAGGTAACTAAAGCTTCTAGGTGCTGAAGTCTGTGTACACTATCCTAGTGTTCAGGTCCACTGTTGTTTTCCCTCCATCCAGCCGGGTTCGTCCGGAATCCGTAACTTTCTAAACTGTAAGATCCGTAGACATTGGTACGCATCCCTGAACTGGCTGCCTTTTGAAGCCAGAATACATCTGAAAATCGCCTGCATGACACACAAGGCGGTACACCTGAACTCACCCGGATACCTCGCTCAGAAGCTGACAATCTCTGGCGGAGCTAGAAACACTAGAGGCACAAACAATCTTCTGCTGAAACCTCGAAGATTCTGGAAGGAAAAAACCTATAAGCGCTCCTTCTCAGGAATGGCGGCCAGGATCTGGAACTCACTCCCTCCCGAAACCAGGCTCATCTCTTCCACTACACTCTTTAAGAAAGAAGTAAAAGCTATCCTCATGGCTAAATACACTTGAACTTTTATCTCAAACTCTCTAAAGACTCTGCACCGATCTGTACTACATGTTTGACCCCTTTGCCTATTTGTATTACTTGTCTTATTGATTTACATGATTGGCTTTGCATCCACCTATTTGTACTATTAGCTTTACTTATCTGTTTGACTATGCTCCCTCATGTACCCCTTCTATGTAAAGCGCTCTGATATCTGCAAAGATCTTGTCCGCGCTATATAAAACTTTCAAAATAAATAAATAAATAAAATAAATCCCGCGTGAGAGTTTCCACTCTGCACGTGAGTCCCGTGGGCCTCCTGCTCCTTACTTTCCTAGTTTGTAGCGTAGTCCCAGCGATCCTCCAGCCTCTGGATCTCCTTACAGTATTTTCTTTCCTCGCATTCCATTGTTTTGAGTATATGGTTTGTCGTGCCCCTAAGGCACACTTGTAAATATTGTGCGAACTCGTATTTCCTTTTTAGTATTGTCATGTGCTTAGCCCTCTGACCTCATAAAGAGTTCAGAGGTGTATGTTAGTTAATAAATATCTGTTTATTTTCATAACAACCTGTGTGGTGTCCTTTCACTTGGTATTCAAGGGGTTATATGTGGTAAAACAGCTGGCTTCACATGCTATTCAGAGTTTAGCCTAAAGACTGCTTTTGTCCACGCTACTAGGATAGCTGGTCTATAAGGTTGACTTACAACCAATCACCATAAGGGTTGTTTGGACTGATACAAGGTGATCACTAGAACTAGTGAGCATCATATATCAGGCCAACTTCTCACAGACCGGGCGAGGCAGGGGCCCCTCGCCAGGCCGCCAATACCATCAAGGCCCTTCAGAGGCGGTTATGGTCACGATAGAGGGGACTGGAATGATTCCACCAGAGACGGTACCTTCTACCCAATCAGAAGATTATCCCGTCGCTGCTATCACAGAGGAGGCCAGAGGCACAACTTCCGGCCCCAAATTACCTCAGGTAAGCGTGCTTGGTCTAGAATCATACCATCTGTTGCTACATAATTGGTCAGCGATTACACAAGATGCATGGGCCTTACAAACAGTCCCGGATTTTCACATAGGGGTTTTCCAGACCACTGCACACGAGTTCATCCTACAACAGTTGTTTTTTCCCAACAATGCAGAACATTTATAGAGCGTGAAAATCAGACTTGCTGGAGAAACATGCGGTGGCTTACTGCGACAGCAGTCACGTGGGTTTCTGGGGCAATGACTTCCTGGTGCAAAAAAGGGGAGGTGGACACAGGCTGGCTTTAAATCTAAAAGAATTCAACTGAGTTGTCCAATAAAGACATTTCAAAATGGAGAGTATCCATTTATTGACAGCTATTCTTAGACAAGGGGATCGGATGATCCGTTTGGCTCTCAAGGATGCCTATTTAACTGTGCAGATCTTTCATCCCCACCGGCGTTTCATGCAGTTTCGGTGGCAGGACAGATGTATGGAATATTTGGTCCTCCCTTTGAGTCTTTCTTCAGCTCCTTGGTGTTCCACCAAGTTGATGCAGCCAGTGGCCGCACCACTCTGGGAACAGGCCGTTCGCCTGATAATTTACCTAGACGACATACTCATAATTGCAGCTACTCCCTACCTAGCAGCCCAACATCTTCAGATGGCAATTCAGCTTTTGGAGAATCTAGACTTTGTGATCAACTTGTCCAAGTTAATCCTATGCCAGAGTCAGTCAAGAGAGTTTCTGGGCTTTGTGATCAATTCCTAGACAGCGCAACTTGAATTGCCCAAATCCAAATTGAGAGACCTGAAGATAGAGTTGAAGGCAACATTGAACAAGTAAGTCATGTCTTTGAGAGCTATCGCTCTCCTGGTAGGGCTTCTAGCCTCATCAATACAGGCAATTTTACTGGGCCCTCTACATTACCAGGCCTTTCAGCAGCTAAAGATACAGCACCTTCAGAAGGGACTCTCATACTCAGATCAGGGTCCCCTTTCAGAGGAGGCCAGGGAAGAGCTCAACTGATGGCTAGCCCTTGTGGAGGCCTGGAACGGCCCTAAAGTAGTGATAGAATCAGTTGCCAGCCAGTGGGGCTGGGGGGGGGGGGTGCGATGCGGGACAGTAACAACAGGAGGCAGATGGTCTCTGTTAGAAATTAGATTTTTGGTAGGCAGAAACCACCACTCTAGTCAGGATAAGAGAGTTACACTTCTAAAATAACCCCTGCTCACCCCCTTTGTAGCCTGGCATGAGAAGCCAGGCTTATCTTAGAGGCAGTGTGTAAAGCATTTGCACATAACCAACGGTAATACAGTGTAAGCACTACAAAAGGACACCACACCAGTTTAGAAAAATATCCAATATTTTTATATACTTAAGACAAGACTAAAAACGATAAAAATCCACAATACAGTACTTAAAAATGTTCAGTTATCAAAATATGCCTAACAAACAGTTCCTTGATGTCGAGAGCTCCGTCCGGGGCTATCACAACAAAGTGAGCAAACAAATCCAAATAGTTCTGGCTGACCGCGGCGTCGCTAGCCAGTTCGGTGTTGGGAAGACCCGCAAACTGTACCTTTCAGAAATAAATGCAGGGCGTCGGCGACTTCTCGTTGAGCTTCCGAAAGCACGGCGTCCACAGGCGTCGGTTCCCGAGGTCTGTGCAGGAGTCGTCGGAGCCATTGAAGTCACACGAGTTGCAGATCGAACTCTCTGTTGAAGTCAGGAGCGCTGGCGTCGGCAGACATCGGGCGCTGCGGTACAAAGTGCCGCAGAGCGGCGTGCGGTGCCCTCAGGTCACGGTGCGAGCAGCGGCTCGGTGGCAGCATCAGATGGTGATGTAGGTGAGACCAGGCTCGCAGTGCGAGATGAATGTGGTGCTCGTGGCTGTGCTTGCGGGTCACGGTGCAAGCAGCGTCATTCTCGTTGCTGAAGCGCTGTTGACGGCTGACAAACTGGAGTCGATGGCACCGGCGTCAGTAGGCCAAGGCTACGGTGTGGGAGGAGGGCGGTGCGTCATGTAAATTTACGAGCGGTGCCCTCTAACCACGGTGCAAGCAGCGGCATAGGTTTATATGTGGAGCGGCGTCGTTCAGGATATCAAGGCATTGTTGTGAAGCGAGGCAGTGCAGAGTGCGGTACCCACAGGTCGCGTGGCGAGCAGCATCTCGGTGGCGGCATCAGCACGCATCGTTGGTGAGACCAGGCTCACGGTGCGGCTTTGACCTCTGTGGGGCCTTCAGGACACGGAGTCGGCAGTGGAGTTGTAGACGCAGTGCCGGACTGGCCGCAGCAGGGACCGGGGATTTTCCCGGTGGGCCGCTAGGGTGGGGGCCGATTTTGGCCCTCTGGGGTGCCGTTTTTGTTACAGGGGGCCTGCAATATCAGCCCCCTGTAACAAAATCAGCAGAACCAGCTTGAGGAAACAGCTCGGCCGCACACCCCTACAGCCCCCGGGGGCCGGACGAGCAGTTTGCCAGGGCCAGTTTCGGTGCCCAGTCCGGCCCTGTGTAGACGTCGTTGGGTTGCTTTTTCTTCTGTTGCAGCACAAAACACACAGTCCCCAGTGCTGAGGGCAGACATGCTTGAAGTCTTTGCTGTTCCTGAGACTTCTTGAACAGGGGGGTAAGCTCTACCTCAAGCCCTTAGAGAAACTCACAAAAATAGATTGCAGAAAGTTCAGTCTAGGCCTTTCGCTGCCCAAGACAGAAGAAGCCACTGCAGGCCAAGACAGCAAAGCACATAGCAAAGTCGTAGTTCCTCCTCACAGCTTCGCTAGCTCTTCTTCTTGGAAGTCTTCTTGGTCAAAAAGAGTTTTAAAATCTTTTGATCTCTTAGGCAGAGAGCGTCTGTGCCCACCCAGAACCAATTCTGCCTTCTCTGGTGTGACTTCCTGGCAGGAGGTGGAGACAGCATGGTCAGAAGCAGACCAGGCCCTTTGAGATGCAAGGAAATCTCCTCCCCCTTCCTTATTGCAGCCCAGGTCTATTTAACCCTTTCCTGAGCCCCTAGACTATCTGGACCCACTCCTGCTCCCCAGCTTTATGTCATCCAAAACCAAGACAGGCAATCCAAATTCCAGCAGAGGCACATGGGATGGCTGAGCAAAATACCAACTTTCTAAAAGTGGTATTTTCAAACACAGAATGTAAAAATTGCCCTCACTAAAAGATGCATCTTTAGATTCTGAGTTCAGGCATACTAAACTTTATTTTCCTACCTAATATCCTGTGCCAGTTATGTTTATAAGATGCAATAAACAAACTCTCCATTCTGTCCTATGGGGAACAGGTAGCCTTGCAATAGTGGAAACCAAAATTGGCTGTAATTCATTATCAGGAAATGCCACACACACAAGGGCACGTCCTACCTTTCACATACACTGCACCCTGCCCACAGGGGTACCTTGGGCCTACCTTAGGGGTGGCTGACATGTAAGAAAAGGGAAGGTGAGGGACTGGCAAGTGCACACACTTGCTAAGTCGACATGGCAGTTACAAACTGCGCGGAGACTCTGCAATGGCGGGTCTGAGGTACCTTTTCCGGGCTACTCATGTGGTTGGCACAATCAGTGCACTTTACTAGGGACTAACAAGTAAATCAAATATCCAATCGTGGAAACACCAATCCATAACACCATTTTCCACAGGAGCACTAGCACATTACCACTGATCAGCAGTGAGAAAAGTGAGCAGAAATACTATGCCAGCAAAAACAGAGTCAAAACTGGGAGGTCAGAAAGCAAAAACTCAGGAGAAACACGCCAAAAGAGGCAAAGTCTAACAGTCTCTCAAGGAGTTGGCACTGCATAGCAATTGCTTAGAGCTCCTGGTGGGATCCTTTGCGATCCGAACTGTCTCACCCAGGAAGGTATCTTGTTGTATCCTTCTAAGGATGGACAATATGTCAGCGGTGAGATACATCAACAATCTAGGGGGGACCAGGTCCTGGATGTTGGTAGAGATTGCCAAGGACTTTTGGCATTATTGCCTGCCTCACCAGTTTGCGGTAATAGCGGAGTACCTTCCTCGTCAGGACAATACAGTAGTAGGCTGGAATTCTCGTCACTTGAAGGACTACAGTGATTGGCAACTCCACCCCTTGCTTTTTCACATGATCCATTCCACCTCCCTGCGAGATCGACCTCTTTGCCTCCAGACTCAATCGTCAATTGGAGTCCTTTTTCAGTTGGAGACCGAACCTTCTAGCGAAGGCCACAGATGCCTTCACTCAGGGCTGATTGCAGATGACGAATTACGCATTTTCCCCCTTCGTCCCCTTTCCCACGTTGTTCACCAACAGGCAGAGATACTCTTAGTCACTCCAGTGTGGAAAGCACAACCATGGTTTCCTATTCTATTGGAGTTACCGTGCGACTTACCGCTGCTCCTGCCATGCTCTCCGATGATGCTCCTGGGCCCTCAGGGGGAACTGCACCCACTAGTCACTTTGGGGCAGTTGTCCCTGATGGCCTGGAGGCTTACAGCCAATAGTCGATGTTGCCAGGAATTCCGAAAGAAGCTTCAGAGTTCATACAGCAGGCCTGGGCTCCCTCTACCCGGAGAAGATAGCACTCAGTGTGGTGAGCATTGTTGGGTTGGTGCTTGGAGAAACATGTGGATCCCGTGGAGGCAGATCTCTCACAAGTATTGAATTTTGTCTCTGAGAAAGCGTCCGAGGGGTTATCTTACAGGTCAGTTAACAACTTTTGATCTGCCATTTCGGCTGGGCATTCTCGGGTCGATGGTAGACCGGAAGGTATGCATCCTATGGTATGCAGACTTATCAAGGGAATACGAGTGGCAAATCCCCCTAAGGCTAAGTATTCAATTTTATTGGATGTTTCTAAAGTATTTAATTTATTTAACAGTTGGCCTGATAATTCAAGCCTATCTAGAAAATAATTAATGGCTAAGTTGGCTGTGCTTTTATGTTTATCTGCCTGACTGCGTGTTTCTGATGTCAGAGTATTGGACCTAACAGGTAGAGTTTTCTCCCCTGAAGGGGCTTAATTTGTGATCTCTGAAAGAACAAATACTTGTTCTCGTTCTATTGAGTATATTTCATTTCCTGCTAATGATAAATTGTGTGTGGTCAAATGCCTTAAAGTGTATGAAGAAAGTACCCGACTTCTCAGGCCGTAAGGTTGTTCAAGACTATTAATTGCATTACAGTAACCTTTTAAACCTGTTACCTCTGCCACCATTGCCAGATGTCTCAGATATATCATGAATGAAGTTGGTATTAATACTGAAATATTTAGTGCTCACTCAGTGAGAGGCACTATGGCGTCAAAGTCCTTTATGCTAGGTTCCAGTGTGCAGGATATAATTAGAGCAGTGGATTGTTCATCCGACTCTACATTTAAACAGTTTTATTATAAACCTTTGAGCGATATATCTTCTGTTGTTCTGGAAAAGCGCAAAAAATTGCATAATCCGAAGCCTCCGTTCCTGTAATAGCTTGCTTCAGGTCCAGGGAAGGCATGGCTTGGCAGTTCGGGCTGGACTGTTCCCATGAGGCACAGGGTCAGACTGATTTGCATATGGCCATGTCTGAACTGGGGTGGGGTGGAGTGCAAAAAAACGATGAATTTGGGCCCAGATCTCTGTACTGGGGTGAATGTATGAAATTGTTTTGCATTCTGTCCATCAACTGTGGTTTTTGCATTTGTCACCCCGAGTGGGATGGGTATGCTCAGACGTGAGTCCCATGCACTCCACACCACTGGATTCAAGCAAGCCGGGCTGAAGATGGCTGGAATGCCAGAAACCGGTCCTCGGAAGCTTGTTTCCGGTGCAGGGAAGGCATGGCTTGGCAGTTCGGGCTGGACTGTTCCCATGAGGCACAGGGTCAGACTGATTTGCATATGGCCATGTCTGAACTGGGGTGGTGTGGAGTGCAAAAAAACGATGGATTTGGGCCCAGATCTCTGTACTGGGGTGAATGTATGACATTGTTCTGCATTCTGTCCATCAACTGTGGTTTTTGCAATAGAATAAAAAATGTGCTACCATTTGCGCCAAGAATTTTCAATTTTATTAAGGACAAGGAGGCGAGGAGTATCCCGCCCCAATGTATGATGCATGTTATGACTGTTATTTTGCCCACCCTAATGCACTCTCCTATCACAGTTGTTACAATATAATATTTCTGTTTCAGGAGCTGAGCAGAAAGGTGAATAAGCGATTGCTTATTTGGATGTCGCGGACGGCTACTTCCGCATCTGTCATATATATATAGATTTCTGTTGAATCAGTTATGTCAAGTGTGTGGTGTCTTGGGCCTAGGCCCTCATGCTGTGCAAAGGACCACACAGATGCAGAGTATATTTTACTGGAACTGACCTAGGGCACGTGCGCCTGGCCCTTTTATTAGCAGGGTCACCTGACTGGTGACGCCTGTGAATGGGTGGGTGTACAGTGTGGATGTAATCCAAAGTGGAACACTAGAACGTGTCCAGCAGGATACCACATCCCTCCCAAACTTTAATGAAAAAGAAACAAACAAAAAGTCCAAACTATGGAGAAAAACAAACATCAATACGCAGCACCAATGAGCCTCTTCAGGCTATCTGCTGGGCAGTGCTGGAGCTCTGGACCACACAGTCAGGAAGCTTTGGTCCGCCTAGGCGATGAAGTTCAGATCAACCTGGTCTCTGGTGTGAGAAGTTGGCCTGGCATATGCTGTCCACTATTCTAGTGGGCACCTTGCACCAGTCCAAACGATCCTTATTGATGGTAGGTTAAAGACAACCTTTATAGAAAGCTATCCTAGTGGTAGCTGTGGAGAGCAGCCTTCAGGCTTCAGGCTAAGTCTTGGAGGACTGTAAAGCAGCTTGTATTACCAGTCTATAATCTTGTGAATGACCAAATGAAAATAGAACCACACCAGGTATATATATATATATATAAAATATATGTATTTATTCTAAACACATCCCACTAGTCTCTTTATGAGACTAGAGGCAAAAGTACATACGGTAAACTTAATAGCACACAGTAAATTAGCACAAAATACGTTAAGCCCTAGGGGCATACCAAACCATATATTAAGAAAGTGGTATAAGAACCTCGACTTGACTAGACACAAGGCCTAGAGCCTGTAGAATCGCTGGGACCACAAGGAACCACCCAAGGTAGTGACACAGGGGACCCACGGAGGCCGCGTGCAGTGTGAGAACACAGCCGTGAATCACTGTTAGCTTCTATGGGGAAAGTCGCAGTTTAAAATTTAAAGATAAAGGACACTTAGGAGAGGACTTTGAGAAAACCCCTTTAGACTTAAGGGTTTCTAGGGCCAACACCCACGGGAGCACCAGAGTACTCGAGTTACCTCACCCAAGGAAGTCGGGTGCATAGGTGTCTTTTGGTGTTAGGAATCGTTGTCGTTTTCAATGGCGATCTGCTGCAAAGTGCTGCTGCCGTCGTACAGGAAAGTGTCCGGTGTGATCCAAGCCTGGATCGAAGATGAGAAGAATTTGAAAGCAGAGGGGAGAGAGTATGTGTCACTTTCCAGTGACCAGGGGCACGATAGTCAAATGCCCACCGATGTCGGGGCATTTCAGGTGAAGAAGGTGGAGCTTGACTCTTCAGCCATGAGGACCAGGAGGCGTCGACGACAACCAAGATCGGGAATCGAGCTGTCCCACCAAGGATGTCGAGTGCTGCGGTGTCGGTGCCCAGATTGGACCCGACGAGCCTTGTCAACAGCAACCCATGCAGGAATCAAAGAAATGCTTTGGTGCAGACCAGCAAGGTCTGAGGGACTCACCACGCAGTGGAGAGTTAGGGCACGTCTGGAGCAACCAGGGAAGCCCAAGTAAAATCAGAGTTGCCTTCGTAGGGACCCACCAGTTGACGAACCAGGGATCACGAAGGAGCCTTGAACAGAAGTGCAAGAAGAGGGCTCACGGAACACTTGTGGAGTGTAGGCCCACAATCTTCGGTACAGATGGTGCTCTGGGCTTGGACTACAAGTAGCCCAAAGCACAACTTCAAGAGTCGTCGAGAAGTCAATGCACTAGCTAATGTGTCCAGGAGTTCCGGTTCCACGTCACTCGTGAAGGCTGCGGGTCTCAGCTTTGCTGGGGACTCGGGTCGGCCTCTGAGAAGTCTGGAAATCTTCTTCCTGGGCTGCAATTACTTTGGAGTCCGGCGAGAGCTTCGGAGATGCAGATCGGCAAATGCTTCAATGGTGCCTGCCAAGCAGGGGAGTCACTCCTTGACCCCAAGGGAGATTCTTCCGTCCTCTAGTCTTTAGTAGAGTGTAGAAGTTCCAGGATTCAGTTTCAGAGTTTCGTCCAGGTGTAATCTAAAGTCCTCTTGCCAGGGGTTCCTTACTTATACCTAAGAAAGGGGTTGGACATACTTTGGGGACCCACCTATGGGAGGGTCTGGAAAGAGGTGTGGCTACACCCATTTCCTTTGTCCAGTTTTGCGCCAGAGCAGGGGCTGGTAGTCTCTGCCACCGGTTTGAACTGGGCTATGCACAGGGACACCAAATGTGCCCCCAGTGCAGACTTCAAAGCACTCATGGAATGCACCCACTCAGCCCCAATACACTAAAGCCTGTCTGGGAGGTGGTTACACCTCCCTGTGAAAGGAAAACAATAGTCCAGGCCTCCCCGGCCGGAGTTTCATTCAGCAGCAGGACGTCAGACTCGTGTCTGCGGCTGCAGCATCCATTTTGTGATGCCAGGGCTCTTTTAAACGATTACCGGGTTGACCAGTGTGTACATGTCTCTCCCTCTAGAAGGGTGGAATTCTACCCCTGCCGTCAGGACTGGCAAAAACACAAAATGTTTCCATGCAGCACTCCAAAGTTAGCATTTACAGCAGGGTTAAAATGTACTTAAGAGTATATGGTCTGGCTGCATCCCAGAACAGCCTCAGAGAATAGATTCTGAAAGCTGCAGAGGTGTCCTGCTCATGCATGGGCACCCTCTCACACGAAACCAAGCACCCTGCCTTCAGGATTGATAAGGCCTGCCTAGGGGTGGCTGATAGATTTCTATGTGCAGTTATTTAAGGTAGATATAGGTAACCTGTATCTTAGTAAGGGCTGCATGCACCACCTTACCCAGGCTGCAGTAGCAGTCCTGTGGTGTCATTTTGGAAGGCTTCCCAGGGGTGGCATAATACATGCTGCAGCCCCTGGTAGGCCTCTGGGGTACCTATGCCCTTAGTACCTAGTGTATCATGTACTAGGGACTCACAAGGGTACCCCAGTAACCAAACTGGAGTGTACCTATAGTACATGCAATCAATTTAGAGAGGAAGCAGCTAGGCTGGGGTCCTGGACAGCAGGGCCCAGGCCAGACTAAAGTCAAAAAATAGTGACACACCAGCAAAAAGTGGGGGTAACCATAGTAAGCAGATCCTACTCTACGCTCCGGTGGACAGCCAACCTGCCAACACGGAGGATGACCTTGGTGGATGAGGGTTTTCCTTGGAGGCGATGATGCTTTCTAGTTCCTGATAGCCGAGCAGCTTCAGACTTGCCCCTCTCGCCTGGACACCCCTCTCACCAGAGTCTCCTGGAGGGCCTTCCTGCTGGGCTGCAATGGGACCGTGTGGACTGTGCGAACCTTGTGTAGGCCACACGGAGGTGTCGCTGAGGAACTGCCAACAGGACCACAGCCAAGTCGCTCATGTAGCCACAAAGGGTGGTGTCTCGGTCTGTGTCCTCTCGCCGTCAGGACTCAGGTTCTATGCCTTCCTCGGATGGTCTTTGGAGTGACCAGTGTTCATCTGCGACTTCCGCGCTTCCCGGTGCCTGCCGTGGAGCTTCTGCCGACACATCTCTCCGATTCAGGTTCCCCTCTCACAGGAACTCCATTGAGGCCCTTGCCCCTGGATTGCCACATGACTGCATGGGCTGTGCGGGCCTTTTGTAGACCGCTCTGAGGGGTCACTACAGAACTCCCAACAGGAGGTCCGAATTGTATGTTTGATATATGAAGACTAGCTCGTTGATAATGGGCTAGGCCGATTTGTTTTGCTCCAATACGGCAGGACTGAGACTCTAGAAATTGAAGAAATTGAAAAAATTTGGAAAATAATGTAAAGAAAACATTTAACCTGCTGTTATCTGTGTGTTAAATTACGTATCTGATGTATTTTGCCACTCATTTGTTTTATATTTCGCTCATGGGTGTACTTACATGACATATTCTGTCCCCTTCTCTCCACTCTCTCTATATATGTTCCACTTCCACCTTCCAGATATAACTATTCGGTTCTCACACTTGTCGACACCTTCGTAAATGATTACTGTGACCCCTTGGTAGGGGCTCTATAATTCGGGACAAGCTGGGAACTGGCATCCAATACGCTACACATACCAAATACAGTGGAGCAAATTTTTGAGACTGCATTGGGAATATCTATTCATTAATAGCGTAATGTGACTATACATAGACCAAGGTAATAGGGCTGTTTCCGTGCTACAAAGTCAAGAAACTGGAATTCTAATTACATCACAGAATTTGTGCTTTGTTAATGATAAGACTGTTTGAAATATAACTTATGTGCTTTTGAGGAAATAAATCACTGTTGAATCATCCAATCTTGTTCTGTATACCAAATTCCTGTGACAGAACATTTCTCTCATTATCCTATGGTGTTTTCTTTGCTGTAGAAATGTATCCACAAACTGTACGTGTAATACTTAGAGTGCCGGAGTTCTGTCTTTTGCACCTGTGGTAGTTGTTTGCCCTGTGGCGTTGTGCCACTTTCCTTTCCTCCTTCAAGGACTGGCATCATGCAACGTTCTTCTCCTTCTTACGACCAGGTTCGTCACTGGGATATGGCATCCTGCCACATGTCTGATGTTCGTGCCACATGGACATCTCGCTGGCTGTGTCTGGTTCTTAGGACTGGGTTTGCTTTGCTGCCGACCTGTCGCAGGTCTGTCCTGTTAGTAGGACGTGCTACTTTTCTTTGAGGACATCTTGCAGGCCCCTTCCCCACCTCAGGGGTTTTCGCGATGCTCCTCTGCTCTTCACTCGAGGGAGGTGTGCTTGCGCCTTGAGGCTGTGCCACTGTAGCGCTTGATCCTTCTTCCGTTCAGGCATGCTTAGCAGGGTTGGTCACTTAAAGAGACGTGCTCCTTGCTTGCAGTGCAAATTTGGCGTCCATGTGTTGCGTGTCCTTGGAGCACATGTTATGGTGGCAGCTTGTCACGTGGAGTGTGGGACTCTCCTCTTGCCTGTCTTGGATCAATTGCGACTCCGTCTTGAGGCAGTCAGAGGGACACTGTGCGGTGTTTGGCCCACTGCGGGGCTTTGCTGCTGTGGTGGAGATGTAGAGGATCTCCCTGCTGCCTCCTGCATTGCTTCTTCTCTGTGTAGATGTCTCTATCTTCTGGGCGCCTGCCCGTGCTGTCAGGTTCGCTGGTGCGGACTTCTGCACACCACTGATCCTCTTCTGGGGCGCAATCTCCAGGCACTTGGTGTGCCCGCTCTTCTTTCTTTTATGGTGGCTGTTCACCATCAGGGGCTTGTGTCTCAGTGTCCTTGCTTGAGGTGGCGTCAGACAGCCGCCGGTGGCTGCGTGTGCAGCACACATTCTCCTTGCACCTTTATGGGGCTTACTGCCTTGCTCTTGCATTGTCTCTGCACCTTGTCTTTGTAAGGGTGCACCTTGGTAGGCTGGTGCCTTTCAGTGGCGCCTTGCATGCCTGTACCTTTGCTTGGGTTAGTGGGTGTTCGCCACTAGGGGCATGCAGCCATGTCTTCTTGATTGCGGTGGTGGAAGATGGCTGCTAGGGTGCCTGTGCAGCATACAGAGCTTCTAGTGCCTTTAGTGGGCTTGCTGGCTCACTAGCAGGGGATGGCTTCTTGTGGTTCCACTACTTTGGGTTTAGCTGAAATCTTGGCAGCTTTCACGGTAGGTGGCAGCTGTGAAATTGTAGGGTTTATTTGCGATGTGGCAAGAAGGTATTCAATGCAGGCTCTTATACAGATGCAATGTTGGCAGCTCTTTGTGCAGATATCTGCTTCGTTATGGACTGTTCTTTTGCTCGCTTGCTTACTTTTCTAAAGTGCAGTACCACAAAGGGCCCTTTAGGAGGAGGCCGCGGCAGGCCACATGCTCATCAGAGATACCGATGGGGGGGAATTTGGGGGGACGCATCAAATTACTCTGGTAAGTGTTGTTACCAGTTAACTAACAACGGAGGCTGCACTACTTTGCTTTGCTCTGCATGCTGTCTTCACCTGAGGACACTGCAGGTACCATGCTGCAGACCTCGACAGCTCTTCTGAGGCTGTGGTGTAGTCCTTTTCATTGCTGAGTGCTCCCTTTTCATGGCCGCAGTAACCGGAGATAGCCACTAGGTGGCACCGCAGTGCATTTTCTCCCAGCCGGGCAGGCTTGGCTGAAGCTGGTGATTGCGCTGGTGTGGGGATGAAGATGTGGGGGCCCTGTGCAAGGCTGGCACGGCCCCAGTTCTCGCTGGATTCTATTCCTGGTCAAGGCTGCCTCACACAATATTCCCTGGTGAGTGGTTCTCCTTTTGAAAAACTTTCTTGCACACTGCACGCCGCACCTTAAGGACCCTGATCGGGGCCGCCGCTCTACCTTGCCTTTAACGCACGGAGCACTTTCAGGGGGAAAACTACAGTCCCCAGCGGACCTCGCGCCTGAAGGCGCCAACGTACCAGCACGCCATTCCGCCCCCTGAGCGCCGAATACCTCTCATAAGCGGCAGCGGGCTCCAGCGGGGTGGGAGCCTTTTGAAAAACTTTTTTGCACACTACACGCCGCAACTTAAGGACCCTGATCGGGGCCGCAGGCCTACCTTGCCCTTAACGCCAGGAGCACTTTCAGGGAGAAAACGACAGTCCTCAGCGGGCCTTGTACCTGGAGGCGCCAACGTACCAGCAGGCCCCCTGAGCGCCGTATACCGCTCATAAGTGGCAGCGGGCTCCCGGAGCGCGGGACACGCGCGGGCGCAACCGGGCAAAGCCCGGGCCAAGGGCGGGCCCGTCCGCGTCCGTCATAGCCCGACAGAGGCTGGGCTGTGCACACCTCTTACATCTATTCTAAGGTACTGTACTATAAAGCATACGGTGCGATTTAAGTGGGTCTCCTACCCTGATGGAGTGAGGAATTAATTTAAGACTTAAGCTGGATTTTTGTACTGTCATCATTTATCCTCAACAAACTTGATTAAGGAAGGACTCTTGCCCTTTCTGTGTGTTTTTATTGTAATACTGAACTTAATTATAACCTTTTCATTTATTGTGTTTAAAAAACTCTGTGGGTCTTCCAATTTACACAAGGTACCCGAAAATAGGGAAAAGAAAAACACTGTCTGCCCAAAATAAGAAGCCAATTAAAAATGGATACCTCTCACGTCAATCATTACTTAGCTATTTTACTGGTGCTGTTGGTGCCATAGAACGGCAAATTAACACGGTTGAAGAGGCATTGAAACCAGGTGCGGATGAAAGTACACAAGTGGAAGTGGGTCCTGGATTACATATGTTACAGAGTAGTAATCGCGGTGGTAACGGTTGCGTGGTGAATATTTCTGACCCCCTGTCATGCAGCGAGCAGGATTTTGAGACGCAGCTCCAACCACCAAGTAAACGTGCAAGGAACCCGAGTTATTGCCAGGTTTTTAATGAGGCGGAGGTTGATGATGAGGCTGTCGATTGTTTGAACATGGAGAAGCCCGTACCTAGAACATGTAAAAGGGCTAAAGGGGCTAGATCTTCATTATCTAACAAAATGGAGAACTGGGAGAAATCGCTAATGAGCACAAATATGCGTACCCAGAATGAGGTAGGAAAGTTAAAATGAAAACTGGATGCCTTGGATACTTTGATAATTTAACATCTAGAATAGGCTCCATAGAAGAGTCCCTGACTAAATGTCTGGACATCTTACAATTATCTACATCAAGGTAGAAAAGGTCCCGCCAGCCCCTTGCTCAAAAAAGATCAACGAATTACCAACCCAAAAAGTAATCGCATTGGTGCTGATATAGTTAGTCAGAACACTCTTAGTAATCATCTTACCCACTTAGCGGATATAATTCCGACTAGTAAAGTAACTACCCATTTAAATAGCACTACCTCAGCTGTGATTAAGCCCCCGATATCCCCACGTTTGCAGACCCCTGGTAACTTAAATCGGAGGCAGGGGTCAGAGTGTTCTATGTGTATAGATTTACCACCTGTGTCGTAGCAAGCGTCAGCAAGGCCTGCCAGTGCAAGGGATTCGCCCTTCTTGCTCAGAGTCCTCAGACAATAGTAAGAAGTTGGCACAGAAACTGGAATAGAAAACAAAGTATTTATTAAACCTCATGAAGTGGAACCACAACCATACAACACCCTTCGGTAGTGTATGAAGTAGCACACTCACTAGAAGGAGCTTGGTCCTTTTATACCCACACAGGGGCTGAAATGAAGGCGGTACAAGGCACAGAATGTTGGTTTCATATATATAAGGTCATACAAAGAGTGTGCTAGCAACAAGTGGGAAGGGCTGACAATAAGCTAATTCTGGTGGGCACATCTTGACAGTTACAAGTTAGGAACAGCTGTAAGCTTTACTGGGCATGTGCAAAGCAAAGGAGGATAAATATATCTCGTCTCTAGGCAGATTTCAAGAGCAGTTAACTGGAAGGTAGGACAGAGCACACGGTGAGCACATGGCAAACAAAATGGCTGACAGAAATACAAAATGGATTCCTTAAACGGACAAGATAATCTCTAAATACAGGATGTCTTCTGCTAATGCTTAATTTAATCACTGTTAATTTACAACAGACGACCCTTTCAGCATTAGCTGAAGACATTCGTCTTTCTAGGTTAATCTAGATCTGCATCCTGTACATTAATGTTCATCATCTCAGTCACTTCACTATTTAGCATTTGTTGTTCTTTTGTAATACGTCTTTTTGCAGGTATACAAGCAGTGATGCACATAGAGCAAATCATGGGACCACATTGTATGCAAGTACAGCATGTAAATAGTATCACCAGCAGTATACATAAAATAGTCAGTAGCTTCCAGCCCCAAGTGACAAAGAGTGTCCATATCCAGTTTGAAAATGTCCATGTACCAGTCTCTGGGTGAATGACTGCAGCAATCTTATGTAGCTTAGAAATTGCGTCATAAACTGAAGGTGAGTGGTCCGGGATGTAGACACAACAACTGCTACCGATGATGCGGCATGCACCACCTCGATCAGCCAAAATCACATCAAGCACCATCCGATTTAGGAGTGCTACATTTCTTGCAATTTGCAGTTCTTCTGTAATGTTCCCAAGTGCCATAGCTGTCTGATTGGTGACAGCTTCCACTAACGAGTCAATTGTCTGATTTTTCTGCTATTCAATGCAGCACCCACAAAGAAAAAAAAACAAATTGAAATCAACATATTGTTGCAGAGTGGTGTCTGTCTGATCAATCTCATCAGTACTTGTTGTCCGTTTATATCTATTCTTAGAAATATCATTGTACAGTTTCAGGTCACAATGATATGATGCAGGTGCTAAAAACACAGGGAGTAACAAAAATGATATATAACATACCCCTGACCAACCAAAATGTAATTGGTAATATCCTTTATTACCGCACACAAAATAGGTGTTGTGCGACGATATAAAACTACTATTATTTATGCCCTCAATGTTCAGTACAGAAATACATTCACTTCGTCCTTTGGGAATTCTCCCAACACTGCCAATACATAAATCTGCTTTTGCTCTGGTTACAGAAATCACAAAAGTGCCAATGTTCTTCATATTCCTCACATTTGTGAACACATATGGTGTCGAAATATTGTCCGGTTGGTATTCATCCCATTCCCATTTAGTCCCTTTAGCTTGAGGGTAACCATCTTTATCTTGGTAACATTCTTTATTTAATTTGAAAATTATTCCACCTACTGAAGGTTTTCCATAAGCAAACAAAAGGGCATAACAAGCTTGACATAAACCATTATGGGAAAATGGTAGAGGAATAAAAGGCTTTCCTCCTTTCTTTTGGTGTGCAGGTATCATCCCACACACCCAACAATTGGTGGTATTCGTGGCATTATGTGTATGATGCAACATCTGGATGAAGGTGTTATTTAGGTAGGATTGTCGATGCTTCTGTTCATGATAGGGAAGCGTAAAATAGTTATGTTCCACTGGAACCGGGGTAATGGCAACAAAAAGCTGTCGAGCAGGAGCCCCTTTCTCAACAAACCAGGTGATTATCGCCACAACCACCAAAGCAACAACAAACCCTACAGCACAAATGATTTGCTTGTTGAGCATTTTAGCAACAGTGATAATTTTAATATTTCTGGAAACTCGTTGAAACCCTCGTTGGAGCTCTTAACCCGTGGGCAGCCGCTGATTTCTTCACCGAAGATCAAGACTGGTGTCGCTACACTACGCAGGGCTGATCCCCCCCTTGTCATATCAGCATTCCATTTCCGCTAACCCAGGGCGGAGCTCAACCTGTCTTTTTCAAAACTGCAGATTCTTTTCTTGGCTTCAAGTCGTATCGCGATGCTCCAGGAATCGTGTGGTCCGGGAAGACTTCTGCAGATTCGTCCTGTGAGATAGCTTGACCTTTCTCCGTCTCCAAAATCTCTCGATGATCAGTCAGCACAGCAGGTTCCACCAAGGCCGGCGATACACGCTTGCAGTGCGTGGTATGGAGCCAATTCTTTCTGTTCGTCACTCGAAGCGCTGTCCTTGTAGCCAACAGCACCTGTTCCGGACCTCGCCACCTCGGCTCCAAGCTGTTCGATCTGTCAAAGGCTTTGATAATCACCTGGTTACCGGGATGGAGGTCATGGGTCTCACCTGTAGATATGTCTGGAAGAGCTTCTCGAACCTGTTGATGAATAGAGATCACACTGTCAGTTAATTTTGCCAAATAATCATTCAACAGAACACAAGGTACATCATGTATGGGGCGGGGCTTAGGAACTCCCCAAATGTTCATTGGTCTTCCAAATACCACCTCGTAAGGTGTGAGCCCAGATCGTGAGTGTAGCACTGATCTTATGGACAGCAATGCCAGAGGTAACGCATCTGGCCACTTTAAGGATGTGGAAGCCAGAATTCTCGTTAACTTTAATTTCAGAGTAGCGTTGTACCTCTCCACTAATCCTGCTGATTGTGGGTGGAAGACTGCACGGAACTTCTGTTTGATCCCTAATCCTTTCATGACATAATCAACAACTTGCCCAATAAAATGAGGTCCGTTGTCACTCCACAAAAGTTTACAAATACCATACCGTGGGAAAAACTCCTTTAAAAGCACCTTGGCTGTAGTGAGCACTGTATTATCCTTCGTAGGGTATGCCTCTATCCATTTACTGAAGGCACATACCACCACTAGGACATACTTTAGATTGTTACAGCGTTCAAGTTGAATGTAATCCATTTGCAAAACTTCAAAAGGTGCGGTTGGTGTAGCAAACCCTCCTGTAGGAGTTCGTGTCCCTTTTTCAGGATTGTACTACCAACAGATCAAACAGGACTGTACTACTCTTTTAGCTGTGCTGGCAGTCTCAGGATGCTCCCAAACTTGTGTAAGTAGGTTCGTTATTGCTAGAGCTCCAACATGTGCCAGCCCATGTGCCATTTGAACCATAGGTTGCAAATAGGCTGCAGGTAACTTCCATTTGTTCATTTCTTTGTTACGCCAACAACCCTCATCGTCTAACATTCCTTCTTTGGACCACTGCTCAAGTTCTTGCACAGAGGCAGATCTCTGTATATCCAATACTTCCTCTCTAGCATCATGCCAACGCACAGCTTGTGATTTTACTACGTACATAGATGTAGTGTTTCGCTGTATTGCAGTTTCACGAGCTACACGATCTGCAAAGGCATTTTCCTTGTCCTATCTTGTCAGTGATCTTCTTGTGTGCGCTACACTTCATAATGGCAATTTTCTTCGGATATGTAAGTGCAGACTTAAGATTATGTACTAATTCTCTGTGCATTATCTGCATCCCATGGGATGTAAGAAAGCCTCTTTCCTTCCAGAGTAGGCCAAAATCATGAACCACTCCAAAAGCATAGCGGCTATCTGTGTAAATGTTCACACATAAATCAGTACTAAGCTCACACGCTTGTGTCAAAGCTATTAGTTCAGCTGCTTGAGCCGACTTCTGAGGTTTGCAAGCTGTTTACACTACTGTTTCAAGAGTGGTGATCGCATATGCAGCTGAGGTTGTGCCATCCGGTAACTTCAAACAGGACCCATCAACCCACAGCTCCCGATCTACATCTGTCAGGGGCGTATCTTGCAAGTCAATGCGACCCTTTGTCTGTTCCTCAGTAAGGAGTATACAATCATGAGGCTCCTTTGATTGAGATTGAGTCGCAGGATATGGCAACAAAGTGGTTGGGTTTAATGTTGCACACCTCTTCAATGTAATATGAAGTGCTAACAGTGTCAATTTGTATCCTGTCAGGCGAGCACTAGTTAAATGTTGCGTTCTAGTCTGATTCAAAAGGGCATCTACTGCATGGGGTACTAGCACCAACAGTCTGTGTGACAAAACTATCCCTTCACTCTGACGTATGGACACAGCTGTCGCTGCAACTGAACGGAAACATCCAGGCAAAGCACGAGCAACAGGGTCAAGAACTGCAGAAAAATATGGACAGGGACGCTGCTTGTCACCATGTGTCTGTACTAAAACTGAAAATGCACATCCATCTTTCTCGTGTACATAGAGTGTAAAGGCCTTCGTATAATCTTGTGTGCCTAACACTGGTGCAGAGCTAAGAGCTTGTTTCAGCTGACGAAAAGCATTTTTACATTCATCTGTCCAAAGAAGGGAAATCGGAGTGTTCTTAGTTAAGAGTGCTAGCAATGGTTTAACAATGTGTGAAAAACTCAATATCCATTGCCTACAAAATGAAGTTAAACCAATAAATGCATGGACATCTTTCTGTGTGGAAGGTACGGGAGTGTCTAGAATTGCTTGAATGCGATCTGATGTCAATGTACAGCCCTCCTTAGACAGAAGGTGTCCTAAGTAGGTCACATTCAGTGTACAATATTGTAATTTCTTCCGTGATACTTTATGGTTGTGTGTGGCAAGGAAATAAAGTAAGGATAAAGTACATTGTTCACACTGCTCAGGTGTATCGGCTGCCAACGATGCGGTCCGGAGGGGTAACGATTAGGTAATACGGTGCGGTTTCACCGTGAAGGAACAATGTTTCCATAAGGTGATCCTGCCCCCTACCAGAGACCATGCAGTGCTAATAGGCACCAATACATAAATAACGAAACAGTACAAACGCATGTATACCAAGCATGTTTTAGAGTTAACAGCTTTGAATGTTCTATATTAATTTTATACACCCTACATAGGGACTCATAAGAGTGGTGAATACAGGGCTGGTCCCTGTATGGTCCAGATGAAAAGCCTGGGGAGCTTGAAACATGTTGACCGCACACTGATTTAGCCCTGATTAAAGGTTAAATAGCAGTGTCACCCCTTTTTAATATACCAATCTAGGAGGTAAATAAATTTGTTGAGGCCCACTAGCACGGTATTTTTAAATCACTCACATCCACTCTATCACTATCTCACTTACACCACACATAAACTTTCACAACTAAAGTGCTCCTGCGTAGTTCGCTAGTCGCAGCACGCCCTTTTCGTAGAGAACTGGGATGGCCCCAATGATGAAGCATGTCACTGTGGGGAAACCCCGGTAAGTGAGGGGACACTAGAAAGAAATTTTTCTTTCTCTTTGGTTTGTACTGACAAAATTTGATCAGTGACCATCATACAAGCTAGGTCTCTGAATCCAGTACATTGGGTTCCTACCGTTTGAACAATATGTCATCGACATATTGTATGAGGGCCACTCCTTCAGTCAAAGTAAAGGAATCAACTTGTCGTTTTAAGGCTTGACTATAAATACTAGAACTCTCAGTATAGCATTGAGGAGCTCTACCAAATCTGTACGATCGATTATTCAAAACAAAAACTGAACAAATATCAGCTATCGGGATGAATAGGAATCGAGAAGAAAGCGTTCTTCAAATCCACTACTGAAAATGTAGTCGCTGTTGGAGGGACCAAGGTAAGCAATGTTGTTATGTCAGACACTACAGGGTACTGTGGTACTACAATCTTGTTGACTTCTCTCAAATCAATGATAAATCTATACATTTTAGTGTCAGTATCTGTTTTCAGAATGGGAAGAATCGGACTATTGCAGACATTATAAGGAACTTCTTCCACCAACCCCACTTCAAGCAGGTCTTGTACAATACGTGTATGTGCTTCTTCTCCTTCTCGAGAAATTTTATACTGAGGCAATCTCGGCAGTATAGCAGCCTCTTTGACACTAATATGTACTGGCGGAATAACCATTTGTCCTACATCAGTATCTGAAGTAGCCCACAGAGTACTAGGGAGTGAAGCCAGGGCAATGGCCTCTTTAACAATACAGGATCTCTCAATCATGGGGTGGGTTTCATTTAAAATAACCTTACTCCTTCCGGAGAACATCTTATTGTGGCCCTGAAATATTTGAGCATGGCAAGACCCACAATATTGTCTGGTGTATTTGGAGAGAGCAAAAATGGACATGGAGCAGTAAACTTATCAACATGAAGTGGTAGTGGCTGTGACAATGGGCTAAGGGATGATGTTCCATCGAAACCTATCGATGTAATAGTTAAGCCAGACAAGGGAGCCCTTGGAATCAAGTGTTTAGACAAGGGGCTACGAGTAGCTCCTGTATCAACCAGAAACTAATCAGTAAAACCCCAAACATGTGCTGTAACATAGGGACCCTTCTGATCTACTGGAACTTCAACTGATTCCTTACCCCATCCTAGGCAATCTGATGCATAAGAAGAATCTTGCAAATTAGACAGCTCATAGTCGGACATTTTATATTGATTCCGTCTGTCAAAAGTAGTAGCCCCCTCTTGTCCACGTGTATTAGCATCAAACCTAGCACGATCATTTGTATTTCCTCTAGGTCCTGAATATTCTGACCGATTTCTCACTTGTCCCCGACCACGTGAACTCTGCTGAGCACGTAGCACTGGACAATTAGAAATCCAATGTCCGAATTGTCTACAATATGCACACTGATCAATAGACAAATCTACACGAGGATAGGGAGGAAAAGACGAACCATAAGATCCACGTCCTCCTCTATTATTACCTCTAGGAGGTGGGCCATAAGCTTGAGCCATCATAACCTTTGTTTTTAACTCTTTAGATTTTTTATCCTCTTTACCTTTAGCTTCTAATTCTCGTCATTTATAATACTGAGCCATAGTTAATAGAGAAACCGGAGAGGAGGTAGTCCATGAACTTTAACCCGCCTTTAGGCGACTAGCTATTTCTGGCAAATGATTTGTGACATATTTATCGACAAACCCTACCCATGTCATCTGTCAATTTCTGACCACTAAAATCGTGAAATGCTTCTTCAAAGCGTGTGAAGAAGTCTGAAACTGATTCATCGATCTTTTGCTTACAAGACGCTAACATAGTCCAATCTATCTTTTTAGGGGGAATAATCGTCTTTCATTTAACCAAGTTAGCTGCTGGAAGATCTAAAATTAGCTGACATGGTTTTTGTGCAGGTCTCCTATCTTTATCTAATTGTTCTATATCTGACCACAATGCCCCAAATACCGCACGATCATCGACTTTACGCACAGTTCTCCACATATCAGGCAGTAATATTAACCCAAAAAACAAATCAATGTCAGACAAAGTCATTGTACAAGAACTAATGGCACCCTCAATTTCTTCATAAAAGGCTATCGGATTCTTTCGCGGCTCAGGCAATGCATTTTTAAGAGCCATGACATCTGCTCTATTCCAAGGAGTGTAAACCCAATTATATATAAAATACCCTTTGCGTCGGCAGAAGTCTCATCATCACTCGTACCCGCTCCTTTAGGAGGAACATATAAAGGCGCTGCTTCCCGCATGGGATTTCACATTTACAACATTCTTATCTGTTTTGAGCGTCGGAGCTCGTGCCATGTTGACTCGAGATGTTTGTGCAGCTGCGTCGGCTGCCTTTTTCTCCTCCTGCAAACGGACTGCCTCATCACGTAGTTTAACCAAGCGTCTGATCGTGTCAGCGACCTGGGAAAAGACAAAAGAACCTTCACGTAATTGCTTATAATCAGCTGCTATATCATCTGGCTCTATGTCCACTGAATGCTTCCTAAATCGCTTAACAACCTCTGTAGCCAATATCTCAATAAAATATTTTTGTTCCTTTTCCGACCAATTCTTAATAGTATCTAGAAGTTCAGAAGCAGTGAAAGTACCACAAACGGCTTTTTGCGACACAGAAGGGAAAATATACGGAGGTGGAGAACGCTCTAATAACAAGAAATCATCTTGAGGATTATTAAGCATAGGATAAAGAGGCCTACGAATAGCGTATTGGCCATTTACCTGTAACTGACGCTCCCTATCTTCTCTTTCTTTAATTTCTTTAATCTCTTTATCTTTCATATCTAATGCTTTTGCATGCACACTTTTACGCTGATATTTTTCAATCAAGGCCTGTTCACGCTTCATTCGCTCACGCACTTCTTTCTCCCGTTTCAGTTTCATAAGTCTTTATTTTCGGTAAAATTAACCATAAAAGACATCACAGAATAAAACACACAATAAAGCATTAAAACCGACATAATACATGAATTACATAATACACGGTACATCACTGGCTGTTCAATAATAAAAGTAATAATGATAATAATAATAACAATAGACTGTCAAACTAGCTAATGCTGTGCATATATTTAACTCTAATTAGCCAGGACCAGTCTAGAAATTTGGCTACTGATATGGTCACCGGGAGAGATGTTACCATCCCTAACAACCTTAGAGCTTCCCCTGCCCCTCTCATCTTGAACTTCTGACAAATCGGTTTTAGCCATTTTTTTCGTGGGCCAACATATGCAGGGCATACAAAAAAAATGACTCACAGTTTCCTTCTGGTCTTGACACCATGGGCATAAATCCCCTACACCCCCCCTCCATTTGTGTGTAAACGACCTCAAGGGTAACGTTCCTGCTCTAAATTGATGGAAGAGTTTTCTGTCAGTGCTCTTTGTTATGGCATCCCAGTAGTTCTCCAAACTTGTATCCACTTTATGGCTCAAAAATCTACCAGTGAGGGTTATTGAGCTATGTTCCGTAATCAGTCTATTTCTATATGCGGCCCAAAACTGGTTTTTGAGATCCTTTTTTCTGGGGAACACACTGGTCCTAGGGTCGGACCATAGCTGGATAAGGCCCATATCTGACAGAGTGGATTTGACCGCTTTAAACCAAGGGAGATTACCACTACCCACTATTCGTCTGAGGTCTTCTATACCCTGAGCAAAGGAAGCCAATTCAGGAGTTACCCAAATTCTCCTCCATAATAGGATAATTCTCAGTTTGGCTAGTTCCTCTATTGGATAACAACCCAGGTACAACATTAGAGGAAGCATGGGGGTCGATTGAGGGAGACCCACCAAGTTTCGTAAAAAATTATTTTGTATTTTCTCAAGTTGGGACAAGTTAGCGTAACCCCATAGGTCCGCTCCATAAACAATTGCCGATCTAATCTTAATATTGTATATTTTGAGTGCTGGGCTTACTCTCTTAGTTAGAGAAGATCTCTGCTCCTTAACCAGTGCCCCACTCAACTGTGAAAATTTTAATGACAATGTGGCTAGCTGAGCGGACCATCTTAATCTATGGTCCAGAACCACCCCCAGGTAAGTCATCTCATATACCTGTTCCAAATTTACACCATTAAGATTAACTTGTCCCAATCTTGGTCTATTTTTGGTAAAAATCTTAAACTTGGTTTTGCTTGTATTAACCTGTAAGTCGTTGGCATCACAAAATTCTACAAATTTACTAAGTGCCGATTGTAGCCCCTTTTGGGTTTTTGAAAGTAAAAGCGTATCGTCCGCAAAAATTAAAAGCGGAACCTTCATACCACCCAAGCTAGGAGCGTCTGTGGGAGTGTCCGAAAAATAATCAACAACTCTATTAAAGAAAAGGAGAAAAAGGGTAGTGGGGGCAAGGACACATCCTTGGCGGACACCTCGAGTCACTGGAAACTTTTTGGTGACTTGGCCCTGCATGCCCCAACGAACCTGTGCGTAATTCTTCTCATGGAGTCTTATAATTAAATCCAACATGTCCATTGGCAGACCCATTTGTGACAGAGCCTCCCACAATTTGGTTCTTGGTACCAAGTCGAAGGCGGTCTTAAGGTCCACAAAGGCCGCATAAATCACACCTTCACTTAAAACCACCACCTTCCAATAGATTAGTAAGAATCTTAAGATCTGATCTATTGTGCTTACACAAGGCCTAAAGTCGGCCTGCAGTGGTGATAGAATAGACTTTTCGTCCATCCATGCTGTGATCTTAAATAGCACCATCCGAGAGATGATTTTTTGGATGGCGTCTATGAGACTAATTGGACGGTAATTAGTGGGCAGGAAGCAATCCCTCTTTTTAAAAATTGGAATGATTTCCACCCCCTGCCAAGAGTCTGGTATCGGGGCACCATCTGCCACCGCATTAGCTATCTTCAGTATGTAAGGGACCCAAGCTGCCTGATCTGATTTAAAGAGATCTGAAGGAATGCAATCTATGCCGGTAGCTTTCCCACTTTTAGTCTGGTTTAAGGCCAACTCCACATCTAGACGATCAAAAAGGGGATCATGACTCAGAGTTCTTAGGGGGGCCTCCCGTATGCTTGCAACAGGGACTACTAGAGGGCCAGGATTGCTAAATTGAGCCCCGAAATGTGCAACCCATCCATCTTCAGCTACATGGTTGGAGGGAAGTTGTGATTCATAAGAATTCCCCCACTTAAGAACATGCCAGAACCTCGATTGATTAGAGGATAAACTCGCCTCATAGAGATCCTGCCAGTGGTTGTCGTCCCAAGCCGACTTGGCCTCTTTCTGGCACCTTTTATATTCCTGCCTGAGCTTTCGTATACTGGCACTGTCACGCGATTTAAGTGCTGCGAGTAAATCATTATGGGCTTTGCGACAAAATTCGTTATACCACTTTCCCCCTCCCAATGGTGTTCGAGTTTTTTTCCCAGATTTGTTATTTGTTTTTGTAAAAAACGATTTCAAAAAAAGGAAAAGGTTGTCGTGTAGCCCGCAAATTTCAGCTGACTCAGTCATTGTCTCCATGGCATTCAAAGCCTCCGCCACTTTCCGTGAAATTAAACTTAAAGTCGCGGGTTCCTCAGCTACTCTACTCCACTGTACCCTTCTGCTGTCATTCTCCAGGAACACATCTGCTGTAACACAATTGTGGGGGGCTCCCAAGCGGTAATTGCTGTCTAGAGCTAAACTGAGTACTAGGGGGTTATGGTCACTCTTTGGGCGATCCTCCACCATCATATCGACCAGAGAGGACCAGTATTCCGCCTTGATAAGAAAGTAGTCAACCCTACTCGTCCTATGACCGCTATCAAAAGTGTGCTTCCCTAGTTTGTCTGGCGGGGTTCGCCCATTCACGGCTCTCAATCCCCATTCAAGGCAGAATCCCAGCCAATGAAGGGCTGCTTCTGTCCCTTTCTTGATAGGAGATAATTCTAGGGACGGAATCTTCCAAAGTTTGTCCTCTTCTGCCTGGAAGTCCATCTCTCTATCAGAAAACGGCTCAAAGGTGCAGTTAAAATCGCCTGCCAACATAACAAAGGATTCCCTTTCGATTTGATTAAGTATTAGCTCCAGATCATTGAATATGCCAATTGGGCTGCGTCCGCCTGGGATACCCCTAGCATAGACGTTTATAATGACTATCGTCTGGGAGCCTGGATTTGAGAGCTTAAGCACAAGAATGTCAAGATTAGTAGTGGGCATCTCTGTGGTGTGATAGACCAATGACTGTCTTAGCCAGACACATAGACCCCCTGAGGGTCTACCCACTCCAGTCCTACAAGCAGGTTTATAAAAATTTAGAAACCCAGGTAGGAAAATGGGATCAATTGCCCAGGTCTCTTGGAACATTTAAATGTCCTGATTATTCACCAGCTCCACCCACTCCTCAATTTGAAGCCTACTTCGCAGGCCAGCTATGTTCCACGAAATAAGTCTCAATGATGATGGGTGGTTGGCCAAGCCCGACCCTGCGGAAATATTCATGCTAGATGATAAAGGGTTTCCCCCCCTTGGACTTTGAAAAACCTGTAAAGGTACATCATCCCTCCTGAGTTGGAAACAGGTTTTATCGTTTATATCCGCTCCGCTAACAACCATCTCAGCTTCCTGGGTTCTATCTTGAATCCCTCTAAATGTGCTAGGCTCCTTCTTTCCATCCTCTAATGCCAGCACATCCTGGCCCTCAACCTCATCTACTACCAAACTCTAACCCCAATCCCCTGCAATAAAATCGAGCTTCTCATTCCCTATATTAAAAGACATTACATTCTGTACTTCATCAAAAAAGGGTACTGGATCTGGGGTAGCAAAGATACCCGTACAATCTTGAATGAGCTCTAATTCAATGGGTGGCAGGTCAAGTCATTCATTTAAATCCAACCCCGAATGGGTTCATAAAGATTATACAGTGGGATATTCCAGTACTCGTTATAGTTAGTGTGATTGGTGTAATTGTTTGGTAGGGGGAAGCGTCTGGGGGGATATTGACGTACAGGGACGGGGAAAGGAATGTTTAAATTATTAACAGGGCGAGCAAAAAGTGGTGTACAGTGAGCTAAATTTTGAGGGTTAGAATTTCTATTAGTTCTGGAATGAGTAGGGGGTCTAAACAGGGCCTCTGGATAAAAATAACTCAGGTTTCTTGTTGAGACTCCACCCTCATTTTTTCCTGGATGCCAGTCTCTTATGTATGTAACGACTCTGTGATCCTTAAAGTTAACGATCACAACGTCACCTTCAATATCTTTCGGTCGGGGACCCACCCAGTTACATCTTCTTACAGAGATTATATCTCCGTTTAAATGGGCGGGAAGGGGTCTGTTGGTTCTCAACCAAAAAATAACTTTATTTTTCAGATTGTCATTGTGTTCGAAATTTCCATTATGACTAGGGGGGTCACCTGTTAAAAGGATCACAAAGTTGGCTGACTCTGGAGGTAAGTCCACTGTAGTCCTACGATTTAAGGTGCTTCTTTTGCTATTAACTACCCCCGGGAACATAGTAGGCTTAATCGTTGGAGGGGGCGGTTTATTCAGAACTAAAAATATCTTCTCTTTGGCTGACTTGTGTACAGCCGTCGGCTTAGTAGAAATAGGGGGGGCACTTTTATTATTAGATGTTAAGTTTCCATTAGTTTTGTGTGAACTACTTCGGTTTGATGTAATTGAACTTAACTGACATTTTGGTCGGGGCTGGTCTCTGGGTTTCACAAGATCGGGAGTTGTGCTCGAGTGAGCAGCTGCCAAAAGACGATCCATTTTTTCCCCCAAAATTCTAACTCTCTCCATAAGTGGGTGCATATAAGAATTTAGAAGTTGTTCAAATAGTTCTATTGGCTCTTTGTTGGACATAGTTAATGATTCTCCAGGGCGGGGTGGTAATAGTTGAGTGCCAGGTAAAACATCACTCACTAGTGGGCCTGCTGGTTTAGTTTTAGGGCCTGCTAAAGGAGGAGTAGTACTCGATAGATTTGCCCCTTTTCTTTTTACCCCGCCTTTTTTCCTCTTTTTCCTTGGCGGAGAGTGAGGTACCCTCCGCGGATTCCTAGGATTAATTTTAGTCTTGCTAGCAGTATGTGATGAAGTAATCTCAATAGATTCGACAATGTCGATTGAGTGATTAGAAAGGGTTGAATGAAGTTGTGTGACAAGAATCGGGGGAGCTGAAGAATTTAGATCAATAAGGCTGTTAGAAACAATGGGAGGGCTAATTGTATTGTCATTGCTAATGTTATCAGAATGGACAGGGGTTGTACTATGATCTTGAAAGATACTAGGTATAGGGTCGGTGCTGAATAAATCAGCATCTACATCCAACCTACCAGTGCTGCCCAGTTCTTGAGTGATAGTTACATTTTGGGGAGTAGTCAGTGGTTTCTTTTTTAGTAATTCTATAGAGCGACGATGCTCTGCACGTTTCTCCGTTAGCAGGAGTTCTTTGTCAATTTCTTTATTTGCCGTCGCAAAGTATTTATCCAGGGGACCTAGGATGGAAACCCCAACACTAGAGGGTAAGGAACTAGGCATGTCTCTAGGCATCCTTGATACTTAAGGGACCCCAGAAAACAACAAACCTTTAACAAAGATTAACAAGCTATAAGTGTTAGGGACCAGGCCCAGTCCAGTCTCCTTCAGCCCCGGACGGCCACAGACGGTCCCGCCCTTGTCCCGGGCTTCTCCCGGGACGCTCCCGCGCGCTCCCGCGCAGCGATGGTTGAGCTTAGTATTATTAGGATTGGTCCACTCGGGGAGGCGGGGCTAGCAGGGAGAGCGGGCCAGGTGTCTCCAATTGGCCGAGCAGGGACTCCTGGGTGATGGAGTCCCTGCGCTGTAGCTCGCAGCCCTGCCTTGCCCGTGAATACCCCGTCAAAGTCCTCAAGATCCTCCAAAGTCCTCCATGACGATGTGGGACCCGCGAAGCGGGTACCGCGAGTGGTAGCTGAAATAACAACAGGACACAGGACAGCCCGGTAAAACAGTCAGTAGCACAGCTCTGCACAAGAGATCCCGCCTGTTGGAAATGAAAGGTGGGTTTTACTGGTGTCCGGCACTCGGGGAGGCGGGGCTAGCAGGGAGAGCGGGCCAGGTGTCTCCAATTGGCCGAGCAGGGACTCCTGGGTGATGGAGTCCCTGCGCTGTAGCTCGCAGCCCTGCCTTGCCCGTGAATACCCCGTCAAAATCCTCAAGATCCTCCAAAGTCCTCCACGACGATGCAGGATCCGCGAAGCGGGTACCGCGAGTGGTAGCTGAAAAAACAACAGGACACAGGACAGCCCGGTAAAACAGTCAGTAGCACAGCTCTGCACAAGAGATCCCGCCTGTTGGAAATGGAAGGTGGGTTTTACTGGTGTCCGGCCCTCTGGGAGGTGGGGCTAGCAGGGAGAGCGGGCCAGGTGTCTCCAATTGGCCGAGCAGGGACTCCAGGGTGATGGAGTCCCTGCGCTGTAGCTCGCAGCCCTGCCTTGCCCGTGAATACCCCGTCAAAGTCCTCAAGATCCTCCAAAGTCCTCCACGACGATGCGGGACCCGCAAAGCGGGTACCGTGAGTGGTAGCTGAAAAAACAACAGGACACAGGACAGCCCGGTAAAACAGTCAGTAGCACAGCTCTGCACAAGTGATCCCACCTGTTGGAAATGGAAGGTGGGTTTTACTGGTGTCCGGCACTCGGGGAGGCGGGGCTAGCAGGGAGAGCGGGCCAGGTGTCTCCAATTGGCCGAGCAGGGACTCCTGGGTGATGGAGTCCCCGCGCTGTAGCTCGCAGCCCTGCCTTGCCCGTGAAAACCCTGTCAAAGTCCTCCAAAGTCCTCCACGACGATGCGGGACCCGCGAAGCGGGTACCGCGAGTGGTAGCTTAAAAAACAACAGGACACAGGACAGGCCGGTAAAACAGTCAGTAGCACAGCTCTGCACAAGAGATCCCGCCTGTTGGAAATGGAAGGTGGGTTTTACTGGTGTCCGGCACTCGGGGAGGCGGGGCTAGCAGGGAGAGCGGGCCAGGTGTCTCCAATTGGCCGAGCAGGGACTCCTGGGTGATGGAGTCCCCGCGCTGTAGCTTGCAGCCCTGCCTTGCCCGTGAATACCCCGTCAAAGTCCTCAATATCCTCCAAAGTCCTCCACGACGATGCGGGACCCGCGAAGCGGGTACCGCGAGTGGTAGGTGAAAAAACAACAGGACACCGGACAGCCCGGTAAAACAGTCAGTAGCACAGCTCTGCACAAGAGATCCCCCACTTTCGCACACAGTCAAACATGTCTTGCCTAGCCTTTCGCTTGAACATCCGTTGCTCCACATACTGAATCTTTCGCAAATCAAATGACCCATGCATAGGCCAACGCAACTCAGGATCCTTACGGGTGTATTTATTCCACAAATATTTAATATACATATCCCTATTAGGCGTCCCCTCCGGTTGTCTTTCATCGAGTTTCAAACTGGTACCACTACAAAAGCAACACATCTTACAAAGTGTACTGGAAACAGGCATGCCAAAAATAGTGCAAAATATGCAGTATTATAATCAAAGTAACGCTTAAAGTACTCTTTGTACGTTGCGCCGTTCAAATATTCTTAGAAGTAGAGAAAAATCTCCTCATTACCTGCCTATATGTATGGCAACACATATATGTTCATAATCATAGGACGAGTTCAATATTTGGCCAATACAAATGCCACAGTAAGACTTTCTAAACTACCTTACCAATCCAAGGCTTCAAACTTACAACAAGTGCCGTAAAACGGCTCTTACCAATCAAATGGTGTCCAGGTTCCTACTGCCAAGTTCTCAAATCGACCAAACGGTCACTGCACCGCGAATCAACAGAAGAGATCTCAGGTGAGGACAGGCGCCACCTGGATGGTCAGATCAGAAAGAAAGGAAAAACGCTGTGGGTGCCAAGACTCGGGTCTCCTCAGGCAGGATCGCGTCCAGAGCGAGATTCCAGTCCTTCGTCATGACCAATTCTTTGGGTATCCGAGTCGCCGATGAGCACCACGTTGGAGCGCCAATTTGTCGTAGCAAGCCTCAGCAAGGCCTGCCAGTGCAAGGGATTCGCCCTTCTTGCTCAAAGTCCTCAGACCAATAGTAAGATGTTGGCACAGAAACTGGAATAGAAAACAAAGTATTTATTAAACCTCATGAGGTGGAACCACAACCATACAACACCCTTCGGTAGTTTATGAAGTAGCACACTGACTAGAAGGAGCTTGGTCCTTTTATACCCACACAGGGGCTGAAATGAAGGCGGTACAAGGCACAGAATGTTGGTTTCAAATACAAATAAGGTCATACAGAGAGTGTGCTAGCAACAAGTGGGAAGGGCTGACAGTAAGCTAATTCTGGTGGGCACATCTTGACAGTTACAAGTTAGGAACAGCTGTAAGCTTTACTGGGCATGTGCAAAGCAAAGGAGCATAAATATATCTCGTCTCTAGGCAGATTTCAAGAGCAGTTAACAGGAAGGTAGGACAGAGCACATGGTGAGCACATGGCAAACAAAATGGCTGACAGAAATACAAAATGTATTCCATAAACGGACAGGAAAATCTCTAAATACAGGATGTCTTCTGCTAATGCTTAATTTAATCGCTGTTCATTTACAACACCTGCTGCTACACCGTATGTGGTAGTTTTAGTCAATGTGCCTACTTTGGCAAGTGATAAGGGAGAAACATGGGAAACATGAGGAACAAATCTCTCCAATGGCTGGGTATGAGGACTGGCCTAACTGAAAAACTATTTCAAGAATTTAAGATGGCAATAAGAGTGGGATGGCTATGAAAGGGAGCAAAAATTCAAGAAGAGGACTGTGTGGTACTGTCTTTTAAAACACCACACTTTGTGAGATTGATCCTGAATAAGTAAGACTGAGTAAGAGACCTCTCAGGAGATTCACATATTAGTGTAGTACCCCTGGGATATTTTTACCCACCCATAAATGGGAATTTTTCCAGATTAAACTGGGTAAATCCGACTTCACTGTATGGGAGAGAATTTAATATTCGTACCCAAAACCGTTTTGATAGTCTCACTCATTTGAATGAAATAGACTGACTGAGTACTGTGACTCACAGGTATCCTGTTATAATCAACCCACATGACCTTAGTTATAAGGGCTGTTTATCATCCAGTCCTGAAGGTCCTATGGTAGAACAACCCCCCCAAAAGATACCAGTGGGTAATGTTACTGTATCCGGGGATAGGCCGGATATTGTTAGTTACAAGGGCTGTCTATTATCCAGTTTCGATGGCTCTAGGGTGGAACAACTCCCCCAAAATATATCTGTGAGCAAAGGTATGATATCCTGGGATAGATTGCACACTACTATGCACACACCTATGTCTAATAACGAACACCTATCAATCCCTATGACTGCAGAAGGACTAGGGGGTGTAACAGACAATGAGGTGAACAATTCAAAATGTGAGATTATGTTTTGGAATGTGGCTGGATTGAAATCTAAAGTGACAAATAATCTGTGGGTAGATTTTGTGAATAAGTTTGAGATAATATGTGTTTAAGAAACCTGGGTAGAGGAGGCAATTCATTTATGTGGATATAAGACATTTAACGCTCCAGCAATTAGATCGGGACTTTGTACCTATATTTCCAACTATTTCATGATCAGGAGGATTAATTTGGTGGTTATTAACAACTATAACCATATTATTCGTATGTATCTAGACCAGAACTTCTGTGTGATTCTACTAAATTTTGATAATAATTCGGCCACTGGAACATCTGAGAAACTGTCTCTAGATTTAAGTAGGGATATGAATAATTTGCAAGGCTGGAAACCCAAAGATGTCTTTGTTATTGGGGGGGGGGGGGGGTATTTTAATTGTCTCCTATGCCATAAGGGGGATAAAAGTTTGTGTGGAATGGATGATGGAAAAGATATTAGTTTTTCACACTTTTCCCATACGCCATTTGGAGAGTTTTTGAAAAATATTGTATTCACAAATGATTTGGGGTTTGTAAATAGAATATATTCACCCGAGGTCGCATTTAGCCCAACTTTCAATGGCCGAGGTGTCTTTTCGATTATAGATTATAAACTGATATCTAGTAGACATTCCTCCTGTGTTAATAATTTTATAACCTATGATATCGCCTAAGTGACCATTTTCCGCAAAACATTAATATTCAGGTCTCCAGCACAGAACTTAATAGCAATAGAAGAAGTAAGGAGTTTATAAATGATATCGTGCTCTGTAGGCAAAATGGGTATGCGCTGAAGTGGACCAAGGTCAACCCTGAGAATTTTCTCACAAAGGTTGTCAAGAGATGCATACAGAGCTTCCTTATTTGCCTTGATGAGAGCTCCTCACATTTAGTGGTTTTAGAAAACTTCAAGGTTTTTTAGCCCATATAAAAGATGCCCTTTGTATAAACACAAAATCCAATGATAAACATAGTGGGGGGTGGTTCGATTCCACCTGTACTAAGGCACATACAAAACTTCAATATGCCCTAAAAGCCAGAGTCAAAAAACGTGATCATATTAGGGAAGCCAGAAAAAGCTATAAGCTGGCACAAGCAGCAAGGAAGAATGTTCTGAAGGAGGAAGCATGGTCTGCTCTCCGTGAGGCATCATTAAATCATGACTCTGCTGCTTTCTGTAAGGCGGTGAATGCACCGTTCTTCATGGATAAACCTAAAGCACCTATAGAAATTGCCATTACAGAGGAGGAGTGGGTACAGCACTATTCTAGACTCTACTCTACCCTGACAGTTGTTGAACAAACATCTGAAGACTCGGAGGCTAAACCGGGGTTTTTCCCCACAGTACATAATTTTAACATGAATTTTAAACTGAGTGAAGTGACTAGGGCTATTCAATCCAGTAAGGGAGGAAAGGCTCCGGGCCCGGACGGTGGCCCGGTGGACTTGTATAAAAATAACGAGGCACTATGGGGACCTCTTTTAACTCAACTTTTTAACGCCTGTTGTTCTTCGGGGTTTTTAGTGTCTTCGTATGAATCTTTAATTATCCCTGTTTTTAAAAAGGGCGACAGGGCAAATCCAGCATGTTACCTCCCTATATCCTTATTGGACTCTACAGTAAAAATTATGGGGCGTGTGACTTTAGACAGACTTCAAATATGGGTGATGGAGCATTCAATTATAAGTGATATCCAGTATGGTTTCCGTGAGCGTTTGGGCACTATAGAGCAGGGGCTGAACCTTCACATGTTATTGGATAAATATATAGATTCAAAAGGGGAGCGGCTGTTTTTAACGTTTGTTGACTTTACCTCAGCATTCAACTGCGTTGTACATGAGAAACTTTGGGCGATTATGGAAAGCTTGGGGGTCGAAGAATCTATAGTCATAATTTTAAGGCAGCTTTACTCAGGGGCAAGGGTTCGCTATGGACAGTGCGGGGACTGTACTAGAAATTTTGGAATTAAGAAGGGTGTGCGGCAAGTCTGCGTCTTTGCCCCATTTTTATTCATGTTGTATATTAAAGAACTTGATAAAATATTAATCAAGGAGTGCAGGGATCTTCCTGCGGTAGCTACTCGCTTTATCCCTGCACTCCTTTATGTAGATGACGCGGTCTTGATGACCCATACACCAATAGGCCTACAGAGAGTGGTAACCTTGTTTACACAATATATGACGAGCTTAGGTTTATCCATTAACTGTTCTAAAACGTTTTCTATGAGGTGCGGACCTGGGGCAAGTAAAAAGAAACTCCCTATTTTTATTAGTTCAAAGCCTATTGAGAATACAAATACATTCTCGTACCTAGGAATTTTAATTGATCAGTCAAGTAGTTGGCGTAGTGCAATTAAGGCTAGAAGGCTTTTATTTTGTAAGTCACTAATGGCAGTAACTAATTTTAGTAAGAAACTGGGTAAACGTTCACCAGGTGAACTGTTGACTATTTATAAGGCTAAATGTGTAACAATTGCCACATATGGGGCAGGCATTTGGGGATATGCAAATGTTAATGCTCTTCAAGTAGCAGAAAATATTTTCAAGTACATGCTGGCTGTCCCGGAAAGTACCTCTAATTTTATTTGCCACACTGAATTGGGCATGCCATACCTGGAAGATGTCATAAGGATACAGCCCGCACTTCTGTGGCATAGGGTATGGACCAACGAAGAGGCTGGTTTCAACCGACTCATTTTAAAAGATGTATTGGGAATTGATGGGACAAAAAAGATAAGGTGGCTAAATTATGTTGAGAAGGCAACTAGGTCACAAAGAATATTTTAATGACCCTGTATCCATGTGCCGTGTAACAAGAAAAGACCTTAAGAGGGAATGTATGATGTACTTAAGTGAGCGCAGAATTACAGATGAAATGACCAAAACCACGATGGTGGCTCATCATTTTATCTTGAGCACTGATAAAATACAGCCCTATTTATCATTGACCACCAAGGATTTTGACATTTATTTTAACACGCCTAAGACTCAATGTTGTACGTAGATGTTTGAGATTTCCTGAGGTAAATAACTGGTCAAGGTCTCTTGTCAAGTGCCCATGTGATGATATATCAGCTCAGTCATCTATACATATCATGTTTTTCTGTAAGTGTTATACTATTCAAAGAAAAAGGTGGATTATCCCAGTGCTAAAGAGAATGGTTCTGCTGCAATGTTACCCGGCCTTTTTGATAATACAGAACTTAGACAATGTATTTATGATTGCCTCTGTTACTGCCTTTTTAAAAAATATTTTTTAATTGCGAAAATCAATCATGATATGAATTTTATGTACAATCTTATTCACTATTGGTGTTTTTATTTGTAACTGTCTATTTTGTTTTATTACATTACTTTTATGGTTATCTTTGTGTAATAACCGAATAAAGTTCTTTAATTGATTGATTGAGTGGTTCTCCTTTTTAGGTCTCGCCTGGCATTGCAGCACTCATGCACTGCTCGCTCTGCGAGGGCTCCTTGTAATCAATACGGTTTCAGGAGTTGGCTTTGGGCACCGCCCGTAATTTCCATTGGTGTGCATAATTTGGCGTCATTAATTATGCTAAATGGAGTGTGATGATTGTACTGGAGGCTTTTTAGTCCCTCCTTTTTACCACACTGTCAACTTTTGGCACCGCCAACCTGGACAGGATCTTTTACTCCACGGCATGACACAGTGTCTTCTAATTACTGGGGGGGGGGGTACTTTCTTTTTTCATTCGGTAACCATTTTCTTTTTGTTATTGAAAGAGGACCGCGCTTGTTTTTAGCAAGCCGCGTGTGGTAACTTCTCTAGAACTCTCTAGAACTGTTGGGGGCTTGCTAACTCCCTAAAACCGCTGAAATTATTTACATTTCTATTTACGGTCCAGTCACCTCCCATTTTGTTTTCTATCCATCGTGTTCTTTTTTATATAGCTCTACATATCACGAACCTGACCCGAAGTTATCAGAGCGTTTTAACATGAGCGTAAGTTACGTTACATCATTCTCGTATCGCGCTCATTTTCGGCGTGTGGTAACTTCTCTAGAACTTTCTAAACACAAACGCACTGATTATGTATTCACAGTTGTGTTGGGGGCTTGCTCACTCCATAGAACCGCTGAAATTATTTACATTTCCATTTACGATCCAGTCACCTTCCATTTTGTTTTCTATCCATCGTGTTCTTTTTTATATTGTTCTACATAGCGCAAACTCAACCCTAAGGTATCAGAGCGCTTTAACATGAGAGTAAGTTATGTTACATTGTTCTTATATCGCGCTCATTTTCCGTGACCCAGCTCGAATCCACAGAACCAAAGTGCGGCTCGAGAAACAGCAGGCACAGCTAAAAACGTTAAAGTTATCAATAAAACTTACAGTTCAACCGAGCACCGCTGGCCAGTAATATAGTAATTACATGCATTTTAATAACCATGATTACACGTAAGCGCAGATAGTCTTAGTGTAGAATCCTGATATTATGTTAAAAATGTGACCGATAGAAAAGCAATTGCGGAAAACTAATTTCACTGTCAATGCAGAGTCTGATAAACTAGTCGACATGTGGTCGTCCTAATCCATCAGCTTTCTTCATGCCACAGGGACCCCCCCAACCCACTTTTGCATAATATACTGTGGGGGTCGGCTTCCTGCCCCAGTGGCCAGGAGCTCTGGGCTTCTCCCTACGCTTAATACCAAGGAGCCAGCCCCATATGACTTGCAACCGCGCATACTTCTGTGGAAGATAATGTGTAGCGAGCCTGCACTTCCCTTCCCAGAATGCAAGGCGCTTCCTTCGCCCTGAAAAAGCAGCACTGTGTAAGGTCATGGAAAGGTGGGCAGGGACAGACCATGTCAGAGAAGCCAGAGTAAAAAGGGAGGCGATATAAAGGGTTAGAACCCCAGAGAATGGCCAATGCAGGGGGCTGAAGCGCAGAGGTCGTGGGGGATGGGGGAGCGACAAGGAACAGAAGCGTCTCTAAAGGAGCATTAGGGACAGGAGGAGCCAGCCTCCTGAGTGGGGGGAAGGGAACTAAAAAGTATTACAGATCCTCCCTGGCACCGGGGATACAAAATGTGTGTTTATTAAACTAATGCAACAACCCCCATTAGCTAAACCACACCAACACAATGCCACTACCATCAACACCAACAACACAATACTACCAACACAAACTACCAACACAACTACATCCATATGCCTCATACTACTCTCATCCACACTCACAAACCTTCTAGCACACACTGCCCTTCTCTACAACAAACTCCATCCTTCAGCCTAACACTGCTCTTATCCCCATCACTCTCAGTCCTTCTGCATCACACTGTTCTTCTCCTCCTCCTCCTACAGTCTCCCTCACACTGCTCTTATACACGTTTCTACTTTCTTATGCCTAATACTAAGCAAATAATCTTACCTTCCTGCTACCTCACACTACTCTTCTACTTCTCACACTCCTTTCATATCCCTCCTACTACTCTTTTACTCCTCTCTCCTTCCTTATGCCTCATACTGCTCTCCACACTTTCCTTCCTTCAAAATCATGCTAATCTCCTCCACACTTTCTTCCTTCACCCCATACTACTCTCCCCACTCCCCTTTCTTCTGCCTCATGCTATTCTCCTCCTCACTATACTTCATTAACCATCATGCTATTCTTCTACTCACTCTCTGTCCTAAATCTTAAACACTGCTCTTCTCCTTCTAACGCTATGCATTAAACTACTACACACATAATAATTACAATTCAACCAACATAAAGGCACAACATATCACATACAAACACTCAATAAGACATAGCTAAAATACAATACCATTAGCAAAGCAAATAGCTTTAACTTAAACAAAGGTGAGACCTATTGCATTTCCAATGCTTGTTTAACATTGGAGGCCATGCAGTCTGCCTCATACTACGGGCCGTTTATCTCTCTACCGCCCATGTTAAATTTGCTACTGGGCAGACAGAAGTTGCTCCTGCAATTTTCTTGACCGTTGCTAGATTTGGCCGCCGGCTCCCTCCTTTGCTTGGGGCAATAATGGTGCAGGTCTGAGAGTGCGGCCTCTCTCTCCGGCAAGTCGGCATGCTGGCTTTCTGTAGGAGGGGTTTCAGAGGCAATTTCAGGCGGACGCCTCACTCTTCCCCATGCCATGGGGGTATCATTGGTCCCCCACCAGGGCGCCAACCACCGCACGGCAGTATGTCCTCATACACAAAGTACTGGTGCTCTTGCGGGAGTCACCAGTGGGCAGTTCTGTAGGCTCTTGCACACATCAAGCCGTCCTCTTCGCTCTCTGATCAATTCAAATGCGGCACTCTACGCCAGTCATCGAGATGGCTGCGGCAGCTAGCAGCTCGCTCAGCAGAGTGGGGGAAGTGTGAGTGGCACAGTGGTGTGGTTGTGGTGCTTACTATGCGTGTGGACAGCGTATCTCCACTCACCAGGCCACAATACCAGTTCTCCTCCACACAGCGGCCAGGGAGGCACTGCAATTGTACAGCCACTGTCTGGCTAGGTTGAAGGTACTCCTCTGTCATGGTACTGACCGCAAAGCTTGGCTATCACAGGCGGTAGGGGTCGGCAGCACCGAGACACTTTGAGCGTGGCACTGACTGTAACGCTCCCTCTTCTTTCTCAGCTCTTCACAGCTGGCAGACAAGGCAGGGGGTACCCTAGACATGGGCTACTCCTCCCCCACAATAAGTTACAGAGTGGTCGTCAGCACACATGAGAAACAACCCCCTCTTCGCCATTGTGGTGCCTTGGGCCTAGGCCCTCATGCTGTGCAAAGGACCACACAGACATAGAGTATATTGTACTGGAACTGGCCTAGCGCACGTGTGCCCGGCCCCTTTTATTAGCAGGGTCACCTGACCGGTGACGGCTGTGAATGAGTGGATGGACAGTGTGGGTGCAATCCAAAGTGGAACACTAGAATGTGTCCAGCAGGACACTACAAAGTGGTTTCCAGTTTTGCTTCAACAGGTTCTGCCATCATTGGTACAAGTTGTGTATTTACATGGACGTTGCTCCTTTAAAGAAAAGAAAGAGGAAGTGCTCATGTCAAAGAGTGTCTTATACAGGGACAGTCTCTATGGTCGTTGGTGGCACTACTAAGCATTGTGGCTATCACAGGCGGTAGGGGTCGGCAGCACCGAGACACTTTGAGCGTGGCACTGACTGTAACGCTCCCTCTTCTTTCTCAGCTCTTCACAGCTGGCAGACAAGGCAGGGGGTACCCTAGACATGGGCTACTCCTCCCCCACAATAAGTTACAGAGTGGTCGTCAGCACACATGAGAAACAACCCCCTCGTCGCCATTGTGGTGCCTTGGGCCTAGGCCCTCATGCTGTGCAAAGGACCACACAGACATAGAGTATATTGTACTGGAACTGGCCTAGCGCACGTGTGCCCGGCCCCTTTTATTAGCAGGGTCACCTGACCGGTGACGGCTGTGAATGAGTGGATGGACAGTGTGGGTGCAATCCAAAGTGGAACACTATAATGTGTCCAGCAGGACACTAAAAATAGAAATTTTTAGGTAGTCAGTGTGACCCCCACTCGCACCCTAACCATGCACCCGTGCCTCATGTATGTCATGTAATTTCCTTTCCGTGCCTGCCACTAAGACGCATTTGCATTTCCGTCTAACATTGACATGTCAGTTATTAGGCCTTCCCTGAATGTAACGTTAATCCTGCACCAAGGCCTGCTTTTCCAATGCATTTCCATGTTACACGTTTAAAATAACGCGAAGCACACGTTTTTCTGGCTCAGTCGAGCCAGGCCCTTAATTGAGGCTCCGAGTCTCTTCTGTCTCTGAAAGCTGCAGTTTAGGTATGCATCCCTGACCTCTACCTTACTTCCTGCTCAGACGAGCGGTGCCCGGCTCGGCCTGGCCTGCCTGCCAAGACGGTATTTTGCCTACAGTTATCTGCTCAGCCTCCGCAAAAACACATTCCAGTTCAGTGAAATAGGTAAACATATTCCAGCCTGCAGAGCAAAGGGCACGGTTTTCCTGTCTTCTTGCACGTAATTTAGCATTGTGGGAAATGTAGTTTATTGTATTTGAAACTTTTTTATTGGGTGCTGTTAAAATTCAGTAAAGAAAGAGAAAGCATAAACCTCGCCTCTGAATCTTTATTAGAATTGAAAATTATTGGTGCTAATGCTAGCCATTTTTTTATTCTTCATCTGTGTCTTTGGAGGTAGCTGTAAATGTAGTCCTTATTCTATGTCTATGACAGCTGTCAAACAGTTAAAAAATTTCGAACAGTCGTGACAAGAATTTTCAATACTATTAAGGACATGGAGGCGAGGATTATGCTTCTCATTTCTTTGCATTTATTACACAGCAGCCACAAAAAACACTTTTTTATTCATAAAACTACAAATCCCATGAGCACTAGGTGCCCCATAACCATAGAGAGTACCTTATATAAGGTCTCACAGAGTTAATCACTTCCTCCTTATTTGCGTGATCCATTTGAAAAACCATTAAGTCCAACGTCTTGAGATAACCATTCAATCTTGAACACTGTCTTTAATCCAGAAAATCCATTATGGTAACCAACATCCTGAAGTCCAACAGGGACACTCCAGTTCTCGGGGATGAAAAACTCTGTGACTTGAGATCGGCGAACGATCGCTGCACTTCAAAGGAGGAAGAACACTCCAATGAAACCAGGAAGGCGAAGGCAGAAGTGCTTATTTGCCATTCGTATCTGAAACAAAGAGAAAATCCCATAATGATGGTCACTCTAGAACTTATCGTATATACAAAATCCTTTCACTAGGGTGGGAAAAAAACAAGTCAGTAATACGATCAAATAACGTTGACAGCAAATTGCAATTCATGACATATGATTCAATATAACATATAATCTTGGGTGGGATAATGCTCGCCTCAATGTCCATAATAGATTTGAAAATTCTTGTCACAACTGTTTGCAAATTTTTTATTATATGTGAGGACTGGAGGCTTCGATTATGATTGTTCAAAGCTTAGCCACCACTACCGATGCCACATCCACAATCGGTTCATAATAAAAAGACTTAAATGTAGACTGTCGACCAAACCGCTCCCGTCATTATATTGGCAAGCGTAACTCCCAGAGCATGTGACTTAGAAGTCATTGTCCCTTGAACAGAGTGAGCCCCAAACTTAGAAACATCAATACCTGCCTCACTCATGAGCCAAAGCACCCAGTGAGCTGAAGTGGCTGGGGTCACCGTGCGAAATGGTGTTTGTAAAGCAATAAACAGTTGACCTTGCATGTTAGAACGAAACTCAGCTGTACTTATTTCTTACGCTTTAAAACACTGCTTTAAGACACTGAACCACACATAATTTTGGATTATCCGGAAAACTCGAATATGAAATGGAGGTGGTATTGCACTTGGTATGCCTGGATTTATTAACCCCTCCGCGGCGGCCGGAATTCTGTGCCTGTGCGGCACATTCCGATTGCAGGCGTGGTCATGACGGCTCCCGGCCATCATCAGCACACGTCCACCGTAACTGATGACGACCGGGAGGCGTCATCAGCACCGAAGGGGTTAAAAGTGACCCCCTCTGGGGAGAAACAGCGACCAGCCAAATCCAAAGCTCGGATTTCGGACACTCTCTTGCAAGAGACCAAACATAACAACATGGCCAATTTGGCCGACATCTGCTTGTGCGACAGATACTTATTAGCAGGCCAGGATTCTAAAAACTGTATAACCACTGCGACGTCCCATAGAAACGAGTACTTTGGGCATGGGGGCTTTACCATCCGAATCCCCCTTAACAGCTTTTAAGGGATGTACTCCCACGGGTTTGCCATCCAGTTGAACATGTCCCGCCGATATCGCAAATCGAAAGGTATTAACTGTTCTGTACGCTAGACCCGAAGAGGCCAGGCAAGCCAGATAATTCATGTTCATGGAGACATTTGCTGTAGTGGGATCGATATCCAGTTGTGCACACCAGCTACACCATTTGTTCCATGCTGATGAATACCGCTTGTGGGTATTATCGGACCAAGCCTGTTTAATGAAGGAGGTAGAGTTTCCCGAAAGGCCAGGGATCTCCCAACTCGCCATGCCACCAGAGGGAGTTGCCTTGCTAATACTAAGGGATGGGGTTGCTTGTGAGGGTCCAGCAACAGGTTCCATGTCTGTGGAAGTAAGATTGGTACAGCACAAGACATCTCCAGTACAACCGGAACCAAGCTTGTGCTCTCCACAACAGGGTGACCAGAAGAAGTTCCACCTACTGACTCCTGGCCTGCGCCAGGATTCTGGGTATCCTTACAAACGGAGGGAAGGCATAGCAGAGGCCGGGAGGCCTGGCCTGCAGAAATGCGTCCAAAGCTATCGCCTCCGGATCCAGACGCCAACTGAAAAATTTCGGGAGTTGTTCTTTTAGGCTGTTAGGAACTAGCTTTGTCTCCCTACTTGTTCCCCTGTAGTCCTGTCTCTGTGTTCATGTACATCAGGTCACATGTCCAGGTACCCACCTAGAAAGAGGGATCTGGGGCATATCCCGGTGCTTGTTAACTTTATCGTTACAGCTCACCTGAAGGATAGTTGTCTTGGAGTGTCTGGTGCCTCTGGGAGTTCTTTTGGATCGTCGTTTTCGTTGGGACCCTGTCATTCCCTGCCAGCTGCTGATCGAAGTCAGGCTGCCTTCTTGGATCTTGTTACGGCGGACTTCAGAGCCCATTGCTGATCTGCCCTGGCCGTTTTGGGAGCATTTTTGGACTGCCTTGAGGAGCTTTGTCTAGTGGATGGACCCGCATTGTGTGGATTCGCTTGCGTTTTGAACATTAACAACACAATATTACCGGTTTGGTGAATTGCGTTGTCTTATTTCCTGAACTTGTGCTACGCTCCACGTCGTTGTGTGGAGTTTGGGCCAAAACGCGAGTGTTTTGTTTTATCACGTTTTTTCCTTTACATTTTTGTTTATTTGGTAGTGGCCACTAGTTTTCTACGTTTTTCGGGTTGCCCTCTTGTTTTTTTTCATTTCCTTTATGAAGAATAGGGGTTTTTCTCTGTATAAAGAGTTTTTTCCCTTGGAGTTGCCTTCCATTTACTTCAAGAGAGGAGTGGTATCCTGGGTACCCCAGTGATAGGTTCGCTGTGTTTGTGCTTCAGTGGACATTACAGGGGTGCTGGCGGAGGACTGGGGGAATCCTCGTTCCTGCAGTGTTGGGCATAGTCTGGTGGTGTGCAGTGTCATAGGCGAGATAAGAACAAGTCTAATTGACAAAGACCCCATGTCTGATTCAGGAAGCGAAAGATTCTAGGATGAAGCCTCATATCGCTGTAGTCGCGTAGGTAACGAGAGTACCAATCTGCCACCTCGTTGCTGTGCCCTGGGAGATATTCTGCCACAACTGATATTTTGTGCTGCAGACAATAGTGCCGAAAATCCTTGGCAATTTCTGCAAGAATCCGTGACTTTGTCCCGCCCAGCTTGTTCACGTATCAGACTGCCGATACGTTGTCCATCCATAAAAGGATATAGCAGTTCGTCTTCTGGGGGGAGAGACTGCGAATTGCAAACAAGCCTGCCAGCAGTTCCAGACAATTGATGTGTAGGGAAAGCTCTTCTAAAGCCCACCGACCCCCTGTCAAAATCGGACCACAGCGGGCTCCCCAGCCCCAGAGGCTGGCATTCGTTTCAATCACTATCTCGGGACTCAATCCGAATATGGCTCTGCCATTCCACGACTCCATGTGATCTAACCACCATGACATCTCCCACCTTCCTTCCTCGGTAAGAGGAATCCGTTCTGCATATTCGAGGCCTTTGCGGAGATGCTGGATTTTCAAGCGCCGGAGTGCTCGATAATGCAGAGGTCCTGGAAATATAGGCTGGATCGATGAGGCTAACAGGCCCACAACTCGGACCACCGCCCTCAAGGATACAATCCGCTTGTTCACAATCAATCGCAATTCTTTCTTGATTGCTCTGATCTTTTGCACGGGAAGGAGAAGCTGCCAGCTCCGAGAGTCGACCTGAAAACCCAGGAATTCAATAGATTGCATGGGGGACAGAATAGACCTCTGAGGGTTCACCACGAAATATAAACAGAAGAGTATGCAGTTCCCTAAAGAACACTGATGGTTGACGTGTGGTGAATGTGTTTAGTTCAACTTATTGATGGTAGGAAGAAAATTCTTCCTTTTGGAAAAGGGGCCCTCACACACCCCCCCAGCAGCGGGGTGTCTTGCTTCATCATCGGGTCTGCTCCGAATCGGGTCGGCACTGCAATACCCGGCCGGCGCCCTAGCGAGTCTTTTAACAGAGTACTTTTCTTCCTTTTTTGCCATAAGGTGCTGTGCGTGTGAAGACCCGAGTGAGTGTAGATGTAGGGAGTGTAACAAGAGAAGTTAAAACAGGAAGTAATAGTCGACCCAAAACTACTTTAATGATCGTGGCCACTATCCTGATTGAAATTGTGAAAGTTAGCGCACCCCTGTTACAAGGTCACAGGATAGTGCGCATTGGTGGTCAACAAGTTTCTTGCCATATTTCAATTAGAAGGCAATTCTTCAGGACCTATAAAGAGATCTATCCACACTTTTTGGTGGTGGTAAACAATCAACTAGTATAGTTACCACCCTTACAGCACCCTAAAAAGTGGTACCTGTAGCTCAATTGTAGTCAACCCAGTCAGGGTCATGAGGATGTTACATCGGTGGCCGGAGGGCTCAACTACTGAATAGTTCAGTGTCTTTAGAATCCTGTGTTCCCATCCGTGGACCTACCCCTGCACCACCTTCCCCGCTGGTACACCACAAAACCCAGGCTCTGAAGCAAGTCGATTGCCCACTATAGGTGCATGAGTACCAGTCGAGTGCAACGGGCCATGATAATAATGTAATCTAGATAGACCATCAAGCGAATTCCCCGAGCTCGCAACGACTCCATGACTGGGCGTAGGAGTTTTGTGAAGCACCAAGGTGCTGATGAAAGTCCGAAGGGAAGGACCCTGTACTTGTAGCAGACACCCTGCCAGAGAAACTGAAGAAACTGCCAGTGCAGAGCGTAGATGGGTACTGAAAGATAGGCACCTTTCAGATCGAGATGCACCATCCAATCTCCAATGAGCCTCACTTGTATTTACAGTGTCTTGGTGGTTTCCCTGATTGTCACCATATCGGCCTTTTCTGAAACTGTTCCGACCTCTTCTAGAGAGGTAGAAGAAGGTGTTGCAGGAGTTATTATCCTGGTAGCCTCCTCTTTGGTGCTGCTAGCCACGTGGGGTGCCTTGATTGGACTGTTCCCATGAGGCACAGGGTCAGACTGATTTGCATATGCCATGTCTGAACTGGGGTGGCAGAGTGGGCTAAATAACAGTGATGGATTAAACCCAGATCTGTTTACTGGGTGTGAGTGTTGGATTGGTTCAGATGCTCCGTTCATCACCACCCCCTTTTGTACCGCCTTGATTGTACCCACGGCCGAACGACCGCCCTTGATTTCATCCCACCCTGGTGAAAACCGGGCGAAAGGCGCGCTTGAGTGATTCCTGCGTCTTGTCGAGGCCACTGAAGGTGGCACAAACTTGGTTAATTCCTTAAAAAATGGTTGACCGAAAAGGAGACCCTGTGTCACAAGGCCCGCCTCCGCGTAGAGAACACATCTCTGGTCACCTGAAAAACCTCCACTGGCTCCCCGTCAATAAGAGGATCACTTTCCGTCTCCTAACCCACGCACACAAAGCACTTTACGAAATTAGACCCGAATGCCTCAACACACGATTGTCCTTCTACACCCCCTCCCGCCAGCTACGATCCTCCAACCAAGCCCTTGCCACTGTACCTCGCATCAACAAAACCACCATGGGAGGTAGATCCTTCTCCTACCTGGCAGCTAAAACCTGGAACTCACTTCCCACTCACCTTCGCCTTACTCAGAACCACCTAGCATTCAGAAAGCAACTTAAAACGTGGATATTCGACAAGTAATTCCCCACCCTTCTTCAAGCGCCTTGAGACCCTCTGGGTATGTAGTGCGCTATATAAATATCTTGACTTGACTTGACTTGAGGAGGACAACTCTGCCAACTCCGGATCCAATTTGAGTACAGAGCACCTCCGTTCACTTGATATGGCGCAGTTGGCGTTGCCCAACTAGCACACTGCTTGCTGTGCCCATTCGATCAGTTTATCTGGTTCTATCAGGGATCCGGATTCCTTGGCTTGAAATCCTATTTCCAGTATCTTGGTGAGTGATCCGGATAGGTCTAGTAATTTATGTCCGCCAGGCGCGGTCTATACCTTTTTTGGGGTCTTTGGCATATTTTTTCAAATATGTGATCATGGTATGTGTAGGAGAGTAGGGTCTGCTTCGTATGGTTACCTCCACTTTTTGCTGTGATTCTCTGGTTTTTCGGCTTTAGTATGGCTGTGGCCCTGCTAATCAGGCCAACAGCCTAGATGTTATCTCTCTAAATTGATACCATGTACTTTAGGTACATACCAGATTGGTTACTGGGTCATCCCTGTGAGCCCCTGTATAGTGTACCATAGGTACCCAGGGCATAGGTGCACCCTAGGCCTACCAGAGGCTGCAGCGTGTATTGTGCCACCCTTGGTTAGCCCTCCGAACTGACACCACAGGTCTGTACTCACAGCCTGGGTAAGGTGGTATATATAGACACATAGTAACGTATAAGTCACTCCTATGGCAGGTCTTGACAATCCTGGAGACAGAGTGCTTGGTTTTGTGTGAGAGGGTGCCCTAGCATGAGCTGAGCCCCTCAGCAGCTTTCCGAACCATTTCCTTATAGCTGTTTTATGATATAGCCATACCATATACTCTTAAGTGCATTACAATCCTCGTGGTTAATGCTAACTTTGGTGAAGCTTTATCAAAACATGTTGTGTAAGGTGTCAAACACTTTGGAATACTACCCCCCCCCCACCAGTTCTGGCGGCGGGGGTAGCATTCCACCCTTCTAGAGGGAGAAGACATGTAGTTACTGGTTTACCAGGTTAAAGTTAAACAGAGCCCCAGCATCACAAAATGGATGCTGCTGCCACAGACACGAGTCTGCCCTCCTGCTCCTGGACAAAACTCTGGCAGGGGAAGCTTGGACAGTCCAGGGAGGTGCTAGCACCTCCCCAGACAGGCTTTAGTGTATTGGGGCAGGGTGGGTTGCATTCAGTGAATGTTTTTCAGACACTGCCTAGGGCACACAAGGTGCTCCATGCATTTCCCAGTTCAAACCGGTTGCTGGGGCGCTCAGCCCCAGCTCTGGCGCGAAACTGGACAATGGGGAAGGGGTGTAACCACCCCCTCCCCAGGTCCACCCATAGGAGGGACCTTAGAGTTAGTCCAACCCCTAAACTTACTATAAGTATAGAACCCCAGTCCCTAGGATTTTAGATTACCCTGGACGAAACTCTGCGACATATATCTTGGACCTTCGACATTCTATATCGACTGGAAGACGGAAGAAATCTCCCTTGTGGTCAAGGAGTGACCACCCTGTTCAAACAGGCACCAACAGCAACTTTGCTGGTCTGCATTGTCGAGGCTCCCGCCGGAACCCGAAGACTCTGCGACTCAGGACATAGACTTCCAGACATCTCTGATGCTGACCTGCGCTCACAACAAAGCTGAGACCTGTGGCGGACACGAGAGACGTGGGACCAGAACTCCTGGACATCCTGCATTTTGCACGATGCACCTACTTCCCGAGGTATCCCGAAGTTGTGCATTGGAGTGCTTGAAGCCCCAGCCCCGCGCACCTTTTGCACCGAAGCTCAGAGGCCCACACTCCACGAGTGTCCCCTGGGCCCGCTTTGTGCATTTCCACTTGACGCGTCTTCACGGTTCCTAGTCTGTTGGCTAGTAAGCCCGCCCGAAGACCAATTTTGAATTCCTTTGCTTTCCTGTTTGCTCCAGGCTTGCTCCAACTTCTCCCCAAAAGAGAAGTTCCTCTGACCTTGCTGGCCTGCACCGAAGCCAATCTCGACATCGTGCGTGGATTGCGTTTGCCAAGGCTTGTTGGGTTCAATCCGGTTATCGACACCGCAATCAACAAGATCCTTCGTGGGACAGCTCCAATCCAGCTCCTGGTCCTCGTGGCTGAAGAGACAAACTTCACCATTTCAACTCAAATCACCCGACATCGGCTGGCATCTTCCTATCGCCACCCTGGTCACTGGCTGGAGACCCAGACTCTGTCTCCTCTGCTTTCAAGTTCTTCACATCTCCGATCCACCCTTGGATCCACCCGGAAACTTTTCCTCTGGTTGCCTGCAGCACTTCTTCGCAGCTCTCCATTGGAATCGACGACGAAACAAGACATGAAAAAAAAACACCTATGCACCCACTTCCGTAGGTGAGGTAACTCGACTACTCTGGTAGTCTTGTGGTTCTTGTCTCTCGAAGTGTCTAACTCTAAAAGGGTTCCATCGTAGTTCACCTCTTTGTGCCCTTAATCTTTAAAATTGTAACTTGTTTGTTCTCAATGGAAAGTCAATGTTAACCAGTGGCTATGTTTAGACACTGCACGCGTCTCCCGTGGGCCTCCTGCATCCTAACCTTTGGTTGTTCTTAGAAGCCACAGCGATTCCACAGAACTTAGGCCTACTTTCTAACTCTCACGTGGTTCTTATACCACTATTTTAGTATATGGTTTGTGAGGCCCCTAGGGCAAAACGTATACTGTGCAACTTATCGTATGCTAATTAAGTTCCTTGTATTGTACTTTTACCTCTGACCTCATAAAGAGTCCAGAGGGGTTGTGTTTAGAATAAATACATAATCAAAATTCAAATAATCTTTATTCGGATAGAAGTATCCATAACAGCACAGTTCATTACCACCAGCAGGAAAAATACAGTACAAATTTAAGAGCGCATAGATCCACATTAAAATCCAATACAAATACAATATTACAACAGTAAATTTCCAAATAAAATAATAAAAATAGTATTAAAAAATACATATATATTTGATATATGAGAGCAGAGAGGCGCACACAATGAAGTCAATAATGTAAAAGAGTCCAAAAACAGGTTGTAGATCTTCAGTTCTTATTTATGAAAGTATTCTTTATTTTCATGTACAGCGGCACAGCCAACGCGTTTCATTCCCTATTCGTGCCTTGGGAATTTCATCAGGGCTGCAAAAATACATTAACAGGTATAAGTATTTAACAAATATTAAAAAGACATTCACCCAAGTAGGGCAATAGTCCAAGCCAAATTGCATTAAAATACACACCCATAGATCCAAACTTATTAACCAAGTTGTAAATCTCCTAAATGGCAAATTTAGGTTTAAAAATGCCTAGTGAAAGCATATACCCCCTCACCGGTACTATGCGATCACATGGCCAGCACAGGCCAAAATGTTTGGTCCTGATTAAAAACACAGCACCATGCCTATTGGAGAATTAGACATCCGAAAAGTGCAAGTGTTCAAGTCATACTGACAATTGTGAACAAGGAAAGAGAAAGGGAAAGCGATGTGAATCAAAAAAGCCCTTAGTCCCGGCATAGAAAGAAGAGGTCAAGGTGAAGAAAAGTGATCCCACTACCCTGTTTTCAAGCCTAGAGTCAAAAACAACCAAGTGAAAACCAAGATAAAAAGACGATCCTTGGTGAAACAGATGAGATCCAAAGTGCACGGGTCCAAGTGACCCTAAAATACGTAAAAAAAGAGTTGAAAAAACTGCTGCCGCTCACCATGTATAAACAGTTAATCCCGGTCGTACTTCTTCAAGAACAGTGTGTAAAACGGTCACAGTAGGTCACAAAGTGTGCCTATAATAAGAATATTGTACAAAAAGGGAGAAAGGAATTTATATTAGATGAGTCCGGTCGTTCTTGCGGGAACATAGGGATCCTTTTTATAATCATGGGGGGAAGGGAGCAGACAGAAAGTATAACTATGATGAACCTCACTTTTAGATATTTACATTATAAAAGTTGAGGGACTTAACAACTCTATTTTTCTAATCTTTTTTATTATTTTTTTATATTTATTAAAAACCAAATGATGCCATCTATTGATGGACATATAGTAGGGGATGATCAAGGTGGCGGTTCCAAAGATCCCTATTGGAAGGTTATATTGAAGCAAGGGGTCTATAATACCTGCAAGCTGTTTTGTACTTCTTTCCAAGTAGAGTGCTGATCCAAGGCCCCCCGGAGTTTCTGGTCACAGTCACTCGTGCAAGTCAAATGACGGAGAATGTTCCGGACCCCTTTATATAAGAAATTAAAAGGATATATAGATGTTAGCCCTATAGGTATCACGATGGAAAAGGGGATCCTTGAACTCATAGTCCTAAATTATAAAAAAAAGAGTGACAGAGCTACATGGTAGTTGGTTTAAGCGGCGTTAGATAACTGCCCTTCTGATTTGGGCAGCATGCACCTAATTAAAGTTGCGAGAAAAAAAGGGGATTGCAATATCATCAATGCTTTACAGTGACAAGCCTTGTATGAGAAGGCATTAGGCGGTATGACGATATCTTTAAAACAGTATTTGTCAGGGTATCCCGATAACAAGTGACCAATGGTGAATACATGTATTTATCTAGAACAGCTATCAACCTCGTCCCAAATTGTTGGTCCCCCCGCTTATCTGCCAGTCTCCCAAAAAGAAAAAACAAACGGAAGGTGTACCTCGAGGGGAATCCGAAAGAAAAAAGGGGGGGGGGGGGGTTCTGACTGCCCGGTGAAGTATCCGGCTGCAGTAGAGTGTTGGGTAGCGAGTTAACGCAAAAGGAGCCTGTGGGTGATCAAAGACATAGAATTAGGTCTTTATATAAATATACTTAAAGACGCGCGTTTTGCGAGGGTTCAAAGGTACCTAGCAGTGTCGCTTACCTTTGATAAGGCCTCCGGTTTCCTCCGCTCCTCCTCGTGGAATGCTGGATGCACCGGGGATTCAACGTACGCCATATTTAAAGCACAGAGCTTCATGACTGGAAAGTGGTCACGTGACGTTGAGATCAGACCCAGCCCTAAGCAGCGGAATCTTAGTACTAATGTGGCGGCCATCTTGGAATGCTGCCAGCGATACAATCTTTAGTAACTATAAAAATACGTGACGGTAGATCAGTCACTTACGTAGAAAAATCAGTTAAAAAAAGTCAATGCATCTTATTGACTACTGATATTCGGACGAATTCAGATTCAATGCGGAGCATATAGTATCGATATGGTGAAAAAATTGACTGCAATAGCGCCTCACCGCAAGTCATTTATAATATAAACGTCTATGCCATTAACCGCTACTACTGTTTAAGTGTAGTAGATCTGTATGAGGGGCGTTTAGTGTCATGACGGTAGAGCATCGTAAATAATGAAAAAGTGCTGGACAGTCAACCGCTTAAGAAGACCAATCAACTGTGCAAATCCATGTTGTTTGCAACTGATGTTGTTGAGGCAACAACCAGTCGGCATGAGGAGCGGTTATTGTGGTGCAGGGCGACTGTTGATAAAAATCGCCCAATTCGAGCGAAAGATAACCGGCGCTAGAATATCCTTGTTTGCCAAAGGTTAAACCACACTAGTTGTTGGCAAGATTATGGTGTAAGGGCATCCATGTTTACTATTAAAAGAACGATCGAATTGCGGTTGATGAATGTGCATGCCAGCAGCAGTAGATGGATGTTAGGAGGTCGGTACCTACTGATAGGTGCGTAGAAAGACAGAAAAAGTATTAGGTATGGTGGAGTGTCATATCAGTAAAAGTCCCAATGAGAACTCCAGAGAGGAGATATTGTCACTTAGGAAAAATATCCAAAGTGAGCAGTCAAGTGCATCATACAAAGGGATAAGGATGTGATAGATGTTACTATAAAGACACTACAAATTTAAAAAGAAGTTGGGTGTTACAAACTAGGGCAGTATTGTAAGCGGTTGTACAAGAAATATGTTATACATAGGAGTTACAATGTAAAGGGGTTACAAAATGTGTAAAGAATTTATATTCCTAAGCAAGAAACTATAGCTTCATAGGAGAAATCAATGATGAACCTGTGGAAAAAATATAAAAGAAACATGCAGGAAAAAGTGTTACAGCAATTTGTATCTTACAGAGCAACATAGTATCCCTCCATTTGTTCAACCTGGTTTCATTATAGACTCCTATGTTCTAATGGAGGCTAGACCTCTGATTTGAGTTGCAGGTATGGAATCAGGGAAGTTTGTTATGCTGGGGAGGAGGTTATATTAAGAAGTAGTGAAGTTCCTTGTCTGTGTTGTGTCCCCTTTGAGTCGCCCGCAGGCGGCAAATCCATTTAGCTTCCCTTTGTCTGACAGCTAGCTCACGGTCACCCCCTCTTTTATCCTGTGGTATATGTTCAATACCATGGAACCAAAATGAGGTGTCATTTGGATGTTTCTCATCATAGTGTGAGCTTACCGGGTAGCGTTTGTCCTTATTAATGATTGCCCTTCTGTGTTCCTGAATCCTTGTTTTTAGAGGGCGGATGGTGCTCCCCACATAAATGATGTTGCAGCTACACCCCAAAACATATATTACATGAGTCGTGTTACAATTGATAAAGCTGTTGATTTTATAGTTTTTCGAGGTGTTGTAAGTGAAACTGGTCGTTTTGTTTAAGCCTGAATCGCAGACAATACATGACCCGCATGTATAAAAGCCGGAGGGTTTTGATGGAAACCATGACTCACGTGGGGTGGTGACATAGCTGTGGCATAACTCATCTCTAAGGGATCTGCCTTTTCTGTATGAAATGGGCAATCTGTTAGGTATGAGGTCCCGTAGCCCAGGGGCACTTTGCAGTATCTCCCAATGTTTCCTCAATACATTATGAATTCGGTTACTGTTGGAATTGTATTGAGTTGTAAAGGTAATGCTGCGGTCAGTGTCTTTGTGTTGTCTTGCGTTAGATGTTGTGTTTAAAGTATCTTCCCTGCAGAGGGTCTTCGCTTTCTGTATAGCTGTGTCCACAGTCTTTTGTTTGTAGCCCCTTTTGAGAAACCTGTTTTTTGCACTGGCCAGGTTTTGGGCATAGGTGTATTCCTCGCTACAGTTTCTGCGCAGTCTCACCATCTCGCCATATGGTATGTTTTCGACTACAGCGCGAGGGTGGGCGCTGTCTGCGTGCAGTACAGAGTTACATGAAGTTTCCTTCCTGTATAATTTACTGTGTACCACCCCCTCCGTGACGTAAAAGCAGATGTCTAGAAAGTTAATGGTTTCCTTGCTATGTGTCGTGGTTAATTTCACGTTGTGTTTGTTGCTGTTAAGATACGCATGGAACTGCAGCAAGGATTCCACCGATCCTGACCACAACATGATGATGTCGTCGATGTACCTCCCCCAGAACACAATATGTTCGGTCCAGGGGGAGGCACGTTTGTTCCAGGCATGTACCCTCTCAAAGTGACCCATGAACAGGCAGGCGTACGATGGTGCTGCCTTTGAACCCATGGCCGTGCCACGGGTCTGGTGATACCAGGTAGAGTCATGTAGGAAGTAATTATTACTGAGAATGATATCAGTCATGTCCAGTAACATGTTGTTAAAATCATGCTTGTCAGCTGGTTCCCTGTCCAGAAACGATTGCAGTGCCTCAATGCCCATGTCTCTATGGATACAGGTGTATAGGCTTTCGACGTCAAATGTGACGAATGAAAGTTCCTCTGACCACTGGAAATTGTTAAGCTTTGCTAAGATGTCCTTGCTGTCTTTGACATATGATGGAAGGTTCATAACATATTTCTGTAGATGGAGATCCACAAACTCTGAGATTTTCTCTGTAGGGGACCCAATTCCAGAGATGATCGGACGTCCCGGTGGGAATGCCCCCCCTTGTGGACTTTGGGCAGGATGTATATGCATGGAAAACGTGGTTTGATTTCCCTAAGATATTTTAGCTTATTTTCAGATAGAAGACCCGTTTCTTTCCATTCTAGTAATTTAGCTGTTATCATACCCGTTACTCCATTTATAGGGTTATGAGGGATGCGTTTATAGCAACTCGTGTCACTAAGTTGACGGTCAATTTCAGACATGTAGTCACCAAGATTCATGACCACAACATTCCCGCCTTTATCTGCCTCCTTGATGACAATAGTTTTGTCAGCTTTAAGTATTTCAAGGGCCTGTCGTTGATCGGCGGAAATGTTGTGGTTAGGAATGGTAGAGAGTACTCCGGTGTCTTCAAGTTTATACAGATCAGCAGACACCCTTTCATAAAAGGTATCAATATTGGGATGGTAATTAAAGGTGGGGGTGAACGTGGACCTGCATTTAAGATGGCTTTCCATACTGTAATCCTGCTCTATTGCTAGATTCCTGAACATCGTGGACATGTCCTGTTCCTGGTCTTCATCTAAGTTGTATAGTAACAGGGTCGTACGAATGTCTGCCACTGTGTGTGATACTGGTGGAGTAACCTCTCTTTGTGATGGAACCTTAGGTGTTTGGCGTGAGAAGAAATCTTTTAGTTTTAACATTCTGACAAACTTAAAAAGATCAACATGTACTTCAGTCATATCACCATATTGTGCAGGGCAGAAACTAAGACCCTTACTTAAAACAGCCAGTTCATATTCATCAAGTACTTTATTTGACAGATTAATAACCTTTAAGTCATCAGTACATTCAGGAACACACATTTCTTGGGTGGGAATAGACAAAGTTGCTATTTCTGTTTGGCTCCCATCCCTGTCTTGGGTATTGCTCCTGTTTCTGTACCTGGCCTTTGCCCGCCTTCCGCCCCTCCTGGTCTTTGTATAGCCCTTTGGGGTTTCGGTTGGTCCTTTTTTTGTTGTTGAATACGGCTGCTCGTCCTTATTTTGGCTAGCTCCTTCTGAAAAGAAGAAGCTCCTTCTTCTAAAGGGAGATCTGTTACTGAGTTGGACCTGGTGCTGTTTACTGAGGTGGTAGATGCACCACTCTCAGATCGCGCCTCCTCGCTTATTTCCCTTTCTTCGCGCACCCTTTTTCTTTCTTCTGCCCCTTGGACTTGATCAAATTTCTTGGCGAACGTATAGATTCGCCCATCTCTATAGTCCCTGTCATCTCGTCTGATTTTTTTCATTTTCTTCTCCTTAAGATATACCTGATGTTCCTCCATCACCTTTTTCAGTATAGCAACATTTTTTTCAATAAGATCCTTTGGTTCCAGACCATTAATTTCAGTTATCAGTGCATCAATTTCGGCCATTAGTTTTTCGCCCTTCTCCTGAGCATGACGGATTAATATTCTCATCATTACCTCAGAAGCATGTTCTAAATTGCTTTCCCATTCTTTGAGTAGACCCTCTCCTAGGTCTTCAAATGTTGGAAACAATAAGATTCTCAGGCCCCTAGGGACCTTTTTGTTGGACAAGTATTGCGTGAGGGTAGCCCCATCCCACCAGCGCGAGAGTTCTAATTTTTTTAGGCTCTCTAGTTTAAGGAATAGGGATTTTAAGCTTGGTTTGTCGGTTTCAGCCGGAATAGAGGTCTCATTGGATCTATTGGGACCAAAAAGGTTGAGAGCCATTTCCTCCCTCCCATCTGCAAAATTAGGCATTCTAATGAAAAAATAGGTTTTTTCTGAATCAAATGAAGTGCAAAACAGTCAATTTAGATAACTAAACAAAAGACAGAAGCAATCAGCAGCTGACCAGGGTTTCGCACATCCACTTCGTCTGTTTCAAAATTATTAGGCGGTGCGGCTACTCTCACCATCCGCTGCCAAGGATGTATATCAGACCAATGGTTGTATAAGAGCAGAGAGGCGCACACAATGAAGTCAATAATGTAAAAGAGTCCAAAAACAGGTTGTAGATCTTCAGTTCTTATTTATGAAAGTATTCTTTATTTTCATGTACAGCGGCACAGCCAACGCGTTTCATTCCCTATTCGTGCCTTGGGAATTTCATCGGGGCTGCAAAAATACATTAACAGGTATAAGTATTTAACAAATATTAAAAAGACATTCACCCAAGTAGGGCAATAGTCCAAGCCAAATTGCATTAAAATACACACCCATAGATCCAAACTTATTAACCAAGTTGTAAATCTCCTAAATGGCAAATTTAGGTTTAAAAATGCCTAGTGAAAGCATATACCCCCTCACCGGTACTATGCGATCACATGGCCAGCACAGGCCAAAATGTTTGGTCCTGATTAAAAACACAGCACCATGCCTATTGGAGAATTAGACATCCGAAAAGTGCAAGTGTTCAAGTCATACTGACAATTGTGAACAAGGAAAGAGAAAGGGAAAGCGATGTGAATCAAAAAAGCCCTTAGTCCCGGCATAGAAAGAAGAGGTCAAGGTGAAGAAAAGTGATCCCACTACCCTGTTTTCAAGCCTAGAGTCAAAAACAACCAAGTGAAAACCAAGATAAAAAGACGATCCTTGGTGAAACAGATGAGATCCAAAGTGCACGGGTCCAAGTGACCCTAAAATACGTAAAAAAAGAGTTGAAAAAACTGCTGCCGCTCACCATGTATAAACAGTTAATCCCGGTCGTACTTCTTCAAGAACAGTGTGTAAAACGGTCACAGTAGGTCACAAAGTGTGCCTATAATAAGAATATTGTACAAAAAGGGAGAAAGGAATTTATATTAGATGAGTCCGGTCGTTCTTGCGGGAACATAGGGATCCTTTTTATAATCATGGGGGGAAGGGAGCAGACAGAAAGTATAACTATGATGAACCTCACTTTTAGATATTTACATTATAAAAGTTGAGGGACTTAACAACTCTATTTTTCTAATCTTTTTTATTATTTTTTTATATTTATTAAAAACCAAATGATGCCATCTATTGATGGACATATAGTAGGGGATGATCAAGGTGGCGGTTCCAAAGATCCCTATTGGAAGGTTATATTGAAGCAAGGGGTCTATAATACCTGCAAGCTGTTTTGTACTTCTTTCCAAGTAGAGTGCTGATCCAAGGCCCCCCGGAGTTTCTGGTCACAGTCACTCGTGCAAGTCAAATGACGGAGAATGTTCCGGACCCCTTTATATAAGAAATTAAAAGGATATATAGATGTTAGCCCTATAGGTATCACGATGGAAAAGGGGATCCTTGAACTCATAGTCCTAAATTATAAAAAAAGAGTGACAGAGCTACATGGTAGTTGGTTTAAGCGGCGTTAGATAACTGCCCTTCTGATTTGGGCAGCATGCACCTAATTAAAGTTGCGAGAAAAAAAGGGGATTGCAATATCATCAATGCTTTACAGTGACAAGCCTTGTATGAGAAGGCATTAGGCGGTATGACGATATCTTTAAAACAGTATTTGTCAGGGGTATCCCGATAACAAGTGACCAATGCTGAATACATGTATTTATCTAGAACAGCTATCAACCTCGTCCCAAATTGTTGGTCCCCCCGCTTATCTGCCAGTCTCCCAAAAAGAAAAAACAAACGGAAGGTGTACCTCGAGGGGAATCCGAAAGAAAAAAGGGGGGGGTTTCTGACTGCCCGGTGAAGTATCCGGCTGCAGTAGAGTGTTGGGTAGCGAGTTAACGCAAAAGGAGCCTGTGGGTGATCAAAGACATAGAATTAGGTCTTTATATAAATATACTTAAAGACGCGCGTTTTGCGAGGGTTCAAAGATTCCTAGCAGTGTCGCTTACCTTTGATAAGGCCTCCGGTTTCCTCCGCTCCTCCTCGTGGAATGCTGGATGCACCGGGGATTCAACGTACGCCATATTTAAAGCACAGAGCTTCATGACTGGAAAGTGGTCACGTGACGTTGAGATCAGACCCAGCCCTAAGCAGCGGAATCTTAGTACTAATGTGGCGGCCATCTTGGAATGCTGCCAGCGATACAATCTTTAGTAACTATAAAAATACGTGACGGTAGATCAGTCACTTACGTAGAAAAATCAGTTAAAAAAAGTCAATGCATCTTATTGACTACTGATATTCGGACGAATTCAGATTCAATGCGGAGCATATAGTATCGATATGGTGAAAAAATTGACTGCAATAGCGCCTCACCGCAAGTCATTTATAATATAAACGTCTATGCCATTAACCGCTACTACTGTTTAAGTGTAGTAGATCTGTATGAGGGGCGTTTAGTGTCATGACGGTAGAGCATCGTAAATAATGAAAAAGTGCTGGACAGTCAACCGCTTAAGAAGACCAATCAACTGTGCAAATCCATGTTGTTTGCAACTGATGTTGTTGAGGCAACAACCAGTCGGCATGAGGAGCGGTTATTGTGGTGCAGGGCGACTGTTGATAAAAATCGCCCAATTCGAGCGAAAGATAACCGGCGCTAGAATATCCTTGTTTGCCAAAGGTTAAACCACACTAGTTGTTGGCAAGATTATGGTGTAAGGGCATCCATGTTTACTATTAAAAGAACGATCGAATTGCGGTTGATGAATGTGCATGCCAGCAGCAGTAGATGGATGTTAGGAGGTCGGTACCTACTGATAGGTGCGTAGAAAGACAGAAAAAGTATTAGGTATGGTGGAGTGTCATATCAGTAAAAGTCCCAATGAGAACTCCAGAGAGGAGATATTGTCACTTAGGAAAAATATCCAAAGTGAGCAGTCAAGTGCATCATACAAAGGGATAAGGATGTGATAGATGTTACTATAAAGACACTACAAATTTAAAAAGAAGTTGGGTGTTACAAACTAGGGCAGTATTGTAAGCGGTTGTACAAGAAATATGTTATACATAGGAGTTACAATGTAAAGGGGTTACAAAATGTGTAAAGAATTTATATTCCTAAGCAAGAAATTATAGCTTCATAGGAGAAATCAATGATGAACCTGTGGAAAAAATATAAAAGAAACATGGAGGAAAAAGTGTTACAGCAATTTGTATCTTACAGAGCAACATAGTATCCCTCCATTTGTTCAACCTGGTTTCATTATAGACTCCTATGTTCTAATGGAGGCTAGACCTCTGATTTGAGTTGCAGGTATGGAATCAGGGAAGTTTGTTATGCTGGGGAGGAGGTTATATTAAGAAGTAGTGAAGTTCCTTGTCTGTGTTGTGTCCCCTTTGAGTCGCCCGCAGGCGGCAAATCCATTTAGCTTCCCTTTGTCTGACAGCTAGCTCACGGTCACCCCCTCTTTTATCCTGTGGTATATGTTCAATACCATGGAACCAAAATGAGGTGTCATTTGGATGTTTCTCATCATAGTGTGAGCTTACCGGGTAGCGTTTGTCCTTATTAATGATTGCCCTTCTGTGTTCCTGAATCCTTGTTTTTAGAGGGCGGATGGTGCTCCCCACATAAATGATGTTGCAGCTACACCCCAAAACATATATTACATGAGTCGTGTTACAATTGATAAAGCTGTTGATTTTATAGTTTTTCGAGGTGTTGTAAGTGAAACTGGTCGTTTTGTTTAAGCCTGAATCGCAGACAATACATGACCCGCATGTATAAAAGCCGGAGGGTTTTGATGGAAACCATGACTCACGTGGGGTGGTGACATAGCTGTGGCATAACTCATCTCTAAGGGATCTGCCTTTTCTGTATGAAATGGGCAATCTGTTAGGTATGAGGTCCCGTAGCCCAGGGGCACTTTGCAGTATCTCCCAATGTTTCCTCAATACATTATGAATTCGGTTACTGTTGGAATTGTATTGAGTTGTAAAGGTAATGCTGCGGTCAGTGTCTTTGTGTTGTCTTGCGTTAGATGTTGTGTTTAAAGTATCTTCCCTGCAGAGGGTCTTCGCTTTCTGTATAGCTGTGTCCACAGTCTTTTGTTTGTAGCCCCTTTTGAGAAACCTGTTTTTTGCACTGGCCAGGTTTTGGGCATAGGTGTATTCCTCGCTACAGTTTCTGCGCAGTCTCACCATCTCGCCATATGGTATGTTTTCGACTACAGCGCGAGGGTGGGCGCTGTCTGCGTGCAGTACAGAGTTACATGAAGTTTCCTTCCTGTATAATTTACTGTGTACCACCCCCTCCGTGACATAAAAGCAGATGTCTAGAAAGTTAATGGTTTCCTTGCTATGTGTCATGGTTAATTTCACGTTGTGTTTGTTGCTGTTAAGATACGCATGGAACTGCAGCAAGGATTCCACCGATCCTGACCACAACATGATGATGTCGTCGATGTACCTCCCCCAGAACACAATATGTTCGGTCCAGGGGGAGGCACGTTTGTTCCAGGCATGTACCCTCTCAAAGTGACCCATGAACAGGCAGGCGTACGATGGTGCTGCCTTTGAACCCATGGCCGTGCCACGGGTCTGGTGATACCAGGTAGAGTCATGTAGGAAGTAATTATTACTGAGAATGATATCAGTCATGTCCAGTAACATGTTGTTAAAATCATGCTTGTCAGCTGGTTCCCTGTCCAGAAACGATTGCAGTGCCTCAATGCCCATGTCTCTATGGATACAGGTGTATAGGCTTTCGACGTCAAATGTGACGAATGAAAGTTCCTCTGACCACTGGAAATTGTTAAGCTTTGCTAAGATGTCCTTGCTGTCTTTGACATATGATGGAAGGTTCATAACATATTTCTGTAGATGGAGATCCACAAACTCTGAGATTTTCTCTGTAGGGGACCCAATTCCAGAGATGATCAGACGTCCCGGTGGGAATGCCCCCCCCTTGTGGACTTTGGGCAGGATGTATATGCATGGAAAATGTGGTTTGATTACCCTAAGATATTTTAGCTCATTTTCAGATAGAAGACCCGTTTCTTTCCATTCTAGTAATTTAGCTGTTATCATACCCGTTACTCCATTTATAGGGTTATGAGGGATGCGTTTATAGCAACTCGTGTCACTAAGTTGACGGTCAATTTCAGACATGTAGTCACCAAGATTCATGACCACAACATTCCCGCCTTTATCTGCCTCCTTGATGACAATAGTTTTGTCAGCTTTAAGTCTTTCAAGGGCCTGTCGTTGACCAGCGGAAATCTTGTGGTTAGGAATGGTAGAGAGTACTCCGGTGTCTTCAAGTTTATACAGATCAGCAGACACCCTTTCATAAAAGGTATCAATATTGGGATGGTAATTAAAGGTGGGGGTGAATGTGGACCTGCATTTAAGATGGCTTTCCATACTGTAATCCTGCTCTATTGCTAGATTCCTTAACATCGTGGACATGTCCTGTTCCTGGTCTTCATCTAAGTTGTATAGTAACAGGGTCGTACGAATGTCTGCCACTGTGTGTGATACTGGTGGAGTAACCTCTCTTTGTGATGGAACCTTAGGTGTTTGGCGTGAGAAGAAATCTTTTAGTTTTAACATTCTGACAAACTTAAAAAGATCAACATGTACTTCAGTCATATCACCATATTGTGCAGGGCAGAAACTAAGACCCTTACTTAAAACAGCCAGTTCATATTCATCAAGTACTTTATTTGACAGATTAATAACCTTTAAGTCATCAGTACATTCAGGAACACACATTTCTTGGGTGGGAATAGACAAAGTTGCTATTTCTGTTTGGCTCCCATCCCTGTCTTGGGTATTGCTCCTGTTTCTGTACCTGGCCTTTGCCCGCCTTCCGCCCCTCCTGGTCTTTGTATAGCCCTTTGGGGTTTCGGTTGGTCCTTTTTTTGTTGTTGAATACGGCTGCTCGTCCTTATTTTGGCTAGCTCCTTCTGAAAAGAAGAAGCTCCTTCTTCTAAAGGGAGATCTGTTACTGAGTTGGACCTGGTGCTGTTTACTGAGGTGGTAGATGCACCACTCTCAGATCGCGCCTCCTCGCTTATTTCCCTTTCTTCGCGCACCCTTTTTCTTTCTTCTGCCCCTTGGACTTGATCAAATTTCTTGGCGAACGTATAGATTCGCCCATCTCTATAGTCCCTGTCATCTCGTCTGATTTTTTTCATTTTCTTCTCCTTAAGATATACCTGATGTTCCTCCATCACCTTTTTCAGTATAGCAAATTTTTTTTCAATAAGATCCTTTGGTTCCAGACCATTAATTTCAGTTATCAGTGCATCAATTTCAGTGCACATGCTGGCCATGTGATCGCATAGTACCGGTGAGGGGGTATATGCTTTCACTAGGCATTTTTAAACCTAAATTTGCCATTTAGGAGATTTACAACTTGGTTAATAAGTTTGGATCTATGGGTGTGTATTTTAATGCAATTTGGCTTGGACTATTGCCCTACTTGGGTGAATGTCTTTTTAATATTTGTTAAATACTTATACCTGTTAATGTATTTTTGCAGCCCTGATGAAATTCCCAAGGCACGAATAGGGAATGAAACGCGTTGGCTGTGCCGCTGTACATGAAAATAAAGAATACTTTCATAAATAAGAACTGAAGATCTACAACCTGTTTTTGGACTCTTTTACATTATTGACTTCATTGTGTGCGCCTCTCTGCTCTTATACAACCATTGGTCTGATATACATCCTTGGCAGCGGATGGTGAGAGTAGCCGCACCGCCTAATAATTTTGAAACAGACGAAGTGGATGTGCGAAACCCTGGTCAGCTGCTGATTGCTTCTGTCTTTTGTTTAGTTATCTAAATTGACTGTTTTGCACTTCATTTGATTCAGAAAAAACCTATTTTTTCATTAGAATGCCTAATTTTGCAGATGGGAGGGAGGAAATGGCTCTCAACCTTTTTGGTCCCAATAGATCCAATGAGACCTCTATTCCGGCTGAAACCGACAAACCGAGCTTAAAATCCCTATTCCTTAAACTAGAGCGCCTAAAAAAATTAGAACTCTCGCGCTGATGGGATGGGGCTACCCTCACGCAATACTTGTCCAACAAAAAGGTCCCTAGGGGCCTGAGAATCTTATTGTTTCCAACATTTGAAGACCTAGGAGAGGGTCTACTCAAAGAATGGGAAAGCAATTTAGAACATGCTTCTGAGGTAATGATGAGAATATTAATCGGTCATGCTCAGGAGAAGTGCGAAAAACTAATGGCCGAAATTGATGCACTGATAACTGAAATTAATGGTCTGGAACCAAAGGATCTTATTGAAAAAAATTTTGCTATACTGAAAAAGGTGATGGAGGAACATCAGGCATATCTTAAGGAGAAGAAAATGAAAAAAATCAGACGAGATGACAGGGACTATAGAGATGGGCGAATCTATACGTTCGCCAAGAAATTTGATCAAGTCCAAGGGGCAGAAGAAAGAAAAAGGGTGCGCGAAGAAAGGGAAATAAGCGAGGAGGCGCGATCTGAGAGTGGTGCATCTACCACCTCAGTAAACAGCACCAGGTCCAACTCAGTAACAGATCTCCCTTTAGAAGAAGGAGCTTCTTCTTTTCAGAAGGAGCTAGCCAAAATAAGGACGAGCAGCCGTATTCAACAACAAAAAAAGGACCAACCGAAACCCCAAAGGGCTATACAAAGACCAGGAGGGGCGGAAGGCGGGCAAAGGCCAGGTACAGAAACAGGAGCAATACCCAAGACAGGGATGGGAGCCAAACAGAAATAGCAACTTTGTCTATTCCCACCCAAGAAATGTGTGTTCCTGAATGTACTGATGACTTAAAGGTTATTAATCTGTCAAATAAAGTACTTGATGAATATGAACTGGCTGTTTTAAGTAAGGGTCTTAGTTTCTGCCCTGCACAATATGGTGATATGACTGAAGTACATGTTGATCTTTTTAAGTTTGTCAGAATGTTAAAACTAAAAGATTTCTTCTCACGCCAAACACCTAAGGTTCCATCACAAAGAGAGGTTACTCCACCAGTATCACACACAGTGGCAGACATTCGTACGACCCTGTTACTATACAACTTAGATGAAGACCAGTAACAGGACATGTCCACGATGTTAAGGAATCTAGCAATAGAGCAGGATTACAGTATGGAAAGCCATCTTAAATGCAGGTCCACGTTCACCCCCACCTTTAATTACCATCCCAATATTGATACCTTTTATGAAAGGGTGTCTGCTGATCTGTATAAACTTGAAGACACCGGAGTACTCTCTACCATTCCTAACCACAACATTTCCGCCGGTCAACGACAGGCCCTTGAAAGACTTAAAGCTGACAAAACTATTGTCATCAAGGAGGCAGATAAAGGCGGGAATGTTGTGGTCATGAATCTTGGTGACTACATGTCTGAAATTGACCGTCAACTTAGTGACACGAGTTGCTATAAACGCATCCCTCATAACCCTATAAATGGAGTAACAGGTATGATAACAGCTAAATTACTAGAATGGAAAGAAACGGGTCTTCTATCTGAAAATGAGCTAAAATATCTTAGGGTAATCAAACCACGTTTTCCATGCATATACATCCTGCCCAAAGTCCACAAGGGGGGGGCATTCCCACCGGGACGTCCGATCATCTCTGGAATTGGGTCCCCTACAGAGAAAATCTCAGAGTTTGTGGATCTCCATCTACAGAAATATGTTATGAACCTTCCATCATATGTCAAAGACAGCAAGGACATCTTAGCAAAGCTTAACAATTTCCAGTGGTCAGAGGAACTTTCATTCGTCACATTTGACGTCGAAAGCCTATACACCTGTATCCATAGAGACATGGGCATTGAGGCACTGCAATCGTTTCTGGACAGGGAACCAGCTGACAAGCATGATTTTAACAACATGTTACTGGACATGACTGATATCATTCTCAGTAATAATTACTTCCTACATGACTCTACCTGGTATCACCAGACCCGTGGCTCGGCCATGGGTTCAAAGGCAGCACCATCGTACGCCTGCCTGTTCATGGGTCACTTTGAGAGGGTACATGCCTGGAACAAACGTGCCTCCCCCTGGACCGAACATATTGTGTTCTGGGGGAGGTACATCGACGACATCATCATGTTGTGGTCAGGATCGGTGGAATCCTTGCTGCAGTTCCATGCGTATCTTAACAGCAACAAACACAACGTGAAATTAACCATGACACATAGCAAGGAAACCATTAACTTTCTAGACATCTGCTTTTACGTCACGGAGGGGGTGGTACACAGTAAATTATACAGGAAGGAAACTTCATGTAACTCTGTACTGCACGCAGACAGCGCCCACCCTCGCGCTGTAGTCGAAAACATACCATATGGCGAGATGGTGAGACTGCGCAGAAACTGTAGCGAGGAATACACCTATGCCCAAAACCTGGCCAGTGCAAAAAACAGGTTTCTCAAAAGGGGCTACAAACAAAAGACTGTGGACACAGCTATACAGAAAGCGAAGACCCTCTGCAGGGAAGATACTTTAAACACAACATCTAACGCAAGACAACACAAAGACACTGACCGCAGCATTACCTTTACAACTCAATACAATTCCAACAGTAACCGAATTCATAATGTATTGAGGAAACATTGGGAGATACTGCAAAGTGCCCCTGGGCTACGGGACCTCATACCTAACAGATTGCCCATTTCATACAGAAAAGGCAGATCCCTTAGAGATGAGTTATGCCACAGCTATGTCACCACCCCACGTGAGTCATGGTTTCCATCAAAACCCTCCGGCTTTTATACATGCGGGTCATGTATTGTCTGCGATTCAGGCTTAAACAAAACGACCAGTTTCACTTACAACACCTCGAAAAACTATAAAATCAACAGCTTTATCAATTGTAACACGACTCATGTAATATATGTTTTGGGGTGTAGCTGCAACATCATTTATGTGGGGAGCACCATCCGCCCTCTAAAAACAAGGATTCAGGAACACAGAAGGGCAATCATTAATAAGGACAAACGCTACCCGGTAAGCTCACACTATGATGAGAAACATCCAAATGACACCTCATTTTGGTTCCATGGTATTGAACATATACCACAGGATAAAAGAGGGGGTGACCGTGAGCTAGCTGTCAGACAAAGGGAAGCTAAATGGATTTGCCGCCTGCGGGCGACTCAAAGGGGACACAACACAGACAAGGAACTTCACTACTTCTTAATATAACCTCCTCCCCAGCATAAAAAACTTCCCTGATTCCATACCTGCAACTCAAATCAGAGGTCTAGCCTCCATTAGAACATAGGAGTCTATAATGAAACCAGGTTGAACAAATGGAGGGATACTATGTTGCTCTGTAAGATACAAATTGCTGTAACACTTTTTCCTCCATGTTTCTTTTATATTTTTTCCACAGGTTCATCATTGATTTCTCCTATGAAGCTATAATTTCTTGCTTAGGAATATAAATTCTTTACACATTTTGTAACCCCTTTACATTGTAACTCCTATGTATAACATATTTCTTGTACAACCGCTTACAATACTGCCCTAGTTTGTAACACCCAACTTCTTTTTAAATTTGTAGTGTCTTTATAGTAACATCTATCACATCCTTATCCCTTTGTATGATGCACTTGACTGCTCACTTTGGATATTTTTCCTAAGTGACAATATCTCCTCTCTGGAGTTCTCATTGGGACTTTTACTGATATGACACTCCACCATACCTAATACTTTTTCTGTCTTTCTACGCACCTATCAGTAGGTACCGACCTCCTAACATCCATCTACTGCTGCTGGCATGCACATTCATCAACCGCAATTCGATCGTTCTTTTAATAGTAAACATGGATGCCCTTACACCATAATCTTGCCAACAACTAGTGTGGTTTAACCTTTGGCAAACTAGGATATTCTAGCGCCGGTTATCTTTCGCTCGAATTGGGCGATTTTTATCAACAGTCGCCCTGCACCACAATAACCGCTCCTCATGCCGACTGGTTGTTGCCTCAACAACATCAGTTGCAAACAACATGGATTTGCACAGTTGATTGGTCTTCTTAAGCGGTTGACTGTCCAGCACTTTTTCATTATTTACGATGCTCTACCGTCATGACACTAAACGCCCCTCATACAGATCTACTACACTTAAACAGTAGTAGCGGTTAATGGCATAGACGTTTATATTATAAATGACTTGCGGTGAGGCGCTATTGCAGTCAATTTTTTCACCATATCGATACTATATGCTCCGCATTGAATCTGAATTCGTCCGAATATCAGTAGTCAATAAGATGCATTGACTTTTTTTAACTGATTTTTCTACGTAAGTGACTGATCTACCGTCACGTATTTTTATAGTTACTAAAGATTGTATCGCTGGCAGCATTCCAAGATGGCCGCCACATTAGTACTAAGATTCCGCTGCTTAGGGCTGGGTCTGATCTCAACGTCACGTGACCACTTTCCAGTCATGAAGCTCTGTGCTTTAAATATGGCGTACGTTGAATCCCCGGTGCATCCAGCATTCCACGAGGAGGAGCGGAGGAAACCGGAGGCCTTATCAAAGGTAAGCGACACTGCTAGGTACCTTTGAACCCTCGCAAAACGCGCGTCTTTAAGTATATTTATATAAAGACCTAATTCTATGTCTTTGATCACCCACAGGCTCCTTTTGCGTTAACTCGCTACCCAACACTCTACTGCAGCCGGATACTTCACCGGGCAGTCAGAAACCCCCCCCCCTTTTTTCTTTCGGATTCCCCTCGAGGTACACCTTCCGTTTGTTTTTTCTTTTTGGGAGACTGGCAGATAAGCGGGGGGACCAACAATTTGGGACGAGGTTGATAGCTGTTCTAGATAAATACATGTATTCAGCATTGGTCACTTGTTATCGGGATACCCCTGACAAATACTGTTTTAAAGATATCGTCATACCGCCTAATGCCTTCTCATACAAGGCTTGTCACTGTAAAGCATTGATGATATTGCAATCCCCTTTTTTTCTCGCAACTTTAATTAGGTGCATGCTGCCCAAATCAGAAGGGCAGTTATCTAACACCGCTTAAACCAACTACCATGTAGCTCTGTCACTCTTTTTTTATAATTTAGGACTATGAGTTCAAGGATCCCCTTTTCCATCGTGATACCTATAGGGCTAACATCTATATATCCTTTTAATTTCTTATATAAAGGGGTCCGGAACATTCTCCGTCATTTGACTTGCACGAGTGACTGTGACCAGAAACTCCGGGGTGCCTTGGATCAGCACTCTACTTGGAAAGAAGTACAAAACAGCTTGCAGGTATTATAGACCCCTTGCTTCAATATAATCTTCCAATAGGGATCTTTGGAACCGCCACCTTGATCATCCCCTACTATATGTCCATCAATAGATGGCATCATTTGGTTTTTAATAAATATAAAAAAATAATAAAAAAGATTAGAAAAATAGAGTTGTTAAGTCCCTCAACTTTTATAATGTAAATATCTAAAAGTGAGGTTCATCATAGTTATACTTTCTGTCTGCTCCCTTCCCCCCATGATTATAAAAAGGATCCCTATGTTCCCGCAAGAACGACCGGACTCATCTAATATAAATTCCTTTCTCCCTTTTTGTACAATATTCTTATTATAGGCACACTTTGTGACCTACTGTGACCGTTTTACACACTGTTCTTGAAGAAGTACGACCGGGATTAACTGTTTATACATGGTGAGCGGCAGCAGTTTTTTCAACTCTTTTTTTACGTATTTTAGGGTCACTTGGACCCGTGCACTTTGGATCTCATCTGTTTCACCAAGGATCGTCTTTTTATCTTGGTTTTCACTTGGTTGTTTTTGACTCTAGGCTTGAAAACAGGGTAGTGGGATCACTTTTCTTCACCTTGACCTCTTCTTTCTATGCCGGGACTAAGGGCTTTTTTGATTCACATCGCTTTCCCTTTCTCTTTCCTTGTTCACAATTGTCAGTATGACTTGAACACTTGCACTTTTCGGATGTCTAATTCTCCAATAGGCATGGTGCTGTGTTTTTAATCAGGACCAAACATTTTGGCCTGTGCTGGCCATGTGATCGCATAGTACCGGTGAGGGGGTATATGCTTTCACTAGGCATTTTTAAACCTAAATTTGCCATTTAGGAGATTTACAACTTGGTTAATAAGTTTGGATCTACGGGTGTGTATTTTAATGCAATTTGGCTTGGACTATTGCCCTACTTTGGTGAATGTCTTTTTAATATTTGTTAAATACTTATACCTGTTAATGTATTTTTGCAGCCCTGATGAAATTCCCAAGGCACGAATAGGGAATGAAACGCGTTGGCTGTGCCGCTGTACATGAAAATAAAGAATACTTTCATAAATAAGAACTGAAGATCTACAACCTGTTTTTGGACTCTTTTACATTATTGACTTCATTGTGTGCGCCTCTCTGCTCTTATACAACCATTGGTCTGATATACATCCTTGGCAGCGGATGGTGAGAGTAGCCGCACCGCCTAATCATTTTGAAACAGACGAAGTGGATGTGCGAAACCCTGGTCAGCTGCTGATTGCTTCTGTCTTTTGTTTAGTTATCTAAATTGACTGTTTTGCACTTCATTTGATTCAGAAAAAACCTATTTTTTCATTAGAATGCCTAATTTTGCAGATGGGAGGGAGGAAATGGCTCTCAACCTTTTTGGTCCCAATAGATCCAATGAGACCTCTATTCCGGCTGAAACCGACAAACCGAGCTTAAAATCCCTATTCCTTAAACTAGAGCGCCTAAAAAAATTAGAACTCTCGCGCTGGTGGGATGGGGCTACCCTCACGCAATACTTGTCCAACAAAAAGGTCCCTAGGGGCCTGAGAATCTTATTGTTTCCAACATTTGAAGACCTAGGAGAGGGTCTACTCAAAGAATGGGAAAGCAATTTAGAACATGCTTCTGAGGTAATGATGAGAATATTAATCCGTCATGCTCAGGAGAAGGGCGAAAAACTAATGGCCGAAATTGATGCACTGATAACTGAAATTAATGGTCTGGAACCAAAGGATCTTATTGAAAAAAATGTTGCTATACTGAAAAAGGTGATGGAGGAACATCAGGTATATCTTAAGGAGAAGAAAATGAAAAAAATCAGACGAGATGACAGGGACTATAGAGATGGGCGAATCTATACGTTCGCCAAGAAATTTGATCAAGTCCAAGGGGCAGAAGAAAGAAAAAGGGTGCGCGAAGAAAGGGAAATAAGCGAGGAGGCGCGATCTGAGAGTGGTGCATCTACCACCTCAGTAAACAGCACCAGGTCCAACTCAGTAACAGATCTCCCTTTAGAAGAAGGAGCTTCTTCTTTTCAGAAGGAGCTAGCCAAAATAAGGACGAGCAGCCGTATTCAACAACAAAAAAAGGACCAACCGAAACCCCAAAGGGCTATACAAAGACCAGGAGGGGCGGAAGGCGGGCAAAGGCCAGGTACAGAAACAGGAGCAATACCCAAGACAGGGATGGGAGCCAAACAGAAATAGCAACTTTGTCTATTCCCACCCAAGAAATGTGTGTTCCTGAATGTACTGATGACTTAAAGGTTATTAATCTGTCAAATAAAGTACTTGATGAATATGAACTGGCTGTTTTAAGTAAGGGTCTTAGTTTCTGCCCTGCACAATATGGTAATATGACTGAAGTACATGTTGATCTTTTTAAGTTTGTCAGAATGTTAAAACTAAAAGATTTCTTCTCACGCCAAACACCTAAGGTTCCATCACAAAGAGAGGTTACTCCACCAGTATCACACACAGTGGCAGACATTCGTACGACCCTGTTACTATACAACTTAGATGAAGACCAGGAACAGGACATGTCCACGATGTTAAGGAATCTAGCAATAGAGCAGGATTACAGTATGGAAAGCCATCTTAAATGCAGGTCCACGTTCACCCCCACCTTTAATTACCATCCCAATATTGATACCTTTTATGAAAGGGTGTCTGCTGATCTGTATAAACTTGAAGACACCGGAGTACTCTCTACCATTCCTAACCAAAAGATTTCCGCCGGTCAACGACAGGCCCTTGAAAGACTTAAAGCTGACAAAACTATTGTCATCAAGGAGGCAGATAAAGGCGGGAATGTTGTGGTCATGAATCTTGGTGACTACATGTCTGAAATTGACCGTCAACTTAGTGACACGAGTTGCTATAAACGCATCCCTCATAACCCTATAAATGGAGTAACGGGTATGATAACAGCTAAATTACTAGAATGGAAAGAAACGGGTCTTCTATCTGAAAATGAGCTAAAATATCTTAGGGTAATCAAACCACGTTTTCCATGCATATACATCCTGCCCAAAGTCCACAAGGGGGGGCATTCCCACCGGGACGTCCGATCATCTCTGGAATTGGGTCCCCTACAGAGAAAATCTCAGAGTTTGTGGATCTCCATCTACAGAAATATGTTATGAACCTTCCATCATATGTCAAAGACAGCAAGGACATCTTAGCAAAGCTTAACAATTTCCAGTGGTCAGAGGAACTTTCATTCGTCACATTTGACGTCGAAAGCCTATACACCTGTATCCATAGAGACATGGGCATTGAGGCACTGCAATCGTTTCTGGACAGGGAACCAGCTGACAAGCATGATTTTAACAACATGTTACTGGACATGACTGATATCATTCTCAGTAATAATTACTTCCTACATGACTCTACCTGGTATCACCAGACCAGTGGCACGGCCATGGGTTCAAAGGCAGCACCATCGTACGCCTGCCTGTTCATGGGTCACTTTGAGAGGGTACATGCCTGGAACAAACGTGCCTCCCCCTGGACCGAACATATTGTGTTCTGGGGGAGGTACATCGACGACATCATCATGTTGTGGTCAGGATCGGTGGAATCCTTGCTGCAGTTCCATGCGTATCTTAACAGCAACAAACACAACGTGAAATTAACCATGACACATAGCAAGGAAACCATTAACTTTCTAGACATCTGCTTTTACGTCACGGAGGGGGTGGTACACAGTAAATTATACAGGAAGGAAACTTCATGTAACTCTGTACTGCACGCAGACAGCGCCCACCCTCGCGCTGTAGTCGAAAACATACCATATGGCGAGATGGTGAGACTGCGCAGAAACTGTAGCGAGGAATACACCTATGCCCAAAACCTGGCCAGTGCAAAAAACAGGTTTCTCAAAAGGGGCTGCAAACAAAAGACTGTGGACACAGCTATACAGAAAGCGAAGACCCTCTGCAGGGAAGATACTTTAAACACAACATCTAACGCAAGACAACACAAAGACACTGACCGCAGCATTACCTTTACAACTCAATACAATTCCAACAGTAACCGAATTCATAATGTATTGAGGAAACATTGGGAGATACTGCAAAGTGCCCCTGGGCTACGGGACCTCATACCTAACAGATTGCCCATTTCATACAGAAAAGGCAGATCCCTTAGAGATGAGTTATGCCACAGCTATGTCACCACCCCACGTGAGTCATGGTTTCCATCAAAACCCTCCGGCTTTTATACATGCGGGTCATGTATTGTCTGCGATTCAGGCTTAAACAAAACGACCAGTTTCACTTACAACACCTCGAAAAACTATAAAATCAACAGCTTTATCAATTGTAACACGACTCATGTAATATATGTTTTGGGGTGTAGCTGCAACATCATTTATGTGGGGAGCACCATCCGCCCTCTAAAAACAAGGATTCAGGAACACAGAAGGGCAATCATTAATAAGGACAAACGCTACCCGGTAAGCTCACACTATGATGAGAAACATCCAAATGACACCTCATTTTGGTTCCATGGTATTGAACATATACCACAGGATAAAAGAGGGGGTGACCGTGAGCTAGCTGTCAGACAAAGGGAAGCTAAATGGATTTGCCGCCTGCGGGCGACTCAAAGGGGACACAACACAGACAAGGAACTTCACTACTTCTTAATATAACCTCCTCCCCAGCATAACAAACTTCCCTGATTCCATACCTGCAACTCAAATCAGAGGTCTAGCCTCCATTAGAACATAGGAGTCTATAATGAAACCAGGTTGAACAAATGGAGGGATACTATGTTGCTCTGTAAGATACAAATTGCTGTAACACTTTTTCCTCCATGTTTCTTTTATATTTTTTCCACAGGTTCATCATTGATTTCTCCTATGAAGCTATAATTTCTTGCTTAGGAATATAAATTCTTTACACATTTTGTAACCCCTTTACATTGTAACTCCTATGTATAACATATTTCTTGTACAACCGCTTACAATACTGCCCTAGTTTGTAACACCCAACTTCTTTTTAAATTTGTAGTGTCTTTATAGTAACATCTATCACATCCTTATCCCTTTGTATGATGCACTTGACTGCTCACTTTGGATATTTTTCCTAAGTGACAATATCTCCTCTCTGGAGTTCTCATTGGGACTTTTACTGATATGACACTCCACCATACCTAATACTTTTTCTGTCTTTCTACGCACCTATCAGTAGGTACCGACCTCCTAACATCCATCTACTGCTGCTGGCATGCACATTCATCAACCGCAATTCGATCGTTCTTTTAATAGTAAACATGGATGCCCTTACACCATAATCTTGCCAACAACTAGTGTGGTTTAACCTTTGGCAAACAAGGATATTCTAGCGCCGGTTATCTTTCGCTCGAATTGGGCGATTTTTATCAACAGTCGCCCTGCACCACAATAACCGCTCCTCATGCCGACTGGTTGTTGCCTCAACAACATCAGTTGCAAACAACATGGATTTGCACAGTTGATTGGTCTTCTTAAGCGGTTGACTGTCCAGCACTTTTTCATTATTTACGATGCTCTACCGTCATGACACTAAACGCCCCTCATACAGATCTACTACACTTAAACAGTAGTAGCGGTTAATGGCATAGACGTTTATATTATAAATGACTTGCGGTGAGGCGCTATTGCAGTCAATTTTTTCACCATATCGATACTATATGCTCCGCATTGAATCTGAATTCGTCCGAATATCAGTAGTCAATAAGATGCATTGACTTTTTTTAACTGATTTTTCTACGTAAGTGACTGATCTACCGTCACGTATTTTTATAGTTACTAAAGATTGTATCGCTGGCAGCATTCCAAGATGGCAGCCACATTAGTACTAAGATTCCGCTGCTTAGGGCTGGGTCTGATCTCAACGTCACGTGACCACTTTCCAGTCATGAAGCTCTGTGCTTTAAATATGGCGTACGTTGAATCCCCGGTGCATCCAGCATTCCACGAGGAGGAGCGGAGGAAACCGGAGGCCTTATCAAAGGTAAGCGACACTGCTAGGTACCTTTGAACCCTCGCAAAACGCGCGTCTTTAAGTATATTTATATAAAGACCTAATTCTATGTCTTTGATCACCCACAGGCTCCTTTTGCGTTAACTCGCTACCCAACACTCTACTGCAGCCGGATACTTCACCGGGCAGTCAGAAACCCCCCCCCCTTTTTTCTTTCGGATTCCCCTCGAGGTACACCTTCCGTTTGTTTTTTCTTTTTGGGAGACTGGCAGATAAGCGGGGGGACCAACAATTTGGGACGAGGTTGATAGCTGTTCTAGATAAATACATGTATTCAGCATTGGTCACTTGTTATCGGGATACCCCTGACAAATACTGTTTTAAAGATATCGTCATACCGCCTAATGCCTTCTCATACAAGGCTTGTCACTGTAAAGCATTGATGATATTGCAATCCCCTTTTTTTCTCGCAACTTTAATTAGGTGCATGCTGCCCAAATCAGAAGGGCAGTTATCTAACGCCGCTTAAACCAACTACCATGTAGCTCTGTCACTCTTTTTTTATAATTTAGGACTATGAGTTCAAGGATCCCCTTTTCCATCGTGATACCTATAGGGCTAACATCTATATATCCTTTTAATTTCTTATATAAAGGGGTCCGGAACATTCTCCGTCATTTGACTTGCACGAGTGACTGTGACCAGAAACTCCGGGGGGCCTTGGATCAGCACTCTACTTGGAAAGAAGTACAAAACAGCTTGCAGGTATTATAGACCCCTTGCTTCAATATAACCTTCCAATAGGGATCTTTGGAACCGCCACCTTGATCATCCCCTACTATATGTCCATCAATAGATGGCATCATTTGGTTTTTAATAAATATAAAAAAATAATAAAAAAGATTAGAAAAATAGAGTTGTTAAGTCCCTCAACTTTTATAATGTAAATATCTAAAAGTGAGGTTCATCATAGTTATACTTTCTGTCTGCTCCCTTCCCCCCATGATTATAAAAAGGATCCCTATGTTCCCGCAAGAACGACCGGACTCATCTAATATAAATTCCTTTCTCCCTTTTTGTACAATATTCTTATTATAGGCACACTTTGTGACCTACTGTGACCGTTTTACACACTGTTCTTGAAGAAGTACGACCGGGATTAACTGTTTATACATGGTGAGCGGCAGCAGTTTTTTCAACTCTTTTTTTACGTATTTTAGGGTCACTTGGACCCGTGCACTTTGGATCTCATTTGTTTCACCAAGGATCGTCTTTTTATCTTGGTTTTCACTTGGTTGTTTTTGACTCTAGGCTTGAAAACAGGGTAGTGGGATCACTTTTCTTCACCTTGACCTCTTCTTTCTATGCCGGGACTAAGGGCTTTTTTGATTCACATCGCTTTCCCTTTCTCTTTCCTTGTTCACAATTGTCAGTATGACTTGAACACTTGCACTTTTCGGATGTCTAATTCTCCAATAGGCATGGTGCTGTGTTTTTAATCAGGACCAAACATTTTGGCCTGTGCTGGCCATGTGATCGCATAGTACCGGTGAGGGGGTATATGCTTTCACTAGGCATTTTTAAACCTAAATTTGCCATTTAGGAGATTTACAACTTGGTTAATAAGTTTGGATCTACGGGTGTGTATTTTAATGCAATTTGGCTTGGACTATTGCCCTACTTTGGTGAATGTCTTTTTATTATTTGTTAAATACTTATACCTGTTAATGTATTTTTGCAGCCCTGATGAAATTCCCAAGGCACGAATAGGGAATGAAACGCGTTGGCTGTGCCGCTGTACATGAAAATAAAGAATACTTTCATAAATAAGAACTGAAGATCTACAACCTGTTTTTGGACTCTTTTACATTATTGACTTCATTGTGTGCGCCTCTCTGCTCTTATACAACCATTGGTCTGATATACATCCTTGGCAGCGGATGGTGAGAGTAGCCGCACCGCCTAATAATTTTGAAACAGACGAAGTGGATGTGCGAAACCCTGGTCAGCTGCTGATTGCTTCTGTCTTTTGTTTAGTTATCTAAATTGACTGTTTTGCACTTCATTTGATTCAGAAAAAACCTATTTTTTCATTAGAATGCCTAATTTTGCAGATGGGAGGGAGGAAATGGCTCTCAACCTTTTTGGTCCCAATAGATCCAATGAGACCTCTATTCCGGCTGAAACCGACAAACCGAGCTTAAAATCCCTATTCCTTAAACTAGAGCGCCTAAAAAAATTAGAACTCTCGCGCTGGTGGGATGGGGCTACCCTCACGCAATACTTGTCCAACAAAAAGGTCCCTAGGGGCCTGAGAATCTTATTGTTTCCAACATTTGAAGACCTAGGAGAGGGTCTACTCAAAGAATGGGAAAGCAATTTAGAACATGCTTCTGAGGTAATGATGAGAATATTAATCCGTCATGCTCAGGAGAAGGGCGAAAAACTAATGGCCGAAATTGATGCACTGATAACTGAAATTAATGGTCTGGAACCAAAGGATCTTATTGAAAAAAATGTTGCTATACTGAAAAAGGTGATGGAGGAACATCAGGTATATCTTAAGGAGAAGAAAATGAAAAAAATCAGACGAGATGACAGGGACTATAGAGATGGGCGAATCTATACGTTCGCCAAGAAATTTGATCAAGTCCAAGGGGCAGAAGAAAGAAAAAGGGTGCGCGAAGAAAGGGAAATAAGCGAGGAGGCGCGATCTGAGAGTGGTGCATCTACCACCTCAGTAAACAGCACCAGGTCCAACTCAGTAACAGATCTCCCTTTAGAAGAAGGAGCTTCTTCTTTTCAGAAGGAGCTAGCCAAAATAAGGACGAGCAGCCGTATTCAACAACAAAAAAAGGACCAACCGAAACCCCAAAGGGCTATACAAAGACCAGGAGGGGCGGAAGGCGGGCAAAGGCCAGGTACAGAAACAGGAGCAATACCCAAGACAGGGATGGGAGCCAAACAGAAATAGCAACTTTGTCTATTCCCACCCAAGAAATGTGTGTTCCTGAATGTACTGATGACTTAAAGGTTATTAATCTGTCAAATAAAGTACTTGATGAATATGAACTGGCTGTTTTAAGTAAGGGTCTTAGTTTCTGCCCTGCACAATATGGTAATATGACTGAAGTACATGTTGATCTTTTTAAGTTTGTCAGAATGTTAAAACTAAAAGATTTCTTCTCACGCCAAACACCTAAGGTTCCATCACAAAGAGAGGTTACTCCACCAGTATCACACACAGTGGCAGACATTCGTACGACCCTGTTACTATACAACTTAGATGAAGACCAGGAACAGGACATGTCCACGATGTTAAGGAATCTAGCAATAGAGCAGGATTACAGTATGGAAAGCCATCTTAAATGCAGGTCCACGTTCACCCCCACCTTTAATTACCATCCCAATATTGATACCTTTTATGAAAGGGTGTCTGCTGATCTGTATAAACTTGAAGACACCGGAGTACTCTCTACCATTCCTAACCAAAAGATTTCCGCCGGTCAACGACAGGCCCTTGAAAGACTTAAAGCTGACAAAACTATTGTCATCAAGGAGGCAGATAAAGGCGGGAATGTTGTGGTCATGAATCTTGGTGACTACATGTCTGAAATTGACCGTCAACTTAGTGACACGAGTTGCTATAAACGCATCCCTCATAACCCTATAAATGGAGTAACGGGTATGATAACAGCTAAATTACTAGAATGGAAAGAAACGGGTCTTCTATCTGAAAATGAGCTAAAATATCTTAGGGTAATCAAACCACGTTTTCCATGCATATACATCCTGCCCAAAGTCCACAAGGGGGGGGCATTCCCACCGGGACGTCCGATCATCTCTGGAATTGGGTCCCCTACAGAGAAAATCTCAGAGTTTGTGGATCTCCATCTACAGAAATATGTTATGAACCTTCCATCATATGTCAAAGACAGCAAGGACATCTTAGCAAAGCTTAACAATTTCCAGTGGTCAGAGGAACTTTCATTCGTCACATTTGACGTCGAAAGCCTATACACCTGTATCCATAGAGACATGGGCATTGAGGCACTGCAATCGTTTCTGGACAGGGAACCAGCTGACAAGCATGATTTTAACAACATGTTACTGGACATGACTGATATCATTCTCAGTAATAATTACTTCCTACATGACTCTACCTGGTATCACCAGACCAGTGGCACGGCCATGGGTTCAAAGGCAGCACCATCGTACGCCTGCCTGTTCATGGGTCACTTTGAGAGGGTACATGCCTGGAACAAACGTGCCTCCCCCTGGACCGAACATATTGTGTTCTGGGGGAGGTACATCGACGACATCATCATGTTGTGGTCAGGATCGGTGGAATCCTTGCTGCAGTTCCATGCGTATCTTAACAGCAACAAACACAACGTGAAATTAACCATGACACATAGCAAGGAAACCATTAACTTTCTAGACATCTGCTTTTACGTCACGGAGGGGGTGGTACACAGTAAATTATACAGGAAGGAAACTTCATGTAACTCTGTACTGCACGCAGACAGCGCCCACCCTCGCGCTGTAGTCGAAAACATACCATATGGCGAGATGGTGAGACTGCGCAGAAACTGTAGCGAGGAATACACCTATGCCCAAAACCTGGCCAGTGCAAAAAACAGGTTTCTCAAAAGGGGCTGCAAACAAAAGACTGTGGACACAGCTATACAGAAAGCGAAGACCCTCTGCAGGGAAGATACTTTAAACACAACATCTAACGCAAGACAACACAAAGACACTGACCGCAGCATTACCTTTACAACTCAATACAATTCCAACAGTAACCGAATTCATAATGTATTGAGGAAACATTGGGAGATACTGCAAAGTGCCCCTGGGCTACGGGACCTCATACCTAACAGATTGCCCATTTCATACAGAAAAGGCAGATCCCTTAGAGATGAGTTATGCCACAGCTATGTCACCACCCCACGTGAGTCATGGTTTCCATCAAAACCCTCCGGCTTTTATACATGCGGGTCATGTATTGTCTGCGATTCAGGCTTAAACAAAACGACCAGTTTCACTTACAACACCTCGAAAAACTATAAAATCAACAGCTTTATCAATTGTAACACGACTCATGTAATATATGTTTTGGGGTGTAGCTGCAACATCATTTATGTGGGGAGCACCATCCGCCCTCTAAAAACAAGGATTCAGGAACACAGAAGGGCAATCATTAATAAGGACAAACGCTACCCGGTAAGCTCACACTATGATGAGAAACATCCAAATGACACCTCATTTTGGTTCCATGGTATTGAACATATACCACAGGATAAAAGAGGGGGTGACCGTGAGCTAGCTGTCAGACAAAGGGAAGCTAAATGGATTTGCCGCCTGCGGGCGACTCAAAGGGGACACAACACAGACAAGGAACTTCACTACTTCTTAATATAACCTCCTCCCCAGCATAACAAACTTCCCTGATTCCATACCTGCAACTCAAATCAGAGGTCTAGCCTCCATTAGAACATAGGAGTCTATAATGAAACCAGGTTGAACAAATGGAGGGATACTATGTTGCTCTGTAAGATACAAATTGCTGTAACACTTTTTCCTCCATGTTTCTTTTATATTTTTTCCACAGGTTCATCATTGATTTCTCCTATGAAGCTATAATTTCTTGCTTAGGAATATAAATTCTTTACACATTTTGTAACCCCTTTACATTGTAACTCCTATGTATAACATATTTCTTGTACAACCGCTTACAATACTGCCCTAGTTTGTAACACCCAACTTCTTTTTAAATTTGTAGTGTCTTTATAGTAACATCTATCACATCCTTATCCCTTTGTATGATGCACTTGACTGCTCACTTTGGATATTTTTCCTAAGTGACAATATCTCCTCTCTGGAGTTCTCATTGGGACTTTTACTGATATGACACTCCACCATACCTAATACTTTTTCTGTCTTTCTACGCACCTATCAGTAGGTACCGACCTCCTAACATCCACCTACTGCTGCTGGCATGCACATTCATCAACCGCAATTCGATCGTTCTTTTAATAGTAAACATGGATGCCCTTACACCATAATCTTGCCAACAACTAGTGTGGTTTAACCTTTGGCAAACAAGGATATTCTAGCGCCGGTTATCTTTCGCTCGAATTGGGCGATTTTTATCAACAGTCGCCCTGCACCACAATAACCGCTCCTCATGCCGACTGGTTGTTGCCTCAACAACATCAGTTGCAAACAACATGGATTTGCACAGTTGATTGGTCTTCTTAAGCGGTTGACTGTCCAGCACTTTTTCATTATTTACGATGCTCTACCGTCATGACACTAAACGCCCCTCATACAGATCTACTACACTTAAACAGTAGTAGCGGTTAATGGCATAGACGTTTATATTATAAATGACTTGCGGTGAGGCGCTATTGCAGTCAATTTTTTCACCATATCGATACTATATGCTCCGCATTGAATCTGAATTCGTCCGAATATCAGTAGTCAATAAGATGCATTGACTTTTTTAAACTGATTTTTCTACCTAAGTGACTGATCTACCGTCACGTATTTTTATAGTTACTAAAGATTGTATCGCTGGCAGCATTCCAAGATGGCCGCCACATTAGTACTAAGATTCCGCTGCTTAGGGCTGGGTCTGATCTCAACGTCACGTGACCACTTTCCAGTCATGAAGCTCTGTGCTTTAAATATGGCGTACGTTGAATCCCCGGTGCATCCAGCATTCCACGAGGAGGAGCGGAGGAAACCGGAGGCCTTATCAAAGGTAAGCGACACTGCTAGGTACCTTTGAACCCTCGCAAAACGCGCGTCTTTAAGTATATTTATATAAAGACCTAATTCTATGTCTTTGATCACCCACAGGCTCCTTTTGCGTTAACTCGCTACCCAACACTCTACTGCAGCCGGATACTTCACCGGGCAGTCAGAAACCCCCCCCCCCCTTTTTTCTTTCGGATTCCCCTCGAGGTACACCTTCCGTTTGTTTTTTCTTTTTGGGAGACTGGCAGATAAGCGGGGGGACCAACAATTTGGGACGAGGTTGATAGCTGTTCTAGATAAATACATGTATTCAGCATTGGTCACTTGTTATCGGGATACCCCTGACAAATACTGTTTTAAAGATATCGTCATACCGCCTAATGCCTTCTCATACAAGGCTTGTCACTGTAAAGCATTGATGATATTGCAATCCCCTTTTTTTCTCGCAACTTTAATTAGGTGCATGCTGCCCAAATCAGAAGGGCAGTTATCTAACGCCGCTTAAACCAACTACCATGTAGCTCTGTCACTCTTTTTTTATAATTTAGGACTATGAGTTCAAGGATCCCCTTTTCCATCGTGATACCTATAGGGCTAACATCTATATATCCTTTTAATTTCTTATATAAAGGGGTCCGGAACATTCTCCGTCATTTGACTTGCACGAGTGACTGTGACCAGAAACTCCGGGGGGCCTTGGATCAGCACTCTACTTGGAAAGAAGTACAAAACAGCTTGCAGGTATTATAGACCCCTTGCTTCAATATAACCTTCCAATAGGGATCTTTGGAACCGCCACCTTGATCATCCCCTACTATATGTCCATCAATAGATGGCATCATTTGGTTTTTAATAAATATAAAAAAATAATAAAAAAGATTAGAAAAATAGAGTTGTTAAGTCCCTCAACTTTTATAGTGTAAATATCTAAAAGTGAGGTTCATCATAGTTATACTTTCTGTCTGCTCCCTTCCCCCCATGATTATAAAAAGGATCCCTATGTTCCCGCAAGAACGACCGGACTCATCTAATATAAATTCCTTTCTCCCTTTTTGTACAATATTCTTATTATAGGCACACTTTGTGACCTACTGTGACCGTTTTACACACTGTTCTTGAAGAAGTACGACCGGGATTAACTGTTTATACATGGTGAGCGGCAGCAGTTTTTTCAACTCTTTTTTTACGTATTTTAGGGTCACTTGGACCCGTGCACTTTGGATCTCATCTGTTTCACCAAGGATCGTCAATTTAACTTGGTTTTCACTTGGTTGTTTTTGACTCTAGGCTTGAAAACAGGGTAGTGGGATCACTTTTCTTCACCTTGACCTCTTCTTTCTATGCCGGGACTAAGGGCTTTTTTGATTCACATCGCTTTCCCTTTCTCTTTCCTTGTTCACAATTGTCAGTATGACTTGAACACTTGCACTTTTCGGATGTCTAATTCTCCAATAGGCATGGTGCTGTGTTTTTAATCAGGACCAAACATTTTGGCCTGCTGGCCATGTGATCGCATAGTACCGGTGAGGGGGTATATGCTTTCACTAGGCATTTTTAAACCTAAATTTGCCATTTAGGAGATTTACAACTTGGTTAATAAGTTTGGATCTACGGGTGTGTATTTTAATGCAATTTGGCTTGGACTATTGCCCTACTTTGGTGAATGTCTTTTTAATATTTGTTAAATACTTATACCTGTTAATGTATTTTTGCAGCCCTGATGAAATTCCCAAGGCACGAATAGGGAATGAAACGCGTTGGCTGTGCCGCTGTACATGAAAATAAAGAATACTTTCATAAATAAGAACTGAAGATCTACAACCTGTTTTTGGACTCTTTTACATTATTGACTTCATTGTGTGCGCCTCTCTGCTCTTATACAACCATTGGTCTGATATACATCCTTGGCAGCGGATGGTGAGAGTAGCCGCACCGCCTAATAATTTTGAAACAGACGAAGTGGATGTGCGAAACCCTGGTCAGCTGCTGATTGCTTCTGTCTTTTGTTTAGTTATCTAAATTGACTGTTTTGCACTTCATTTGATTCAGAAAAAACCTATTTTTTCATTAGAATGCCTAATTTTGCAGATGGGAGGGAGGAAATGGCTCTCAACCTTTTTGGTCCCAATAGATCCAATGAGACCTCTATTCCGGCTGAAACCGACAAACCGAGCTTAAAATCCCTATTCCTTAAACTAGAGCGCCTAAAAAAATTAGAACTCTCGCGCTGGTGGGATGGGGCTACCCTCACGCAATACTTGTCCAACAAAAAGGTCCCTAGGGGCCTGAGAATCTTATTGTTTCCAACATTTGAAGACCTAGGAGAGGGTCTACTCAAAGAATGGGAAAGCAATTTAGAACATGCTTCTGAGGTAATGATGAGAATATTAATCCGTCATGCTCAGGAGAAGGGCGAAAAACTAATGGCCGAAATTGATGCACTGATAACTGAAATTAATGGTCTGGAACCAAAGGATCTTATTGAAAAAAAATTTGCTATACTGAAAAAGGTGATGGAGGAACATCAGGTATATCTTAAGGAGAAGAAAATGAAAAAAATCAGACGAGATGACAGGGACTATAGAGATGGGCGAATCTATACGTTCGCCAAGAAATTTGATCAAGTCCAAGGGGCAGAAGAAAGAAAAAGGGTGCGCGAAGAAAGGGAAATAAGCGAGGAGGCGCGATCTGAGAGTGGTGCATCTACCACCTCAGTAAACAGCACCAGGTCCAACTAAGTAACAGATCTCCCTTTAGAAGAAGGAGCTTCTTCTTTTCAGAAGGAGCTAGCCAAAATAAGGACGAGCAGCCGTATTCAACAACAAAAAAAGGACCAACCGAAACCCCAAAGGGCTATACAAAGACCAGGAGGGGCGGAAGGCGGGCAAAGGCCAGGTACAGAAACAGGAGCAATACCCAAGACAGGGATGGGAGCCAAACAGAAATAGCAACTTTGTCTATTCCCACCCAAGAAATGTGTGTTCCTGAATGTACTGATGACTTAAAGGTTATTAATCTGTCAAATAAAGTACTTGATGAATATGAACTGGCTGTTTTAAGTAAGGGTCTTAGTTTCTGCCCTGCACAATATGGTGATATGACTGAAGTACATGTTGATCTTTTTAAGTTTGTCAGAATGTTAAAACTAAAAGATTTCTTCTCACGCCAAACACCTAAGGTTCCATCACAAAGAGAGGTTACTCCACCAGTATCACACACAGTGGCAGACATTCGTACGACCCTGTTACTATACAACTTAGATGAAGACCAGGAACAGGACATGTCCACGATGTTAAGGAATCTAGCAATAGAGCAGGATTACAGTATGGAAAGCCATCTTAAATGCAGGTCCACGTTCACCCCCACCTTTAATTACCATCCCAATATTGATACCTTTTATGAAAGGGTGTCTGCTGATCTGTATAAACTTGAAGACACCGGAGTACTCTCTACCATTCCTAACCACAAGATTTCCGCCGGTCAACGACAGGCCCTTGAAAGACTTAAAGCTGACAAAACTATTGTCATCAAGGAGGCAGATAAAGGCGGGAATGTTGTGGTCATGAATCTTGGTGACTACATGTCTGAAATTGACCGTCAACTTAGTGACACGAGTTGCTATAAACGCATCCCTCATAACCCTATAAATGGAGTAACGGGTATGATAACAGCTAAATTACTAGAATGGAAAGAAACGGGTCTTCTATCTGAAAATGAGCTAAAATATCTTAGGGTAATCAAACCACGTTTTCCATGCATATACATCCTGCCCAAAGTCCACAAGGGGGGGCATTCCCACCGGGACGTCCGATCATCTCTGGAATTGGGTCCCCTACAGAGAAAATCTCAGAGTTTGTGGATCTCCATCTACAGAAATATGTTATGAACCTTCCATCATATGTCAAAGACAGCAAGGACATCTTAGCAAAGCTTAACAATTTCCAGTGGTCAGAGGAACTTTCATTCGTCACATTTGACGTCGAAAGCCTATACACCTGTATCCATAGAGACATGGGCATTGAGGCACTGCAATCGTTTCTGGACAGGGAACCAGCTGACAAGCATGATTTTAACAACATGTTACTGGACATGACTGATATCATTCTCAGTAATAATTACTTCCTACATGACTCTACCTGGTATCACCAGACCCGTGGCACGGCCATGGGTTCAAAGGCAGCACCATCGTACGCCTGCCTGTTCATGGGTCACTTTGAGAGGGTACATGCCTGGAACAAACGTGCCTCCCCCTGGACCGAACATATTGTGTTCTGGGGGAGGTACATCGACGACATCATCATGTTGTGGTCAGGATCGGTGGAATCCTTGCTGCAGTTCCATGCGTATCTTAACAGCAACAAACACAACGTGAAATTAACCATGACACATAGCAAGGAAACCATTAACTTTCTAGACATCTGCTTTTACGTCACGGAGGGGGTGGTACACAGTAAATTATACAGGAAGGAAACTTCATGTAACTCTGTACTGCACGCAGACAGCGCCCACCCTCGCGCTGTAGTCGAAAACATACCATATGGCGAGATGGTGAGACTGCGCAGAAACTGTAGCGAGGAATACACCTATGCCCAAAACCTGGCCAGTGCAAAAAACAGGTTTCTCAAAAGGGGCTACAAACAAAAGACTGTGGACACAGCTATACAGAAAGCGAAGACCCTCTGCAGGGAAGATACTTTAAACACAACATCTAACGCAAGACAACACAAAGACACTGACCGCAGCATTACCTTTACAACTCAATACAATTCCAACAGTAACCGAATTCATAATGTATTGAGGAAACATTGGGAGATACTGCAAAGTGCCCCTGGGCTACGGGACCTCATACCTAACAGATTGCCCATTTCATACAGAAAAGGCAGATCCCTTAGAGATGAGTTATGCCACAGCTATGTCACCACCCCACGTGAGTCATGGTTTCCATCAAAACCCTCCGGCTTTTATACATGCGGGTCATGTATTGTCTGCGATTCAGGCTTAAACAAAACGACCAGGCTCACTTACAACACCTCGAAAAACTATAAAATCAACAGCTTTATCAATTGTAACACGACTCATGTAATATATGTTTTGGGGTGTAGCTGCAACATCATTTATGTGGGGAGCACCATCCGCCCTCTAAAAACAAGGATTCAGGAACACAGAAGGGCAATCATTAATAAGGACAAACGCTACCCGGTAAGCTCACACTATGATGAGAAACATCCAAATGACACCTCATTTTGGTTCCATGGTATTGAACATATACCACAGGATAAAAGAGGGGGTGACCGTGAGCTAGCTGTCAGACAAAGGGAAGCTAAATGGATTTGCCGCCTGCGGGCGACTCAAAGGGGACACAACACAGACAAGGAACTTCACTACTTCTTAATATAACCTCCTCCCCAGCATAACAAACTTCCCTGATTCCATACCTGCAACTCAAATCAGAGTTCTAGCCTCCATTAGAACATAGGAGTCTATAATGAAACCAGGTTGAACAAATGGAGGGATACTATGTTGCTCTGTAAGATACAAATTGCTGTAACACTTTTTCCTCCATGTTTCTTTTATATTTTTTCCACAGGTTCATCATTGATTTCTCCTATGAAGCTATAATTTCTTGCTTAGGAATATAAATTCTTTACACATTTTGTAACCCCTTTACATTGTAACTCCTATGTATAACATATTTCTTGTACAACCGCTTACAATACTGCCCTAGTTTGTAACACCCAACTTCTTTTTAAATTTGTAGTGTCTTTATAGTAACATCTATCACATCCTTATCCCTTTGTATGATGCACTTGACTGCTCACTTTGGATATTTTTCCTAAGTGACAATATCTCCTCTCTGGAGTTCTCATTGGGACTTTTACTGATATGACACTCCACCATACCTAATACTTTTTCTGTCTTTCTACGCACCTATCAGTAGGTACCGACCTCCTAACATCCATCTACTGCTGCTGGCATGCACATTCATCAACCGCAATTCGATCGTTCTTTTAATAGTAAACATGGATGCCCTTACACCATAATCTTGCCAACAACTAGTGTGGTTTAACCTTTGGCAAACAAGGATATTCTAGCGCCGGTTATCTTTCGCTCGAATTGGGCGATTTTTATCAACAGTCGCCCTGCACCACAATAACCGCTCCTCATGCCGACTGGTTGTTGCCTCAACAACATCAGTTGCAAACAACATGGATTTGCACAGTTGATTGGTCTTCTTAAGCGGTTGACTGTCCAGCACTTTTTCATTATTTACGATGCTCTACCGTCATGACACTAAACGCCCCTCATACAGATCTACTACACTTAAACAGTAGTAGCGGTTAATGGCATAGACGTTTATATTATAAATGACTTGCGGTGAGGCGCTATTGCAGTCAATTATTTCACCATATCGATACTATATGCTCCGCATTGAATCTGAATTCGTCCGAATATCAGTAGTCAATAAGATGCATTGACTTTTTTTAACTGATTTTTCTACGTAAGTGACTGATCTACAGTCACGTATTTTTATAGTTACTAAAGATTGTATCGCTGGCAGCATTCCAAGATGGCCGCCACATTAGTACTAAGATTCCGCTGCTTAGGGCTGGGTCTGATCTCAACGTCACGTGACCACTTTCCAGTCATGAAGCTCTGTGCTTTAAATATGGCGTACGTTGAATCCCCGGTGCATCCAGCATTCCACGAGGAGGAGCGGAGGAAACCGGAGGCCTTATCAAAGGTAAGCGACACTGCTAGGTACCTTTGAACCCTCGCAAAACGCGCGTCTTTAAGTATATTTATATAAAGACCTAATTCTATGTCTTTGATCACCCACAGGCTCCTTTTGCGTTAACTCGCTACCCAACACTCTACTGCAGCCGGATACTTCACCGGGCAGTCAGAAACCCCCCCCCCTTTTTTCTTTCGGATTCCCCTCGAGGTACACCTTCCGTTTGTTTTTTCTTTTTGGGAGACTGGCAGATAAGCGGGGGGACCAACAATTTGGGACGAGGTTGATAGCTGTTCTAGATAAATACATGTATTCAGCATTGGTCACTTGTTATCGGGATACCCCTGACAAATACTGTTTTAAAGATATCGTCATACCGCCTAATGCCTTCTCATACAAGGCTTGTCACTGTAAAGCATTGATGATATTGCAATCCCCTTTTTTTCTCGCAACTTTAAGTAGGTGCATGCTGCCCAAATCAGAAGGGCAGTTATCTAACGCCGCTTAAACCAACTACCATGTAGCTCTGTCACTCTTTTTTTATAATTTAGGACTATGAGTTCAAGGATCCCCTTTTCCATCGTGATACCTATAGGGCTAACATCTATATATCCTTTTAATTTCTTATATAAAGGGGTCCGGAACATTCTCCGTCATTTGACTTGCACGAGTGACTGTGACCAGAAACTCCGGGGGGCCTTGGATCAGCACTCTACTTGGAAAGAAGTACAAAACAGCTTGCAGGTATTATAGACCCCTTGCTTCAATATAACCTTCCAATAGGGATCTTTGGAACCGCCACCTTGATCATCCCCTACTATATGTCCATCAATAGATGGCATCATTTGGTTTTTAATAAATATAAAAAAATAATAAAAAAGATTAGAAAAATAGAGTTGTTAAGTCCCTCAACTTTTATAATGTAAATATCTAAAAGTGAGGTTCATCATAGTTATACTTTCTGTCTGCTCCCTTCCCCCCATGATTATAAAAAGGATCCCTATGTTCCCGCAAGAACGACCGGACTCATCTAATATAAATTCCTTTCTCCCTTTTTGTACAATATTCTTATTATAGGCACACTTTGTGACCTACTGTGACCGTTTTACACACTGTTCTTGAAGAAGTACGACCGGGATTAACTGTTTATACATGGTGAGCGGCAGCAGTTTTTTCAACTCTTTTTTTACGTATTTTAGGGTCACTTGGACCTGTGCACTTTGGATCTCATCTGTTTCACCAAGGATCGTCTTTTTATCTTGGTTTTCACTTGGTTGTTTTTGACTCTAGGCTTGAAAACAGGGTAGTGGGATCACTTTTCTTCACCTTGACCTCTTCTTTCTATGCCGGGACAAAGGGCTTTTTTGATTCACATCGCTTTCCCTTTCTCTTTCCTTGTTCACAATTGTCAGTATGACTTGAACACTTGCACTTTTCGGATGTCTAATTCTCCAATAGGCATGGTGCTGTGTTTTTAATCAGGACCAAACATTTTGGCCTGTGCTGGCCATGTGATCGCATAGTACCGGTGAGGGGGTATATGCTTTCACTAGGCATTTTTAAACCTAAATTTGCCATTTAGGAGATTTACAACTTGGTTAATAAGTTTGGATCTATGGGTGTGTATTTTAATGCAATTTGGCTTGGACTATTGCCCTACTTGGGTGAATGTCTTTTTAATATTTGTTAAATACTTATACCTGTTAATGTATTTTTGCAGCCCTGATGAAATTCCCAAGGCACGAATAGGGAATGAAACGCGTTGGCTGTGCCGCTGTACATGAAAATAAAGAATACTTTCATAAATAAGAACTGAAGATCTACAACCTGTTTTTGGACTCTTTTACATTATTGACTTCATTGTGTGCGCCTCTCTGCTCTTATACAACCATTGGTCTGATATACATTCTTGGCAGCGGATGGTGAGAGTAGCCGCACCGCCTAATAATTTTGAAACAGACGAAGTGGATGTGCGAAACCCTGGTCAGCTGCTGATTGCTTCTGTCTTTTGTTTAGTTATATTTGATATATACCTTGTGTGGTGTGCTTTCATTTGGTACTCAATAGATTATAAATGGTAAAACAACTTGCTTAACTCGTCTCCAAGTCTTAGCCTGAAGGCTGCTCTTCACAGCTACCACTAGGATAGCTTTCTATGAGGTTGACTTTATAACCTACCATCAATAAGGGTCGATTGGACTGGTGCAAGGTGCCCACTAGAATAGTGGACATCATATACCAGGCCAATTTCTCACAGTAGGGTCCACCTCGGAGGTCTCCACAACTCGCGCCGCTAAATCAGGCATCGGGCACTCCGACCGCAGTCGGGCCCTGATGTCCTTGTCAAAGGGACGCCGGAGGTGCACTTGCACGTAATCCGCCACCTCCTGCGATGGGAGCCAAGAGGTGGAAATAGGGTGGACAATGTCCGTCGGGTCAAACGTAAGGAACTTAGGCTGACTGAGAACCTCAAGGTGGTACTCCTTCCAAGACTTTTTTGCTGGTCAGGGTGCTTCATCCTCCTCTGACTTCTTGTCCTATGAAGAGTCCCCTTTCTCACCCTGAACGGAGTCAGAAGACTCTTTAGACGCCATATAAGGTTGGTCATTCACCAAAGCCCGGATGAGCCGAGCAAAATCCTCTGTATGAGGGTTAGAACCTTTTTTACTACTGGCGGGTGGTCGAGCGCTAGTTGCAGGAATCCACCCCTGTTGGATCGCATATTTATTCAAATGCCGCTTAAGGGGTGCAATCGCTCTGACTAGGGCAGTGTTTACTGAATGCTGCATCCCGGCATCTAAGGCCTCCATGAGGACGTGTTCTAATTAATTATCTTTGAAGAAAAATGTGGCCATTTTATATGATCCTGCAGTGAAAAGGGAACTAAATTATATACATAACACCCAACTGAGTGTGTGCCCACAGGTATGGAGGAATCGGTGGGAGAGGTGCCCCAGGCAAGCCTGGTGACAAACTGTATATTTTGTGGAGGGAGGGCTTGCCAGACCTAGCTAGGCAATGCCTATGATTATTATACAGCCCTCCGCGTCTCAGTCGCGTCGGGCATCACCGGGGCAAAAGGACGGAACAACAGACACTTTCAAATCTGGAGAAATCTAGTCAATTTCAGCCTGAGAGTGACATAAAATGGTCGCCCGTCATAATGAAAAGAGGACAAGCGCGGTCCTCGCTCCGCACTCCCACTCCACCTGACTCTGCTTCGGGCTCGAAGCGCCCTGCAAGGGACGCCAGCGCGCTCCCAATGACCGCGAGAAACGAGAACTACAATACCCCATGCGCTGGGGAGAGCCGTGCTAAACTCTGAAGGCCACAAGGTAAATAATGACTGCAAGCCTGCATAAATTACCAAAACAGTTTGAGTACAGTAAATATATCAAAGACATAAGCGTAAACACTTAATCTTTTTATTTTTTACTTTTTTATTTTATTTAATGTGATTTTATATAGCGCGAACTTTACCCGAAGGTGTCAGAGCGCTTTATATAAGAACCAGTTGCAAAACATAAGGACTTAGGATAACATGCGTTACATAAAAGATACAAACAGAAAAAATTGCAAATGTACAAGATGTAAAGTCACACAAGGAAGAGATACAAACAGAAAGACAAATTGCAAATGTACAAATAGTAAAGTCACTCAAGGAAGAGATACAAATAGATATACTCTAAGATATACATAGGAATGGTAGAGTACAACGGTCTACTGCATATACTAGTGATTAGAGTTATCTCTATATACATATATATATACACATAGTAGATTTTCTCAGGTCAAGACCCCCCCAAAAAAAGAACAGAAGAGCAGAGTTCCATTAAGTGGGGTCGGAGGGGGGACGCAGTCACAGCACCAAGGGAGGGTGGGAGGGATACAAGGGTATGGAGAAAAGGCAAATCAGAAAAGGGAAGAGACATTTGAGGATCGTCAAGGGGGAAATGAGGGAAAAGGGTAAAGGACAAGGGAATGGACAAGATGGCGAGTCGGGGTCCAGAGAAAAGCGGCCGAGAGCAACAGCAAAATGGTAGCCAGGACAAAAGAAAAAGTAAAGAAGTCCATGAGAGTCCGTTGCAGAACAGGCCGCTCCGATGAAGAGTGTTCTCTGGGGGCCTGGGGTGGGTATTTTCCGGAAGGGGCTCCAGTGTGCCAAACAATATAGGTTGGGACTGGAGGGTAGGCATGTCCAGGGTTAAAACGCAGGACCGCCATCACTCACTGCAGGCTCCGGTTTCCACAGGCTCCGGTTTCCAGCTATGGATTACACTGAAGCGGTTCCTCGCAGGCTACTCGCAGCAATCACCACTCCTCCCGGTCGGAGGGGGGAGAGCTGCCAGCTCAGACTCCACAGCACCAAGGCATCTCTGCCGAACCAGCGGCCATGTTGGTAAAGGCTCCGTGGTAAGCATGAGCGGGAAATCCGTTACGCTTGTGGATTTTGCGGATTTTTGGAAAATCCGCAATCCGCGAATTTTGCGGATTTCCCACAAAATCCGCAAAAAAAAATCCGCGAGAGTAACGGGTTCAAAAGTTGAACCCCCACTCATGCAACTATTTTACAATGGCGCCAGCAAGCTGCCAGCGCTGTTGTAAAATAGTTACAAAGTTAGCTTGCACAGGAACCACTAGATAAAACGAAGCAAGTGCTGCTTTATTTTATCTAAGTGCTTCCTGTGCAAGCTAACTTTGTAACTATTTTACAACGGCGCTGGCAGCTTGCTGGCGCCATTGTAAAATAGGTACAGGCACAGCCTTACACGGGTCACTCAAGGGACCCCTGCGCCCTTCAGGGCGATTGCATAGTAACACACACAAGGTCACTCAAACTAGTTGATGCTCAAATTCAGTGACTCATTCATTAGCCCAAAAACAATCATGAGCGTCTTCGAGGCTGGATAGGTGTGCCTTTTCCCAAATCTACCGTGGAAAATCAGCTGTGATGCTGGGTAGAGGGCGGCCTTTGCATGGTCGCTCGAACTAGTTGATGCTCAAAATCAGTGACTCATTCATTAGCCCAAAAACAATCATGAGCGTCTTCGAGGCGGGACAGGTGTGCCTCTTCCCAAATCTACTGTGGAAAATCAGCTGTGATGCTGGGCAGAGGCCTTTGTATCCTTGACTTTCATGAGCGCAATCCCCGTGCTGTTCCTGTGACCAGGAGCTTCTTTCTCTTCATATAAATGTGTTCGCACGCGTTGCTGCAAGTTCGCACGCGTTTTGTACAATTTCGCAATTTGCGAAATTGTACAAAACCCTCGCGAACTTGCAGAAACCCGTGCGAACATAAAAAAAAATCCGCAAATTCACGAGAATTCGCGGATTTTGCGGATTGCGAGTTCGCAAATCCGCAAAATTCGCGAATGCGAGATTCGCAAAATTCGCCCATACCTACTCCCTGGGCGCTCCCTCCAGAAACTCGGAGGGTGCAAGCAGGCCATCCGGATCGTTCCTGGGGTCCGCAATGCGTGGATAAGTGGGCTAAATCCTTGAGTAGGGTGGCGGTCGGATGGGGAGAGCCGCCAGCTCAAACTTTACAGCAGTGAGGCATCTCTGCCGAACCAGCGGCCATGATGGTAGAAGCTCCGTGGGCGCTCCCTCGAGAAACTCTGCAGGTGTGTTGCAGGCTACCCAGATAGGTCCATGAGGGTCTGAGCAGGGGCCCCAAAATGTTCGGTCCAGGGTCGCTCTGACACAAAGCCTGTTGCCAGCAGACCCCCAAACCCATACACTACCACATAAAAGGTATAGTAAGGAAAGAGGCACTTAAATGGCTGCGGAGCAGCAAAGAAAGAGGAAGTGATTACTGTTACAATCTCACTTGGTATGCCCCGCCCCCGCACCCTCTTCTCCCTTGGTACAGCCCTGGCAAGAATGTGCGAACATTCCACAGCTGACTCCAGCTGACTGGAACCTGTGATGGTGTTAAGACTGAATAAAGAAGACTCCTTAAACTCTACCTGTGCGCCTCTTCTTTGTAACACGGGCGACGAAAAACCGTTCGGGGATGGTACACCATCACCCCCAGTACGTACTCCAGTACAGCCAGTTATTTTAAGAAGGATTTACAACTTACCTTATACCTTCAAGGGTTAAGTGGTAGTCCCAGGTATCCTGCAGCCTGCTGTGCCTCTACTGTGCTGTGCCTCACGCTGTGTGGTGTATTTGGAGCAACCCTGTGAAGGTGAGGAAGACCTCTTCTGTACGGCTGCCGTGGCGTCCTGCCTTCTGCATGGGGTCCCTGTGCACCCGTTAAGGTAAGGGGAATTGGAGCCCCTGCGGAAGCTGTTGAGAGTGTTGGTCACCCTAGCTCACTCTCCAGCGACAGAGATCACGTCATGGTGAGCACTATCTCCCAGCGGCCCATCCCAGGGGAGGGAGGGCAATTTAATCTGCTTCTCAGTCTGTGGTTGCTGTGTGGAGTATTGTGTTTTTATCTAGGAACCTGAATCAATATTGCTATTTTATGCCCTTGTATGGCTATAATCAATAATATTCATATAATGGCATAAGAATCAGATCCATATTTAAGTAAATAGCCCTTGCAGTCCAAAGCACGGCAGACGCTACTTCCTTGGATTCCTAGAAAGCACAACGAGTTCTTTCGACACACCAAACCTCCAGCAACCTGGGAAATCCCCATTTGCTTTTGTTTTGATTTGTCATTAAACTCCTGCGAACACTAAAGGAACAGTCAGTTCTTAGTGACATCTTTATTGACGTCTTATGTCCAAACCTTACGTCAAACTCGCCACCTTTCAGGTATAGGCGATAAAACTAACGCAAGACGTTTGCGTAACTCAGTCATGCTTTTTCACACAGACCCTTATTCCCGTAAATACTCCAAAAGACGTCTGGAGTGGGTAAAAGGTTAAAATCCGCCGGAACTTAGTAGGAAGAGATTCCTATGTATAGTTTTTGGTATAGTCAACGTTGAAGGATACAGTGTTCCAAAATATTGTGCACCTAATCTTTGTTTCCTTGAAACTTGATCTGCAACAAAAAACCTTTCTACCAGTAAAATGGGGGAAAGTGAAGACGAGAGGGAGGCAGCTAGAATACCAGCTCGACTCCTAGAGGAGGACAAGAGTCTCCTACAGACTGACCCGAATGCGATACTCATTCCGGTCAACATAAGAAAAACTATAACTATTAAACTTATAGAAAACGAACTGACATCACGAGGTGGTACAGTCATATTCGTGGTAGAGGCCCATGAATATCGGCAGACAGAGGTATTATATTCATGGATAAACTTTCCAGCAGCAAACGCTGTAACACACGAATTCCACTATTACAAAATAGAGGAACCTCCGGATGAATACACTCCTTTCGAGGACGTTGAAATCCCACTAAATTACCAAGAGCACCTGCTCTAGTTTAAAGGCGTCCTACAACATAATGATCACATAACCAGGCTAGGTCCACTAGGTAGACCAGGAGCAACGTGGCCGGTTCTAGCCAGCTACACACCACATCCAGACATTGATAAAATGTCAAGCGAAGAACTCTTAGTTAAAATAAAAGAATTAACAAAGGCATATAGAGAGTTAGTTCAATTGGCAATGGAGGATATAACTTACCTTCAGAAATTGAAAGAAACAGATATAGCAGACCAACCAATTGAACTTGCCAGAATCATAGAAAAATCCTATGAAGAACTAGGTAGAGATAGTTTGGGTGGGAAACCGGTAAAACCCCAACTAACTGAAAATGCTGAGAAGATATTTATTAGAAATAATCTAAACACTCTGAAGAAGAGCTGGGATGGAAATAAACAATCCACTCCCAAAGAAAAAAGATTCCAGTCCAGAGGAAGGTCTCCTCGGCGGAGAGAAACATATCCGTACCAAGGACACAAGTCTCCCCAGAGGGAGCCCTCTGAGAAAAGATACAACCTTAGAAATAGGGATAATTTAAAAAAGCCTGATAGATATCAAGATATTGATACACGTCCCTCTCGATCTTTTCAGACTTCCTCGCAGAAATCGGAAAGAAGAGGACGGTCAGAACATAGGGAAGAGCACGTCAAGTCCGAAGACAAGGAACCTGCTCAAAGTAAAAAATGACAATTTCCAAGAAAGAAGGTAGCCAGAATTAAAATAATCAAACATGCCGAGGATACTGAGGACACAGCTGAAAAACGGAGAGTGGGCCCAGACAATGCTAGACAGCGCAGCAGAAGTGACAATAGCTCGCAAGATCCTGATGAATCATCTGGAGACAGTGGACACGAATTAATACATGCAGGTGGAAACTGCAGATACCAGAGTTAGCGAACCTCATAAAATATTTGTAGTATTTGTATTTGTAGGGGTACTTGTAGAGCGCGACGTTCGCTCCGGAGGGAGCATCTTGGCGCTAAGAATCCTAGATGACCGGTCCGGTAACAGAGGGGGGTTAGATGGCTGCCTTAGCAAAGTCATCGGGGAGGCTGAAAATCCAAGTCTTCAGGAGCTTTCTGAAGGGTTTTTCGCGGGTTTGTTGCCTGAGATTTTTGGGCAGATTGTTCCATGCTTTGGTGGCTAGGAAGCTTAAGGTTTTGCCTCCCTTCGTCTTCAGATTGTACTTTGCGGGAAGGATGAGGTTGTCTTGGGACGAGCGGAGAGATCGACTGGGGGTGTAGTGGGGAAAACGTCTGTACAGGTATTTTGGGCCGGATTTATTGAAAGCTCTGAAGGCGATGATCAAAATCTTGAATAGAATTCTCTTGTGGAGAGGCAGCCAATGTAAGGATCGAAGGGCTGCGGAGATGGACGCTCTACGGGGCAGTTTGAGTACCAGTCGAGCGGCGGTGTTGAGCACGCTCTGAAGTTTCGCTAGAGTGCTCTTTTTTGCCCCTGCAAGAAGGCCGTTGCAGTAGTCTAATCGTGAAATTATAAGGGCTACTGTCACACTCTTCCTGGCGTCGAGAGGGAGAAAGTCGAAGAACTTTCTTAAAGATCTTATTATTCCGAAACATTTACCGGCTACAGTCTTAGCATGTTGATCGAAAGAGAGATCTGAGTCGAATATGACGCCTAGATTCCTGGCCGTTGTTACAGTTTGAGGGGTAGCGACTGAATCGTCTGGCCACCAAAGGGCTGGGCAGAAGGAGGTGTTCTTGCCAATCGGGAGTATCTCCGTTTTGTTGGAGTTACACTTCAGATGGTTTGTGTTCATCCAATGGAAGACCTCCGTTAGGCAATTCTTGAGGTTGAGCTCAGAGCTGGTAGAGTTACCGTCCAAGGGCACGATGAGTTGTGTGTCATCGGCGTAGGAGGTTACTGGTATTCCAAAGGATTCGATCAGGGACAGGAGTGGAATGAGATAGATGTTGAAAAGGAGGGGACTTAGGATAGAACCCTGCGGAACTCCTGAGGAAATCGTCTTCTCTTTTGAGTGGAAAGGGCCCAGAGCGACGGTCTGTGATCGGTCAGCGAGGAATGATTTTAACCAGGATAAAGCGGAGTCTGAGATCCCTATGTCGATCAGTCTACTGATAAGGATGGAGTGGGAGATGGTGTCAAACGCCGCGGTCAGGTCGAGAAGAATGAGGATTGAGTTTTTTCGCTGATCTTGTAGCAGTTTGATCGTATCTGATAGTTCTATCAGCGCTGTTTCCGTCGAGTGTCTGGGACGGAAACCCGACTGCTGTGGGTGGAGTATGTTATTTACTTCCAGGTATTGTCTAAGTTCTCTATAGACCAGTTGTTCTGTTATTTTTCCTAGGGCTGGGAGTAGTGAGATCGGGCGAAGATTGGTCAGGTCAGACGGGGATTTGTTGGCCTTTTTCATGAGGGGCTTGACAATTCCTTTCTTCCACCGGGGGGGGGACGATTCCTGTGCTAAGCGACAAGTTGACTATGTCGTTGATTGCTGGGTTTATCACATCAATAAGTTGGTGAAGGATTTTGGGTGGACAGGGGTCAGACGGAGAGCCCGATTTGCAGGCCAGGATGACTTCTCTGGTTTGCTCCAGTGTTACAGGGGAGAAACTTTTCAGGTTGCCGGGAAGAGAGTCAGGGGGAGGGGAAAATATACGAAATAACATTGCGTATAGAGGAAGATAAGACTAGGAAAGTAAGGGGTCTGTTTTGGGATAACCTTTCAAAAGGCTATGACATCCTATTAGCTGAGAAAGACTGGCCACCAGAGTTTGTCAGGGAGTGCCCTCGTGGCGAAGAAATGATTATGCCTGCCTTCTCAAATCATATTCCAATTCATAGAAAATACACATACGCAAGAAAATGGGCAGTAGCTCAAGCTCCTGCATTATATAAAAATCATGTAGGATGGGATGAGGACTCTCCTCCTCACAAAATCCAGTTAAAATGTCAACCAACTGCACAAAGGCAGTACCCAATTAAGCAAGAAGCTAAAATACAAGTCAGCTAGATCTTATATCAACTTGAATACCAAGGGGTGATCGAAACATGCACCTCTCAAATGAACAATCCTTTGTTTCCTGTCTCCAAACCAGACGATTCATATCATCTAGTCTTGGACTACAGGCACCTTAACTCATGTTGCAAGACATTTGCTGTACAAAACTCACACAGTGCAGCACTAATGAATAACATAGTTCATAAAAAAATACAAAAAATACATTAGACATCTCTAATGGATTCTTTTTTCAAAACATTGCATCTGAAAGCAGGTATTTAACCGCTTTCTCAATAATGGGGTTACAGTAAATTTCTGTCGACTCCCACAGGGATTCAAGAATAGCCCAGGATTATTCTCAGCAAGGGTAACAGAGTTACTACAAATATATGATGATGAGGCATTATCTTATGTCGATGATATCTATCTCACAGATGATGACCTGGATACTCACTTGAAAAGAGTGAACACCATTATACTTGGGTTTGCAGCAGAGGGTTACAAATTCAACGTTAAAAAGTCACGAATTGCCCATCTAACTGTCCTGTTTTTAGGATATGAAATATCAAGTGAAGGCAAAAGCCTAGCAGACAACTTCTTAGAGAAGTGCGCTGTACTCCAAGCACCAAAAACGCAGAAGAACTTACAATCAATACTAGGTTTCCTGAATTTCGGACGAACTTACATTCTAAATTATGCAGAGAGGGTTAAACCTCTCTACGAATTAATAAAACCTGATTTTAAACCAATCAATTGGACTCAAAAACACACAGAAATTTTGAGATCATTGCAAACAGACATGTTAGCTAAAACAAAATTACAAACTCGCGACAACACACGCAACCTTGTAATCCGAGTCATCCCAGGAAGATGCGGATTCACGTACCTGACCTCTAATGAGGGAGAAACGGTACCAATAGCTTACAAATCACATTTGTACACACAAGCTGAAATGAAATTCAGTTCAACTGAAAAAATTCTAACTGCGGTTCAGACTCCTGTAGCAAAAGAAAGAGCACTGGCACAAGGTAAACGAATAATAATCGTTACACCGATACCAGCACTAGAAGAGGTAACAAAAGCAAGCATTCCAAATGCTAAAGCACTACATCCGAGATGGATCCAATGGGTTAATTCTCTTGCTGCAACAGACGTATTATACGAATTTGATCCTAATTTGAAAACACAAGAATTTCTACAATATGAATATGAATGTCCTCTGCCAACAGAAATCCTGCCTCTAGAACACTACGGCTGTATAATATATACAGACGGATCAGCACAACCCGCAGTTTGGGGTAAACAAGCTTACAGTGCTGCGTGCGCGATTGTTAAAGGTCGTTGGCACAAAGGAAAATTTAGAACACTGGTCAATAAAACGCAATCTCTAGGAGATTGTACAGCTCAGCGAGCTGACCTACTAGCATTTAAGATGGCGCTTGAATATACCGATCGCGAATTCCCCACACTAATAGTGTGCGATTCATATTACTGCGTTCAGTCTTATAATGAATACTTGCAGAACTGGGTTCAAAACGGTTTCAAACATGCAAAAGGTGGCACAATCAAGCATAAAACGCTTTGGGAACAAGTAGTTCTTTTACAGAAAGAACTACAAAAGACTCACGTGATACATACACTGAATCATCAACGTGATGGCGTTCACGTTGCGGGGAATTCATTGGCTGATGAAACCGCGAAGGCAGCTGTGCAAACGGCTTCCGTAGCTGCTATCACACGGTCAAAAACAAAAATAGACAGCGATATAATGCAAGCTGTCAGTGCGTCAGTAAAACAGGACAGAAAACCACTCCGAAAGGCTTTCCAGAAAAGTACTCATACATAACTGATGCAAATAATGTTCCATTTGCTTGAATCCCTGGAGTGGGGGATAGGGCAATTCCAAACATGGAACACAGGTTAGGACTAATCACAGCGGCACATGAAGGGCTCGCTTCTGCACATGCTGGTGTTTCTGCCACAATATCATTATTAAAACAGAGATATTGGTGGCCGCGCATAAGAATACAAACTAAGAAATATGTTCTAGAATGCGAAATATGCCAAAGAATGAAAGTATCAACAGTGAAACGACCAGCGCAGACGCCCCTTCTAATCTCAGATGAACCATTACCATGTGTTTACCTGGACCACTGTGGTTCCTTACAAAGGGATGGGAACTATAAATATATCATGGTCGCAGTGGATTCCTGCACGAGATTCATTTGGATGTGGCCCCAGCGCTCGGCTGACGCCAGAACTGTTATAAAAGGTTTGCGAGTCTTTATCGGCACATACGCAATTGGCATGCTACATTCTGACCAGGGTCCTGCTTTTAGCTCTCAGATTTATCAGAAGGCCATGACCAGCATGGGCATTGCATTGCGGTACTCTTGTCCCTTCCATCCTGACGGAAATGGGATTGGGGAAAGAAAAAAACTGGACATAAAGCAATCTATAACGGCGAGGGTATTAGGTTCGGGTGATGGGTGGGTCCAACATTTAACAAGTGTCCAACGTAGTCTTAACAATCTGCCAAGAAATTCTCTACAAGGTTTCAGTCCGTACGAACTATTGTTCGGAACTAGAATGCATATTCAGGACTTAGATAGTCAGACTTCAGTGGTAGAAAGAAAATGCTTTGATATCAAAGATCGTTTGGCTGTTTTACAGGACTTAAATGAAACAAGAAAAGACCTGAGCAACATAAAGTTAAAACAGCAGCCAACGGCCACTGAAGATAAACCACCTGCCCCAGCAAGGCCTGTCTGGATTCCAAAGATTGGGGATCTGGTAGAGAGAAGATCGCGGTGAAGAAGGAATTTGGGCCTTCTTACAGAAAAGCAGTACCTGTCTTAGCTGTCAGCGGAACAAGATCAGTTGTACTACCGCCCCTTGCTTGTAAAAAGGAGAACCGAGTTGTATCCATCGACCTGGTAAAACCACAATCATGTGGCCAATAATAAGTAGTAGGCCCAGTGGACTCCCAAGAAATAGCAGAATACCAAAATTTGCTACAATCCAAGAGGTTCAAACTGAGAGACTAATCACATTTGATAAACCTGCAGTGAATAAAAAAGGACTATGCAACAATGCCATGGAACTTGTGCCTCTTGAAACCCAAATTGAAACAGTTTGTCAAGAAACACCTGTCTACAACGATGTAGCCTCAGACTATGCTAATGAAAGAAAAAATGAAAAAGCAAAGGAAAATTCGGAAGCAATTCCAACAATTGACAGAACTGCATCTGGCTACTTCATCAATTTCGATAACTTTTCTGAAGATCCATGCGAACCTAAAGAAATGCCAATAACAAAAACTTTCAAAGACAAATTAACTGAACTCTTTCATCAACTCAAAGAAACCTATCTGATTTCTCCATGGATTGAATTTTGGATTGTGTTAGGTGTACTTTTCCTCCTGCTTTGGCTCATCATGGTACTCTGTTTGGGAAAATTCATTGAGGGAAAATACAGTACAATGGACACAGCAAGTCAGAACATCAACTTGGTCCTAAAGCCACACAAGTCATCTCACATTGAGAAAAGAGAACTATCATCAGTGAATGTCACAGCCATTCCAAAACCCGGTGGGGTAGCTTGGGACAAAACGGATTACGAAATCTATGGCCCAGTTGAACTCTTGAAATAGCCACATCAGTTCAAGGTTTCATTAAGTGACTTTGTAAAACCAAGCTCATTCTCTGATGATTGGGACTTTGAAAGCATAGATAATATGATGTCAGATTTAGTAATGTCAGCAAAATTTACAGAACATGATTACTTACAGGGTTCGTCGAATTATGAACAAATATACTGCTACAATCACTTTGCACATCACTATTTACATAAATCTGCTCAACCTAGACATGTTTTTAAGTATAATCAATGGGAACATTGTGCAACTCCACCAAAAGGCAGTTGGAAACATTTTATGAGAAATTCCCATACTTCTCAGGGTTTAACACAAGTGATGCAGAAACGTTTTATTTTAAACTGTTAAATAAGACAGGGATAAAAACAATGTTGACAAATACTAAATTGATTTATTCTGAAACATTTTATGAAAAAATGATTACATTTGGATTTGATTTCTGGAAAGAAAACATTGAAACGAAAACCATCTGGGGTACAAACAAAATGGCAGGTCCAAGGTTTAGAAGCGTTATTTAGAGCCTGCATGATCCCAGAACAAATAATATTTTTGAATGACACCATTCAACAGACTACTTGTCTTGGCCTAGCTAAGATTAAAGACTTAAACAAACCGTCTATTCCAAAACCAATATCTGATAGTAATACCACTACAGATGTGGAGATAGTCGTATCCAATATTTTACACCAAAACAGAACACATCCTGATTGGAAAAAGTGGTTGATCTGGCCAACAGACACAAATAACTGTCAAGATAGATTCCTGAACAAAAAACAGGTGTTCAAAATGGCCAGACCAGACCCTAGATACTCCCAGAGACAATATCCAGGGATAGTAACAACATACAGTGTAGGGAAACTATGCCTTGAATGGCTACAGACATCCACACTGGCTGAAATTAAGCAACACTTGACTTTACTTAAAGACGGTGCTGACTTGCGTGATTTCATAATGGGACCACGCAAACAGCGTCAAAAATGTTTCATAGCGGCCGGTATATACGCTGCGTACAACGAAGCTTGGAAAGTAACTCAAATTGAGACAGCAGAGAAAATACGAGAAATTGATCGTATTAATTTGGAAAAATCACTTTCTGTTGTGGACAATGGGTTAATGACTCGGTCCTCCAGAATATATTCACTGGACAGTATTGTATCATCTGCTATCGATATAATAGATCAGGACTTACTAATGTTACAACACGGTCAGTCCCAATTACGTTCTATTGTACAGCTCGGCTGGACGTTGCAAAATCTGCGTTCAGGCTACGTGCCATGGTGTTTGATAAACACAACGTCATTATTCTCTATCTTTAACCTTACTGATAAACAAATCAGTTTGGCACAAAAAGGAGCAGAATATACGATACTGAGCATTGAAAAACTTAAGAGATTACCATTGACAATGTCAGAAAGACCTGTCATTGAATGGATAATACACAGAATAATTACAATTCCGATAACAACTTTCCCATTTAAATACTGCCAAGAGTATATATCAGCGGGCCAGTATGAAAGGTTGGGGAAAGGGTACATTAAGTCATCATGGAAATTGCCTTACACACACACGTTATAGTGAAAAGAAACTGAATGTATTTCTTAGTGGTAACAATTGTAAACAATCACTAAGCGGTATACTTCTGTGCCAAGGTATTAATTTGCATGGGGCCTGTGAGGGGACTTCAAATAACCTTACATGTCACTAGCACGGCACACCTGCAACACAAATAGAGCCATTCTTTAGACGGCTTTCTAACGGGAGCTATATTCTAATAATGGACCACAGCTGTTGTGGCATGGTGCCAGGGAAAGCCTATCTCGTAAGCGTTAGTTCCATGGTCACTTGCTGTATGCAAGTAGTGTATCCAAACAGCTCTCCAGATACAGAGGCGACGATTTGGCCTTCTTTGAATATCTCTTCTATACGAATTGATACTTTAAGCAGAATGAAGTCTGTTCTTTTACAGACAACCGTGCCTTTAACGTCATCAAAAGAAACGTATGATCTTCTAGTTGCAAGGACAACGGCAGAGATACATACCCTTTTATCAACAAATTGCAAATTTCGTAGAAATGCTAAGCCAAATCCTAAATATGTCTGATGCCAGTGGTATCCCACATATATTTAAGACAATTTTTTCGGGACTGTTAACACCCTTCGAAGCAGTTCTGGGCATTTTTCCCAATTTTGTCCATTCTGTCTTTGACGGCCTACCACTACTTTTGGGACTCGTAGCAGGAATTTTATTTTTTACCCTTCTGCTCCGATATGGCAAGCCAAGTCACAGATAAGACTCAAGCAACAATGGAAGAAACGATCCTAGCCATACGCTATCGGGACCGCATAACTAAAGTCCTTGGATTAGCCCGGCTAAGAGATCTGAATATGACCTGGTTTCTTTCATTCAGACCTATCTGGCAAAATTGCATCCTACCTGTGCTTCGATGTATGCTATGCGGAGAAGAATGCGTGTTGGACGTCTGTCTTTCACTACCATCAGCAGTACCATTGGATACAGATACTTTGCTAAGTCCTGTAACGGCTCATGCATCGTGTTGTCCCTAGCGGCAACCCATTCTGATGACAGCATTCGTTGAGACTTCACCACTACGATTAGGTGGCAGTGAAGTACGAGATGAGAGCAGCATCACCCAGGTACGACCTTCTGTGAGCATTGCTGATCCTGACATCGATGATAGCAATCATTCTCACGACTGCACTGTTGCAGCACTTTCAAACTTGGTCGAACTTTCACCTGATGTCGTAGACCAATTTTTTGCGAGTCTGTCTGAAATGATGTTCTCCCCTGAACAGAAAGAATAACTTTTAAGCAACGAGCACACCGCGTTCCCCTGAACTCTGAATTCGGCCTTCAGCTTTGATAAACAAAAGCTACTGAAATTTGGAACTAATTTTCCCCTGAAAGCGAAATTATTTCTTTCAAACTTCCAAAATATTTACCTTTTTTCAGGCACATGTACTCTGCTTAAAGTAGAACTATTCTTAAAGAACAGAGCTTCTATTTTTAGGAACTCTAGAGACAATATATTACCTCAGCCTCTAGCACATTTACAGCAACTGTATTTATATGTGATGGAATGGTCTTGACCTTCTTTTTTGTATTAAGAGCCATTTCATGTGTAATTTTCGCAAATCGTTCAGCTAATATATATAAGCATGTTTAACTGAATGTTTACACTGCTTAAAAAGCGTACAGTACCATTAATAATTTTCGTGTATTCTGCATACACCATTTCAAATGCATAAAATGTATTTTGGGGTGGGTTGTAATACACATGCACCTTTAAATGTTTACTATTGCTTAGTTTTAGTAATGATGGACATTAGATCGTGGAGTGGGTATTGTGTTTTTATCTAGGAACCGGAATCAATATTGCCATTTTATCCCCTTGTACGGCTATAATCAATAATATCCATATAATGGCATAAGAATCAGATCCATATTTAAGTAAATAGCCCTTGCAGTCCAAAGCACGGCAGAAGCTACTTCCTTGGATTCCTAGAAAGCACAACGGGTTCTTTCGACACACCAAACCTCCAGCAACCTGGGAAATCCCCATTTGCTTTTGTTTTGATTTGTCATTAAACTCCTGCGAACACTAAAGGAACAGTCAGTTCTTAGTGACATCGTTATTGACGTCTTATGTCCAAACCTTACGTCAAACTCGGCACCTTTCAGGTATAAATATACCAACGTTGCCTTAAGCAAACACACGGTGGTGGTTTTGGAGCCGAGCAGCTATCTACTTGCCCGAGAGCCCAGCTGATGCGAGAGCCCACGGACGCTGCCCCTCCTCTTTGACGCACTGAGAGAGACGCTGTCTTTTCTCCTGCCGAGAAATCCGGCTCTGGTGTTCTCAGCCGCCTTCGCGGGCTGCTGGGATATCGAGTCCTGAAAGAGAGATACCAGACCTCCTGCATCCTATTACCCAGGTACGGAGCTGACTAAATCCTTAAAGAGAATTCTTGAGTCAGATTCTTGGCAAAACCAACTTAACTTAAACTGCTACTTACTTACTCCTTCCCACGTATTAGGCTTAGGTCAGGTACACCGGGGTAGGCGTATTTTAGAAGCACCAGTTGAGTACGTTAGTCAATGTATATATGTATGTATATATTTTATCCATTTTAAAGTATCTTATGGCTAAGAAACCATATCAATGCTTTTACAGTATTATTTCATAATACTCTTTTTACTGTACGCACTTTACTTTACATTAAGTATTGCAATTATGGCAGAAGACTGCTCAATAAATTACACCTTTTTATTGAAAACGCCCGTCTCTCTTTTCTCTGCACTCTGGTGAAACTAAGTACGCACATTTGACTGAGTGAAATAGCTGTCTATTGTTTTCACACGACTCTAGAGATACACTCTTATTCTGAGGGAGCAAAGTTGTCATGTTATACGGTTGTCGGAAGCTAATCCCTTCTTGTCTATCCAGGGAGGTTAAACTCCTCCTCGTTTATTCGAGAAAGTTTCTAGTGACCTCTGAGCTAGCTGGCAAACTTAAGTCTAATATAGTCAGTAGAGACCTAGTCGACCTCAGTCCTACGTCTACACTGCTGAATATATTATTCCAATGCGCAGAGCCTATTGGCAATATATTAACTACACTACAGGAGCGGCTAACCCAGTCAGTGACTTTATCTCCGGAAGTCCGCGAGGGGGGAGAGAGGAGCTTTGGAGGGTTCCCCGCCGTGTCTACGGTGCTGTGCCCGGCCGGAGCAGGAGAGGAGTTCTGATTGTTGCTGCTGGGAAGCCTTGTGGATTTCCCGGCATTCTGTGGTGTTGTACCCCGGCCGGAGCAGCCATGGAGATCGTGCGATCGTTGCTGGGAATTGCCTTCCCGTTCTAGCGACGGTGCCTATGCTGCGGTCCTCTGAAGGGGGATCGAGTTGGTTGTGGAATCCAGAGGGGGCCGCCCCGGGGGGGGGGGTGATGTCCAGTATCCCGCAGAAGCTGTGCTAGGCTTCCGACGCTGCTCCAGTCTTTTCCTCAGTGAAGCATGTCATCTCCAAAGGCGGCACGTACCAGCGGCGCCTCCCTCAGAGCAGCGCTTCTCAAGTAAACCCTTGGCTCTCTTTTAGTTGCTCCTTCAGCCTGTGGCACTCTTCGCTGACAGGCACAGCTGACTCTCTATAGCGCTCCACAATATTAACCCCTTCCTCACTCATACTTGCACCTTTAGCCTGTTGCATTCTTCGCTAACAGGCACAGCTGAATTTCAATAGTGCTCCATGAAGGCACAAGTGTTTATGATTAATTGCCCTTCAATTTTTAATGTTGATAGGCACGGCTTACTGTTACATATTGTTCAAGGTTAAATAATTATTTGCCCAGGTTCTCCAGATAACTGTTTTCGCCAGGAACATTCAATTTCAATAATTTCCAGTCAAAGCTCTTCAACTCCTACCCTGTCATTTTCACGCGCTGATGTGCACAGCTGGACTTTTGCCATATTGTACTGTACTTTCCTTAGTGATTTCACTAAGAGGGAAGGGGACAGACTCATCTTCTGAGAATACCCAGCTGTATAGGTCCTGCGGGGAGCATTTTTACCTTTCTTTCATAATTTGGCGAGTACAAATATGTCGCAGCCGCCACCTTTTCTCAACGAAGTGGGAGAGCCGCAATTACCATGGAAACAATGGTTTGGGCTTTTAGAGTCATATCTCATAGCAATAGGTGGTGAAAAATTCTCAGCATTAAGAAAGCTACATACCTTACTTCATAATCTAGGAATCGAAGGGGCGTAAAACGTACGACAACATATCAGCGGAGGCAGAAGAGGACAGTGATGATGAAGAAAATGTATACCTAGCAGCTGTAAACAGATTGGAAAAACATGTTGGTAAAACTATTAATGTCGTTTTGGAAAGGCACAAATTCCTTTCAAGGGTTCAGGGGAAGAGTGAAAAAGTAAAACATATATTGCAGCCCTCAAAGGTCTGGCCAACACATGTGAATTCGAGACACTACAAGATTCTCTCATTAGGGACCAGCTAGTAAGATGCACTAATAACACAAAGATACAGGAAAGGCTCCTAGTTGCCAATCCTGACCTAAAACAAGCCATCAACATCGCTGTAGGGATTGAACGCGCTGCAGATTGCATGGTAGCCATGAAAGGTGAGGGGGAAAAAAATACAGAGGTAAATGCAATAAACAAGCAGGAGACCCATAAGGAAAACAAGAGCAAAGGGCCCAACATTATTCCCCCAGGGACCAAACTTGAATGTTTCAGGTGTGGTAGCCCCAGCCACCTGGCTAATTACGTAGGGTGCCAAGCCAGATCTGTCACATGCCACAGATGTGGGAGGAGGGGCCACTTGGCCAGACTATGTCGAGATCACCAACCCAAAGCAGTTCACTCCATCGAGCATGAACCTCAACAAGAAGTTAAATTAGTGTTTAAGGTACAAGAAGGGGACAAGACTGGTTATTTTCCGTCTTGTACCATTACATTGGACCAAAGGGAGGTAACTGTATTTGCCGACTCGTGTTCACCATACACCTTGGTGGAAGCAGACACTTTCACCAAAATGTTTCCCATGTGGCAACAGAAGATACAACCTGCTGATATACACCCAGGGGGGTACAATGGGGACCCCATACCCTTAGTAGGCATGACAACTATGAACATTGGTTTTAAAGGTAGGAGCACAGTAGGCAAGATTTATGTCACACAGAAAGGGTCCAATTTGTTGGGGTGGAAACACCAAAGGAAACTTGGCATCAAGCTAGACCCCAATATCCCTGACCAAGTACTCCTAGTGGATCAGTCAGTGAGGGGCACCGAAGTGTGTGATGATTTATCCAGAGGCCTACTAAAGAACTACCAACACTCTATCAAGCTGAAAAGCAAGGCTAAACCATTGGCTCATAGAGTGAGACCCATACCTCACTTGATGCAGGCACCCCTACAAGCCGAATTGAACAAACTTTTGGCTCAAGGAGTCATTGAACCTATAGACAGCTCACAATGGTTAGCCCCGATCGTTCTTACAACCAAATCCCCTAGCAAGGATATCTGACTATGTGTGGACCTTAGAGACCTTCACAGCAATATTTGGGTGGACAGGCACCCATTGCAACGCATACATGAAGTCCTCACACTAGTCAAGCCAAGGACGCCTTCAAAAACGCCACCCGCATACACCACCAACTGATCCGGAATGCCAAGAAAGCCGCTCTCAAGGACCGACTAGATAACAACGCCCACAACAGCAAGGAATTATTCAACATCGTCAAGGAATTTACCAACCCCTCAGCCAACTCCAACGACATCACCCACTCTCAAGCCCTCTGCGACTCCCTAGCCTCATTCTTCCACAACAAAATTGCAGACATCCACAACAGCTTCGACAACCGACCCGAAGACCAACCCACCCAACCCTCTGCAGGACCCCCACCCCCCTTGAACATCCTCAATGACTGGAACCCAATCTCCACTGAAGACACCATCCGTCTGATGAACTCTATCCACTCAGGATCCCCCACAGACCCATGCCCTCACCACATCTTTAACAAAGCAGACTCCATTATAGCACCACACCTCCGAGACGTCATCAATTGCTCCCTCAACTCCGCAACCTTCCCGGAAAGTTGGAAACACGCCGAACTCAGCGCCCTTCTGAAGAAACCCACAGCTGACCCCTCCGAACTCAAAAACTACAGCCCTATCTCTCTCCTTCCATTCCCGGCCAAAGTCATCGAGAAAGCGGTCAACAACCAGCTCGCCGCCTTCCTCGAAACCAACAAATCCCTCGACTCCTCACAGTCCGGCTTTCGAGCCAAACACAGCACTGAAACCGCCCTCATCGCAGCAACAGACGACATTCGAACTCTACTGTACAATGGAGACACAGTCGCCCTCATCCTCCTCGACCTCTCCGCAGCCTTCGACACAGTCTGTCATAGCACCCTTCTACAGCGCCTCAGAAACGTCGGAATCCAAGGAAAAGCACTAGAATGGATCACCTCGTTCCTCACCGGAAGAACCCAGAGAGTCCGCCTTCCACCATTCAAGTCAGAGGCCACTGAAGTCATCTGCGGCGTACCACAAGGATCTTCACTCAGCCCCACCCTCTTCAACGTATACATGAGCCCCCTCGCGACCTTTGCACGCTCACACAACCTCAACATCATCTCCTACGCCGATGACACTCAACTGATCCTATCTCTCACCAGAGACCCTAACACTGCCAAAACCAACCTGCATGAAGGAATGAAAGAAGTAGCCGAATGGATGAAGCTCAGCCGTCTGAAACTGAACTCAGACAAAACAGAAGTCCTCATCCTAGGCACCTCCCCCTCCGCCTGGGACGACTCTTGGTGGCCAGAGGCCCTTGAAAAGCACCCATCCCGACCGACCACGCACGGAACCTGGGAGTCATCCTAGATTCCTCACTCTCGATGAACAGACAAGTCAACGCCGTTTCTTCATCTTGCTTCAACATTCTTCGCATGCTCCAAAAAACATTTCGTTGGATCCCCACCGAAACTAGAAAAACAGTCACCCACGCACTGGTCACGAGCCGCCTGGACTACGGAAACACCCTATACGCCGGCACCACCGCAAAACTCCAGAAAAAACTCCAACACATCCAGAACGCTTCAGCCAGGCTCATATTAGACATTCCGCGTAAAGAACACATCTCTGGGCACCTGAAAAACCTCCACTGGCTTCCCGTCAATAAGAGGATTACTTTCCGTCTCCTAACCCACGCACACAAAGCACTTTACGAAATTGGACCCGAATGCCTCAACACACGACTGTCCTTCTACACCCCCTCCCGCCAGCTACGATCCTCAAACCAAGCCCTTGCCACTGTACCTCGCATCAACAAAACCACCATGGGAGGGAGATCCTTCTCCTACTTGGCAGCTAAAACCTGGAACTCACTTCCCACTCACCTTCGCATCACTCAGAACCACCTAGCATTCAGAAAGCAACTTAAAACGTGGATATTCGAGAAGTAATTCCCCACCCTCCTTCAAGCGCCTTGAGAGTTGAGACCCTCTGGGTATGTAGCGCGCTATATAAATCTCTTGACTTGACTTGACTTGTCAAAGATGTCAGTTGTTTCAGCGTCCTTGACCTCTCGTCTGCCTACCACCAGGTGGAATTGCACCCAGATTCACGTCACTTAACCTCATTCATTACCCTTTTAGGGGCCTTCCAGTACATTTGCATGCCCTTTGGGTTGGCATCTGCAGCCGCTGCCTTCCAGAGGATCATGCAACATGTACTGGAGGGCCTCCCGAATACCTAGTGCTTCCAGGATGACATCCTGATTTATGGGAAAGACTTGGAGGAACATAATTCCATCTTGAGGAAGGCGTTGACTAAATTGAAAGCAGCAGGGTTGACACTAAAGAAGGAGAAGTGTCGCATAGGGGTAGAGTCGGTTGAATACCTGGGCCATACAATTTCAGAGGATGGTATAAAGCCCAAAGTAGACCTGTTTGAAGCCATCCAAGGGACTAAACCACCGGAGAATTTAGATGATTTGAAATCATTTTTAGGATTATCTGAGTTTTATGCCAAGTTCGTGAAAAATGATGCAAGCATTGTGGAGCCTCTGAGGTCATTGCTTAAGGCCAGAACCCCTTTTACATGGGATGAAAACTGTCAAGCGGCGTTCACCACAGTGAAGGAAAGCATTGCCTCAGCCCCGTCGCTGGGCAGATTTGACCCTACCAAACCCAATATTCTGTATACCGATGCTAGTAACAAGGGGTTGGGGGCTAGTCTCAACCAGATGGATAATAAAAAGGAACAAGTGGTGGCATTTGTTTCTAGCACCCTTAAAGGAGCCGAAGTAAACTACTCTGTGGTGGAGAAGGAGGCGCTGGCATGCACATGGGCCATCAAACATTTCCGATTCTTCTTCTGGGGCATTCCCTTCACTGTGGAGACCGACCACAAACCCCTCATGTATGCTTTTACAACCAAAGGGTCTGAAAAAACCACACCACGCATATCAAGATGGATTTTGGGATTGGAGGGGTACAATTTCTCTGTGAAATATATGCCAGGCTCAAAAAAAGTGGAAACAGACTTCCTGTCCCGCTCACCTACTGAAACTAATAGTTGTGATGTGGTAGCTGAAGATGAGGAGAGAATCTTGAAGTTGACATGTCTAAGCAAAGAGGAATGGGAGCAGTGCTTAAGCAGTGATAAGGATATGCAAGCACTTAAAAACTGTATAATCAGAGGGTGGCCCAACGAAAAGAGTAAGGTAGCATCTGCATTGAGTGGGTTCTGGGAAGTAAAACTGGAACTTAATATTCAAGATGGTATGGTGTATAGAGGGGAAAACATTGTTCCACCTGTATCACTCAGACAAAAAATTGTGTACCTAGTACATGTTGGTCACTTGGGGCGTAGCCTAACTAAACACAAGATAAGACTGGACTACTGGTGGCCAGGGATGGATACCATGGCAGAACACACAGTGAGGGACTGGCTTGAATGCAGTAAATCTGATAAGACTCAACAGACAAGGAAACCCCCACTATCCCCAGTTTTGGTAGCGGACAGTCCTTGGTCTAAACTAGCTCTTGACATAATTGGCCCTCTTAACCTCAAGAGCTTGAAGGAAAGGTTTATTCTGGTTGTGGTGGACTACCACACTAAGTGGGTGGTTTACAGGTGTCCATCAAATTGATGCAAAGGTACTCATAGGCTTCCTAAGAGATACATTCTTTGAGGAAGGCATTCGGATATCTTGATCACCGATAATGGGGTACAGTTTACCTCAGAAAATATGAGGGAATTCCTTTCCGACATGGGCATCGTCCACCAGAAAACCGCCCTTTATTGTCCCTGTGCCAACGGGTTGGTGGAACGCATGAACCGCCTGATAAAAGAGTGCACACAGCGTGCAGAGATATTAGGCATCTTGGCCGAAGAGACGCTGCAGGAGACACTCTGGGCCTATCGTACTACCCCTATCCTAGTCACCGGGGTGTCTTCTTTTAGCTCACTAAAAGGGAAGATTCCTAAAACCAGGCTTTCACCCCAGGTAAAAAGGCAGACCAGTTGTCACGTTACCCGTGACAAAATCGGAAAGCGTATTAGGGATCACCAAGATAAATACAAAGCAAGGTATAATGCTGACAAACACGTAAAAGCTAGCATGGGAAGGGGATTGGGTCCGGATAGACCTTCCTAAACCAAGAAGGAGGGATGCCACTAGGTTCTCTGAGCCCATACGGGTAACCAAAGTGGGAAGGAATGTGGTCCAGCTGGCCAACGGACAAACATGGAGTATGGACATAATTGTCCCTCACAGAGAAAAACATGTCCCCTAGGCAGAGACACAAATATGTAGTATGAATGATGTGGCCCCTCGGAGGTCATCAAGGCCCACAAGTGCACCCCTATGGACTAAAGACTACTGTGTCACATGAGACCATTTTCTTCATTGTTACTGTATGCTCTTAAATGCCATTTTTGTCACTGCATGGTTTAACTTTATTAGATGCGGTCCTCGACCCTTGTTCTATGCTATATTGCTTTGTTCCCAGGCAGTGTTACTGCCCTGCTCCCGCTCTCCCTGCTCCTTCCTTTTCCTTTCCCTCGGTAAGGAGATGTGTTACAATCTCACTTGGTATGCCCCGCCCTCCTTTCCCTTGGTACAGCCCTGGCAGGAATGAGCGAACATTCCACAGCTGACTCCAGCTGACTGGAACCTGTGATGGTGTTAAGAAGGAATAAAGAAGACTCCTTAAACTCTACCTGTGCGCCTCATCTTTGTAACAATTACCTTTGTGAGACCTTATATAGGGTACTCTCTATGGTTAAAAGAGGAAGTGATTACCTCTGTGAGACCTTATATAGGGTACTCTCTATGGCTATGGGGCACCTAGTACTCATGGGATTTGTAGTTTTATGAATACAAGGTTTTTTTTTTGGCTGCTATGTAATTAATGCAAAGAAATTAGAAGCATAATCGGAGCCTCTGGTCCTGACATAGACTCCTACTTTATGTTGAGTTACTGCAAACTGTAGTCCTACTTCTGTGTTTGTGACCTGTCCCCATTTCTCGGTTTGAGAATCTGGTCACCCTAGAATAGTCAACACACTAAACACATACATATAGCCCCAGGACAAGTTGTTGTGTACTAACATATGACTTGACTTCTCTTTAATATAAGTCTCGGACATGCCCCTTTTTTAACCTTTTTAGGTCTCGGACCGTAGGCTGCGCTTGCGCAGTCTCGCTCCGAGACTTTATGTCTCCTAGAGTGGGAGTTGAACCCGCCCCTCTTTTCCATTGGCTGGCTTCCTAAACGTAGGCCAGCCATTGGACGAGAGGGGCGTCTGTCCGTTCAAGCCCCGTCTTTTTGGGATTGAAGGGTGTGTTTTTTCATTTCTTTCTGTTTTCTTTCTCTCCTCTTCCCATTGGCTGGAATTTTACATTCCAGCCAATGGGAAGAGGAGAGAAAGAAAACACGCCCCTCAATCCCAAAAATGACGCTGATTTCTCCGAGGCATTTCTGCTTCGCCTCGGAGAAACATGGTGGTGCTGCTTGGTTTCCCGCCCGCCTCTCAGCCACAGGATTTCACACCGGCAGCGGAGGAAGTCTTTGAGGGACTCTTTCCGTGCCTCTGTTTCCTTGCTTATCTTCTTTGCAGCTTATTTCTGAAAGCACGTCAGACAAGCTGCAAAGCGAATCAATGCCGCGTCAGGGGTAGTAAGCCCTATATAAATACAATGTAGCGTTTCTGCCAATGATAATGAGCTTTTCTGTGAAGTAGTTGCTACACAGTTGTATTTTTACGTTTATGTCTTAGTGCATGCCCTGTTTTTGATTTTCACATTTTGGTCTGGGGCCTCTTTCAGAGCAGGATTGACCCCGCTTGACCCGTCCATGCCCTTGCGACTCCATTCAAGGCACGGCTCCTCTAGGGTGGGGGTGGTTTGCCAGGGCTGAGGTTGGTTTCTCATCAGAGGGTCTGTGCTATGCCGCTTTAAGACAAACTGTTTGGTTGGTTAAACCACAGGAAGACACAGGTGAAGAAATCCTCAAAGTAAATAGTTTTGAAAACAAAACCGCAGTTCAGTGATGTGTATGCATTGTTGTTCAAATAACCTGTTCTTTGTACCTCCCAAACCTCATATGACACACATAGAGGTGCGCGTTACATTGTGTGCTGAACCTGCTAAGGGCCCTCTTACCTCGTGGAGGCATTTCTACCTTTCTGCCACCCGACGCCCATTTCCTGCCCCACTCCTTTACAACCCTTTCCCCTCCATGAGTTTCTGAGGGATGTCACACTATCTAAAGAGCTGCCTTCGGTGTTTGTTAGAAACACACACAGAGCCTTTGTTTGCCCTTAGAGTCTCAGGAGGGCAAGGGGCGGGACCAGTGGGTGCTAAAATATATCCAATTTCCAGGTCCTTAGCTGTGATCGCACCTTTTCCAGGACTATCCCGTGTTGTTTTTCTGATCCCACGTCTTCCCTGAACCACAGAAAAAATACCTCGCACAAAAGGGCTGTCTCTCTTACTTTCAGTTCTTCATGGAGCCATGTTAGGAATTTAAGCTAGGGTTACCAGGTGACTCAGGGTTACAGGATACTAAGTTTCCAGAGCCCAGTTTTCTTTTCCCAAATCATTGCTTTTAGGTGTCAGCCACATTTAACTTAACCACCCCTACCATTCTCAGAATGGAGTCTTTATTGGGGAAAGCGCAGGGCTAAAAACAGCCATCGAGGGAACATGGAATCGCTTGCAAGGGAGTAGGCAGCAAAATACAACAGACCCCACCTTGAGCCATGTCCCAGCAAGCTCCACAAGAGTGGATGAGGCAAGCAAACCAGTTGTTCAGGAGATAGCCCCCATAGGGGATTTTGACATTCTTACATGTCCTTTCTTCTACATCTTTCTTTCAGTCGTTTTTTCCAACTTTCTTTCCATCCTTTTTCTGTCTTTTTTCCATTGTGCTTTATTTCCATTCTTTCTGTAAGTTTTGCTATTCATCCACCTTTCTGTATTTTCCATCTACCCTTCCTTCTCTTCATCTTTCTTTTTATCCACCTTCCTTCCAGTGCATCCTTCTCCTCCCTGCCTTCCCTTTTCATTCCTCTTCCTTCCATCCATCCATTATTCTTTCCATCCACACATCTCTCCATCCACCCATTCAGCCTTCTCGCCATTCACCCTCCTCACCATCAGCCATCCTTCTCCACAACCATCCTTTTCTCCATGCATCACTTCACCCTTCCCTCCAGCCACCTATTGCTCCATCCTTCCTTCTCTCCATCCTTCTGTCCATCCTACTGTCTCTTCACCCTTCCTTCTGTCTAGCCTACCGTCTCTCCAGCCTTCCCCCCTTCCACTGCAAGAGATTGTTTCTACGAACTTCATTGAGTTTAGAGTTATGTTAATGTTAATGTTACTGGGGGTTTTGTAAAGCGCTCAGCTGCTCCGAAGAGCGTCCCGGCGCTATAGATCATTACACAGATACCAGCAACTAACAAGACAGCCAAAGCGGCACTAAGAATCAACAGGAACAACTTACAGGGCAAAAAGATGAGTTTTAAGTCCCTTTCTAAAGGTAGACAGATTGGAGCACGTTCGCAACGTCAAGGGCAGAGTGTTCCAAAGACGGGGGGCCAGGTAACTAAAAGAGCGACCTCCACAACGAACACGTCTCACTGCCGGCACGATTGCATTGGCCTGGGCAGCCGACCTCAAGGGTCTAGATGGGAGATAGAAGTTGACCCTTCTCTGCAAATAGCCAGCGCCGAAATTGTGTAGCGCCTTAAAAGCTGTGGTTAAGGTCTTAAAGGAGATGCGCTTACGAATCGGCAGCCAATGCAGAGTAACAAGGAGGTTGCTGGCCCTGGCTCTTCTGGTAAGACCAAAGATTGCCCTGGCTGCCGAATTTTGGACTACCTGCAGGCAGGTCGGCAGATATTCAGGAAGACCCAGATAAAGGATGTTGGCATAGTCTAGGCGTGAGCCTATCAAGGCCTGCACCGTAATCTTCTTGTGCTCCAAAGATAGGTACGGCAGAAACTTTCTCAACATCCTGAGGATGGCGAAGCACTTCCCCGTCAGGCCAGCTACCTGGGCCTTGAAGGAGAGGGTGTTATCCACCAGCATGCCCAGATTCTTAGCTGTAACAGAATCGCTGGCAGGGGGGAACATGGCCGAAGGCCACCAGTGCTTCCATCTCGGGTCGGCAGGACAACCAAAAAACAATATCTCGGATTTGTCTGAGTTGCATTTGAGGCCGCTTTTCCCGAACCAATCAAACACAAACTCCAGACACTTCCGGATGGCCGCTCCGTCGAAGTCACAGCCCCTGTCGCAAGTGAACAGGAGCTGTGTATCATCCGCATAGGAGACGATCTGAGCCCCTCCAGAGTCTCCAAACAAAGTCAAAGAAGCCATTAAAAAGTACATTTTTCATGTTACACAAAATGGCCCTGTGATGGCCACCCCCCAGATCAAGCTGCTTAAGTGTGTGAGTGTGTGTGTGTGGTGGTGGTGGGGGGTTAATGACACCCCATCGCTTGGCAACCATAATTTGCACCACTCATGTTCCTTTCCACATTCGACATAAAGCACTTTAGTGAAAGCACTACACAAATAACTGATTTTTATTTTAATAAAAACAAAAGGTGCGGTGTGCAACACCTGCTTGTTTTCTGCTCATGGGAAGCAGGTGCGATTGAGCAAATACATCAGTTATTTAAGAGTTCAAAAATGTGATGACATGCTATAAAACAAGCACTGATGAAGCCAATAAAACTGGAATTGGCTGCCACCCTTTTGGCTTTGTCACTGCTTGTTTTGTTTTATCATGGTTTTTCGAAAAGGTTATTGCTGGGGGAGGATCTGGGCCATAGACACACAGCCCAACCAACACTTTTCTGACAGCTCTAAGACGCACTAATAACACTCGAGGACCGGGCGGGAATGGTCGCCCCCCCCCTTCCATGGCAGTCACCAGAGTCTGCATCAGCAGGAGTTGGGGTGGGGTAGACCTCGTCTGCAATGGGGGGGCTTCACGTGTTTATTTTTTTTTATGCGTTTACCCTTCCTCAAACACCCTCTCACACCCTTACCCCCTCACCCTCACACACCCTCTCACAGCCTCACTCACCCTCTCACCCCTCACAGACATTGCTTGCCTGGGGTGACGACTTCCCTGGTTCCTATGCTTCGAGCCTTTGCTGGCTCTTGGAATTATGCTCTAGGGCTCTGTGTGTGTGGTGCTGTGTGTGTGTGTGGTGCTGTGTGTGTGTGGTGCTGTGTGTGTGTGGTGCTGTGTGTGTGTTTGGTGTGTGCGTGTGTGTGTGGTGCTGTGTGTGTGTGGTGCTCTGTGTGTGTGTAGGTGGTGCTCTGTGTGTGTGTAGGTGGTGCTCTGTGTGTGTAGGTGGTGCTCTGTGTGTGTGTGGCGCTGTGTGTGGGGCGCTGTGTGTGTGTGGGGCTCTGTGTGTGTGTGGCTCTCTGTGTGTGTGGCTCTATGTGAATGACTGTGTGGGTGGCTCTGTGTGTGTGCAAATGCAAAAGGTCTTGCATTTGCGAGCGATTAAGCTATTGGCATTGTAAATGACAGTGCCATTAATTTATGTTTTAAAAACCAAAACATAAATAAAAATAATGTCATGAGCAATGCCAATAGCTCTAACTTTAACATGGGCGTAGGAAGTGTGGGGGACGCGGGGGATATATCCCCCCCAGATTTTGGAGTGGGGGGACACGGGGGACAAGGGTGGAGGGGACGAGGGGACAAAAGAATTTCCCCTCTCCCTCCTGTCTGTGGCAGGGCCATTAGCGTGTGAAAGCGCCTCCCTAATGGCCCTGCACTTGACCTGACTGGAGTCAAAGAGGCCACCCGCCCTCTGCCCTTTGTTATGCTGCAGGAAGGCTAGGTGTCCTGGGAAGGGCAGGGAAGGGGGGAAAAACGGTCTCTTTTCCTTCATACCCATTTCTGTCTCTGTCTCGCTTCTCCTTAAGTTCTGATTTCAAGAGCTCTCATGTACTCTCTTCTTGCATCTCCTTTTCTTTATTTGTTGCTCTGTGAAATGGATCCAAAATAGGCAGACACTTTGGCTGGATATTTCCTTATTTATTGACCGTTTTATAATCCCAAAGAAAAACCTCGGGACGGAGAGAAAAACAATGAAATATCTAAATTAAGCAATAGAGAGTGGTCAGCAGACAGGCCAGATTGGTATTTACATCCACACATATTAAAACCAATGTACAGAGTTTGCCAGTGAAAGTGCTTTCTTCTTTCTTTGAACAACGTTGTTTTCCCAGGGTGAGGAAGTGCACCAGTCCTAAAGGGACTGCAATACCTGGTTGATGGGTGAAGTGGAAATGTTTAATACAATCGTTTTCAACTGTTTTAATTATTTTAGCTTATAAAATGTGTACTGCAGCTCTGTGTTCGGGGATGTGATTTTTTTTAAACCAAACTGCTTACATTTTAAAAGGATATAAGCAATGGACATTGAAACGGGTCCCTTCCTGGTCCTGTAGCCATGTCCTGAATTTTTCAGGAAAAAACTGTTAAGGTAACCATGTTGTTCCTGAATACATTTCACATGATTTGCTTATTCTTGCATTCCTTATGAGTGTTTTCTTTTTTCAGGGTGTTCTTCATTTTTTTTCTAGCAGTATTTTACTGTTGTCTAGTGCATAATTTGAATTTAGTTGCAGCACAATTGAGTTGTAGCTGAAGGCAGTGCAAGTTTCTCTCAGTGGGGCACTATGGTGTTCAGTGTGGGAGAGGATGTGGCACTCTGGCCGAAGCTGCTGAATTTGGAACTGGCGCACCATTTTCAGCCTTCATGACCAGTCCACCAGACCGCACTCCTGACCGAGATCATTCCGATGCTACCCCTTAGGAGGACCGATAGACCTTAGAAGCCCTGGTGTCTTAGCACCCGCAGGTGGACCCTAACGGTGGCAAGTGTGAGTTAACCTTGAAGACCTGTCCACCACAATCCATACTGCAGTTAACCTCCAGTCTTGCGAGCAGGCATATGAAGAAGCACACAGTGACTGTCACTGAGGTCACAAGATCCTTGAAGCCAGTCCACCGCATCCATTGGTACCTCCATTGGCCTTTTTCAGCAGTAGAGGTGCAACTTACCAGGGGTCGGCAATGTAGGATTTGCATGCACACCAAACTTAGGGGGTGATTATAATGGAGGTGGAACCGCCACATCACCCCGTCAGTGGCGGTCCCACCGCCATCAGTGACTGCATCTACGCCAACCATATTACAATGGCAGGTGGTTCCCTGGTCGTCGGAAAGACCAACCGCCACGCACCCGACTGGATCATTGAGCCCGCCAGTGCGGCGGAGGGGCTTGTGGTTCCTACAATGCTGGTGGTACCTACCAGGCACCACAGTAAGGATTACGATACCCCTTACCCACCAGCCTATCCATGGCAGCTTACCCACCATGAAATTTTGGTGGAAAGGGACATTGGAGGGCCATAGCGGGCCCCTTTCCCCCCGGCCCCACACATGGGACCTGGAGGGCATCTAAGAAGCCCCCCTAAATATCATTGCACCATGTGGCAGGCACCGCATTGTGCCTGCCACGTAGTGCAGTGATATATGTAACATGTCCGTTTTTACATTGAGGCAGATGATGCAGCCAGCAGCACCTGCTGCTGCAATGTAAAAGATAGGCACGGCGACCGCCATAGTGGCGGTCGCATTGTAATGCCTATCGTGGGGCCGCCACCTTGAAGGCCAGTGGTCCCATTCCCCGATTTGATGGCGGACAGACTGAAGTCCGCCTGCCTTCGTAATCAGCCCCTAAGTTTGCAAACTTCATGGGCTCTGTTTCATGCACAAACACTTTTAACATGTGCAGCCTTCTTTCAGGCCACTGGAGTTATGCAGCAATGGAGGCCAAAATTATGTTGCAGTATTGACTAAATGATGCAACAATAAAAAAGGCTGCAGTGTGATGCAGTGCATTTTATGATTATTTATTATTTTACCATATATATATATATACATACTAACAGCCTCTGCAAAGCTTTTGTCTCATTAGTACCTGTATAACATACAAATACAGCAGAGGGAAAGGTGACCAGTCAACCTTTGCAAAGGGCCCTGCACTTCACAGAACATAAGTCACATTTCTTTTAGTAATTTTTGATCCGTTTGAGCTTCAAAACTGTTTTGGGTCAAATTGTTAGATTATGCAGCAGATGATGTATTATGTGGCAAATATGATACATTCTCTCACACATGGGAGGGGAGAGGGTCTACACACAACTCTACCACCCAAACCCCCTAAAGTAAATATAATATACACGAAGAGGGGTGGAGAGGAAAGAAAAACATATAACAAAGCGTACAAGCAGTGACACAGTTGTGTATTATGAAAAACTACCCTCACTCCCACACAGTGCGACATGCTTCATAATGGAAATAAATAGCATTCACAACTGTCAACAAGGCCAAATGTTGCCTATACTGCAGTGTTTCAAATCAAACTATTTATACCTGTCTAGAGGGACGCATAACTATGTAGACATGGATACATGTCGTGATTCTAGCATTTCTACATTTGTGAATCTCAGTTTGTTTTATGACATAGGTTGTGTTCTTTGGAACTCCTCCCCTCAGATGTCAGGTTGAGTTTAATCTCCTAATAAACTCGGTGAGTTGGTACTATTTTTAATGACCGAAGAGGATACATAAATACACATATATATGGGCAGATATCATGGATTACGAAAAGATCATGAAGTCACCTAGCGGAGATTATAATCTTCCTGTGAGAGCCATTTACGATATGTTTGGTATTTTAAAAGATTAGTGGGCCACTCTTTCTTATCAATTTTTGTAACAATTGGTTTAAGGTAGGGTCAACTGACTGGCTAGCAGTTGCCTGTGGGTTTGAAATAAAGAAATATATTTAAGATGGAGGGGCATTACGCAAGACGAGGGAATACGTTGTTTTGAAACACTGCAGTGTAGGCAACATTTTGCCTTGTTGACAGTTGTGAATGCTATTTATTTCCTTGCAGTACATGTCATCCGTGTTGGCGGAATTCCCTCCACATGGACATAATTGATTGAGAAATCTACTAGTACCTCTGTAGCACCAGACTAAGGTAAGGGGGTTACCATATGAAACTGGGACAGCCAGACGTCCTGAAGATGACCGATGTGACCGACCATTCGAGGGCACGCTTAGGTCGAAACATGTTGACATTAGCAGTAAAGGAGGAGTGTTAGGGGTTCCTAATTTCCTACTTTAACACCACTATCCGTAAATCAGTTTTAATCCTGTCCTTGGAACCTATCAATAAAGTTAAATTGGGTATCCAGGAGCCAGTTTTAACTTCACTATTTTGACTGCACTTTTTGTTCTGTCACAGTACCCAGTCCTGGATTGTCTTTACCTGTTGTGAACATTGTTGTCACTTTCAGTTTTGTGTTGCACTTTGTCCTTGTATTTTATGTTTCCCCTCCCTATGTTCCGCCATTAGCGTGGCTACGCCTGGGCGTCGCAGCAACCCGATGATGAAGCATGTCACACACATTGTGTGTGAGTGAGGGCAGTTTTTCATAATACATAACTTTGTCACTGCTTGTACGCTTTGTTATATGTTTTTCTTTCCTCTCCACCCCTCTTCGTGTATATTATTGCAAATATGATACAGCCATAGTTAAGTGGAAAACATTTTTGTACTTAACTTAATTTTGCCCCAGGATTGTAGTTGATCAATTTATAAGTTCCCCGAACCCAAAGTCGAGTTTGGGCACAATTTGCATTTTAAAAGCAGTCCTACAACACAGGGCTACTTTTAAACTGACCTCAGGCTTCAGCAGTGCACACATGCAAACGCAGAAAGGGCTGCTGGCCTCTAAACTGCCATGCCCTATTATATTCTAGGGACTTAAAGGGAGTTCTAATCATGCCAATCATAGGGGTACCTTAATCCATAGTGTACCCTAGTGTATGTAGGTGTTTGACAGTATCTTTAAGTGTCTCTTTCAGAATACCACTGGCCCTGTGCCTGTTCAGGCAGAGGCCAGGGTCAGTCAAAGTCAGGCACCACCAGTACCAGTCAGCAAAACGTTGGGGAGTGCCCAGGATGGCTTTGCAACACTAAAGAAGCACAAACTCAGAATTTAAAACATAAAACCATGGTTGGAGGGTTCTCTTTAATAATCAGAATTGATTTCTATCATAATGAACACATTTTCCAACTTTAGGATAAGGAAACACTGGGGAAAAATCATACAGCCCGATTCATCAACGGGCCGTTTTGCGAGCCCCTAATAGCGAATCATAGCGATTCGCTATTAAGGACTCGCAAAACAGTAATCATGTAGGAATCGCATATTAAAATGCGATTCCTACTGATTCCTTATTTGCGATTAGCAAATTGCTAATCGCAAATAAGGAATAACTCGCCATTCATTCCTATGGGCCAAAAGGCCCATAGGAATGAATGGGGAGTATTCCTTACTTGCGAATAGCAATTAGCTAATCGCAAATAAGATTGCGATTTGAAGGGTGCCAGGGGTGTCCACAGGCCACCCTGTAGCACCCCTCAAATGAAATTTCACACAGGTGTTGCACACACACATGTCCAAAGGACATGTGTGTGTGTAACATGCAACTCAGAAAAATGCATTTAAATGCATTTTTCTGAGTTTTCGCAATTTACCGCGAGGTCTGACCTCGCGGTAAATTGCGGCAAGAAATTGCGAATTCGCAAATTTAAATTGGATGTTGAATTGCATTTAAGGAATCTCTAATAGAGATTCCTTAAATGTAATTCCTCGCACATTTGCGACATCGCAATTAGCGATTTTTGCATTTGGGTGCTGAATCCCAAATGCAAAAATCGCTCTCGCAAAGGGCCGGATTCTCAGAATCCGGCCCCTTGCGAGCAAAATTTAGGTTCATGAATCGGGCGGTTAATGTTCTAATCTATACCTTGAAGTTTTCATGCAGCTCTTTGATGATGCAAATACCAAAATAATCTCTCAGACAAAAGCAGTAACTCACTGACCAATTTACATGATATGCATTTTGTGAACTGCGTGCTACACATTCTTTGCAGCAGGCATATTACCCCACTGTGTCTACCTTACCAAGAGTCAAAACTTCCACTAGACAAACCTCTGATCTCTCTCAATAAAGAACATTAATCAACAAAGTTATCTTCACATTTTTATTGTTGCCTGGAAATTGCTGGAGACCAGGGATGCAGCACCAGGTACTTTTCAAATCATAATGCACTTGCAAACACGACGCCCCTACCCTAAGTCAGCGACCTATGTTTGCTTGGTGCAGCAAGATTCATATACATGGTTCTTTAACATTTAGTCTGATTACTATATGAATGCAAATAACAATAAAGCATACATGAAAACTGTGACAACATGCCTGCTTTTCTCAATATTTCATTTCGAAAGTATGCGATTGTATTTGTTTAAAGGGCAATGATTTGTATAGGGTCATTGGAAAGTCCACAAGGTTGTCCCTGCCCCCCCCCCCCCCCCGAATTTTAGTGTCTCCTACGCCCCTGAACTTTAACAATGCCGAGACCATTGCATTGTAAATGCGTGTTACTCTAAAACGTTTGAAGTAAATATCAAATGTCCATACTCCTCTAAAATGGCCCATTCGACAAACATCCCATCGCACTGTTTAGAAAATGCGCTTCCCCAGATGTCCATACTCCTCTAAAATGGCCCATTCGACAAACATCCCATCGCGCTGTTTAGAAAATGCGCTTCCCTTCCCGTCACCGCCTCTGGACGCCGCTAACATCAGCCTGCTGCGTCGTACACAGTACGAAACATAGCACGTTCCGTGACCTCACGTATTACGTTAGACGTCTGAACCTCGTATAATCTTTGGTCGTCACCACGCTCTGCAGATTTAAAGTACTACGCACCAGCAGATAGCAGCTTCAGAGGTTGGCAGAACGTGGTATTCTGCGCGTGCGCAAAACTCGTTGTTGGTTAAGGTTTTGCTCAGCGCTGGCGTGGTTGTTCTTCTGGTATTTGTCCCGGCGTTTACCATGTCGGGCCGTGTCAAGCCTCGCGCCGCAGCTAACGCGGCGTCCATGGCGTGCGGAGAATCCGTGAGTGAGAGGATCCTGCGGGACGTGCATGGGCTGTACACAGAGCCCGAGAGCGGTGAGAGCACAATTGGAGCTTAGGGACACGTACTCTATGACGGGGACACTCTCCCTCTCGTGTCAACTAATGTTTACAGCATTCTAATTGTATCTGTACAGCGCTTACTGGACTAAATGATCGGCTGGAACTGTGCGCAAACATGTGGAAGTACAGGCAAGTGGAGATGCATTACCCCGAGAAATATTCGCACGAGCTGTGCATGTATTCGGGTTCTGGAAAAGCCTGGAACGGATACTCCAGTAGCAGTTATGATAAAACCTCTTTATTCTCTTTTAACAGATAGCCATTCCCTTCCTTAAAACCCATGTAGGGATAGTTTAAACAGCGGAAAAGTTCTATACAGGGCCATTGGAATTATGCAGCAGGGGAGGGCTAAATTATGCAGCAGGGTTGAGTGAATTATTGTTTGATTGTATTCATTATGTAGTACTTTTTACACTTGTTAAAATTATCTGGGCTTGAAGCGTATCTCCTTAGTAACCTCCTTAGTAACAGTTTAACACCCAAATATAGGAATAAGCAACAGAAAGTTAACTTTGCAAAGGGCATTCCACTGTGCAGCAACACTGGTTTCTGCATTATTAGTAACTTTTGAACCGTTTGAGCTAGAGACTATTGTGGTTGTGAAAATCTGCAGATCATGCAGCTGATTATTAAATCTGTGGCAAATCTATAATCCTGTGCAAACCGCTCTGGCCGCACAATATCATAATTCCCCTGGCCCTGCGTATATGGCTTAGATTCACGTTGCATGTGTTGCTTTAAGTTTGTATTTGAAAGAGGGGGAGGAAAAATTCCAGTTTTTAACGATGGACCTGATTGTTTTACCTTTCTTTCCATTAAGCTGCTTGTCCGGTATGTAAAATGCTGATCAAGTAGCAATACTAGTTGCTAATCTTGTGATTCTGCAAATTAGGTACTTGGAAGGTTGTGCTTTTTAAGGTCTAGCTTCCCAGACAGCATTAGCTAGTAGTCTTAATTTTTTTTAGATTGAAGCCTACAAGACAGCACAGCTGTCGGGTTTGCTAAAGACATCTGGGGTCGTTCAGAAATCTTCCCTGGGTATGCATTCCTCCCATTGCTGACCATTGGCTTTGGTGGTTTGTAAAACACATATTTTCTGGCTTTCTATTTGCTGGCTTTATTTGTTTTAGGCTGCCCAGTGTGGGGCCTTCCCAAGGGGTAAAGCATTTTCACACTTCCTCTTCTTATATTCCTCCATGAGTGCTCCCTTCTGTTAACAGGCCTTTAAATCTTGTTCTTATATTGTTACATTAGTTGTGCATTCAAAGACATTGGTTGTCGTTTAATTCATACAAATCGATGTAGGATCTGCTAGTTTAGACAACATAAACTAGGGGATTAGTATCCAGACTGATTCTAGGCACCCTCAAAGGATATGTTAGTTTGTAGACCAGCTAGCTCATAGTGCCACTATGTACCCCTCTTACAGAGGAGTGAATAGTTTCTGGTAACTATTGAACATGACAACCCTGACCCCTCGGGCATCGTGGAAACAGTACAGTACTTTTCGCTCAGTCACTCATCAATCACACGTTTGTCATGCGCTACTACCTACCCGTGAGGGTCTCAAGGCACTGGGAGGGGGGGGGGGGGGGGGGTTTGCCTGATTCCAGTCCATTAAGGAGGTGGTCTGTTGAAGAGCCAGGTTTTGAGGTTTCTTGTGAAGATGGGGCGAGATGTTGTCAGTCTGAGGTTGAGAGGGAGGGCGTTCCAGTCTCTGGCCGTGAGTAAGGAGACGGAGCGGCCGCCTGATCTGGTCTTTCTCGTGCAAGAGGACCACGGCGTAGGAGAGCTGGGCTGGTCGTAGGGTCCTTTGGGGTGCGTGGAATTTGAGTTGGCTGTTCAGGTATGCTGGCCCGGTGTCGTGGAGGGCCTTGTGAGCGTGGGTGAGCATCTTGAAGGTGACTCTAGCTTCGATGGGTAGCCAGTGGAGTGCAGATGCTGGGAGATAGTAGAGTCTGCTGGTGACCAGGGCGAGAGTGACGGTCTTTCTATGTATTTGGGGGATCCATTTGAAGGTCTTGCGTAGGAGGCGGAGAGTGTGGAAGCAGGACGAGAGGGCGTTGATCTGGCGATCCATTTTGAGTTTGGAGTCCAGGATGATACCCAGGTTTTTTGCGTTGTCCGTGGGGGTGGGCGGACTACCGAGGTGAGGGCCACCAGGTGTCGTTCCAGGCGTCTGGGTGTGGGACCATGATGAGTTAGTTGAAGGCAGCTGTTTTTCATCCATTTGGCGACGGCTTCCATGCCTTCTCAAAAATTGTGTCTGGCTGTGTTGGGTTCATTGGATAGCGAGAGGATGAGTTGGGTGTCTTCTGCGTATGACACAATGTTGAGTCTGTAGGTTCTGACGATGGGGGCGAGCGGAGCCATGTAGACGTTAAAGAGCGTAGGGCTGAGCGATGACCCCTGGGGGACTCCGCATTTGGTTGGTGTAGGGTCCGAGAGGATTGGGGGGGTCTGACCCTCTGCGTTCTGCCGGAGAGGAAGGAGCGGATCCAGTCGAGTGCCTTGTCTTGAATTCCTGCGTTGTGGAGACTGTGTATTATGGTGCGGTGAGAGACTGTCGAACGCCGCTGAGAGGTCGAGGAGGATGAGGGCTGCTGTTTCTCCTTTGTCCAGTAGGGTGCAGATGTTGTCTGTTGCGTGCGAGGAAGGTGGTTTGCGTGCTGTGATTTTTTTTTTCTGAAGTTGATTGGGAGTCGAGGATGTTGTGCTGGGAAGTTGGCTGTTGATGGCTTTCTCGATGACTTTCACTGGGAAGAGGAGCAGGGAGATGGGTCTGTAGTTTTTGAGGTCGGTGGGGTCCACTGAGGGTTTCTTGAGGAGGGGATTGATCTCTGCGTGTTTCCAGACGTCTGGGAACAATGCAGTTGCCAGGGAGTGGTTGATGGTGTGGCGGAGCTTGGGTGCCATGATGTCGGCGGCTCTGTTGAAAATGTGGTGGGGGTAGGGGTCCGAAGGGGCCCGCAGTGGATTGAGTTAATAGTCTTCAGTGTGTCTTTGGAGGTGAGGGCTGTCCAGTTGTCGATCGTTCGCTTCATGGTGTTGGGGATGGTTGGTGGGGGTTCAGTGTGTTGGTTGTCTTCATCGAAGTTGTCGTAGATTCTCTTGATTTTGTGGTGGAAAAAGGTGCTCAGTTTGTCTCAGAGGTCTTGTGATGGTGGGATGTCAGTGGACTCGCTGGTAGGTTGGGCAAACTTCTTGATGATGTTGAAGAGTTTTTTGGTGTTGTGTGCGTGGGTGGAGATTCTGTCTTCAATCGCTTTTTTTCCCTCCGTTTTCTGATGAGTTGGTGGTGGACATTAGTGGCGGCTCTGAAGTTGTATTGGGCTTCTGTGGATATGGTATTCCTCCAGTCCTTTTCGAGGCGGAGGCAGGTGCGTCTGGACTCTCAAAGTTCGGTGGTAAACCATCTAGCTTTCTTGGTGTGGGTGTTGTTTTTCTTGAGGGGGGCTAAGCTGTTTGTGCTGCCGGATGCTCCATCTGTGCAGTGTTTGGGCTGCGGCGTTGGCGTTTTCGTTGACGGTGTGGGTGGAGTTGCTGAGAGATGAGGGTAGCTGGTCGTCTGTGATTCTGGTCCAATTTCTTCGTGGGAGCAGGTGCTGCTGTCTTTGAAAGGTGGGTGGTCTGTGGATGGTTGGTGTTCTGAAGTGGACGAATTAGTGGTCGGTCCATGGAAGTTCTGTGGTGTGGCTTAAGGTGATGGAGTTTCTTGTTGTGAAGAGTGGGTCGATGGTGTGTCCTGCTGAGTGCGTGGGTTCTGTCAAGATCTGGCGGAGTCCAATGTTGTGGAGGTTGTCCAGGAGGGATGTGGTGCTGTGGTCCAATTGGTTGTCGCGGTGAAAGTTGAGGTCTCCCAGCAGGGTGTAGTTGGTGGATGCGATGCCCTGCGGGGAGACTATGTCCGTGATGGATTCGACAAAAGGTTCGCGGGGTCCAGGGGGTCAGTAGATGAGGGTTCTTCAGAGTGTGGTGGTGGGGCTGGCCAGTATCTTGAAGTGAAGGTGTTCATCAGGTCTGTGGGCTCGTTGGGGAGTGTGCTCAGGCGCAGGGTGAATTTTTGAACGATGGCGATTCCTCCTCCCGGGCGGATGGAGCGGTCCTTATTGGAGATCTTGTATCATTGGGGGATAGCGATGTCCGGTCCCGAGGAGGTGTTGGTCCATGTTTCGGTGAGGAACGCTACCTCCGGGGTGGTGCTGTCGAGGAGGTCCCAGATTTCGGTGGCGTGTTTGTGGAGGAATCGGATGTTAAGCAGGAAGGATTGCAGGGTCTTCGGATCAGGTGTGTTCTTGCTGTAGGGTTGTGCTGGGTCCTTGTTCCTGACGGTGCTGTAGGTTTCATGGCAGCGGTGACAGCTGAAGGGTCCGTGGGTGTTGGCTGGTGAAGCTAGCTTGCAGTTGTTGTTGCGGCCTGGGTTAAGTGTGTGGAGTGCTGCTGGGTCGTAACGTTGGCAGGGCGTAGGTCCAGGGTTCCTGGCGCTGGTCGCAGACGGGCTTGCCTTTGGTGTGCCCGCTGCGCGGCCGAGCAGTGGCTGCCATTAAGTAGGGGTTGGGGAAGGCTGGACAGCTGGGAGGCGGGAGTGGGGAGGGGAGCTGGATTGGTCGCGCTGGTCGTGCTGGTAGGGAGGGGCTGTGGGAGCAGCAGCGATGTGGAAGCGGGAGGAATAGAGGAAACGAATAAAGGGAAAAGGTAAAGTAAGTAGGGAGAAATAAAGCAGGAAAACACGCAAAAAACAGCAGAAATGCAGAAAGGTGAAAGAAGACGGTAGAGGAAAAAACAAGTGAAAACTGAGCGAGAGTAAGGAGACAGAGGTCCACTGGACTTCCAGGGATGAGGCGCAGGGTAAGCTGCAGGTGGAGGAAGGCCTCGAACCAACGCTAGAGAGTAAAGGGGCAGGCCTCACTTAGTGGTGGAGCTTCGAGGGTGGGAGAGCAATTTCACTGACAGTCAGTGGTCTTGCTCGTGCTCACTTTGTCTCAGAGAGGTACACAGAATAAATGGTGGGGGCGTTTTCAATAAGTTTTTATGGCACCAGCGTCATTCTAGCATAAAATTCGGGTGATGCAACAACCATTTAACACAAACGGATGTATCTGGTTAAGAAAAAGTAGAATTCTACCACAGTGCTAAATCAATGAATATATGCAGGCATGTTTGTACATAACAGTATTAATGTGTACTCCTACGATGCAAACCCTAACTAGATGTACCCATCATGTATGTAGCTGTACAGCCAAGAATCCCCTTAAAATAGAGCCAACCCCATTACCTGATGTGGGAGAGAAAAGGACCTCGTATTGCTCTCGAGATGGACACACCGTAAGGGATGTTAGACCACTGCGTGCTGTAGTGTCTGTGTGTTGGGACGTCAGTGCCTCGTGTCAGAATGGAAGTCTTTCTCCTCTGGTTTGCACAGCGAAGATATAGTGCTTATATACCCGTAAGGTACCCTCGAGGTTCTACCTAGAAGTGTACTATGGGCATGTCGGGCAAGGATGACGATAGAGGTGACCCTTGTACAGGGTTATTATGCAGAAGATGGTAATCCTGCTGTGATACTGGGAATCCTCATGCATAATACATGTGGCTAGTTTTCAGAGAAAACCACACAACAGTCATGTAGCACCTAACCAGGTAAAAGGTCAGCGTCTGATCCATTATGTAGAACAATGGTAGGACAGATGTAGTAAAAGGACGTGTAACTACCTAGGCCTATATTGGGGTACATTGTGGTTCATAACACCCACTCCTCATCCAACTGGATGACATAATACTAAATGTTAAAGTATGCTTGTTTAAAAAGCATAAAAACATTGCTAAAATCATTTTTAAAGACCTGGTATGTGTTAAAAATTATGTATAGGCAAAAAGCTCTAAGTCCTCTAAAAAGTTACTATACTGTCCGACCAACTGAGCACGCCAAAAGCCATAGTGCTCAGTGAGAATAGAAGAGGAAAAATAAAAATTATGTTTTGGAATTCCAGTTTTAGTTTTTTTTTCGAAAAAGCAAAATTATTCCCAGCACATGGATAGCCAAATGTTTGTGTGTCCTGTGCGGGAGCCGCAAAATCACTGTTGCCTGCCTTCGCAGATGACGGTCCCTGTAATACCTCTTGGATCAGGTCAATGGAGGAAATGTGATCTAATCTGGTCCCCACAGCCAGTGCTGAGGAAGGTTTCGATGCCTGTAAGCCTGGTGCAGAGACGATGTCCATTCCAAGAGGAGCTAAAGCATCCCACGGTGGCTTTAAGAATGCCAACATCAGGATTGGAATACACTGAAGACACTGCACTACATGGGCCTTTAATGGGTCCAGCAGTACGTCCACGTCCGGAGGCACAACCAATGGAAGTGTTAGACACAAGTCTAACACGCATTCTTGTCTGCAGAATAAGCAGCGGAGTACAGGCAAGGCGCAGTCAACCCAGACTGATGTGAATGACAGAAACAATGCTTGCTTAGTTCCTGAAGCAGAGTTGCACCCAGATGGAGTACCATGCTTTCATGGCAACGTCGCTCCAAGGGCGCTTTTTCCATCTCCTTTGTATTGGGGACGTCCATTGTGTAGCAGAAAAGTTAAAACCAGAATACCCACAACAAGTAGCAGGATCAGCGGAATAGATCCAAAAATGCTTCCAAATACGGAGTGTATCAAATATGGAATAACTCTGAAAATAGTCTCATAGATGCTTCATAGCCCAGAACCTAGGGTCTTAAATAGGTGTACTATCCCTTTTGTATCAGACATGTTAAAGATACAATGTACCATTTCCCCAAAATGAAGCGGGAAGTTAGTTCCGACTAGGGCCTGTATCTTGAAGACCTTGCAACCTGTAGATCAAATGTCTTGCAGGTCGAGGTTAAGGCCACTTTTTTTTGTTGTTGTTGTAAAAGTTTGGATTTCAGTCTGCTCAGAGATTCACATCGTATTAGGGAAACATTCACTGAAGGCCATAGCGGCTCCTCCCTGACTGTGTGGATTGGTTGAAACTATATTTGCATACAAGTAACCCAGGAACTTACTGTGACCAGATATGTGATGCCTGGCAGCATTCTGCAACAACCTTGATCATTCAACATCAAATAACTCCCATTCAAGTGTAGATTGAACACCGGATGAATCGCAGCAAGTGAAGCTTTGCAAGCTCCGTGAAGCAGAATATCCTGACAAATTAAAGATCCACTTAACAAATCTCAGTCTGAACCACTGAGAAAGACTTCGGTGTCACTATTTCTGCATCTAAATCTGTACAGTAATTCCGAAGACTCATGAATGTATTCCTCATCCAACACTTCATACCAGCCTACCTGGTGGTACTGCAGACAATACTGAAATTGAAATGTTGTTACTGGCAACGTGATATGGCCATGTATTAACCAATCCGTGGAAGGGCATTCAGCCACTATAAAGAGTAATTGGTCTAATTTTTCAATGTGCAACATTGTACATTTTGCATATCTTTGTGCCATTGTAGTCTGCCTTTTCGATAAAATATAAGCAGAACAGAGATGTACTGTTAATATCGCCAGCGCAATGAATCTAACGTCAAGCTTAGTAACAGAATTGATCGTAGCTGTGACTGCCCATGTTGCAGAATGGACAAATCTTGTTCCATAATATCTATAGCAGAAGACAAAATGTTACCCTGTGAATAAATCCTTGATTTTAATGTGGTCATGCCATTGTCGACCATCGTTATATGAGAAGTAACAACCTAGGCAATTTAAGCAATTTGGTAAACTTGTCTGTACCATGACATAAACAACTAAGGTTCTGCTTTTTATTGACATAGTTAAAAATACATGTTGCATTAAAAGATTTGTATCTAAAGGCAGTTTAGACCAAATCACATTAATATATTAAAAAAATATCATAAATTCATAAAGAAAACATAATAAGTGGCACAATAATACATTCGCGCGTTTCGGCGAACCAGCGCCGCCTTCAGGAATAGCCACGTATAACTAAATAGGTAGAGTTTAACAGGTCAAATAGCGAAGACAACACTCTTATTGATAAGCTGATGAAATAGTTTTAATGTGGTCATTTAATCTCTGTATTTTCCTATTTTCTGGGTCTAAGAGATCAGGGCTTAATCCAACACAGTTTTTTAGCTCACTGCACCATCCCAGCTCAGAACCTGGCTATATGCAAATTAGTCTGTCCCTGGCCCAGTGCATCATGGGAACAGGGCAAACCAAACTACCAAGCCAATTCTTTCACTGGGAAGGAAACAAGCTACCGGGGACCGGTTTCTGGCATTTCAGCCGTCTTCAGCCCGGCTTGCTTGAATCCTGATGGTGCAATGAGCAAGGGACTCACGTCTGAGTATACCCTTCCACGCTTATGGTGGACAAAATAATTAAACAACAGAGGGTGGTGATGGACAGAGTTTCTGAATTAAGCAGAATACTCTCACCCAGTCAAGAGATCAGGGCTTAATCCAACACCGTTTTTTAGCTCACTGCACCATCTCAGCTCTGAACCTGGCTATATGCAAATTAGTCTGTCCCTGGCCCAGTGCATCATGGGAACAGGGCAAACCAAACTACCAAGCCAATTCTTTCACTGGGAAGGAAACAAGCTACCGGGGACCAGTTTCTGGCATTTCAGCCGTCTTCGGCCCGGCTTGCTTGAATCCTGGACTGGGTAAGAGTGGTCTGCTTAATTCAGACACTCTGTTCATCACCACCCCCTTTTCTAAATCGTTTTTGGCCACTATAGGTGTGGCAGGGTATACTCGGACATGAGTCCCTTTCTCACTGCACCATCAGGATTCAAGCAAGCCGGGCCGAAGACGGCTGAAATGCCAGAAACCGGTCCCCGGTAGCTTGTCTCCTTTCTGGTGAAGAATTGGCTTGGTAGTTTAGTCTGCCCTGTTCCCATGATGCACTGGGCCAGGGACAGACTGATTTGCATATAGCCAGGTTCTGAGCTGGGATGGTGCAGTGAGATAAATAACGGTGATGGATCAAGCCCTGATCTTTGGACTGGGTAAGAGTGGTCTGCTTAATTCAGACACTCTGTTCATCACCACCCCCTTTTCTGAATGTATTATTGTGCCACTTTTCTTTATGAATTTGTGATATTGTTTTTATATATTGATGTGATTTTGGTCTAAACTGCCTTTAGATGCACATCTTTTAAAGCAACATGTATTTTTAACTATGTCAATAAAAAGCAGAACTTAGTTGTTTATGTGTTACCGCTCCTTTATGTCATGGTACAGACAAGCTGACCTAATTGCTTAAATTGCCTAGGTTGTTACTTCTCATATATCTTTTTGTCCCTGACCTAGGAATTGAAAGAATTTGCACTTCAGGGGGTCCTTGTTACATACACTAATTGTCGACCACTGTCAAAGCCTTTTCAAGGTTAGCTCTATCAATTTCACACAATCTCTCCGCAGCTTTCTCTTGAGAGTTCTTTCATACTTCATTGTAAATAACGTTTTTAAGAAGCGTTTTCAATGTGATTTGCGGGGACCTAACAAAAAAATCCCTTAGATCCAGGTCATCTGAAAGTAAGGATAAGTGTTGTTTCACCTGGGACACTGTTGGGGTTTTATCTAGACATAACTTCCAACATTGTAGGATGTCACCACCCCGGATGTTCTTGTTGTACATAGCGCTGATCAGGCCTGTGAATACTGAACCCTTCTGTGGTACCCCTGAATCTTGACTGACACCTATTTGTGTCATGAGGCCATACCCACCATCCCTTCCAATTAGGGTCTAATAAATTGTATAAACAATCATGTATGTTATCTAGCTTATCCTCCCTATGCTGTGTATAGCATGTGTAAGTGAGGGAGTCCGAGGTGTGTTCAAGTCCTTGATCTTGGCTAGTCCAAGACAAGAGTTCTGTTGCATGGTATCGTTCAGGAAAATAATCTGTTGTGGTATGAGACATCCTCTAAACAAAGCTTCAGTTCCTTGAACTTGACTATTTTCAGTCCCCTAAACTGACTTAGTGTCTATGGTGTCCCTCCAAAGGTCCAATCCCAAAAAGACAGCTGGGAAATAAAAGAAGCTGAATATATCTGTTTCGTGTTAGTTGGCATATTTTTCCTTGCAGGTGCAAACTTGTAATAAAATGAGGTTGGGTCCGAAGTGTTAAACCCAGAAAAATTGGCAAACTTGTGTGCAAATGTTTTTGAACTACCTTTCGATGGTGTCAGGCAGTGTTCCCATTGATGGTAAGAAAACACGTTACGTGGTATACTGATTTTGCACAAAAATTGATGACCATAATATTGATAACAATGCATGGTTTCAAAATCAGATGCATCTTCATACATTTCTTTTTTGGAAAAAAACAGCACTTTTTTCTAAATCAGATAGCATGCCATTCACAGTTTCAAAGCCAGAATTGTCAGAGTATGCACTAGGGAAGATATCACATTTTAAATACATGCAGTATTTTCTAAAGTTTAGTGGGACCAAATTCATCATATGAAACCCTATTTCTTCCAGAATCGGAACTGCTGTAGTGTTCACAAAGGACAGGTCTCTTTGTTCACAATGAGATGATGCATGGGGTTTCAGGACCATGTTCACATGTGGTACCACAGAGTGTTCTGGGAGATGATATTCATTCAGATGCAAGAAAAAGACAGTCACTACTATCCAGAGGACTAGGAACAGTAGACCAATTGCAATCCAGAACTGTGGTCGGGGAGAAGCAAAGTAAGTCTTTTTCAGCCTAAGGTAGATATTATAAAATTTTATTTGCAGGAAACGGGAGCTGGTGGCAATTCAGGTTGACTCTGATCTAGTGAGAAGGTATCAAAATCGATGAAGTAGCCAGTTGCTGTTCGATCTATCTTTAGTAGCGCAGCAGGTTTAATTGAACTGGCAGTTGACTCATTTTGAGGCATATTCACATAGATATCGTTATTATGCCGAATTGAGATCAGTGTTTCATTTGAATTTTGTTGTTAAATTTCAATAGGCATGAGTTCCATTCCATTGTTGGCAACTCTGTTACTTCGTAGAGTAGAATCTTAGAATGTTATTAGACTTTCTATCTCCAATTCCTGTACGGTAGCGAGAGGAGATCGGCGGCTAACCACATACCTTATGCGGCCTGCTATTCAGTATCGGCCACATAGTGTGGTTTGATCAGATCAATGAAAACTAATCTCTTTTCTTTGTTGCCTGCAAGAGGCGGAAGAAATGCTGTTCTTGTTCCTTCGACAGCCAGGACTGGTACAGGTGTTATTGTAAGATGCCCAAAATTTGTTTTTGTTCAGTCTTTTCCATGACCAGGTCCCCGATCTTTTGGACACAGGCAGGTCTTGCCGGAACAGCTTTCACTTTCCCAGTGGCGGCGCGTTTTACTTGGTCGCCGCTTTGTAATACACAGAATTCATTGAGTTCCTGTAAAGCAGCCAAACTATCATTGATGTCAAATGTTTTTTCCATACGCCACTGTGCTGTCACAATTGAGGTCGGGTACCCACATTCTTGTTCTAAACCGGACCTCGTAAGAACTACGGCCTCCCAGGGAGCTTCTTGGCATGTTATTAAGTGCCCTCTGAACCCCATGTAGGTGGTTGACCCAACTACCACCCGAGCGTAATACCCTTGCTGTTAGGGATTGCTTTAAGTCCCGGTTTTTCCTTTCCACAATCTAATTTCCCTCTGGATGATACGGAAAGGTGTACCACAATGCTACAACCAAACTTCCAATGGCTTCCCTGTAAGCCCAAAAGCTAAACGCGGGATCACGGTCAGAATGTAATGTGGCAATTGTGTATATTCCTATGCAGACTCACAAATTCTTTATAACGGTTTGGGCATCAGCCGAGTGCTGAGGCCAAACCCACAGGAATCTAGAGCATGAATCCACTGCCACCAAGATGTACTTGTAAGCCCTGTCAGATTGTAAGGGCCGCAGTGGTCCAAATAGACACATGCAAGAGGTCTGTCTGATATCACTAAAGGTGTCTGTGGTGGATGTGCTACGGTGGAACCCTTCATCTGCTGGCAGATGTTGCATTTATGGACAAAAGACGTGGTCTGTTTAGCAAGACCTGGCCACTAATAACGTTGTTTCAGTAATGAAACTGTCGCAGTGATACCTCTGTGCGCTGAGCCCAAACCCTTGTGTGCAACTAGTATTAAACCGAATCTGCGATCCATGTTTGGTATTACTCTATCCACCACTCCTGGAATTTGAGCATACCGTATATTTTGAGCATCTAACTTGTAGGAGCACTTAAGTATTTTTGCGTAAAGCGATGACAGCTACCATTATGTCTCTGTCTACTCTCTTGTGAGAATGAGTGATTGCAGCAACGGCAGCAGTTCTCACTGTCCCCTTGGTGGCTTAATTAGCCAATGAATTCCCTTAAACGTGCACGCCCACACGTTGTTGACTCAGCGTAGGAATCGGGTGAGCCCATGGCAAGCTTTTTTTCAGCTCTGCCACTTGTCCCCAAAGCAACTTGTGCTTTATTGTGCAACCCTTTGAATCATTGAACCCATTCTGACCCCAGTAGTGAAGATATTAATTATATGACTGGACACAGTAAAACTAATCGCCCATAATAAGCAATCCCCTAGAGACTGTGTCTGCGTTTTGCTAGGACGGAACATACCGTCCTGCATACGTCCCTTAACAATCACACAAGCTGTGCTGTACTGCTGTTTACTTCCTACGACTGGCTCAGCAGAACCGTCCGTGTAAATAATGTATTAATACTGATCTAGAGACATTATTTTATTTGGGAGTCAATATTCTTGTTCATACTGCAGAATTGCCTGTGTGTTCAATGTGGAATCAAATTCATAATCTCTGTCTGATGCAGTGATAAAATTATCCCATTGTATCCATCTTTGAGGCAGTGCTTTTGCATTTGGAACGCTTGCTTTTGGAACCGGCTTTAAGGTTGGTACAGGAGTTGCGACTAATATTCGTTTCTCCTGTGCCAGTGCTCTTTCTCTCACTACAGCTGTCTGTACTGCTTTAAAAAGTATTTCAGGTAATGCAAAATGCATTTCAGTGTTCTGTACAAATGAGATTTGTATGCAATTGGTACAGTTTAGCCTTCATTGAAAGTGAGGTATGTGTACCCGGATCGATCCGCGATAACACGGATAGCAGCTTGTATTGAATGTAGTATTTCTCTGTTCCTGTGTCCAGTGTCGGACTGAAAAATCAGGTCTGATTAAATCGTAGAAAGGTTTTACTCTTTCTGTGTAATACAAAATATATTTTCTGCCAAAACTTAGAAATCCTAAAATAGATTGTAAGTTTTTCAGTCTTTGGAGGTTGGAGCAGTGCACATTTTTGTAAAAAGTTAGCTGCAAAGCTTTTCACTTCACTTGACCGCTCATATCCTAAAAATAGGACATTGAGGTGGGCAATTTTTTTATCTTTTTAAAGTTAAAATTATGTTGTTCACTCTAGCCAGATGAACCAATAAATCATCGTCCATCAGATATCATCTACATAGGACAATGCCTCATCAAAATTTTGAAGCAACTCTGTTACTCTTGCGGTAAACAGCCCTGGGCTATTATTATTCCCTTGGGGCAGTTGACAAAATTGACACTGAGAGCTCAGGGCTGAAAATGCTGTCAAATATCTGCTTTAGGCGCTATATTCTGGCAGAAGATGCATTTGAGATATCTAGTGTTTTGTATTTCTTCTGCACAATGTTATTCATTAATGCAGCACTATGTGCATTTTGTATTGCAAATGTCCTCGTGCATGTGTTCAAATGCCTGTAGTCTAAAACTAGATCTGAATGATCAGGTTTCATTACGGGAAACCAAGGATTATTCATGGAAGAGGTGCAATTCTTAGTATTTAAGTTGATCTAAGATCTCCCTGACTTGTTTTTTTCATGTCATGTTTTATTGGGTACTGAGTTGGAGTAATTTTTACTGGGATTTCATGGTGAGGTGACTCCGCATCCCAGCCTACATGATTGATTGCAGTATTATGCAGGAGCTAATGCTACCGCCCACTCCTGCACGGATGAATGTTTCAGTGATAGTGGAACAAGGTCAGAGAAGGCTGGTAAAATTACTGTTTCTCCTTTTTGGCTAATCCATAACCAACTAAGGCGGCCAATCTTTTTCTGCTAAAAGAATGTCTTATCCAAAGGACAAGTTCTACCAAAAAAGACCATTAACCTTTCTGGGTATGTTTCCCTCCATATGGAGTGTTATTTCATATAACTGATGTGGGGCACTTACCCTAATATCAGGTGTTTCCACGGTGATGTGTTCGTCCAACACCGCTCTCGCCAGAAATTCCATCAGGTTCTGGCGAGCTATTGTTTCTTCTGCTGCGCTGTTTAGCATCTTCAGAACTCAGTCCCCATTCAGAAGCTGAGTCCTCGGTAGCCTGGGCATTTCTTATCTTAAGGCCTGCTATTTTCTTAAAATATATATTAAAGTCTGAAGTGCGATGTGTGTCTCTTGACTTGGGTCGTTCTTCCGATCTGTGTTCTGACCGTCCTTCCCTCTGGGAGACACTTGGTAACCTGAAAGGAACAAAAGAAACGTCTATCAGTATCCAGTACCTGTAAGGTTTCTTTATGTTGTCACAGTTTCTAAGGTTATAGCTCCTATCAGACGGCTCCTATTGAGGAAACCTACCACGTGATTGTGATGCATCCTACTTATTTTTTCTGTTTATTTTTCGATTTCTGCTTAGAAGGATCTGGTGTGTGCTTTGTGTTATCCTTTTCAGGATTTCCCACTACTTGTGGTTTCATAGGCCTAGCTTCTAAATTATCTCTCCTTATTCGGCGGATGTATCTTAGATAATATTTGGTAATTCTTGCTCCTGTTGGGCAGGAGTACATTCCCTAAGGCGTTGGCGTATGGCTACCGCTGCTGCCTCCCCTTCAATGTTTGGTAACCTATATGTAGATACCTGGGCAAAATTGCCTAACAATTTCATCTTTAAGTTCAGAGCAGGTTCTGCTCCATACTTAGTCTGTATTTGTCTTAATAACTCTAGTATCACTGCTATTGAAAGAATACCATGAGTTCTGGTACAGATGGCAGCAAAAACTGTACCCCAGGTGATACAATCCTCTATTGGGGAGCTATCCCCATTGGCAAGCAAATTATCTGTATTCTGTGTTTTTTCCTGTTGACCTGTTTGTGGAAACACTGCCCTAATTGTGCTATTTTCTGTGCTTTCCAGAAGGGCATTTGCTCACGTTTAGTGGGCGTTCTTCTCATTACTGTGTTAAGTGTTTGTGAGGTAATTCTAGTTGCTGCTCCTTGAAGTTGACCTGCTGCGGCAATTTTAGTTGGTTGAAGCGTGAGTGTTCTCATAACGAACGGTGTCAGATTTCCATAAAGTATATAAATTCTTTGTGAAGTGGATGTAAGTCCCCTACTATCAGAGTGTCAACTTAAGGATGCGGTGTATAAGCCGCTAGGACAGGCCAAGTCGCTCTGTCTCTGCTGAGCGGACCGAGTCTCACCTTTTTTCTGTGGTGTGTGGGAGGGCGCCTTTAAACCAGTTTTTATGCTCCTGGTAACTGAGCTGAACGGACAACATTCTTCCGGTATTTCATGCGGAGTGTAAGAATCGAATGTATTTGTGCGTACATCTGCTGCTGGAAATTTAACCCATGAATAGAATACCTTCGTCCTGAATGACTTGTGTGCCTCAATCACGAACGTTACAGTCCCACCTAATGCTGAGACTCCAAACTCTGCTAGTTTTAAAGTAAGTGCATTCCTGACATTTTCTGAAATGTTTAAAGCACCTTCCTGCTCTCCTTCCCCTGCTGCATTCACATGTAATGCTGCTGCTGCGTTTTATTCAACAAATTGTTGAAAAGAATGTCAAGAAAATTTGAGAAGTTTTTATGCACAATGTAGGGAGCTATAACCCTTCAAGCTTGAATAACCCTACAGCCAATACAATAGGGTATACCTACTCTGCTGTGGCAGATTTTTCCCTTCCCACACCCGACGTCTCTGGGTAAATGTGTGGATCTCTGAGAAAGTACGACTGTAGGAAAGTAGGATCTGCTTCTTATGGTTACTCCTACTTTTTGCTGGATGTAATGCTATTTTTGACTAGTCTGTTTGGGATCCTGCTGATCAGGACCCCAGTCTATCTGCCTTCTCCCTAAATTGGTATGCTATGTACTTAAGTACACCCCAGATTGGATACTGGGGTACCTTTCTCAGTCCCTAAAATATAGTGCACATGTATCCAGGGCATAGATACCCCAGAGGTTTCCCATGGGCTGCAGCAGGTATCATGCCACCCATGAGAGACTATTCAAAATGGAACTACAGGCCTGCCCTTGCAGCCTGAGTAAGGCGGTGCATGCACCACTTACTTAGGATATAGGTTACCATATCTAAGGGTCACTGCACTTAAAACCTATAAGTCACCCCTATAGTAGGCCTTTACAATCCTTAGTGCAGGGAGCTTGGTTCTAAGTGAGAGGGTGCCACTGCATGAGCTGGACACCCCTGCAGCCTACGGTGCAGCCTACGGAGGAGTAAATTCTCCCGGGCTGTCAGAGAAGCTGCTATATACTATATATAGAGGAGCATTACGCGATCGCGTGATGACCATCTCGAAAATGGCTGCTACCAACCCTATCGTGTTTGGTGTCAAACATGTTGGAATCATACCTCCACACTAGTTACCGGTCTGGAGGTATGATTCCAACCACCAGGAAGGCCATTCATCTGGCCCTCTGTGTACTTGGTACCAGCCTTTTAGCTCCTGTAAGTACAAATGGTTGCTGCTGGCCAGAGACCCATTTCTGCCCTCCTGCTGCTGAGGCAAGCTTGAGCAGGGGAAGGCAGAACAATAGGCATCCTGTCACAGGTAGGTGTGACCACCTCCCAGACAGGAACCAGTGTATTAGGGCTGCGTGGGTGTGCTTGCCAGCGCCTGAATACCTGCATGAGGGGCACATTTAGTGTCCATGTGCATAGATCCAGTTCAAACCAGTCCTGGGAGCCGTTGGCTCCTGCTCTGGTGCAAAACAGGACAAAGGACATGGGAGTAACCTCCTCCCTGTCCAGACCCTCCCCTGGGATAGCACCCTAAATCTTTCCAACCCTCTCCCGTGGGTACGTAAGGGCTTACCTGGCTGTAGGACCTTAGATTCGCCGTGGACAAGATTCAGAACTGAAACCACTGCACTTCGATTGTCTGGGCACTCTGGACTTCCCTGGACTTTGTTTAGGCCTGACTAAGTCTCCCTCTCAGTCTGCTGCATCCCTAGTGCCTGTCCACCGTACAGGATCTGTGCAGGACCTTTGGAGTATCCAAGACACCTGAAGATTATCTCCCTTGGAGTGAAGGAGTCACTCCCCTGCATTCGCAGGCACTGCTACACTGCAGACCATCCGGCTTATGCCGACCTTCTACGGACTCAGAAAGGCTCAGCAACATAGGAGGTGGGTTTCTACCGCCCTTGAGGTCCGAGCTGCCCTCTCACTGAGTTTGAGGTCAGAATCCCTCATGGGGCCTTCAGTACCTGAACGCCAGTGCACCGCGTACATTTGCATGTGCTTGTGGGCAATACTGTGACCAGTGCATTGGGCTCAAAGTAGCCCCAACCTCTGGCAACTTTTCCTACAAATATCTTCAACCACCTCGCACCATGTGGCCTGTTTTGTGAAGCTATTCGAGGTCCTCTAGCGACTCTTGTGCCTCCGGCCTGTGGTTCCAATTGAGGGTCATCTTTAATTTCCTTGGGCTTCCCTGATTGCTCGGGGCCTGCCCGCACTCCCCTGCTTATGGTGAGTCTCCTGGACCTTGCTGGTCCAAACCGTACACTTCCTTGACTTACTGCGTGGGTTGCTTTTGCCAAGGCTTGTTAGTGCTCCTGCCAGACACCAACCCCACCTTAGCACTCGACATCCCCCGTGGGACAGCTCTCATCCAGCTCCTGGTCGTCCTCAACGTCGCATGGTCCCCGCAGCTGCTGAGTCAAGGTCACCATCCACTATCCTGAAGCACCCAACAATGGTGGGCTTTCGTATGTCGAGCACCTGGTCACTCAAGTGACCCAGAGTCTGTCTCTCTGCTTTCAGGTACTCTGTTGGAATCCAAATGTGGATTCTTGTCGAAGACACTTTCTCTCCTTCCAGCAGCAACTCTTCTTCAAAGTCCTCCATTATGTTTGACGGCGGTTTCCAATGTCACTTCACACCTATGCACCCTGCTCTCCTGGGTTAGGTAACTTGGTACTTCAGTATCCACGGGTGGGGTGGCTCTCCAACCTTCTGTCTTCCACTGGGTTTCTTCGAAGTCCACTGGGAAGGGTCCTTAATCTTTCAAATTCCAACTGCAACTTGCATATGGACTTGTATAGAGCACGCAGTCGTGTTTCCACACTGCACACGCTCCCAGTGAGGTCCCTATCTACTCACCTTGGGTGGTTCCTTGGGGTCGCAGTAATTCTCCGTCCGCTCGACATTATCCTAGCTCGTGCTGTGGTTCTTATACCACTTTTTTAGTATATGGTTTGGTTCCCCCCTTGGGCCCACTGTGTATTAGTGCTATTTACTGTCATATCTATGCTTCAGTATTGCATGCTTTGTGTCTGTCTCCGTGTAGGAGATACTGTAACGTACTAGATAGTGTTATATAATACATATTTTTATAGCTACTTTGTGGTTCTCTTTATTTAATCTATACTATAAGATTGCATTCTGGTAAAACAAGCGGCTTCACACTCCTTCAAGACTAAGGGGCAGATGCATCATGCGAAATGCGCTCTCAAAAGGGCCAGATTCTCAGAATCTGGCCCTTTGCGAGTGCAATTTTTGCATTTGGGATGCATCATCCCAAATGCAAAAATCGCAAATAGAGAATTCGCTAAATTGCCATTGTTTGCATTTAAGGAATCTCAAATTGAGATTCCTTAAATGCAATGCATGAAAGTATCGAAAATAGCGAATTCGCTAATAGGGCACGCAAATTACCACGAAGTACAACTTCATGGTAATTTGCAAAAACTTTGAAAAACGCACTTTTGTGCATTTTTCAAAGTTTCATGTTGCGCATACGCATGCCCTAAGGCATGTGTGTGCGCAACATATGTGCACAGATCACATTCAGGGGTGTAACAGGGTGTCCTTTGGACACCCCTGCACCCTTGAACTCGCAATCTCAATTTGCGAATCGCTAATTGCGATTCGCAAATTGAGATTGTCTTCCCATTCATTCCTATGGGCCTCTAGGCCCATAGGAATTAATGGGGAGGTATTCATTAATTGCGACTCGCAATTTGCGACTCGCAATTAAGGAATTCTAAGGAATCGCTATTTTTATAGTGATTGCTTGATGCATTCCATTTTGCTATTCCTTATTAGCGATTCCTTATTTTTCGCTAATAAGGAATCGCAAAATGGATGCTTGATGCATCTGGCCTGAAGGCTGATCTCCACTGCTACCACTTTGATAACTTTCTAAGGTTGTCTGAGACCTTTTAAATCTGTTGATTGTCTGGACTGGTGCAGGTGCCCACTTTAATTGGTGGACATCCTATACCAGGGCAGCCCTCACAAAGACTTAACTACTCCGATTTCACTGTTAAAGAAGAACCAAATCAATGTTGGCGGCGCCATGTTGTGTAGTGCCTACAAATCTATATAGAATATGTGCGTTTAGACAACATAAACTAAGGAATTGCTGTCCAGACTGATTTTAGGCACCCCCAAAGGATATGTACGTCTGGAGACCAACTACCTCACAGTGCCACTATGAGCCCCTCTTACCAGGGCACACATAGTTTCTTGCATCTTTCGAACTTGACAACCCTAAACCCCTTGGGGATCATGGAAACAGTACAGTACTTTTTGCTCAGTCACTCGTGCTCACTTTGACCCAGAGAGATGTACAGAATGAGCAGTGGGGACATTTTCAATAAGTATTTATTGAACCAGCATCATTCTAGTTTAAAATATGTGAGCTGCAACAACCATTAGATGCATACAGATATATATATATATATAGTTATGAGCACGAATTGAGTAAAGGAAAGGTAGAATTCTACCATAGTGCTAAAACAATTAATATATTCATATATATACAAAATATTAATGATGCATACCCCTTTAATGCAAACCCTAACTAGATGTACCTAGCATGTATTTAGGTGTTTGCCAAGAACCCCTTAAAATAGAGCAATCTCCATTACCTGATGTGGCAGAATGAAGGACCCCGTCTAAGTCTCGAGATGGACACACTGCGAGGTATGCCGGACAACTGTGTACTGGAGAGTCTATCGTGCAGGGACCTCAGCACCTCGTGTTAGCATAGAAGTCTTTCTCCTCTGGTTTGCCCAGCAGTGATGTAGTGTTTTATATACCCGAAAAAGTACCCTCAGGGGTTCTACCTAGAAGTGTACTATGGACCAGTTGGGCAAGGATGACGATAGAGGTGACCCTTATATAGAGTAATTATGCAGAAGATAGAAATCCTGCTGTGGTACTGAGAATCCTCATGCATAATACATGAGGCTAGTTTTCTGAGAAAACCACACAAGTCATGTAGCACCGAACTAGGTTAAAGGTCAGCGTCGGGCCCGTTATGTAGAACAATGTTAGGGCAGATGTAGGTAAAAGGTTGGGTAACTACCTAGACCTATATTGGGGTTCTTAACAAGGTACAATTTTAAGCTCTGTCTTCCGAGGGAGCTTGGTGTTTACTTTTCTTTTTCTGACTTCAAAGTGATAGGATTTATTTGACAATCTTGCTGGATAGTGGTGGTAGGAAAGGGCTTGTTATTTAGCAAACAACATTTAAATGAACTGTGCAAGTATTTCAAAATATATCCGAATTTGAAAAGCACAAATGAAGCACATTTTCTGATTCTGAAGTGTGTTGGAAGCAAATACTTTAGTAAGTACACTAGGTAATGCCATTTCCGCACGTTTGTGTTCTATGTAGTTTTATTTGTAAAACTATGTGCACATGTAATGGTCATTTCAATTGAAAATGTGTTGTCTGTAATGAGTGTACTACCACATAATGCATAATCCACCATACGCCACTCTGCACCGTTCCACTCCACCCTCCACCACTCTATGCCACCTGACTCTAGTCTGAAATAGTCTACTCTGCACCTCTGCTCTCCACTCTGGATCACTGCTTTGAACACCCCTCTACTCTATGGAACTCAATTCTACGCCAATGCACTCTAGAACACTCTACTCTGCAATACTGGGCCCTCTGCCACTGACATCTACGCCACTCTACTCTGCACTACTGTACTCTATGCTAAGGCACTCTAAACCACTCTACTCTGCATCATTCCACTGTATGCCACTGCACTCTGCCACTCTACTTTGCACCGCTGCACTCTATGCCAAAAGGCTCTACACCACTGCCCTCTAAGACATTGCATTCTACTAAACTGCATTGTATGCTGCTAAATTCTTTGCCGCTTCACTATACTCTGCAACACTCAGCTCAATGCACTCTACACCAGCCCACTCTAAGCCACTGCACTCTACTCTGCAGCCTCTACTCTGTGCCACTGCATTCTATGCCGATGCACTCTACACCACTCAACTCTGTGCCACTGCATTCTATGCTAGTGCACTGTACACCACTCTACTCTGTGCCACTTCATTCTACACCACTCTACTCTGTACCACTTCATTCTATGCCAGTGCACTCTACTCCGCGTCACTGCAATGTATGCCAATGCACTCTACTCTGTGCCACTGCATTCTATGCCAATGGCACTATAATCTACTCCGCACAATACCTACTGCACTCTGTTATGCAAAACTAATCTAAGTCTCTGCACTCTACACCAGTGCACTCTACATCAGTCCACTGCAGTCCACTTGTTTCCATTCCTCTCTGTCAATCCACACCACTATAATCTATGCTAGTTTTAGCAATGCTGAACAACAGTGATGCTGGTGCATGGCTAAAACACATTGCCAAAATTAATAGCTCTGGCATAGGCAAGACCTATTGATTTTGCCAATGCTTTATTTTATTTTTTTGCTATAGGAGCTACTTGAGTTCACTGAAAATCTTCCCCAGTCATTAATATTGCACGTGTTCTAAAAGTGACAACACCAACAATTACATTATTAACCACAGTATGCAAGACTACCATTACTGATCACCTCAGTTCATCAGGCCAGTGTACCAGTTTTAATGCAGAAAAGGCTTTGTCAAGTGCAATACCTCTACATGTGTAATACTTAAAAGCCATAACTGTAATGCCACTTGCATCAAGGTAATTAAATTAGTAAGTCTCCCCGACGCCTCATGGTTTTCTCACTGCAATATCCGCTTTAAATTTAGCAAATTAAACTATTGTGCTCTAAACATCACTTTGAGTTCTGAAAATATATATATTTTTGTCTTGAATACATGCTTTTCAGTTTTAGTGTAAATCGATTAATTCAACTTAGCAAACTCCTATAATTTAGTAGGCTGGAGTGCACACTCTTATAATTTAGTACGCTGGAGTGCACACGGAAGAGCTACTTCTAGGTAGGTGGAGAGCTACCAGTAGTTCACAAGCTACTCGCCGGAGAAGCCCGGTTAAGTCTGTTGGCGAGAAGACCATTGACTGCTTACCTTGAGCTCCTGGCATGCCCATCATTGATTTTACTTTAACATCACCCATTTGCTTGTTTTAGTCCGATCTATTACATTGTTTGATTGCAAAAGACATGTTTTAGGCTACCAAAAACATACAGGAGATTGCAACCCAGCCATAGCTCACCATTGATTTGCTTTGGCTATCACTTTTGTTTGCTTGCTTTCTATTGGATAGCTTTCCTTGTTTCAGCCTGTCCATCATATGTATGCCCATCCTAGCCTGGCTGGCCTCTGTTTTTCCTCTGTTTGCTTTTAGGCAGCTACATGTTTCTTTTCTGTTTCTGCACTCTGAGATTGCATGTTTGTGTTTTTTTTTTTTTTACATTTTTTTTTTTTTACAACGGTCTTGTGTGCTTTTCACCCTACCCCCGACCTTCCCTGATCTAATAGCCATGGACTTCTCTCTCACCCCTCCGACCGTAGTGTTGCACTCTCCGTGTGGTTCGGCCCACCTCTAGTGCTCCATGTTGCTCTCTTTCGCCCATGTTCTCTCCCATCGGGTTGTTTCTTTCCCCTGAATGCTGGGTTGCTGCACCCCCCCCCCCCCAAACCCTCACCGCTCATGCTCACTCAAAAAATCTAACAAAAAATGATTTTGCACTACATTTTAAAACTTAATTTTCATGCTACTTTTCTAGTTTTCAGATTCATATCTGTAAATAAAAAACACCATGTAGAACGCATGCACATACTTACAAAATGATACAGAAACTCTTTTTAGGTCTCGCCTATTATAATCCGCAGGGATAAATAGGCGAGCTTATAGTAAGCGGAAAAGAAAAGTCTACCTAGACTGCGGATCGCGTACAGTTCATGTGAGCTATGCACGTGCACAGAGCCAGCCACTTCACACACCACCATTTGTCTGTGCCTCAGAATCAGACTTCAAAGGCTGCCACTCCCCCGCGTGCACATCGCACACCACCATTTGTCTGAGCCTTGGCATCAGACTTCAAAGGAATGCGCACCCCCCTCACGCTCACCCCCCACCCCCTCACACCCCCTCACACCCCTCTCGCATCCCCTCACATTCCCACATCCTCACATCCCCTCACCCTCACATCCCCTCACCCTCCCTCACAACCCCACACCCTCCCTGTTAGAAGGCGACCTCAGGGGAGGGCAGGAAGTGTACCCGACCACCCTGGGACCCACCTCCCTAGGTACGAAGACGAGCACTGGAGGGAGACTTCTCAGGGGGAGAGTCTCGAGTCTAGGATCGTACACACTACACAAGCACCACACGACAAAGAGACATCACACCGTAGCTTCTTAAGAACGTTTCTTTATCTCGTGATTCAAGGGATCTTTATGATCATAGAAAGCGGGTAGTTAGAAGTAGAGCAAGAGCTCAAAGAGTCTCGTCAGGGTAGGGTAGCGGGACAGTCTTCTAGGATCAGAGTCAGTCGTTGCGTATCCGGCGCACAGCTCTCAATCCTCGAGCCGGGGGATACGGGGCGATCTTTCAGGGTCCAGCTGGACCAGGAAAGTCAGGGAGCCGCGAGTCACTCAGCAGGGCTCAAGCAGGATGTCGGAGGTCTTACGATCTTCAGGGAAGCCGCGAGTCACTCAGCAGGGCTTAGGTGGTTCCAGCAGAAGTCCTTCCCTGCCAAACGAGCCGCGACCACGTGAGCAGGGCTCTCGTTGTTCCAGAATCGAATCTATAGGACTGCTCCTCTTTGATCGCCGGAGTCTGGTCGGCAGGGGACTTGGCACCTGGAGGCTGCTTGTTGGGGTTTCCTGCCCGCGGCCCTTTGATCCATTCGGGAGGAGTCCCAGACACACAGTAAGCGTGGAGCCAGCCCTCCGGGCGGCCGGAGGGGTGATCGAAACCCACTTCTCGAGGAGAGGTCGGAGGTGTGAAGGATACTGCTCCTCCCTCTCTCACTCGCTGGGAGCGCTCTGTCCTCCCGCCAGGGTGGCGCCTCTCGGCCTAGGCCGCGCTGGCTCGGGCGGCCATCTTAGATGCCGAAAGTGGGCACACAGGGCCTACGGGCCGGGAAGATGGAGGCACGGGCTGGGAAGTCCGGGAAGGGTCAGGACTTAACGTGGAGGGAAGGGTTGGTTAGGCCTTGGGACTCCGGTTCTGTTGTGGTGGAAGCTCGGAAGGGAGTTTGTTGGGATCTATGCTTATGTGTGGGATCTATGGCTTGTTGGAATTGTGGGGATGTTGCTAGGAGGTTAGAATGTTATGATGTGAATAGCAGACAGTACTGAGAAAGCTGTGGAAGGAGCTGGAGGTCTCTTTACTTCTGACCAATAAAGATTACTTCATCTACCAACCCTGGATTGAGGATATTTTCTTTACATTGGCGACGAGTGGACCCTTTTACTCTGGCAGGGGCAGAGACTACAATTGACCTCCACCCCTGGATGGTGCCATTAATGAACTTGACTGTGGCATACAACTTACTCCTCCAATTTTTGTTTCCTACTCTTCTTCTTCAGAAAGCAACGATTTCGTGGTATGTACATTTTACTTCTCCACTGCTCTCTATCCTTCCCTAATAGATAGATTGAGCCTTATCTAAATTGGCAAATTGCTTAACAAAATCTTCGTTAAAGCACTCCTCCTTCGTGTGAATGCAGGGGCATGTACTTTGATTATACATGGAGCGGTTATACATGGAGCGTTTTTCATTCTTCCTTTCCTAAACGCTGACTTCTTCGAAAGGATTTGCTGTGTTGCCTTATATATCCTAAGGATTTCGTGTATTGCCTTTTACATCTTCGTGTATTGCCTTTTACATCTGCGCTTTCACTGCTCCCTGCCAAGTTTCGAAGGATTTACTGTATTGCCTTAAATATCCTAAGGATTGCCTTTTACATCTGCGCTTTGCAAAGACTGCATTTTTCAACGTGTTTACTACTCACCCTCGAGACCTTGAAACTGCCGCTCCGGCGCTGGAATCTTCATCCGTCGTTGTGTTGCTTACGTGACCTTGATGACGTCAGTGGCGTGATCCAGCGTAGCGGCCATTTTCGTTTGGGACCGAGGTTGATTCAGCGCAGAGAACGTGGCGGCCATTTTCCTTTGGGAACGTCAGCGTTTTGATTCAAAATCGTCGCGGCCATCTTTGTTTGGGACGTCGTCGATTCAACGCGGCGACCATTTTTAATTGTCTCCGAAGCTTCGCCTGGGCTGTCATATGTTCACAGCCACCGTCTAGCATCGGAAACTCCTATATTCTACTGTGACATCGTTTTCAAAACTACCACTTCGAAATTGTGATATTTGGAACCCCAAACTGGCAATTTAACTTCAGACTTCAGACTTCAGAACTGCTACTTTTGTTCTCATATTGCCGAATAAGTACTACTTTTACATTAAGTATTTTTATTTTTATTCTATCTTTACTGCACTGTTAATTACCTCTTCATAATGAGTGATCAAGCCTTCTCTACCCCCCCTTCTTTCCTCCCTACTCCTGGTGAACCCATAATACCTTGGAAAGATTGGAAGAAACTGTTCCTCACTTACATTTTAGCATCTGGTGCGGACAAGTATGGTCCTGTCCGCAAACAAGCTATTCTTCTTCATAATTTGGGAGTGGAAGGCAGAAGGTTGTATGAAGACTTGCCCGAAATATCTTTAGGTGTGGGGGATGGTCATGCTGCTAATGTATATGATATGAGTATGTTGATGTTAGAAAAAAGGTTTGTCACAAAAATTAATACTCTTTTGGAAAGGCATAAATTCTTTTGTAGAGTTCAAAAAGCAGATGAAGATGTTGCAAGTTATGTAGCAGCCTTGCGGGGGTTATCACTTAATTGCCAATTTAAGGATTTAACAGATTCTTTGATCCGTGACCAAATCGTCAGATGCACCAATAATAAGAGAGTGCGAGAAAAGTTGCTTAGTAGAGATTGTAATTTAGAAGAAGCAATCGAAATTGTTAAAGCCATAGAAAACACTAATTTATGGATAAAAGAAATGGATAATTGTTCTAGCTCTGTATCTAAAGATAGTGTGGCGAAGGAATCAGAATCTTCTGTGAAACCTCAAACACAAGCGTTTGTTGATGAAACTAAAGTTGTTAAGAATGTAGGGAAGTTAGATTTTAGAAACAATAAGTCATCTAACTATCATCCTCCAAACTATCGTCCCCCTAGTTATGCACAACTAGGAAATTCGCGTCCTGTGAAATGTTATAGATGCGGATCTCCAGGACATATTGCATCTAGTCCTCGTTGCTCAGCTAGGAACGCTATTTGCAGAGGATGTGGAAAGAGGGGTCATGTGGTTAAAGCTTGCAATGCTAAAACTCAGCATGTTAATGAAATTGATGACTCTTGTGAAATTGTTGATAATTTAATGCTGTGTGTAGACGGACTGGTTTTAGAAAATTGTCCTCACATGCAAGAGCCTATTTGTGTCGTTGATGTACCTACTGAGAGTACTGACAAACTTGAAAAGCCACACTGTTTGATTAATTTTGATTCTAGAGATCCCATGTGTGCTCAAACCAGAAATGTTAATATGCTGGTAGATTCTGGAAGCCTTTATACGCTGTTGTCCAAAGATATGTATGTTGAAGTTTGGGATGATGATGTGAACTTAAACTCTTGGACCTCTCCGGATATAAGAGCTGTGGGATATAGTGGGAAGACCATTGATATCTTAGGTCTTAAATGGATGGTAATCACATTCCAAGACAAAAAAGTATTCGGGAGAGTGTACCTCACTAAGCAAGGGTCTAACCTGCTTGGTTGGCGTCACCAGAAAGATCTAGGAATTGTACTGAATCCCAATGCTCCTGAACCAGTTTCTTCATTCTCTGTTCTTAGTATAGATACCTTTGAAATAGATGTGATGAAGAAGTTTCCCAATGTTTTCACTGAGAGATTGGGAAAGTTGAAGGGATTTTCTCACAAAATTATTCTTAAGAAAAATGCAGTGGCTGTAGTTCATAAGGTAAGAAACTTGCCACACTTAATGAGAGAACCCCTCAAAATAGAATTGGACAAATTGTTAGACCTAAAAATCATAGAGCCTATTGAGGCATCAGAATGGCTCGCCCCCATTGTAGTCGCGCCCAAAGATGGTGGAACCAAGATTCGTCTCTGTGTAGACTTACGCGACTTAAATAAGAATATATGGGTTGATAGGCAACCACTGCCTAATATTTCTGAAATGTTAAGTGCCATGGGTGGTGGTGTGATATTCAGTGTGATTGACATGTCTGCAGCCTATCACCAGATTGACTTAGACGAAGAATCAAGGCACCTTACCTCCTTTGTAACACCACTGGGGGCATTTCGATATTGCAGGATGCCATTTGGGTTGGCTTCAGCATCAGCAGTGTTTCAAAGAATAATGGAGAGAGTTTTAAAGGGAGTTGAGAATGTGTTATGTTTCCAAGATGACGTGTTGGTAGTTGGAAAAGATTGTCAACACCATGATAAGATTTTAACAAAAGTTTTGGAGCGTATGGAAATTAATGGTCTGACCATAAAAAAGGAAAAGTGTCAACTTAAGAGGGATTGTGTAACGTATCTGGGTCATGAAATTTCAGGTTTAGGTATTAAACCAAAAAAAAGTATAATTTCTGCAATTAATGATGCTCCCACACCAACGACTAAAGATCAGCTAAGGTCTTTTTTGGGGCTAGCTGAGTATTGTTCAAAATTCATTAGAAATTTTTCAGATGTTGTGGAGCCTTTAAGACGCTTGATGAAAAATGGTGTGGTTTTTGAATGGGATCAAGTGTGTGAGGATGCTTTTAAGCGTGTGAAGGCAGGAATTATTCATGCACCTACCTTAGGGCATTTTGATGTTAAAGCCAAGACTTTCGTTACCACTGATGCTAGTGCTGTGGGTCTTGGGGCCGTGCTCTCTCAGATATCTGGGGGTGTGGAAAGGATTATAGGTTTCGCATCTAGAAGATTACAGGGTGCAGAAGTATCTTACTCAGTTATTGAGAGGGAAGCCCTCGCTTGCACGTGGGGGATTAAACACTTTAGATATTTTCTTTGGGGTTTGCCCTTCAGGATGCGCACTGACCATAAGCCTCTCGTGCATTTATTTAAAGGAGGTAGAGGTTTGGAGGGTAATGTCACCCCTAGAATATCGAAATGGATCTTGTCAGTGCTTGAGTACAATTTTCAGATGGAATATGTGAAAGGAGAGAAAAATGTCATTGCGGACTGCTTATCTAGAATGCCTATAGATTTAGTAGACCTGATTGATGTGGACGATTCTATAATTAGTTGTGATGAGATTCTTGCTTTTGATAAAAGTGATTGGGAATCTGGCATGGCTGATGATCAAATAATTCCTTTGGTTATGAAACATGTTTCTGAAGGATGGTCTAGGGAATCTCTCAATGACACTCGCTTGAAGAGCTTTTCCAATGTAGAAGCTGAATTGAGTATATCTGAGGGTAAGTTGTGGAGGAGAAACCGATTGGTGCCACCGTGCAATCTTAGATTAAAGATTATGAATATAGCACATGAAGGTCATTTGGGAAGGAACATGACCAAAAGGAGAATTCGGGAATCTTACTGGTGGCCAGGAATGGATGGAGAGATTGATGAGCTGGTGAGGCATTGTCATGCGTGTGCTGCTAGTGATAAAACAAAAGTTGTTAGGCAGCCTTCCCTTTCTTGTGTTGATTTTCCGGTACGGCCCTGGGAGAAATTAGCGATTGATTTCTTAGGACCCATTTCCAAGTTGGGCACTCGGAATAGGTTTATAATGGTTCTTGTGGACTATCATTCTAAGTGGTTCGTAATAGAATCCACTGAAAGCATTGACACAAAGAGAGTGATACATTTTTTGGAGAGAACGTTTTTAAATGAGGGTATTCCAAAAACATTGGTTTCAGATAATGGTGTACAACTTGTATCAAGACAAATGAAGGAATTTTTAGATGGCATGGGAGTGTGTCACGAGAAGGTTGCGTTGTTTAGGCCACAGGCCAATGGCCTTGTAGAAAGGATCAATAGACTGTTGATGGAGAACATACAGTTGTCATTGGCGAATGGTTTGATGTGGTCTGAGGAGCTTAAGAAAATGATCTGGTCCTACAGGATTACTCCTCATTCAGTCACCGGTATTTCTCCATTTGTCTCTCTAAAGGGACGTGAGCCTGGTTTGAAGGAGGTTCCGGGTTGGCTCAAAAACAAGGAATGTGTGTGGGTTGATCGATCAAGCGTGAAAGATTGTGTTGTCAACAGGCAGCGTGATTCTACACATTCATACAATCTCAGGATGAGGGTGAAAGATCCTTGTATATGTGTTGGTGATTGGGTTGTCACAAAGAAATGTGGCTTTGTAGCTAAAGGAGAGAGTAAATATTCTCAACCCAAACGAGTAAAGGTTGTGAAGAAAAATGTTCTAATTTTAGATGATGGTTCCGCTTGGAGCTGTGGGAATGTTGCAAAGTGTAATGCTCCTTAAATTTCTTATTTATTCCTGTATGCTTTGTTTCTTCTCTTTAGATATTTCATTTGTACTTTTTTCCTCTGATATTGTAATGGGGGGAGATGTGTTGGGATCTATGCTTATGTGTGGGATCTATGGCTTGTTGGAATTGTGGGGATGTTGCTAGGAGGTTAGAATGTTATGATGTGAATAGCAGACAGTACTGAGAAAGCTGTGGAAGGAGCTGGAGGTCTCTTTACTTCTGACCAATAAAGATTACTTCATCTACCAACCCTGGATTGAGGATATTTTCTTTACATTGTTGCTATGGGTCCGGGAAGGCCACGCCACGAGGCCGGGTCTAACACTCCCCCTCCCCCTCCACCTCACACCCCATCACCCCCCCTCACCCCCTCACCCCCCCTCACCCTCACACCCCCCTCACCCTCACACCCCCCTCACCCTCACACCCCCCCTCACCCTCACCCTCACCCTCACACCCCCCTCACCCTCACATCCCCCTCACCCTCACACCCCCCTCACCCTCACACCCCCCTCACCCTCACACCCCCTCACCCCCCCCTCACCCCCCCCTCACCCTTACATCCCCCTCACCCTCACATCCCATCACACTCCCTCACAACCCCACACCCTCCCCTCACCCCCCCTCACCCTCACATCCCCTCACCCTCACATCCCATCACCCTCCCTCACAACCCCACACCCTCCCCCTAGCCCTCAGACCCCCTAGCCCTCAGACCCCCTAGCCCTCAGACCCCCTAGCCCTCAGACCCCCTAGCCCTCAGACCCCCTAGCCCTCAGACCCCCTAGCCCTCAGACCCCCTAGCCCTCAGACCCCCTAGCCCCACACCCCCTCACCCCCCTCTCACCCCCCTCACATACCCTCACACCCCCTCACAACCCCACACCCTCACATCCCCACACCCCCACCCCCTCACACACCCTCACCCTCACATCCCCCTCACCCTCACATCCCCCTCACCCTCACATCCCCCTCACCTTCACATCCCCCTCACCCTCACATCCCCCTCACTCTCACATCCCCCTCACTCTCACATCCCCCTCACTCTCACATCCCCCTCACTCTCACATCCCCCTCACCCTCACATCCCCTCACACCCCTCACAACCCCACACCCTCCCCCTCACAGAGCATAACACAACACAGCATAGCAAAACACAACACAGCATAGCAAAACACAACACAGCATAGCAAAACACAACACAGCATAGCAAAACACAACACAGCATAGCAAAACACAACACAGCATAGCAAAACACAACACAGCATAGCAAAACACAACACAGCATAGCAAAACACAACACAGCATAGCAAAACACAACACAGCATAGCAAAACACAACACAGCATAGCAAAACACAACACAACACAGCATAGCAAAACACAACACAACACAGCATAGCAAAACACAACACAACACAGCATAGCAAAACACAACACAACACAGCATAGCAAAACACAACACAACACAGCATAGCAAAACACAACAAAGCATAGCAAAACACAACAAAGCATAGCAAAACACAACAAAGCATAGCAAAACACAACAAAACATATCATAGCATACAGCATCACTCCGCACCACCACAGCATCACTCGGGGGCACCACAACATCACTGAACGCCACCGCATCACTCGTTCGCCACCCCAGCATCATTCGTTCGCCACCCCAGCATCATTCGTTCGCCACCCCAGCATCATTCGTTCGCCACCCCAGCATCACTCGTTCGCCACCCCAGCATCATTCGTTCGCCACCCCAGCATCATTCGTTCGCCACCCCAGCATCACTCGTTCGCCACCCCAGCATCACTCGTTCGCCACCCCAGCATCACTCGTTCGCCACCCCAGCATCACTCGTTCGCCACCCCAGCATCACTCGTTCGCCACCCCAGCATCACTCGTTCGCCACCCCAGCATCACTCATCACTCGTTCGCCACCCCAGCATCACTCGTTCGCCACCCCAGCATCACTCGTTCGCCACCCCAGCATCACTCATCACTCGTTCGCCACCCCAGCATCACTCGTTCGCCACCCCAGCATCACTCGTTCGCCACCCCAGCATCACTCGTTCGCCACCACAGCATCACTCGTTCGCCACCCCAGCATCACTCGTTCGCCACCACAGCATCACTCGTTCGCCACCACAGCATCACTCGTTCGCCACCACAGCATCACTCCGCACCACCATTCAACACCTGATTCAAATATGTTCTCTCAATGTTTCAAGCTTTATTACAAATGTAACAAAAAGATGTTAATATTTCACTTCTGTTCTTGGATTTTCGTCACAATAAAATACACTGAACATAATCTTCACAAAAGTTGTTTACAAAACTTTAAGCTATTGCCATTATAAATTACAATAACTTTTATTTAAGTATTAATTATTGAAAAAAAATTAAAAGCCACTGTTATTTGTAACACATATTGCATCACAAATGCTATAGGTGTCACATTTGCGAAAGTTATAACTATTGGCATTGGAAATGACAAAGCTAATAATTTCGCTATTTTCAAAAACAAAACCTAAATAAAAAATGTGTCATTTACAATACCAATAGCTCAAACTTTCCTAATGCGAGACCTAATGCATTGCAAATGCTTGATTTTCTTTTCCTCTTCTTCCTTTCCAAATATTAGCAATGGCAATCCATTTAATAGATGAGACCTATCTGCGTTGCGTATGCTTGTTATTCATTAGCTTGTGTAAGCTTCACTTCTCTTCTTGTGTGTGTCCTTCTCGTGGAACATGGATGCATTGGTTGTGTCCTTTCACTGCTCACTTCTGAATCACTACTTTTTCTTTTTCGAGTTAGTACTCCCAGCGAGTGCATGTGTTTCATCTGCCCCACAAGCATACTGCCCCCCCCTCCACCTCAGCCCCCCAGTGTTGTTTACCTTGAAATTTTCTTTGATCAATGACCACTTGCTATCTTAAACAACTAAGCCATATCCCTACACAACGGGTGGAATATCACCGCTTGTCTAAGTAAGTAAAGCACATTTGACAATTTTGGGTGACTTGGGGAGGAGGGGGGGGGATTTCCTCTGCATGAGTCCAAGGTTTCAACATGGCGGTGTATCCTGTCACTACTTTCAGTGCTTGGAGCGGTTTTTGAGCACTGGTCCTTGTGCTCGTGGTAAGCTTCCATCAGAGGGCAAAACATTGTTCCTCTGTAGTGGATAGCTGTTATGTCACCAGGGATTGCAGGCATATGGTGATGCAACAAAGAGGGCAGATTAGGGTTATTGACCTTGTACCAGCAGGCCCTGCTCCTCTAAAAGTGGCTGAATGCTAAGGACATCTCCCTGATTGCACAGCATCTGGCTGGATGTTTAAACACCAGTGCAGATGAGACTCGGCTGAAGTTGCCTAATGGATTGCGAATGACCGTTAAACTTGGAAGTGGCACAGGGCATCTTCGGCTTAAGGTAGCATACTTGCTTGACCTATTTGCCACCGCAGAGAATGTACACTGTCAAAAGGTTACGTGATGCTGTTCCAAGATGAGTCTCCCTCAGGGATGCCTTCCGTCTGCATTGGAGATCGGTACTCATTTTATGTAATTCTGGCCCTATCTCTCCTGCCATGGGTGCTTGAAAAGATTATGAATGACTGGGCCCAAGTTATTCCAGTGGCTCCAGACTGGGCGAGGAGAAGTGTGGTACCCAAAACTCCTGGCCATGAGCACAAGTCCTTTGATCTGGCTGCCCCTTTTGAAGGACCTACAGATGCATGGCACCTTCACGAGTGGAAGTTGAACAGCTACAAATGATGGCTGCTAACCTTTCACCCGAAGTGGTTGGTGTTATCTTGACAGCACGGCATAATTCCACCAAGACTATATGCCAAATGTTGCGAGAACTTTGTTGTTTAGTGTTCCTTCCATGATATCTGACCCTTAAATGTAAAATTGCCTGATGTTCTCATGTTCTCTTTTTCTTTAGCTCAGCAAGGCCTTGCTGTGGCAAAATTTAAGGATTACCTTTCAGACTAATGTTTGCCAAATCCGCCATCCTTCTTCAAATCACTGGTTATGATATGTTTTTAAAAGGGGCTGAAGCATATGTTCCCTCCGACACTGTCATGCGGGGTGGGATCTTGATGTGATCTTTTCTAACCAATTCAGTTGCCCACCCTGTCTGCTCACTATCAAGATGGAATTCTTTTTGCCATAACATAGGTGAGACAAGTCGTCAAACTGACCGATATCTGTGGTACAGCCATGCCCCTAATTTTTCTCAGACAAGCTTGTTCTTCGTACAAAGATGACATTTCTGCCAAAGGTAATAACACACTTCCAAATACAGCATTGCATCAGCATGCCAACCTTCTATACACCTCTGCATTACTCCAGTGAGGGAGTGTGGCCACACCATTTGAACCCTGTTAGTCCATGAGCTTCTATAGCGACTAGACCGCAGACCTACAAAATGACCACCTTTTAATCTGTTTCTTTGGAGCAAAAAACAGAGGGCAAAGCAATGCAAAAGAGAACCATCTCCTGATGGATTGTATTATGCATCAAGATTTACTATGAGCTATCTGTAAAGCATCCCCAAGAAGGCTTACACACTAATTTCACCACATATACAGCTGCTACCTCTGTGCTGGAGCACTGCGTGTCAGTTGTGGACCTCTGTCTGGTTGCTATGCGGTGTGTCCAACCACACGTTCACAAAGCATGATTGCCTGGACAGCCAGGTATGGCGGAATGGGCATTTCTCCCTTTCTGTCCTGCACAATTTCCTGAGCCATTCCACAAACTTACCACCCTGGGAGGTGGTAATGCTTTGGTATATCAATTCACAATGTGAGGAGTCTGGTTAGAAGTCTATATCTGAAGAAAAAGTTACTTACCTTTTTGGTAATGCTTTTTCTGATAGAGACTCTAACCACGAATTCCTCACATGCGCGCTCTCCTCCACATTCTGAGAAACAATCTCATTTAGTCCATTTAGAGGATGCCAAGTGTGAAAGTCGATTTAGAAAAGGGGGTGGTGATGAACAGAGTGTCTGAGTTAAACAGACCACTCTTACCCAGTCCAAAGATCAGGGCTTGATCCATCACCGTTATTTATCTCACTGCCCCATCCCAGCTCAGAACCTGGCTATATGCAAATCAGTCTGTCCCTGGCCCAGTGCATCATGGGAACAGGGCAGACTAAACTACCAAGCCAATTCTTCACCAGAAAGGAGACAAGCTACCGGAGACCGGTTTCTGGCATTTCAGCCTTCTTCGGCCCGGCTTGCTTGAATCCTGATGGAGCAGTGAGAAAGGGACTCATGTCTGAGTATACCCTGCCACACCTATAGTGGCCAAAAACGATTTAGAAAAGGGGGTGGTGATGAACAGAGTGTCTGAGTTAAACAGACCACTCTTACCCAGTCCAAAGATCAGGGCTTGATCCATCACCGTTATTTATCTCACTGCCCCATCCCAGCTCAGAACCTAGCTATATGCAAATCAGTCTGCACACCTCTATACTCTGATATTAGTAGCACTACATCTGTTGTCTTGGACAGACAGCAGAAAAAACTGATCACCGCTCGTAGAAGCTGCACATATGTGGAGATCCTGACTTCACATTTATGGCAGGACGGATATGTGCTGCACACACCAACTACTGAAGCATGAGGGAATTGCTAGAAAGTTTCCGGATCGAGTCTGGCGCCTGGGGAGATTCACAAGGGGAATAATCTGTGGTTAGATTGTGCACCATATACGAATGTAAATGTACAGGAATTTATATCGCGCAAATCACCGAGCGGTTTCTGAGCGCTTGCTTAGGGAACCCGTCCTGCTATTCCCCTGTGAGATAACCCCGGCAGGGTATCCGCAAGGTGAAAGCCAGGCATCCCGCCGCGAGGGGCCGTTGTGGAGATTAAGCAAGCTATTGCCCAGAGTCGCAGAGTGTGAACCCGTGAATAGAGTAGGCACCGGAGCGAGAATTGTCGAGTCCATGGACATTTTAGGACTCAAGACCCTGCCGAGCCGGGAATTGAACCCTGGTCCCGGGCTGACCTTTGCTTCCAGGTCTGCCTCCTCTAACCAGTGAGCCACACTTCTACGAAGCCAGCCTCCTACACTCTTATTTAAGTGAAGTACCTTGCATTAATCCAGACGTCCCTTATGGTGGTTTTAGTTGTCTTAGACAACCATAGAAAGTAACCCTGGGCGTAGTGGGGCTACGGGAAGCTGCGCAAAGTGGGCGAGAAACTACGCCCACCTACGCACTTCGCGTAGCCCCACTACGCGCCGCCTGCCCTCCTCACCTCCATACCTAATTTTTGAAAATATTGAAATAAAAGTAAATAAAAAGGCACTTATCTTGTCCGCTGCGTCCCGGGGCTCCCTCTGCTCGTTCGCGCCGCCGCCATCTTGGATACCAATGCGCATGCGCGGCTGCCCGCGCATGATCATTTCTCGCCAGAAATGCGCATGCGCGGGCTGCCGCGCATGCGCATTGGTATCCAAGACGGCGGCGCGAACGAGCAGAGGGAGCCCCGGGACGCAGCGCACAAGGTAAGTGCCTTTTTATTTACTTTTATTTCAATATTTTCAAAAATTAGGTATGGAGGGGAGGGCGGGAGGGAGGCACTTGGCAGGCAACTTAGCTACGCAGACAGGGTGGGCGTAGTGTTGCCTGCTACGGCTACTTTGCAAAGGGCGAAGTAGGCAACAAGTCCTTCGCCCAGGGTTAATAGAAAGCAATCTAAGTGGTAGCTGAGTAGAGCAGCCTTCAGGCTTAGTCCAGAATGAGTGTTAAGCAGTTTGTTTTACCAGATCTAATCCTGTAGTGTAGGTTAAACAAAAAGAACCACACAGTAGTTATACAAATTCATATTTATAACACAACACTCACTAACACATTGGTATATCCCTTACCCGGCGATATCAACAGAAATACACAAACCTTCCTCAATTGCAAGAGGTAAGTAAGCAAAATACACAGTGGTCTCCAGGGCAAGACTAAACCATATACTACGAAAGTGGATTTCAAACTGCGACCGAAGTCGGGACTTGGACCAGGAGTCTCAGAAGAGCAGGGGACACATGGAACCAGCCAAGATAAGTACCCAGGAACTCTACAGAGGCTGTGTGCAGAGTGGAAACCCAGCCTTCTACAAAATAGAAGTCAACGGTAAAGTTGCAATTTTGAAGAAGGACCCTTCACAGTGGACCCTTAAGAAATCCAGTGAAAGACAGAAGGTTGGAGAGTCTCCCCACCCGTGGATAACCCAGGAACAAGGATACCTACCTCAGGGAAGACTGGTGCGAAGTGACGTCAGAAACCGCCATAGACCACAATGGAGAACTTCAGTAAAGATACTGCCTGCGAAGACCGTGCAAGAGTCCAGTGGAATCCAAGGGTGGATTCTTGAAAAGAAGAATCTGCAAGCAGAGGAGACCTTCTATGCCACTCTGAGTTGACCAGGAGGCACTGAAGAACAATGCCCTCCTATGACAGAGATGCAGTAGTGATGATGGTGACCTTGTTGCTGCAGCTGTGAGGACAAGGCGACGCTGAGGAAGACTTTCACGAGCTGTCCCATGTTGGAAGTCGAGAACCATGACGTTGGTGTCCGGCGGGAGCACCAACAATCCTTTGCAGCAGCAACAGACGTGGAAAACGATGAAGGAGCAACGTTGGGACCAGCAGTGACTCACCAAGTGCTGGAGAGTTGGAGCAGGCTCCGAGCAAACAGGGGAGCCCACTAAAGGAGGAGAAGACTCTCAAGAGGACCCACAGGCCGAAGGCACAGGAGTTGCAAAAGGACCTCGAGCAGCTCACCAAAGAAGAGGGCCCACAATGCAGTGGACGCAGTGAGGACGCTGATCTGGGCAGGAGGAGATGCTGGAGGCTGGAGCCTCTTGTGCCCGAAGATTTCGGGAGTGCTGAGCCAACTACCCTGGCAACGGCATGTCGACACAGTGCACAGGGTTCGGTCCCAGCGGATCTGACAAAAATGCAGAGAAGACCGGTCAGGCTTCAAGGGAATTGCCAAACCACCACCTGTGTTGCTGAGCCTTTTGAAGTCCGTGGGATGTCAGGAGCAGCAGAACTGTCCTCTTTATTGCGATACCTGCAGATGCAGGGGAGTGACTCCTTCAGTCCAAGGGAGATTACTTCGGGTGACCTTGATACCCACAGGTCTGTTGAAGATCCTGGAAGAAACACAGATGAAGAAGACTTTCAGAACAGCAAGACCAGGTGCAGCAGGAGTCTTCCTTGATGCAGTCTCTTTTCCAGGCAAAGTCCAAGTGTTCAGGCGATCGAAGAGTGCGTAGTTTCAGGCTTGAGTCTTGTCCCACAGCGAATCTGAGGACCCACCCTCAGGTAATTCCTTTTATACCATAAGAAAGGGGATATGACAATTCAGGGGCCCCCTCCCAGAGGGGCTGTTCTGAGGGGAGGATACTTCCATGTCCTTTATCCAGCTTCACACCACAGAGAGGAGCCAAGGGCTCCCAGAGCTGGTTCAAACTGGAGTATGCAAATAGGGCACCAAATGTGCCCTTCAAAGCAGTCTGGTGGCACTGGCAAGCACCCCCACCTCAGCCCAATAGAGTAAGTCCTGTCTGGTAGGTGGCCACACCTTCCAGTGACAGGAAACCTGTTGTTCTACCTTCCCCTGCTCAGCAGCAGGAGAGCAGAATTGTCTGTGGTCGGCAGCAGCACTAGCTTGCTGGCAGACCCTGGAAGGCTGTTAACTGGAGTGCTGGTGGCTTCCCAGAGGAGCCTCCCCAGTGCAAGGACTCCTACCTCCAACACTGGTAACAATGTTTGGGTATGATTCCAACATGTTTGATACTATAATTCTCTGACTAGGTTCGGCAAAGCCTCTATAGAGTTAGACACCACATAATGACGCATAGTCACTATATGCATCAAAATGACTGACCGCATTTACAAAGCCTGGAGAATATACTCCATGGTTTGTAGGAGATGTCCTCATGCAGGATCACCCTCACACTTTTAACCCAGCACCCTGCCTTCAGGATTGAAAGGCCTATCTTAGGGGTGACTTATAGATTTTAAATGTAGTGATCTCCTATATAAGGAAACCTATATCTGTTGTAAGTGGCACTAGCGCCAGCTTACACAGACTGCAATGGCAGGCCTTTAGTCACACTTTAATTGGTCTCTTCTGGGTGACATAATACATGCTGCAGCCCGTGGGCGATCCCTGGTGTACCTATGCCCTGGGTTCCATTATTACCATATACTAAGGACTTACAGGGGGTACACCAGTAACCAATTGTGGAAATACAGAGGTACTTACGAAGTCAGACTCATGGAGGGAGCGCAGTAACTGGGGTCCTGATTACTCGGATCCCAGTCAGACTAGTCAAAAACATACAGACACAAGCAAAAAGTTGGGGTAAACATGAAAGCAGATCCTACTTTTCTACACATGGTCTCTACCCGAAAAGGTGTTGCAGAAGGTAAGTAATTTTTTCTTCCGTTCAACAAACTAAACCCACAACAGTGTTCCACACTTCAATTGAGAACTTTCTGCTTAGAGGAAGAAGCCCCTTCCTTATACCAGGAGAGCGTACACCCTCAGGAATTACCTCACTCACTTCCCTTGCTTAAAGAGTGACCTCCACCTAGGAGGCTGAGGAAGCCCCAATTTTGAGACTGTGAGAGCAAGCTTAGTTAAGAGAGCCACCCAAGTTTCCTAAGGACCTAGTCTTTCTCTCTACCACAAAAGCAAGTTCAGAGAATGAATGTGCGCTCCTGCCTCTGTAGAGGGGGAGAGATGCCCTCAGAAAGAGTGACCAGACAGAGAGCAAGAGCAATCCCCCTCCACTCACTCCTTTTTAGAATTACAGGCTCCTCCCCTTCTTTTTTCTCTCACTCCTTTATCCTGTCTCCTTTAAGCTCTATTCCCCCTTTATATATTTGTTTTCTTATTTGAAAGATGGAATCTCCAGAGAGCTAGAAAGTACCCTCTTGTATGGAGACTTTTAAATTTAGTACCTGTTATCAGAGAGCAGGGGCCTTCAAACTGTTCCCATAGAGCAGGGGTCTTCAAACTGTGGGGTCAAACCCCCAGGGGGGCTGTGGAGTGATACAAAGGGGGTCGCACATTCCCAATCACACTTCTGCCCAGGCTCATAGCCTACAAGGGCTTCAGCCCCCCTCCTCCCCGTCGTGTGCCTCAGCCCGGGCTGCTGCAGTGCAGCTCGAGCTGCTGTGTGCCCGGCTAGGCAGTGTCTGGAGTCTTATCTCCGGCACGCCCAAGTTTTTCACAGGTCTTTGAAGACCATTTGCATTTTTATATGCCTTTGTAAACTAGTTACAGAGGCTTAGTATTTTTATGGTTCCAGTACCCCCTGGGCCCCCACCCTGCCTATTCCTTACATTTGTATTTTACATTTACTGCTGTAGTATGAAAATGCATTTCATGAAAAGGTAGGGTTTCCTAAAGAAAAATGCCTGCCGTGTGTTTAAAGAGCCTGCAAAGACCTCTTCTAGACACTAAATATAGTTATAAATTAAAAATGATGAATTCATTCATTATGTGACTTTTCTGTCTGCTCAAATTAGGCACTGGTGCGGAGGTAACACGTGAGAGGGACGTTGGTTCAAGAAGATGTGGAAGAACAAAGGGGAGATGTGAAAGATTAATGGGGAACTGGAGAGATACAAATAGACAAAAATTTGAACAGAGATACTTGAGATGAATGAGAAGTGCTGAGGGGCACAGGAGGTGACCGACCAGAGAGGCTATGAGATAAATGCGAGAGACTGATGGAGATGAGGGCAGTGAAAAGACCGAATGGCAAGAGGTGATTAAAGGTGAAGTGAGAGGTTGAATGGGGAGAGTTCAGAAGTTGTAAAAAGAGGTGAAAGAAAATGGGCTGCAAAGTGAGAGAGGGATCTGGGGTTGGGAGAGGAGAGCGGTATGGAAGGGAGTGGGTGAGAGGAAAGCTTCATGGGTAAACTGCTTAACTCTGCACACAACCGCCAGGGTTTTAAGGGACCCCTACTGCTTCCGGCCAGGTGAGCTTCTAATGTGGCAGCACGTATTCCTGTGGAGTGGAAGGTCCTTCACAAAGGTTGATTAAACATCTTTCTGATGTTACTTGCTGTATTTTGGTTAAAAACTGGTACTGATTAAATCTTTTCTCAGTATTACTGTGTGTATATTTTTTTTCTCGAAATAATGAAGCAATGCTATCCCAAAATATGCGGCATCACATAACATTATTTACATTTTCTTCTCACACAATTCAGTCTTGCCCGTTGCGTAATTTGGTCCTCAATTCCAGTAGCCCTGCCTACAGGTTTAGAAATTTTTGTCAGGAGGGGGTCCTTACGCCTGAAAATGTTGACAGAGGTGTTTCTGCATCCAAACGTTAGGCCTCTGCCATAGAAAGTGGAGACCCCTGGTAAAAGAATCTACAGAGAGGACACAGATACTCCTAAGACAAGCAGTACCATGCATACTTTTTTATCCACCCCACATCCCAAGAAAATGAATATCCATAATAGAGAAGGTAGACTTCACTAGTTTGACACTGAGGCAACCTTCCCTTGAAAATTAATATATTGATTATTCAAGACAGTCACTGAGAATAAAAAGACAATGGGAGCTCTTACCTAGCAAGGAAGTAAATGCTGTAGACACAGTCTCACTCACAGCTCTACATTGTAAGTCTCTAACCGTTTAATGCACACCTATGTCTGTGCTCTGCCTTTTTGCTTGCTGGTCTTGAAAGTGAGGATGTCTCTAGTTTCTAGTCTTGCAAGGACTAAACATACTGCAGGGATAACCGAGCTGTAAAATGATGTAGAGCTACTCCAGTTTGCACCATACATCCTTGTTCTTAATCCTGGCCCAGAATCTTCAGTGTAGTCCAAGAATGCCAATGGCTCCTTCAAAATGTTGTCACTAGTACAGCATCCTATTCTTTGACTCATCACAGTGATGTCCTTTCCCTCATAGGTCTTATCACTGTGGCATCCAAGCTGGACCTGTCGCTCCTGGTGCCCCGCAAAAAGATCACTGTGATGCTGATGGGCAACCACTCCGCTGGCAAGAGCAGCTTCATTAACTGGTAAGCAGCTTCTTGTCCCTTGCTCCACATCCACTTTCCACCTTGAACGGGAATGCTTTCATAGTCTGTTTGGGGTAGGGGCAAGTTCCTGAACTAGGTTTGAGTAGTCATTTAGCCACTTCTTTATAACTATAAGCTCAAGTAGTCGCATCATTCCCATGGACCATATAGGGGGTAAAGTTTGGGAGCTAGTGTTGTGGATTCTGTCCCTTTAGGAGAGAGTCTATGTGTATAGTTGTTGAACTAGTCACAGCAAATAAAAGTTTAATATAAATAATATAGGGTTGTTTCTGAACTGAAACAGTTTACTCTGTTGATTAAGTATGAGTTCAATTTATGGTTATTTTTGGAGTATTGATGAAGAACAAATCACAGCCAGACTTGAGCACAAGTGTGTATGGTTGGATGCACTGTCACCACCATCATGCAGTTGCCAATAATATTTTTTAGGCTCAAGACTAGGAGCCTGATGAATGTATTTTGTCCAAAAAAGGAAGCAAATAGATTGAAGCAGGGAATGGCCAGTTGCACATATTCACATAATAGGTTCTTATATAAGTTAGTGAAATGTATAAATACTGACTGATGAATTGTCTTTTTTACGTTCTATGATTTTTTTTTTTAAATGCAAAATGGTAATCATTTTAACTTTATGTTCGCAGAATGATCGATGTAAATTGTTACAGTTTTTATTAACTATATAATAAACAAAGGTTCACTACAGTAATACAGTGTAAACACTACAAATGGACACCACACAAGTTTGGAAAAATAAGTAATCTTTACTAGACTTAACACAAGACCAAACAACAAAAATCCACAATACTGTAATAAAAATGACTTTAAAATGGTAGAAAATAGCTTTGTTCAATGTAGATGGTAAATGCCACACTTTACACTCAAAGTACCTGGAATGCATCACACAATGCAAGCAAAAGGGTCGCAGGAAGTTTGTGCGCCGTTCCTTATACTCAGGGGAGAGGATGTGTCTGTTCCTTACTGCAGTCCAGGGGAGGTGATGGGACGCTTCCTTACTGTGTAGGTAGTTGATGCGTCGTTTCCTACTGTGGCCTGGTGACGATGTGACAAGGTGGCGCCTCGATGCAATGTGACGATCCGGTGCGACAAAATGGCGTCTTTGATGCAATGCGACCATGTGGATGCTGTGCGTGCAAGCCCAACGGCCGTGAGGCGACTCGGTGAATTCTTGAGCCGCAACAGGCCCTGTGACATTCTTCGGTGATGCAACGTCAACCCCTCCAGCAGCGACACGCTACTCCAGTGGTGCGACGTGCTATGTCAGTGATGCGACGGCGAACAGCTAAGGCGGTGACACACTTCGGCGATGCTACGGCAACTGCTGCTGCGGCGGTGACACGCTTCTTCCTTGATGCGTTGCGCTTCCAGCTCCCAGCGACACACAGACCACAGAGGGCCCAAAACAACAGCAGGCACCCCTCTGCAGGCAGAATTCCCAGCAAAGAAATTCAGGGGGAGCTGTTGGTGAAGTCTTGGTGTCCCTGTGACTTCAGACAGGAGGCACGCTCCGTTTCAAGCCCTTGGAGATCAAGATGATAAAGTACACAAAGTTCCTTTTCCCTTTTCTTGGTAATGAATAACCACTGCAGACCGACCCCAGACAGCACTGGGGCAGTCTCCTACTTCAGCTTCCTTGCTTTCTCTCCTTGACAAAGGTCCGTCTTGATTCCCAGAAGTGATCTAAAGTTCTGGGGTGTGACCCCCAATATTTATACTGCAAAATCCTTTGTTCTCTGAAGGCAGAGAGTGTCTGTGCCTAGTCAAAACCAGCTCTGTCCTTACTAGTGCAACTTCCTGGCAGCAGGTGGAGACAGCATTGTTTGAGAGCAGACCTGGCCCAGGTAGCTGAAATCTCCTCCCCCTACTCTCTATTCTACGAGGGCTCAGGACAGTGAGAGGAAATATCCTCCCTCTACTCTTTATTCAGTGCAGGTCCTATTCAGCCCAGCCCTGACCCATCAGACTGCTGGAGCCAAAGCCCTCTCCAGCCCCCTGTCACTCACAAACTAGACATGGAATACACAAACCTAGCAAAGGCATGCTGGATGGTTAGGCAAGAAAATACCTACTTTATAAAAGTGGTATTTTCAAACACAGATTGGAAAAAATCACCCAAGCGAAATATGTTTTTTAACATTCTGAGTTCAGACATACTAAACTTTATTTTTCTATCTTGTTCCCTGTGTTAGTTGTGATTATAATAAGATGTTCAAATCATACTGCCCATTCTGGCCTATAGGAACAGATAGTCTTGCAATAGTGAAAAACGAAATTGGCTGTAATTCACTATTAGGACATGCCATACACATCCGGGCATGTCCTACCTTTTACATACAATGCACTGTGCCTTTGGGCCTACCTTAGGGGTGACTAATATGTAGAAAAGGGAAGGTTTAGGGACTGGCAAGTAGGTGCACTTGCCAAGTCGACATGGCAGTTCCAAACTGCACACAGACTCTGCAATGGCAGGCCTGAGCCACACTTTATAAGCTGCTTCTGGGGGTGACACAGCCAGTGCTGCAAGCCCACCAGCAGCATTTGATTTACAGGCCCTGGGCACACATGGTACACTGTACTAGGGTCTGACAGGTAAATCAAATAAGCCAATCATGGAGTCACTAAGCCAATACAACAATTTACAATAGAGAGCACTTTCACTTTGGCACGGAGTAGCTGGGGCAACGTGCCCAAAGCATGTAGACCAGCAAAAACATAACAAAACATAGGAGGCAACAGTGAAAAAATGGAAGGGAGACCCACGCTAATGGTGCCAGGTCTAACAATAGACCACACCTTTTTATACATCAAATTATTCCCATCACTTAGACCCATCTCGTGCAGTGCCTTGAGAGTCTAACTCAGTCAAATGTTGTTACATGTCTCTCTCAGTTCCAAGGCATATATAATGGTATCCCTTAGAATATGTCTGGAATGTTGCCTTTTGAATACCTGAAAATTTTGTATAATGATCAGTTAGCCTCACCTCATACTCCTCCTGCTCCCAACTTGATCTGTGAACTCAGCTACTCACTTTTCAACATATATTTGGCCCGCCTGCCAACTTCATATAAACCCACAGACTCTGTATCATCTCTTACTCAGATCACAGACCGCTCATCCTCTTCCTCTCCGAAGACACCTCAACACCTAATTTCATTAACTTCATGTCCGAAATCGTAAAATGGATGAGAACCAAATGCTTGAAGCTCAACTGCTACAAAACAGAAGTGGTAATCTTCGGAAAGGACACCCATCTCTGGTTGCCTGGTAGCCCTCTGAACTAGGACCGATAACAGTTTGTCAAACTCCGCTATAAACCTAAGGATCATGATTAACAATCAAATCTGAATGTCCAGCAAGGTCGCCTCATTCTGTGGCAACACCATCAAAGTCGTCTGAAAATTATTCAGATGGCTCGCGTTCAAACTCAAAGAACCGTCACTGAAGCACTGGTCACCCTCAAACTGGATTTTAGAAACTCCCTCTGTCTGCATCCCCTCCCAAGATCCTCCAGATGATTCAGAACGCAACAGCCAGACTCCCTCTCAAACTCCACTCCCCACTCAAATATCCAAAGACCTCATAGATCTCCATTTTCAATAAAAGCATACCTAAAGCATGAAGTGGTAGCACGCTCTTTTGCAGTCAGCAGATTTTCCATTGAAATTGCCACAAAATGTCCCACTGACATCCAGTTTTACTGATGGAACTATTTGGTGTACAAACAATGTTCAGAAATTGAGTTTTTGCTAATATTTGTTATTTGCACATCACAAAGTGTTCTGATTTGTTTTGCTCCTATTTAGATCTTTTGTTTGCATCACACCTCTGAATTACCAAAAACAATGTGCTACTGTAATTCCTGATCTATTTTGAAATATTTGTACTATTAATTCACAAGCTGTTAAAATGTAGTATGCTAGAAAAAAACGGACATCTTCCAGCCTTTTGTTTAACGATTGTCAAATCAATTGATAAAAACCTCTAACTGTAATAAGAGAAAGAAAGGTGAACACCATGTTACAGGAGATCAGCAGTAATTAGTAAAAAGACAAACTGACATTTGACCTCTGTCCTTGAACAGACGGCAAATGTGTCTAGATAAACCAGATTTAAAGGAGTTTTAATTGTTCTTTCACTTTCTAAATGAACAGAACACCTGCTCCTTTCTAATTTAAGTTCACTCACCAGAATGGAGGAGTAGGTCCTCTAGATAGCTTGTCCATATAAAATCTGACTTGCCATAGTGAGTGGGTGAGGAGATTTTTCGAAGCCGGTTTTCCTACTTGGCTCCTAAAGCCAGGAACAGCCTCCCTTTCTACACATTAGAGCTGCCAGCTCGATCTTTGAATGCTGTTAGAAACAGAAAACCTGGTTCTCAATAGGGCCCCAGTCAGGGCAGTTCTGACCTTCTTAAGGCCCAAGATGCCCTATTGGGTGACCCGGCTCATCTTACAAGTACACATAACATAAGTCTGTGGAAGTCCATCTATGCTTTTAAAGATTGGATGTCCTCCTACTATGAAAATGCAACATTCCAAAACTGTTTTTTTCAATTTACTCATTTGGAGTCACTTCAGTCTAGACCTTCACATTGTAATGCTCCCACTTGTGCTCCCCTTCCATATTCCTTTACTAATCGATCCTCTTCCCCAAACACACTACAACAGTTACTCTTCGATTTCCAAGCTTATTTGGTTCTGACACGCTTTCAGTTGATTCTTTTGAGAAGATGCATGCCTTTGTCTTATTTTATTTTATTTTGAAAGTTTTATATAGCGCGAACAGGATCTTTGCAGATATCAGAGCGCTTTACACGGCTGGGAATGCCAGCAAGAGATTGGGGTTACACATAGGTAGTACAGCACATCAATAATACAAATATAACAGTTAAATGTGTGCATAGATAGTCAGTAGCATCAATAATACAGGTGAGATACATAGTCATATAGTTCGAACAGCGATTTAAATGTGTGCGTAGATAGTTAGTAGCAACAATAATTCAGGTGAAATACATAATCATAGAATTCGAACAAAGTAATACAGGTCGGAGTAGGGTCTTTCCAAATCCACGCTAATATGTCAAGTGTATTTGGCCATAAAAATAGCTTTTACATCTTTCTTAAAAAGTGTGAAGGAGGAGATGAGCCTGGTTTCAGGGGGGAGTGAGTTCCAGATCCTGGGTGCCATTCCTGAGAAAAAGCGTTTATAGGTTTTTACCTTCCGGAATCTTCGAGGTTTTAGCAGAAGATTGTCTGTGCCTCTAGTGATTCTAGAGCCTCCAGAGATTGACAGCTTCTGAGTGAGGTATCTGGGAGAGCTCAGGTGTAGAGCCTTGTGTGTCATGCAGGCGATTTTCATATGTATTCTGGCTTCAAAAGGCAGCCAGTCCAGTGTTTTCAGATCAGGGGTGATGTGCGAGTGTTTTTTTGATCCAGTGATGAGTCTGGCTGCAGCGTTTAGAGAGACTCTTAGGAGTGCAGTGCTGGTTAACGGGAGACCGCAAAGGGCGGTGCTGCCATATTCAATTCGAGGGATTACTAGAGCTTGTACTGCAGTTTGGAAGTCTTTGGCTGGTAGGAAGGGTTTAAGTTTCCTCAGTGTATTGATTTGGAAGTTCGCTCCCTTAGTAGCCTTGCTGATATGATGCTGCATGTTAAGGTTGGAGTCGAGGGTTATGCCTAAAGATTTCGCTGAGTCCACTATGATGGGTTGGACATTGAGTGCAGTTAACTGTTTAAGCCAGGTTTGCGTGATGGGGATCTTGGTGGGAGGTGTGATCAGCAGGAATTCTGTTTTCAGAGCATTGAGTTTGAGATGATTATCAGCAAGCCAGGATTGGGTGCTTCTGATCGTAGAGTTCAGTAGTAAAATGTCGTTGGGGGATTGTACTTTGAGATCTAGTTGGGTGTCATCTGCGTACATGTGAAAAAGTACATTGGATGCTTGGAGCAAGGTGGTGAAAGGTTCCATAACTAGGTTGAACAGGGTTGGTGATAGGGAAGATCCTTGTGGGACGCCTAACGACACAGGTATTGGAGAGGACATCCGGTTGTTAATCTTGAATTTCTGCGACCTGTTGTGTAAAAAGGAGGTGAACCACTTGATAACAGTCCCAGAAAGACCCATTCTTGTGCTCAAAAGATCGAGTAACTTCTCATGTTTGACAGTGTCGAATGCCGAAGAGAGATCAAGCAGGATGAGGAGGCAGGTATCACCTTGATCTAGAATTTGAAGGGCGTCGTCAATTATGTGCGTCATAGCTGTTTCAGTGCTGTGTCCTGCTCGGAAGCCTGATTGATGCGGGTTGAGGAGATCAAACAGGTCGATATGTTTAGTCAGTTGTAGTTGAGCGCATTTTTCCAATAATTTGGCGAGAGTGGGAATATTGGTAATGGGACGGTAGTTGTTTAAGTCGGATGGGCCGGCAGTAGGTTTCTTTAGCAAAGGTGTGACGTGTCCAACTTTGAGGGAGTCAGGGAAAGTTCCTTCTTGGAGCGAGCTGTTGATGATTTTAGTCCAGAGGGGAAGGAGCAGTGGGATGAAATCTTTGACAGCGTTAGCAGGGAGGGGATCCGAGAGGTGATTGGAAGGTTTCAAGGTGTTGAGCAGTTTGCCTATTTCTTCTTCGGAGTAGGTTTCAAAGGTTGACCAAGTTGCATTGTTTTTAGGTTCGGTGGTTGTTATGCAATTGAGAGTGCTGTGGAGTCTTGCGTCCGCGCGGAGATCATTCTTTATGTTGTCAGTTTTTTGGGTAAAGAAAGTGGCGAAGTCTTCACATGAGGGTGCTTCGTGCAAGGTACTGAGAGGTTGGGGTTGTTCTTTGGCTTGTGTTCTGATTAACTCAAACAGTTTTCTAGGGCGATTTATTTTTTGCTTGGTCAAGCTGGAGGCTGAAGAAGTTTGCTTTCGAGCGCTTTATTTTCCTGAAGTAGGCGTTTCTCTTTTTCTTCAGGGTTTTCAGGTGTAGTGCAGAGGGAGCTGTCCTCCAGGTGTGCTCTGCCAGTCTCATGGCTCGTCTATCTTCATTGGGACTCCCGTCGTACCATGGTTTGGAGATTTTAGCGGGGACTCTTTTTAGCTGCATGGGAGCAGCCTCATTAATTATTGAGGTCACTGCGCTAAGATAGTGGTCAGTCAGGGATTGGACATCTGTAACTCCAGTAGGGGGGAGTAGGAGGTCGCGACTGTTCTGAGGTAAGGATAATGGGTTGAGTCTTTTCAGGTCTCTTTTCCAGACTTTAGGTCTGGTGGGTTGAACAGAGTTGAGTTTGACTTTTTCATTGATGTGAAATGTAACAATATGATGGTCTGACCAGTCACAGGGTTGAATAGCCTCAAGTTGAGTAGCGCCGTCTTTGGCGATGATAAGGTCGAGGATAGAGCCTTTTCTCGTGGGTCGGGCTGTTGCATAATTGTGTGAGGTCCAGGGCGCTGAGGAAGCTTTTAAGACTATTTACCACCGCATCGTTAAGATCGTTCCAATGGAGGTTGAAGTCGCCCAGGTATATTTGGGTGAGCTGTCGTCCTGCGTTGGTTGAAATCAGGTCCATCATTTGCTGGGCGAAGAGGAGGTGGTCTCTGGGAGGGTGGTAAATGCTATGGAGAGAGCATATCGGTTTGCCATCACTGATGATATCGAGGCAGATGTATTCGTAGGAAGTTGGAGAGGATAGGGACGGCACGTGGACTTTCAGAACAGAAAGGCTGTTCCTGTATATGCATGCGATTCCGCCACCTATCTTGCCAGACCTGTCAAGCCTAATGATGTGGTAGTTAGGGGGGACCAGAATGTCCATTATTGGTGTAGAGGATTCGGTTAACCAGGTTTCAGTCAGGATGATTAGGTCAAGGTCCAATCTAAGGATGAGATCAGCGATGGCGGCGGAGTGTTTAGAAGCCGATCTGCAGTTTATGAGAGTGCATTTGAGACGGGGTGTGTCTGGAGAGGAAGAGGGTGCTAGAGAGAGGGGGACTTTTCTAAGGTTATTTGGGACGGATATTCTGTTGTTAAGAGTGGAGGATCTACGGGGGTTTGAGTGTATTGCGGGGATGGGGAGGTGCGGGGCAGCTGTGAGGTTTAGGGGAGCTTGGTCGTAGGAGCGGAGGAGGGAGAGAGTGTCGAGGTCCGAGTGGGGGTTGCATGTACGAAGGGGGCGGTTGTTGTGATTGTGGGTGGGGATCGCGGTCCAGTGAGTGTGGCGGTTGTGCTTGTTGCGATTGTGGGCATGGATCGCGGTCCGGTGAGTGGGACATGGCTTAGGAGCGTCGTCGGGACGGGAGGGGAGCAGGTTGAGAGGGGAGGTGGTCTTTGAGTTGTAGGAGGAAGGACATAATCTTGTCTAGCGTGGGGTGAGGATTAGTGCTGGGGGTGGAAGTCATGGTTGGGTGGCTGACCTGGGACTTAGCGTGCGGGTCGGGGGGAGGGTTAGTGTTCATGCAGGGCTCCGTGTTGTCGTCGTGCGGGTTGGTGTTAGGGAGAGAGGGTAAGGGGGCGATGGGAGTGGATGAAGTATGGAGGAGATTGGAGGCGTGGAGGCGGGGATTCATGGCAGGCGGAGAGAGCGGGGTGGAAGTGGAGTGTATGATGGTGGTGAAAGGGGAGCCTGAAGGGAAGTGAGGGCTGAGTGTGAGGGGGGAGTTGAGGTTGGAGATGGTCCTGTCGTGGGGCGGGGGAGTTACGATAGTAGATGTGGTGTGCTCTGTATGGTTAGTTAGCGTGTGGAAGTGGGGGCTGAGAGAGGGGGGGGACAGGGTGTGGGATTTGTCGCTATGTGTGTCGATCTGGTGCTGAACTAGGTTAGAGGGGTTGTGGGCGGGGTCTATGATGTCAGGGGGGAGAGGATGGGTGGGAGTATTATGAGTGGGTGTCACCGGGGTGGGAGTGTGGGGTCGGCTGATGTGTGATGGGAGGTTATTTATGTCTGTGATTGTGGGGTGGTTGCAGCAGGTGGGTGAGTGACTGTTGTGTTGGGGGAGGAGGTGAGGTGTATGTCGTTCTGGTGCTGAGCTAGGTAAGAAGAGTTGTCGGTGGGGGCTGTGAGGTCTAGGGTGATAATACTGGAGGGGATGTGAGTGGGGGTCCGATGGTTGGAGAGGTTCTCTTTGAAAGTGGGGAACAGGTTGTCTAGTAGTTCCAGGTTCCTGTCTGTGGATTGAATTAGGACAATCCCGTTATTGTAGATAGTAATAGTGGTTCTGCCTAGGAAGAGTTGGGAAGGTGTGATGGAGAGAGTTAAGCAGTGAGCGGATTTCCTGGTGGTGGAGACAGTGAGTAGTGTGAGGAACATTGTTCTCCATTGAGCTCTGCGAGAGGTGTGGAAGATGATATCGATGTTAAGGGATCCATTGACTGGTGAGAAGTAGGTGTCGACAAAGGGGATTTCAGGGTGAGACCTCAGGAAGTTGTGTTTAAAGCGTTTAGCGGCTTTTTTGGTGAGTGCGGATGGGTAGTTGATTTTAAATGTGTGCTTGCCGATGGGCTCCATGCTGGGATGGCGGTATATGTGTAGGTGAGTGTGGCGGTAAGGTGGGTGTGGGAGGGTAGATGATAGTGCGACACGTGCGCAAAGAACAATGCAGACAGTAGGTTACATGGTACACCAGTGACCTTAGTGAGTAACAAAAATAGCTAACATATAGGGGTAGCAATCCGAGTAAAGCACTATGCCGACAGTAAATTACGTGGTACACAAATGCCACTAGTGAGTAACAAGATAGTCAAAATAATCAAGATAAAGAGGTAGCAGCCTGTGCCAGCCAAAAATAAACAGTGTGAATGGGTGTAGCTTACACAGTGTACACTAATGAATGAAGAAATATGAGGTAGCGGACTGTACAGCTTAAATAATGTAGCGAAATATACAAGAATATAAAAATATGAATGGTGTCAAACGGTGCATATCGAGCAATATTAATACTAGTTATTCACCAGAACAATTTGAGGTAGTGCTCGGTACATTGACAGTGAAGAAAAGTGAGAAATGTGCAAGTTTACAAAAACGAAAATGTACACAATACAGTATATGAGTCAAAAATCTGAATCAAAGAATCGAAGGTGACATTAGTTAGTAAACGAACATAAATGGGGTAGCACTCTGAGCGTTATTATGTTCAGAATATAGGTAGAATTATAATACTGCAATAATAGGCAGAGAGATCCTCATTTCAAAATCTGGCAATCTCCTTAATGTAGGTAGAGTGCGATCCTCTTCCAGGGCTCCATCTACCAAGTCTGGTATTCTCTTCGGGCACATATGATACTCAAGCTCATATCTCCTGTTTATTGTCATTTCCAGTGGCTCCTCCTGCAATACAGAATTCCATAGCATCTCTGCTCAAGTACCTGAAAAGCATTTGTCTAATCCTCTTTGGTATTTGTCATAAAAGATCCATTTTACTGGAAACCTTAGACTAGAGTCTGCAGCAGAAACTGTTCCTATCCACGTTCTCATTAAAACTGTGGTTGCTGCAAAAATGCGCATGTTGACCTTTTTTTTTTTTTTTTCTTTTTTTTTTTTTTTTACTGTCTGGCCATTGTTTATTGTACAAGGCAATAAAGGTGGTGTGGAGTGCAAAAAACGATGGATTTAGGCCCAGATGATTGTACTGGGTTGAATGTAAGACATTGATCTACATTCTGTCCATCAAATTGTTTTTTGTAATTTTCTCCCTCAGTGTACTGGGGTAGCCCAGCCGTGGGTCCCAGAGCCTCCACACCACTGGAGTCAAGCTAGCCGGGCTGATGAGAGGTGTTACCTCGAAACCGGTCCGGTCCTCGGATGCTTGATTCCGGTCTGGGGAAGATATGGCTGTTGTAGTTCGGACTGGACTGTTCCCATGGGGCACAGGGTCAGAGCTGATTTGCATAATGCCAGTATCTAACCCAGGGTGGTGTGGAGTGCAAAAAACGATGGATTTAGGCCCAGATCATTGTACTGGGTTGAATGTAAGACATTGATCTACATTCTGTCCATCAAATTGTTTTTTGTAATTTTCTCCCTCAGTGTACTGGGGTAG